>NC_067138.1:21181698-22392591 GCF_903995435.1 Acomys russatus
CTATCTATCTATCTCCTTATACAACACCTACATTTCAATGTTAGAAAAAACAATTTTCTGGCAAAGAAAATGGTTAAATTACTCTGAACATATATGCCATGTTTTTATTAATGATACCTACCTATTTAAAAATTACTCAGTGGAGTCTGGTCTTAATCTTCATTTTCATTTTCTACAACCACTTTGATTTTAATGAAGCAACAGTACTTCATTGATTTTTAATTTCTTTTAGTTTTAATTTTTAAACTTTTCTTTTGGAAAATGCCAATATACGTAAAGTAAGAGAGAATAAAATGCCAAAATTGCATGTGTGCATCACTCAAAGACCCTAAAAAGTCTACCCTGTTATTTTATACCCTACACACTTTCTCCATTGCTTCAGAGACTTGAAGCAAACTTAAGCCTTTCATCACTATCCACAATATTCCAAAGTCTATCTCCAAATAGTACATGCAGTGGCAATGCATCATCCCACGTAATGGAGCAGCCTGTTAACATTATTTTGCATTTTGAGACTTGAGAATCGCGTTGAAGAGGTCCCCACTGGTCAAAGAGCAAATAATCCGTGCATCCATAATGAGATGCTCAGTATCATAGAACAGTGTAGGTACATTACAATCCATGAGAGCATCTCTTAGGTGTGCGCACACATGTGCACACTTTACTGTCTGCAAAGGCCATATTTGGAGGATACTAAGTGGAGCATTTCAATTTGACTTTATTTTGCATTTTGTTGTCACTTGCTTTTTAACTTCAGGGTTTTATTGTTCAATGGGAGGGTCTCACCTTTATTCAGGTTTTAACTTGTTTTCTAAGTGCTGAAGATCAAACAAAGGACCTCATCTATACCAGACATGCGTTGACACATTATCAATTCCTCTGGTATTTATATTTCAAGTCATACATTATAATTTATATGTAATATATTACATATTTTTATGTTTACATATTTATGATAATAAATCACATTTGTATCATTTTAAGGAATCAAGGTGTTATGAAAAATAGCGTTGGCTGCTGGCCGTGCTGGTCTGTGTGAGAAGAGGGATTGTCCCAGATGACACAGCTTTTGTCTCCTGAGCAGATGCAAGTTAAAGCATGTGGTTAGAGACGTAGTTAAGTTAGATTCTACCATGAACTCTGATCTTACTGTGGGCTGGTCAGGGGCCATTCTTAGCTCTTTGTTCTAGTAGCCCCTTCCCTTACTCTCTAAGATGCACTGCTCTACAGTATATCACCACCTGGGCATCATCCACTCCAACCCCAGGGTGCTATGTACCAAGAATTTCTTCTACCATGCTTCCCATGAACAAATAGACTACGTAAAGCTTTGTCACATTTAGAATTAATGTTTTACTACAACGAGGTCCTAGTGATAGGGTGTCTTAGATGATGTTTGGTTATGCCACTTTGGGTGGTGTTAATTCACACAGAAGCATCATTTCTTGAGTATATTAGCTTACAAGTGATGCAAGGTGAGTAACAATACAATTATTCTTTCTTTATTCACAGAAAAGATGGCTCTATTTAGAAACGCCTCTTTTTATAGCAAGCAGCTCTTACTCTACTTTGAGTTATTCATAGATAAAAGTCAAGAGAAATGTTTATTTCCTTCTGTTACACTGTTCACACTACTGAAATGCTCCACTTAGTGTCCTCCAAATATGGCCTTTGAAGACAGTGAGGCATGGACATGTGTGCACACACCTAAGAGATGCTCTCATGGATTGTAATGTACCTACACTGTTCTATGATACTGAGCATCTCATTACAGATACACAGGTTATTTGCTCTTTGACCAGTGGGGACCTCTTCAACCCGATTCTCAAGTCTCAAATAGAGTTCTTTACACATGGCTGAACAGGATGCTGAGGTTATCTTGTGTCTCTGTGCTAAAACTTAAAATCAGTCATATTTTGGAAGAGCCAGGGATTTCATGGCGTCTTTCTTCTGACTGAATTTATTTAGGACTGTTTTGGTATAAAGTGCCCTTTTCACAGTGTTTCCACCCTTTCTATATTTTGTGAAGGGCATTTCTCCCGTAAAATAGGGATTATGGTGATGTAGCAGGGCCCCTGTTGTCCTTGAATGCTCTAGATAAAATCCAGATGTTTGGATGCAACAACCACAATGAAATTTAATTTTGAAATGTAGTAAGGGAGCTAACTGATTGAGCTGAAACGCTCCCTCAGAGAGCAGGCGAAAGCCTCATCTGCCCACAAAACATAGGTGGAAGTTTACAAGACTTGATTTTCTTTAGCTATGATGGGAGGCCTACTGCACACAGACCCATGGAGAATCAGCCTTTCAACAAACTATGTTTCTGGTTGTTTGCTGATTTTCAGTCACAGCATTGAGCTGCTCTTAAGGACATCGTGGCTTTAAATGATTCATAGAATAGGTCCCTCCAGTTGTCCATGCATGCCTCTCTCTTTCAGCATATATGGGGCCCACACTTTAGGTATATATGAGAAGTATAAGATGAGAGATTCCTGGGATGCCGAGGCTGCATGGAAACATTTTCAAATAACATCTAAGATTTACATCACACAATCCAAGCAGTATGAGGAAAAATTAAATAGATTTATTCTTCTGACCATCTGGTAAAGAGTAATTCAAATATACAATAAGCTATGATTTTTTTGTTATTTTTTAGCTGGTAATAACAGAGTATGGAAAAAGAGAAAATCACATTAATAAAAAGAAGCATATAATTCAATGGAAACAGTATAACGTTGAATTAAAGAAAGAAAATTGGGCCTTTATCTACTAAAACTGTGAGCCCTTTAAATGCAGAGTGCCAGACATCTGGTTGCTACAGCCTCTGGGCCACAGCAATAAGCAGGCAAGAAAAGCGACTATGTCATTCTCACAGACCTTGACCTCAGACTTGACAGAAAGCCAAAGTGTTTTAGTACTTGGCAATGTTATTTTATTGACACATGTCAAATAATTTTAATTTATGGCCATATAATCCCACATCTTGAGGCCCAGCTTTTGCAACACACAATGGGATCTGACACAATAGCAGCATGTACTTTAAGAGCCAAGTGAGATGATAGTTTCACCTCTATGTTGAGATTTATGAGTTAAGAGGAGGAGACCCGTGAAGTGTTTGTTTGCTTTCCTAATTCTATGGCCTGTAAATGTGGTTACAGATTTATTGGACTCTGTTTGAAAATTTAAAATAATCAAGATTCCAGCTTAATTTCTTAAATAATGAAATATTATACATCATATATAGAAGACTGAAGCTTGCTTAAGTTATAGATGTCCATGAGAGAACGCTAAAGGAGAGGGAAATGTTTATAAGTCAAAGGATATGAAAGTATGAAATGTCACCACTGTTGACCATATTAATCTTCACAAACTGACTAATTTTACACTTAAACCAATAGCTTTATTATTAGTAACAAATGTGAGTAGAAAATATCTTACCAGGAAAAAGAATACCAACTGGTTATCCAATACCAAATGGTTAGTCCTGATAACAAGTAACATGATACAGCCAGAAAGGTTGCATTTATGTATTTAAGAAAATAGACATATAACAATGATTAATTTAAAAAAGGAGGCCAGAAACTTGAAAGAGAGCAAGGAGGGACACGTGGAAGGTTTTGCATGGAGGCAAGGAAGAAATGATGTAATTATATTCTCAGGAAATAAAAGAAACAATTCTAAAGTGCACAATGTGATCTTCTAAAAGACAATCTGACTTTTGATTGCCAGTGTGTTTAAGTCTAAAAGGAACAAATAGCCTCCAATGGAAGAACAAGGAGCCGCATAGAACCAACGGCTGTTTACGATTCCAAGTGTGTGGGTGATCAGCGACTCTCCAGGGCAGGCCTGATGCTCAAAAGCAGCTTTATCTATTCAAAGTGGACTTTGTGTGTGTGTGTGTGTGTGTGTGTGTGTGTGTGTGTGTGTGTGTGTGTGTGTGTGCCTATTTTTCTTATGGTTTGGTGCTTTTATTTTTGTTTTTACATGCTTTGTTTGGCCTTTTAAAAAAACTGTCTCTGTCTCTGTCTCTCTCTCTCTTTCTCTTGCACACATGCACACAGACACACACACACACACACACACACACACACACACACACACACAACATGAAGCTGAATGTGTAGGGAGAAGGCAGCAAGGATCTGGCAGGCCTCCAAGAAGAGTGAATATGATCAAAATATACTTGTGACAAAATTTGAAAGAAATAGAAATGTAATAAAGTTAAGCAAAATTGAAGAAAAGTTTGCAAATGTGCTTGAATGTCAAGGATTGCATGAGTTTTGTTCTCTGTGGTAGGTTTTGGAGATTTCACCTAGGGATCCATTTGTTTAGTGTTTGATCCTCAGAGTGGTGCTACTGGGAACTCCTTATACTTTTACCTAGTGGAGGTCACGGAGATGCTCAGGTTATTACAGACATGCCCTAGGATGGAGTTGGTGTAATGACTTCTCCCCTGCTGTTCCCTACTCTGTGGCAGGAATAGATTCTCGGTTGTGCATTTCTGTAATGACATGATGCCCTCATGAAAAGCCCAACAATGGGTTGTGAAATTTTGGGAAATAACCTCAAAATAATGAGCTAAAATAAACCTTCCTGTTTGTAAGCTAACTGCCTCATTATAGCTGACAGTAACCATATGACTAGTTTTTTGAAGAAAAAATACACAGCAAATCTGGAGATACTAACACAATACTCATGGTTATACCTTCTGTAACATAACAGACCTTTCCCCATCCCAAAGCACTTTACAAGTAGAGAAAAATGTGACACAGGGATGACTCAGGCTCACGGAAAGTCATTTTGCAATGGAGATATTAAACAATACAGACAGGAGGATGATATGAAAACAGAAACCTAAATCATGCCGTTTGTGACTAACATCTAAAATAACATTTACATACTGTTTTAAGCTGACTGTGTGTGCTTTTGTAAGTATGTGGGTACTGTGATGTGCATCATGCTCGTGAGAGCATGCACAGATAACAGGCAAACTAGGAAAAATTAATGCTGACTCATTAATAGTTATTATTCATAATAGTCACACACATAATGAGGCATTTTACAAAATTATTCAGAGTTTGATAACTATCATTTGAAGTTTGTTTTATAGGAAACATACAGTTTTTATCTCTTAAAATTGCTTTCTTAGAAAGAGAAATTATTCTCTAAGAATATTATGAACTAGAGGACATGGCTTATAGTTAGGATGCTGAAAATCGTGACGCTGAATAATTGCTGACATTTTGATGTCATATAATCCAAAATAATCTGTTATGACAGGAATACCACCCCAAGTCTTTCAAGTTGTTGCCAAATTTTGAATCAATAAAAAGTCACGTGATTTTCACTTAGTATGATTGGCTCTGTCTTCAGCTTAGACTAATACAGGACAAAGAACAAGCAGTGGGCCACTTGACTTAAGGAACCACACCATTCTTTTTTTAATATGAAAATATACATTAAAGATTTTTTTGGGGGTAAATTGTGGCTAGGAGACATCATGAAGCCAAATTATTAATAACTAAAATTATTTTTCCTAAACTAGTATGAAAGAAGTGTTTAGCAGAATATTTTTATTTTTAAGTCTTTAAAAACGTCTTCAAATATAGGGAAGGATTCTGTTCCTTTACATATTTGACATGGATTTTTTTCCATAAATAAATACTTCTATTTATTCAATACACATTTTTTGATTTTCCACTATGCTAGACACTGTTTTATGCTTTAGGGACCCACAGACACTGAAAAATGAAATGCCATGCTAACGGGCTTCTGAGGCAGAGCCACATGCAACAAATGGCTGCATGAAGTCTTTGGAGACACAAGAAGAAGGTTGCGTACGGAGGGACAGGCTGGAGAAGGAGAGTCCCAATGAAATGCTTCTTGGATTTGTTTTCAAGGCTTATATGTGGTTTTCAAGCACACAGCAGAACAGCTTGTTTGACAGATGATGCTGATATAATTCAGAATGACCGATTATGTGATGGAGAGAAGATGAGATGGCTCAGGGAAGCCAAGAAGCCAAGTCAAATCATGAAAAGCATCTCTATTGTAGCAGGAAGTCTCCAAGAGAGACATTACTCTCTGCTTGGAGCACCCTCCTCCTGATGTCCTTCCTTAGCAGCTCCTACCCAGCCTGGG
This sequence comes from Acomys russatus, assembly GCF_903995435.1. NCBI lineage: Eukaryota > Metazoa > Chordata > Mammalia > Rodentia > Muridae > Acomys > Acomys russatus. Next base: position 21,187,840 of record NC_067138.1, read on the forward strand.
GAGTAAAATAATATTGTTATAGAAGCCACTAATATCTTAACACTTATAAAGAAATATTGCCATGTAGGTACTGGCAAGTATACTAAAATGCAGACAGACTAAAGGAAGATAAGAGATGTAATTTTACCAAAAGGTGCCATATTGTTGCTACAAAAATGTAATAGTTGGCTAGAACAATTAATTTTTACTAGTACTTTCATTAGGTAGGTTATGCTTGAATGGTTTTTAGAAGGACATTTGTTTCCCACCTGCTTTTCCCTTCAAAGATCTATTTTTCTTGGCAGCCTCATACCCAGAGATCTGGCTCCGTATGAAGTTTGCATTTCCATTAATTCTGAAAAAAATACAGGCAAGTTTAGCACATGCTTAAATGTTAGTTAGGGTTGCACTTTTTATAGGTCTCAAGCACAGGTGTATTCAGTTTGCATTGGTCATTAAGTATGACACACTGTTATTTTAAGTAATGATATTTTTTGGCTGAAAATAGATTAAACATGTATAGAAATGGATTTTATATGCTTTCCTTTGGCTGAGATTGTTCAAATGTTATAAAAACCAAGTCAATCCCAACTTCATGAATTATAATTCAAAAGAGCTGCTTGTGGTATCACTTGTTCTATCCCTTAGAAAATTATAATTAATAACATTTGTGCTATGTAAACAAAAATGAGTAAGCTCATCAGTGGAAACTTGGAGGATCTTGCCCACCCTGTCTAGAAGTTGAAGTTCTGGCTTCACTGGGGAAGTTTAGCTCTTTCATTTCTTTTCACCATGTGTTACTTAGCTGATGCCCAGAGATATCCCATGGCATGCACTTAGTAGTCTAAGAACTCTCTGTGGAGATGAAGTGCTAGGCACTATGGAGACCATAAGAAGTTAAGAATTCACTGTCAGGGAACAAGACATGTTTTAAAATGTCACACACATTAATCACTGGCTTTCAGACAGTCTCGTGAAAACTCATTTCCCAGTTGAGAAAGTTTTAGTCCAAAGGGAGTGATAAGTAGAACTGGCTATGTCAGCAAAAACAGAGAGCCATAGTGGTCTTCAAAGGGGAAAGGACAGGGGAAAGTGCCATTATATCTAAGGAGAAGGCAAAATCAACTGATTTGCTTGTTTAAAAGTACCCCATGGAGACGAGTCAGGTTAAAATGTAGACTGTATAAAGGGTTGGATGCCCCATGTTGGCCAGTTGTCAATCACACCCTCTATCCCCTAGTACCAGCACAGTCACTGTGAGAAGGTCAACCTTTCCACTCATGTTAAAGGTTCCTAATGGCCTTATAATGACTGTGCTGGAGTTAGGCAAAAATCTGAGCTGAATATTAAAAGCCAATCTCAGAAGTATGGCCAGTGACTTCTACCTGCCTATATTACCATGTCTTCCCCCGCCCCCCCACAAGAACAAAAATCTAACTGCCAGTATTTATTATGAGAGGTCATATTTAATTATTTTAAGACCTTTCAAATGACATGATGACGCATACCTATAATCACAGCACTGGGAACATTGATGCAAGAAGACAGTCCATTTGAGGCCAGCCTGAGCTGGTCTTCTGAGCCAGCTTGAACTACATCATAGTAGTTGCAAACAAACAACTTTTAATTATGATGGGCAGATCTGGGCCCAGGGTCCTGCTCAAACTATGGCACCAGCCAAGGACAGTACGTGCTGTAAACTTCGAACCCCTACCCAGATCTAGCCAGTGGACAAGACATTCTCCACAGTTGAGTGGAGAGTGGGGACTTACTTTCACATGAACTCTGGTGCCCCATATTTGGCCATGTCCCCTGGATGGGGAGGCCTGGCAGCACTCAGAGGAAGGATAACAGGCTACCAAGAAGAGTCTTGATACCTTATGATACAGGGAGAGGAGGTTCCCCTCAGTGACAGTTATAGGGGAGGGGAGTAAGGGAAAATGGGAGGGAGGGAGAGAGGAATAGGAGGATACAAGGGATGGGATAACAATTGAGATGTAATATGAATAAATTAAAATATTTTTTAAAATTTGAGGAGCTGAGAAATAAAGTCTTATGACAAAAAACAGAAAACGAAAAGACAAAAACAAGACCTATTAAAAATTGTCATGTGTTGTGTGACAAAGCTTTTTCTGGAGAGATGCAACACACTTGTCTACTAACCACAGATGAAGAGCCCAAGACAGATAGTATGAGTAATTCCTAAATCCAGGTGGGCGAATCATGAGTTTTATTGGGGTTAGTTAAGGAAATATGGGTGAAGGATTACACAGAGAAGCAGAAATGATTCAAAGACAGCTGCATCACAAAGCCCACCCCAGCACAGGTGCCAGTGCTGAGAGACTTGAGCACACTGAACAGCCTATGGACAGCTCAACAAGTTGGCAACTGTCCTTTCATGGTGACTTAGTTGATCTAAACCTCTTGCAATCAGCTTTGCTGGTTTTTCTTCTTCCAGGCAGATGATGTGGTCTCAAAGTCTTCTTTGCAGCTCAGGTTCCTTATGTCCTTCCTCTCAGCTTTTACTGCTTACTCTGGCAGGGAGATGCCTAGTGAACCTGGTCAGGTCCATGGACTTCCTGAAACTAGTTTGAATTGCTTACTTTCCTGCTGAAGGAGCTTCCTATGAGATGGAATGTTCAATCTTGGGAGAATCTGGCACGTAACATCATTGTCTTTCAATTTATCATATTGCTGGTAATATTTTACAATATAAGTTATTTGAAAGAATAAAGTACCATACTAAAAAAATGTAACTAATTTGAATCTACTGACTTAAATGTTCATAATCAAATGATATACAGCTTTTTAAAAGTCATGACAGGCTTCCAAATTGTTATTTGGTAGAAAAGTTAGTATCAAGTAGTAAAAGCCTTCATTGGAAGCATTTTTCACATTTACCCAAACATACACTGATTTTTATATAAATATTTGTTATTATTTTCCTTTCTAATTGATATCTTGACAAGGTAAAGTAATAAAAGAATACTACATGGTAAATCATCAAGTATTATAACATAGTATTGTAGTTGGATCTTTATCAGTTTACTTTTCAGACATCTTTCCTCTGTAACTTGGTTTAATCAGTTTCTGATAACAAGCTGATAGCTGATAGCATTTCTTTGAGTGATAATTCGAGATGAACAATGGGAGTGACTTATTCAAAGCTATGACCAAATGCACAATGTTTGGCAAGGAAATGTCCTGGATGACAGGCAGCTTGTCAAAGAAATCTCTACTTCCCATGCTGGATGCAGAGCTAAGGGCTCACCCTGTCTAGAAGCATGGCTGATGGTGGCACATAAGGTCTTTCACTCCTTGTGCCTGTCCTATAACCTGTTGGAAGTGAAGTGGTAGAAGAAATGAAGTTTTATACGTAAGGGTATCTGGGCATGGGAAGTAATTGTCTGAATGTGACTCCAAGTGATCTACAAATGATAGAGACAATGAACAAATGAAACTAAAAAGCTTCTGCACAACAAAAGAAACAGCAGAGTGACGAGTCAGTCACAGGATAATTGGAAAGTGTTACCTGCTACACATCTGAAATAGGATATCTGTGTAGACTACACCAAGAAGAAATTAATCAGCCTAATTAATGGGTAGACAGATGAAATGACCAGACAGTTCTCAAAAGATGAAATACAAAATTTAATAAACATTAAAAAAGTTCATCCTTACTATCAGAGAAGTGCTGATCAAAACTACAAAAAGATCTTAATAGTTATCTTACCACAGCCACAATGGTAATTGCTAAGAGAGGAAGAGAGAACAATACAGATGGAGAGTAGAGGGATAAATAATACCAAGGGTGTTTGAAAAATCCATAGGGAATTATAACATTTTGTATTTATATAAATTTTGTATAATACATACACGTGAGGGTGCATATGTATATGTGGTTTGAATGAAGTTATATCACAGCTTTCTCCAAGCTGTAGACTAACCAAAACTACTATGTAAGGCATGAAAATTTTTCTTTTAAGCCATTGCTCAGGTTAGTCTAAGACCTCCACCCCCACTCCAGGCAATATAGGCTACTACTGCTGCCTTTGATTGATTCCTGGAATCTGAAGTTATGTTCTATTCCAGAAGACACTTTAGATATAGGACTCAAAGGAATCAAGATGAATCTGCCCTGGAAAACCCTTTCCCTGGGGATTGCCAAGAGAAAAAATGACCAATCAATAGTTACACCTGTATCTGCCACCTACAGTCCACAACAGTGATCAGCATGACAAAATGTGAGTAGTGGCATTTATAACTTAGAGGTGACCAACAGATGTGTTATTGGACTTAGGGCATCCCAAATAGAAGGGAATTCATTCTTGACATTGCAAAACTAGACAGCTCCACATTGCTAATGAACTTATGGCTATTAGAGGAGAGCCTTCTATGGCCTCTTTCCTAAACCTGTATAATTCCTAAGCATAGTCTAAATACCTTTCCCTATATGCATAGACAAGTATAGGTATAAACCTCTCATTAAGTAAGTTTCTTTGTGCAGCAGACAATGAAAATGTTAAGGAATAAATATCAAAATAAAGAGAAAACTGAATGTGTGGTGCCCAACCTCAACTGATACATCTTCAACACAATCCCCACACATAGGCTCAGGGAACATGTTGGAGGAGGCAATGGAATATTGTAAAAGCCAGAGGAACAAAATATTTGCAGCAAGTTTTGTTTTTTGGATGTGACAGAGAAGCCTACACCTATGAAATCTTAACTAACAATGTGACTGTCTAAACCAGAAAGGAATAATTCTAGCACCTGTTGACATACCAACATAGGTGATGGATGTCCATGAGGCCCCACTCCCTAGATGAAGAACTACAAGAAATTAATGACTTCTGAGAAAAGAAGACTTTGTCTATTCCAGGAATGAGTCCCTTATTTGGTTATCCAATACCAAGTGGTCATCCCTAAAATGATAGACATATGAGCAACACAAACAGATTCACTACGTTGTATTTATATTTTATATAAATGTGCATACATGCAACAGTAATAATCAAAGAGGCCATGGATTTGAGAGAGAGTGTGGGAGGGTTGGAGGGATAAGAAGAATAAGAAGGATGTTCTAATGGGCACTCTTCTGTGTATATGGCCATCATGGATGTCTTTCACTTTTCTTGAGAAAAAAAAGTCATATTGGGTAAAGATCCACTCTTATCATTTCATCTTAATTACTTCTTTAAAGGCCATATCAGAAAGCACAGTACAACTAGAGGCTCAGTTTTCAACATATGAGTTTGGGAGGGCATGATCTAGTCAATGTAACCACCCTATTTATTTTTATCCCAAGCCCTTGATCTTCCTGCAGCTTTTAATGCAAATGCCAGCACCACAGGCACCTCCTGCCACAGGGTAGAAAAATATTTGACTAATGATAGAAGAGAAAGAAATTAAACAACAGCTGCAGGTGGAATTAAAACTAGTGCGCTGAATGGCTAATGGAAATTTAACAATTGAAGGTTAAATAAATTTTAAGAGAATTAAGTAGCAAGTTTCTGTTGATTATATCAAACTCACCATTCTTCTAGAATATCTGGAAATGAGTTCAAATAAAAAAAACCTGCACATTTTAAATTTAGTCACTTCCAGGTTAGCTAGATTGTAAAGTAAATGTCTCTCTTTGTGTTTTAAAACAAAATTTAAGCACATTTGACACCGGATAATCTTACTGCCTTCTCATAAAATATCCTCAGAAGGTTTGTTTGTTTTTACTTCTTTCAAGCAGAAAAAAAAAGTAGAGGACAGTCAAAGAAAGTCTTTGGATTTGGTTAGTGTGTGTATTTGTAATAATGTTTTTCTGAAATGTTTCAAAAAGTAAACGGATAAAGGAAAGCAGTAAAGAAAGGAAGAAAGAAGGAAAAACAGAAAGAGCTCCATTGCTCAGCCACCACCTTCACCAGCCTGCTACACCAGGAACATCAATGCGAGAGCCCTCGCCCCAATCTTCTGCCTACTACCCTCCTACCCAGAAATGCTCAGCTGCCTTAAGCTAAGTGCTGTGGTCCCCCGGTCCCCCCACCTCTTCCACCTTCATTGTCCAGCCACCCCAACACCAGGCTTCATAAGACTTATGTACTGCAGTAGGAATATCTAGGTTAGATCTCCCTCCATTCCTCTGTCCATCTAGTTCCCTGGGGCGTGCCCAGCTTTCCTGAGCTGTGTGCTATGTGTCCCTCCTCCCCCAAGTTCCACCAGGAATATACAGGAACAATCAGATGGCTAAAGGCCAGCATAATAATCTATCAACAAGAGCCAGGCCAATATGACACTTTCAGAGCACAGGTATCCTACTACAGCAAGCCCTGGGTATCCTAACACATCAAACCACAAGAAAATGACCTTAAAACTAATCCTATAAAGATGATAGAGTCCTCTAAAGAAGAAATGAATAAATCTCTTAATTAGAAATACAGGAAAAACAGGTTGAAACCTTTCAAAAAGTAAATGAATAAATCCCTAAAAGAAATACAGGAAGATACAATTAAAAAGGTGAAGGAAATGAGTAAAATTGTTCAAGACCTGAAGATGGAAGTAGAAGCAAATAAATAAACGGAAAAATTAGAGAATTCTGGAAATGGAAAATCTAGGAAAGAAGAACAACAGACACAAACGTCATCAACATAATTCAAGAGATGGAAGAAAGAATCTCAGGAGTAGAAGATATGATAAAAGAAATTGATACATCAGTCAAAGAAAATGTTAAATCTAAAATAATCCTGACAGAAAACATACAGGAAATCTGGAATAATATGAAAAGATCTAATATAAGAATAATATGAATAGAAGAATGTGAAGAATCCCAGCTCCAAGGACCATAAAATATTTTCAGCAAAATCACAAAAGAAAATTTCCACAACCTAAGGAAAGAAATACCTATAAACATACAAGATTCTTATAGAACACCAACTAAATTTATTCAGAAAAAAAATCCTTCTGCCACATAGTAATCAAAACACTATATCTACAGAACAAAGAAAGAATATTAAAAACTGTAACTGATAAAGGCCGAGTAACATACAAAGACAGATATACCAGTATTACACCCGGTGTTTCAACAGAGACTCTAAAAACTGGAAGTGCCTGGACAGCTGGTTTGTAGCCTCCAAGAGACTACAGCTGACAACACAGACTACATATCCAGGCAAACTCTCAATCACAATAGAGGGAGAAAAAAGATAGTTCAAGACAACACCTAATTTCAACAGTATCTACCCACCAACCTAGCCCTACAGAAAAATACTAGAAAGGAGACAATGAGGTCAACTATACCCAAGAAAACACAAGAATTAAATATTTCCATATCAGAAAAAAGAAGAGAAACACACACACACACACACACACACACACACACACACACACACTGAGAGAGAGAGAGAGAGAGAGAGAGAGAGAGAGAGAGAGAGAGAGAGAGAGAGAGAGAGAGAACCATCACCACTATCAAAATAACAGGAATTAATGATCATTGGTCGTTAATATCTCTCAACATCAATGGTCTCAATGGTCTCAATTCCTTAATAAAGAGACATAGACTAAGAGAATGGGTGCAAAACCAGGATCCATCATTTTGCTGTATAGAAGAAACACACCTCAGTAACAAAGATAGACATTATGTCAGAGTAAAAGGCTAAAAATATAGTTTTCCAAGCAAAAGGGTCCAAGAAGCAAGCTGGAGTACTGCTTCTATTATCTAATAATATAGACTTTTATCCAAAATTAATCAAAAAAGAAGGGGAAGGACACTTCATACCCATCAAAGGAAAAATCCAATAATAGGACTTCTCAATTCTGAATATCTATATCCCAAATATAAGGGCACCAACATTCATAAAAGAAACATTACTAAATCTTAAATTTTATATTGAATCATACTGAATCTCACACACTAATAGTAGGAGACTTCACTACCCCCCTCTCACCACTGGACAGATCATAGAGACAGAAACTAAATAGAGAAGCAATGAAACTATCACATGAATCAATCAAATGGCCCTAACAGTCTTTCTTTCTTTCTTTCTTTCTTTCTTTCTTTCTTTCTTTCTTTCTTTCTTTCTTATTAGCACCTCAAGGGACCTTCTCCAAAAGTAACCACAAAATTGTCACAAAGCAAATCTCAACTGATACAAGTAATAACCGAAATAATCCCTTGTGTCTGATCAGACAAACACGGAACATAGCTGGATGTCAGCAACAACAGAAAGCCTTCAAACTCATGGAACCCAAGCAACGCTCTACTCAATGACAACTGGATCAGGGAAGAAATAAAGAAAGACATTAAACACTTTCTAGAATTCAATGAAAATGAATGCACAACATATGCAAACTTATGGGACACAATGAAAACAGCACTAAGAGGAAATTTCAAAGAACTAAGCACCTTCATAAAAAATTTAGAAGAATCTCATACTAGTAATTTAAAAGCATACCTGAATGCTCCAAAACAAAAAGAAACAAACACCACAAGAGCAGTAGTTGGCAGGAAATAATCAAACTCAGGACTGAAATCAATATATTAGAAACAAAGAGAACAATTCAAAGACTCAATAAAATGAAGAACTAGTTCTTTGAGAAAACCAACAACATAGACAAACCCTTCACCAAACTAAGTAAAAGACAAAAAGACAGTATCTGATTTGAATAAGAGAGAGAGAGAGAGAAAGAAAGAGAGAGAGAGAGAGAGAGAGAGAGAGAGAGAGAGAGAGAGAGAGAGAGAATGGTGACATAACAACAGACACTGAGGAAATCCAAAGAATCATTAGGTCTTACTACAAAAGCCTGTACACCAAAAAACTGGAAAATCTAAATGAGATGGACAATTTTCTTGATAGATACCACTTACCAAATTTACATGAAGATTGGGTAAACAATTTAAATAGACCTATAATTCTTAAGGAAATAGAAGCAGTCAGTAAATCTTTTCCAACCAAAAGAAAAACAAAATGTCCCAGGCAAGATGGTTTTAGTGCACAAGTCTACCAGACTCTCAAAGAAAAGTTAGTACCAGTACTATTCAAACTATTCCACAAAATAGAAACAAAAGGATTACGGTCAAACTTGTTCTGTGAGGCAAAGCCATCCTGATATGTAAACCACACAGCCTCAACAAAGAAAGGGAACTTCAGACCAATCTCCCTTATGCAAATATACTCAATAAAATACTCACAAACCTAATCCAAAAACAGATAAAAAACAGCATCCACCTTGGTAAAATAGGCTTCATTCCAGGGATGCAAGGATGATTTAATATACAAACTTTCATCATCATAGTCCATCATATAAACAAAGTTAAAAAATGCACATGATCTTTTTATTAGATGTTATAAAAACCATTGACAAAGTCCAACACCCTTTCATGTTAAAAGTCTTGGCGCAATCACAGATATAAGGAGAGTACCTAAGAACAAGAAAGGAAATATACAGCAAGCTGATAGCCAATATCAAGTTAAATGAAGAGAAACTTAAAGAAAGTCCATTAAAATCAGGGATAAGACAAAGCTTTCCACTCTCTGTATCTTTTCAATGTAGTACTTGAAGTTCTAGCTAGAGCAATAAGACAACTAAGTGAGATCAATGGGATACGAATTGGGGAGGAAGAAGTCAAACTATCCCTATTCACAGATAATATGGTAGTATACATAAGTGACCCAAAAAATTATCCTAGAGAACAACTACAGTTTATAAACCCCTCAGCAAAGAGGTTGGATTCAAAAATAACTAAAAAAAATCAATATCGCTCCTATATACAAATGATAAATTGTCTGCGAAAGAAATTAAGGAAACAATACTATTCTTAATAGCCACAAATAATATAAAATATCTTGGTGTAACTTTACCCAAGCAAGTGAAAGGCCTGTATGACAAAAACTTCAAGTCTCTGAAGGAAGAAATTGAAGAAGATATCAGAAGATGGAAAGATCTACCATGTTCTTCGTTCAGGTGGGATTAACATAGTACAAATGGCTATTTTGTTTTTTTACCAAAAGCAATCTACAGATTTAATGCAATTCCTATCAAAATTCCAGCACAGTACTTTCCAAACCTGGAAAGAGAAACCATCAACTTCATATGAAAAAAAAAAAAAAAAAAAAAAAAAGACCCACTATAGCTAAATTAATCCTGTACAATAAGAGAACTTTGGGAAGTATTACTATCCTTGATTTCAAGTTGTACTATATAGGAATTGTAATAAACTCCACATAGTTCTGGCATAAAAACAGACAGGTAGATCAATGGAATCAAATTGAAGAGCCAGAAATAGACCCACATACCTACAGACACTTGATACTTGACAAAAACAGCAACAGCATATAATGGGGGAAAAGCATCTTCAAAAAATCTTGCTGGTGTAAGTGGATGTCTGCATATATGAGAATGCAAATAGATCCATATTTATCACCCTGCACAAAACTCACATCCAAGTGGATCAAATACCTCAACATAAAACCAGATACTCAAAATCTGTTAGAAGAGAAGGTGGGAGAATAGATTTGAAACCATTGGTACAGGAGACAATTTTCTTAATAGAACACCAACAGCTTAGGCACCAAGATCAACAATAAATAAATGGGACCTCATGAAACACAAAGCTTCTATAAGGCAAAAGAGCAAATAGAGCAATAGAGCAAAATGGTAGTCTACAGACTGGGAAAGGATCTTCACCAACCCTACATATGACAGAAGGCTACTATCCAATATACATAAGGAACTCAAGAAACTACACACTAACAAATCAAATAACCCAATTGAAAAATGGTGTATAGAGCTAAACAGAATTCTCAAGAGAGGAATCACAAATGGATGAGAAGCACTTAAAGAAATGCTTAATCATAAGGGGAATGCACATCAAAATGACTCTGAGATCTCATCTTATACTTATCAGAATGGCTAAGATAAAAACCACAAGTGACAATATATGCTGACAATGATGTGGAGCAAGAGAAACACTCCTCCATTGCTGGTTGGAGTGCAAATGTGTACAGCCACCTTGGATATCAATCTGGAGGTTTCTCAGAAAACTGGGACTAGATCTACCTCAAGACCCAGTTATACCACTCCTTGGCATATACCCAAAAGATGCTCCACCATAGTACATGGACTCTTGGTCACCCATGTTCATAGCAGCTTTATTAGTAGTAGCCAGAATTTGAAAACAAGCTAGATGTCCCTCAATCAAAGAATGGATGAAGAAAATATGGTACATTTACACAATAGAATACTACTCAGCTATTAAAACCAACGACATCATGAAAATTTTCAGGAAAATGGATGGAACTACAAAATATCATCCTGAATGAGATAATCCAGATGCACAAAGTTATACATGGTATATACTCAAAAATAAGTGGACATTAGCCATAAAGCACTGGATAACTCTACTGTAATCCACAGACTCAAAGATGTCAAGTAACAAGGAATGCCCAAAGAAAGATGCTTGTTCTCACTCAGGTATTCATGAATAAATCACAGAGTTGGTAAGAATTGGATGGTAACAAACGTATCATTAACAACTAGTAAGAAATGAATTATTTAATAAATCATAGGGTGTTGAACAAATATTTAAAGAATCATTTGTGGAGGGTCCAAAAATTGAGTATAAATGCAATGGTAAAATATAAAATGTAATGGGGTTGATTTAGAATATATTTCTGAGCATAAAAATAAAAGGTAGACTTCCTAATGAAGATATTAATAAATGTCACTTTATGAACATAAAAACTTTGTAGGTAAACACCAGTGCTAAAAACCAGAGTCAAGAATTGAAACAATTCCCTCCATTTCCTTCCGATATTGAATCAAATAGTAGAGATTCATAGTGAAACTATATCCATAAGGAAAGACAGAAAAGTAATATGATAGGAATAAAATTTGTATATTATCAAGCAAAAAGATTATGGATAACAGACAAAACAGAGGTTTGACAGCAGATGAGGAACCTGAGACAGACACACTTTGTTTAATTCTGCATCCTACCAAGACTCCGAGAGTATCAGAGAACTCTGGAAATGAGAGCTAGCTTGGCACTGAAACCAGCAGGGTAGATACAAGAAGCAGTTAGTGCACACGATGGTAACACTATAATACTTGTAATATTTGTAAACTAATAAGCTTTGTGTTAGAATGACTGAGGCAGGGAGATGTCAGGGTTGATTCCAGCCTAAGCTACATTCCCCTCAACAAATCTCCCAGTTAGAGTCATTTCAACTATAGGCAAATCAAGGAAGTGAACATATTATGTATTAAAAAAATAAAACAAAACAGAAGCCTGCCTTTCCCCTTACTTAGGTCAGGTCAAAGAATATTGGTAAAGTGCATTCCACCACCCCATGCTCCTACTGTGGAACAGTGCACAACCAAAAGGGAAATCTAGAAGTAGTTATATCATGGGCTCGGTACTACCATCAGCAGCAACAACAGAATCTCTGCTGTTACCTTCCAAAGAAACCTACAGTAGGCACTGTTATGTGCAGAAAGGTTCCTGCCATTGCTCTATTGTCTCCTGCACCTTAATGGACAGCTAGAGAGAACAAAGCATCTAGAGAAATGAGCAAATATGAACATGGGATGAGAATAGAGCCACTCAAAGATGACTCAGTAAGTACAAGAACACACAGACTGAAAGATTCTAAACACAAAAATTAGAAAAACTTCAGAGATGAAAAGAAATATGGTCTATAAGAAGTGTCATTGTACTTACAGAAAGAGAATGCTTCTAATTAAGAAGAGGGAGGCTAGTGAGATGGCTCTGCAGTTAAGAGTGTTTTTAGCTCTTGCAGAGGAACCGAGTTGGCTCCCAGCACCCATGTAGAGCTGTTTACCCTAGCCTGTAACTCCAGCTCTGGAGGACTTGACACCCTCTTATGGACTCCATATGCATCTGCACTCACATGCACATACCCATGCACACATATACATAATTAAAAAATAATTAGATAGATATTAAACAAATAATAAAAATATGACTATAAAAATGTAACAAATAGGAGATAGACAATGATTAGAATTTATGTCCAAAATGTAAGAAGGAAAAAATTAAAAATAAGCATCTTTTGTAATCTAAGAAATCAGAATTAAGAAAAGGAAAGACCAAATAGGAAAAGGAGGTAAAGAAATAAGCAAAAATTATATCAATAAAAAAATTCTCTGGAGGATAAGTCCAGTGAGGACTCAGTATGTGGGTAAATACAGAAACACTAAGGTATGACTTAATTAAATTCCAAGGGCACTGTGGACTAAAAGGGACCCCTAAAGCTTTCTTTATGGAAAGAGTTTAGATTCGGAGAACAAAAGCATTGAAAGAATGATAGATTCTCAGTAGTAACAGCTGTGGTTAAAAGAAAATACTGTGGTGCCCTCAAAATTCTGCAAAGCAATATTGCATGCATTTTATGGGCTACGGAAAAGAATTTGAGGAGTTTCCTTCACATCATTAATCAATTCTGGGTTTCATCATCTTCCTTAAAAAATGCTTTCTTGATTTTTGAGAATTTTATATATATCTACAATAGAATATGATCATTTCCACTCCCTATTTCCCTCCTCCACCTGTCCTGTTTAACTGCTACATACCACACCAGAGTCATTTTTGGAGGATGTGGCCAGTGTTGCCTTTCCCACGCTTTGGAGGGTTTCTCCACATACTCATGGGTGGCATTAACTGGACTTAGTAGGCTGTAAAAACTCAGACTGAAGCTGAGTAGAGGTTCTAGGAGCCTTTTAGCATATTAAAACAATGGGCTTTTGTGATTTTTTTTCACATACACGAAGGAACTTTGTATACTACCTGGTGAATTAGACCTAATTGAGAGGTAGAGAATAAGCAAAAAGCAACAAATAACTAACTCCAGAAGAAGCAACAATGTTTAGGATAGATTAAAAATAATCATAGATTCTACCTACATATGGCCTAACTATGCACACTGTCACACACCTGTGGCTATATAGACCCTAAATATTGACCTGTGCAACATTGCTGTTGGGTTGGTATGGACAGAAAATTAACATGAACAAATGGGATGTGTGTAATTTTACACATTGTACACATATATGTGTATTTACTGGAGACAGTCCAAGATAATAAATGATATTTAAAAGCAAGGAGTATTGACATAAGCACATAACACTGTTTACAAATAGAAAATAAATCCTAAAGCATATACTCCTTATAAAGGAGTCATTTGTCCTGGAAGACAGGGATTACTAAAGATTCGTAGAGGGAGGCAAAGAGAAGAGAGCTAACAAGATGCAAGACATGTGCAGACTCGTTAAACTTTATTAAATGATTAAAACACAATTTATATAAAATATGAAAGACAACTAAAACTAAACAGAAATTCTTGAAATTAGAAACAATAGAAGTAGAAAACCACTTAAAACAAGAGCTCCTCAAGGGCAATATTGTTTATATATAAGGGCATGCTTCAATGTAAAAACCACTACAATGTGCTTAAAAACGATGCAATGTGAAAAGAGAAAAATTCATAGATTGAGATGGCAGCAAAAATTCATTTTTAAAAGTAATAAAAATTATAACAAAAATGGGATTAGAAACCAAATTGGAAATTATTAATAAGGCAATAACTACTCTGTGATAATTCTTGGTGATCTTTTATAAAAACTATGAAATGATCTTTCCCGCAAGGCATTTGCTGATATTTACAATGGATTTCTTATGTTAATTTGTAATTCATTTCCTAGGACTCTTTCCAAAGGAAATAAAACTGGAATTGTAAATAAAGTTTTGTGCATTGGGAGATGGTGCTTATGTTGGTGTTTCTTGGTCTGGCTTCTCTGCGTCTTATCTTGTGATGGTTCATCAAACTGTAGGGTAATGACTACTATGCTAGTCTAGATGTAAATTGTTGATATGAAATGAAAAAGAAAGTAGAAAGTGGTCAAGCAGTTAAAAGCATACTTTAATTTAAAAATCTATAAAGTGAAAATGTTCACAGAGATAAAGCAGTTACGTATGAGCTTGTTTTCACAAAGTGAACTGTGTAGAGACTCAAAACTTTCATTTTGTCTTATACAAGTGTGTGATACGTATTTTATCATAGCATTTCAAATAATTCCATTGAAAGATAATGTTTGTGTAGTAAGTGTGGGCAGTAAAATTTCAGAATCATATATCTTCCCCTATTGAAGATGTGCCTCATTAGCTCCAGTGAGTGTCATCTCTCCGTAGAGGTTTGTTGCCTAATGTTGCTCCTAACTGTCCCTGTTTAACACGCAGGTGTAATGAGACTGTAGCAGAGTCCTGCAACCTCACTATACCATCATAAGAACCCCATTTAAAAATATTACTTTTCTCTACATTGGAAAGAAGTTATATGAAGCACAGAAGCAAACAAAGTGCCATGGAACTGAAACTTAAAAGGTCACAAATATGTCATAAACAAGCTTTTAAAATTCACATGGCCACTATCACAAAATTTATAAAACTCTGATCCAGGGTACAGTGAGAACAAAAAAATTCCCCACAAATTACGTGGGGGATATGTACAGTGTGGCCAAATGACTAAAAAGATCCTTATGTTTGTTTTTTGCAGAAAAGACACTCAAATATATGTAAGTAGACAATGTTCCCAATAAGTTTGTTTAAATTATAAATAATTCGAAACTTCTCTTATTTATCAAGCTTAAGGAAACCTGGTCAGTTTATGCTGATTTCTCCTGTCCAAGGCACAAATTTCATAAATTATTGGACCTAAATGGCCATCTTCATTTAGTTTTGTTTCAGATATCCCACTACAGACAAATGCAAAGAAACTTCATGAAATAAACTATTATAACAGGTCAGCACTTTAGAGGATAGAACAACAAAAAATTGTGAAGTGATATCTGCTTATTTATGGATAAATAATGCAAAAAGTTTGGAGAATAAAAGTTTAGCTTAAAAGGAAGATCAATTATCAATTGAAAATCCACTTTGATTACGCAGGTTGAACCAAGTAAGAGGAAGGAAGCCCATGTGGATAACTCTTGCTCCTCTAAAGCTCATTGTTTGAGGTTAAATGGAAATACATGCAGTAAAAGTCTGTTTTCCCTTTTCAACTTGAGGAAAATAGGTGGGTGCATGTGAGAGCACAGGAAGCAGTTCTAAACGGGCATGCGTGGCTTTCTCCCTCAGTGTACCACCACACTGTGGGACAGATTTTATTTTTAATGTGACAGAGTGGGTGACACACAAAAAATCCCTTTCAAAATTCTCCAATAACTTGTTTTGCCCTATTTGTTAAGTTTTTTAAATAATTGCCCCGTTTTTCCCTCCCAAAAGCATTCTTTTTGATGTCTTCAATTGGGAGTCTGTGATGGTTTCTTCAGCATGTTTGTCAAGGGGAGCCTTTTCCAGTGTGATTCAGTACTCTGTTTGGAAGCTTGGACTATGAAGACAACAATATTTTATTACCATATAAATACGCTGTGACCATCCATGCCACTACTATTCTGAGTGCGACACAAGTCATGGGGATTGGCCTGTGAGCTGAGCTATTCCCAGGCCCCAGAGAAGGATGCAGTCCCATTGATCTCCACAGCTTGGACTGTTCTGGTTTGACTATTTTATGACCCAATGTAACCTAAGATTTCAACTCTTAGTACCAATAGCATTCCTGGAGGATGAGCTTGTACCGGCATGAAGTGCGTTTTAGTTCTGTCTTGCCTCAGAATGGGTGTTTCTTTCTCAAAATCTTTAATTTTAACTTCTACCATATTTTGCTGTTTCTTATGAAATAATATTTCCTGGACCGATTTTCAACAAAGCATGCATCAACTTACTGTCACTAGTGGGCTTATAGCTTGTTCATCTAGTAGTAAAAACGCCTTAATTAGAGAGGAATAAACTCAAGAGTGACAGCCATAAAGCAGCTAAGAAAAAAATATTAACTGGATTTTGTCCAAGGCTTTTATGCTCACTTATTTGTGCTTTGCTCAAATATGATGATAGGTTTAAGAATTACCCCTCAGAACGTTGACACCTGACACTCATCCTGCACCCTTCATTCTGGCTATGGATGAATGAAGTTTGGTCATTCTTTGTTTTCTATGGAAACATCACAACAGAGTCAGTGTGTCTGGGCCACACAGGTGAACATTCTAGACATAACTCCCACCTCTGACAGGCAGTACAGGTAACGACAAAAGGGCTTTTCAATATTGCATGCCTGTACCATAAGCCCTTTAGTATTACAACATTCCTGTAAATGGAATCTCATTTATAATTATGAATGGTGCAAAATAGGAAGATGGATTCCAGAAGCATGCTATCAAAACAAAAGAAAAACTCAGTCTTTTGGTGAATGCCTTATTCCAGCTTGTGTTTAGACTTGTACCAAAGGAATCAAAGTTCAGGAATTCTGATGGACCTCTTTCCAAAGAAGCCCTCAAAAGTTCCTACCCACCACTTAACAGGACATAAAATCTATGAAAATTATACCCTAAAGATAATGATCAACTAATGATTGAACTCAGTAGTTATTATATTTTGTAAAATTATAGTGACTCTCTATAGTTTTTCTCAAGTAATATTTTCTCTTTCTGTAATCTTATTAACTAATTGTGTGGACCCTTGTAAATCTAGCATTTGCATATACTTTTAAAAATGCCATAATGAAAATAAATCATTTGGCCTATGATATTTATAATTTTTCTCTTCTTAATGTGTCCTAGGACCATTTCATATATATTGATTCTTCTATTCCTAACCAGTGCCAATATATCATAGGCACACTCACTGAATAATTTTTTAATTCAGTAAATGCCTATTGGACATATACCATATCCAACTATACAACAAGTGCTAGTTCTTTTTCCTAAATTAACAATCTAATGAAAACGGCAAGGCATGCTCACAGCAAATGAGGGGCAAAGAATGTACACTCTTAATGAACAATAGTTGAAAGTCTGCACACAGAAGAATAGGATACACAGTGATATTTCACTTATGTGTATCATTGCACTGGGCTCACGTTGACTTTACTACTCCCATTCCTTCTCTCCTCTCTCCTTACACTGTTTATGCAGACTCTATCACCCTCTTTCCTTGTCTCTTCTCTCCCTCACACAATGGCGTTGTATGCATGTGTATCATCTCCCTGGGCTCCCACTGGCTCTGGTACCCTCTATTCCCTGTCACCTCTCTCTCTCTCTCACACTGTTCATACTGACTCCTTTACCACACCCCATTTCTTCTCCCCTCTGTACTGCACACTGCTTTCTTCCCTACAGATCTGTGTCACTGCTTTTGTGATTTAGAAGCTCCATATGAGAGCCAAATCTCTCTTTAATATGTGTCTTTATTTCCCCCTAAGCCCTCCTTCAGACAGCCTCCTTAAAATCTTTTCCTCCAAGAGATCAAAAGATTAAGAGTCAGTGGGGATGGAAGACACCAAGACTCTGGTAAAGAGAATAACATGATCATAATACATTGCATAAAACACGTTTTTTCATTAAACACACACACACACACAATTACTTTTCACACCAGTTGTGATCAATGAGGAACAACAACACATATTTTCTTCCTTCATGATCCTTTCCAGATTTTATGACTTACACATCTAATATTACATTAGTCCACAAACAGGGACATTCTTTTTTTTTTTTACTATTTTCACTTTTGATTTCTTCTTATCTCTTTTTAAACAGATCTACTACGTAAAGCTGCAGGGCATACACCATTATGTAGCCATTTGGGTGGATCGTCTTTCTTCTTGTGGCCTTCTCTGTCTTGGTAGAAAGGTTCATGCAGTGTCCAGAAACTGTGAACAAGTACATTAATGAATGAACAAAACCTGAGGTGTGAGGCAAGAGATAATGCTTTCTTTACACACACACACACACACACACACACACACACACACACACACACACACAATTTTTTCAGAATCTCCCTATGAGACCCAAAACTCTCTTTAATATGTGTCTTTATTTCTCCATAATCTTTCCTTTAGATAGCCTCCATACTTTGGATTGACAGCCACAGACTCTCCAAAACAAAGAGAAAAATACAGAAAGTAGAATATTCAACTAAGAGTAATAATTGGTTAATACACAAAATTCCAGAGGGTGCCTCAAAAAAAAAAATTGAAATCTTAGTTTTAAAGCAAACAAATTAGACATCAGCGAGATACTTTGGTTTCATTTCCAGCTGGGAAGGCTCCAAATAGGAGGGTCGAAAGCATGTGAGAGGCTGTTTAAGAGCTTGCCAGTCCATCAGTCTCTGTCCCCCACTGCTCAGTGCTCTTCATGGCCTTAATGATCTTAGCACTTGTGCTAAAGGACAATCTGAAGGGCAGGAGTTGTCTATGGAGCTAATCAGCCTTAAACATAAAAGTCACACTTCAAAAAGTGATAGGAGAAGAGCTGTCAGCTCATCAGCTGCTTGTGCTACTGAGCTGCCAGATAAGTTAGTGTCTTTCCTGGTTGAGTGATGTATTCCACTTTCCGAGCAGATGTTAAAACCACACTCACTTTTCTCTCAACTCAGTTTTCCTCTTTCTGGAACCATGTGTGATGGGGTGAGTATATTCCATCCACATGGCTTAAATAGGAAAACTGAGAAGGAAAAGGAAGCCACAAGAAGCCCAGCTCCTGCCCAGGATTGCAGAATCCCCCACCACAGAACCAGAAAGTCTGCAGACATTGGTGATGTCACTCATCATAAAATAAACAGTTACTGTACAGTCAACTGCCTAGGCTTACCTCATGCAAGCCCTTATTTCTTATGCTTGCATTCCTACCCTTTTCAATATCTCCTAGAGATTTATGAAAATCAGATCCTAAGACATAATTGCTATTTATTTATTTATTTATTTTTTGAGACAGGGCTCTTCTGTGTAGCCCTGGGTATCTTGGACTTGTTTTGTAGACCAGGCTGGCCTCGAACTCACAGAGACATATCTGCCTCTACCTCCTTGAGTGCTGGGATTATAGGCATGTGCCACTGTGCCCAGCTGTGCCTATGTTTTAAACCGATAGCCAGCAGGTTGCAAGGACAGGAAACAGGATGAACATCAAGGAAAAGCAAGGACGGCTCTGTTTCTATGACCATGCAACAGAGTGATTCGGCTGGACCCTATCCTGGGGCCAGTGTTATTCTTATGAATGTATTCAATACCTGCCTGCCCATCCACAAAACATTTTATTATGGAACTTGACAAGTGAAGACCAATCCTCATTCAACCATGATCACTTTTCTTTTCTCACTGTTTGTATTTTTAGCACCCCTAGACATTTTAAAGCTGTAGCAGGAGTGTTCATGAGTTAGAAGGGGACTTTCCTACTTGTAACAAGTCACTTCACAAAGACATCATCTCAGCTTATAGATACCTTCAGTTTTGTACCAGTAACCTCAACTTTTTAATAACCTGAGTCTCACATACTTCAGGTGGGTAGAGTGTTGGGAGAACTCTTCACACAAGAGATTCCCAAGTCACTTTCCTTTCTTGGGTATGAAAAGTTCAATATAAATCCATGTCTAATAGAGAATTTCCCCCACCCTCATACATTATAGACTGTCTTTCCATATACCATAAACTTTACTATGCGGTGTACCCAGAAATAGTATTGATATTCATTTCAAGTTATATTAAACCGATACACAGCACAACATATCTATTGTAATTTAAAGGACACTAGCACACACCTGATCAAACGTTCTGATCAGGAAACACACACTCTTTCTTCACGACTATCCTCTAGAATGGGTATAGCCTTTGCTGTGGAAGCCAAAGCTGCATCACGTGCAGACTGCAGCGCTGATTCCTGTAAAGCAGAGCCGTGATGTGAAGATACATGCATATTGACTGTAAAGTTTTATACTGTACTCAACCATCTTCAGCTTCATGACTAAAGAGTGTACTTACTGTGTAAGTTTCAAAGACACTGTCTTAAAATGACTTTTCATCATCTGTTAAAAATTTAACATTTAATATAAAAATGTTACTTATTTTTCTTTGCCCACATAGTCCACTTGTGAGTCCAATGCTTAAATTACATGATGTAAGTAATTATGTAGGTCAGGGACCAATATTTTTGACAATGTTATAGTAGCTTATGTGGCTGGCTGTGCGGCTCTGTGGTAGACTGTTTGTCTAGAATGTCCTGGGCCTTGTGCTTGATCCCTGCTATCATAAACAAACAAACAAAGAAACAAACAAGCAAAGGTTTCAGAGCGACTTGGCAGTCATGACTGTTGCATGTATTTTATAATGTCGGCCAGGATCACGAATCAAGTTCATTGCACTTTCTTATCAACTGTCTGAGTCTGGTGAGGGGAAATTTCTATTCATATAAGTTACATGAAATGAGTATATGACTTTCTAAAAGGTGACATTGGGCAAAAGGTTTGCAAGCTTCACAGGAAGCTGCTCTTCAAGGTTCAAAAAAGCTGCCTTAGTAGATTAAGTTTGTGCTGTACAGGTCCCACTTGCTAAAGAACCCTGAAAATTAGCTAGTCCAGAGTTTTATACTTCTAGAACAATAGGAATCTCTGCCCAAAGCAATGAAGGATGTGAGGTGATGCTGAGCCATCTCCCTGTCTCAGGATGATGTCCTCATAACTACTGGAAAGGGGGTAGGGCGGGATGGACACACAGAAAAAGGGGATGGGATGAGGCAGAGAGAGTTGGTCCACATAGAGAATACTCCTAAAATATGCTTTGCAGAATACACAAGGATTTACCATGGTGTTGAATGCATTTGATTGAGTGTCCTCACACAAGATATAGAGCATGGGCTCATCTGTCAAGTTGTATAGCTTGAGCCTGATTAAAAGAGTTGCTACAAAGATGTGGAGTGAAATGATGGTGACTTGACATCATAATCTGCATCACACTGAGAGGTTGAGAATCTTCATTCTGCCACTTAATTGTCAGGCTATTTTTATCTATTTACTTTTGTGTTATAGGGTTTGGTCTTCTCCTTTATAAATGTTTAGTGTTCATAAGAATGAAGTTAGTTTCAGGATGGGATTTAGGAACTTAGGAAAGTTCTCAGTACCATATCTTTTACCAAACTGAGGAAGACTAAAATTCAAGTATTCCTTGGTTCAGAAATAGCTGACCTAGATAGTCCCGTACATCCATATAGATCCTAAAATACACACACCACACACTTTTTAAACCACCATTCCCTGGCTCTAAGCCAAGAAGACATCAGAAAGCAGTCTAGAAGAAATGAGGCACTTAGTCCGTCTTAATCCTCTTGGATTTCTAAAACTGAGCTCTAGCCCTGCCTACGTTTAAGGTTTCACTTTGGAGCTGACACCACAGTAATTCTTCTCAGTTCCTTGTGGGAAAGGTTAAAATTTACATGTGGATGGAGACATTAACTAAATATCATATTAACAATTTTTCTTCCCAGCAGACAGTGCTATTGATTTTACAATTGGGCTAGGTTCTAGGAGTTAGCAATCATTTTGGGTCTTAGAAACAAACGCCATCTTAAGTCTTATGCTTTCCTATCACATGGTCAAAGTAGAAGCAGTCACTCTGCTTGGAATCTACCCTGCACTTCTTGGCTCATGCAAGTAGCACTCCTGCCTGGGGTCTTGGGACCTCAAACCTCAGAGTCTGACTTGACTTCTTTCCCTTTTGCTTTCATTAAAAATGATTAAAAAATACAATCCACAAGATTATAATTGCAAAATCTCACTGGGGGGAGGACAGTGAGCATGTCAAAAAGGCAAGCAAAAAATCCTTCCTGGTAGCTTCAGTTCAGGACTTTGCAAGGGTGTAAATCTGAGGCCTGCATGTGTTGGTGCACACCTCTAATCCCAGCACCTGGGAGGCAGTGGCAAGAAAACGAAAAAAAGAAAGAAAGAAAGAAAGAAAGAAAGAAAGAAAGAAAGAAAGAAGGAAAGAAAGAAAAAGAAGAAAATACACAAATCTGGTTGTGATAGTTCTGGATTAAACAAAAAAGGCTTATGGGATTGTTCGCTGATTCCCATGAGTTCTCATGTGTAGTCCATTAGTTTCTTTTCTTGTTGCTCTGATAAAATTCCACAAATAAATCAACTTATGGAAAGGGGTTCATTTTAATCCATACCTCATGGTATAGTCAGTGCACCAGGATGGAGAAGTCAAGGCAGCAGGAATGCAAAGCGCCTGGTTACACCATCTCCAGAATCAGGAAGCAGACCAGGGCGAATGGGTGCACATAGCTGTTCAGTTTCCTTTATCCATGTATACACTCTGGGATCCCAGCCAAGGTAAGGAAAGTCGCCACCATGGGTCTTTTCATTTCAATTAACGTAATCAAGACAATCACTTGCAGGAGTAGCCAGAGGCCTATCTCCTAGGTAATTCTAGATTCTGTCAAGTTGGCAATCAGTACCAGCTAGCTAATCTAAGAAACATTAATTAATTCTTGGGGAATTTGCTGAAATTGACAACAGCATCAAACTCCTTGTCTGTAAGCATGTGACTGGATCGCAACACTTGAGTCTACTCTCACCAGCTCTATGAAGCTTAGCTCTTGTCTTCTCTCCACTCACCATGTAAAGCTGAACATGCTTCCTTTATCATCCATTGTCTAGAAACAGGTTTTTGTTTGTGCCCAGCTTGTCCATTCCTTCTTCTTCAATGCAAGGCTTGTCCATGGAATGGTGCTGCCCTCATGTAGGGTGGCCTTCCCCTTTCAATTAACACCCTCTAGAAGCTTTGTCACAAGAACATCCAAAGCTTTGCTTCCTCTACATGAGTCTAGACCCTGTCATATTGACAATACGTATCAACTATCATGAGTTAAGCCCAATCTTTGTCAACTTGACACTCAAGCATATCACTTTGAAGCCATAGCTTTCTACCCCTTTTCCCTACAGAATCATGGCTATTTCACAATGCAAAAATGCATTACATTGAACTAAAAAATTCTAATAGCCGTAAAGGTTATGGGTGGCACTTTGTGCGTTCTTCTGCTTCCCTGTGCTGTGATTTTGTGTGACCTAAACTTGTGAAGGTCTTGTGCTTGCTGTCATAGTCTTTGAGTTCACACATGTACCAGCCTTCTTATTTCATTTAATTTTTATTATTTAATTAATTTATTCAGATTACATCTCAATTGTTATCCCATTACTTGTATCCACCCGTTTCTCCCTAGCTCCCTCTTTCACCCTATTCCCCTGCCCTAGGTCTATGACTGAGGGGGACCTCCTCCCCCACTATATGGTCACAGGCTGTCTATCAAGTCTCCTCTTGGTAGCCTGTTTATTCTCTTTTTGCATGCCACCAGGCCTCCTCACCATCGAGAAGTGGTCAAATATGGGGCACTAGAGTTCATGTCTGACAGTCTCCATTCTTCACAGTTATGTGGAGAATGTCCTGTCCATTGGCTAGATCTGAGTAGGGGTTCAATGCTTACTGCATATAATTGTCCTTAGTTGGTACAGTAGTTTGAGCAGACCTCCCTGGGTCCAGATCTGCCTGTCATGATGTTCTTTTTGTAGGTTTCTTTGACCCTCTGGGTCCTTCTATTTTTCCATTCTTCCATACTTCGCTCACCTAAGGTCCCAATAGGATGTCTTCACATCTGTCCCAATCTCCTGGTAAGTGAAGACTTTAAAACACTGTTTCCATGGGGATGTCTCCCATCTCTGGCTCTGTCAACCTCTCTGCCTCTGGGGCAGGCCTCTTGCTCATGAGTAGATGTCCAACACAAAATTGACTGTGGAGGTTTTGTGAGTGTGAGTGTTTGTGTGCACGCACGTGTTTGTGTATGTCCGTCAATGTGACTGTGTGTGTGTGTTCTCTTTCCTCATTTTGTTTGTTTGCCTGTTGGTTTGACTTTGGCAGTTTGTTTTTATTAAGTGAGAGAAAGAACATGAAGGTGGATAGGTAAGGAGGAGATGAGAACCTGGGAGGAGCTATGAGAGAAGAAAGAGTGTGATAAAATATAGTGTATGAAAACTATAAACATACATAATAAAAAGTCAAAGTTCTGATAGTCTTTAACAATTCCAAAACTGTTTAAAGTCTAATGATCTGAGTTCGATACCCCAAGTTCTTACTGTAGAATGAGACAGCTGAGTCCTTCTCAGATGTCCTCAGAGCTCTACATATGTGATGTGACACATGCATACACACAAAGCCCCAAGACAAATATCTAAAACAAAAACAAATTACATACGTCTGACACCCAGTGACACAGAGTGAGCACTTTCATTCTAAAAGAGACAAATGGAGGATAGCAAAGAAAAATATGAACAAAGAAAGACCGATCTCATGCGGAAAACACCAAGGAATACCCCCTGTCAGGTTCATGATGCAGCGGTCAGCTATCTGGACTCCACATGCCTTGAGTAGACCCACCCTTCCAGGTCTTTTACCTGTAGTACCATTGTCTCTCTCAGGCCATGTTTAAACCCTGTCTTCAGCTCTCTTGTGGTTCTGGTGTCTGCAACACTCCGCATTGGGTGCTCAGGGTCTATTGCTACTTAGACTTCACTGTGATAAACTCATGTAATGGCCTCTCGTGACCTTCTTGACTTTCCAATGCTGGCATGGGTTGCCTGACCTCAACAGCCTTCTAAAACTCTTGTGCGAGTCTTCATGATCCATTCATTCTTTTTTATGTAGGGTTTTACATCTTTCTCCTCTCCCAGTTAACAAGAGCAGTAAACAGTACCCATGCCACTGCTAGAATGCTGGGATGTCTTGAAAATTTCTCCACCAAATAACTCAGCCCAATAATTTGGAAATAGGCCTCATTCAAGTTCTCTTGTCATGGATGGAAAGAAGACAGAATCTTCACCAGAACATATCAAGAATTACTTCTAGGCCAGTGCACAAAAGAGTTCTAGTCCCTCTCTGAACCGTTATAAGCTGGGTTTCCATTGTTCATCTTTCTTCTGTTATTCTGATCGCCCCAATTCCCTCCAGAATGAGACATGTGGCTCCAATTGTAGTATTTAAGGGCTCTTTAAGTTAAAGTCCCAAACTCTTCCACTTTCTTCTCACAAACCAGTTGCCAAGGCATATGAATTATGTGGTCAGGGTGATCACAGAGAAGGCCTCATTTCTTAGGACCCATTTCTGTATTAGTTACAGGTTTTGCTCCTATGACAATGTGCTTGACAAAAGCTACTTAAAGATGGAACTTCTCTTGCCTCATTGATTTGGAGGCACAGTCTATTAGAGCAGGGTAAGTGGCAGGAACTGAGGGCATGTTGCAGTCAGGAAGCAGAGGAGGTGGATGGTGGTGCTCTGCTTTTTTTCTCCTTCTTGTCCATGGTAGGATCCCAGCCTGAGGGATGGTGTTGACCACATTTAGGGTGAGTCCTCCCACCTCAATTGATAAAATTTAGACACACCTCAATGACATGCCCAGAGGTTAGATTTCCAGGTGGGTCAATGTCAGGTCAAGCTAACCAACAGTATTAACTACTACAGTTGGTAAAGAAACAGTGAACAAAAATGTAGTAAAATAAATATATACTGCATAATGAGATAGTATAAAACATTCAGCAATTTTAACTTAAATCAGTAAGGGAAGATTTAGAGACTTATGGATTTATAAATATATGCAAATCTAATGTCTAATATTTATTATACAGAGCCATAAATTATGCATAAATTTCATTTATATAAGTGATTTAGTCACCATGATGAAATACATCCACCATTTTCTTTGGCTATAAATATGATTACTATGCAGATCTGTAAAGATGACTCAACCAGTAAGAACCATTCTTCCTCTTCCAGTGGATTTCATCTCAGTTTCTAGCACCCCTCTGATGTGGTTCACAGCTCCCTGGAACTTTAGCCTGTGGAGATCCAACACCCTTACTGGCCTCCTCAGAAACCCACAGACATGCGCCACAAATCACACAAATACACATGCATACAAACACATTTTTTAAAAGTCTTAAAAATCATTGTTTTGATTTTAATAGCTATGAAAAATAAATGATTCTTTTCAGCTCACTTTGGGATAAGCAAATGATAATAATAATAATGTGGAGGATCTTATACTCGATGAATTCTTTCAGCTCCTGCAACAACCCCAAACTTATCATGGCTTTCCTTTGCACACTGAATTAATTTAAAGTTCTGTAGCAGGACTTTCCTGAGGTTTCCAGTCTCGCTGTAGCCTTTCTTACACATAATGTAGGGTTACTTATGCTGAAGTGTATTCCACTCTGAAGTGTACTATGTGGGTTCGTGACACTGTCTCTCTGCTCTTAAGGCATCTTCACTTTTGCTATCTCCCTGAGTGGCACAGACTTCACGCACACAACAGGTATGCTTTCTACTTGTCTGTGACTGGTGGTGTTCTTTACATTCTTTGAGGTGCACTAGGAAAACCTTGTGATTGAGGACACTTGGGAGAGGCTGTGAGCAGTATTTTAGCCATTTGCGCAACAATTATCGTTTATTAGAATCATTCACTGTCTTGCTCATTTTGCTTCTAATCTCTCAACATATCACACAAAGTGCTTTTATTTATTTACTTGTTACTTGATTATGTATGCATATAAAATGATAAGCGCACATGCATTTAAACTGTGTGGAGGTTAGAGGCCAACTTTGTCCCCTTTCTACTTTTATATCAGGTCTGGGAGTCAACCCCGGGCCATTGGACTTGCTCATCAAGTGGCAAGTGCTTTACCTCCTGTGCTGTCTGAATGACTAGTTGTGCTTTCAAAGCATCAGTTAGTAAAAATAAATTTCCACTTAAGGTTAAAAAGGCTTTTTGAGTATTCCTGAAATTGAAAAATAGATATTACCAATAAAGATAGATATTTCAGAGAGTCCAGTACAACATGCCTTTTGGAAGATGTGTACTGAGTTCAAAGAACATGAATTGGAGATCTGTGTTTGGCTTCAGTTTAGGGCAGGTCATGTGAAAATTCCCCCACGGCCTTTTGTCTGTGAAGTGAGGGTGATTGTATCACTTCTGCTCTACCAGCAAAGACAAAGACAGTATGTGTAAAACTCTTCCATTATCTCATAAATGCCAGCTCTCACTACAGACACAAATGCCTGAGGATTCTTACACGTCTGAGGAATTGAAAACTTAATGGATTTAGCGTGCAAAAATACCTTACAAAAAGGAAATAGAAAGGTAATGGGACCTATTAGATAATTTTATTTTGTTCATTTTTCTTACTTTGCATCTTATTTCTCAATTTAAGGCCTCTGTTGGAGCTTCATTACTGCTCAGTGACTCAGGCATGCCTAAACCTTCTGCTGCTTTACTTGGCAAAATATTGGTCCTCTGTATCTCAACCCAAAAACAAAAGTCACTTTCAGGATACCCTCTTTGCTAACACCTCACAGATTTCAAAACCAATGGCTATTCTCTGTGCAGCCTTTCTCCCATCCTTACACATAGCATCTGGATACAGACACTATGCAGTGGATTGGAGTGGCTCACTGTGTTAGCGCACTAAAGCTACTTAAATTCCCACTAAAGGGAGATAGCAAGGATAGGGTTTCACCATCCTCAGCATAGATTGGTAGAAGCCCAAGACCTGAAACATGTAAGAGTGTCAGCCATTTATCTGGAGCCAGATGGGCATTAAGTAATGCATTTAGTCTCACAAAAAAAGTGGATACTTAGAAACAGAGTTCAAAGTCACAGAAACTCCTTGAATATGTTTGGCTTTGAGAGTGCAGTGGTATCTAATTCAGTCTGGGAAGACTGTGGAGAGGATCCAGAATCTGTGTCAGCAGGGGCACAAGACAGGTGGGTGTCAGGAAAGTGACTCTGGAGAGCTGAATGTCACTAGACTTCTCCTTTAATACTGGAGATACCTAAAGAAACCAGAATGCTGAAGACAAGATGTGTGCAGACATTGTGTACATGCATGCGCGTGTGTGAGTGTGTGTGTGTGTGTGTGTGTGTGTGTGTGTGTGTGTGTGTGTGTGTGTATTGTTAGTAATTCAAAACTAGGAAAATACAACCGGAAACAAATTAAAACAAACAAAAATGGGGACAGTGGTGATTTCTAGTGGAAGGGAAGGGAAGGGAAGCTGAATTCTCAAGGTAGTTCAGGAAATCCCTGTCCCGCTCAGAGCCCAGAACTTTTCGGGTAGTGTTAAAATGATCTTGCCATGGCTGTGTGATTTACAGTTGCCTTCAGATATACAGAGTTTCCAGAATCCAGAAGGGGTTTTGATTATAGAAAATGCCACCAAAGGTGGGCAAGGGGGCACACACCTATCATCTCAGCTCTCCTGAAGCCATGGCAGGAGGATTACAGATTCCAGGGACTTCACGGTGCTGCTTCGTCTCAAAAAGAAAGAAAAAGGCAATAGAACAGAAAATGCTTGATACCCTATGAGCATATACAGAGGGAGAAGGTCTCCCTCAGTCACAGTCATAGGGGAAGGGAGTAGGGGGAAAGCAGGAAGGACGGAGGAGGAATGGGAGGATACAGTGGATGGGATAACAACTGAGATGTAAGATGAATAAATGTATGTATATATATATATATATGTGTGTATATATATATAAAACAGTGTTCTGAGTTGCTTTCTTTTAAGAATGGAAGCTGGGGTAATGTAAGTCTGTGAGGAGATGAAGAGTGACAGAGCTGGCTGTGCAAATCTTAGAACTTGTGCTTGATCCCCAGATGCCATGGAAAGGGAAGAATGGACTCCAACCTCACGTCTTCCAAATGAGCTGATAACATAGATCAGCTTGTAGAGTGCATTCATGGCATATCCAAAACCCTGGCAGCAGCACCACATAAAGCCAGGTGTCCAATAATCCCATCACTAGGGAGGTAGAGATAGGAAGATCAGGTGTTCAAGGTCAAGGTGGGCTATATAAACCTATTTTTAAAATAACTAAATGCTAGAGAGATTGCTCAGTGGTTAAGCACACTTGCTGCTCTTGCAGAGAACCCAGGATGCTTTCAGCACCCATATAGTCAGTCATTCTAGTTCAGGAGATCCAACACCCTCTTCTGGCCTCCATGGCACCTTCTGTCAGTCAGCGGCAATCTATTTCCTGTCTCTGTGAATGACCACCTGGGTATTTGATATGAACAGAATCATAAACACTTGACACTTCATGTCTGGTTTATTTCATTTAGTTATTTGTTTTTGAGACTCATGAGTGTTATAGTACACTATACATACACACCCTTACTTTCTGTGACTGGTACTATTTCCTTACAGGTATATATTCTATTTGCTTTTATTCTATTGA
This sequence comes from Acomys russatus, assembly GCF_903995435.1. Taxonomy (NCBI): domain Eukaryota; kingdom Metazoa; phylum Chordata; class Mammalia; order Rodentia; family Muridae; genus Acomys; species Acomys russatus. The sequence continues at coordinate 21,217,987 of NC_067138.1, forward strand.
TGGAGACATGGCTTGTTTTGATTTTTGCTGATTCTGAGTGGTGCTGCTGTTCATTTTTTAATAGAAGTTTTTGTTTGTATACCTGTTTTCAATCTGTTGAGTGTAATTTCAGGAGAATTGCTGGGAAGTGTCAACACTTTTTTAACTTTTGAAAAACCACATGACTCTCTTCTGCCTTGGCTCACTATTCTATATGATGGCAGCTGTGTGGCTATGTGTGGGCAGCTTCTCTCTCCATATCCTCACAAGTGCTGACTTTTCTTTTTCTTATTGTTTTGTTCATAAATGTGACAATGACTTAAACTATTATTTCATTGTGCTTTGGATTTCCAACTCTCTGATAACTAATTGTGCTTAGCATGTGCTTGTTGGCCATTTGTATTTCTTTGGTTTGCCCAGGAGGTCAGAGGACAACTTTTAAGTTTTTTGTCTCCTTTCATTATGGTTTCTGGGGACTTGGATTCAGGTCAGCAGGGTTGTTCAGAAAGTTTTACTAATTGGGCTGTCTTGGACCACCATGTTCTTGTTGATGTAAAATATTCTGTTCTTTAACTATTCTGCACAGTGGAGCTTCATTAAATATGTGATTTACAACTGCTTTCACTGTAGATATTTTTTTTTTTTTACTTTCTTGACACAGAATTATTTTAAGATTTAATTTTAGATTTTTAAAAAATGTTAATGGTAATTTAAATTTGTTTTTATAATCATATGAACATATGTGTGAGCATGTATGGGTATGTCCTCATGAACACAGGTGACTGAGCAGTCCACAGGCGTTAGATGCCTCTGGAGCTGAAGTTGCAAGCAGTTGTGGGCCACCTAACAAGGGTGATGGGAACTGAACTTAATTCCTCTAAGAACTCCCAAACTACATCTCCCAAATACTTTAAATTTGACCAAACCCATCAGATATAATACATTATATCAAATTTTAAACATATACACAGTTTACAGTATATTATTTACTGTATATAAATATATAATTGTAGCGCTAGCTTCATCTCTAGTCTGTACAGTCACTTTCTTGCTGTAGTGTCCAAACACATGCTAGAGTGTAGCTTATGGAAAATATGTTTCTTTTTGCTTATTATTCAAGGGAATGGAGTCATGACAGGTTATTACTGATTACATCAAGTTCACAGTCAGGAAGCAGAAAAGATAAGTAGTGGAGGTAAACTATCAAACTCCAAGTTCTATACCTAATGACCCACTTCTTTCAACAAAATTACATCCCCTGAATGTTCTAGAATCTTCCAAAACATCACCACCACCTAGTAACCTAGCTTTCAAAAATATGAGCCCACAGGTGTTGTGTTAAGCATGGTTCTGGTTCTCTAAAGAGCAGTGCTAATATAAATATATGTCATTATAGTATCATATATACATAGCAATAATTATCAACATTGGCTCTCTTCCTACAGAAAGGCCAAGGACCCTGTTCAGTCCGTGAGACTAGGGGTTCAGTATTCACAATCTGGTGCTTGAGGCCTAGAGAGCTGTCTGTCTACAGTCTCATTCACCATCCTGAAAAAGTTGGCTAAGATAGCAGTGAAGGACTGCCTTGAGGAGAGAATAGATGAGCTTGCCATGGCAGTGATGGGGAGCAGGCACACAATCACAGGCATGGTTTCTAGTCTGGCTACTAATATTGCTCCCCTTTGAAACCTCTTGAGCTGGGCCTCAGCAGTCCACGTTGCTCCCAGCATTATTGCCTCCTCAGCACCTTCTATAGTGGCCCATTAAACTGAACTTACAGCACTTAAATATTTTCCTTGTTCAAAGTTCCAAAGCAGTTCCCTGGCATTTTCTGTGTATGAGATTATGGTATCTTTAAGCAAATTCTTTCATATTCATATTGACTCATCTTCTCCTCCCTTTTTGATTACATGTTCAAACTAAAACTTTCATTACAAAGTTAAATAGCAGGGCTAAAGAACGGATGCATGCCTCGTTTTTTATCTTAGAGGGAAACCTCAATGCAGTACGTTATTCTGTTTCTCCCCACGTCTCCCATCTCTTGCCATGAGGGCTGGGAATGCAGACACACATGCTGCTCTGTCCAAAATTTATGTGGGTCCTGGGGATTCAAACTCTGGTCCTCACACTTGTGTAGTCAGTGCTTTTACCCACCGAGTTGTCTTCCAGCCCCAGTAACAGACACTTATTTTATCACAGCTGTTAGGCTAGAAATAGACATTAGCAGGTTTAAATTCTCCTGAGACATCTAGCACTTACTTGTAAGTGGCCACATTCTTACTTTCTTTCTCTGAGTATCCTTGTGTTCCTCTTGTAAAGAGAAAATGGTTGAGGAGATAGATCAATAAATAAAGTTGTTGAGGCCAATTCTTGGTAGCTACATGGTGGAGGGAGAGCACTGATGACTGGAAGTTGTTCTCTGACCTTCACAGGCATGCTGTGATAAGACACACAAATGAAAATACATACAATGTTTTTTCTTTCAAAAATAAAGATAATAGCCTTATTAGAAAAAGCTCCCTTTATTACTTAATTTATACCTCAATAAAAACCATATCTCTCAATATAGCCTTGTGCCTCAGAACCTGGGTTTTGAGACACTTAGAGTCACACAGCTGAATCTAAAGCAAGTGTGATATTAGTTATGGTGATTCATAGAAGCCTGTTATCATACTGACAAATGTCCTTTTTTTCTTGTTCTATGTTCTTTTATTTTATTTTATATTTTTTAATTTTAATTTTATTAATTTATTCAGATTACAACTAAATTGTTATCCCATCACTTGTATCCTCCCATCCCTCCCTCCCTCCCTCTTTCACCCTATTCCCCTACCCTAGGTCTAAGACCTATGGGGGCCTCTTCCCCTACTATATGGTCATAGGCTATTAAGTCTCATCTTGGTAGCTGGCTTATTCTTTCTTTGAGTGTCATCAGGCCTCCCCACCAAGGGGAGGTGGCCAAATATTCTCCACAGTTATGTGGAGAATGGAGACTGACTCTGACATGAACTCTGATGCCCCATATTTGACCCCCTGCCAAATGTCCTTTCTATTCCAGCTTTACAGGATGTTTTTATCTTGACCACACCTCAATTATGACTCCATACTGCATTGATTTAAAACAGCTGTGATCATCTTCTGGGATAAATGTCACTTGAAAATAATGTATAATATTTTTGGTACATTGTTGTATTCTATTTATTGTAATTTTACATGTACTGGTACTTAAAAAGGTATATAGTGTGTAGGTTTCTTTAAACTTAGTATTTCTATTGCCATATATTAACAACATAATAATGGGCTTGCTTATGAAATTTTTATACTTTATGTATTTCAATCACATTCACTTCCTATTACCTTGCCTTTTTACTGTCCTGTGTTCATTAACCCCCATCCTATCTTAAATAGACTACATCTTCTTTTTCACATCATTGTGTGTATCTGTGTGTGTGGAGGGGTGAGAGAAAGAATGGGTTTCATTAAGGTTGCTTACAGGAACAAGGTTGGTAGTTTTATTTACATGAGCATATGCTCCTTACCAATGTGCTATATGACTAATGAAATGACCCTCCCTCTACCATCAACTTTTATCACAATTGTCCTGCAGTTTTAAAAGTGAGGTAATGCTTCATAGAATGTGTCAAGAACATTAATATTTACTTATTTATTATAGTAGTTTGAAAAAAGTTGGCCAAATTCCCTTAAATGTTTGGTAGAATTGAATAGTGAGATCAAAGAATTGGAGGTTTCATTGAATGGCTTTTTATTTCTGATTGGATTTTAATATTTATTATGTTAAAATTTTCCATTTCTTCTTGTGTCAGTGTTGATGATTTGTGGTTCTAGAAGTCTTTTTGCTTCATCTGGGCTACTGAATTAACTTACATACAAAGTTCCACAGAATTATGTTGAAATACTACTGACTTCTGGAAGCAGTGCTCTGTTCAAGTTATTTTTATAAGACTGTGTTTGTTTCTCAGCTTTTCTCTTAATCCATCTATCATACAAATAATTGAAACTCCATTATATTATTTTAACAAGCTTCACAGCACCATCCTGAGCAGTAGTAAGTCTATTCTTCTTCTTCTTTTTTTTTTTTTTTTTATCTGTTTATTCACTTTACATCCTGGTCATAGTTCCCTCCTCTATCCCCAGTCACACCTTCCCTCCCTCTCCCCACTCGCCTGTTCCTCAGAAAATGGGAGACCCCTTTCTATCCACCCCAGCTCATCAAATTGCTTCAGAACTGAGTGTGTCTTCTTCCCCTGTGGTCTGGCAGGTAGTCCTGCTAGGAAGAAGTAATCAAAAAGCTGGGAACAAAGTCCATGTCATAGACAGCCTCTGTTCCCATTACTAGAATTCCCTCATGAAGCCTGAATTACCCATTGGCTACATTGCTGTAGGGGGCCAAGTTCCAGTCCATGCATGGTTCTTGGGTGGTGCTTCAGACTCAGTAAGCCCCTCTGGGCCTTGGTTAGTTGGCTCTGTTCGTCTTGTGGAGCTCCTGTCTCTTCCAGGGCCTCCCCCACCCCACATTTCCACAAGACTCCCTACACATTGCACAATGTTTGGCTGTGAATCTCAGCATCTGTTTTAAAGTGCTTCTGGGTGGTGCTTCTCAAAGGACAACTCTGCTAGGCTCCCGTTTGCAAGCATAGCAGAGTATCATTAATAGTGGTAGGGGGCAGGCATGGTGGCACAAACCTTTAAATCTCAGCCCTTGGGAGGCAGAGTCAGGTGGATGTCTGTGAATTTGAGGACAGCCTGGTCTATAAAGTAAGGTCAGAACAGCCAAGGCTACATATAAAATCCTTGTCTCAAGAAACAAACCAAGAACAAAAAATAATAGTGTCAGAGGCTGGCTCTCTTCCCTGGAGTGGGTCTTGGGTTGCGTTAAGTATTAAGTGGACATTCCCTCAATCTCTGTTCTATCTTTATCCCTGCTCATCTTGTAGGCAGGGTATATTTTGGGTCAAAGTTTCTGTGGGTGGATTGGTGTGTCCCTCCCTCTACCAAGAATCTTGTCTAGATAGTAGGATTCCTCTTCAGTCTCTATAGCCCCTGAAGTTAGAAATCTCTGGTAGAGTCCTCCTCATATTTTCCCAGGGGCCTATATATTACTGGATTAACACACTACAATGCACAGACCCAAAGAGGATAAATAACAAGGAGAATCTAAGAGAGGATGCTTAATTCTATTCTTAATCCTCCAAAACAATCTGACTTCCACCAAGAATATGTCCCAGAGATACTTGCACTTTGTGACTTTTCCTGATGAGCTCTCTCTTCTGGTTTCTCTTGGACATATGCCTGTGGCTCAATCCCCTGCTTGTCAGGAATTCCAGCCCTATTCTCACCTCTAGTCAGTGATTGGTTGTAAACTGCTTAATTGACATATCAGGGGACAATTGGGGAGCAGAGTTTCTACAGCATTGAGACAGGAGATTCTCAGAACAAGGTTTGCAACCAGATATGGGGATATAGAAATCAGTATTTGAATTGCAGAAAATCTTATACTTACAGTGCTAGTTCATGAGTTATAATGAAATTTTCTCAGAGCAGAGTCTGCATATAAACGCGTATATTAGGTTGATGTGTTGGAAATGTTGTATTAGAATAGGAGGTTGGGGACAGAGAACTTATAGGTTCTTTATTTAGCACCTGATATTTTTTAATGTTTTCAAGCTAATTATTTCCATGAAGAGAAACACACTATTTTCCATCTTGCTCTACATGCATGAAAACCTGAACCTTATATATGATAAATTGTAGAGGTGAAGAAATGATAGTGAGAAATTATAATATTCAGTTTTTCTCCTTTTGAGACTTACTTCATTCTAGACAGTACACTAAATATTTTATTATATTTAATCTTTAGCCACCTTTATAATACAATTATAAGCACAGAAAAAGAAATTAAGCCTAATGAAAGTAAAAACAAACAAACAAACAAAAACCAGGCCTTATTTCCTACCCCCTACCTCCTTAGCTACAGCAGATATTTGCCAGGGAAGCAGGTAGGCTAACTGCATATTTTTATCTCTTTCTCCATCATTCTAAGTACAAATCCCCAGTTTCTTCCCTACCTCTACAGAAGAACACTTAGCCTCCTACTCCTACCTCTGGTGGATACTATGGCTCTTCTCCAACTAACATTCCTCCCCAAACTCTTTAATTTACTCCATTCCCCAACTCCCACAGATGTTTCATGTGAATACATAAGACTCTCCTACCAGGGAAGACGGTGCTATGACTATAGAACATCACCTCTCCTTCTGCTCCTCCAAATCAAATCCCCTAGTCTCATCCCAGGCTTAGCAACAGAACACCTGAGGCAAGATCTCTTCCTCCCTACTTTCAGTCACCATAGATGGAGAAAATAAGACATATCATGATAAAACCAAATTTAGGCAATATTTGCCTACAAATACAGCCATAAGGAGGCATTAGACCTAAACTCCATGAATTAAAACTGATATCAACAACAACAGAATGTTGACAAACTCCTAAAAACTGTACAGCTCTCTACTGGATGAAATGAATCAAGAGAGTTGTTGAGGAAGAAATTGAAGACTCTATGGAATTGAATGAAAATGAAAATATAACATACCCACACATATGTGACACAATGAAGGCTGTTGTAAGAGGCAAGTGCATTTTTATGTAGCACTAAGTGCCTACATAAAAAGGGAAGGGGGAATCTCCTACTAGCAACTTAATAGCACAGTGGAAAGCTCTAGAACATCAAGAAGAAACTATACCCAAAAGGAATTTAAGGCAAAAAATAGTTAAGCTCGGGACTGAAATCAATACAATGAAACAAATAAACAAAAAAGCAACATAATGCCCAAAGCAAGAGGAGAGTGAGCCACTGGGCCTGGTTTGACCTTCTGGAATCCCAGAACCCACCCCCTCATAGTGACACACTTCCTCCAATAAGGTCACGCCTACTCCAACATGAATACACCTATTCCCACAAGGCCACACTTCCTAATAGCACTCCCTAAGCATTAAAATATACAAGCCTTTGAGGGCATTTTTGCTTTGATTAATTATTCACTTTACCTCCCAGTCATAGGCCCTTTCCAGTCTCACCTTCCCTCCTGTTTCTACTATGCCCCTTCCCTTCCTCCTTAGAGCAGGGGAGCCCACACACACCCGCCCCAGAATATCAAGTCACATCAATAACATGCTCATCCTCTTCCCTTGTGGCCAGGTGAGGCAGCCCCTCCAGGGGAAAGTGGCTGAAAAGCAGGCAACAGAATCCATGTCAGCTTTAATCCCCATTCCCCTTACTAGGATACCCAAAAGAAGGCTAAGTTGCTCATTGGTTATATCTGTGTTAGGGAGACTAGGTCCAGTCCATTCATGGACCTTGGCTGGAGCTTCTGTCTTCACAGGCAACCCTGGGCCCTGTTTAATTGGTTCTGTTGGTCTATGAGTCTTTCTATCCTTCCCTCCAGATAAGACTCCTCGCTCCACCCAATGTTTGGCTGTGGGTTTCTGCATCTGTTTCCATCAGCTGCTGGATGGAACTACTCAGAGAACAGCTATGCTAGGCTCCCATCTGCAAGCATAGCAGAGTACTGTTAATAATGACAGGGGCTGGCTGTCTCCCATGGGGTGGTTCTCAGATTGGGTCAGGCATTGCTTGGACATTTCATCTATCTCGGCTTTACTTTTGTCACTGTACATCTTGAAGGCAGGATAAGTTTGGGGTTGATAATTCTTGTGAGTGGGTTGGTGTTCCTCTTTCCACTAGGAGCAGTGCCTATTTACAGGGTGGCCTCTTCAGTCTCCATGACCCCTGCTACTAGAAGTCTCAGCTAGTGTCACCTTCTTATCTTCTCAGGATCCTACCCTGCCATAGGTTTCCAGCTTGTCACAGAGAAGCCTCCACCTAAGGTTTCTCTTCTCTCTGCAAACCATCTGTCCTCCTACCCCCACTCTCCCCAGGTCTGATACTGGCCCTCATTTCTCTCCATGCTCCCTCCCTTAACCTGCTCCCTCCTTTTAATCATTTCTGCTCTCTATTCTATTTCTACTTCTGAGTGTGTTTAAGCAACCTCCTTTGGTTCCTCCTTGTTACTTAAATTCTTTGGGTCTCTGAATTGCAGTATGGTTATCCTGTATACTATATGGCTTAAATACACTTATAAGTGAGTATGCACAATATATGTCTTTCTGGGTCTGGGTTACCATACTCAGGATGATCTTTTCTAGTTCTATCCATTTGCCTGAAAATTGCATGATTTCTTTGGGGTTTTGTTTTGTTTTGTTTTATTTCCTTGTTTTTAATCGCTGAGTAGTACTCCATTGTGCAAATGTACCACAGTTTCTTTATTCATTCTTTGGTTGAGAGACATCTGGGTTGTTTCCAGTTTCCGGCTATTACAAATAAAGTGGCTATGAACATAGTTGAAAGGTGTCCTTGTGGTATGGTGGAGCATATTTTGGGTATATATCCAGGAGAGGTATAGCTGGGTCTTGAGGTTGAGCTATTCCCAATTTCCTAAGAAAGCAAGAGATTAATTTCCAAAGTGGTTGTACAAGTTTGCTCTCCCACAAGCAATGGAGAAGTGCTCCCCTTTCTCAACATTCTTGCCAGCATATGCTGTAACTTCTGTTCTTGATCTTAGCCATTGTGATGGGTATAAGGTAGAATCTCAGAGTGGTTTCGATTTGCATTTCTCTGATGACTAGGGATGTTGAACATTTATTTAAGTGTGTATCAAACATTCAAGATTCCTATACCAAGAATTCTATTTAGCTCAGTACACCATTTTTAAAATGGATATTTGGTTGTTCATGTTTAATTTCTTGAGTTGTTCATATATTTTGGATAATAGCCCTTTGGTGATGATCTATCTTTTCTCAATATGTAGGCTGCCGTTTTGTTCTTGACAATGCCTTACAGCAGATTTTCAGTTTCATAAGGTCCCATTTTATCCAAACAACCACAGCAACCTCATGAAACTGAGAAGCTTCTGTACAGCAAAGGACACCTTTATTTGGGAATTTGAAAGCCTATAGATAGGGAAAAGAATTATAACAACTACACACCTTACAGAGGGATAATATCCCCAATACATAAAGCATTGAAGAAACTAGGTATCTAGGAAATTAATAGCCCAATTAAAAAACAGGGTGCAGAGAATTCTTAACAAAGAAAATTCAGATGGCTGAGAAACACTAAAATAGGTTCAAGATCCTTAGCCATCAGGAAAGTGCAAATGCAAATCAAAACTACTTTGAGATGTCGTCTTACACCTATCAGAATGGCTAAGATCAACAAAACAAGTGGAACACACATCCATTGCTGGTAGTAGTGAAAACTTGTGTAGCTACTAGGGAAGTTAGTGTGGTGGTTCCACAGGAAGATGGAAATCAATCTACCTCAATATCTACCTATACTACTCTTGGGAATATTCCCAAAGGATGTTTCATCGTACCGCCCTGTTCATTGCTGCTCTACTAATAACAGCCAGAAATTGAAATAATCTAGATGCCTTCAATTCATGAAGGGATAAAAAAAGTTGTAATTTTGCAAAATGGAGTATTAGTCACCTGTTAAACAAAATGGTATCATGAAATGTGAGAGCAAATACATGGAAATAGAAAAAATTTATCCTGGGTGAAGTATCCCAGACACAGAAATACAAATCTGGTACATATTCACTTTTTTGTAGATATTGTCTGTTAAGTCAATGATAATAAAGGCACAATCTATATAATAACAGATGGAAGGTGTAGGTTAAGGGTATAGAGGGGACAGATAGATATAACTAGGGAAGGGAAATAGAATAGATATTTATGGATGGGTGGGGAAAATGTCTGGTATGGGAAGATTAAGTGAGAATGGTAAGGAAAGAAATTGTGCTGAGAGAGAAAATGAGGAGAGACAACTAAAGTTGAGGGACATTTAAGGGGTAGTATGGAAAACTATACTGTAGAAACCTCCTAAAAATCTATAAATACATGATGTCAATCTAAATAAAATTTTCAAGTGGAGGAGACAAATACCTAGCTGGCCATCTCTTATCATCAAATGAAACCTCTGGCACTGGGTAGGGTTATATCTAGTTGAGTTGTTGGCCAAAGAGGCTCCATGAGACTTCGCCCAAACTCAGGTTTTTAAACAAGAGTATAGGTTGCTCTCTACAAAATGACTGAAAGTTCCTGTTGTTGTAGACAACCACTTACACATCTCACTGACGTTGGACATATCGAGCTGGCGCCTACATAGACCCTGTGTTCAGGTTATTTGTTACAGGAAGGTACTCTACAAGCTATCAAAACAGAAACATAAACACCAAGCAACCATAAACCCTTTACAGACAATGGCGTGCTATATGAAATATATGGCAGTATAAATCTTGACACAAAGCTTGACACAATCCAAGCAGTAACTGATCTGATTTAAGACCCACTCTAGGAGATGAAGCCAATATGCATCACTGCTCAGATGACCAAGAACCAGAACTAGATTGCCGAAGGACCTAGGGAAAAAAACCAAATAATACTGGCCTAAAAGTAATGCAGTGACAAAGTGACTCCCAGTGACTTTCTGTTATACTCCTAGATCAGGGACTTGCTCAGCAATCATCAAGGAATAAATTGGAAAACATAACACAAGCACAGAGGACCTGGTGCACACCCGTCTTCCAGCTTATTGTTTCTACAGGAGTCCTGATACTATGAACAAGTGGGTCTCTGACTCTTGTGCCTTCTATTGGGCTCTTTTCCTCCTGTTGCTCTGTCTTATGTGATAGTGTTTTTCTTTTATTATAGAATTTTAAAAATGAATGAATGAATGTAAACCTAGCCACTAAGGTACTGTCGTTTATACCTGCTGAGAGAGTAAAAATCAGTTTTCTTCACTGCAATGACAGTGGGTGTTTCAACCACCCCAGGGTAGATCTCATATTTAGGAGTAGTTGAACAACAAATAATGGTCTCCATGTGCTTTCATTTTTCCCTTTCTCTTCTTACTTTTGATTTCATGATGTTTAGGTTTTAGGCATTTTGTTGTGTTTGGATTTTGGGTTGTTCTTCTAAGAAGGACCTTAAAGGTGGGTGCGTATAGAAAGGGAGAGGATCTGGATGAATTTAATGGAGGTAAGAATATGATAAAAATATATTTAAATTTAAAAATTGTTTTAAATAATAGGACAGAAAAAATTAAAAGATTTTAAAATTATTTCATTTTAAAATAAAACAACAACAAAACAGCCTTTCCAAGATCACAGAATAAAGGCTCTTCAATTTAGGCCTTTCTGTCACCAATGTTTGTCTTTTTCACAGTGGACTATATAGGAGGAAAAAAATAGATTCCACGGTTGCTGGAGAACCAGGTATCCAGTTTGTGTAAAAAGTGTCATGCTTTCCAATGGTTAGTTTGGAACTGAGAATAATTTGAATTATGATGATTTCCTGACTCCCAAAAGAGCAAAGTCATAGAATCTTAAGTTTCTGACATGCTTGAGACATTTTGAGAGAGGTGAAAGTTTTGCAGCCTAATGCTTTAGCTTTTACAAGGTAAGAGAGTTTATGAAGTTCTGAAAATTTCAGCGTAACACGAAGTACATGAGGTAAAAGTAAAAAAGCAAATATGACATAGTTCAGTCCTTAATAGCCCAATAAGGATTTTATTATTCCAAAGTGGATTTGCTTAGCCTAATAAATTCAATAATCTATATAAATTATTCTTTTATTTTACTCTTCTAGATAATCATGCCATTTAGCTGTCTAAAGATAAATGTAGTAAAGAAGATAAAAGTACTTTTAGGAAAAATAAAATAAAAGTTAGAATAAAAAATAGAATAAAACTCCCTATTTCTGAAATTATCAGCCATCTTGCTATAAGCATTGCACAAAGTGATTTCTGATATTTTTAGTGTAAGAACAGGATACTTCATAGTCCTGAAACTAAAATGCCTATTAGAGCATTTTGGTCTCACAGTGAGGGGGCAAAGAGGAGTGTAACATTTTAGTTCAGATCCATTAAAACTTGGAATGTTTAGTGGCCAACTTCTAGTATCGGCATTATATTTGAATGTTAAATTTATGAAGCACAGTTATGATGACAGCACAATAAATAAAAAAGTATTAAACCTGGCAGTAAACCAAGAGATCACAACATCATGAAAACATATGCATGGAACACCGAAGGAGCACACCTCAACGAAGAGCGTTCTCTCCCAGGGCAGATGGAAGACAATTACACTTTTATGAGATAAATAAAACTCCTATTATTTTCTCCTAACTATTTTTGGGCCTAATTAGAAGAGCAGACAAGCTGTGCTGGGTGGACATGAATGAATGTGAGGGGATAATATAACCACATCTAGCATTGCTGTTAGAATTTCTTGTATGTAAATTACTCCCGATGCAATGGTTTTCCTCTGGAACCATAGAGCATAAGATGGTGATAAAGTTATTCTGGGAAGAACTAGAATTTTTTTCCAGATGTGCTTTCTTGTTTATCTCAATTGTTGCTTATTATAATCACCCTACTGCACACTATAACCCAAAACTTAGATATTACAAGAACACACACATTCTCAGAACAAGGGAAAATGTAGTCACAGTTAAATTAATGATTTTGCACACAGAATGTCTAGTAGAATAGCTGCCATTGCCTCTGGGTGTGATTTGAGGGAGACTTGGTCTCCTTCTGTTTTCTAGTCCATATTAGAGTTGCTGGGTTGGAATGAACTATGCTAACTCTTTTTGGATCATCATTAGTTATGCAGCCAACACTCCAAATATTAGTTATAATGCTTCTGTGAAGTACATAAATGAACAACACTAATCCATTCAAACATAAAGCTTTTCTGTGGTGCAAATATTCAAAATACTTTCTCTTAGGCTTTTTGAAACTCATTACTATATTATTTGCTGTCACTCTACTGTGCAACAGAAGACCAAAAGTTATTTTCCACTACAGCTGTAGCTTACTACCTAGTACCCAACCTGTTCCCAGTTTTCACTCCCACTCAAGATCTCGAACCTCTGATATTTATTATATTCTTAATTTCTATTAGAACAATTTCACTTAGTGTTTTTCATAGTGTTATCTTCACTTAATATTTTCACATATGCATATACTGCTAACCTGTTTGTATTTTACATATATAGTATTTTACTTCATTTTGTCATTCTTTTAATAGATGGATACTTCAAGGCCAAGGACTAGATAGTGGTAAGTACTTGAAGTAATTGGAATGTAGAACTTTCCTCTGGGCTTGATCTGACCATTGTCATCACTGAGCATAGCAGCTGTGGTGACCTGTTATGAAAAGAGCTCAACATACATATAGCAGATAGCCAGGTCTATGGTATTAGGACTAGTTACTTTCCTTCTCAGGGGAAGAAGAAGAGGCACAAAACCTTGAGAAGACCTTCCTTTGATATTACAACCACTGTTCCTTCTTGCCTTGGCTATATAATCATAGAAATGCTAAAGTGTTTGAGGAAAATCACTAACTGGGGCGGGACATTTTGGTATTGTAGCAGAATGCTAGAGGAGCAGTTGCCCATGCTCCACCAAATTATCAGTTCCTTTATTGGCTATACCATATCTTGGCATGTTGGTTCTTTTTGCCTTATTGTATATGTTGGGAACAAATCACTATGCATTCCTCAGTCTCAAAGAAAAGGAAATTGACTTCAATTTGTTCAAAGCAGCAGTTACAAAGAATTTCTGCTTTATATAAAGAGCAAGATAATCTCACACAACCAAAATTTCTTGTATTAGAATGTTTTTGAAATATACCGGTTTTTATCTTATTTTGTTTTTATTTATTTTATGTGTATTGGTGCTTGCCTGAATATGTGCCTGTTCGTCACATGCAAACAGTGCCTAGCGAGCCCAGAAATAGTTATCAGATATCCCGGAATTAGAGTTTCAGATCGTTGTGAGCCTCCAGGTGGGTGATGGGGATCAATCCTAGGTAGGTCCTCTTGAAGAGTGTGCAGAACTCTTAACCACTCACCGAGCAATCTCTTTAGCTATCCTGGAATGCAATTTTAATCTCACATAGAAAACATTTTGTGGGGCTGGAGAGGTGGCTCAGAGGTTTAAAGCACTGGCTATTCTTCCAGCGGACCTGAGTTCAATTCCCAGCAACCACATGGTGGCTTATAACCATCTATAATGAGGTCTGGGTCCCTCTTCTGGCAGGCAGGCATACATGCAGGCAGAACATTGTTTATGTATTAAAAATAAATAAATACATCTTAAAAAAAGAAAACATTTTGTTCCAACAAAATATAAAATTTTGTAGCTATGACTATCAACATGCACACCAATCTAGGAGACCATTTTCTTATGAATAAAATAAGTTATTTTTTAATATGGATAGCATTCACAAAATATCAGTAACCTCTGCAAACATTTTTTTTTGGGGGGGCAAGAATTCTTTACAAACCTTAGTCAGGGGGCTACAAACATTTCTAGCACATACCAAAAGAACTAAAAAATAAACAAGGGAATATTTTGTGTAATAGGCAGAGATAGTGTTGGACAATTTATTAAGTAAAATTTAACTTTATAATCTCATTTTGATTTTGTTTTTTGGTGGTGCTAGGAGTTGAACTCAGAACCTTGCATGTACCAGGGAAGTGCCTTACTATTGAGCTATATCCCTGGTTCTATAATCTCATTTTGAATATTGGAAAAAAATTCCTGTAAAATGAACATAAGTGATGAGGACCATTGTAGGATAGATGGTTTCTATACATTACTAGTTTCATTTAAAGGGAGGAAAAGTTAGAACATATGTCATATTTATTCAAAAGGTTATATATTCCTCCAGGCTAGATAATATGCCAACCACTCTTCCTTATTTTATGAAAGACTGAATGTTGTTCAACAAATTGAAAAGCAAATGCATCCACTAATTAGTTGCTTCATTAATATGAAGAACAGAAATTAATTCTTGCATTTTTTAAGTGAAGTGACTCAAGTTTTGACATCTAACGTATGACACGTTTCTTTGCTGTTTTGATAGCCATTGAAAAGACTGTGCACTTAAAAATATTGTTTAATTTTATAAAAGAATAAACAAATCTTTTCAAAAAGTAGGGCATGATGCCCACATGGGCATGGCCACTGGCCTATGCCACATTGTAGGACGTCACCCATGAGTCAGTGCTAATCATGCTGAGAGATCCTGGAGCCTAAAGTGACAATTAACTTACCAATGGCTGGATGATGAGCACAGTCAGAATTGAAGCACAGATTTTCTGACTCTTTTTGATTATATTTCTTACACATGTCTTTGTTTAGGTTGAAAAAGTCTTTGCCTCATGACCAAGAAAGGACCTATGAAATGGGGGGTTTCTTTGTGAGTGGATTTTATCTCCGGCTTCTGCCAATCCTCTTCGTGGGTCAGTGGAATTCCAAATATCACCGTGGGACAGCTGCATAATCCTCCTTAGCATCACATGAAAGACCCGTTAAGAATGATGATAAGCCATGATATTTAGTTCATCAGTAATAACAGTTTGGATTTAGGATACAGTTGCATTGTTTAACCAACATAATTTCAAGGCATCACAGAAAAGCATAATTGCGAACCTCTAATCTTTCAAACATCTCTCTGCAAGTTGGTCTGCTAGTGTGGACACAATCCCACTCCTTACTCTGTGGAAGAAGAGTGAGTCACGAAGGAAGAGGAAAAAGAGAAGGGTTAAGGGGTGAGAACACATGCATTGGTGTATATATCTTAATAAACAACTTAGATTTTCAGGCTTATTGACATCTTAATGTCTAATCACAGAGAAAGCTACTGCAATGGGATTTTGAAAGGAAGTAACACCAAATAACTAAATCAAAGAAAGGAAGGATTTGGAGAACTCCAGGGAAGATGCATCTGATTTGCAGGAGCAACATGGGTAAGGCTGGTTAATACTGTAGACTCCAGGGTTCAACATGCAAAGATGCACTGCCAAGGCTGGATCTTTGATTTCTCTAACAGTTGTGTTAGCTAGGCAAGTGTCACTGTCCTTCTGTTCTTCCTACTCAATAGCGTAATAGTAGTACAGATGCCACTTTGTATCATTTAACTTTCGACTTTAAAAAGGTTTCAAGTTGTAAAAAAGTTTGATTTTGGCTCATACTAAGCACTTCTGGCATAGTCTCTGGAATCTCATGACTTCACAATACAAATAGGTCTACACAGTGATGGCTTACCCTCATAGTATCAAACTCAGGAGGCAAGACTTTAGCAGCTACAGAGTCTCATAAAAGTATTACTACAAGAGTGCTATGCATGCACAGGACAGATGGAGGCATTTGCTTTGGACCAGGAGATGGGAAGGTCATCCCTGATGACCAGGAGTCAGGTAGAGCTGGAGTAAAGCTCATGGAGGTGTGGAGAAGGGCCAGATGTCAAAAAGAAGATTTTCACTGTTCCCAGCTCCCTGGTGAAGAAGGAAGCAAGATAGGTAGCCTTTGCTTAGTGTAAACATTAGCGAGAAAGCGAAAAAGACTTAAGAATCTCTGTTTCCTATCTAGTGTTTAACAGTTTTGCATATTCATCTTTATCTTAACTGGCTTATTTCTTTGACATGGATCTCTTTTTAATAACTTACTTGATGTTGTGAGTATCCCATCTCTGCTTGGAGTTTGTAAATTCTCAGACAGGAGAGCTCTTACCAGTCCACTTCTGATTTCCTTGGCCATCCAACGTGAAGAATAAAGGTTTATGTATCAAAAATTCCTGATTTAAGAAAATGAAATGTACTAAAAGATGGACATAAAAGACAAACATTACTTGCTTTTTATCATTTGTGAAAATTCAGAAGTTAGTGTCTTGGGCAGGGAGAGTGGAGTAGTTGATTAGAGCTTGGGAAAAGCAGACTAGAGGAACATGGGAAGATGGTGGTGAAGCAGCAGAAACACATGGTGAGGGAGGAGTTGCTCTCCTCATAACCTTGGTTACAAAAACACTACACATTTCAAATAGCTACAGTAGTGGGGGAAGGTCCATTTACATAAAATGCACTCCTGTTTAAGATGAGGGAAGTGATTCTTCTGATTTGATCACAGTAAACCCTCCTCTAGATTGTGTATCCATTAACATACTGAACTCTAAAAAATACAAAATTTACAACAAAATACAGCGACTCCCAGGAACCCTTATTTTTAAGGTGATAAAATGTTCCTTTTGTTCTTGAAGATCCATTGTATATCATAGAAGTTACAAAAAAGTAATTAATTCTGTGATCTTGCAGTTATGAAAGTGAATTCTAGAAAGTCACGTATGAAATATATTAGCAATGGATGCTGAACCAACCAACCATGTCAGTGTGCAGCCAGTGGATAAGCATTGTAAGTATATCCTTCTCAATTCAAGGACAATGACAGATTCCTGGACCAGAGCCTCAGAGATTCCGTACAGTAAGCAGCACATTTCACATTGAACTTCAAACCCAATTTAACAACAAAGATTTAACAAGCATTGCCAATAGTGTTCTTCCAAGGTATTAACCACATTAAATTACGTAGATATTTTAAAAAGGGTAGGGATATATAAATAATTATTGTCTCAAGTGCACTATATATTAATGGATAAGAAGTGTTATATTAAAATATTTACAAATAAAATGATAGATGGTTATGTTCAGTGAAAATGTGAGGTGTTAAAATCACAAGTATATATAATTATGATTCTGGTTTATTTTAGAGTATGGGTTTAACCACATGCTATGCAAATTAAACTATTATACTCAGTGTTTATGTAATTGTGTAGTATTTCCTCTAAAATTATAGTGAAATAGCTATAATTAAATAAATGCTCTCTTCAACTACTGTAAAGTCTCATAATCCCTTTACCTCAGCATACAAAGACCTATTGTAGCATCCTAATGAAAGCTTGTGACAATGACACACATCCCCCACGGGCTATTAAGCTAACTGACCATACATCGATCCATGAAGCTCCAATAACTAGTGACATTGCCAATGTGTGAACCCACTATCATAAAGAACAGAATTGTCTCTTGCATTACATTTTGACTTTTGATGTGACGCTCTCTCAGATATTTCCAAACATGAAGAGAATTGTGAGTTATTTTTATAATCAAATGATCTATCTTCCATTTGCTCATACATTCTCTATACCATTGAAGAAGCAGCTACATCTGGATTCATTTTCACACTATTTGATGTAAGTATTTTCAAAAGGAAAGCCAGTTGAATAAAATAATGAATCAACTTTGAGGCCAGCCTTATTACAAACAGCTGGCGTGCAAACATGTGCCAGTGGAGAAAGATTGTGCAGTTTGTCCAACTTACTTTCATTTTCTTTACAGATGCATTCTCTTTCCTTTCTGGGCAAGAATGCTAGACCATTATTACTACTAAATTCAGAGCAAAGGAACTTCACTTGCTTTTGCTAGGGGTATTGTCCTGAAACATCACACTTGAACACATTCAGTGTTAATTAGCTCTAAATTCCCAACATCTATAATGCCCCCACCCACTAGGCTTCCTAAGGGGGCCTCCCCATCAGGGCTGTTTCCTTCCTCTCTGGATTATAAAGGTGAGGCATTGCTTTATTTTTCTTTTGACTGTTACTTCAACTGCAACTGGCTATTAGTCTAGCCTTCTGTGACTACAGCTTCAATGCTACTAGAGGCAGAGAGGACTTCAGAGTGTATTTTGTCCATTTACCTTATTTGATAGTTGAAGGATATAGACACATTCAGAGAAGGGAATCAGGGCAAGATCTGAAAGCGTGCTACTTTCAGCAGAATGCTCCCATTTTTTTTTTTTTTAATGTGCACGGATTAACATTTACTTTCCCTTATGCATGGATTGGTTAAGGTAACTCTTCTTAAGTTCTCTACAAAGGACTTTACGCATTCAGGATCATTTCCCCTCCTTTCATTGGATCACATCCATGTCTCTGTATATGACACACATTTTGCATGCATACATTATGGGCAAGACCTGTGTTTTAATTTTTGTCTTCTTCTTTAAGCAAATTCTACCTGCTATAGAGCTGTACTCATCTCCCCTGCGTCTCCTGAGTGCCATTCACTATATATTTCGGCACTTACTATTCTGGAATGCCATTGTTGTCCTGGTTACTGCTGGGAGGCAAATACATATGTAACTATGTCTTCAGTGTCAAGGAAGCACCTTTAATCTGTTTGCTGGCATTGCGTATGGATTAATATTCAGACATGAATATAGATAAGCATTCTTTTAAAAAATAATCTGTTTTTTGGTAAGTGTATGTGCCTGAATGTTTATGTTTTCATACGTGCATACATACATACAGAGTCAAGAAAACAACCTGGGTTGTCTCTCTGAGACTTGGGAGTTTTCATGCCAGCTGACAAGCAAGTCCCAAGGATCGTCCTGTCTCCATATTAGCTCCCCAGACCCCATTGCTGGAATCACAAGCATAGGATAAGCTTTTATGAGGATGTTGGAGACTGAGTTTGGATCCCTTTGTGTGGAATCATAAGCATTTTGCCGACTGAGTAAATCGCTAACCCACTTTTCTTCTCCTTTTTTCCCTCTACCTTTGGCATCTTGAACTCCATGCAATACAGAATAATGGGTAGCTATTGCACTTTTACATGAGGCTGCTGGGGGAGGTGGCCAGAGTGCTCCTGTTCATCCCTGAATGCAGTTATTTCAGGGACTGCAACTGCAGATGAGTCTGAAGTTTGGAGGTAGCTAATGGAGGACATTTTCATCCTCAGAAGCCACATGTTCAGCCATGTTGTGGCATAGGTAGAAAGAGGAACTGCGAGAGGCAATGAGGGAACTATGAAGGGTATGACCGCTTCTTGTGACTATCAGGTTTCTAAGCCTCAGAGAAGCAGGTAGATGCCATTGGAAACATTTTGTCCTCAGCTCGGCAAGGTTCACCAGGGACATTTCCACTAAGTTCTCACTTTCCTGAGGAAAAGTCCTTTGGCAAGCTTATATGGTATGCCATTTGAAATGCTGAGAGAAAGTCCAATTTCCTCACAGAGGAATGCAATGAGAACCTGCTTCTGTCACATCTTGCTTGCTGTTCCCTAGTCTCTTCGTCTGTGGAATAAAAACAGTCAGCATTCATAATGAGAGTTATGATAAGGCAACCTTTATTGTCTCTCCCTCTGTGTCATTACTGAAATGCAGGGATCGCAACATTGTTAATTTCCACAAATACTATATGAGTGAATTCTATTACTTGCTTTATTTTACATGTAAGCTAACTGTGGTTGAGAAAACTTTACTTAGCTTGTCTGTCATCATAAAGCAGGGCCAGTGCACAGCTGGAGTCTTAGCCAAACCTGGCTTACTCCAAGTCCCTAGCAGGGGTAGTAAGCTACCTTCTTGTGTTTATGTGTCAAAATAACTTGTTAAAGCAACTTAATGGATGAAGCCGTTACTTTGTTTTAGAATTTGAGGGTTCAGCTCTGTCATAATTGGGAAGTCACACTGGCAAGAACATGAGGGGTGCCAGTCTGCCACCCACTGTGTGGGTGGGGCCTTAGGTCAGTCAGTCACCATGTGGGATGTAGTTTAAGTCCCTTGTACTGCCCCTCTAATAGCCCGTGTTTGCCTTCCAGGGTGACCTGGAAACCCCTTAAGTCTAGACTGCTCCTCATAGGCATGCAGAGAGGCTTCTTTCTTTGGTAGTTTTACATCTTGTCAAGTTGATCATTAATACTAACGATCGCTAAGCAAGTGACAGTGACCTAGTATAGCTGAGGTCACATCAATTGAGGAGTAACTTCAATACAGTCTTTACATTCAGCTGTAGGGACCCTATCAGCGAGCAAGACTACTTGGCATCATTCGGGTTATGTGCTTACTATGGTTCTCTGAGACTTCAGCCAAGGGATGACTAAGTGGAAAATATATGTTGTTTGGCTCTTGATTTATTTAATTTAGCCACATTGTAGCTCTACAGCAAAGTCTGTAGCTGTATTTCTCCTTTCCTCAACTTAAATATAAGTAATGTGGGCCATAGTTAATTGTCAGTTAATAGTGGATGTGTGCTTAAGATTTAGGAATCTGTTCCTATTTGGACTTCATTTCACAGTGAAAACAGTATTCCTCAATGAAAGAGTTAATAAAAAGATTTATAACTTCTATAGTAAAAACATCACAAAGGCTGCAATAGAAATAACCAAAACTGTTCTTCAGATGATAAAATGTTTTAATGTGTGTATATATTTGCGTATAGTCATTTCCTCTGAATCTATTCTAAATGATCATGTTGGCAACTAGGCCATTAAACATATGTCCTAATAAATACACAGTTACATGGATAGACTGTTCAGTGAGACTGCTTTGTGGTATAGCAGCTTATTTGCAATAGACACTCTTACAATGAAGATTTTGGGGAATTAGAAAAAGCACAGAGCAGGCTATATATTTCTAAAACAAAATTGGAGGCTAATGCTATGATTTAGGCTTCCAAATTTCATTGAAGACTTGCTTCCAAGCTAGGGTGCTATTTGAGAAGTCATGGAACCTTTAGAATTCAGGGCCTAACTTGAGGAAAATGCACCACTGGGGACATACTGTGAAGCTTTTCTGGTCCTCAGTGCTCCATGCTCTTTCTTTCTTTCTTTCATGAAACAAACAGCCCCCATCTCCACATCCTCTAAGTCTGCCTTTCATGGACTCAGAACCAATGGAGCTGAGGACTTGGGCCCAAAGTCTCTGAATCCATGAATCAAGATAAAAATCAGCCATCTCTTCAGTTGTTTCAGCAAGGTAATTTTGTCACCGCAGTTGAAAAGTGACTATTACAACCCAGAAGTTTCATTTTTATCTAAAAGTATTTAGAGGAAAAAAAGATTTGTTATATTTGATATATGTTAGAATAAAATTATTAGGTATTCCTTAGTCAGTATTTATCACCAACAGTTTAATAATTAAAAGCCACTTCCAGAAAATCAAGTAAAGGTCAGTTAAGTAACATATAGTCTGCTAAGAAAACCAGTCCTTTAATATAGGGTGTTAATACACAAGAGACAATTTTAAATCTCTCTCTCTCTCCCTCTCTCTCTCTCTCTCTCTCTCTCTCTCTCTTCTCTCTCTCTCTCTCTCTCTCTCTCTCTCTCTCTCTCTCTCTCTCTCTCTCTCTCTCTCTCTCTCTCTCTCTCCCTGTGTGTGTGTGTGTGTGTGTGTGTGTGTGTGTGTCTTAAAGACTAATATTTGAATCTAGACACAGTGAGTAATAATTTGGTGATAAATGCTAGACTGGCTGTGTGGGCTGTGTCTACCATTAATGATTCAGAACAGAAGTGGGTACTTTGAATTTTTTAAGACTCTGGAACATTTGCATATGTATTGATCATGAAGTATCTTAATGATCATGCTCAAGTCACATTCTACATGTATTCAATACTTGAATGTGTCTGTGTTTTTCTTTTTTATAAATCTTATATAATAGTTCTATATTACACAATATTTCTTGTGTGCCAACAAACTGTCACATGAGATCATTTCTGAAGTTTCCCACTTGAAAGACATTAGTTCTTGAAAAGATTTGGACTTTATATAATTTCAGTCTTCAGACTTTCACATTGGGTATATTCATCCATATCCACCAAACACAAAAGCAAGAATTTTTTAATTTACTAATTGAACATGTACACAAATTTGTGTCACTACATTTCTTTCCTACTGATAAAAGATTAATTCTCAGAAATTTCTACTTACAAAATGGAGAAGGAGTTGGGAATGGTGGCACATACCTGTAACCCAGCACTCAGGTGGCAGAGGAAAGTTGATCTCTGAGTATAAGGCCAGTCTGGAGATATTCAGAGAAATCTCATTTCAAAGAGAGAGGAAAAAAAAAAGACTCAGATAATCTGGAATTAGGTGCATTGAGAAGATCATTGTGGAAACCTAGGATTTTAAAGTATTGTCAAATGATCTTCATTTTAAAAAGCCAACATAAGGTTATGTAGATCACCAGAAATGAAGAAATCATTATTTGTTAAAGAAGCATTTTTGAGAGGGTATTACAATTGTCGTTTCTGGTCCTATACCCCCAAAATGGCACTAGAATGGCAACTGGGGGTAGGGGAAGAGTGCTAGAGAGAATTAAGAGAAATGATTCTTATTTTTTTTTTGTTTTGGGTTTTTTGTTTTTGTTTTTGAGACAGGGTCTTTCTGTGTAGCCTTGGCTGTCCTGGACTCTCCTTGTAGACCAGGCTGGCTGTGAACTCACTGTGATCCGCCTGCCTCTGCCTCCTGAGTTCTTGGCCACTAGGCCCAGCTAAGAGAAATGATTCTTATCACAAGTGTAAGATAAACTACATACATCGTCAAGGAAAGCCATTCAAACACACCAAACAATGACAGGATCAGCAGTCAAAGAAGGTCCCCAAACATAGAGCGTCAGCGTCCTTCCTGCTCTCCAATTCTAGAACCCTCTTATGGTAACACATTTTGCAGTTAGGGCATTGTGTACTGTATTTCTTATCATAATCGTTTCGTATTTCCCAGGGTTCTCATGCCTCTTAAATAATGTTGCCTGGGTTATCTTCAGGTTATTTGAGATTGAAATGTGTACACCAACATGAAGTCACACTATGTTTCAGGTGAGAGCTTCAGTGATATTCCCAACAAATCTATAAGATAGTTGAACATAACATCTTTTTATTAATAGAAGCACAAACTCATACCAATAGGCCGCACTAACAAAATGCTTACAATATTCCACTTCCTCCCAAACCCGTGGTTCACGGTGAGACCTTGGTGTCTTTCTGACAGAAGGGAATTGCTAAAGCTCATGATTATTTCTTACTGTAAATTTCTTTTTCCATCAACTGTCCACAGGCGTTTAGCATGAGGGAATACTTAAAAACTCCTGGCGGGGGGGGGGGGGTGAGGTGAGAAGGCTCTTTTCTGGGAAAGTACCTGGAAATGGCATTAATGGCAGTTGGAGATCCTAGGACATAATGAAAAGATCAGTAACCAGTGGCAATATTTCACCATTTGATTGACTAAAACTAGAAGCTCTCCCATGCTGGGGATGTGACAGGGCTTTCCATGTTGTCATGTACAAGGGAGTACAGAAGGACTCTGTGCCTTTTGATAACGTTTTTGGAAGAGCCATTAAAAAGGGACACACCTTTTACTGAAGCTCCTTGTTTCAGTGTGCTAACAAGGAGGTCATGCTGTGTGGGATCATGGTGGTCCTCTCAGCAAGGCTTACCTGGGGTGCATAGCCCCAACTCTAAGTCAACTTCTCCCACATGCCTTGTCTTTCCAACTGGAATGATTCTTGGTCCTTTGCCCTTGATATTTAAGAGTCATTTTCCTGTTAAAATGAAATACCGAACCTCATAATCCAGCCATATATCTGCTTCTCAAAATATTTGAGCAACAAAATGGGATTAAAATTGCATTGGCAAGTGTGGGTTCTAATGATTTTTTTACCTACAGAGAGCTATTCATGTGAATGTTGTCTTTATCATCTCAGATGTTTATGGAAAGAGAATATGACTACTGGCCAAAATCTACATTATGTCATCTACTCTATTACAAAAATACATACCATACAGACGTAAGCTACAGGCTGTGGCTAGTTAATTATGTTTAATGCAAATACATGTACATGCACAACTCATTTTAAAGGGATTAATGCTAAGTGTTCCCTTTTCATGACACAGGTTTGGAACACCTCATTATGGCAGTACAGGGAACCACTGAATGGTTTCATTTCTTCTTAGAAACCATTTGGAATGCTGTGTGCGAAGGTAATAGTTGAGAGAAATTCCACTGACTATGTCACATACTGTGAAACAACCTGCCAAAAATGCTAATCTATATTTTAAATAAGTGTGGCCCAATAGTAGTTGTTGCCAAAATGCTTTTATTTCAAACCTGGCATTACAAACTGTTTAAAAACCACTCATTATACTAGTAAATGTAACTAGCAAAGCATAACATTAACCTGGCAACAGATAATTGAGATGAATATCTATGGATAAGACTATTCTATTTTGGGGCAGCTTTTTGTTTTTTGTTTTTGAAATCCATCGTGTTGGATGGAGGAAATGTTCATGTTATTTGCTCCAGCTCTTGTTTACTGTCACACTTTTTATTGCCTGCTCAGTCTGGTTTTCCACTTCTTCTGTACTATAGCCTTCTCCACAGATGCAGCATAAATCCAGGGGCAAATTTGCATTTCCCAGTGTCCCTTGTATTCTAAGGAGGCATGTGATAATTCCATCTAGTGGGTAGGAATTCCCAAAAAGAGACTTGATGTCATTTGTGAATTAACCTTTCCACCAAAAAATTCTAGGTGCAAAGGATTCATTCTCTAACTACAAGTTAATTGCTATGCAGTGAAACACTACAATAGCCATTGAGTAGGACGTCAAGAAGAACCTACATTACTATAGAAATTACAGGATCTCTCGTATCAGTGATCCCCAAACCACTCTGCAGACTGGCTTTATACAAATAGAACTATTAATTGAGTCTCTCTAATTTGGACATTTCATAAAAGGAAATCAGAATGCATTTTTAAAGGACAATATCATTATGAGTATATACTGGAGCTATTGTTTGCTAGAGATTAAAGTAAATTAAAATTGTCTTTTAACATTTCTGAAAAATATATGTACAAGTGATTGAAACCTTAAAAAGAACCTTCATCACACACTCCTGACCCCAAATAGAAGAATATTACAAGGATTTCTACTGGAATTCAGTTTTAATATGGAACTAATTGAATAGAAAACATATGACTTATCACATTCAGCTCATGATCTCATTACAAAAGCCTAGAAGTTTAATGAAAAAAAATCAATGTTAGGTCCACGTATGCATTTAATTCAAACATGCTTTGTTCAGATTCTCCTTTGAGAAATCACAAAATATTATAAAATGGAGGAAAAGCCTTTGTTCCACATGGACATGATCATTGTGTGTTATACAGTTTGCCTCAAGATTAAAATATGTATGAACCAAGGCTACAAACTGAATGCATTTTTAATATTTCCATCTAATTTAATAACTTTTATTTATATGCGTTCTGTAGTTCATAGTCTCCACATGGACTATGTATTATATTCTTTTGCCCTTTCTGTGTGATTTCCTATAACAGATAGGATTGTGCTTATTTCATATTTCATTGATAAAACTGTTGAATTATTTAAAATATCACCATAAACTTGAGCACTGAAACCAGGTGGGTATGACGACTATTGACTATGAGTGAGCAAAAGATATATATGATTATGGCTGTGAGAGTCAGAGAGCATTTCTGAGACATGCCACGGTGGCCTTATCAAGTTATTTTAAATTTATAGGGACTAATTTAAGATAATATTAGCACCATAAGCTGATCAAAGTGTGGTTTTTAGAAAAGCATTCTATCATGTTTTGGTACACCTATCTTCTCAACTACATCAAACATACATTTCTTTCCTCTTCATTATTTTTTTTAGCTTAGTCACAGAGAAGATATTAAAATAAAAACTGTCTCTGTGGAAATCACCTGGAGACTCACCATCAATTCTTAATCAAGGGTCTGCAAAAGTTACTTTATTTCCTGATACTTTGCCACTTTTAAGGAAAATGTACTTCTAGTTTGAGAAAGGTATTCGCAGATGCACACAAAGTAAAAAGTGTATTTTCCAAACAATAATTATTTCTCGATGTTGCAAAATTCTCTTAGCTATCTGCCTCCCTGGGTCTCTCTTAGGAAGACCAAAGATTCAAAGCTGTGATACAAAACTACACTAAACTAGAATAAAGAAGGTTTTAACAAAATTAAAAGCTTTTGAAAAAAATAACTACAAACTTGCTGACAGTGCTATCATTTTCTGCAGATGACAAGCATCTATAGGTCTTGGTATTACTCTTGCAAATTACTGTTGCTAAGTGCTTCAGAAAACTCCATTTCATTGGAGAGCTCAGTTCTAGCCAAAAAAAGTCTAATCCTCTGAAGTTGCCTGAGACTAAAGGAAGAGTTATTTATTCCTCATAGGGAGATAAGATTTATCGAGAGACGCATGGGAGAATAGCAAAATAAAAGGACACAGATGGTCCTAGAAATCTACAAGTAGAACAATATGATAGGCAGATTTGGGCCCAGGGGTCCCGCTCAAACTAAGGCAAGGACAATACAGGAGGTAAACTTTAAACCCCTTCCCAGATCTAGCCAATGGTCAGAATATTCTCCACAGTTGAGTGGAGAGTGTGATACGACTTTCTCACGTACTCTGGTGCCTCACATTTGACCATGTCCCCTGGAGGAGGAGACATGGTGGCACTCAGAGGAAGGACAGCAAGTGGCCAAGAAGAGACTTGATACCCTATGAGAATATACAGGGGGAGGTAATCCCCCTCAGGAACAGTCATAGGGGAGGGGAATAATGGGAAAATGGGGGGGGAGGAGGAATGGGAGGATACAAGGGATGGGATAAACATTGAGATGTAACAAGAATAAATTAATAAAAAAAAATGAAAAAAAAAAAAAAAGAGTTACTCTATGAACTCAGGAACTATGGCACAAAGCTCTGTATCCTGTAACAGATTGACGTACAACACTAACTGGCTGAGATTCATAAAATTCTGTCGGAAATTTAGGAATTATGTGAAATTTAATTATGTACATTGGACCCTTCACAAAAAATGTAAAACTAATACAATTAGCAAAATCTACTGTGACTTACCAGTTTGAACAAAGAGAAGCGAAGTGTTAGAAGTAACTAACACAGATAAAAAAGGAAAGGAGTGCTATTCTAACAAGGTCAGCTCCCAGATGGGGCTGGGCCACTCTCCTGCTTTCAAATGTGTGTGTGTGTGTGTGTGTGTATATATATATATATATATATATATATATATATATATATATATATATGTATATGTATGTGTATGTGTATGTGTATGTATGTGTATATGTGTATGTATATGTATATGTATGTGTATGTGTATGTGTATGTATGTGTATATGTGTATGTATATGTATATGTATGTGTATATGTGTATGTGTATGTGTGTATGTGTATGTGTATGTGTATGGTGTGTATGTATGTATATGTATGTGTATGTGTATGTGTATGTATGTATATGTATGTGTATGTGTATATGTATATGTATATGTATGTGTGTGTATATGTATATGTATGTATATGTATGTGTATATGTATGTATATGTATATGTATGTGTATGTGTATATGTATGTATATGTATATGTGTATATGTATGTATATGTATATGTATATCATGTAATGTGAATGTGAATGAAGTACAACATGAACAACAAAGAACAAGGTGTATAAGAGTACGATGGAATTTGGAGATGACTCAATGATTAGGAGCACCTGTTCTAGCAGAGGAGCCAGCAGATTCCCAGCACACACATATTGATTCAAAACAATTTTTTACTTCAGGTACAGGGGATCCAGTGCTCTCCTATGACATCTGCAGGCACTGAGCACACATTTCACACACACACACACACACACACACACACACACACACACACACACACACAGGCAAAACACACACACACATTCAAATGGCTAAATCTAATTTCAAAAATTAAATAAATCATCACCTGGGGCCCAGCCAGCAAAGGTGAACAGCATGCTATTCCCCAGGCTCCATCATTTGTCCACAGCTCTGCCTTCCTTCCTGAGAAGGCCTGTGGAGGTCCCAGGAATATTCATGTCTACCTGGGGCACAGCCAGCAGAGGTGAGAACCATGCTCATTCTCTGAGTGCCTTTTTCAGGCACAAGGCTCTGCCTGCCTTCCCAAGGGATCCTGATGGCATCAGGAGCATCCAGAAAACACCAGGGATAACCAGATGGCTAAAGACCAGGCTAAGAACACAATCAACAAGAGCCAATGTAATATGGTACCAGCAGAGGCCAGTTGTTCTATTATAGCAAGCCCTGAATATCCTAAAACAGCTGTAGAGCAAGATGACCTTAAATCCAATCTTATAAAGATAGTAGATGCCTTTAAAGAGGAAATGAATAAATCTCTTAAATACAGGAAAATACAATCAAACAAGTGAAGGAATTGAATAAAACTTTTCCAGACCTCAAAATGGAAATGAAAGTGATGAAGAAAACACAAACTGAGGGTATCTTGAAAATGGAAAACCTAGGGAAGAGAACAGGAACTACAAGCATTGGCAACAGAATACAAGACGTGGAATGAATAATCAGGCCTAGAAGATACAAGAGAATAAATTGATACATCATTCAAAAAATATTAAACCTAAAAAGATCTTGACAAAATATCCAGGAAACCTGGGACACTATGAAAAGACCAAATCTAAGAATAATAGGAACAGAAGGAGAAGACTTCTTTCCAGTTCCAAGGCCCAGAAAATATTTTCAAAAAATCAAAGAAGAAATTTCTCCAACCTAAAGAAGGGAGAGACAGAGACAGACAGAGAGAGGCTTAGAAGCATATAAGAAGCATACTTATCACTAAATAGTTTGGACAAGATAAAAATTCTCTTTCCTCATAATAATCAAAACACTAAATGTACAGAACATAGAAAGAATATTAAAAGCTCTTAGGGAAAAAAGGCCAAGTAACATATAAAGGGAAACCTATCAGGATTACACCTGGTTTCTCAACAAAAACTTAAAAGCTGGAAGTGCCTGGGCAGATGTCTGATAGACTCTAAGAAACCACAGATATAGCCCAGACTACTATACTAAACAAAACAAGATATTACAAGACAAAACCAAATTCATACAATATCTATGCACAAATCTAGCCCACGGAAGATACTAGAAGGAAAACGCCAATGTAAGGAGATTAACTACATCCCCCAAAACCCCATACTAAATAAATACCAGCACCCAGGAAACAAAAACCAGAAAAAGAGAAACACATACACACACACACACACACACACACACACACACACACACACATCACCACCACCACCAACAACAATAACAACAAAAACATAAAAATAACAAGAATTAACAATCAACAGTCATTAATCCCTCAATATCAATGGGCTAAAATCCCTCAATAAAAAGACACACCTTCTAACCCATATTTGTCCTGCCTACAAGAAACGTAGGGATAAATATGAAGCAGAAATTCAGGGAATGACGAACCACTAACTGGATCAACTTAAGACCAACTCCTCAAGAGAGAACCAACCTTTGACACTATTAATGACACTCTGCTATGCTTGCAGACAGGAGCCTAGCATAACTGTCTTCTCAGAGACTCCATCCAGCAGCTGATGGAAACAGATGTAGAGACGCAAAGATAAACAATAGGCCAAGATGGGGAGTCTTGTGGAAGAATGGGAAGAAGGATTTAGGGAGCTAGAGGGGTCAAGGACACTACAAGAAGACCTACAGAGGAAACTAACCTGGGACCACAGGTACTCAGAGACTGAAACACCAGCCAAAGAACTTGGATGGGCCAACCCTAGACACCTTATACATGTGTAGCAGATGAGCAGCATGGTCATCATGTAGTCCCCTAATGATGGGAATAGGGGCTGCCTTGTCTGGCCTCAGTGAGAGAGAATGTGCTTAGACCTGCTGTGACTTGAAGTACAATAGTGGGTTGGTACCCCTTAGGCCCACCTTCTTTGAGAAGACAAGTGGGGAAGTGGAAGGCAGGAGTATTAGGAGGGCTTGGAGGGTGGGGATCCCACTGTAAAATTAGTAAAATTTTAAAAAAAGACTCAGTCTAGCAGAATGGATGCAAAAGCAGGATCCATCATTATGCTGTATACATGAAACACATCTCAGCAACAAAGACATTACCTTAGGGTAAAGGGCTATATAAAGGTTTCCAAGCAAATGGACCCAAAAAGCACACTAGAATAGACAATCTAATATCAAATAAAGACATAAATTCAACTAAAATTACTCAAAAGATATGGGAGAATACACTTCATACTCATCAAATGAAAACATCTACCAAGGTGATGTTTTATTTCACAACATCTATGCTCCAAATGCAAGGACAATTACACTTGTAAAAGACATATTAATAAATCTTAAATCACACATTGAACTCCACACATTAATAGTGAGAGCCCATTTTTACCAATGGACATGTCAAGGCAGAAACTAAACAGAGAAATAGTGAAACTTGTTGAGACCTGGAAACCCCACCTGGACTATTGTCTTTCTAATTGACCCGCACCGGGAGAAGGAGACGGTCCTGCCCACTCAGGGAGTTGGGGAAGAGAGAACAACAAAGTCAGCTGGGCAGGAGAGCGCGGAGAGAGCGTGTGGAACAGCAGACCAGCTGGATAAGCATGCAGGCCAGAGAGACACCTAAGGACCCATCCCGTGGAACGGCTACTGGAAGTTTCACTCTTTTGTCCCTTTAACCTTTTTCCTTCTTGTATAAGCTAGTTGGGTTGTATAATAAAGTTTAATTGCTAAGAAACAGAGTCAACAGAAAGCCTACAAACCCATAGAAAATGAACACCCCTCTACTCCATGACCACTGGGTTAGGGATGAACTAAAGAAGGAAATTAAAGACTTTCTAGAAATCAATGAAAATGAAGGTGCAACATACCCAAACTTATGAGATACAATGAATGAAGAGCTAGGAGGAAAGTTCATACCACTAAGCACCTTCATAAAGAAATTGGAGAGATCTCATACTAGCAACTTCACAGCATATATGAAAGCTCTAGAACAGAAAGAAGCAAAAGCACCAAAGAGAAGTAGATGGGGCTTCCAAGATGGGCGCCGACCAATAAGCCATGTATCTGATCTACTCTGAGGAGACCAGAAACATAAGTGGAGCAACAGATTGCTGGGCTTTGAGAACTGTAGGTGAGTGGGGCCTACCCCCCTGGGACAAGCAACATCTCAGAGGTACTAAACGCACTTCCCAAACTCTGGAATGAAATCCACATGCAAACTGCAGCCTGTATATGAAGCACAGTCTCGCTGTTTGGGGAGGGGATTTTCCGGAGTCCCCAGCCAGAGGAGTCTCAGTGAAGAGGGTGAATCTGCCCTAGGTCCTCCTTCCACACCACCCCAAACTGCGGAGGTCATCCGCCTAGGTGGAGTGGAAACATAGGCGGTGGGACCCAACAGAGACAGCTAAAGCAGGACTGCAGCTCGCTGGCCTTCCAGGGCCCAACCTAACACCGATCACAGCGGACTGAGCCTAGAGCGATAGCTGAACATCATATACCTGCTTCCGCCAGAGCTCCGCAACCCTATTGTTCCTACCCAGCCACAAGGCACTGGCCCTGCACTCCCTGAACAAGAGAGCCTAGCTCGGGCTCCTGGCCCTGAGCAAGGAAGGCACTCCCACATTATCGGGAGATGAGACATGGATGGGCGTTTTTGCAGTGTCTAATTGCTGACCTAGAGCGTTAGTGGAGCGCCATAGCCTGGAAGGAAGATCTGGTTCCACGGGCAACCGCCAGAGCTCTGCAACCCTAGACTCCCTAACCTCCCAGCTGCAAGGCTCTAGCCCTGCATTCCCTGAATGAGAGAGCCTAGCTGGGGCTCCTGGCCCCCAAAAGGCAGGTACTCTCACATTATCAGGAGACGAAACATGGGTCTTGCTTGCAGTGTCTAATTGCTGACCAAGAGTGACCTTGGTCCCTCCAGTCATATAGTTCTAGGAGAGGTTGGACACCGCTACAGGGTCTAGAGACAGAGCTAAAAGACAGCTACACCCCCAGATGATCTGAACTACCTGGGGTGTTGACTACAAAGCCACAGGAAGGACAGGCATCTGGGATCAACTTACACAACCAGAACGTTTGTGTGCGGACCTTATTCTAGGTCTCAAAACTGCTGATCTGAATTACAGCAGTAAAGTCCAAACAGATATCTACTCTGGTTGACTCAGCCTGAAGACAATGGTGCAGAGGAAAATCATCAGGAGTGAAACCAGATCACCTACCTGTTCCACGGAAATATTCCCTGATCCCCACAGGCAAGAGCACCTGACCTATAATCAGTCATCAATTAACCACTCTCAACCAGCAAAGGTCACTACAAAATACCTTCCAACATCAGAGCCATCAAAATGACAAGAGGACAGCGAAAGAGCGCTAACAAAAACCAAAACAGTTTGGCATCTCCGGATCCCAACATTCCCAACGAAAACAACCTAGAGAACCTAACAGCAATGGATAGGCAAGAAAATGATTTCAAGTCCTTAGTAAAGAAGATGATAATGGAAGAAATAAATAAAAATCTGTAAACAAATGCAGGAGGAGGCAAACAAGAAGGCTGAAGAGTTAAAAGAGTCATATAAAGAGGCACTTGAAGAATTTCAGAAAAATATAAATAACCAGATGATGGAAATCATTAAAACAGTCCAAGACATGAAGATAAAAATGGAACCTATGATGCAGAAATACACAGAAGAAAAATGTGATCAAGAGGCATCAAAGAAGAAAGCAAGCATCTCAGAGGTGGCCTTATCTAATAGATTGCAAGAAATGGAAGAACGAATATCGGGACTTGAAGATAAAATCGCAGAACTGGAAACAACCATTCAGGGAAATGCTAAATCTGAAAAGTTCCTGACACAGACCATACAAGAATTAAAAGATGGCCGGGTGTGGTGGCGCATGCCTTTAATCCCAGCACTCGAGAGGCAGAAGCAGGCGGAGCGCTGGGAGTTCGAGGCCAGCCTAGTCTACAAAGTGAGTCCAGGATGGCCAAGGCTACACCCTGTCTCGAAAAACCAAAAAAAAAAAAAAAAAAAAGAAAAAAGAATTAAAAGACAACATGAAAAGACGCAACTTGAGAATAATAGGGATAGAGGAAAGAGAAGATAGCCAACTCCAAAGCCCAGAACATATCTTTAATCAAATAATGGAAGATAATTTCCCCAATTTGAAGAAGGAGATGCATACAAGAGGCCTACAGAACACCAAATAGAATAGACCTGAAAAGAAAATCTTCCCACCACATAATAATAACAACACAAAATATACAGAACAAGGAAAAAATATTGAAAGCGGCAAGAGAAAAAGGCCGAGTAACATATGAAGGTAAACCTATCAGAATTACTCCTGACTTCTCAGCAGAGACCATGGAAGCCAGAAGGGCCTGGACAGAGGTGCTGCAACCCTAAGAGAACACAGATACCAGGCAAGACTACTATATCCAGCAAAATTATCAATAACCATTGACGGAGAAGACAAGTTATTTCATGACAAAAACAAATTCAAACAGTACCTAGACACGAATCCGGCTTTACAGAAGCTATTAGAAGGAAAACTCCACCCCAACTGGTCAAACTACAACCAAAACTACATAGGAAATAGGTAACTATACCATTGCAAAATCACAACCTCACAAAATTTCGACTGTTACAAATACCAAAAGTGAAGGGACTTACCAATCACTGGTCATTAATATCTCAATTCTCCAATAAAAAGACACAGACTAACGGAATGGATGCATAAACATGACCCAACATTCTTCTGCATTCAAGAAACACACCTCAACCACAAGGACAGACATTGCCTCAGAGTAAAAGGTTGGGGAAAAATATTCCAAACAAATGGTCACAAGAAGCAAGCTGGGGTAGCCATTTTAATATCTAATAAAATAGACTTTGAACCAAAATTAATCAAAAGAGATGAGGATGGACACTTCATATTCGTCAAAGGTAAAGTCAACCAAGAAGACATCACTATTTTGAACATCTATGCTCCGAATACAAGGGCTCCCACATTTGTAAAAGAGTTATTAACAAAGCTTGCCCCACTCATCGATAACCACACATTAATAGTGGGAGACTTCAACACCCCTCTTTCACTCAAGGATAGGTCTTTGATTCAAAACTAAGCCGGGAAATAACCTCATTAACCAATGTCATGAATCAAATGGATCTAACAGATATCTACAGTACTTTCCACCCAAACGCAAAGGATTATACCCTTTTCTCAGCACCCCATGGAACGTTCTCTAAAATTGATCACATAGTTGGTCATGAAGCAAACCTCAACAGATACAAGAAGATTGAAATAATACCTTGTATCTTATCAGATCACCATGGTCTAAGGCTGGACTTCAACAACAACAGAAATAACAAAAAGCATACTAACACATGGAAACTAAACAACTTTCTACTTAATGACACATGGGTCACGGAAAAAATAAGGGAAGAAATAAAAGACTTCCTGAAATTCAATGAAAATGATGGAACAACATACCCAAATTTGTGGGACACATTGAAAGCAATGCTACAAGAAATATTCATAGCACTAAGTGCCTTCAAAAAGAAAAAGGAATCATCCCACATAAACGACCTAACAACACATCTGGAAGCTCTAGAAAAAAAAGAAGCAGAAACACCCAAGAGGAGTAGACGCCTAGAAATAAACAAACTCAGGGCTGAAATCAATAAATTAGAAACAAAGAGAACAATCCAAAGAAGCAACAAACCCAAGAGCTGGTTCTTTGAGAAAATTAACAAGATAGACAAACCTCTAGCCAATCTAACTAAAAGACAGAGAAACACTATCCAAATTAACAAAATCAGAAATGAAAAGAGAGACATAACAACAGACACCGAGGAAATACAAAGAATCATAAGAACCTACTTTAAAGGCATTTATGCCACAAAATTTGAAAACTTAAGGGAAATGGACAAATTTCTCGACCGATTCCATTTGCCAAAATTCAACCAAGACCAGATAAAGAAATTAAATAGCCCTATTTCGCCTATAGAAACAGAAGCAACCATTGATAGTCTCCCAACAAAAAAAAAGCCCAGGGCCAGATGGTTTCAGTGCAGAATTCTACCAGTCCTTCAAAGAGGAGCTAATACCGATACTATTCAAGCTATTCCGAAAGATAGAAATGGATGGAATATTACCAAATTCCTTCTATGAGGCTACAGTCACATTGATACCTACCTCACAAAGACCCAAAAAAAAGGAGAATTTCAGACCAATTTCTCTTATGAACATAGATGCAAAAATACTCAACAAAATACTCGCAAAGCGAATACAACAGCATATCGAAGACATCATTCACTATGACCAGGTAGGATTCATTGCAGGCATGCAGGGACGGTTTAACATATGGAAATCCATCAATGTAATCCATCATATAAACAAACTGAACGAGAAAACCCACATGATCATCTCTTTAGATGCAGAAAAAGCATTTGACAGAATCCAACACCCATTTATGTTTAAAGTTCTGGTGAGATCGGGAATACAAGGCACTTATCTAAACATAATAAAAGCTATATACAGCAAACCAACAGCCAACATTAAATCAAATGGAGAGATACTCAAGGAAATCCCTTTAAAATCGGGAACCAGACAAGGCTGCCCTCTGTCCCCATATCTCCTCAATATAGTTCTTGAAGTTCTAGCAAGAGCAATAAGGCACCAAAAGGAGATCAAGGGGATCCAAATGGGAAAGGAAGAAGTCAAATTATCCCTATTTGCAGATGATATGATAGTGTATATAAGTGACCCCAAAATTCCACCAGAGAACTCCTACAGCTGATAAACACCTTCAGCAAGTTGGCAGGATACAAAATAAACTCAAAAAGCCAGTAGCTTTCCTGTATACAAATGACAAACAGGCAGAGGAAGAAATTAGGAAAACTACTCCCTTAACAATAGCCACAAACAATATAAAATACCTAGGAGTAACTCTAACCAAGCTAGTGAAGGACTTATTCAAAAGAAACTTCAAACCTCTGACGAAAGAGATTGAAGATGACATGAGAAGATGGAGGGATTTACCTTGTTCGTGGATTGGGAGAATCAACATAGTAAAAATGGCCATCTTACCAAAAGCAATTTACAGATTCAAAGCAATACCTATCAAAATACGCACAAAATATTTTCAAGATATTGAAAGATCAATTCTCAAATTCATATGGAGAAATAAAAAACCCATAATAGCAAAAACAATCCTATAAAATAAAAGATCCTCCAGAGCAATCTCCATACCTGATCTTAAGCTGTACTACAGAGCAACAGTAATTAAAACAGCATGGTACTGGTAAAACAATAGGCCGGTGGATCAACGGAACCTAATTGAAGACCCAGAGATGAATCCACACACATTTGCTCACTTGATTTTTGACAAAGAAGCCAAATCTATTCAATGGAAAAATGATAGGATCTTCAACAAATGGTGCTGGTCTAACTGGATGTCTACATGTAGAAAAATGCAATTAGACCCTTATTTGTCACCCTGCACAAACTGAAGTGCACGTGGATTAAAGACCTCAACTTAAAACCAGAGACATTAGTTCAATTAAAGGAAAAAGTGGGGAAGAGCCTGGGACACATAGGTACAGGAAACAACTTCCTAAACAGTACACCAACAGCCTAGGCCTTAATGTCAACAATTAATAAATGGGACCTCATGAGGCTGAGAAGCTTCTGTAAGGCAGGAGACACTGTCAAGAGAACAAAACGACAGCCTACAGACTGGGAAAAGATCTTCACCAACCCTTCATCTGACAAAGGTTTAATATCCAAAATATATAAAGAACTCAAGAAATTAAATACCACAAAACCAAACAACCCAATTGAGAAATGGGGTTTGGAACTTAACAGAAAATTCTCAACAGAGGAATATCAAATGACTGAGAAACACTTAAAGAAATGCTCATCCTCATTAGTCATCAGAGAAATGCAAATCCAAACGACACTGAGATTCCATCTTACACCCACCAGAATGGTTAAGATCAAAAACTCAAATGACAACACATGTTGGCGAGGATGTGGAGAGAGAGGAACACTTTCATTGCTGGTGGGAAAGCAAACTGGTACAACCACTTTGGAAAGCTATCTGGCACTTTCTCAGAAAAAGAAGAATAGGGCTTCCTCAAGACCCAGCTATCCCACTCCTTGAAATATACCCAGAAAATGCCCTGCCACACAACAGGGACATATGCTGAACCATGTTCATAGCTGCTTTATATATAATAGCCAGAACATGGAAACAGCCTAAGTGTCCCTCAGTAGAAGAATGGACTAAGAAACTGTAGTACATTTACACGATGGAATACTACTCAGCTATTAAAAACAAGGAATTCCTGAAATTTGTGGACAAATGGATTGATCTAGAAATTATCATAATGAGTGAGTTCACCCAGAAGCAAAAAGAGACAAACGGTATATACTCACTTATATCAAAGCACTAGCCCAAGGGATACATACCATGAAAAATTTTACTTACCAAGAAAGTAGGTCAGAGGAGAGGACATCCTATTGAGACTTTAGGCGAGAGTAGCATAGAAGAATAAGGAAATAGTAGGACCCACAGGGTCCTGGAAACCTACAAGAAGAACTTTATGACAGGCAGATCTGGGTCCTGGGGTCCTCCTCAAACTAAGGCACCAGCCAAGGAGAATATAGGCAGTAGGCTTCGAACCCCTACCAAGACCTAGCCGACGAACAGGATATTCTCCACCATTGAGTGGAGAGTGAGATCTGACTCTCACACGAACCCTGGTGCCCCTTTTCTGACCATGTCCCCTGGATGGGGAGGTCTGGTGGCACTCAGAGGAAGCATAGCAAGTTACCAAGAAGAGACTCGATATTCTAAGAGCATATATAGGGGAGGAGGTCTCCCTCAATCACAGACATAGGGGAGGGGAGAAGGAGGAAGTGGGAGGGAGTGAAGAATGGGAGGAAACAGGGGAAGGGCTAACAATCAAGATGTAATATGAATAAAATAATAAAATGAAAAAAAAAGAATCCATTAAAAAATTTCACACAATGTGTTAAAAAGAGAGAAGTAGATGGTAGAATATAAACTGAGAGATAAATCAATCACTTAGAAACAAAGGGAACAATACAAACAACAACAACAACAAGTACACCTGATTTATATATTAAAAAACCAAACTATAAAAATGGAAAAGAGAAAATATCTTCAACAAATTGTGATGGTATATTTGCATGTAGAAGAATGCACATAGATCCATATTTATCACCCTGTACAAACTCAAGTTCAAGTGGATCAAAGGACTTACATAAAAGCAGATACACTAAATCTAATAGAACAGAAAGTGGGAAACAGTCATGAAGGCATTCATACAGGAAAGAACTTCCTGAACAGAACACCAACAACTCAAGGACTAAGAAAAAAATTAATAATTTATACCTTAGAAAACTGACAAGCTTCTGTAAGGCAAAGGATACCATCAATAAGACAAAACAGCAGCCTAAAAAATGGGAAAA
Organism: Acomys russatus; assembly: GCF_903995435.1. Classification (NCBI taxonomy): domain Eukaryota; kingdom Metazoa; phylum Chordata; class Mammalia; order Rodentia; family Muridae; genus Acomys; species Acomys russatus. The sequence goes on from NC_067138.1 coordinate 21,257,118, forward strand.
GATCTTCACTAACCTTAAAATCCACAGAGGTCTGATATTCAAAATATATGATGAACTCAAGAAAGTAGTTATCAACAAACAAAATAGCCCAATTAAAAAGTAGGGTACAGAGCTAAACAGAGATTTCTCAACAGAGGGATCTCAAATGGCCATGAAACACTTAAAGAAATCTTCAGCATCGTTAGTCATCAGGGATTGATTTACATTCAGAATTTTAGACTCGCCAAGATAGGAAAGATATTTTCTTCAAGATTGCCAAATACAAATAGCTAAAACACTATGAATGTAATACTTATATAATTCCTGACTTTTGTGATTTATTTTGCTGGATTTAGTTTATTTTATTTATGTGTAATAATATAAATGTATATGTAAAAAAGAAATACAATTTTAAAATCTGAAAAAAAAAAGAAATGCAAATCAAAACAACTCTGAGATTTCAAGCTACAACTGTCAGAGTGGCTAAGATAAAATACTTAAGTGACAGCACATTGTGGAGAGAATGTGGAGAAAAGGGAACACTCCCCCACTGCTGGTAAGTGTACAAATTTGTACAACCAATCTGGAAATCAATTTGGCAGTTTCTCAGGTAAAGAGAAATATTTGTACCTCAAGACCCAACTATACCCACTCCTGGACATTAACCCAAAAAAATTATCCACCATACAACAAGGACATTTGCTCAAATATGTTCATAGCACCTTCATTTGTAATATTCAGAATCTGGAAACAACCTAGATATACCTCAACCAAAGAACATATAGAAACTGTGATACAGGGCTGGAGAGATGGCTTAAGTGTTTAAGAGCACTGCCTGCCCTTCCATAGGAACCTGGGTTTAATTTCCAGCACCAACATGGCAACTCACAACTGTCTGTGACTCCAAGATCTGCCACCCTCACAGCAAATGTACATAAATTAAAATTAAATAAAATATTTGAAAAAGAAACTGTGATACATTTCCACAATGGAATACTACTCAGCTATTAAAAACAAGGACATAATGAAATTTGCAGGCAAATGGATGAAATGATCATCCTGAGCAAGGTAACCCAGATCCAGAAACACACACATAGTACATAATTACTAAATAAGTGATTATTAGCCATAAGGTACAGAATAACCATAATAATCCACTGACTCAAAGAAGCTAAGTAACAAGGAATGTCCAAGGGAAAGTGCTTGAATCTTACACAGAAAGGGAAATAAAATAGATATTAGAGGTGAATGGAGAGAGGAAACTGTAGGAGAGGAAGTGGGGAGTGGAACAGGAGGGATCAAATGTGAGGAGGACAGAAGCAAAATGAAAATCTGTGAGTGTTGGGGGTGGGGGATACATCTCTGGGAGAATACACACCTAGGACAAGGAAAACTCCCTAGGTGTCTATGAGAGTGACCCTAGCTAACATTCCTAACAACAGAGGATGTGGAACCTGAAATGGCCACCTCCTGTTACCAGGTAAGATTTTCAATACACTAACCCAGTCACAAAGCCTTTGAACCAAAATTTGTCCTGCCTATAAAGATGAAGCAGAAATTTAGGGAATGGTCACCAATGACTGTCCCAAGTTGAGACTCAGACCATGAGAGAAAGTCAACACTGACACTATAAATTATATTCTGCTATGCTTGCAGTCAGGAGCCTAGCATAACTGTCCTCTGAGAGGCTTCACCCAGCAGCTGATGGGAATAGATGCAGAGACCCACAGGTAAACATTTGGTGGAGCTTGGGGAACCCTGTGGAAGAAAGGAAGGAAGGATTGAAGAAGCCAGAGAGGTCAAGGATACCACAAGAAAACCTACAGAATCAACTAACCTGGCCTCATAGAGGCTCACAGAGACTGAACCACGATGCATGGGTTGGACCTAGTCCCTCTACACATATGTAACAGATTGGCATCTTGGTTTTTATCTGGGTCCCCCTAACAACTGGAGCAGGGATTGTCTGTGACTCTGTTGCCTGCCTTTGGATCCCTTTCCCCTAACTGCGCTACTTAGACTAGTCTCAATAATAGATGTGCCTAAACCTGCTACAACTTGATATGCCAAGGAGGGCTGATATCCATTTTGAAGAGAAAAGGAGGGAGAAGTGGGGAGAGGGAAGTTGTGAGGGAGGGACTGAGAGGAAAGAGCCTAGGGGAAGCTGCAATGATGATATAACGTTAACTAATTAATTAATGGAAGAAAAAATAAAAATGCCTAACAGGCTGGGAAAGGACTCAAATCAGAAAGCAGATATAAAGCTGATTCTATTTTAGCTCAATTTTGCTATGGATTTTTTGTTTGTTTTGTTCTGCATGGTAGATAAGTTATTCAATAATAAAACTGTAATATTAATGTGAAGTTCCATTTTGAATGCCTGGTCTAATTATATAGAAGTTCATTAAGTTATATGGATATGGTGTCTGGCAAATTTTGGTGTTTGATGTTCTTGTTTGTTTGTTTTCTTTTTTAAATTTTTATTTATTTATTTATTTTTACATATGCATTTATATTATTAGACATACATACAATATATTACCTATAGCAAGAAGAACCATGACACAGTTAGGAATTACATAAAGGTTACATTCTTAGTGTTTTGGCTATTTGTTCTTGACAGCTATGAAGAAGACATTTTTCCTGTCTTGGTCCATCTAAACTTCTGAATGTAAATCAATCTCCATCACATATTGTCATTATCAACTTAAAACACCTATCTAGACCTAAAAACATCCTAAGCTCTAAAGAAGTAAGCTTCATTTTAAAACTAAACTACCTGGTCTTCAACTCCATAAGAGACTTGAGGTGGAATAAACTTGATTACCTGAGTATGCCAGGAGTGCAGGTTAGTAGCTTTCCAAATGAAAAGCTAACAGAGACCATTTTCTACCTGAATAGTCACCCAAAACTCTCTATAATGTTGGGGCATCTTCTTCAGCCTTCTGACCCAATATATCTGACAGACATATTTATTTGTGATGTAGGAACTAATACGGACTTGCTTTCCCTGTCTTGGCAGAATTTGGCTGTTGACTCTGCCTGCATCTCAGCTTGCCCCCTTTTTAGGCAGAATTCTGTCTGTGGTAGAAATGAGGACCTTTTGCCCAGTGGCTTCTTTGCCACGTTTGAAGCCATCTCCATAAGGAGGTTCTTTGATGCTCATCATCCTCTTTGAGGTAGGCTAGGTGTTGCCAGGAGTTAACCTGTCTCATTGTCAATGAATCTTTAAAGTAATAAAAAACATTTTAAGTGCCATATTCTGCATGTCTTTGGTTTTTTTTCAGACCTTATCTTTCTATAGAGTCATATCTATCTGATCCATTTAATATGTATATTCTTGTGATAAAAGTAGACTAGCAATTGACATGATCATGATTTAATCTACTAACATTTAATTTGTACAACTTATTTCTCCTAAACAGCTTGCTATAGCACGTTCAAAGCATTGGAAGTAAATCTTGTATTATAATTGAGTTATATGGGTACACTTACTTATATTAGAATATATATATATGTATATATGTATATATATATAGTGTTTGTGTGTATGTGTATGAAGATTAATTTTACATTTGAATTCTGTACCACTGTATCTAGAATGAAATGTATTTGCATCTATATATCAAATCTATACCAGTGAATTAAAAATATCTTGTGAGTGACAGTTGAGGCATTAAGTTGAGTAGATTCACTAATCTACTTTTTGTTCCATCTTCTCTATATATTTCTATATTCCCCCTTCTTTCTTTTCAACCCTTTCCTCCAAAAAGGATGTCAATGTCCAGTATGCTGCGAGGAATGCATCCTGTCAGGTCTGATCCAATGTCAGTGTTTCGTTCTTTTGTTCTGAAAGCATATAATTTCTCACAAGCATTACACAATCCAAAAATTATAAGTGTATAAGGTGTGCATGATGCACAGAACAATTAAGGCTGGATTTCTGTTCTTTGTATGAGCAGGAAAAGAAGACATCTGTAAATCTTCATTCATACCATATGAAGAATGGCATCTAATAGTAATTCACAGGGGTTCTGTAGTTAACAAGAATCATTGTCTATGCCTAGACATTCACGTTTCAGCCAGTCTCAGAGCTAGTCCCATATGGTGGGATTAGCAATATAAGTTATCTGCTTGTTCTGCAGTTTAAATTCTTCACATCCTGATTGTAGCCCCCTCTCTCATCCCTCTTGATCCCCATCACTCACTCATCCCTTCTCCCTCCCTCCCTTAGGACTCAGACAGGGGAGTCCTCTTTCCCTAGTATCTGACCTCAGCCTATCAAGTCTCATCTGTATTAGCTGTATCCTCTTCCTCTGTAGCCTAGCATGGCCATCTTACCAGGGGAAGTGATCTAAGTTCAGTGGTCAGAGTGCATGTCTGAAGTAGTCCCTACTCTCCACATGTGGGATCCATAAGGAGACTGTGTTACTACATCTGAGCAGTGGGTCTAGGCCCACATCATATATGGTCCTTGGTTGATGTTTCTGACTCTGTTTTGTAGTGTAGTTATCCTACATTATGTGGCTAGTGTCCAATTATGAGTGAGTATATACCATGCATGTCTTTCTGGGTCTGGATTATCTCACTCAGGATGATCTTTTCCAGCTCCATCCATTTGCCTGAAAATTTCAAGATTTCCTCATTATTAATAGCTGAATAGTATTCTATGTGTAAATATACAACAGATTCTTTATCCATTTTTTGGCTGAGGGACATCTAGGTCTTTTCCAGATTCTGGCTATTGCAAATAAAGCTGCTTTGAACATTGTTGAGCAAATGTCATTGTTGTATGGTGGAGCGTCGTTTGGATATATTCCCAGGAGTAGTATGGCTGGGTTCTGAGTTAGAGTTATTCCCAATTTCCTGAGAAATCCCAGATTGATTTCCAAAGTGGTTGTACAAGTTTACACTCCCACCAACAATGGAGGAGTGTTCCCCTTCCTCCACATCCTCTACAGCATCTGCTGTCACCTGAGTTTTAGATCCTAGCCATTCAGATAGGTGAAAGATGGAGCCTCAGAGTTGTTTTGATTTGCATTTCTCTGATGAATAAAGACGTTGAGCATTTCTTTAAGTGCACCTCAATCGTTCGCTATTCCTCTGTTGAGAATTCTCTGTTTAGTTCTGAGCTTCATTTCTCAATTGGGTTATTTGGTTTGATGGTGTTTAATTTCTTGAGTTCTGTATATATTTTGGATATTAGGCCTTTGTCAAATATAGGGTCAGTGAAGATCTTTTCCCAGTCTTTAGGTTGTCGTTTTGTTCTGTTGACAGAAGCTTTTTAGTTTCATGTGGTTTCATTTATTGATGGTTGATCTTAGGGCCTGGGCTCTTAGTGTTCTATTCAGGAAGTTGTCTCCTGTGTTGATGCACTCAAGGCTCTTCCCAACTTTTTCTTCTACCAGATTTAGTGTGTCTGGTTTTATGTTGAGGTCTTTAATCCATTTGGACTTCAGTTTTGTGCAGAGTGGTAGATATGGATCTATTTTCATTTTTCTACATGTAGCCATCCAGTTGAGCCATGTCATTTGTTGAAGATGATATCTTTTTTTCCCATTGTATAGATTTGGCTTCTTTGTTAAAAATCAAGTGTCCATAGGTATGGGAGCTTATTTCTGGGTTTTTTATTTGGTTCCAGTGATCAACCTGCCTATTTTTATGCCAGTACCTTGCTGTTTTTATTATTGTTGCTCTATAGTACACCTTGAAATATGGGATGGAGATTCCTCCAGAAGATCTTTTATTGTACAGGATCATTTTAGCCATTCTGTGTTTTCATATGAAGTTAAGAATTGCTCTTTCAAGGTCAGTAAAGAATTGTGTGGGTATTTTAATGGGAACTGCATTGAATCTGTAGATTGCTTTTGTTGAGATGGCCATTTTTACTATGTTGATTCTCCCAATCCATGAGCATAGGAGATCTTTCAATTTTCTGAAATCTCCTTCAAATTCTTTCTTCAGAGATTTGAAGTTTTTTCATACAAATCTTTTACTTTCTTGGTTAGAGTCACATCAAGATACTTTATAATATTTGTGGCTATTGTAAAGGGTGTTTTTCCCTAACTTCTTTCTCAGCCTGTTTGTCACTTGTACACAGGATGGGTACTGATATTTTTGAGTTGATTTTGTATCCAGCCACTTTCCTGATGGTGTTTATCAGCTGTAGGAGTTCCTTGACAGAATTTTTGGGGTCATCTTTGTAAGATATTATATCGTCTGCAAATAATGATAGTTTGATTTCTTCTTTTCTGATTTGTATCCCCTTGATCTCCTTTAGTTGTCTTAATGCTCTAGATAGGACTTTTAGTACTATATTGAAGAGATACGGAGAGAGCGGACAGCCTTGTCTTGTCCCTGATTTCAGTAGAATTGATTTATGTTTCTCTCCATTAAGTTTTATGTTGGCTATAGGCTTGCTGTATATTGCCTTTATTATGTTGAGGTATATGTCTTATATCTCTGCTGTCCTCAGTACTTTTAAAATGAGTGGGTGTTGAATTTTGTTGAATGCTTTTTCAGCATCTAAGGAGATGATCATGTGGCTTTTTTCTTTCAATTTGTTGATATGACTAATTACATTGACAGATTTCTGTATATTGAACCACCCCTGCATGCCTGGGATGAAACTTGTTTCTTAGGTCCATTTGCTTTGAATACAGTTTTCATACCCTTTACTCTGAGGTAATGTTTATCTTTATTGCTGAGGTGTGGTTCTTGTCTGCAGCAGAATGATAGATCCTTTTTTTTTTTTTTTTTTTTTCATGAATTTTGTCAGTCTGTCTTTTTACAGGGGAGTTGGGGCCATTGATGTTAAGAAATATTAGTGACCAGTGTTTGTTAATTCCTTTTGTTTTGATGTTGGTGGTAGAATGTGTGTTTCTGTGTTTTGGATTTGTGGATGTGGAGTTATTTATTTCCTGTGTTTTCCTGGGTGTAGTTAGCCTTCTTGGGTTGGAGTTTTCCTTCTAGTACTTTTTGTAGGGCTAGGTTTTTGGTTAGATACTGATTAATTTTGGTTTTGTCATGGAATATCTTGTTTTCTCCATCTATGGTGATTGAAAATTTTGCTGGGTATAGTAGTCTGTGTTGGTATCTATGGTCTCTTAATGTTTTCATGACTTCCCTCCAGGCCCTTCTGGCTTTTATAGTCTCTGTTGAGAAGTCAGGTGTAGTTCTGATGGGTTTGTGTTTATTTGTGACTTGATCTTTTCCTCTTGTAGCTTTTAATATTCTTTCTTTGTTTTGTAGTTTAATGTTTTGATTATTATGTGCCAGGAGGAATTTTTTCTGGTCGAATCTATTTGGAGTTCTGTAGGCTTCTTGTATGTTAACAGGCATTTCTTTCTTTAGGTTGGGCAAGTTTTCTTCTATGAGTTTTTTGAAAATATTTTCTGGACATTAGAGCTTAGAGTCTTCTCCTTCTATTCCTATTATTCCTAGATTTGGCCTTTTTTAATGTCCCAGATTTCTTGGGTGTTTTGTGTCAGGAACTTTTTAATTTTAACATTTTCTTTGACTGATATATCAATAATTTTGATTGTATCTTCTACACTTGAGATTCTCTCTTCCATCTCTTGTATTCAGTTGGCATGGCTTGTATCAGTAATTCCTATTCTCTTCCCTGTGTTTTCCAACTCTAAGATTACCTCAGATTGTGGGTTTTGTTGTTGTTGTTGTTTGTTTTGTTTTTGTTTTTTGTTGCTTCTAATTCCCTCTTTAGGTCTTGAATATTCTTATTCATTTCTTTATCTCATTTGATTAATTTTCCTGTAATTCTTCATAGGATTTATATAATTCCTTCATCTCTTTGGTTGTATTTTCCTGTAGTTCTTTATAGGATTTATTCAATTTCTTCCTCTGTTTGGATGTATTTTCCTGTAATTCTTTATAGGATATATTCAATTCCTTCATCTCTTTGATCTCTTCAGATATGTTTTCCTGTAGTTCTTTATAGGATTTACTCAATTCATTCATCTGATTGAGTATATTTTCCTTATTTCTTTGAATGACAATTTTCCTCTTCCAAAGCTTCTATCATTTTCATCACCTCAGATTTAAAAATCTTCTCCTTGCTTTTTGTGGGTGTTCATATCTCCAGGCCTTGCTGTGTTAGGATCACTGGTTTCTTGTGTTGTTATAAGACTCTCAGTTTTGTTGCTAGTCTTCTTGTCCTGTCCTCTAGTCATCTGGTTGTCCCTGGTGTTAGCAAGCCTAGGGATTCCTCCAATGAGGTCACTATCTATGTCCCAGGTTTCCCTGGCAGATTGGGAACAAGTAAAGAGAACTCCAAGCCAAAAGATCTTCGCTAGGGCCCCTCAGAGGCCTCCTTAGGATGTTGGAAAGTGGGTGTTAGAGCCTGCACCCAGCTCAGCTCAGCTGGGTTCACTGACTGTATTCCAGTTGGTTCAGGGGAGGAGTGAGCTGATATATTTCTAAGCCCAAAGCATCTCAGGAACCCTACAGTCCTTTTCGAGATGGCAGAACTCTATCTGTTGTGTTACAGATGGTTTTCTGTGCTCTATTTGGGCAAAACCAACCAAGAGAGATTAGAGCTTCAAGCTTCCCATGAAACACAGCTAATGTGGAGTGTGGCCTGCACAAGTCTCTGCTCTGTGACCTAGGTGAATCTGGCCGATAGGCTGTAGGTGGGCGGGGTGAGATCAGGGCCAGAAGCTGCTAGCAGAATTGCACCTCATGAGTAATGTGGCCCAAGCAGGTCTCTGCTCAGTGGGCTTGCTTTGTGTCTTAGCTATAGCTGAGTGGTATGCTTCAGGCAGGTGTACATATACAGACCAAGGCCTGAAGTTGCTTGTAGGATGGTGGCTAACGTGGACTGTGGCTGCAGCTTGGATTCAGCTCTGCTGGCCACAAGGTATGTTCCCAGCTGGTAAGCAGTTGGGGCTGCTGTAAGTGATCGGTCTCCAAGCTGCTCAGAAGTTCCCCAGACCTTTTTGGATCACAGGGGCATATTTATTTGTTCTGTGGCCCAGCCAGTCTAGGCCAGCAAGCAGCTGCGGGGTTGAGATAGCTCAGGGCTCAAAGGTACTTGAGTGCCCCGCAGGCTTTTCTTGGGAGGCAACTAATGTGAATTGTGTCCTGTGCAGGGACCAAGCTCTGCCTGTTTGCACCCTATCCCAGATCTGGCAAGCAGCAGAGGTGTGTGTGTGTGTGGTGTGTGTGTGTGTGTGTGTGTGTGTGTGTGTGTGTGTGTGTGTGTGTGTGTGTGAGAGAGAGAGAGAGAGAGAGGGAGGGAGGGAGGGAGGGAGGGAGGGAGGGAGGGAGGGAGGGAGGGAGGGAGCGAGGGAGAGCGCTCAGAGCTGCAAGTATATACCACAGTTTTTCTGCCTGGGATCTGGCAAGCAGTAGCCGTCAGAGAGGGCCCTAAGCTGCAGGGATTTCCCGCAGTCCTTCCCAAGATGGCGGCTAATGTGGGCTGTCTCCAGGGCTTTTTCTGTGGGTTAACTGGACAGCCAGGGGTCCAACTCACCCGAGTGGCACAGATTTGCATCTTTCTCACCTAAAAATCAGCAGCACTGGTGTTTTGTAGTTCTCCGTTTGGCCTTTAGGTCACTGTGCGGTACTGGATTTACTGCTAATCAGATGCAGTGTGAGATCGATGCTGCCATTTGGAATCCTCCTATTTTCTTTTTTCCGTGTGTGTGTGTGTGTGTGTGTGTGTGTGTGTGTGTGTGTGTGTGTGTGTGTGTGTTTGATGTTTTAATGTGTTTTCAAGTTTTTAAGTACTAAAGTTTACAAAATGAAAATCAAATTATGATTTGGCAAAATTCATAGTAAATTTCTGTTTGATAGCAAAGACATATTTTAATAAAACAATGTGTTTCTAGGTACGTATATAATAAAATGTGGATAAAAGCAATCTTAAGATGCCTTCATGTGAGTCTCTTGTCTTTCTCTGTCTTGATGTTCCACAGTACACATGGGCACTGTTTCTCAGCTCATTTGTTAGCTTATGTTTGAAATTTATTGCTCAGTAAATGTGCTCTCCAGCTATCATGGGTCTCAGAGGTATACAGGAATTGTGTAAACGTGACACAGAGGAACAAAATACTTACCTGCACATCTGGGAGTGGATGGATGTTGACGGATCTTCAGTAAATGTCAGCTGGCTGGGGTTTACCTTTTGCAAATATATATAAAGTAAAGAAATTAAATGATCTTAATCCTATTTGCTACTGGAATTTGGCCCCGGGCGCTCTACAATTCTTAAGATTATTATGAAAAGCTAAAAAAAAAAAAAAAGCATTTCCTATAGAAATTTGCAGTCGTAAAACACTTTTTAAAAAATGCTGGTTAAGTATGTTGGGATAAATGCTACTTGGAAGCTTAAATGTGAAACAGAAAATAGGCAACAACAATGGAGGCAAAATAAGATATAAACATCAATGTGGAAATTCATTACAAAAGACAATTTACATAGAGAACAGAAAGTCTCTTTTAAAGGTCATACAAAGATGCACAGAAACATAGGACTGGCTCCAAATTACATCTTGTTCAGTTCCTTATTGGTTAGTGTCCATGACTTAAACAAATAATAAGCTGGTAACGAGGACTTTGAGGAGCTGGAATGTATGTGAATATGAGCGTAAATGCGTGCATACATGAGGATGATCTTTTACATAGCTCTCTCTCTCTCTCTCTATATATATATATACATACAAACATATGTACATACATATATATAATTATGCAAAAGAGGTATGTAGCTATACATATGATATAGACACATAAGATATGTAGCCATTTGGCTATATACACGATACATATATAATATGCAGATATATGGCTATGTTTTCCATATGCATAGATATATAGTTTTACATAAATTACACAACCATTATTTTGAATTTTTAAATTTCTTAATTTTCAATATCTTAATTTTATTTTTAACAAAATTGTAATTGACAAATACTTGGAATTTATTTTGCTTACAGGTTGGATTGCCAACATATCTTAATGATATTTAAAATATGAATCAATGTGTTACATCACTATTTTACTAAATTTGCAATAACTTACCAAGTAATCTCAATTTCTATGTCTTATAATTGCCTTATTGTCCACAAACCTCATCTAAGATTATTTTTATCTTCTAAGATAGCTATATTTTAAGAGCAAAACTTTTTAATTTCAGAATAATATAATAATCTATTTCAATAGTTGAATTAGCACATAACTTCTATTTATTAGTCTATACTCAAAACATCAATAAATTTAGCCACAGTCCATTTAAATTTATAAAGCAGACATCTGCAGGTCATTCCTTTTTCATATTCATTATCCAAAATTCACTGTCAGGAAATCCTACCTATTTATGCCTATATGTTATGCTCAAGGTCTATTTTTAGAGCCATTTTACTCATCTGCTACTTCTGTTGCTAACTGTGTTCAAACCACCATTATTTTCCCAAAGACTGCTGCAGTTGCATCCTTATTGGGCTCTTGGTTTCTGAGGATGACCTGTATAAATGATTCAGCAGTTAGTATCCACTAAAAGCACTTTGAGAGCTTCGCACTGTATTTGTAATAAAAAGCAAAGGCATCGGTATGTGCTACTGGACCTTGTAAATCACACTGCATAGTTTCCAAGCTCCACTTCTCCCACTCTCTCCCTGTTTAGCATCCTCCTCACACTGCTGTTTGCCTACATATGCAGTGCCTCCATGTGCTCGCTCATAATCGCTACAATGCTGATTCACCCTAGTCTCGATCTCTGCTCTGATGTCACTTCAGATGTTTCCTTAAGTGTTCCCTTCAAAGAGTTTATAGGAATGAGCGACTTTCACTGTTTTATTCATTTTCTGATTTCCTTCACGGAGGTTACTACAAGCTCTAAGGTTATATGGGTTGGCCATCTTCACAGTGCGCACCCTCTGAGTAAATGTCCATTTGTATGGCCACCTCTTCTACCCAGCAGAGAGCTTCCCAGAATATAAGAGGGTGATGGACACTAGTTCTTCATCATCTTTACACAAATACCAAGGAAGGGATGCCAGTTCTTGCACCGTGGTTTCAGAGATTTCAGTCCTCTCTCCTTGCCTCCATTGTTTCCAGTCCCATAATGAAGTTGCTCGTAGTCACACTGCTGGTGTCTCTGTGAGAAGTGTGTTCACTCTCTGGAGAATAGGAAGATAACACTAAAGAACAGGTCTAAGTTTCAGAGACACTCCCCAACTGACCTACTTCCTCAGAATAGGTACTGCTCCCTAAATAGTCACTATATCACAAACTGTCTCCACCAGTGGCAAAACAAGCATTCACCACATGATCCTCAGGCTCATTTGAACCATAATGTGGAAGTATTTACTCAGCCAGTATAATTTAATTTAATTAACTGTCATCAAGAAATGCCTATCCTGTCTTGCTTCTGAGAAGGTTAAATGACACTGTGTAGCTGTTGTAGGATCTGGAACGTGTCAAATACTTCGGGAGTATGATAACCTCAACAGCAACTACCCATTATCAACAACAGATAAATCTACTGTCCACAGATCCCGGAGTTCTTCTATAAGGGCGTAATGATTTGGCAAGCTAGGATATGAAAGACTTTGTATTTTAAACCACTGAAAAATAAAACAGAAAATGTCATTACAAAAATCATATGGAATTGAAATTGTGGCATGCATACATTTTGTGATATATAGACATGTTAACATAGGCATTGTATTTGCAAAGTGTCTGTGGCTATATTCATTTTTACAACAACAGTATTGAATAGTTATGACAAAGTCTCTCATCAAGACTATGTCATCACGTAAGAGTGGATTACATCAAGACAACCCTATTCTCCTATAGCGTACATTGTTTTAACCTCTTTTTGTTCATACAGAGACTGACAGCAAATAATATAGAAACTTAGCTTTGAATACAATGTTCAATACATCACTTCCTGTTATTCAATTTAATTTTCACCACAACTATGTGAGATAATATTATTAAAGGTCTCATGGCTCATAACCGACAGAGCCAGAATCCACCTCCTCATCAATCAGCTTATATTACGGCTTTCTTTTTCATGATTATATTATTAGGTATGTGCTTATTCAATTTACTTTTCCTATTAATCATATAGATAGACTCTCCTTATCAGCTCATAAACAAACTCTTGAAGAATTGACAATTTAGCTCAAAATGTTAAAAAGTTATTAGGCTCTCAAAGAACACTGGAGAAGTCAGCAATTCCAGAGACACAACTTAAAAGCCTACAGAGTAGCCCTAAAGCATCCTTGGGATAGTGTCCCAGAGAAATACTGGCACACAGTAAAGAAGCCTTTTTCTCAAAGATATTTTCTTGTGTGACAAATAAAGCCCACCACAAACATCTACCACTGGGTAGTGTGGTTTCCAGAGATATTTATGAACAAGGAGTCAAAAATATTTTTCAAAAAATCCAATACATCTCTTGAAGCTAAGGAGTGGACATAATTAACTTGTACCTTTTTCAGACCCAGCTGAGTCTAATCCCAGGGAGCTTTCCTGACCTCCCCAAATACCCTGGGCAACTATTGTCTTTACATCTTAGATACTTCTAAAGTTCTTTGCAAATACATCAAGCGTATCATGTGATCATGTGGATTTTGCATAGTATCCATTCCTCTGTGGATTCCCATAGGGGATTAACCTATCTCTTTTTAATTTCCAAATTACTTTGAATTACAGAACATTGTTTCCTCAAGTTTAATCACAACAATAATAATTTCACAAGGCTTTGTTTTTCAAAAAGAAATTGATAAAACTAGAGCTGAATTGAGGAATGCTTAGGATAACTTTGCTACTCAACATCTCTAGTACTTTTCTATCAATATTTAGGAGTTTGTCCTATTCTTTTCTTTGAAGATGTTATTGGAATCTTTTATTTTTTGAGACAAGGTTTCTCTGTGTAGCACTGGCTGTCTTAAACTCACTTTGTAGACCAGCCTGGACTCGAATTCAGAAATCCGCCAACCTCTGTGTCCCCGAGTGCTGGGATTAGAGGCGTGTGCCACCGCACTTGGGTTTGTTATTGGAATTTTGATGATGACTGCATCGTGTCTGTAGATTGCTTTCAAGAACATGGATATTTACTCAACAGGAGTCCTGGCTGCCCAAGTTTGGTCCTGGGATCAGATTCACTCTGTCCTCTGCAAGAATAGTATTTTTTGTCAACCTCAGAACCATATTTCTAGTCATTAGACAATCTGTTCATTTTATTTTCTACCACTCATTCTGTGATACTTTGTTATGGTAATAATGGGAGAATAAAGCAGTGGGGATAGATAACTAAAAAAAAAAAATAGGGAAACGAAAAATATGTCATACAGCATACACACAAACACATATATCTATGTAAGTTTGCATGTATGTGTGCATTCATGCATGTATGTGTGTAAGACTACCGATGACTGAGGAGGATGGCCACTCTGGCTTGCATGTACTAAACTTTTCAGTGCCACAGTGGTCTGCAGAGTTAATAATACACATACTATAAAGACGAAACTTAATTCTGTGGACATAGTGGAGAGACATAATTTCTTATTGGTTGATTTTCTTCTGTGACATTTTTGTACTTGTTTACCCTGTGTTAGGATTATTTCTCACACAGTTGTCTCCCTTCCATCCCTGCCTACCTTTTCCCACTACCAGTCGTTTTCACAGATTAATGATAAAAAGTTTTCATTTTATTACCCACTTAAAACACCATCCTGAATGCACTGAGGTAGATTTTTTTAATATGTAATAAATACATAAAGTTCGGTATAGCCCAAATCAAAAGGAAAATAGATATTCACCACTAGACATTAGCAATTACACTTGGAAATATCCACAAAGCCAAGGAGAATGAACTCTGGTGAATCTGGCAGGACATCAAATCTGCTCCACCTTATACTGCTGCCTTCATAGGCTTCCTAGAGGCCAGTGGTAACACACCTCTTATGTGGAAGTAGCTTCCCGGTTAGGATGCTGGTCAGAATGGTCAAGTATCTGAATTTACGAGCCTTCTACTACTATGTTTTGTTTCTTAGATTAAAAATGAAAATGAGAGTTCAGAAAACCCATGCATGTGAATACATGACTGGCTTTTTCCAGTTCAGGTGGGATTCTTCAGGAAGCCTAAAAGAAAACCACAAGTCATTGAGAGAAAATGATTGATTCGAAACACTTAGGCGTTAATGGATAGCAGGACAAATCCTTGGCTTAAGAAAATACAAATTTCCAACCCCTTGTGATAGACAGTAAGCTCTCTGAAATGCCAGCGACAATTAGGGTGAGAAAAGAGCTATAACAGTATGTCAAAGTGAGAAGGTGAAGCAGGGGTCACAGGTTTGCTGTAGTTTGCACTGACAGATCATATGTCAAAGACCCTGATCATTCCATATCATGAGGAGAACATAATAGCACGGTTTGTTCTTTGAGGTAGAAGTCAAGTGATGTAATTGCTGTCTTCTGCAGGAAGCCTCTGCCTGGGGACCCATGAGGATCAACAGTGCCTGATGGAACTGGACATAATGGCCTTTTGTATTGGACATCCCTAAAAAGAGTTCAGTTCATCCAATTCCTTTCTCTAGAACTTTGAGTCCTGACTTCAAGTCATGCTCTCACTGGACTTCAGTTCCTTGCTTCCATTCACCTGTGCAGAGCTAAGTCTCTGTATTGATTCATGCATCTTGAAATGAATTGATCTTGCCAACAATAATCCCCCTCATGAAAATGTCACTCCGACCCCATCAGTGAAGATTGTATTATTTCTTCTAGAATGATATGTTTTTAATAAACCAGAAATTTGGTTCATCTTATTTTGTTCCTATCACCAGTTGTGGGGGAAAACATTTTTCTTTTCAAGTTTACTAATAGATTCATGCCTATACTCCAAGAGCCCTCTACATTAGCTATGCCATTAGTACTATAAACCTTTGAGCATCATTTTTATTATTTGCTTTTGGATGGTTGGGGTTAGCGTTAGAAGAACTGAAGCCATGACATCACACGCTAGACTAACTCTCCGCCACTGAGCCACTTCTTCAGTCTTTAGGGTATAATTTTTAAAAGTTTGGACTCTAGAATGTAGTAGTGGAATCATGTACGACCTGCAGTGGCATGTCACCACGAACAAGTTAAAGCTCTGCGTTGTACTTTGCCTTCCTGATCTATAAGGTTAATGGGTACTTATCTAATGACAACTTTAGCAAACGGCATAAAGGCCTGACACACAGAATCATCCCAAAATCATTGTTAAATTTCAAAACAAGAAGTTCGTATTTTTCCTTATGATTAATTTTTTTTTCCAGTTTGTGGTTACTAGGTTAAAAAAAGATTTCCTCCTCATCAATTCCTTGCCTGTCACTGCAAGAACTGAACACAGTATTTAAAAAAAAGCCTCAAAGAATTTTGTTCAGCAACACAGCAGCCTGAAAGGAGATCCAGAAAAACCTCGTCACATTTACAGAACAATTCGCCCAACCCTTCCTCATTCTTTAAATTGGAGTAGAATGGCAGAAGCCATTAAACTCTTCTTAGTTCATAAATAAGCAGTTCTTTTCTATTTGGTTAGAGGTATAAAGCAGATAGTTTGCAAATAATATCCCTATATCAGGTAGCAAGGCGCACTGGGTTCACAAAGGAAGAACAATTAGCCTCTGTCAGGAAGGCACAGGTTGCCACTGCAGCTTAAGCTGCCTGAAAAGGCTCATGGATCAGAGGGATTAGTTCATTCAACCTTTAGGTTTCTGGTTGCCAAGAAAGCACCTGGTAATGTATAGCATTTCTTAAAACGTTGTGAAATACTCGGAGGCTGATATTTCTGTGCGTTAGAGAGCTGTGGCCCACCCAGAAAATCACCTCTTGATGCTAAGCAGGTGCCTCCTAGGTCAAGCTTGGCCTGACTTTGATATAAACTCAATTACCTTTAAATAGAACCCAAGGTTTATTCTAACACAAAAGATATGAATGTGAACAGTAGATGGGGTGGAGAGAGGGCATCCAAGAGCTGCTTTTAAAGCACAGTGTCTTGTGGCCATTTTCCTAGACAGTGCATCCCTAGGCATCTCATTACCTAGATTTATTTTCTTTTTGTTAATGTCATCAAAACCAGCAGCCAAATCTCTCTATCAAATGTATGTGCCTTGAGATGGCCTTTCAGGGAACCCTGGTTTCCTTTTTGTGGTTTTTTTTTAACTCAATGGATTGCGTATTCTGTTTTTCATCCTAGGAGTATCCAAGTTTGATGAACTATGAGTCTCGACTTGAAGTTTTGACCAACAAGTATATTTGAACAGTTCACTTCAGCTGTCTACAAAGTTATGATCAGTCCACTTACAAGCTACCATGAGTGTATATACTTTATTAATCATGTTTAGCCTAGGACTGTACAGAAAAGACTCTATGGGATTAGTAGTCTTTTGTCTTTCCTCTTTGAGATCCTTTAAATGTGTCTTATAAACACACACTTGGACAAATAAACAGCACAGATGCTGTCTTCAATTGGCCCTAACTCTCAAGTTAAGATATGTTCAGGAGGATGCTTTATTACATAAAATAAGGTTTACACTCACTTAACCTTTCTAGGAAGGTCACTTCTGTGTGTGAAAGCTCCCTTGGCATTCCTGCTTAATTAATCACAATTACTAATGCACAAGAGTGTCTGCAAGGACACTTGATTCCAAGAAGCTTCTCTGATGCTTGTTTTTATTTTTATTAAAATATTACCTCTTGGTCTGTATAGAATGCCTGCAGCTAACTACTAAGCTGATGGCTTCCCTTATGTCTCATTTACTTTCTAGAAGACAAAAGTGATGCTGATCTGTCTCTCTGTAGTCCCGTTATGTTGTCTTCATAGCACCAGCAATATAAATGAGCCAGAGGTGTGAGTCTTAGGTACTTTCACTGATACAACGGTTTACAACTTTAAATTGTTTTTAATGAAAATAAGGTGGCAGAAAGGTACAATATGACTTCATGACAAGCTATTTTCTTTCTATCACTTATTTTGATAACCAGCATGACAGTTTAATTCTTCAAATATTGACTTTAAAAATGCAAGCCAAGCATGGCCTTGCACATGTTTAATCTCTGGACTTGGGAGAAAATTGGGAGTTTGAAGACAGCCTTAGCTATACAATGAGACTAATCTCAAAAACCAAACCAAACCAACCAACCAACTGAAGACGAGGAAAGGGATAAAGATGAGGAAGATGACAAAGAAGAGCAGAAGAAAATAAAAGGGCAGCTTTGACACAGAGGAGTGGTCTGAACGCAGATAGTTTAGGATGCAGAATTGACTACCCTGTTGTTAGTGAAGATAATCACATACCATTGAACAAAAACTGTGTCCTGCAAGAGACATGTTTGCTTTGTGGGTATGGGGTAGAATGTAGACAATGGGAATCTATTTTTTTTCTAATTCAAATTTATAGCTCTCAAGAACTACCACAGGTTAAGCTCACCTGCTGCTTCTAGAACATTGGTACCTGGTGGGTTCTGAGCAGTCTAGGTGATAAGTACTGTGGTAATGGTCAGTTCCTCAGTAGTCTGAGGAACCACTTCTGGGTTAAAGGAACAGTGGCCAGAGTCCGCCACCTGAACAGCTTTGTGCTCTAAGGAAGTGGTCCTCAATGAAGAACTCATGGCCTGTACTTCTAAGGTGGGGAAAGAAACTTGTATAATATGGAACAGACTCAATAGACATGCTGTAGGCAATTACAAATGTTCAGCTAATTTTCTAAAGGTTGATTGATAACTATTGGCTAAATTTTAGTAAAACCCAGGAAACTAGGTTATCATATTACTCAAAAACTCTCAATTTCCTTGAGAGTGGAGAAAGATGAGACAAGGCCAGGAATATCAGAAAAGTGGCTGTGGAAAACAGACAAGAATGGTTTTCCTGTCAAAGGCAGCAAGATTTTATCAGTCTTCTGTAATGACAGAATAAATTATAATTTCAAGGGGTCAGTGGATGGCAGCAGCTGAGACACCAAAAGCATATGGAATGGAGCTGGAACAAGGAAATTGAATAGCTGTAGCACAGTTAAACAGCACAGCACCAACTCTTCTCCTGGCACCCTACAGAGAAATCTATACCTCAAGAACCTTCCTGTTTTCTGGAATTCAAAGGATTTCCTTCTAATTCCCAGGGAGTCCACATCCTTATTGCAGTATTAACATTATTTACATTCATTTTTCTCCCTCCTTGAAGCACAAGGTCAGTTAGGAACCTTAAAGTAGCCAAAGTTAACAATCTGGAATGCCAGCCATGAAGACATGGAAACGACGGTGTTCATAGCTCCTGAGGAAATCAGTGTGCATGGGCAATTAACTTTTTTTTCTAACCTGGGTGTGAAAAGCAGCTATGAAAAATGTAAAGGACTTATTGGTTGTTTATGACTCATTTCTGGCGATGTCTATGATCCTATCAACAGTTCTCATGAGCATTGATACATTATATAGAAACCTACCTTCATGTTAGAGGCTATGGCACAGAACAATGACTCTCTTGGTAAAACCAGAGGTCGCTCCTGTTTCTTGCTGTGGAAAAGTTGCTAGAGACAGCAACAGTGTGGGTACTAAAGGAAAACAGCCAATGAGCAGTGCAATAGTAAAAGTAGCTTTCATTCAAGAAGTAGTATGGTCAGGGTAAAGAGGTCCCTGAGAAACACAGCTCAGTTATGAACATGTCAAGGTCAAGTGGGTACTGGTAACGAAAAGGCTCAATGTGGGGAGGGTCAGTGCATGGGGCAAGGCTGACTCTTCAAAAATTAAGTTAACACATATTTTTTGCTGAAGGCAAGAGGTTATCAAACATCAAGGTTGGCTTGTGGAATTTTCCCAGATGTTATGGAGTATCAGATATGGAGACTTGGAAATTCTCTCCAGAGAATTTAGGAAGGCTCTTGCTGAAGGCAGGAAATAGAGGAAAATGCTATGGTCCATGTTTCTGGACAATATGAAGTGAGGTCACTGAAGATCCAAGGTAGTGGGTAGGAAGCAGAAAAGACCAAGGTATTGATTACTATGAATCTTCAAATGGTAGCTGTGATGCATCATACTTCTGTGACTCCAGCTTTCCCACCATTATTTGACCATTACTGAAAGCTGGACAAACATAATTTGAATTTTCAATGATTAGAATAGGTGCTCAAAGTAACTAAAATACTCCCATTGTGTCCTACCTCCTCTGCTTCCTCACCCTAGTCCCATGGCTACCTTCTTCCTGTAATATTTCTGCAGTTATCAGACTTCTTCTTTTGTCCATCTGCTGTGCCGACAAAGGCAGAAAATTTGCCTAGCATGTTGTAAAGGGATGGGAATTTTGTCAAAGTTCCCTGACATCTTGCTTTGACCTCATTGTCTCACTGGTCCTTATGAACTGTCCAAAGAATTCAGCTGAGACTCACAAAGCACAGTGTAGAAGAAAATACATAGAATTTATCACTGAGAGAAGTGGAGCACTCTCAAGAACTGAGGGTAGACAGTGGCCAAGGGCATCACTGTGCTGATCAACATTTTAGGTGGTCTTTTTTCTTTTCTTTTTTTATGTATAATGTCTCTGGAACATGCATCTTTTCTCATTTGGACTGACCCCTAGAAGAGGGAGCATTGGTGAGTCCTTGATCTTTATCTGAAAGCATATTGCTATTTATGAGTCCTCTTAGAGAATGTGGGACTTTGTACTGGCTAGGTTTACATCAACTTGACTCAAACTAGAGTTATCAAAAAGAGAAGAAGAGACTTGATACCCTATGAGCATATACAGGGGGAGGAAATCCCCCTCAGGAACAGTCATAGGGGAGGGGAATCAGGGGAAAATGGGAGGGAGGGAAGAATGGGAGGATACAAGGGATGGGATAACCATTGAGATGTAACAATAATAAATTAATAATAAAATAAAATAAAATATCAAAAATAAATAAATAAAACCCATTTTTCCTTTAAAAAAAAAAAGAGAGAGCCTCATCTGGAAAAATGCTTCCATAAGATCTGGTTGTGAGGTATGTTCTTAATGATCAATGGAGAAGGGCCCAGCCCATTGTGGGTGATGTTATCCCCGGATTGGTGGTCCTGGGTTCTTTAAGACAGCAGTCTGAGCAAGCCATAAGAGAACAAGCCAGAAAGTAGCACTCTTCCATGGCTTCTGCTTCTGCTTCTACCTCCAGGTTCCTGCCCTGTTTGAATCCCTGTCCTGACACTTCCTTTGGTGACGAAATGTGATGTGCAACTTGCTTTTTGGTCATGGTATTTTCTCAAAGCAATAGAAGAAACTCTAAGACAGGCTGTTAGAATCAAGTTAAGATTGCCATTACTAATGGTTTTCTGGACAGTTTGCGATGCTACACATCCAAGGGTCACGGCTATGTGTCCAGTCTCACTCCTCTGCCCAGTGATTCGAATTCTTCAGTTCCAGTCCTTGGTTTCATAATCTGTTCATTGTGAAGGAGGAATCCAGCCCCAGTGGCTCTAAGTCACTGATACCCAATGAGCTGCAGACAAAAAGAAGTAATGATACATTTGCTGTGGTCATGGTAATAAATCTCACTCTTATCTAGATCTGTCATTCTCTCAGTCCCAAAGGAGTCCTGTGACTATGTCCTAAATTATTCAGAATGGTTGTGAATGCTATCTATGATTATTTAACATTTCTCAAAACAAAAACTGACTTGAAAGCTTTGATGAACTTTTTCTTTCCTTTTTCTTCCATCCCCCGACCCCGGTAAAGGACAGAACTCACATCCCTAAATAGTCTTTGACAGCTCTGGGTGTGAACTAGAAGGAAGCTGGGTTTAAATCTATAGAGAGAAAATGCAGTGACTTCCAAGCACAGTCCTAGCAGTGTGCATGTCCCCCGGGGGAGTACACTCTGCCATCTTCACATACCGAAAGCAGCTGGCTACAGACAGAAGTCTAAGAAATGCCAAAGAACTAAACGATCTTCTGAAATGCCGGGAGAGCTGTGACAAGACATTTCAAACCTCAAGTTCATCTTTTATGCTAAATGAAGGAACTCAGGTAACTGTTCACTAGATTAACGTGTGTGTGGATGTGTGTGTGTGGGTGTGTGTGTGTGGGTGTGTGTGTGTATAAGCACTATCAGTGATGGAAACTCTTCATGAAGGATCTAAAAGAATAAACCAAGGATATTTCAGATTCTTTGAAAAAAGTGGTTCTCAAAATAAAATCATGGGGTTTTGTACTAACATTTAAAAATGTTACATTCACTTTTGTCTCATATACCTTTGATGGTTTTCCATTGATGATTTAATAATTTAGTAATCTTTTGTATCTTTTGTTTGCTGTCTGTGGAAAATGGAGAAACAAGAGGGAATGGTTTCCTGGTGCAACAGAGGAATCATATAGAATGTGTTTTGGGTGTACCTTAAGTTGAAACTGTGCCACCCGTATAAGCATGGCATCTCTGTCATTCTGAAATTTTGTACTCCCAAACTCCTAGAAAAAAATCCTTTTATTTGTGGAGTTGAGCATGTTAACAGGAAGCAGGAGTCCAGTCACTAGAAAGGCACTTTTCTTCCTCTGACACAAATTTTGCTTTTGTGACTTGATTGACAGCCATCCCCCTGTCTATAAACAATCCACCATTGCCCCAAATCACCATTCAGTTCCTGCATACAACATTTAAACATTGAGTGGTTTTGCGCTCAATAAAATTCCTTTTCTTTCCTTCCTAGGTTGCCATGTCTCTTCAAACAGAGACAGAAAAGCTGTGGTCTGTGTCAGACAGATTTTAATTTTCAGTCCTCATCCATTTGCAGGGAACTAGACACAGGCAAACAGACCCTTCCCCAAAGCCTAGCAACCTGCAGTTTAAACAGCCAATGCATAAGAGTCCCAGGATGGGGGCCTGGACCTGTTCACACATGAATAAAGAAGATTAAGATTTCCTTTCAAAGACCTGAAGCCTTTTTGACAGCCAGTGTCAACAGCGCTGTCTGCCTTCAATGTGAACCAGTCTTCCAGCACAGATTCCCACAGGGAGGTCTGGCCGATTAGCATGCATCACGCCACCATCCCTTGTCGGTATTTAATGGAAGAATAAGGGTGTAAAGTTTTGCAAACTCTTACTTACCCACAAAGAAAGGATAACTTACAGGAATTGTTGAAAGAAAATACCAGTGAACATGAACACCTACAGGGAGCATTTACAAAGTGAAGAGCCCAGAAGGGAAAGAAAGAATGATGCAGATTTCTATTATCTAATTGCAGAGAAGTTAACAAAAGCTTTTTAGTCAAAAGACATGTTTTAAAATTCCCTCAAAAAATCAGTTTTACTCTGAGAGGGGGGAAAATGAAGTCTAACTTTTCCCAAGTAGGGATATAAAACTTGCAGGAAACAGTAATTTATTATCAACATATTTTAAAATAAATACCCATCATTTTAATTAGGGGAACATTTTTAAAAGGAAAACTTAATTTTTTAAGTATTTATTAATGAAAAGTAAAGTAAGCACTTTGTCTATAGGCAATTAGTGATGCTAAGTGAATAGACTGGGATTAATTAAATAGTGAGTTTTATAACAATTTTGTGTCCTTAGAAAGGACCACAAAGGGGAAAATAGTGTCCTGTCTACAAATGCCACACTCTCCAATTTAATTATCCCAGTTCAACAACAAGTTCTAACAGTGAACCATGTTGACATATGGGTTATTTCTCCTTTGAAATTGTATCCTGGTCTCCTATTAATTTATATGTGCCAAATTATTTGGGGATGAGTTGGAATAGCTAAATTTTACCTATTTACAAGATCGTGGCTGTTTTTCATTATGTGACTAGTGTTTACACAGTTCCATGTCAACTGTTTATTTCTCAAAGCTGGACAAGAATGTAAACCAAAAATGTGCAACTTCCATAAATGGTTCCACGCATCCACACTAACAAGACTCCGGCTGCTTCGGCTGAAATGGAAACAGCTTTCCTTGGTCTACCTACTTTCATTCACTGATTGAATACTTATTTTCAGAGCACTTATTTTATGCCAGGAACTGGAATGAAGCCTGGACTACACCAAATTCAGCTCCAATAGCCTGAGAAGAGCCAATTATGGACGGCCTTTCCCAGCACAAATTATGCTTGCGCTGGATTTGACAATTTGAAATCAATGAGAGTATTTACACCACAAAAATCAGTAATGCAGCATATTAAAGATATTTTTTATGGCTAATTGACATGTATTTGCTAACATCTCTCTAGATAAGGTGTTTCTTTCCTACGTTGAATATACCCCACACTTGGGTGTACTCAGTTATATATTGCCTAGATATATTTACAATGTATATCCAGACACGGTTCATTTGTGGTAATGGATAGGGGGAAACTATAAAGGGATTCTATCTACAATTTTGTTTTCAAAGATTCAGAAGGAACTGGTACAAGGCAAAAATATCTGTAATACAGAATTCAGAGAGAGAAGAGGCTACAGTCAAAAATCAAAACAGAATTGAACTTCTCATTGCTAGATTCTAACCTGAACGAAATTATTATGAGAAGAAAGGGCACCCAGGATACCTGACAAAAGTTAAGCTGTGATTCTGCATCAGGGCAATGTTCTCTGATCATTTTTGTACCCAAATCACACATTGGCTGGCACTTCACTCCCTTGTGATGGATAGTGAGACTGCCATATGATACGTCTCAAAAATAAACATGCGTCATGTCAGAACAACCTGGTGATTACCTAAACCTCACATGGAAGGGTTTCAGTCTCAAAGACTTGGCTATAATAGTCTGGGTCTCAGCCCAAGGAATTTGCGTTTTTTATCAAGGTAGGTGACAATGGTGCCATTGACGAGCACAGTACACACGGAGTATTATTTGCTCCAGGACTGAATCAAATATCCCTACTCCACTGTTTACAGAACAATTAATGACCCACAATACACCTGGGAGCATGGGCTATCTTATCTCTGAGTCATACAAGAATTCCTCCACGACTGTAAAAGCACCCTATAGCTGCAAGAGAGCCTCAGGACCATGTAAACATTGTAAATTCACTTTAGCTATGGTTATTGAAACATTATTTTTTAAACTGTCAACTAGAAGAATTGCCTAGGAAACAGTCATTTCATTATTCTACAAAATAATGGACCCATCTCTGTCGATGCACTCTGAATATCTTCCTCCTACGTAGGCACCACTGTTTCCATCAGTCATCTCAGTGATCACACACATGTGTGACAAGCAAGGGTGAGCTCATCTGCAAGGGGGGTAATTAGCCATTATCATAGCCTAATTGAAGTGGATCTCACTAAAGGTCCGTTACTAAAGAGTAATAAAGCCTACATTATTGCTAATCCTTTGGGGATTTCAGATGCGTTCATATTTAAGAATGCTCTCTACTCTCAGATGTAAATGACTTTTGGGAGATGATAGTTAATGGTGACATATAAGCTTAAAGGTAAATATAACCTATCTCATATAGGCAGCATATTCTGTGTGTGTGTGTGTGTGTGTTTGTGTGTGTGTGTGTGTGTGTGTGTGTGTATCCCATTTCTGTACATCTATGGATCTGTGCCAAAAAAAGAACCTGCCTCAAAATAATGAAAATTTCTTTTTAGAGGTAAATATAGTTTTGTGTAAGTCAATTTAAAATTTAAAAGGTCATATTACATCTGAAAAAGTTCTGATTATAAAAACTGAATGTATCTCAGATGTTATGTCAATCTAGAAAGTAAACTAAAGAAAAAAGAGGAAAGGTAGTTATGTTACCCACATATAAACAAAGTCAAGGAAGGGTAACTTGGATTAAGAAAGTCAACAGTGAGCATCAAAGCGCTTCCTTGTCCGATAGACAGTGACTGCATCAACTCAAGCCATTTACACATATCTGGGAAGCAGATGCAACCGAGGAAATGCTTGGAGTCAGAGCCCTGTGTGCGACATCCTGGTCCTGTTTTACTGCATCCACTATCCACATAAAATACATGACAAATATTTTACAGCCTCAGTTTTACTGGGACTCGTTTTAATTTAGTTTAACTGGAGAAAATTAAAACAAGCAGCTATTTATGTTATGAACATGTTGTATAGAATTTCATGAATGAAATTTTAATTAGGAACACATTTTCCATCCAGTTCCCATCATTTCATGTTTCTCAAGTAGAAGTCAACTCCTAGTGTAATTTACTGAAGAGAACTTGTCTAGACACTGAAAGATTATAGGGAAACATAAAGATAAGTGGAACAGATACCCAAACACTCTGAAATGGACTCTCTTCTCTCAGATTTCCGCTATTTATAGGAACCAATTTTCAGATTGAAGAGAAGGGTCTGGGAACAGTCAGGGACCTTCCCTGTGAAAACATAATTTCTACCACAAATCGAAGCATTTTTCATTCATCTTAATCATTTGTGTGAGTGAATTCAGTGCAGCTTACAGACCGCATGCTCTGTTTCCACAACTCGCACACCTTATAAAACATTGCTCCTTCAGTGTGGTTGACCAACGATCTCAGACTTGTGGCTCTGGGAGAAGTCATAAAGTCAGAAGAGGGGAAGGTGGTTTTTTTCCCCCTGCAGACATGACACACAAATAGACATTTCTCACTAGACAGCGTGGTAGTTCTTTGCAGACTGGGACCTCCTTCCATCAAGTCTCACCTTCTCTGTCACCCTAAGTAGAAGAGATGAGATGATTGTTTTCCAGACAGCTGGACACAAAGTTTCCAGGAATTCTGTAGGCTTATTAAATTATGAGAATTTATAATATATGAATACTTCAGTAAACATAAAAGTATAGCGCACATACAATGCATGGCTTTCCAGCTGACTTTTTCCATCTATCGCTTTTACACATTCCAAGGCACAAACTACAGCTGTTCAAGTCGAGGGACAACTAGTCTTGTTCGCTGGTGCCTGGTGTCTTCTTTCTTTCATGGTGTTTATTCTTTTCTCATTGGTTTTCAGGAAATGCCATATTTTCTTCACCTTCACAAGCCACATACCAAAGAAAGTCTGTTTTTTAACTGGACACAATGATATGAATATAATTCCATCACTCAGGAGGATGAGGCTGATGAAATTTCAGAGCAGCCTGCTTAGATAGTAAATGTCCATTTAAAAAAAGTATATAAAAGCTTCTTATCTACATATGTGTGTGTGTGTGTGTGTGTGTGTGTGTGTGTGTGTGTGTGTGTGTGTACATAGGACAGAATGGTATCCAACAATGCTTGCAGGAATAAGAATGGCTGTTTTTCTCTTTCAAGTTGTAGCAGAGTCTGTGATTGAGTTCTGTAGAAGACGAGGAAGAGGGTCACAAGAGGGTCCTCATGACACTTACCTCACCTGCGTCAATCTCTCAGTTTGCCATGTTCTCTATGGCAGGTGGATAGAACCCTCTGTGCTTTGACTTTTAGAAATTCTAGAGACCTCCGCATCTCAGAACCAGTGGACCCTGTACCACCCTCACTTGTGGATAAACATCTTCGGCTGCCTCAGTGCACACAGGTCCACACTCTGTTTATCTTCACTTGCAGGAAAACGTATGCATTTCTATCAAACTTCTACTAACCTCTACCCAAATTAATACACTGTAAAAACTTTAATTCGTTCAAGTAAAAATAACTCTTCTGACAAACAGCTTTGAATGTCATTTTAGCACCCATACCCAATGGCTGAAAGTACAGAGTTCAACTTTTAGCTTAAAATTCTTCCCCTTAATTATTTCAAGTTCAAAAAAATTAGTAGACTATTTATTTACCTTGCTGTGTTTGTTATCACCACCACGTCAAATGTCACATGCTTCTTGA
This sequence comes from Acomys russatus, assembly GCF_903995435.1. Taxonomy (NCBI): domain Eukaryota; kingdom Metazoa; phylum Chordata; class Mammalia; order Rodentia; family Muridae; genus Acomys; species Acomys russatus. The sequence goes on from NC_067138.1 coordinate 21,284,844, forward strand.
GCCCCTGTAAGGCCCTTCAGAAAGGCATTGTATAGATGTCAGCATGGGGGACTTATGGAACCCCAAAATACTTCTACCAGTTGACCCCAAAAATTCCTCTCTTCTCAGATTCCTATTTCCAAACACAAAACTGAAACTCTTTTGCTTGTATTAGCCCATGTGTGAATTTTTAGGGTCATCTGGTTCAGATCCACAAAGACGTGTTCAAGTCAGCTTGCTAAAGTTTGATTTATTCCCAGCCAGCAAGCTGAACTCTTCACTTTAGATGCTGCTGGTCTGACTAAATGTGACCTAGAGATTCTGGATTCCAGCCACTAGCCTACTCAGAGGTAGGGGATGACACTTTGCCTGCAGCTGTCCCGAAGAAGTTGTTAACCTGAACCCTTTATAGGAGTCTGAAAAACCTTGTTCAGCCAGCATGGCTCCAGGGCTCGTGAATGGGGGCATCAGTGAGGGAGGGGCACACTCGCTCCCATGTGCTTAGTATTGATTCTGATTGGGGCTTCATTTTGATCAGATAAGGTTTGTCAGCCCTTAGTAAACAGTAAATAACAATAAGATGTTCAGTGCTGGAAAAAGACAGTATGCTAGATAAAAACTGGTAATTCTTAAGTCTCTTTTATCTTTGAAAAGAAGCAAAATTTAGATAGACCATTTTAAAGCGGATCTATTTTTTGTTAGCATGTAAGGTGGTTTTTCTTGCAACAAACTCAATGAAACAAATCAGAGATAGCGAGTCCTACCTATGTTTATTTTTTTACATTTTTAGGCCACCTTTGTATAGAATGAAATTAATCGCACTGTGTATCAGTTATTTCTCTTCTGACTATGATATAATACCTGACATAATCAGAGTAAAGAAGGAAGGTGTTCTTTTGGGTCATGGTTTGAGGGTGCTGTCCATGATCTCAGGGAGGCCATGCGATGGCAGGGCTCTAGCTACGGCAGCCAGAGCCGAGGCAGCTGGTTACATTGTGTTCTTGCTCAGGAGATGGGGAGATGAGTGCTCAGGACAGTAACTCCTCTTTTTTCCCCACTCAAGCTGAGATTCCAGTCCACAGAAATGTAGCACCTATATTCTGAGAGTATCTCCCTTCCCCAGTAAAACTACCCTGAAAAGACACTCGATCCCAGTGATGTGATTGCTCCTTGATTGGAAGTGCAGGCAAGTTATTAATGAAGCTTAAGTATTACATAGTAAAAAAAAAAATTGTACTTTTACTAATGTTTAGTAGATTTTTAAAATTATAATTAATTCAGATTACATCCTGATTGTTATCTCTTCAATTGTATCTTCCTGTTCCCACCCTTTCTCCCTCTTTTGCCCTATTCCCCTCCCCTAGACCTCTGACAGAGGGGACCTCCTCCACATATGACCACAGCCTGTCAGGGCTCATCCTGACAAACTGTTTCCCCTTCCTTTGTATGCTCCTGGGCCTCTCCACCAAAGGGAAATGATCAAATTGGGGATACCAGAGTTCATGTCAGAGGCAGTCCCTGCTCTCCCCGTAACCATGGAGAGTGAGCTGCCCATTGGCTAGATCTAAACAGGGCGGGGTCTAAGTTCCCAGCATGCATTGTTCTTGGTAGGTACAGTAGTTTGTGCAGACCTCCCTGGGTCAAGATCTGCCAGCCTTGACGGTATCTTTAGTAGATCTTAAATTCTCTCACCATTATACAATAGATAAGTAATGACTATTTTATAGTTTAATTTATTTTTTGTCAGTACTGAAATTAAACTCATGGCTTCATGCATGGTTAGTAAGTGCTCTACTACTGAACTTTTACTAGAAAGACATGACAAAGTTCTTATTTTAAATTTATTAATCTGTGTGTATGGCATATGAGTACAGGCACGAAACATGTAAAGGACAACTTTGTGGATCAAAGTCTCTCCTCCCACATTTATGTAGGTTCCAGAACTTGAACTCAGATGATGAAGGTTATGTGGCAAGTATTTTATCCATTGGGACATCTCTCTGGACTTTATTTACTCATTTCAATATGATATATAGATATGTATATACACATATATATATATGCTTCATATTTATTTCACAACTTTATGGCTCTTATATTCATCAGTTATTACCTAATAAAGTTGATATACATAAACAGTAAAAAAAACTGATTCCATGGTTTTGTCTCCTGTCATATTTTAAAAGAGTGTTTCTTATGTAATTAAGGTAGATAAAGCTTACTTTATTTGGTCAACAGAAATGAGCAGAAAACAATATGAAAGACATGATAAAATATATTTTAACTAACATCAGAAGATACAAATAATTCTATTTATTGTACTTGTTTAAATATTTTGAATAAAGTTTTCTCTTTTCATGTTATTAGAAAGCTGCATGAAATGATATCCTGACTATGCGTGAATAACTAGACGATAAATTAATGTGGCTAATATTTCTTAGGAAAATGTGATTTGAAGTAGATTTACAACTCATCTAGAAATAGTCTCATGGAAGTAAGAGAGAGTTGGAGGAGAAAATAAAAGACGGACTCTTGTTCTATGAGAAGTCTAGAACAATCACTGCCGTGCGGCTGGGATCTTGACTCAGCAGCCATCACTGGCCCTTCTAAGGCTCTCCTAAGATGCCTCATAGAAGCCACTGGCTGCCTCACATATAAGGTTTCTGAAAGAGCTCTTGGGGCCACAGTGACTTCTTAGAGCCTGGGTGTTTTAGCTTACATAGAGGCTATTAGAGATCCCTTTTTAAATACACCCTTGGCCCTATAACAGTCTTTCAGGAAACCTCATGCCAAGTTCCCACTTCCTTAAACTAGTTCAAGAGCTAAATCAAGAACATCCAGAGTAGACACCCATAACTTCACTATAAGGCATGTTATTGCCAGAAATGGGAAAATGACTTAGTTGGGAAAGTTCTTGCTGTTCAGTGAGGACCTGAGTTTAGGTCTCCAGAATTCCTGCAGAAACTGAATGCAATTGCTGGCATCTTTAATGCCGGTGCTGGGAGGCAGAGACCTGAGTTTCTGGAGCTCATTGGAAAGCCAGCATAGCTGAGAGGATCTCTGGTTTCAGCGAAGGGTAGTAGAGGAAGATATTCGATATTGACATGTGTTTACCAGAGTTCACAGAAGGACACATAGTAGCACACACACAAAATGTAAGTTGTCAGATGATAGTAAGTTGTTTTAAAGGTATTGAATATTTAGCTCACATATGAGCTATATAAATACCAGAGACTGCTGTGGGAATTAAAAGTGAATTATGGTCACAGTGCACGATGACATGTTAACATAGAATAAATTCAAATTTTACTACTAAAGAAACTAAGCTCCCCCCAAATGGAGAACATTACCACACAGAATATAGTATACGCAGAAATAACAATAGTAGAACATACTCCTTTCTAGATATATGTGCATATACTAAGGAGAGAAAATTAGCAGTGTGGTAAAAACAACAATGACATACTCCTGAATTCACTTAGTGCTTTCTACTTAAAAGTAGGCCAGTTTTCTGGGCTCTTATTCTAGAAAAAAATAATTATAAGCAGTGTGTTAAAATTGGAAAAGCATTACTATGGCACTAATCCTACCCTAGTGACCCAGATCCACCCAGGACATTGCTTGCTGATCTGTATCACTTGTAATGTGTAATAAGGTCCTCACTCATACATGTATACATATTTGATATTACATGATTTAAAACATAAGATATTTTGAGTTTTGGTTAATCCAAAATTTGTTTTGTGAATTCACGTGTTTGTGTGACTGCCTCATACCTGATTGGAAAGAAATACTATGAAGTCTTTGTTGTTATTTGCGGAAAACTCTATATTGTTGTCATGGCAAGATGCCAAATATGGAACTTTTTGTGTGGTGTCTTGGAAAACTCTTGCCAAAAGCAGGTAGAAGTCTAGTCCCAATGAACAAAGATTGTGTACATTTGAAGGAAATAGAAAATATTTATATAATTGAATGTGGGAGGAAGTATTAGGGATGAAGTCAAGGCCAGAGGTTCTGATCATGAAAGTGATAGAATTCTGTACAAATGATAGGTTTCAAATCAGAAGCAGAAAGGACAAAGAAGAAAAGTCATCGAATCTCACAAAATCCTGGTCAAATAAAAGTAAATGGTGTGTTAAAAAAAATGGGAAAATAGACAAAAAGCTGAAAAAGAAACAAACAAAAACTAGATAAGGCAAAAATAGGAAGAAATTAATTTGCTGTCAAGATTTTTTATGTATTTGACAGGAAATTGAGTGAGATTTCTGAAGAGATAGCCCAGTGGCAATCCCTGTTGAGTTGACTCCTCTGGATCTTCAAAGAGGGGTGGCATGGTGCTCCTAGAATAGGCAGGCCCCAAGAGACACTCTTCCTGAAACTAATTTTGAAATCTCTGTCATGACTACCTTACCCTACATATTTCTGTCCTTTCCTCAGTGTTTCTCTTTTAATTGATTTACCCTTCCCAGCTTGAGAACACTATCCTTGGAAACACTGATATGGCTGAATACCAATTAAATAGAACTGTTTTTATGATGCTTGTAATTTAAGAATTTTATGAGCTTTAGGATACAGCCATGTGAGAAAGAGGATGACTCAGATATAATACAATGACTGATTTTAAAAACATTTTATTAATTTATTCATATTATATCTCAATGGTTATCCCATCCCTTGTATCCTCCCATTCCTCTCTCCCTCCCATTTTCCCTTTACTCCCCTCCCCTATGACTGTGACTGAGGGGGACTTCCTCTTCCTGTATATGCTCATAGGGTATCAAGTCTCTTCTTGGTAGCCTGCTATCCTTCCTCTGAGTGCCACCAGGTCTCCCCATCCAGGGGACGTGGTCAAATATGGGGCACCAGAGTTCGTGTGAAAGTCAGACCCCATTGATTTTATTCTTACTAATGTTCCTGGGTTTGTATCTGAGCATACCACATGAGCATGGCCAGAAGAAAGCATGAGTTCCCTGCAGCTGGAGTTAGAGGTGCTCATCAGCTGCTGGATCAATGCTTGGGTCCTCTAGAAAAACAGCAATTGCTTTTGACTGGGAACCCATCTCTAGCCCCTAATTCAGAATTTAGACACATATTTTTTTATCGTTGTTCTGGCTCTATAATACTTAAGATTTTCTGTTGAAGACCAGTTCTGACAGGGTATTCAGTGATCCAAAGAGGGCTTGTGGTTTGGCAATGATGTAAAGCAGGCACACATGAAGCAAGCTCAAACGACCAAGCTCTGACAACTTCATGTATATACCTAATACATACATACATACATACATACATACATACATACATACATACATACACATACATACACATTTGGTGGGTGGAGCAGGGCCCCAACAATCTCCTATAACCTTATTTTTTCTTCCACAGCTTATATATTCCATTAAAATTTCTCTAGTATAAAAATCAGAATATGACTACATTTTATTTTTCTTTTACTGAATGATTATTTAAAAAACAGTGTGTTCCTCAATACCTTTGCATGAAAAACATTTCACGTATTACAGGTGAAGAGAACAAATTATCCCCAAGGACCCACATATATTCGTAGCTAAGCAACTTGTTATGAATTAACAAAATGTAAGCAAGCAAGATAATTTTCTCAGCCAGTCCTTCTTCCTGGCAGGCTCCAATTGTCAGTTATAAAGAAAGGATCAATTATTTTAGTATTTATCTTTAAAAGCAATCTTACACAGATCTTAAAAGAATCAGAAGTCTAAACTTTTATTTTTAAAAAATCAGTTTTTCTACTTTAAATCCTCAAGGTGCACATCTACTCATTAACAATTTTTTCTTGAATCAAATCGGGAAGCTAGGGTTGAAAATGGGTATAGGAAATTATTCATCACCTTGATTATAAGCCCAGCTTTAGCAAGAGTCACATCAGCCAATGAGCATCAGGCTACTATTGTTTCTGTCCCCTATCCTCAAAGTCCCAATCTCAACTATTAAGCCTTTCTGAACTCCAAATTGTTCCCTATGCTTCAGAGCCACTAACAAAAGCATCTTAACCTAACCTTCTTAACAATCAACTTCTCCACATTCTTTCTAAGGTTGGTGGTCATTGCTAACAATCGATATCGCCACGTTCTTTCTGAGAACAGTGGGTGGGGCATTAAATCCAGCAGCAATAATTGAAAAGGATCAAGTACATTACTTTGAGTGCCAATGATACTGCCCAATGAAGGGCTGGAAGCCCCTTAGCGTTTTCATACAACTTACAGATTTTGAGGAATATGGTGACTGTGAAGGCAACAGGCAGAACAAAGCTCCACAACAGCATAACGTCCTCAGTACATGTAGTCCTTGGGGCTCTGCCTCCTGAGGCACACTCATCGTGGTTGTACTAACAGGTGGGCTGCATTTCACGAGTTTTAGAGCTGTGTTGTGGTTCTTCCTGCACAGCACCCAGCAGTTTCTCAAGGGAGGAATTGATTGGCTGCTCTCTGGCTGAGTCTTCTACATGGGCCTCCTTTACCGTTAACTCCACACAACGTAACTACGTCTCTCAGATCTGACATAAAATATGTTTAATTTTTATTTCCAAGCCAGGTAAAAGGGTAGTATAGGAAATTTTCCAGAAAGGTTTTCCTTGGGGTTAAATAGTTGTCTGGTTTATGCAATTTATAATTCTGTATGTATATTATATTCATTATTTTTTATTGCTTTGGTAAAATACCTGACAAAAGTAACTAAAGGAAGGGTTTATTTGGGCTCACAATTTGAAGACCTATTCCATGATGGTGAGATAGACATGAGGTAACTGTTCACAATTGTTATAGAAGCGGCTGCCTCTAGATTGCTTAGCAACCTCTTACATCAGCACGTGTCCACCACCAGGTGTGGCCTCAGGAAATAAACAAACTCCTCACCAGCTGTTCTCTTACTTTGTCTCTTACTCTTGTATTTCTCTCTTACACTCTCCCTAAGGGGCTCTGCTTTCACTGTCTTTCTCTCTCCCCCGATGTCCTTCTACACTCATAGCTCACTCAGGCCCTAACTCCTCTCTTCTTTCTCCCCACACTTCTAAAATAAACCTCTCCGTATCATATATATTGCATGGCATCTCATACTTAATGATAGCAATAAGGTATCTATAATCAAAGGGAAGATAAATGCTCATATTCTGCCTATTCGCTCCTAAATTTTCATTCAACCCGTGACCCTAGCCTACGGGGTGGGTCACCTTATATTCATTGTGTGTCTTCCCTTTTCAACTAAGCCTTTCTTCAGATCCCCTTATGGACATGTCCACAGTTGTGTCTTCTAGGTCATTCCAACACTGGTCAAATCCACAATTAAAATTGACTATCACAACCTCAAATGCCATGAGATAACATAATGTAAATATTCATGATCTTAAATGAAGTTTATATAGGTTTCCTTACCTAATGGGGCCAAAGGATGAGAAGCTAAATGTGAGAAGTTAAATTAAATGTTATATTTTGAAACAAGCAATATTTTGTAGATGTAGCTACCGGGACTGAGCTCCACAACTCTTTGGGTGGTTTTTTTTTTTTTTTTTTTTTTTTTGGTTGTGATTTTTAGTAATGGTCTCCATCTGCTGCACAGAAAAGTTTTCTCGGCGAGGGTTAAAAGAACACTTATCTCTGGGCATGAGGACAAATATTCAGAACATAGTTAGCAATTATGCTGGTTCATTAAAGTGGCAGTTGAAGGTCCACATCTAAGACTTCATTAGTCCTGGGTAGTTAGGTAGGTGTTCAGTATCAGGCATAGTTTCCTTTTTGTTGATTGCTCTTAGATCCAACTAGAGAGCAGTTGGTTACTACTAAGGTTTGCATGCCACTACTGTGCCCTTAGTGCTACTGTGCCCTGCTAATCCTTGTTGTGATTCATAGGTACCTTAGCTTTGTAACTGCAGTGTTCTCAGACTCTCAGATGGGAGAAAACTGTTGTTATTATTTCAACATAAGGCATGTAATAAATTATATTCATATATGCATATATATGTTTCTACATATATGCATTCTGTTCCTCTAGAGAGCCTTAACTAATACACTAATCATTAGTAAGGAAAGGCATTCTTTGCATTTTACTTTGTTGACAGGCTCGTGGTAGGGTACTTAATGTTTTTTTTTTTCTGTCAGAGATAATTCAGATTCAAGTGCTATATTTTGTCCAGTTAAGAAAATATTTCAGAAAATGAGATACTGTCTATTCACGCATTCATATTTTTGTTGAGAGACAATTTGTTGTTTTAAAATATTTATTATAACTGTCTGCCTGTCTGTCTGTCTGTCTGTCTGTGTATCCCTGGTGTTCAGGGCAGTCAACGGACAGTTTTGCAGAATCAGTCCTGTGCTTCTGCCTGTATGTGGATTCCTTGAGTGAAATCAATTCACAGGTTTCTGCAGAAAATTCCTTCATCTGCTGAGAAGTATCACCAGTCTTTCTTTGCACTCAGCCCATGGATTGTAGTCCACCTCTTATGCATAGATATTTCACAAAAATCACATTCATACTACTAAGATTTCAGAGAAAATCATTGCGTGCTTAGGTGTTGTTAAAATAGACATTCTGTCACCATGTGGCATCTGTGACATCTTCTCTTAAAGCAGGATGTGAGTGTGGCATCTGTGACATCTTTTCTTAAAGCAGGATGTGAGTGTGGCATCTGTGACAACTTTTCTTAAAGCAGGATGTGAGTGTGGCTGCAGAGGCACAGTCCCTATAATGAGTGCTCAGTGGTTCCTAATAGGCTTAAAGGTATAATAGTTAATTAACAATATATTTCACAAATCTTAATTTGTTTTAAGGACAAAGACCTGGACACAATTTACTACACCATAAGCAGAGAGAGTGATCTGTATTCCATCAGGGTTATCTGTAGAAAACAAAGTGTCCTGTGGTTTGCTTGTGCTTGCTCACATTTATGCCTTGTACCTATTTCATGGAAGCTTTGAAAATATTAAGTAAAGAATGTGAGAATGTAACATTTATAATAAACACCTCACTTGACATTCAAATCCCTAGAGTAAAACTGATTGGCTGAAAATTTGATCAGCTAGCTCTCTAGATCCTGCCCAACTGTGAAGTGCAACACTGTCAGAACTGCCCAGGACTCTGACTTGTAAGCACTTTTTTTTGGCTTTGGCATTTGGGCACAAAGTAGAATCATTCATCCCCAGATACTTCAGAGTTAAACATGGCTGTCTCAGTGAGAGTTTCTATTGCTGTGATGGAACTTGCAATAGAAACTTGAAAGGGTTTATTCTGCTTACAGTTCCAGGTAACACTCCATCACTACAGGACAGGAACCCAACGGGGCAGGAACTTGGAGGCAGGAGCTGATGCAGAGGCCATGGTGCTATTTTCATGGCTTGTTCAGCCCACTTTCTTACAGAACACAGGACCACCAGCTCAGGGATGGCCCCACCCACAAAGGGCTGGGTCTTCTCTCATCATCCAATAATTAAGAAACTGCCTTACTCCTAAATCTTATAGAGGCTGTTCGCAATTGGGATTCCCATTTATCAGATGGCTTTAGCTCATGTCAAGTTGATATAAAATTCATCAACACAGTAGCCAAGTGAATTATTTCAACTAACATCCCTGTGAAAGAAGAGTCATCATGATAAAGTCTTTGTCTTCCTAGGTCACTGGCTAAGCAAGAAGAGGAGAAGGCCCTGATGATTTATATTACCTGGGTAACTGTATATAAAACATTCTATTATGCCAATCCATAAATTTATTTTCTTTTTTGTTATACTATAACCTAATTCATTGTAATTGATGAAACACCTATGTAAAATGCTGTAATTTCAATTCAAATGCCCATCCCTGCTCCCTCTTTCTCTCTTTTATTTATAACATCTGTCTGGGCAACACCCAGGAAGACAGAGTGTCCTTTGTGAATTCATGAGTTTAAGAAACCATCTAGATTTTATCTTTCAGGAAGATGAGCAAGGTAGGTATAAAACATATTTTAAAGGTATTCACTAGATGAAGCAGTATGCCCTGAAGAAAACAGGCACTGCATACCTTCTTTTTATTCTCTCTTAAAATACCTTGTGAATTCCTATCAACTCAATTCCTTCAATTTATGTCCATGAATATGCTCCTGGCAAAATTACAAAATTCAACTCTCATAATTCTTTAAAAGTCTACCTCTGGGCAACATATATAATCAACGTAAAAGAATAAAACCGGGAATCTTAAAATGTCACTTCTATCTTCAGCATTTGCAAAGCAATTACCAACTTCCCTTAGATTTAAGACCATTGGAGCCTAATGTTGAGTACACTTGCCAAAGTCTTTCATTGTCAGCTGACAGCAGGTAATAAAGCACTGCAGAGGAATACTCACCATGGCCGCAGTCCTCTCTGTTAGTCAGCGTCTTGGAGACCAAAGAGGAAGTGTAGATGGAAATGAAAGGTTACACTGTGTGCCAAACCATCTCACCAGCTTTCTTTCACCATGTGGCCTTCTAATTTCTAAGAAAGAATATTAGGTTTTCCACTTTTTAAAAAACCTTTCAGAGTTTGCATGGATGACAATTATCTTAGTTAAGGTTTCTATTGCTGTGAAGAGACACTGTGCCCACAGCAACTCCTATAAGAAATACATTTAAATGTGGCAAGCCAATAGATTCAGAGGTGTTGTCATGGTGGCACTCAAGCAATCATGGTTCTGGAGGGAAAAAAGTTGTGATTTCTATATCTGGATTGGCAGACAGAAAGAAGAAAAAGTTCCACTGGGCTTGGCTTGAGCATCTGAAACCTCACAGGGACACCCTTCGCCAACATGGCCACACCTCCAACAATGCCATTTCCTATGAGTCTATGAGGGCCATTTTCATTCAAACCACCATACCAATGTTTATTACATATCAGGTTATTTATTATGTTATATGTTAAATAGCATATCAATTATTTATTAGAAGAATGTCTTTCAGATCTGTATGTTTAGCTTGGGGGTAGGCACAAACCCCAGGAAACTGAAAAGGGACTGTTACTGAAGATGACACAGATCTTAAGGGATAAATGGTATTAAAATATAGGTAATAAAAGGGGAGAATGTGGGAAGGGGGAGGGCAGACAGGTGAGGGGGGAATAATTGACAGTAAAGAAGTTTGAAAAATCCATAAAGAGTCAATAAAACCTCTTTTATAAAGTGTGTGTGTGTGTGTGTGTGTGTGTGTGTGTGTGTGTGTGTGTTGTTATGGACTCTGTAATTACCCAAGAAAAGGCTGTAGATTCAACCCAATTATAATGAAAAGATTTATTGATTAGTTGCAATCAACACTACAGCCTTAAGGCCAAATCTCAGGCATGTGTGAAACAGGGATATGGGGAAGGTTTTTTCCCCTAAGGCAAAAAACCACCAGTAGGCCTTCACTATCTATGAAGGCAAGCAAAAACTGGTCTTTAATGTCAGGTTAATTGGTTATAAAGACTCAAAACACTCCTTGAGTATCTGTATAAGAAAGTTTCTATTAAAAATGAGGTATAGAGCTAAACAGAATTCTCAAGAAAAATCCCTAAAGGCTGAGAAGTATTTAAAGATATGTTCAACATCCTTAGCCATCAGGGAAATGCATATCAACATGACTCTGAGCTTCAATCTTACATCTGTCAGAATGGCTAAGATAAAAACCTCATGTGACTCCAGTGCCAGTTCTTGTAAGGGACTCTTGTTTTATGTTTTCTAACACAATAAAACTGTAGTTCAGTCATTTGCATTTTGAACACATTTATAAATTGAATTGAAGTCATCAAGTATTTGACAAAATTGAACCATTTTTCCACTTTTCAGTCAAACAATCAGGCCCTTCTTCATTTTATAACTGTTTTTGCTAACATCTGCAATGTGTGCTTCACAATAATAAATTATTTTTTGTATGTGTTGCAATTTTCATCCTGTATCCCATCAGATTTATTTGTGCAAAATTTTATAAATAAATATTCTTGGAACTTTTGCCTCCATTAACCTTGCTTTATATCTATTTGTTATATTTGTCTTAGAATTTTATTTATCTTAAAGAAGTGGAATACATTTACAGAACCTAATGCTCAATTTTTTTTTTTTTTTTTTTTTTGGATCACTATCATTAATGGAAAGTGATGAAATCAATTTTTAATTTATTTATTCAGATTACAACTAAATTGTTTTTCTCTGAGATATGTCTATAGATTTTAATGTATTCTTTCTAAAACTGAAGTTTGGGGTCTGGAGAGGTTGCTAAGTGGAGAAGAGCACTGGCTGCCCATTCAGAGGTCCAGAGTTCAAACCCACACACCACATGGTGGCTAGCAACCACTCCAATACCCCCTTGTGGCCTCTCAGAGCATTGCATGCAGGTACTCTGACATATCTGTAGGCAAAACATTCATTCATAAAAAAAAACTTAAACTTTTAAAATAAATTAAAACTAGGATTTACCTTTTTTTGGTCCTTTGTTGTTATCACTGAAGATCCATGAAGAGTTTATGGTCAGGCAATTATTCCTTCACCCTTCAAACATTGGTTCTAGCAGGTGAAAATAATCTCTTCTGTAGGACACTGAGAAGGAAATAGACAACCTCCTTACTCGTATATGTGGTTTGCTTTACTGTAAGGATTGTTGAAGAAACCAGGCTTAGGACAGGGATCCACACACTCAGTTTGTGTGGAGTCATCTATTGAGACTCACTTGTCATCAGCGAGGATATGATGACAACGTTGGCCTCTGAAACGAGTTTAAACTCAGAAGTCAATCCCTTAGGGTTTAAAGCTTACTCCACATGACAGAATTCATATCTGGTACTGTTAACTGGGCCAAACGCTCATGGCTGGCCAGACCACGCCCCCTAGAGGAGAACATGACACTAATGGACATAACAAAGTTCTCATCTTTATACCCACAGAGCAGCACAGCTCTCATCATCATCCGAGAAGCTTCTTATTGCTGCAGATGGTGAGCAAAATAGAGACCCACAACTGGGCAATGAGCACGGAATAGGAGACAGTGGAGTGCTCAGCTCCCAGTCGGACATCTACAACATATCCTCTCCCTCCTTGTAGATCAGGAATCATGAGGGAAAATGGGGGAATATCTTAAGGACCAGAAGGCATAGACTTCCACAGAAGAGTATTTGCAGATAGGGCAAGGCTATGAACTCACAGCGCCTAGTGCACAAAACTTGCAGATCACAATGAGCAGAGTGTCAGCATGGGCTGGGGAGGGCCTCATAAAGGACCCCCTACCTGTGTCTGAGGAGCAGGCAACTGATGCCTGATTTACACAAGCCTGTGGCCCCTGAGCAGCTACCCGTACTCCAGTGGGAGGCCCTGTACTTGAGTACAACATACAAACAGTGTTAAGACAGCTCAGTGGATTTTGTTTGTTTTTTTAAAAGATCATATGAAATTGGAAGGGGAAAGTTGTGGGAGGAATAGGAGAGAGAATTGAGTGGACTTAATCAAAATACCTTATATGTAGGTATGAACACCTGAAAAATTACAAAAAAGTGACGATAAGATAATACTAATAATAGCTTATGCCTATTATAACGTAGTTACTCAAGAGACCCTAATTAGCAACATGTTATCTTTGTAAATATATTTTATTAATTTATTCATGTTATATCTCAATTGTTATCTCATCCCTTGTATCCTCCCATTTGTCCCTTCCTCCCATTTTCTCCTTACTCCCCTCTCCTGTGACTGTGACTGAGGGGGACCATCTCCCCCTATATATGCTCATAGGGTATCAAGTCTCTTCTTGGTAGCCTGCTATCCTTCTTCTGAGTGCCACCAGGCCTCCCCATGCAGGGGACCTGATCAAATATGGGACACCAGAGTTTGTGTGAAAGTCAGACCCCACTCTGCACTCAACTGTGGAGAATGTCCTGTCCATTGGCTAGATCTGAGTAGTGGTTCAAAGTTTACTGCACGTGTTGCCACCATGCACAAAATGCAACATGTTATTAATTGGTGTTAATACAGGCAAAACAAACTTGAGTGAGTTAAACATCATTGAGATGTTTTATTTTTAGAAAAAGGTATTCCCATATAATGAGTGGAAATAATCAGATATTACTCCAAATGGCACATATTTTTGTGCCTCTAAAAACAGATGAAACAAAATTGAGCTGACCTGAACACACTGAGAACTATTTTGTGTCTGACTGTGTGGATTTGAAAAGCAAATGTTATGTGAAGTGGTGCATTCTAAGACATACAGAGTTTATTTTACAAACGGTTTACTTTACAAAAGTTAGTGTAATAATCTCAACACTTTATGGAAAGTCGAGAATATGAGAAGTGTATAATTTAGAAGCAGATATTCTATGCTAGTTGTCTAGTTATCTTGTGAGAATAAAAGGTAAAATTTGAATCATCATCATTAAAATGCCTAACAAACTAAAAAGAAGGCCATCAATTATTTACTCTTGTCTTTAAGCATACCCTGATGGTTATCAATGCTTGCTTATTTCATTTTTATCACTTTTTATTTACTGTGTGTGTGTGTGAGAGAGAGAGAGGGGGGGGGGCGGAGGGAGTTGTGGGAATTGTTTCTCTCCTTCCCAGGAATCAAACTTAGGACATTAGATTTAGCAATGAGTCATTTTGTCATTGAGAAACCTTGCTGGTCAGTGATGAGGATGGTGGTGGTGGTGATTATTATTTCAGAATATATATGAGCTACGTTTGTCTTTATTAGTCTATAATCTATTATTTCAAAGCTTTGAGTGTAACCGTTAGTGGTTCTTCTCGCATTTATACAGGTATACAACCATTGCCACAGTTGAGAACATTATCATCACCCCAAGACTTCTCTTGGGCCTTTGTTCAGACAATCTTGCTTTCCGCACCAGCCTTGGCTAGCTGCTGATCTGATTTCTGTCTCTATGAGCTTAGATTTTTGTACATGTAGATGCTTGTTGTGTGTTTTAGGACTCTCTTTGAGACTCATATATGCTTCTCATATATTCATTAATTAATTCCTTTCTTGCTACTAAATAATATTGCATCATATGAAGAGACCATATGTAGATAAATAACACAATTGCTTCCAGATGTAAATAATTAAAGCTAATGCTGTAAGAAATGTCCACATATACACTTAAGTCTTTTCTGTTGGAAAGGAAAGTCTTTTCTGATCAGAAGAGGCCCAGTTATGTTGTACTGCGGTGAGTTACTTGGTGTCTAGTGAGTAGCTTGGTGCTTATTGAAAAACTTCCACATTACCATTTTATTATTTTTCAGATATTTTTTGTCTTTTTCTACTACCTAACTTGCTTGATCCCAATTTTCCATCACTGAGAAACAAGATAATATGTCTGCAAATATTGAGATCAGAAGTTAGTTTGAAAAGAAGAGAAAGGTGTGACTCAACACAGGCAAGAGCCCTGTTACGTCTGGAACCTTAAGTGGTCTAAACTCAGGATGCAGGTCCAGACCGCAGAGGGTTTAGGCTTTAAAGGGATTCCAGTTCTGGGAGTGCTTGTCTGTTATCTGTATTCTGTACTTTAATAATTAAGGAGTCCCTAAAGGGTCACCTATAAAGGATGCTTTCCTGACTAGAACTCAATTTACTTTAATCCTTGTTTTCTTCATTGCTATCTTAAAGCATTGCATTAGAGGCCTGAGATCATTGGTGTATTTTACCTGCAGTATTCATACACATCCCAGGGGGACTATTATTTTCACATCTAAACATATTTTTCTCTAAGAATACTAGTATCCATAAATATGTATTAGTTAATCCTTAGTTTGTTGTTAATATACTTTCAGTTTGCCCCTTTTGTCAACTTAAAATTTTTGTCGCAATACTGACTTTAGTCACGTTGTTCTCTTTCGTGTTTTCATATTTAAATAATCATTTTCAAAGATTTGTTAAGGTGTCACTGGAATTTATTTACTTCCATGGCTCTGCAATTTTCATTTATTCTAAAATGAACAGGTAACATCTGCATAGTGTTCACTTATATGAAAGTACTGTGGGCTAATTGGCAACATCTGGCTTGGCTGGCTGTGCACACAGCAAAGCAGGAATTAGAGAGACAAACAGGGGTGAGAAGCAGGCATGAGGGCAAACTTAAAGCAACCTAATCCCACCACATTAGAAGATTTTCTGTGTGTGTGTGTGTGTGTGTGTGTGTGTGTGTGTGTGTGTGTGTGTGTTTGTGTGTGTGTGTGTAGGGGAGAGAAGAGAAAGAAAGAAGGGAGAGAGAGGAGAGATGGGGAGACAGGAGATGGAGAAGAAAGAGAGAAAGAAAAAGCAAGAGAGAGGGGAAAAAGAGAGGAGAGCAAAGAGAGAAGAGGTGGTAGAGGAGAGAGACAAGGAGAGAGAGAGAGAGAGAGAGAGAGAGAGAGAGAGAGAGAGAGAGAGAGAGAGAGGTAATAAAGTCCTTATGCTCTTCTTTATTTTTAGTCCACAAATCAAATGGAACAATTGAATCAAGGACCATGATTTTTCCAGAGAATATAGACATAAGAAGCTTAACTTTTGAATATTCTGAAGTAAATAAATCAATGTCAAAAAATGAAAAGGAGAGGTTGCCCAGAATCGGAGTGTATAAGAAGTTTGAATGAGAACCTTTCCCTGAGGCAGGCTCAGTGGCTAAGCCCCACCTTTGCTCTAGAGGCGGGATATACATCTGTGTGGCATTTCACAGTGTTCACGTGATGCAGATGCTTCCAGCACATTCTATGCTTCCAGTCCCGGAAAGCTCTGTTAATATTTTTTCCCTTGTTTGGTGCTCTCAGCTAAAGCATGACTGGTTGATATTTTATTTAAACAACAAGTAGAGAAAATCCTAAAAGAATATTGAAACGAGGATGGATTTTTCTGCCTCTTCTTGCATTGAATCAAAGAGCCGCCGAGTTTAGAAACGTGTTCTTAGGCTTCATAGAGAAGCCATTGTGACCTGGATTCTCAACTCTTTCTCCCTGGGGACTCTTCACCTCCAAAAAAGTTGCTTTTGTTTTGCTGGTGGTGGTGGTTTTTTTTTTGTTTTGTTTTGTTTTGTTTTGTTTTTTGTTTGTTTGTTTGTTTTTTGTTTTTTGTTTTTTTGACACAAAGTTTGTCTGTATAACCTTGGATGGCCTGGAACTCAGTTTGTAGACCAGGTAGGATTGGAACTCATAGACAGTGGCCTGCCTTCTGCCTCCTGAGCACTGGCATTAAAAAGTGTGAGTCACTATGCCTGGCCCCACCAAATACATTTTTATGTGTTGCCATATAAGTATTAAAATTAGTATTAAATAAACTTGGCTGATCATAAAGTAATTATTTTTAAAGTTCTTTTGCATACACTTTATCTTTAGGAAATATGAAGCAGAGACTTGAGAGGTGGGTTGCTGAGTGAAGCTGGTTTTGCCAAAGTATGGGTAGTTGAGCTCAGATATCCAATACCCAATGTTAAAACTGAGTGCATGTCACTGAATATAGAAGAAGGCAAGCAGATACCAGGGCCTTATTTGCCTGCCAGTGTAGGCAAAAGGCAAGCCCCAAGTTTGTGGGGCTTTTCCCAAGCATAGTGGGAACATTGTCCCCTATGTATGCACACACACACACACACACACACACACACACACACACACACACACACATAAATTTACACTGTAAGAGGGTGGATGTGCTATCTATTTTTATATCAAGAATCAAATCATATAAATTTTGATATTGTAGGAAATAGGAAAATCTTGAACATTTTCAGAGTTGATTGATATTTTTATTTTATAAATATCAGTTCTGTGAATGCCAATTTCTATAAATACATAATATGAAGTAGTAATACATTTAAGGCCATTCCTGAAATCATTGGGAAACTTGCTCTGATACCAAGCCAAAATTCATTTCACATTTTAAAAATTAAACTCAAGTTAGCAATTAAAAGACAATTTTAAAAATAAAATATTCTAATTGACTGCAATCTGAATATCTACTCCTTTGCTCCTTATCGGTGATAGTGTGAAAGCAATGAAAACTTAAGTGTGCGTCCAGCAATGCTGATTGTATTATTTAGTCCAAGGATATAATTGGTGCTAAGTGTCTACACAGTATTTTAAACGATGGAATACTGGTGAGTCCTCTCATAAATACATCTGATCCCCTATGCATGTGACAGCATCTCCACTACTTACAAATGCATGAGGTAATCAGCTTATGAAGAGAAAAAGAATGAGTGTATTTTAGTTCACAGTTTAGAGATGTTCCATGACTGGTTGGCTCCATTGCCATTAGGCCTGTGGCAGTACAGTGGGATAGCAGCACAGCATAATAGCATTTATCTTATGTCTAGGAAGCAACAGCAAGGCAAAGGTGGTGTCTGGGGTCCTAATGTACTCCTGGAGGAAAAGTCCACATGACTGGAAGACCTACCTCTAAGCTTTATGCTTTAAAGTTTTAAAGAGTTCCAATAGCACCACAAGGTAGGAAACATACCAGTACCTTTATTGCATGGGCGTTCGGGGACACTTCTTCAAGCCTCAAAAAACACAAGATAGAGTTCTTCCACTATCAAAAAACAGTAGGAGGCATAAGTAAGAGCTGTGCTGTCGTTCAGTTGGATTCCAACTCGCGAGATGAATTAGGGGCTCCTCAAGGCAATCCTACAGTCTGGGACCTGGCCCAAACCTAGCCATTTGGACAGACTAGATAATTGGGCTTCTCCTTCTGGTCTGGGATATGGTCTGGCTGGGAGTTAAGGACTATTCAGGATGGAAAATGTCTCAATGCAGATGTAGTTTCACAGACTTCCTGAGATTTAACCTAGATAGTTGGGAAGCAGACAAGGATTCTCAATTATCCTGTGATTACTAACCTTTTTTTGGTCCTCGTTTGGCAAATCTTACAGTAATGTCACAACTGAGCAAAAGCAACCCAATGAGAAACTAGTTTATATTTCCATCACTTCAAACCAAATACAAAGAACAGCACGTGTTCCACAGAGAGCAAATGCCCCATCCCCCATGTTGATGTATAATAGACTAAGTAGAAACAGAACCACTAAAGAGACGGTTTCTATTCCAAATCTATGTAGACTTTGAACAATGTACTTCAGGTTAGCTGTCAGCCATTTTTATTGTAGTATGTTTTTTATTAGAAAGATGATTAAGAGTTAACTAGGACGTTATTTAGATTCAAAGTCTGACAAAAAGTATACTTGAGCATTGTTTAAGAGATATGGGAAAATATTTAGAAATGTCAAAATAGAAGAAATGACTGCATGGTCATCATAGATCATAACAGCTTAATGGAAAACATTACTAATTATGAATCAAATCAAGAGTTTAGAGCTCTGAGTTTTGAACAGTCAAATGGTTGTCTGTTAGTCATACTATGTACTATGGGGTTTGGATACTGTAGTCCCCCAACCCCAGAAAGCAGTAGAGGTCTGCATATCACAGTCTACAGACAGTTGCAAACTTCTCTCATCCTTTTCATTTCCATTCTACGGCTATGGCAATGGAAAACTCCAAAATCCTTAAAAATTTGTATCAAAGACAAGTCTTCTGTGAAGAAATTCAAAAGTGGTCTTCCACATAGGTGACCTGCACTTATTTCAGACCTGAAAACAACCTTGCTTATTAAAGAAGTCAACAGAAAATGCCATTATCTACCAGGACAAATTTCACTCTAAATTATTTCATTGTATTTCAAGCTGTTATTTCAAATTATGATGTAGAAAAGAAAATGAGAGGTGCTGGATGGCTTTGTGCTGTACTCTAAGAAGTGGACATAAGAATTTCAAGAAAGGGCACATTGCTATCACAGATAATAAAACCACAACATTTTGAAAAACTTACAGCTGGGTTTCATCAATAGCAGCCATTTTTTTTTATTTAAACACATTTTAATTGAAAAATAAAATAATTCATATTACGTCTCATTTGCTATCCCATCCTACGCATCCTCCCATTCCTTCCTCCCTCCTGCTTTCACCCCATTCCCCTTCCCTATGACTGTGACTGAGGGGGACCTCCTCCCCCTGAATATGATGCTAGGGTATCAAGTCTTTTCTTGGTAGTCTGCTATCCTTCCTCCAAGTGCCATTGGGCCTCCCCATCAAGGGGACATGGCCAAATATGGGGCACCAGAGTTCATGTGAAAGTCAGTCCCCAGCCTCCACTTAACTGTGGAGAATGTTCTGTCCCTTGGCTAGATCTAGGTAGGGTTTGATAATGACTGCATGTATTGTCCTTGGTTGGTGCCTTAGATCGAGCAGTACCCCTGGGCCCAGATCTGCCCATCATAGTGTTCTTCTTGTAGGTTTCTAGGACCCTCTGTATCCATCTATTTCCCTATCTCCTATGTTTTTCTCACCTAGAGTCCCAATAGGATGTCCTCACCTCTATCCCACTTTCCTGGTAAGTGAAGACTTTCATGAGACCTGCCCCTTGGGCTAGTGTCCAGTTATAAGTGAGTATATATCATTTGAGTCTCTCTGATTCTGGGTTAGGTCACTTACTATGATCATTTCTAGTTCAATCCATTTGTCCACAAATTTTGGAAAGTCCTTGTTTTTAATAGCTGAGTAGTATTCCATATTCTTTTAAAGATTTATTTACTTATTACATTTACAGTGTTTTGCCTCCATCTATTCCTGTACTCCAGAAGAGGACACCAGATCTCTTTATAGATGGTTGTGAGCCACCAAGTGGTAGCTGGGAATTGAACTCAAGACCTTTGGAAGAACAGACAGTTTCCTTAACCTCTGAGCCGTCTCTCCAGCCCAACACCAGCCAATTGTAAACATTATCTTTGGGACATTCATGTCACAAAAAACCATGCCCAAGTGTTTCTATTTACTTGGATGTTACAAGAGAAAAATACAGCCAGTAAATTTACACACAAATGAAGCTTAATCCATGCAAGCTTAAGTTCTGAGAAAGAAGAAGCCCACCATGCTACAAAGCCATGTTCTTGTTATTATGAAATATTTTTATTATTTTGTTTATTTTTCACACTATAAAACCTAATCCAGATATTTTTGGGTGCACCATATTTTCAGGGGAAAAACAGTATTAGTAAAATAAGTGCTTCTGCCTAATGCTTAAGGAGTATATATAGACTGTGAATTTCAATTTCATTATGCTTCTCTTTTGTATTCTAGAAAATAAAACTTTGTTATTAAGGTTCACTTGTTAGTGAATGTGTGTATGTGTGTGTGTGCTTGTATCTTTCATGTGTGCAGGTATCTTCAGAGGCAAGAAGAGGGCATTGGATCCCCTGGAGCTGAAATTACAAGCATTTGTAAACCACCTGACATTGGTGTTGGAAACTGAATTCAGGTCCTCAACAAAGTATGGCATGCAACCTGGAAGGTTGCTCTTAACCTTGGATCCATTTTTCCAGCCCCCATAGAAAACATTTAACAAGCTTTGCAACACAATTACTGAAAGCACACTGTACATAATTTCATGTGTGATTAGATTTTGATGTGCTCATATCGTTTTCTTTTCCATGCTTTTACCCTCTCCAAAAACATTACCCTTGCACCATGACTGGCCTTTTCAGTGATCAAAACTGAACCACAAAACCTAAGAAAATGACTTATCTGATAATCACAACGGAGAGGTCAGTCATACGGTGCTGCTTAAAAGTCATTCAGAATGATGAACAACAAATTCCACCAAGGATGGAAACCATAGACATTGCTATGTAGTACACTTTACTTTCTGAAGTAAATGGTTTCGAAAAGAGGGTTAACTACTTGAAAACCAATCATCAAAGACTGAATTTAGATCAAGTTATATACATAGAAAGATCACTTGTAAGGCACTGAACCTTTCTTTATTCAATTACACAACTGCTGCAGGCAAAGCATCCCTCAACAGCTTGAGACTGAATGTGTCAGATTTCAAAGTTTTTAATTTATTTTTATTTATTATCATTTATTCACATTCCATTCTGATGGTTATCCCCTTGCTTGTATCTTCCTATCACCATACTCCCTCCCTCTTTTGCCCTATTCCCCTCCCTTAGACCTCTGAAGCAGGTGAGGGGAGCTCCTCCCACACCATTTGACCATAGCCTATCATTCCTTATCCAGATATCTTGTATCCTCTTCCTCTGTGTGAGTGCAAGGCCCCCGCCAAGGGGAAGTGATCAAATTGGGGCACCAGAGAGCATGTCAGAGGCAGTCTTCCCGATCACTACCCCCACCCCGACATAGAGAATAAGCTGTCTATTGGCTACAATTACTTTGGAAAGCAATCTGGCACTTTCTAAGAAAACCGGAAAAAGGGCTACCTCAAGACCTAGCTATTCCACTCTTTGGAATATACTCAAAAGATGCTCTACCACACAACAAGGACATTTGCTCAACCATGTTCATAGCATCCTTATTTGTAATAGCCAGAGTTTGGAAACAACCTAGATGTCCCTCAATCAAAAAATGGATAAAGAGACTATGGCACATTTACATTGTGGAATACTACTCAGCTATTAAAAAGAAAAAACTTTGAAATTTGCAGGCAAATGAATGGAACTAGAAAAGATCATCCTGAATGAGGTAACTCAGACTGATAAAGATATGCATGGTACATAGATGTCCTCTGAGAGACTCCACCCAGTGGAGTATTGGGACAAACACTGGGGTTTGCAGCTGGACTCCGGCCATAGTTCTCAGAATTGTATGGAAGAGTGGGGGCATGGAAGGACATGGAGGGATCAGGAGCTCCACAAGGAGACCATCACGGCCTGCTGATCTGGACTCATGAGAGCCTGCACAAACAGATGCACCAATCAAGGACAGTGCATGCTGAGAACCTAGATCTTCTGTTCTGATATAGCAGATGGAAAGATTTCAAGTTTTCTCAGATGCTATGATCTTTGCATGTACACAATAAAATATCTAGGAGTTTAATATCTATAATTTAATATCTCTATTAAATTGATTCATATTTCATGTATAACTAATACGCATGGCACTAAGGGAATTTTGAGCCGTATTTTCATTTCATTATGTATGACAAATGTTCATGGTGTAGAACTTTGCAAGGTGGAGTCATGTCAGTGCTAAGGCAGTGTCTGATGTTTGCATGTGGGGTTGTCAGATGTGGTGTGCTCAGTGTGATTATCCACATTTGCAAGGTTTTCAATTTGATTTGTCTACTGTAAGCTTCCCAGCAAAGTTTTATGATCAAACTAGAACACATTTATTAATCAGTGATTGTTATTCTTTTATCTTTTTCTTACACTCCCTAGTATAGTCAATGGGTTGTATACTACAAAACACAAAGTGTCAATCATAATCTTGAAGAATGGGGAAAGACATAATCAATTTCATATTCAAAGTTATTCCTCTGTTTGAGTTGCCAAAAACATTGTTTAATAAATGAAGGTGTGTAGTTTTCATATGAAGGGAGACATACAACCTTTTCCCCTTTGACTGGAAGCAGGATTCCATAGGAGAGAGTTCAGAGATTTGGCACATGGCATCTGCTATCCTATTACAAACAGAAATGGCTGTTCATGGTGAGTCTCTTTTCGTCCCTGCACAGCAGGGTCTGTAATGGGAGAATTAACCGTGTTTATGTCCCCTGTCACAGAAGCAAAACAAATGGCAAGAGCATTATGTGCTGTTCTCTTTCAGCACATAAAATATCAGGAGCAGTTTTTATGTAGCAGAACATTTTAGAGTCAAGACATTGTGTGTATTCTTTGGATTTTAATGAAATTCCCCAGACTTTGAACTACATCTTTATTCCCCTGGAGATAAAAGTATATATTGAAGCAGTTCACCTGCTTTGCCAATCATCAGATGGATGATTTCTGAACATGTGTTTACTGCAAAAAAAAATCTTTTCATGAGCTGAAAGATTAGCTTAAAAGGTTCCCTGGATTGAGTCCAGTTATTTGAAACATTGCAACTTTGAAAGAGCCCTCCTCTGAAGAGATCTACATATCTTCAAAGTGTTTAAACTGGTTTCTTGTGTCTTTTAATAGCAAAAAGTTCAGCTGCCCATCTTATCATATATGTTGAGTCATAAGGCCATTTCTTTGTTAATTTTCACTTAGTTTATCATATTCATGACTTTATTACATTTCTGCTTTATTAAGACATAATATATTTGTATATCTTCATAACAAAATAATTAAATATTGGTTTACAATGTAACTGTTAAAGCATTTCAGCCAGGGAGGCAGACAAAGTAACTGCAGATCTTCACCTGTTCCTCCTTTCCTCCAAATACAATCCCTCAGTATCATATGCAGGTCTGAAGCAGACCACCTGCTGCTGCCTCCCCTCCATCCCTGCTCCATTTCCAGTCTATCACATAGATTTTCCCTTGTAAACTTCCCTTCCTCAAACTCATTGCTTTATCCCAGCCCCAAAAGCCCAGCAGGCACTCCCTAGGAACCCACAAGCCACTCTGACCAGGAAAGTAAGTAGCCTATCTGCAGATCTTCACCTCTCCCTCCATTCCTGCAAGTCTAATGGCTTAATCTCATTCCCAGCTCTGTAGCCGACCTCCTGCCATGGTCTGTGGACTTTCCTTGGTCTCTTCTCCATTCCTAGGACATCAAGAAGATCCTGCAGAATGCCCTGCTTTTCTCCCTCATGTGAATACTTCTCAGACCTTCATCCTAATCCATTCCCAATCCCAAGTGTCTGTTCCCAATAGCTAGGAATACATTTTACTTGAAACCCTCAGTGGCCATACCTATCAGGATCCCAGAAGAATTTCCTAACAGGCAACACACAGCCACCACACTCTCCTAAGAAATAGAGAGAGTAAAGAAAGTAAGGAACAAAACATCTGCCCAACAAAGACAAGACCAGATACCAGCATCAAGAATTACAACCTTCCTAAATCCAGATGCCTACCATCACCAAAGAAACACAATAAATAACAGTCATGACAATGTGTCTCTACTAGAGCCCAGTGACAATACCATAGCAGGCACTGAATAGTATAACATAGCCAAACACAAGAAAAAGTCCTCAAATAGCCTTTATGAATATTATAGAGGTTCTTACAGAGAAGATGAATAAATCCCTCAATGAAATGAATGAAAAAAATGTGGTTCCACATTTCATTTCTTCCTGGGGTGCCTGGACACCATAGGCTACCAAGACAAGGAGGATGAAGCAGAGCCTGAAACCAACTGGCAGGAGTGAGGGGTTGGGGGCGGGGCAGGTAGGGGATTCTACAGGATTCCAGTCCAGCGGGAAGTGCTGGGGAGGAAGGGTGTGGAAAGATTTTCTCTGAGGATGAAACAGCAACTCTTAGATGATATTCAATGAAACAGCTAATGTACTCCTTTATTACTAAATCCAGTGATTACAATAGATGGAGAAAATAAAATATTGCATGTTAAGACCAAATTTAAGCAGTATCTATCAGCAATCTCAGCCCTATGGAAGGCACTAGAATGAAACATCAACCTAAGCAGGTAAACCACACCCAAGAAAACACAAGTAATAAATAATCCCAGATATAAAAAGGCAACACGCACACACACACACACTTACACACACACAATTACACACCCCACAACTAAATAACAGGATTGACAAAACACCACATCACTCATTGATGTCCCTCAACATGAATAATGAACTCAATTTCTTCCTCCAAAGACACAGACTAGCAGAATGTATGGATAATCAGGATTCATCTTTCAGCTGCACCAAAAGACACATCTTAACATCAAGTATAGACATCACTTCAGAAAACATATTCCCAGCTAATATACATAAAAAAACAAGCTGGTAAAGCCATAGTAGTGTCTGACAAAATAGACTTCCAACAAAAACTGATCAGAAGAGATAGGAAAGAACAGTAAATGCTGAGCAAAGGATAAATCCACTAAGAGGGCATTTCAATTTTTAACATTTATATACCAAAGAGAAGGGAATCAAATTTGTAAAAGAAAACTATTTCAGACTAAATCACACATTGACCTTTACACACTGATAGTGGGAGACATCAATACCCCACTTTCTTCTATAGACAGATCATCCAGACAATAACAAAACAGAGAAGTGATGGAGACAACTGATATTCTAAACTTAATGGACATAACAGATATTTACAGAACATTTCACCAAAACATCAAAGAATATGCTTATGAAAATTTCCCCAAAACTCACTATATACTTGGATACAAAGCAAGTCTCAAAAGGTAAAAGAAAGTTGAAATAATACCCCGCATTCTGCCAGAGTACCTGGAAATCAACAAGAGCAACTACAAAAGGGTTACAAACTCATAAAACAACTCTCTATTCAATAAAAATAGGTAAAGACAGAAATAAGAAAAAATTAAAGAATTTTTAGAATTCAATGAAAAATTCAAAAGTTCCACACCCAAACCTGTAGAACCCAAGGAAAGCATTTCTCAAAAGAAAGTTCATAACACTAAGTACCTGTATTTAAAACAACAACAAAAACAAAAACAAAAAATGAAATACTGGAGTGATCTCACACCAGGAACTTAACAGCACACATAAAACTCTAGAACAAAAAGAGGAAATCACACTAATAAAGAAAAAATGACAAGAAATAATCAAGCTCAGGGCTGAAATAAACAAAATAAAAACCAGAAAACTAATAAAAAAATGAAACAAATACTTTGTTTCTTTGAGAAAAAAATCAACAAGATAGACTAGCTTTATTCAAACTAATTAAAAGCCAAAGAGAGATTATATAAATTATCAATATTAGAAATAAAAAGGGGGCATAACAGCAGAAACCCAATAAATCCAGAGACTCAGAAGAACACTTTAAAAACCTATACTCCACCAAACTGAAAAAAAAAAAACATCTAAAATAATGGATAATTATGTCTCAATAAATACCATTTAACAAAGTTAAACCAAGATCAGATGAACAATTTAAACAAACCTATGGCCCATAATGAAATAGAAACAATCATTAAAAGGCTAACAGGAAAGTTAATGTCAATACTCCTCAAATTATTCCAGAAAATATAAACTAAAGGATCATTGCTCAATTCATTTTGAGGCCACAGTTACCCTCACATAAAGACCCAACAAAGAAAAAGAATTACTGACCAATACTCATTATGAAATGGATGCAAAAACTCAACATGATTCTTGCAAATTGGACCCAAGAATATATTAAAAGATATCACCCACATTGATCAAGTAGGTTTCATTTCAGAGATGCAGGGATGGCTTAGCATGTATGAGCCAATAAACGTAATCCACCATATAAACAAACTGATCATCGCATAAGATTTATAAAAGGCCTTTAATAAAATCTAACACCTGTTCATGATAAAAGCCCTAGAGAAATTCAGGATACAAGGGACATACTTAAACAAAATGAAGATGGTTTACAGCAATCCTATAGCCAACATCAACATAATGGGAGAGAAACTCTAAGAAATTCCATTAAAATCAAGAAAAAGGCAAAGTTGTACTCTCTGTTCATAATTATTCAATATTTGAAGTATTACATAGCCCAATATGACAACTTGAAGGCGATCAAGGGAATACAACTTGGAAAGGAAGAATTCAAAGTATCCTTATTTGCAGATAATACAATAATATACACAAGGGACCCTGGAAATTCCACCAGAAAACTGCCACAGCTGTTAAACACTTTTAACAAAATGGCTGAATACAAAGCTAACTCACAAAATAGCCCTCCTGTATACAAATAAAAAATGGATGGACTGAGAAAGAAAACAACACTTTCACAACAACCCTAAAAAAATAAAAAAGTGTCTTGTGTTAACTCTAACCAAACAAGTGAAAGACTTGTATGATAAAAACTTTAGGACACTGAACAAGAAAATATATAAGACATCAAGACATAGGTCTCCCATGTTCATAAATTGGTAGGATTTATATAATGATAGTGGCTACAATCAATAAAACAAGTAACAGCTTGTCCTAGTGAGGATATGGAGTAAAGTGTACACTCATCCATTGCTGGTAAGAATGTTTACTTGAACACTTACAATATAAATCAGTGTGCCATTTCCTCAGGAAGATAGGAATTGATCCACCTCAAGATCCCGCTTTAAAACTCTTGAACATATGCCCAAAATATGCTTCAACTTATCACAAAGACACTTACTCAACCACCTTCACTGATGTTCTAGTCACAATAGCCAGAAATTGAAAACCATATGGATATCCCTCAACAGAACGACAGATAAAGAAAATGTGGTACATTTGCACAGTGGTGAATTACTCAGCCATTAAAAACATGAAACCATAAAACTTACAGATAAATGCATGGAATCAGAATAAACATCAAACTGAGTGAGGGCTCCAGACCCCAACAGACAAATATGGTATACGGATCTTAGCTGTTAAGGTAATGATAACCAGCCTACAATCTGTAGAACTACATAGGTTGGGTATAGAGAACGGGACTAGAGGAAACAGATAGATCTCATTAGGAAAGGGAAATAGAAGAGATGATTGTCAATGGAAAGGGGTGCTGAAATAGGAGGACCATTTGAGTAAGAGAAGAAGAGATGGGGTTGATGGAGGGAATATGGGAAGAGACAACTAAATTGAGGGCTATTTGAGGGTAGTATAAAAATCTAATACATAGAAGCTTCTTAAAATATGTACATATATGAAGGCCATCTAAGTGAAATCACCAAATAATAGGGGTGATAGCGTCCCAATTGGACGCTTCTAGGACTAGGATTGGGTTACATCTATTTGAGTTGTTTGCCAAAAGGGTCTTAGGGGAAGCCTCAAACAACCCACGTTGTTACCAAGACTATAGATTGCTCTCCACAAACTGCCAGCAAGGCTCCATTGCTGAAGTCAACATCTACACAACTAATTGAACATATAGAAGTTGAGCTGGTATATAAATAGGATCTTCACCCCTATGCATCAATGTCTTTGGTACAGGAAGATACTCTGCATGTTGCAGAAAGACAAATATAAACACCAATCCAGCCACAAACCGTTTGATCTACAATACTGTCCTGCCTGCAACATATGCTAGGGCAATGGTGGCACAAAACATGTGGGAGTAACCAACCAATGGATGGTTGTACTTAAGGCCCACTCAATAAGATAAAACCCATATAACACTGCTTGGGTGACCAAGATTCTGAAACTAGATGGCCCAGGAACCTAGGGTAAAACCAAATACTACTGTCTCTACAAAAGCAATAAAATGACTCCTTATAACATTCTGCTGTACTCACAGAGCATTGTTTTACTCAGTCATCATCAGAGCAGCTTCCTCCTGCAGCAGATGGGAACATATACAAAGACCACATTTAGACATGATGCAGGAGAGAGAGAGAGAGAGAGAGAGAGAGAGAGAGAGAGAGAGAGAGAGAGAGACTAGAACACTCAGCTATAAATGGGTTGTCTCCATCAAGTCTTCCCCTCAGAGTTCTCAGGACCCCATGGAAGAAGAGGCAGAAAGAGTGTAAGAGGCAGAGGGGATGGAGGACACCAAAAAACCAAAGCCCTCTAAATCAGCATAAGCGAAGCACATATGAACTCACAAAGACTGAGGTGGCATACACAGAGTCAGCACCGGTCTGTAACAGGTCCTTTGCGTACATATTATGGCTACTAGCTTAGTGTTTCTATAGGATTCCTTAGTATGCAAATGAGTGGGTCTCAGTTTCTTGTGCCTTCTCTTGGGCTTGTTTCCTTCCATTTGTTTGTTTTGTCCAATTCAGTGCATTAGTTTTTGTTTTACCTTATATTTTATTTTATTATTACACCTTAGAATTCTGTTTGTTTTCTAATGACAGATAGGGGGTGACTCTGCATATGAGGGGAAATGGTGAAAAACTAGGAGGAGCCAAGGGAGGGGAAACCAGCAACCATAATCAAGATTTATTATGTGGAAAATAAATTTATTTTCAATAAAAGGAAAACATAAAAAATAAAAAGCCAAGACAAGCCATAAATAATGCACTTACTTGACTGAAAACCAGCAGCAATATATTGGAATTATGAGTCTTCATTAATTTAGTAATGAAAGCAGCTACTTTTTAAACAGAAAAGGAAATAAAAATGTTGATTTGTTTTGACATTGATTATTTGAGAACTGAAATACGCTAAATAGGAAATGAGCTGAAATATGTTATAAATATGTCATCACCAGTAAGTTATAAAATAGACTATCTGAATTTTCATCCTCCTAATATGCTGTAGATGCTTATGACTACAAATTCTGATCTATATGTTTCCAAGGGAATGTGTGTTTGTTCATATAAGCAGACACACATATGTAGACACCTGCATACATACCATATTATATCATAAGATAAAGATTGAATTATAGTAGTTACTTTTTTTTTAATTATACAGGAAATCAGTGCATCTAAGTATAGTAGGGAACTGACAAAACATCTGTGTTAAACATATGGAAGTCTCTTCTATGCAACTATGGCAAAGTCATTACGCAAATAAACGTTGTATTTTAACCAATAAAGTTGAATCTGAAAAAAAAAATCAAAGCAGGATCATCAGTGATTGTGTATACATACATGTTGTGCATTTGGACTCATTTTGAAATACAACCTATATCGTTTTAACTGCAAAACCTGAATCCACATTCCCTTCTCTATCCTTTTTAAAAGTTTTATTTAAGTAATTTATTCAAATTACATCTAAGTTGTTATCTCTTCACTTGTATCTTCCCATTCCCTTTTCTCTCTTTCATCTTATTCCCCTCCCCTAAGTCTGTGACAGAAGGGGACCTCCTTCCCCACTTATAAGATTACAGCCTATCAGGTCTCTTCCGAGTAGCCTGCTTACTCTTTGAGTCTCACCAGATCTCCCCACCATGGGGAAATGGTCATATAGGAGGTACCAGAGTTCATGTCTGAGTCAATCCCTGCTCTCCACACAAATGTGGAGAATGTGCTACCCATTTGCTAGATCTGGATAGGGGTTCTAGGTTTACTGCATGTATTGTCCTCGGTTGGTACAGTAGTTTGAGCTGACCTGCCTGGGTCAAGATCCACCAGCCTTAATGCTCAACGTCCTTAGTCATCAGAGAAATGCAAATCAAAACAACTCTGAGATTCCATCTTACACCCATAAGAATGGCTAAGATCAAAAACTCAATTGACAACACATGCTGCCAAGGATGTGGAGAAAGGGGAACACTCCTTCATTGATGGTGGGAGTGCAAATTTGTACAACCACTTTGGAAATCAATCTGACACTTTCTAAGAAAACTGGGAATAGGGCTTCCTCAAGACCCAGCTATTCCACTCCTTGGAATATACCCAGAAAATGCTCCACCACACAACAAGGACATACACTCAATCATGTTCGTAGCAGCCTTATTCATAATAGTCAGAAGGTGGAAACAGCCTAAAGATCCCTCAGTTGAAGAATGGATAAAGAAACTGTGGTACATTCACACTATGGAATCCTACTCAGCTATTAAAAATAAGGACATCCAGAAATTTGTGGACAAATGGATAGGACTAGAAATTATCATAATGAGTGAGTTAACCCAGAATCAGAAAGACTTTACAGACCTTTGATGAACAATTCACACCTTCATTTGTAAAACCAAAAAAACCCCAAATCAGACAATCCTATACAATAAAAGATCTTCTCCAGGCATTCCCATCCCTGATATCAAGCTGTACTATAGAGCAACAGTAATTAAAAACGACAAAGTACTGGCAGAAAAAGAGACAAATGGATCAATGGAATAGAATTGAAGACACAGAAATAAACCCACATACCTACGGACACTTGATTTTTGACAAAGAAGCTATAATCACACAAGGAAAAAAGGTAACAGCTTCAACAAGTAGTGCTATTCTAACTGGATTTCTACTTGTAAAAAAATGCAAATAGACCCATATTTATCACCCTGCACAAAACTAAAGTCCAAGACCTCAATATAAAACCAGACACATATCTGTTAGAAGAAAAAGTGGTGAAAAGACTTGAGCTCATTGGCACAGGAGACAATTCCCTGAACAGGACACCAATAGCTCAGGCTCTAAGATCAACAATTAATAAATGTGACCTCATGAAAGTAAAAAGCTTCTGTAAGGCAAAGGGCACTGTCAACAGAACAAAGCAACAGCCTACAGAGTGGGAAAAGGTCTTCACCAACACCACATCTGACCAAGAGCTAATATCCAAAATATAAAAAGAAGTCAAGAAATTAAACACTACTAAACCAAATAATACATTAAAAATGAGGTACATAACTAAAAGAAAATTCTCAACAGAGGAATATCTAATGGCTGAGAAACACTTAAAGAAATGATCAATGGACATGGGAGCAGGTGAGCTGGCCCTGCCCTGATGACATGGGAGCAGGAGAGTGGGCCCTGTCCTGAGGAAAAGGGAATAGGTGAGCTGTCCCTTCCCCTAGACACAGGAACAGGAGAGCTGGCCCTGCCATGAAGATATGGGAGCAAGAGAGCGGGCCCAGCCCTGAGGACAAGGGAGTAGCTCTGATCTAGGGCTCTGAGTGAACCTGACTCCAACATCTACTCCATGTATGACCTGCTAGAATACATGAAGAGGGCAGATCTGCAGATTCAAAGATTAAGAATCTCCTTGACACACAGCAACAATGGGATATCTGACAGCACTCCAGGTGAGGATCTTGTAATGATAGTGTTGGCCTCCAACCAGACCCATGCCTCTTAGCAATGAACATATGAAAGTAAACATAGGTGGACAAAAGTCTATACTATGTGATACACTACAGCTTCTGTGACAACATTTTTTGTTTGTCTGTTTGTTTTATTTTACTTGGGGGAGGAGAGGGATTGTGGTGCATGATGTATAAATCATAGACATTCAATAAAAGTAAAAAAAAAAAAAAAGCTCAATGCTCCTAGTAATCAGGGGACTGCAAATCAAAACAACTCTGAGATTCCATCTTACACCTATCAGAATGGCTAAGATCAAAATCTCAAGTGACAGCACATCCTGGTGAGGATATGGGGAAAGGGGAACACACCTCCATTGCTGATGGGAGTGCAAACTTGCACAAAAACTTTGGAAATCAATCTGCTGCTTTCTCAGAAAACTGGGAATAGTAATACCTCAACACCCAGCCATACCACTCCTGGGAATATACCGAAAGATTCTCCACCATACAGCAAAGACATTTGCTCATAGCAGCTTTATTCATAATAGTCAGAATCTGGAAGTAACCTACATATTCCTCAACTGAAGAATGGATAAAGAAACTGTGGTACATTTTCACAATGAAATACTACTCAGCTACTAAAAACAAGGAAATCTTGAAATTTGCAGGCAAATGGATGGAACTAGAATTGATCATTCTGAGTGAGTTAACTCAGACTCAGAAATATACACATGGTATAAACTAACATATAATTGGACACTAGCCCAAGAGGGATGTCCTCTGAATGTCTTCACTTACCAGGAGATTGGGATAGAGACTGGAACTTCCTACTGGGACTCCAGGTGAGAGAGGTAAGGGAGAATGGGGAAACAGAAAGATCGAGAGGGTCCTAGAAACCTACAAGATTCCCTCCTCTCTTACCGTACCTTGGTGCCTCTGACTTAACATCTCTCCATTCCATGTCCCCACGGCCTTTCTCATTCTTTACAACACCATTCCACTCTGTTCTCTCAGACCAGCATTGTAGTTTCTGCAAATATATTAGAACACTTGCAGTATGTGTCTTCCTGTGTTTCATATTTATTTATTTATTTATTTATATTTAAACAATTTATTCAGATTACATCTCAGTTGTTATGCCCTCATTTGTATCTTCCTGTTCCCCTCTCCCTCCATCTTTTGCCCTATTCCTCTCCCCTAGATCTGTGACAGAAGGGGATCTCCTCCTTCACCATATGATCACAGCCTATCAGGTCACATCCTGAGAGCCTGCTTACCACCGGGCCTCCCCACGAAGGGGAAGTGGTCAAATAGAGAGCACCAGAATTCATTCCAGAGTCAGTCCCTGCACTCCACATAACTGTGGAGAATGTGGTATCCATTGGCTAGATCTGAATAGGGGTTCTAGGTTTACTGCATGCATTGTCCTTGGTTGGTACAGTAGTTTGAGTAGACTCTCCTGGGTCCAGATCTACCAGCTTTAATGATCTTCTTGTAGGTTTCTCCTATTTGTTGTATGCAAGTGAATTGTAGACTGTAACTGACATAGTGTCTGTGTATACACACATTCATTAAGCAATGTTTTCTTTCCTCTATATCTTTATCATGTAATTCAACATTAATTGAGATAATATCAGTGTTTACCATAATTGAGTTATGAGACACTAAAAGAATGTCCCTGAAGGGACATTGCCAGCTATTCTAAAATATATTATATGTTTGTAGTTGTACATGAGATGGTTATATCATGTTAGGCATGATTATGACCAGGTTGTTATTTTCATTTGTACATTAAACATGGCATAAGGAAGTATGATTGTATATCAAGTTGGCAAGCGATAGATATTTGATGGCTAATCTTGGTTATCAATTTGACTACATCTGAAACCAACTGAAATCTGACTTCCTAAGCATTCTTGTAAGGTATTTCCTTGATTGGATTATCTGAGGTGAAAAGACCAATCTGAAACCTGGGCCACACTATCTAGTGCAAGCCTACATAAAAGGACATAGAAGGAAGCTTTTCTTTTTGCCTGCTTGCCCTCAGTCTTATAGGCAAGTTCATCTATCCTGTTCCTGAAGCATCTCCTCACTAGTGTTAGAACCTACTTCTTTAGAACCCCAGTAGACTGAAGACAGGCAGATTTTTAGAACTTCCTTGGGACTCTACCACAATGGGACTGGTGACAATTAGCTTCTCATTGACTGGGCGACTGTTGAATCTTGCCTGGCCTTTCTGTCAGGAGACACCATTGATGTATTACACATACCACAGCCTGTAACCCACACTAATATATACAGTCATTCTATCATCCTGTTCCTGACTAATAAACAATTGTATTTTCATTTCATTTAGTTGATTAAAGCATTTAGCTCTAAAAGTTGTTTGGTACTTACCTATGCTTTTTCTATGATGAAAAAAAAAATGGGTTTTCCATTAGTTGCTGTCCTCATTTCTTTATATTTTCTAACTTAATTCTCTTACTTCTTACTGAGGGTTCTTAATGTCATTTTGGTTTCCTTTCTATTGATTTCATTGATTTTCTTTAATTGAGGTCTATATCTGCTGATTTTTTTTCTTTTGCAAGGTTTGTGCTTCTTTTGTTGCTCTGTAGTGAAAACGATGTACCTAGCAACTGTGAGCTGTTTCAGTTTTGTAGAACAGCCTTGCTAAGAAAATATTTTTTCTTTTACATGAGACACAAGATGGCAATTGTGTAGGTGCCTTGGTTATAGCTATAGATGATTCAATAAGTAAAATCTCTGTAATTTATTTATTTTCATTGATGTGAGAAGTGCGTATGAGTGCTTAAATAATTTAGACCATGGTGGCTAATAAAGCAATTGTATGACATTGTAGTAGACCTAGGCTTCTAAAGGTGCATGTCCTCGAGGCCCACATAAGAATGCTTAGAGAATAGGAAGTGGCACCATTAGGAGGTGTGGCCTTGTTGGAGTGGGTGTGGCCTTGTTGGAGTGGGTGTGGCCTTGTTGGAGTAGGTGTGGACTTGTTGAAGAAAGGATGTCACTGTTTGGGTGGGCTTCAAGGTCTCTTATGCTCAAGCTATGCCTAGTGTAGCACACAGTCTCCTTCTGATCCCTCTAGATAATGATGTAGAACTCTCAGTTTCTCCAGCACCATGTCTGCCTTCATGCTGTCATTCTTCTTACCATGATGAGAATGAACTAAACGTCTGAACTTGTAAGCCAGCCCAAATTTAATGTTTTCATTTATAAGAGTCCCCCTTGCTTTGCCGTGGTGTCTCGTCACAGCAAAGAAACCCTAACTAAGACAGCATGGATGGAAACCATCTTAGGTCCTGTCAAACAAGCACTAATGGAGTTCAAGC
The DNA here is from genome assembly GCF_903995435.1 of Acomys russatus. Taxonomy (NCBI): domain Eukaryota; kingdom Metazoa; phylum Chordata; class Mammalia; order Rodentia; family Muridae; genus Acomys; species Acomys russatus. The sequence continues at coordinate 21,320,690 of NC_067138.1, forward strand.
ATGGCATTGTGGGACTTGTAGAAGGCCTTCCTCTGGTCCTGAGTATTAAAGTTGAATTGGACCAGTGAGTCAGTCTAAGGCCATGAGGTGAAGAGGGCACCTACTTGAGACATGCATGGCAAGTGTGAATGGTTAAAGCCTGTGGCTATGGCAACACTTGGTGTTGAAGTCATAGGCTTCTGGGAGTTCTATCATCTAACTTGTGGATCACCACAGACTCAAAGCTTTTGGTGACATTAAAGAATAGTTTTCAGCCCCTAATGCAGGGCAACATGGACGATTATTGAAGGGACTCTAGCCAGCTCACAAATATGGCTCTGGCAGGCCTTGCTCTTAGCCTAATTCCCTCTCCCTTGCTAAAAATCTATTAGACTACATTCCTAAAGCTAGCCCCCCTGGTCCGTTCCATATTTGGCCACTACCTCCTCCTCGGGCTGACTACCAAGGCCCAGTTATCAAAGTTTTGAAGTCCAGTAATAAAGTCCCCCTTTGGCTCACCTAGTTAACATGCTCAATTAAAATTAAGCACCTTATCGTAACATGGAGTTTCCCCTTTTACCTTTATAAACAACCATTTTATGAACCATGTCATTGTTTCTTCTCTATCTAGAGACAGTAATTTATCCCATTAGGACAAATATCTCCACCCTCGTCCCCTGTTATCTCTCCCTTCTCCCTTGTCCTCTATCATCGTCTTTGTTTCTTATGCCCTGTCTTTTGTGCTGAGAACTTGGTCTTTGGGGTCCTAAGCCAACACTTTTCCTTTGAGTTACTGCTGTAACAATTTAGATATTGGGCTTAAGAGGAGCTCCAGTGTAGTTACTTCTTTGGGGCAGAGTCAGCCATACTAAGAACATCCTGGATAGCAAACTGGATTGGAAGCCTTTGATGCCTGTGGTATTCCTCTTTAGGGTTAGAGAATCTTAGGATTCCATGTCTGCTGCTATTATTGAGGTTGCTGTCATTTCCCTGTTTATAATTTTCTAGGAGTTAGGAGCCCTCTTCTCTTGCTCTAGCTAAAGAGCTGAGATGAAGGTGCAAGTTGATGAGTTCTTTTGCCATCCATAGGCTTCCTTGTTGACACTACACTGTTCAAGAATCCTGATAGCCTTAACCAACCTCCCGAATTCCACTTCAACCACTTCTTTTGAAACTTAGTGTTTCCTTAGTTGCCATGACAGTTTGTTTTTCATGACAACTTGACACAATGGAGAATCTCCTGTGTAGGAAGTGTCAACAGAAGAACCATCTTGATTGTCTTAACTGATATGGAAAGACCCATCTCAAGTGTGGATGTCATCTTCTTGTAGCATCCCAGATATAGAGGGTGTGTCAGAAGGCAGACTGTTTACTTTTTCCTTCCCTAACCATCCCTCTTAACCCATTCTGTCTTTCCCTTTCCTGCCACATGCTGCTGCTGCTGCTGGTAGTGGTGGTTGTTCCTTTGCTGATATCAGAGCCAACAATCCCAAGCTTCTATCATTGACTAACAACCAGAAACTCTGTCGTAACTCTCCAGGCTTTCAGCACTAGAGTGCCAAGGCACTGAGCCTCATGGATTGAGCAACTACCTGGTCCTTAGGTCTCAGGTGCTAGGCAATTGTTGCTCCTACTTTAACACAAGCTAGACAAAATCACATGCATACACATGTTCCCCATATCTATTCCTCTAGAGAACCCTTACTAATTAATACAGGTGTTCTGGTTCTTCTCTGTGACAGAGCTGTATGTACCTCACCCTCACTCACCTATCATGTATCCCTCATCTCACTATTGGGCTTCTGACACTTATGCACTTGCTACATTGGTGCTAAATGTTAGCATTTCACCCATAAGGGTATTTGTCTAAGCATAATGTACAAATAAACCCATTACTGAGTCTTCCAGTTTGAGTTTCAGGATTTCTTCCAGACATTTCATCAGTGTGTTCCTCACCCCTTCCACTGTTCACTTAGCGTGCATTTATGAAGCACTAAGTCCTCAACATTGACCTGATTGACATTCTGCCTTACAGCTACTAATCCACTGCTGTTTTCTGGCTTTTACTTTTCTCTAAGTTTTGAACCAGGATTCTAGAATGGCCCACAGCTACAACAACCCATCATACTCAAGTTCTTCACAGAAAAGCATATGGTATTTGCATTCTGCAACCTACAAGCATTCTCCCTCGTGCTTTCATTAAGTGTAGAGTTGTAAATATTACTGGTATCTGCCCTCTTGCAGGGTCTGAAATCACCTAGAAGTTGAGCCCTCTGGGCACACCTATGAGGGTTGCTTTATACTAAGGTTTTTCTCTGAGAATGTCTGTGAGGGATTGCCTTGGTTATCTAACTGGAGGTGGGAAAACCATCTTAATTGTGGGTAAAACTGGTCCTAGGTTACGTAAGATGCAGAAAGCAATCCAAAAGCTAGCATCCACTCATCCCTTGCTCTCTACTTTACTATAGATGCAATGTGAATGGCTGCCTCAAGGCGCTGCTGCCATGGCTTCCCAACCATGGTGGATTATAACTTGAACATAGAGCCAAAATGAGCCTGCATTTCCTTCCTTCCTACCTTAAGTTGCTTTTTGTCAATTTTTTAAAAATCACAAGCACTAGAAAACCAAACACAACTATGCATGTAACCTCTAACACAATGTAAATGCCATGCAAATGGTTATTAATTAAATTGGAAGAAAATGACATGAATAAAAACATGACAAGAAAACATGAATAACACAAGTGGAACTGTGGAAAGGCTAACTACATTTTCATTCCATGCTTTGTTGAATTTTTAGGAGTAGAATGCATAACTATGGATGGAAGACCAACTGTATGAAAATACAATTAATATTAGTATGAACATTTTCTCCAAATAAAGGAATAAACTATATCAGCTTATATTACATTTCTGAACCATGGATAAATTTGCAGTTTCTAATAAAATTGAGTACTTACCGTTTCTGCCACCTTTACAGAAATAAAATCTTGGCAGAGATGAGGAGAACCCTTGCTAGCATGCATAATGCATGAAGCTGAGGCAGCTGTGCCTGAATTATCTTTCCCAGCTAATCTTGTGGAAACTTGAAAAAGATAATTGATTTATTGTGTTGGTCACATCAATATATATTGATAAATTGCATTCTTAGTTGGAGGCCCCAGGAAAGGGTTTTCCTCTAAGCTCACTGATGGACGGTAGAATTCTTTTAGCAGTTGGGAGGCTGGGCTCTCTCCTGTGTTTCTAGCTGTCAGCCTGGTGCTGTCCTCAAGTTCTGTAAGTCATTCTCAGGTCTTTGCCACATGGCCCTTCCATCTTACCTCCTCCAAGCACATTGCCCTTAGACTTTATATTGCTCCTGCTTTTCCCTGATGTTGGCTAGCAGAAAATCATGAGACTAGGTAAAACCCACCTGCATAGTATCTGTATCTTTAGGACACAGAGGAGCAAGGCTAGCTGGACTAGCTAAGAATTGGAGAACAGAGTCTGTTATGACTTACTTTCATGGAGACACTTGCAGCATCCCCCAACAGCTACTCCTGGAAACTGAGTTTACCTCCTGGCTATTATTTTAAGAGCAGATCCGGGGATGCTGCCCCTTTTGTTGATACTTGAACTGAGTCTAGTATATGCTAACAGCCAGCTCTCATCCCAGATTCCAAAAGTTCACCCCAAAGTTAAAACTGTCTCAGCCCTTGAGAAAGATGGGGTCGCCTTAACCTAAGGCTAAGGCTACCGTAGGTTCTAGTTGCACATTCTGTGCTTGCCAGTACAGAAGACTCCTGTCCACTCAGCTGGCTTTTTTAGAGAAGAGAGTATTTTGTTTTCCATGCATTGAATAAACAGATGACAATTGCTTAATTTTTTACATTTTATTTATTTACTTTATATCCTGGATGTAGCACTATCCCTCATCTCCTTCCAGTCCACCTCTCTTTCCCTCGCTTCCTTCCCTATTCCTCAGAACAGGGGAGCCTCACCTCCCCCTCTACCCAACCTCACCACCTTATATCAAGACTGAGTGTGTCCTCTTCCCCTGTGGCCTGGCAAAGCAGTCCCACCAAGGGGAAGTGATTAAAAGCTGGAAACACAGTCCATGTCAGGGAGAGGCCTCTCTCTCCTTACTAGAAGACCTACATGAAGCCTGAGCTGCCCATTGGCTACATCTGTATAGGGGGCCTAGGTACAGTACAGGTCCTTGGCTTGCTCTTTAGTCTTTGCAAGCCCCTCTGGGTTCTGGTTATTTGGCTCTATTCATCTCCTTGTGAAGCTCCTGTCACCTTCAGGTCCTTCTATCCTTCCCTCCACTTTTTCTACTAGAATCTTCATGCTTTGCCCAATATTTGGTGGTGAGTCTCAGCATCTATTTGGAAGAACTGCTTGGTGAATCCTCTCAGAGAACAGCTCTGCTAGGCTTCTAACTGCAAGCTTAGTAGAGTATCACTAATTGTGTCAAGGGTTGGCTCTCTCCAATGAAGTTGGTCTTGGCTTGGGCCAAGCATTGGTTGGACATTCCTTCAATCTCTGCTCTAGCTACTCTATCTTACCCCTGCATCTTGTAAGCAGGATAAATTTTGGGTTGAAGTTTTTGTGGATGAGTTGGTGTTTCCCTCCCTCTACTTGGAGTCTTGTTTAGTTAGAGCGTGTCCTTTTCAGTGTCTATGACCTATACTACTGGAAGTTTCTTCTAGAGTTCCCCTCATATCCTCCCAGGAGCCTAACTTGACTTAGGTCTACAGCTTGTCACAGAGATGCCCCACCCCAGAGTTTTTTTCGCTACATGATGTCTGTCTTCCTGTCCCCACTCTCTTCAGGTCGGATCTCCATCATCGTATCTCTCTGTACTACCTCTCTGACCTTGTTCCCTCTCTTCAACAACTACCTCTGTCTATTGTATTTCCCCTTCTGGGTGATATTTAAGCATCCTCTCTTGGATCCTTGTTATTACTTACCTTCTCTGGGTCTCTGTATAGTAGTATGTTTATCCTGTGATATATGGTTAAAATCTGTTTATAAGTGAGTACATACCATGTGTGTCTTTCTGGGCCTGGGTTCCCTGACTATGGATGACTGTTTCTAGTTCCATCAATTGCCCTCAAGTTTCAAGAGTTCTTTGTTTTCATTAGCTGAGTAGTATTCCATTGGGTAAATATCCCACAGTTTCTTTATCCAGATACACTAACTCTATTAGAATAGGAAGTGAGGAAGAGCCTTGAACTCATTGGCCCAGGAGACAACTTCCTGGTTCAGGAACACCTCAGGCTTTAAGATCAACAATTAATAAATAGAACCTTTTGAAGTTGAAAAGCTTCTGTAAGGCAAAGACACTGACAATATAATGAAAGGGCAGCCTACAGATTGGGAAAAGATCTTCACTGATTCTAGATTCAACAAAGGGATAATATCTAAAATATATAAAGAACTCAAAACACTAAATACCAACAAAAAATTAACCTGATTAAAAAATGGCGCACGGACAGGAGACAACTTGCTGAACAGAACACCAACAGCCCAGGCTTTAACATCAACAATCAATGAATGGGACCTCATGAGGCTGAGAAGCTTCTGTAAGACAGAAAACACTGTCAAAACAACAAAGCAACAGCCCACAGATTGGGAAAAGATCTTCACCAACTCTTCATCTGACAAAGGTCTAATATGCAAAATATATAAAGAACTCAAGAAATTAAACACCACCAAACCCAATAACCCAATTAAGAAACGGGTCTCAGACTTTGGAAATCTATTTGGTGCTATCTCAGAAAACTGGGAATAGGGCTTCCTCAAGACCCAGCTATTGCACTCCTTGGAATATGCCCAGAAGATGCTCCAGCACACAACAAGAAAATTTGCTCAACCATGTTCATAGCAGCCTTGTTCATAATAGCCAGACCATGGAAACAGCCTAAGTGTCCATCAGTAGAAGAATGGATAAAGAAACTGTGGCACATATATACTATGGAATACTACTCAGCTATTAAAAACAAGGAATTCCCAAAATTTGTGGACAAATGGATTGAGCTAGAAATGATCATAATGAGTGAGTTAACCCAGAAGCAGAAAGAATCAAATGGTATATACTCACTTATATCTGCATACTAGCCCAAGGGGCATGTCCTACAAAAGTCTTCACTTACCAGAAAACTAGGACAGAGGGGAGGACATCCTATAGGGACTTTAGATGAGAGAAGCATGGGAGAATAGCAAAGTAGAAGGATCCAGAGGGTCCTAGAAACCTACAAGAAGAACATTATGATAGGCAGATTTGGGCCCAGGGGTCCCGCTCAAACTATGGCACCAGCCAAGGACAACACAGTCGGTAAACTTTAAACCCCTACCCAGATCTAGCCAATGGACAGAACAGTCTCCACAGTTGAGTGGAGAGTGGGGTATGACTTTTTCACGTACTCTGGTGCCTCATATTTGACCATGTCCCCTGGAGGGGGAGACCTGGTGGGACTCAGAGGAAGGATAGCAGGTTACCAAGAAGAGACTTGATACCGTATAATCATATAAAGGGGGAGGAGGTCCCCCTCAGGCACAGTCATAGGGGAGGGGAGTAAGGGAAAATGGGAGGGAGGGAAGAATGGAAGAATGGGAGGATACAAGGGATGGGATAACCATTGAAATGTAACAAGAATAAATTAATTTTTAAAAAGTAGCAAAAAAAAAAAAAAAGAAAAAAAAAGAAAAAGAAAGAAAGAAATGGGGCTCAGGACTAAACAGAGAATTCTCTATAGAGGAATATCGAATGGTTGGGAAACACTTAAAGAAATGCTCAACGTCTTTAGTCATCAGAGAAATGCAAATCAAAACGACTCTAAGAATCCATCTTACACCCATCAGAATGGCTAAGATCAAAAACTCAAGTGACAGCACATGCTGGTGAGGATGTGGAGAAAGGGGAACACTCCTTTATTACTGGTGGGAATGCAAACTTGTACAACCACTTTGGAAATCTATCTGGCCCTTCCTCAGAAAACTGGGAATATGGCTTCCTCAAGACCCAGCTCTCCTATTCCTTGGAATATACCCAGAAGATGCTCCAGAACACAACAAGAAAATTTGCTCAACCATGTTCATAGCGGCCTTATTCATAATAGTCAGAACCTGGAAACAGCCTAAGTGTCCCTCAGTTAAAGAATGGATAAAGATACTGTGGCACATTTACACTATGGAATACTACTCAGCTATTAAAAACAAGGGAGTCCCAAAATTTCTGGACAAATGGATAGAACTAGAAATAATCATACTGAGTGAGTTAACCCAGAAGCAGAAAGACTCACATGGTATATAATCACTTATAATTGGTTTAGCCCAAGAGGCATGTCCCATGAAAGTCTTCACTTACCAGGAGATGGAGATAGATGTGAAAACATCCTATTGTGACTCTAGGTGAGAGAAGCACAGGAGAATGGGGAAATAGAAGGATCCAGAGGGTCCTAGAAACCTGCAAGAAGAATATCATGATGGGCAGATCCGGGTCCAGGGGTTCTGCTCAAACTACTGCACCAACCAAGGAAAATACAGGCAGAAAATGTCAGACCCTTACTCATATCTAGCCAATGAACAGGACATTCTCCATAGTTGATTGGAGAGTGAGGACTGATTCTAACATGAACTCTGGTGCCCCATATTTGACCACTTCCCCTTGGTGAGGAGGCCTAGTGGCAGTCAGAGAAAGGATAAGCAGGCTACAAAGATGAGACTTGATAGGCTGTGACCATATAATGGGGGAGGAGGTCCCTATTAGTCACAGACATAGGGGAGGGGAATAGTATGAAAGCAGGAGGGAGGGAGGAACAGGAGGATACAGGGGATGGGACAACAATTGAGATGTAATCAGAATAAATTAATTAAATGAAAAATTTTAATCAAATGTGTCACAGAACTAAGCATTAACTTCTCAACAGAGGAATCTTGAATGCTCAAGAAGCTCTTAAATAAATGTTCAATATCCTTAGTTATCAGGGAAATCAAATCAAAGCTACTGTGAAATTCCATCTTGAACCTATCAGAATGGCTAAGATCAAAAACTCAAGTGACAGCACATGTTGGAGAGGATGTGGAGAATGGAGAACACACCTCCATTGCTGGTGGGAATGCAGAACTTGTACAATAACTTTGGAAATCAATCTGGTGCTTTCTCAGAAAATTAGGAATAGTCCTACCTCAACATGTAGCTGGGTATATAACCAAAAGATGCTCCACCATATAGCAAGGACACTTGTTCAACTATGTTCATAGCAGCTTTTTTTTTCCAAGAACGTTTATTGGTAGAAGCAGGGTACCAAGTTTTCTTTATAACTAAACTACTATGACTGAGGATAAATTTTCCCTTTTCTCCCAACAGTGGATGGATGTGAAAACATTTGCAATGAGATGAAAAGAAGCTGCTGAGCAAGAACAAAACTGAAAAGAATTTTATAATAAAAACTGTAAGATATAAAAATGGTGACACACATATTCATAGTAGAGTTTCCCAATGATGTCATCTGATGGCAAATGGACACATGACAAGGCATTTGCCATGAATGCAAGTATCATCAATAAGTGGCATTCAAACTACAAGGATGCTAACATGACTACCAGCATTATTAAAGTCATAAAGACTGGCAGGACCCAGTGCTGCCAAGGATGCCGGCAACAGGCACCCTCCTTCCCTGCTGGTGGAGACGCTGACACGGTATGGTTTCTGTGGCAAACAGGCTGACAGCGTCTCACAAAGTTAACCCAAGAATTCCACTCATAGAAGTCCACCCAAATGATTTAAAAACTGCTTCCCTGTTACCTATGAACAGCTAACAGAACTAACTTTTGTAAGTTAGTAATGTTGCATTGTTGTAATGGAATATTTACAAGAAAGATGAGCTAATTGATTCAGGAAATGAAAGAAATCTTAACTGTCTAAGGAAAAGAAGGAATAACGAAAAGTTATTGCAGTGTACAATTGATGTCATCTTATATCACAAGAAGGGGAAAATTTAAGAATAAAAAAGATTAAGGATTTCAGGGAATGAGGGACCTGAGGGGACTTGTAGAGCAATGAGCCTCTCTCGTATGGTGCTATTTGGAAAGGCATACTATGGAGTTGTCAAGACCCTCAAAACTACGTTATAGAAGGGAGGAGATCTTCCTTGACTTATTAAGTCAAGATGCTGAGAACACTAGGATAGAATGAGGACCATGTTTAACTATGTCAGGAGTGCACGGCTAAATGAAGGGAGAGGAAAAGGAAGGCAAATTAAATAACTTTGAAGAAGTTACATAGCAGCTTTTTTTCATAATAGCCAGAATCTGGAAACAACCTAGATGTCTCTCAACCAAAGAATTGCCTTATTTTAGTTTTAATTATTTTATAATTTTAGGCATACTATATCTCATGCATAAATGATATTTTCGCTCTTCTGTCAAACTCAGAGTGGAAGATGTATGTGATTTTTCATAGCAATGCATTCGATGCTCATGACAAATTCTAGTTTTCCTCAATAATCTTTACAACTCTAGGCCTTCAGCTCTGAGCACAAATGTTATTCTTCATACCTACCTTCTGAGAAGATTGTCCCTATGCTTTAACTTTCTCACAGTGATTTAAATTTTCTCCTCAATTGTTTGCAAGTTTGTTGTTGTTGTTGTTTTATTTGTTTTTTACAAAAGTCTGCTATTAGATTTTACATGCTTCATGCAGACAGGATCCACATGTGGTTTTCATCACAGCTGAATCCCAGCAGACCAATGATGTAGCCCACTCTAAAGGAATACCATTTGACCAGAGCATTCATATATTTAGTTCAAGTAAGGTTTTTGTCCTGATCCATGTAATTCAGAATCTTTAGTTAACCAAAAGAATATTCTAAAGCATTGTACTGCCTATCCTTTGCATCATAGCATGCTTAGTAGCATCTTATAATCTTCCCCCCCAAAGTGGTTTCTCTCATACACAATAAACTCAAATTCTAAAGTTTTCCCCCATTTATATTAGATTTGATTTAACAAAAGAAAGATGCTCGAGGGTATTAGAGTGTTGGTAGGTCTTGTGGGAAGATGGGCCTTGGGTACCAAGCTAGAAGAGAAAGACTAACACCAGCAGCAGGAATGAGAAGGTTTCAGATGGAATTCTTTATGTCTTCAGAGGTTAGGCCAGAGGGTGGTTTGAATAAAAGGAGCCTTGGCTGAAGTCACTGTGGATCAGTTGCAGCAATGGAAGAGCTGATGACATTATAGAAGGAACTGCACCAGAATGGAGCATTGTGGATAGGCAGCAACTATAATTACACATTGTGACCAAAGCACTTGAGTGGAAGGAAAGACATTGACAGATGAGAAAGAAGAAGAAAGCAGAGGTGAGAATATTTCTAATTGGTATGAGCTTCAACAGAGGGCTTTTTAAAAGAGGACAACAGTAGAGCGTCTTCTGCATGTGTCAGAAAATAGCTTATGATGCGGAATCTTGATGCATGAAGGGCATGAGGATATGTGCAAACATAGTGGGTCATTTAAAAAAAACTCTAGAAAGGATAAATGAGTTTCTTCTTTAATAAGTTTAGCAGCATGGATTTTGGAAGGAAGGGACAGAGGACAAAGGCAGAGCTCTGCATAGGAAAAGCCACCTTCTAGAGAGTTCTCACCTAAAAATGGCTACTGATAATGCTGCATTTCTACAGAAGAAGAAGCTTGTTACACTTTCAAAATCTACAAAAGACTCTGAGCTCCACCTATGACTTGGCTGTGGGTCTCCGCATCTGTTTCCATCACTGTTGGATAAAGTCTCTCAGAAGACACTTATGCTAGGCTCCTCTCTGCAAGCATAGCATCATTAATATTGGTGGATTGGCTCTTTCCCATGGGGTGGGTCTCAAGTTGAGTCAGTCACTGATTTGCCATTCCTCAGTCTCTGCTTCATCTTAATCCCTACACTTCCTATAGGCAAGAAAATTTTGAGCTCTGGGAATTTTGTGGAAAAGTGGGGAAGAAGGATACAGGGAGCTGGATCAATCAAGGACACCACAAATAAAAGACCTACTGAGTAAACTATCATGGGCCCATGGAGGCTCACAGAGACTGAACCAGCAACCGAAGATCAAGCAAGGACTGGACATAGATCCTCTACACATGTGTAGCAGATGTGAAGCTTGGTCATCATATGGTTCCCCTAGCAACGGGAGTAGGGGCGGTCTCTGACTCCGTTGCCTGCCTCTGGATCCCTTTCTCCCAGCTGGGATGCTTTGTCAGGCCTCAGTGGAAGAGGATGTGCTTAGCTTTACTGAGACTTGAGGTGTCAAGGTGGGTTGGTACTCCTTGGATGCCTATTCTTCTCTGAGAAGGAGAGGGAGTAGTGGGGGAGGGGTGGAGGAGAGTAGAGCTGGGAGGAGAGAAGGGAGGGGACAGGGATAAGGCTGTAAAATAATTAAATTAAAAACATTTCAATGTAGAATCTTTGAAAATACAATACAAAGATAATATAATTGTAAGAACATTTTTAAAATTCTGAAATTATCTATTTTCAGGTATATCACAAGTTAAGACATAATATTCTGTAATGATAGTCTATAATAATGGCTCTAGGGACCGTTTATTAAGTGCCACATTTTTGATAGCTCTACTTCATATTATTTCTGAATATAGAAGGAATTCTAAATATTCTTTTCTTGAATTGTAGAGGCCCATCAGATTGGCCAGCACAGTTGACCACTGAAAATATTGTATATGTGACTTAAAGATTTTGCACATTGTCAGTCTGGGCATAATCCTTTGTCTACAGAGGGATAGGTTGAGTAAGCTATCTTCCTGGTCCCCAGACTTCTTGTACTTAGATGGCTTTCATGTGTTCCTCACCTGGGAGAATCATCCTGCAGCCTTCGCTCAGCGTTCAGAACACTGTTTGCTCTCAGTGAGCTTCAGCACCTATGCGGCGCTCTACCCACTCGTATAGTTTCCCTTGCTCATGTTTCTGCGTATTATTCCTATCACAAAAGTTTGCTCAAGAATCACATATTTCATCATGAGAAGTGCCATCTAACTCAGTCCCAGGCTGCAGAAGCAATACTTAGCGCTGTGCTGTACAACAGGGACTCCCAGACCTCCTTAGCTTACACTGGAACTCCTGTACTCTGTAAGGGCTGCCTATCCACATGCACAGTCACCCCATTATTCCTAGAAAGGTTTTCTATTGCCTAACTAATTCAACTCTACTCTTTCAAGATTGCTCAGTGAGGAGCCCTATTGAGTCTGCATAACTTAAGAGGCCAGCGCTCCCGCAGTTGCTTTATGAAATGAGCATGAATTAGAAGCACTGGTAAAGCATCACCTGTCCCTATGGCTCTTTTTCTTCTAAATCTGTGATTAGGAAATTGGCTAGCACTAGCTAATTATCATTCGAATAGAGCTATGTTTCAAAACAGGAAGAATTTTCATGGAATCAGAAGATCCCTTAGATGGAAGGCAAAGTGAGAAAGTAAGAAGGGGAATATTTGGAGAAGGAGAGAAAGAGAGAGAAAGAAAGGTAGGAAGGAATAAAGTGGCATTAAAATATCCACAATGTGATCACTACATGCTTAAACACACACACACACACACACACACACACACACACACACACACAACAATAACAATAACAAAAAACACATACAAGCTCATAGTGACAATCTGGATCATTCTGGAAGGTTCATAATATTCTTATGTAGCAACAAGATAGTGAACAGAAGGCAAATAAATGAGCACAGTTTACTTCAGCTCTGTGTGAGAACAATCACACTGTAAGATATTTGAGAGCTAAAGGAACGCTTCTGCTCTAAACCTAGATGCTGAAGAAGAGTTCATGTGGCTCCAAACCAAATCCACTGCAGCTGCCTAAGCAAGCTCTGCCCTCTTTCAATTCGACCATCTACCACCTCATCTTCAATGGGAAGAAAGAAATTGCAGCCAAGTTTCGTCCTTCTCCCTCAACCGCTACATCATTTTAAAGTAATCTAATTCATTGATGTATAACTTACATAATATAAATGATACTTATTTAAAATCATTGATGCCATAATTTTTTATATATGCAAACATCACAATTAAATATATAATATATTATATATAAATAACAAAATATTAGTACGCATCCTCCTAAAAACCTCTATGGCCTTTTGTTGTCCACCCCTCTGTGATTTTGGGTATATATCCTGGTTTTCTTTTTGTGATTATAATTTAGTTTGAATTTTCAGTGTTTTATAATGAGACTGTGCAGTTGGTATATACTTATTCCTGAATTATTATCTCTACTTTTTTATATATTTATAGTTGCATATTTGGTTTTGCTGAATAATATTAAATTACATGGAAATACAGTATTTTGTTTACATAGATACCTGCTCATGTTCAGTAGAGTCATTTGTAAGAACTTATCATAATAAATAAGAGCTTATGTAGATATGACTTATTTTTCTAGGTTAAATAATCAGAAAATTGATGACTGGTTCATCGGCTCGGAATAGGTTTTGTTGTTGGAAAACCTGCTATAAAGATTTTCTAAGTGGCTTATTAATTTTACATTCTCATCAGTAAGCCACTGAGTCTGATATAACTTTTTCTGGAGTAGGCTATAACTAATCTAGAGTAGCAACTTCAGATTCATGAAGACACACATTAAAAAATGGAAAAAGGGAGTTGTAGAGAGAATATCTTGTGTATTGTATGGATGCATTGCCTATCAACTAAAAGACCTATGGCCTATAGGAAAAAGTGGAATAGAATAGAACATATGGTAGGCAGAAAGGGTTCTGGGAGATAGCCAGGTACACAAGATTCACCCAGAAAGATATGAGGAGAACAGATGCATGGTACCTGAACATAGGTAACCAACCATGTGGCAGAATGTAGATTAGAGTAAATGGGTTACTCTAGGTTATGGCTAGTCAGAGATAAGCCTAGCTGTATGGTGTAGGTATTTGTAAATATATTTTGATTCTCATGAGTTGTTATTTCTGAGTAGAGAGGTGCTGGATAAAAAATTTCACACAACAGGAAACAGGAAGCTGCCATATCTGACCCACAGTAGGTCCCCTAAATGGGTGTTGGGACAAGTACACACAATGGAAGCCACAGAAGTGAGGAGTAAGACAGGGTTGACCTAGCACAGAGCATGCTGGTACAGGCCTATGTGCTTATACCTCAGGACAGTGCAAGCAAGTCCACACTCCTGCCATATATGTGTGGGTCCCTGGTGAGTGATAATTACAGCTGACAAAAACTTTCCCAAGAAAGACTAGGAATAGAGACTACAGACTGAAAGCCTCCCAGAGAGAAAATGACACCACAGCCTCTGATCCTCCCAAATATTGCAAATACCACCATGGAAAGAAAGAAGTTGACTTGATCATAAAAGAAAGAAGGAAAAGTGGCACACAGAGAAAGAGTGTGGTAATTAGGGAGAGATGAAAGAAGGAAGAAAGAAAAGGAAAAGGGGAGGATAAAGGAGGGGGGTAGAGGAATGAGAAAACCTCAACCCAAATCAAGAAACTGACTTCAAATATACACATTGCAGCTGGAAAATGAAAAACCATGACAACACATCTCTTCCAAAAATTAGTCTTCACCTTTACACAGTATGCTTTTAGAGTTTTAAACTGTAGGGACTCTAATGGGTTTGGATTGATGTGTGTGTGTGTGTGTGTGTGTGTGTGTGTGTGTGTGTGTGTGTGTGTTTGCTCTCATGGTCTTAATTTCCTTTTCCTCAGTGCATCCTGGATACTACCGAGCTGTCTTAATATGGATTACTATTGCTTTGATGAAACACCGTGACCAAAGAAATCTGGGTATAAGAGGGTTTATTGGGTAGAAATTGGTTTATACTTCTATATTACTGTTCCTTTTGAAGGGCAGGACAAGAACTCAAACACCGCAGGAACCTGAAGGCAGGAGCTGATGCTTAGGACATGGAGGGTATAACTTACTGGCTTGATTCCATGGCTTGCTTAGCTTGTGTTTTTATAGACCCCCAGGACCACCAGCCAAGGGTAGGACCACCCAAAAATGGACTGGGCCCTCCCACATCAATCAGTAATCAAGAAAATGCTCTACAGGCCTGCCTACAGCCAAATCTAATGGAAGCATTTTCTCAATTGGAGTTGGCTGTATCCCCTGTTAAGTTGACAAAATTAAGCAGCACAGTTGGCCAGTTGGGAGGAAGCATCCAGCCTGGTTTTAGCTCAATTTCTCTGTCTTTCAACCAACATGTGGCTTCTTCACTAATAAGGCATTACTCACTAGTTCTGGTGGGCAACCAGAGGCAGTAGTAATTGCCAGTGTTGTGTGGAGCCTACATGGTCATCAATATGTAGAGAGGTAGCCCACCCTTGGAAAAGTGATTTTCATGTAATAATCTATGGCTGCTGAAACAGTTTTATCCACCCACACAGAGAACCTTTATTAAAATTTTTATATCATTCTTTGATCAGCTTACCATGCTTTTATTCTCTTTCTCTGTATGGTTTTACTATCTCATTAAAAATAATTGCTTCCTGTATATTATCAATATTATATATTTATATATAAATATATATGTAATATCTATATAACACCCAGATATATACATATATATATACACACACATGTATATATATTGAATATGAAGTAGCTCTTGAAGGTTTATATATGTACTGATTCATCTCAGATGTTGGCGTCATTTTAAGAAGTGTGGACAATTCAGGAGGTGGGACTCAGCCAGAAATAGTTCATCAGTGCACATCCTTCAAAATTTCCACTGGACTTTGGCATCTTTCCATCTCTCTCTGCTTCCTTCCCATCTTAAATTAAAATTCTTCTCTACAACATGCTCCACTGCTGCAATGCCCAAGTGCATGTGACCATGAAAGGGGCCAAAACTCTCTGAAACAATGAGTCAAATAAATCCTCTCTCAAGTTGTTTTGTTTAATATTTTGCCACAGTGCTGAGAAAAATAAATTATACTTTGATTTTGTGCACCTAATAGTCTGTCTATTTGAGTAACATGTCTTGATTCTTGATACATGTATCTGCAGAAGCTTCAGAATTCCTGAATGTAATAAATTTCCATTGGGAAATGCTGAGAGATCATTTAAATATTTGACATAAAGCAACTTTTCTTTCTTGTTTCTGATCACTCTGAAAGCAGATCAGATCCATCCATAGATGAACGAGGAAGAGGAGGAGGAGGAGGAGCCTTAGAGGTTTCCCACTCTCATTACCACCATTTTGTTAGATAGTAATAGTTTCTAAATGTTATTAATTTTATTATGAACATACAACTCATTCTCTTCTCCTGCTGTATCTTCCTTCCCTGGGCAATGATCTAATTTTTCACTCCCAATTCTGGCCCAAAGATAAAAGCATTTCAAAAATTCCTCATCACATCACTAGTGGCATGCTATAGTTTAAATTCCAGTCTCAGCTGTGCCCCAGAAGGGCTATTTCTAACCCAATTTGAGCACATGGCTAACACTCCCATACTCTTGCTGAACCTAACCTATCACGTTTTCATATATTTTCTATCATTTGTTAGATTCACTTCTATTACAACAGTTGAGATATCTCCCTTCTTTTAGGCATAGTTTCATGTACCTATAATAATAGCACTACTTGAGAGGCTAAGACAAGAAGATTAGCAGTTTACAGCCAGCCTGGACCACACAGTAAGGTAAAATCCCAAAGGACAAACATCAAACAACCCAGGAACAATTGTAGTGACAGTACTCATGTATTGCACTTCATGATCTCAGAAAAAGAGATCCAGGCTTGCTTAGCTGGTTCATCTGTGTATGTTTCCCTCACCAGCTGCAGATGACCCTTTGGCTAGAGCTGCTGTAGATGGCAAGCTACAGGGTCAAGATCAACTCCTAGACTTCTTATGAAACTGTTGGTCAGATTCTGGGATTTAGAGGTTGTGCGAGTTAGGATTTCAATTTCTTTTTGGCTACTGGTCAGAAACAGCCCTCCATTTCTTACCACTGCCCTCTTCATCAAGAACCTACAAATCCAAGTGAAAATGTCAGTCATTTTGTGGTCTAATCTCAGAAGCTGTAGAGCATCATCAATGATGTACTGTGCTTAGTAGATGTGAGCCTCCATGTTCAGTCCTCACTCAAGGCTAATAGGGGGTATTAAGCATGGGCTTGAATACCCAGAGGGAAATGACAGGGTCCTTTCAGAGGCTTCCCACCTCCTAAAAGTGCTGTATTTTCCTGCAATGGAGATAGAGTTTCTCAGGTGATGCCCAAAGTATTAAAAACTGACACTTCAAAATTGCCATTACCCCAAAGAATCCTATCATGAAAAAAAAAAAAAGTCCTCCTTGGATTTTTAACTGCCAGCTATTAAAAACAACTCGTTCATTACTGGCAATGAGAGATTTCAAGCCTCACACAGAGTAATGCAACATTTAGCTTTCCAGTAGACTAAAAAGTAGAGATCATGATTTGTAACCAGTGAGGAAAACAAATGCTTGAATCTGGGAAGGAGAAGAGAGAGCAACATGAGAAATAAGGTGATTTCCAAGGAGTGTTTGACTAGAAGTAATGAGATCTTCTAAGATCTCTGCATGGAAAATACAAAGTAATAAATGCGTTGCCTTGCTCCGCCAAGTCCAGACAGTTCATGACAGATTTCAGTTCTCAGAGTTTATAAAGTAGTTACTCCACATTCCCATTTGAGTTCTACATAGAATTCTAATGGGGTTAATGCTAGTGTACACTACTGCTCCTTTGAGGAAAGTAGTAGTCTCCAGGCTCATGGCTGTGACAACAGATGACACATTATGGAAAGAATTCTTCACCATTTTCTCTCGTTCATACGTTTCTCCAGCCCTTGGCTGGAAAAGGAGCTGTGGGAAGCTCTGGTGAAGCACACAGGCTACACATGTAGAGTGTGTAGGATGAATCTAAATTCAGCGTTTGCTTTTGTCTTTGAAGTTAAAAAGTTGATTTTCAGCTTAAAGTTAGAAGCCTGGACTATGAGCTTTAGTGTTGCTGCTTACTTTGACAGTGACCTAGGGCAAACACTTCTGAAAGCTTCATTTCTCTTTTCATAAATGAGTCTATATATGTGGATGAGAACCTAGGTGACATAATTCTTGCAATAATAAGGAGGAATGCCATTGCACATTTTATAAGATGTGATGCTTATGTGGCAGAGACATTTTGACTATCTTAATGATGAGCCTCTTAGGTGGCTTCTGTTTTTTTTTATTAATTAAAATTTTGCTTTGATAATATCATACACACATATAATTTATCTATTCTGATTATGTTCACTTCATCCTCTTCTCTCTCTCTCTCTCTCTCTCTCTCTCTCTCTCTCTCTCTCTCTCTCTCTCTCTCTCTCTCTCTCTCTCTCTCTCTCTCCCTGCCTTATCAATCAAATTCTCCCCTTCCATGCCCTACAGGTCTCTTTCCCATGTTACCACATTTTTGTGTTTCTGAAACATTGAATTTGGCCAGAGCCATGTGTGTAGCCACAGATGGGAACTGTCCTATGTGATAAAATGCTTGTATATTGGCGGAGGAATAGAAATAGTTCAATACTGACTTAAGATTTTAAAGAAAACTCAAGTGACAGAAGTGGAAAAACTCACTGCCAAAGTTATAGAAAAGATTGGGAGGTGCTGGGCAAAATAAGCTCTACTAGCATAGAAAAGGGGGCAGAAAAAAAAGGCTGAATACTAAGGGCTGGGATGTAGCTGCAGGATTGAGTACTTGGATAGCAGAGAGCCCAAAGCCTTTGGATGTCCTTGTTCTGGGGGAATAACAAAAGAAAGAAAGAAAAACAGATGAATGGAAGAAATGATTTAGGAAAGATACACACAAGTAAGACCAGAAGAAAGAAGTCAAAATACAGAGTATTATTTTAAAATCTTTGTGATACTCTTGTGTACTTATATACATTTGAGGGTCATTTCACAAGTCTGATATTTGAGAGCTATTTGAATAATGCTTACATTTTGAGCATTATGGTTATGTCATGTGTGCTGTGTTGCACGTGTGTGTGTGTTCGTGCACGTGCACTGTGATATGTGTGTGTGTGCTGTTGTGTGTTTACCTGTGTGTGCACATGTGTGTATGTGTGTGCATGTGTGTGCACTGTGGTGTGTGGGGTGTGCTGTGGTGTGTTTGCGTGTGTGTGCCTGTGTGTTTGTGCATGTGTGAGAGTGCGCAGTGCTGTGTTTATGTGTGTATACATGCAGGTGTGAAAGTGTGTGTGTGAGTGTGAGTGTATTTTCACACATGCACAATTTATGAATTCTGATTGTAGGTTGTTCATGCTTAAGTCTTACTAAGAGCTGAATGGCCACTGTTCTCCTCACTGCTTTAGAAAGCATCTCTTCTCACAGTTCTTTATATTCACATCTCATTTGTCTGATGTAGTGGTCATTTCTTTTCTCTTCATTTCCTCAAACGCTATTTCCCTTTAATTTTCTTTCTTATTGATAATTTTGTCTTAGATGTGCCCCTTTCCCAGGCTTTGTTATGTTCATGGTGCCCTAGTTATAATTTTGAATTTTTTCTTTCTGCTTTTAGGAAATGTGGCAGCCACTGATATAATTACAGTTTCATATAATATATTTATTCTTCTACATATGTAAGTCACGTCATCTGTGCCAACACTGTGAGAACATAACAGTAATTCTTTCTTACCAATACTAACTCATTATGTCATTTTATTGCTTCTTAAAATATTTAGCAGTATGATATAAAATGCTTCATATTATATTTTGACTTTATATTATTTTCAGCACTTCATATATTGAATTAGCTGTATGTAAGAAATCAATTTCACCTATTTTATTTAAAATTAAAATTTTTTAATTATACCTAATTTATGTATGAGTTTCTCATTGTGTTTGTTTTAAATATAATCTTCAAGAGATATGGTAGCGGGTACTCCTAGTTCGATAGTAAAACATTCTATATGTTATACTCTTAAAACTTGAAATCCAATAATATTTTTGTATCTCTAAAAACAAACACATTTTAAAGGACACTTTCTATTTACTGTCTGTTTACTTAGGACTGTAAGATGAAAGTCAGAGAGAATGCAGGTATTTACAAGATAGAAAAGACTAAACTGAAAGACAAGGAACAGAGTAACTCACAAGTTCTAATAGAATATTGTCATTTAATTTTGTTAAACATTGATATTGTGCAAATATTATGCACGTGGTAATGAAAGTATTTCAGGAAAGAGGTACTATGTACGCAGTGCATCAAATGGTTTTGCCTTGCCTCACCTGCAAAATGCCTGGGAAGCAAACTTTTATGCATTCACTAGAATGATTAAAGGATGCACTTTCAAACACATTCTCAAGGCAGCTTGAGAAGGAGCCAGAAGCAACAGCCTGCACTGCTGGTCGGGTAATCAAACGTTGCATTTTATGGTAAGTAGAAGAGACACTTTCTAATGAGTTTGTCTTTTGCCTGAGACCCTCTTTACATCTCCTGTTACCTTCCAACCCCAAGAAAAATAATCCCCTGATGTTTGCTGTGCTGGAATTAAGGCCACCTCCGTTTGATCTGAGCTTTATTCGTGCTGTCAGGGCCAATCTCAGTGTCTGCTGGGTGGACATTGATAAGTCAGAGTGAGTTGCTTAAAAGTCATATATGAACAGGCTTATATTGCTCCTTAACTTACACAGAGTTAATAGGCAAGGATTGCCTTCTACTGACTGTAAATATGTCAATCATAACCCAATATTTAATTTATGATTACATTATTCCTTCACACATGCATTATCACATTTCCTCCTTACTTGATTATGAACTGGATGTGACATAGCAGAATATTCACTATTGCCTGTGTGCTTATAATTGGAGAGATAGACCTAGTGCTAGACCAGTTTCCAAGGCTAAGCCACCTTGCTTGAAATGCCATCAATACTGATAATGTTTACCTACCATCTCGCCCTCCTAAGACAGGCTCCTCTGTGTATGTTAAAACTGCACTCATTGCTTCCAAGGCAGAGATGGTTCTCAATCAATACGGCCATTGTGTTAGGCTAAATGCGACTTGGACCTCTGCCAATGCTTTGCCCCAGACATTAGTCCTCTGTTCCCTTAGTGAATTCTGCCTTTCTTATAGGCTTCAGGTATTTAATCACTCCATGTCCACACAACATCACTGTGAGCCCTGGGACGCTGTGCCCCATTGCTGTTTTTACTGTGTCACTCACTCTCCTGACTGGTTTGTTTGGAAAAGTTTAACTGAGACCCTATCCCAAAGGCTGTTTCCGTTACACATGTTGTACAGACGCCTGTAGGAATTTCTCCAAGAGCTGCTACAGTAAGTGCTGTGAGTGGGACAGATTTTTAGGGTTAGTTATATGTGCTCATGAGATCTGCCTTTATCATTCATGGAGTAACGGGGAATATCTGCTTCTCCAAGTTGGTTCTTCATCTATAAGTGGGCATGCTACATTTGAGTCACAATTGTAAAAAAAAAAATAAAATAAAAGCAAGGACCCAGACAGTTTATGCAAGCTATCTCTTATTTGTGGATATGTATACATAACACAAGTTTTATAAAAAAACATAAATCTTAGATAAACTTTTTTCAAAAAAGGAAAACAATTTAACTCTAGAAAATGATATTAATAGAATTGATTCTTAGTTTTAACATCCATGTTAATATTATGTCATAGGAAATGTTATACAGGTTTGATTTTATACATCTCACTGACTATGTAATAAGTGTGAAAACTACTGAGAACCATAGGAAAATCTGTGCATACTGCACAGGTCTGACACTTCAGACCATAGGAGCTAAAGCTGGAAGGAACATAAGGGCAACAGCCTGAAAACAGTGTCAGAAAAATACCATGAGGACTGAAAGTGCTTTGCAAGTTAAAAGAAAGGAAAATTCAAGTCTGGTGGAACCATACTTAGCACTTCAGAGAGGAAAATATCTTTGAATTAAATGTAGTGAGGGGTGCCCTTCTACCATTAGATGCAATAAGAATGTACCATTCTACATCGATTACTTGATGGCAGTGATACTGTGTCAGCAGAGCAAAACATGCACACAGCTGAGCAATGCATTATACTCAATAATGATGATGACCATTTTACTAGATTTTTGTATTCACTTGTTCATTAGCAAAGTGTGTTACACTGTATAATCATTTAGAGTGTGCTCCTGCCTTTAAAAACACTTGTCGGAGACACAGTATACCATGTTGTCTATGCACGAACCACATAGTTTTTCTAGTTGCCATGTCTCTCAACTGCATGCAGAAATAAAGAAATAATTGAGCTATACCATCAAGGAGTATGCTGCTATTCTCTCATACTCAGACAAGGATGAAATCTCATAATGGTGTGCTCTTCAGAACCCATCCTAGTATGCCTCATATGTCTGTAAAAAGTTGCTGTCATCTGTTGCCATTTTACTATAGACCACATTAGTTGGTCAATGCTACATGCTGTTTGATTTCTAAAGTATTCATGAAGGCACTATATAAAATAGAGAACCAGGCCTCTGAGAAATTGTGTTACTTACACAAGGTGAAACATCTAGAAAATAATCTCAGTCTTTCTTTTTTAATCAAAATATGTATTGTCAAAAGTCGCTCTTATAAACACTGTGCTGCATTTCCCCACTAATAAGTCTTCTGTGTCTACAGAAGCTAAGTGGTAGCTCATTTTATAGTTAGAGCTGGGTGACTGTCAGAAGTAAACAAAATGCCTTTTTGATATAAAAATGTATTTTTTAAAGCAAAGAGTTTGCAGATGAGTGATATTATAGTTCAAAATTTAAAAATTCAAATAGTATTAGAATATGAATGATAGTAAAATTAAAATAATTACCTTGGAAGATGTTAATGAGAAACAACATGGGCCAGGGAGATAGCTCACTTGGTATAGTACCTGCTTTGAAAGTATGAAGATCTAAGTTCAGTCCCCCAAAGCTTCACTGAACAACCCAGGCATGTGCTACTAACATGGCTCAGTGGATAAAGACACTTGCTGTGCAAGCCTCATGACCTAAGTATGATCCCCCAAAGCCAAATAAGGAGAAAGGAGACAAACAATCTGTGATGTTTTTCTGAGTCCCATATGCATGCACTGGGTTGTTTACCTACTCACACACTACACAGAAAGACTCACATAAACAGCAAGACACACAGACACAGATGCAGACACACACACACACACACACACACACACACACACACACACGCACACCACTGGTAAACAGTTCTTGCAAATGCTGGACGTGGTAACTCCTAGTTGTGATCACAGAGTTGGAAGTTTTCCAACAACCCTGGGCTTGCTGACTTCCAGCTTCAACTAGTAGGGGAGTTCCTGGTCAGTGGGAGACCCCGTCTCAAATAAAGGTAGGTGACATCCAAGAAATAACACCCATTGTTGTTCTCTTACCTCCACATGACCTGTGTATGCATAACCAAACCTATATCTTCTTTCTATCTCTCCCTTTCAAAAATAGGCAAATTATAAAAGAAAATAAACAAATCAGAATAAAAAATAAAAACACAAAAAACAGACACACACAAAAATAATTTATTTAAGACACTGTTGTAATAAAACAGGTAACTATTATGCAATAAATCTTTTCCAAATTATTACTGACTTGTTTGGGTGTCAATTTGACACAAGCTAGACTCATCAGAGAGGAAGGAGCCACAGTTGAGGAAACGCCTCCATGAATGAGAGCTAGCTGTAAGGCATTTTCTCAATTAGTGATCAATCGGGGAGCAGCCCATTGTGGGTGGTGCCATGCCTGGACTGGTGGTCCTGGGTTCTATAACAAAGCAGACTGAACAAGCCATGGGAAGCAAGCAAGCACCCTCCGTAACCTCTGCTTCAGCTCCTGCCTCCAAGTTCCTGCCATGCTTGAGTGCCTGTCCTGACTTTCCTTTGGTGATGAACATCAATGTAGAAGTGTAAAAGTGAATAAATGCTTTTCTCCCCAGCTTGCTTTTTGGTCATGGTGCTTCATCACAGCAACAGAAATCTTAACTGTGGTATACCATCCTAACAGATGGTATAAGAAACTTTCAGATATGAAAATGAATTATCATTTGACAAGATAAGGAGAAAGTCAAAGTGTGCTATGATGTAACTGAGAATTTGACATTTGTTTTGGGATTTCCCAATGATAGAAAGGTCTTTGTCATTCATTCACAGTCTCTAGGCTCATGTCTGAGTTTATGTTAAGCTAGGAGATTGACTCAGGACAAAAGATACCCACTGGAAATGCCAACAATGATTCAGAGAAGGAACTTAGTCACATGGCCAATTATTCAGCCTGCCTACATAGGAAAACCCCAAGCTCTGATAATCAACTCAGTAGAGTTTGCTGGCTGATGAAACCTTTATGCACCAGAAAGATGATACACACCAATTCCACATGTAGATGGCAGAGAAGCCCTGCATTTAGAACTCTGCCAGCCTTAACCCATGTGTCATCTCTTTTGGTTGGCCCTGATTCCTGATTTATTTCCTTTGGTTCTGAGATATGGTTTCACATTGCAGGCTAGGTTACCTTCGAACTCTCAGCGTCTTGCTGCCTTATCTCCTAAGTACTAGAGTTAAAGGCATGAGGCCCTGTGTTTTGCTTTATATCATTTATAGACAAACTACAATTGATGCATGTAGAATTTGTCTCAGGTCTTTCAGCCACTGTAACAAATTATCAAACTTGAAAACACTGTGGGAATCTTTGAATTTGTAGTCATTTGTTATGAAGTACACAAATGTACCGACTTCTACATGGCCAATATTCTCTGCTGGTGCCTCCTGTTTGAAGCAAGAAAGTCGTATCTGGACCTGGGCCTCAGCATCTATAGGACTCCCTTGCATGTTAGACTCAAGTGTACAATGTCTTTTACACCCAATGGCATATCATTTGGCCTAAGCACCTCCTCAGGAATGCTAAAAGAAAAAACACTTGTGGGTTGCTTAATACGCAACACAATGTAAACCCCAAGTCGATAGTTATGATGGGCTATTTAGAGAATAATGACAACAATAAAAATAGGACAGTGCACATGCAATTTTTCTTTCTTGAAAATTATCAGTGTGCTGCTGCTGGCTAAATCTGAGCATATAAAAGCCACGGATACATAAGGCTGATTGTACAAAGTTTCATTGGATGGCAGTGGATAAATCCTAAGAGATGAGGTCCTGTTTCAAAGGATTTTGCTTACTGATGGCCACACACACACACACACACACACACACACACACACACACACACACACACACACACCTGAATTTCTAATGAGCTTTTAGAGGACCAGACACGATCTTTTTCCATGGAGCTTCTAGGCATCTGGCCTTGTTTAAAGAGATGTGAGGAGAAGTATCATTTCTTTAATACCATCTGGCCCTGAACTTTCCCACAAGTCTGGTCATG
Organism: Acomys russatus; assembly: GCF_903995435.1. Taxonomy (NCBI): domain Eukaryota; kingdom Metazoa; phylum Chordata; class Mammalia; order Rodentia; family Muridae; genus Acomys; species Acomys russatus. Next base: position 21,346,056 of record NC_067138.1, read on the forward strand.
GGGAGATTTCCCAAGGAATTCTGCTCTGGATATTGTATGCATCTGATTTCTTGGAAAAGCCAAGAAATAGTCAGTGAAATAAGAATACCCTAAGGACCCACAGATGCACTGAACTGCAGTGTCCCACATTCCCCATGACACATAATGCACAAGAACAGTGTGGGTTCTCTGGGATAACAGTCAGAAACTTGGGGGAAATTGACTCTGTTGCATAGGAAGAGTTCACTCTCCCAAGGAGCTTTGCTTTTCTTAGCCCACAGTGGATTTAAAGTTATGGCCTGGGTGGATATTCCCAGCTTGGTTGATTTCTCATGAGCCATTTTTCACATGTCCCAGACAAGATCATTTTTAGTTTTCAGCACTTGAAGTTCTGGGAAGAAAGAGAGCTGAATTATGTGAAAGCACTCCCAGTCGTGGGGGAGGAGGGGGCACATAGACATAGTTGTTCTAGAAGCAATAAAACTAGGGTAATAAAGGGAATTGAAGGTTCAGCTGGTTTGAGGCCTCAAACATTGTGTTCAGTTAATTATTTTAGTGTGGCCTGAGCATCGATTCCAGCTGATGCATAGAGTAGCTGTGATTGGATAGTCAGAGAAGGCAATTGTTTCTGAGGCTACACATGAAGATGGACTGCCTTCCAAGCTTTCGTTTTCCTAGGAAATAATTTTTATCACTGCAGAAAATATAATAAAGCTTCATAAGTATAACTCAGACACAAAGGTGAGTACAAGGTCCCTTCCCTCAAAAAAAGTTCTTAGTTTTGTCACCAGTGCCTATGTGTTTGCACACAGACACAACACTGGGGAATATTTACTGCCAGAACTAACAAATGGACTCTCAGCAAGGCAAAGAAAAGCAAAAAAGTATTGAAATATCTATAACGTATTCTCAATACAGTCAATGTGGATACCAAGTCTAGGAATCATTTTCTTCAGACTTTTCCAACATAAATTGTGTTTATTTTGATTGTTTGGATTGTGATTTTTTTTCATTGATTTGTTTATTTTGCATCCCTATAGCAGCTTCCCCTCCTTCCTCTCTTCCTAATCCTTTCCTCTCCTGTCCCCTCCCTCTATTCTACTCTCTCTTTTTCCTCAGAAATGGAGAGACCTCCCATGGATACAGACTTGCCTTGGCATATCAAGACGCAGTAGGACTAGTCACATCTTTTCCGATTGAGGCTAGACAAGGCAATCCAGTTAGGGGAAAGGGATCCAAAGGCAGGCAGTAGAGTCACAGACAGTCCTTGCTCCAGTTGTTAAGGGATCCACATGAAGACCACACTGCACATCTGTTATATATATGTAGGGGCATATCTCAGTCCCATGAATGCTCTTTGGCTGGTGATACAGTTTCTGTGAGCCCCAGTGGGCCCAGGTTACTTGATTCTGTAGGCATAATTGTGGTGTCCTTTATCTCTCTGGCTCCTTCAATTCTTTGCCCCCCTCTTCCACAAGATTACCAGACTTCTGCCTAATGTTTGGCTATGGGTGTCTGCATCTGTTCCTATCAGTTCCTAGGTCAAGCCTCTCAGAGGACAGTTCTCCTAGGATCCTGTCATGGCTTGGCTCTCTCTTATTGGAGAGTTAAGCCAATCATTGGTAAGCCATTTCCTCAATTTCTGTTCCATCTTTATCTCTGCACATCTTGTAGGCAGGACAAATTTTGGGTCAAAAGTTTTGTGGGTGGGTTGGTGTCCCCATGTCTTTCCTGGTTACAGGAGGTGGCCATTTCAGTTTCAAGATCCCCTGTTGCTAGGAGTGTTAGCAAGGGCCACACTCATAGATTCCTTGGAGTTTCCCTTGTCCTAGGTTTCTGGCTCATCCCAGAGCTGCCTTCCTGCCTCCCCTGACCCCAAGTTTAGATCTCTTCCACAGTTCTGTCTCTCCCACATAGTTGGTCCCTTCTGTTCCTCCCCCTACCTCCTCTTTTACCCAGTTTTCTCCCTCAATCAAACCTCTTTGGTGTGAGACTCAAGCATCCTCCCTTGGGCCCTCCTTGTTATTTAGTTTCTTTGGATCTGTAGACTGCAGTATGGTTATCCTGTATTTTATGGCTAATATCCACTTACATATGAGTACATACTATGTGTGTCTTTCTGGGCCTGGGTTCAGGGGACATCAGCGCTGTGGAGGGCTATGTTCTCATGGAAGAGGTTACTGCTGGTGTACCTCACAGCTTTAAGGCCTCTGTCATGGAACTGATCATGTTTGTGTGGAAGCTTGAAGCCAGGAGTTGTAACTCTTTGCAGATACCTTTGTGATGGACAAAGTAGAAATTGTAGAACTGAAAAAAATATAATAAACAAAATACAGTGTTCCATGGTTGGACTGAAAGGAAAAATGGAAGGAATAGAGAAAAATAGAATCATGGAATTAGAAGACAAAATAAAAATTAACCTGAACAAGGAGACAGGACTGAAAACTATTGGACAAGAGACTTTAGGACACATGAAGCTCTTTAAAAACATTATGAAAATCTGAATCCAAAGAAAGAAGGAAATGCACGAAGTGGAAAATACAGTAAGAAGTACTGATTATAAAGTCCCCATTTTGTGCTTAACGGGTACTTGGATCTCTGGTCTTAGTATCACACAACTGTGTATCACCACATCTTCTCCAGGACGCAGCCTCATTATGAGTTTCTTTTTATTACAGGTTTCCTCTGATGTTTCACATGGCAGGCCAACACTCGATTAGAGCAGTGTCAACATGATGTGTTCTTCTAGCTTTTAGTTTTAACTAGTTATATGTCTGCTTACAATTCTCTCTGGTAAACAATCTATGTGGAGTTTTCCATTTGCCTAATCTTCAATCTGAAAGCTTTAAATTAGTTGCTAAACAGCCACATCTGACATTACTTTAATAAAATTTGTTTTGTATCTACTACCTTGCCATCTGTGACCTGTTGCCCATGTGTTATTTTCTTCACTTTTATTTATCTGTACTGCCTTCTGAATTGCTGTTGTTCATGACTCCATTTTATCTTTTCTAGATTATTAGTTGTAAATGTGTATTGTCTTTGTGTTCTCTTGTGTTTATAATATACACTTGAATTTACTACAGCATATATTCAAATGGCCTCATAACACTTACATATAGTATACAAACTTTACTACTCTAGTTACTCCTTTTCTTAATCTTTGTAATTTTTTTCCCTTTTTATAAACTTTAAGAACAAATTTAGATGTACAGAAAGATAGTCCCTATATCTCCTACATCTATTTTTTTTCTAGGATTATGATAAGAACCTCATTGTTTTTGATTCTGGAGATTAAAGGCAGGATCTCACACACGCTAAGCACATGGCCCTTTTGAGTAAGAGATTTATTAGGAGAATTATTAACTAAAGGACTGTGCCTAAGATTCCTTTCCTTCCCATATGGGAACTACAGACAGGCTGACTGTGAGTACTGACTGTGAGGACGACTCATTTCCCACATTGCCATGAGATCACCCGTTCTTCTGGATATGTGTAAGAGGGGACACTCACTTTGCCCCATGGGATGGAACTTTCTCCACAGCCCCCAACATGCATTTTTGAACAGCATTAGTAACTCTTTTAATAAATCTCTTAGGCCAAAGCTTTTATTTAAGATTTCTCCTTTTGAACTGCTTCTCAACTCAGTGTTATGAAATACCTTGGTACACTTTCCTCCAAGCTTGCTTGTTGCTGAAGCTCACTGGCCATTCTAGGTCTATAGATTTACAGTTTTCAAGTAGCGTGTAAATGTTCCTTCATACACTTTAAATTGTTTGCTTTTTACTATTTTCTTTCTCTTTATCCTTTGGGGATCAAACTTCACATGTATTTAATTGCTAGCTTACTTCACACTTTAAGGGTTTTATTTCAATTATTTTTCCTTTCTCTGAATTAATTTTTCCTCATGTTTTCTATTACAGTTCTGAATTATTCTGATTGCAGTCTTCACATTTACTCATCTGTAATTTCCATCTCTGGCTCTACTATTTAATCTATGTTTTTCATTTCAGGAATTGCCATTGTCTTCATGTAAAACATTGAATTTGGTCAGTTTGTATATCTTCCTAGCCTACTATAGTTAGAAAATTTCCCAGCTTCCCTCCATGTTCTGTGGTGTATGAGGCAGTAATGAATGTTTTCATGTCCTACACTAATAATTCTGTGATTCTTACATCAGTTTTTATTGTTAAAATTTACATTTTATTTACATCAATATTTCTGTTTTGTTGAAATTATATTGTCTTTCAATTGTTATTTAGAAGATTGGATAAAAAAAATGTAACTTTTACCTACTGAGAACTAGATTATTTTTTATAAACCTCCTTTTTACATTTTTAAAATTATTTTATTTTCATACATATACATTTATATTATTACACATATATAAAATAGATTACCTATGGCAAGAAGAACCATGACACAATGAGGAATTATATAAATGTTACATTCTTAGTGTTTTGGCTATTTGTATTTGACAGCTTTGAAGAAGACATCTTTCCTATCTTGGTGCATCTAAATTTCTGAATGTAAATCAATCTCCATCAAATATTGTCATTATCAACTTAGAACACCTATCGAGACCTAAAAACATCTTAACTCCTAAACAATTAAGCTTCATTGTAAAACTAAACTATCTGGTCTTCAACTTCCTCAGAAACTTGAAAAGGAATAAACTTGATTATCTGAGTATGTCGGGAGTGCAGGTTAGTAGTTTTCCAAATGAGAAGATGATAGAGACAGTTTACTACCTGAGTAGACACCCAAAACTCTCTATAATTGGAGCATCATCTTCAGCCTTCTGGCCCAATATATCTGACAGACATATTTGTGAGGCAGGAACTATTGAGAACTTGATTACCTTGTCTTGGCAGAGTTTGGCTGTTGGCTCTGCCTACATCCAAGCTTGCCATTTTTTAGGGCAGAATTCTGTCTGTGGTGGAAATGAGAACCTGTTGCCCAGTGGCTAGTTTGCCATATTTGAAGACAACTTCATAAGGATGTTCTTTGATGCTCATCATCTTCTTTGAGGTAGGCTGGGTGTTGCCAGGAGTTAACCTGTCTCATTGTCAATAATAAAAAAAAATTTTTTAAATGCTATATTCTGCATGTCTCTGGGGTTTTTGAAGACCTTGTCTTTCTACGGAGTCATATCTATCTGATGTACCTAAGATGTATACTTGTGATAAAAGTAGACTAGCAAGTGACATGACCGTGATTTAATCAACTAACATTTAATTTGTATAACTTATTTCTCCTAAACAATTGATATCACTTTTAAAGCATTGGAGGTAAACCTTGTATTATAATTGAGTTATATGGGTACAATATCTCATATTAGGGTAGAAATATATATATATATATATATATGTGTGTGTGTGTGTGTGTGTGTGTATATATATATATATATATGAATAATCTTACATTTGAAATCTATACCACTGTATCTAAAACTTGTTTTGCATCTATATACAAAATTCTGTATCAGTGAATTAAGAATATCTTGTGAGTGACAACTGAGGCATTAATTTGAAGAGTAGATTCACTAATCTACTTTTTGTTCTATCTTCCCTGTACATTCCTATAATCCCCCTTCTTTCATTTCAACCACTTTGAGAACTAGATTGTTTTTTAATACTGGAGAACGATTCCAGAACCCCAAGCATGCTGGGAAAGTGCTTCACCACCGAGCTGTCTCCCTAACCTTTACCATATTAAGACTTGCTCTGAGGCATAGCTAAGTTAGTAACAAATAGTTCAATCCCCTGAAGTCTTGCCTATAAAAATTACCAAAGAAGACTACAGCAGTACTCAATCATACATTCACTTTTTCCTAATACCTTTTTGAACCTAGTCAGTCATGAGATTGAAACTCTGGTGGGAACAGGAAATAAACCAGCCACACGGAACTCCCAGTACTATTCCTCCAGTCCTTGGGCCTTTCTGCTTTTGGTCTTTGTAGTTTCTTTGTGCACATGTGCAGAGACGAGCACTGAGTCTCTCTGGAGTTTGCCTCTGTTCTTCCCACTGGAAACTTCTGACCCTCCAGACTTCCAGTTACGCCTCTTCAGTCCAGGATAATGAGCACCCTGCCAGAGGCTCCTGTGATGCTGTCTGAAATTGAGACATAAGCCAGGACAGTCACCAGCTTCACTTTGTTTTCTGAACTTCACTGACTGTTCTTTCTATGCCTGGCTGTTGGAAACCCTCATGGCAGAGCATTCGCTTGTTTCTCTTTTGGAAGAAACCTAAATCTGCTCCACACAGAAACATGTTCACCAGAAGTAGGTGCCCCATTACTCAGTTTGAACTAAGATAGAATTCTGCTTCTACCATTTGTCCAGTAATAACATAGATAGATAAATGGGAAAGGTAACCGGGGATTGTGCAGCGTTTAAATGAGATGTCTTATTGCAAATGCTTGACCATTGTAGGACTTTAGTCCCATGCTTGCAAACACATTTCTCCTAAGGTGAAGGAGTCATCAAGACCTATTCTTAGAGTTTGAGCTAAGCTTTCCCTCCATCCACAGAGTGGATCAGGAACTAATCTTTTCTGTTTCCCGTTGAGGAGCTCAGATTAACAGAATGCCACAGGCCACAGGGATGTTCATTACTCCAGCCCACTCACACTCCCTTAGGATGCCCTCTTATTTGTGAGAACTTTGTACTTCACTCAGGAGGTGGAGACGCTCGTTTATTTTGGCTCTAAGCAACCTTCCTCAATTCATCTAAATCAGAGTATTTTGGCAGATACTCTCCATAGACTGTGGTGTAGGGAGGTGCTTATTTCCACTTCCCTGCAAATAAAAGTTTTCATATCTATTTGCTGTTCTTTGGGGTTGGTTCAGCATGGCTTGTAGATTCCACTGTTAAATTACCATCATTACAAGTACTTCTAATTAACACATCTCATTCATCAAAGTCAGAAACCTCAACCACCTTCAGAAATGTGGAAAGTGAGGGAAGAGACTCAATTAATCATGTAGCTGTCAGCTACGTCTGTCTAACAGTCTCTCTCACACTGGTCTATAATTGTTGTTATGTACTCTGGGCTTTTACCATTACATGTTTGTCTTCCTTCTGTGTGTTTAAAACATGTTCTAAGAGGCTTCATAGCCACCTAAATTATGAGGCGGATCCAAAGTTTACTTTAGTTATCTTTTTGTTAAGGCTAACTCACCAACATATTTAAAGCTCACCAACATATTTAAAGTCTATTCTCTCCTTGAAGTTCCTAACTCCCCCTAAGTGGTTCTAATTCATTCCCCAAGCTATAAATCTTAGAGAGACAGACTAGTTCATTTTTGGTGTATGTGAATCATATGGTATAGAGCATGTAATATATACACTATATTACGATGTATGACTCCACTTGTATGTTACTCCTACCTTTGATTATGTTTGTTTTCTGATGTTATTCTTTTTTTCTGAATGTAGCTCATATAAGCCGAATGTTTTTGTTTTATATTCCTATTTCATTCACCTAGACCAAGATTGACATTTGCTAGGTTTTAGTCAATTGATAAACACAACTTTGAAAAATGCAGATAGACTCTGAGTGGCATGCAGTGGAACATGAAAAAACCACTAAGAGAGACAGCTGAAGTAACAGCTCCATTTGCTGTGTTTCTGGACAGAAGCACTGATCTTTGATGCCAGCAGAGCCGGCTTCACTTGCAAACTGAAATGGACTCTATCTCTCACTGAATGAAGAAAAGTGGGGCAGAGACCTTCTCACTCACCATTTTGCTCCTTAAAATGTACCTTTCTCTCTTCTACAGAAACATTGCTAGAGTGTTGGTTGCCTGCTGTTTGTATTATTCCATGTTCAGAAATGTAAAGTGGTATTCATATATGCTGCCAGAGAGATTATAGGAACATTCAAAGTAATTTGCCATTGAATTCCGATTTCATGTCTGACATTTAGAATAGTTTTTTCAAACGTTTAGCTCCAAGGTTATCTATTTACTGTTCATAATAACTAGGAGGATTTTTGTTGGTTGTGCTCTATTTCAGAGCTCTTTTGTGTGCATGGGGGCAGGGGCGGGGGAGAGGGAAATCAAACCAGGGCCTCTTATGTGCTTGCCAGATACTTTGTCTCTGAACAGTATCTTCGGTCCCTGAAGAACATCCTTCTAAGATTGCAACACATCAATTCCTCTCTTTAATTTTATTTTATAAATTATTTTATGTGTAGACTGTTTTGTTTCCATATATGCCTATGCACCACATGCTTGGCTGGTGCCAACAGAGGCCAGAAGGGAGGCATCAGACCCCCTGGACCTGGGGCTATAGACAATTGTGAATCATAAAACACAGGTCTGCTGAGAGAACAGCCAGAGTTCTTAACCAATGAGCTGTCTCTTCAGGGACCTCTTCTCTCCTATATACATAACTGTCTTTGTCTCAGTTGGCTAGAACAGTCATCACTAAGTACCACAAACCGGTTCAGTTTTTCTAATCAGGCAACACATTTCTCCACAGTTCTGTAGGCTGGAAAACCCACACAGCAAGGCCTTGATTCTGGCAAGTCTCTTTTCATTTGCACACAGCTATCTTCTCACAGGAGGGGAGGATTTGCTCTCAGTTTCTCTTTGATAAGGAAGAATCGAATGATCAGATGACCCCACCCTTATTACTTCCTATTTCTGTTAGCCTCATCTTCAAACTTGATTCCTTCTCCAGATGTCTTTCTTCCCACGTTATTTCTAACAGAACATGTTTTCTTATCTCTGAGAAAATATAGCCACAAAGTTAAGTTCTTCCTCCTACTTCAGATAGATGGCTCTCTAATCAGTATTAAAGGATAAATAGATAAATAAATAAATAAATAAATAAATAAATAAATAAATAAAGCAGAAAATTGAGACACCTAGCCTTTCTGTGCCTTGAGTCACCACTGGAAATAATGTTAGCACTTACTGTTCTCATACAGAGTCATATATACTCCACAAGCTCTCAGTCTTCATGACGAAAACCAAAAACCTACTCCCTGGATTTGATCTTTCAGGAAAAAGCTGTCAGATCCATCTCATATAGTAATGTCTTTTTTCCCGGCATGTAACTTGGCCTAAAGGATCACGCCATATAAATAAGTGTGCTGTCCAGGAAAATAAAGGTGCTTTGAGGATAGCAAAGGTCTTGAATTTTGAGAATGCCGACTCTCAAACCTAGGCCAATTCTAAGTACTAGTGTGAAGTTTGACAATTAAATTTTCTGTTCAGTTAAACTTCTAAAATGAAAATAAGGTCTACATTAACTGGTTGAAGGATTAGTATACATAGCATAAGGAATATTGCTTCACATGGGGATAAGCAATAAGCACTATGAATGAGAAATAGGTTGTAAAATTCTTTATTCTACTATAAGTAAACTCAGATAGTAAGGAGAAACACTGAGGCTTGTGCTTAATAGGAATGAATGTGGGCAGTGGAGGAAGCCCTAAGTGAGCAAATCCTGAGTGACTATGTATTGGTATTGTTGACATGAACCAGCCATGTCAAGGACCATAACCTTAGACCATAGGGTAAATGGCAATGCTTTCCCCTAACACAAAGAAACAGCAAGGCTTCTCTTCCTGTCCATGTGTGGCTATTCAAAGTGTATACAGAAAATGTCCACCATAGCTTTCTCTCCTGTTTACTTATGGCCAAAAGAATACAGAATCTTCTCTACAGAGAGTAACTAAATCTGCCTCCCTGATGCAGCTGAATACCGTCAACCCCCCCCTTGTCTATTAGTATGCCATAACCCCCCACCCCTCATTCAGCAGTATGCACCTCTCCATTCAGTTCTATATAATAACCATTCTGATCTTTCAGGGATGCTGATATTTCTCCATGAGAGAGGCATGTTTATCCTACCCCAGCTATTTCTGCATGCCTGTGTGAGCCTCTGTGTGTTTGTCTTTTCTTTATTCCTTGGGTGCCCCAGTCAGGTCCATTACTAGAGCCATGCTGGATTCAGCAACTGAACGTGCAGTCCAGAGGTTAATAAAGTTTTATTGCACTAACGATAAGTAACATGCAGATGTAATCCTAAGCCTGTTATGCCAGGGCCCTCTGTGACATATGTTATCTTGCAATTTAAGAGTTACAAATCCTCCTGACTTTGAAACACAGGAACACACTAGAAGTTAGGCTTACTTTTAATTTCACATGTTCATCTTGCACTGCCCTAAATTAGAACCTTTTAACTAGGTTTGAAATAGTCCCCCAAGGAAGGAAAGAAAGAACCTTATATCTTGATTACCCTTTAGTTTCCCAGAAGTTGCAAGCATTAAACAAGAACCAATAGTATTTGTATCTGATTCTAGAAGTAATTAAGGTGAAAATTGTCTAGAATCATGATACCTCCTTTCCATTCCTAGTTTGCATCCCACTTAATCTCTTAAATTGAACAGGATATGTCTTTCTCTGCGTATTATCTACACAAAATCAGATATAAGGCAAGCATGGGAAATGCTGGGACTAGCTCGCTGGTCTTGTCAGCACCTATTTTTAAGCACCTCACTTCCTTGCTCTATGGTAAGTGATGAGATGCAGGCAGTCTAGAATCATCCAAAGATGAGTTGTAACTAAGCATAAGTATGCACCACAAGGCAGAGCATTTTATGCTGAAATACTAGTTTGTCACTTGCCAACACATCACAAAATCTGACTTTGATTTAACATTATAGACCACCCTAGGGGTATATGACAAATGCACAATCTCAACTAGAGACCATGATTTAACTCTGATATGTACCAGAGAATGGGGTTATTATATTACTGAGCTCTCTGTAGTAACATATCTTTTGGATTTGGGAAAGTATATTTGAATACTGGTTTGAAGATAGATGTTAACATAAAAAGTCAATGCCACTGACGGACAAATGACATGATAAATGTAAACTTTGCAAAAGGACATTGTGGAGAGTCCCGCACATCACAGCTCACCTCTTTGGTCTGGATATTTTGCTGGAAATCTCATAAAATTGGACTGCTGTGTAGATTTCCTGTGTGTCTTGGATTTGACCCTGTCAGTAATACCACAAGTGAGGTTCTCTTTCTTCTATGGTATTGATCTCCCTCCAAGTCTATGAGTCTATACAGCAAAAGGATCAAGCAAGCAAAACAAAGAACATGAAAAAGAAAAAAGAAGGAGACTTAACTAATGACCTCAAATCTCCTCTAGGATCTGGTTTGATTTTCATGGCACTTGCTGGAGGGGCACTCAAACCAACCCCAGATTACCAGGTTTCTTCTCTTCATTTCACATTCCACTCAGCAAGATTTCAGCACAGAGATGCCAAGCTGGTGCCTCAGATTTATTATTGTATCTTAGTGTCACTTCATATGAGAAACCTGCCAAGAGACCCTGAACCTGCATTTGGCACAGGTTGACTAGACAGGTGAAGACCTTCAACCTGTAGTGAAAGCAATGTTGCTGTGTTTCCTAAGCGGCTGTCATCAGAATGTATGTGGCACATCATTTGCTTAGAGATGATGAACTCTTCTGTTGAAATGCAATGTGAAAAAGCAATGCTTAAGAGGAAATTCTCATCACTGAAGGTGCTTGGCTTATAGCTGGTGGCTTTGATGCTGGTGCAGGAAATCATGCCCAGGTCTTCCCAGTCAAAGGTCCTTCCTAGTATGGAAACAAAATATTATGAGCACTCTACTACAGTACTCAAGAAAATAATATGAGGTGTGACTGGACGGAGGCAGCCAAGATTGTCAAGGAATGAGGTATTGAGATGGGAGCTGTTCCAAGTTCTGCAGAGTTTTCTTTGACCCATCAACACTCAAAGCTGCCTGGCTGTTGCTACCCTTGGGAAGCCCTTCACTTTCATCACACAGCAAGAAGTTGGGCCTGATGGCCTCCAGCGAGGTGCCAGCTTAACCTTTGAAGCAGTTAGCTTTTGAACAGTGTGTACCATTGGCCTGCCTTCAGTTGTTCCTAGATTCAAAGTCTCTTGAAACATCTGAATCAAAGGAAAGGAACAGGATGACGAAATCACCTCAACAACCATAAAACAGTCACAAATACTTACTCTGAGTTCTTTCCTGCTCTAACTCTGCAAAGCCAGTGGAAAAGAAATATATCAAAATCTCACAGCGGGAGTAGAAAATGAGGGCCACACCTTGCTTTGCTGGACAGCTGAGCACATACACTAACAAACACTGAGGAAGACAGATTAATGTTCAACAGTTACATTCTTGGCTTCACGCACCAGGCAACTGGGATTGTTGGCTCTACTGCTCTTGACTTGGGCAGTTACATGGGGAATTGAGACTAAACTCTATTTTTCTCAAAAGAAGAGAAAAAAAGCAGAATGATTTCCTGTGGGTAAACAAAAAATTTGGTGCACATTCAGCATTTGAACGACAGTAAGCGTGTTGACTTATCTTTGTTATGACCAAACATACAATTAAACCTCCATTAAAATATCTTATAAAACAAAATGCTCCTGGTGAAAAAGGGATTTACAATCAGAGAGGCTCTGCCTGGGTGCCTAAGTAGACTTGTTAGTTTACAGTCATTAGAAAAGCATCCTTAACATCATGATTCATTCATTTCTTCTGTACTTCATTAGCACCACACGCGCTCTCTAGCAACAACACTGTCTAGTTATTGACACACTTTCAAGTCTGACCCTTTGCTCTAATGCCCACAGCCCAGTGCCTCATAGCAAGAGTTTCCAGATGGGAGGATATGGTGATCTTTCTTCTCGATTGCTCCAGCAAAAAAGATGTAGGCCTAAGAAATCGTCCCCTAGGCTACTGGATCAGTATATGCACATTTACTGATGTTCTGAGATGCCATTCTGCGTAAGAACTGACCCTATAAATACAAAATCAAGTCAGAGGCAATCATTGCTGAGAGTGTCACTTAAGAGATGGGGCCATGAACGAGAGATGTAGCCAGCAAAAATAGCAGCATAGATTACTCTCTGATGTTGCTGATATGAACTCTTAGGAGACCACGGTCTTCTCATGACTAAGATTCATCAAGGTATTCTGAAGTCAGCTCCATCTGGGGAAGTCTTAAACTCCCTGGTCTCCTGTTTTACAGGCTTGCTCACAAGCTGCACCATCATCCAGATGAGTTAACTCACATCTTTCTCCTCTATAAGAGGAGTGTGGTGGACAGTTTTTTTTATTAATTTATTCTTGTTACATCTCAATAGTTATCCCATCCCTTGTATCCTCCCATTCTTCCCTCCCTCCCATTTTCCCCCTTTTTCCCCTCCTCTATGACTGTGCCTGAGGGAGATTACCTCCCCCTGTATATTCTCATAGGGTATCAAGTATCTTCTTGGTAACCTGCTGTCCTTCCTCTGAGTGCCACCAGGTCTCCCCCTCCAGGGGACATGGTCAAATGTGAGGCACCAGAGTACGCGAGAAAGTCATATCCCACTCTCCACTCAACTGTGGAGAATGTTCTGACCATTGGCTAGATCTGGGTAGGAGTTTAAAGTTTACCGCCTGTATTGTCCTTGGCTGGTGCCTTAGTTTGAGCGGGACCTCTGGGCCCAAATCTGTCTATCATAATGTTCTACGTGTAGGTTTCTAGGACCCTCTGGATCCTTCTACTTTGCTATCCTCCCATGCTTCTCTCATCTAGCATCCAATAGGATGTCCTCCCCTCTGTCCCAGTTTCCAGGTAAGTGAAGGCTTTTGTGGGACATGCCCCTTGGGCTAGTATGCAGATATAAGTGAGTATATACCATTTGAGTCTTTCTGCTTCTGGGTTAACTCATAAGATAAAAAATTCAAGCGACGCCACATGTTGGCGAGAATGTGGGAAGAGAGGAACACTCCTTCATTGCTAGTGGGAATGCAAACTAGTACAGCCACTTTGGAAATCTATCTGATGCTATCTCAGAAAAATGGGAATAGGGCTTCATGAAGACCCAGCTATTGCACTCCTTGGAATATACCCAGAAGATGCTCCAGCACACAACAAGAAAATTTGCTCAACCATGTTCATAGCAGCTTTGTTCATAATAGCCAGAACATGGAAACAGCCTAAGTGTCCCTCAGTAGAAGAGTGGATAAAGAAACTGTGGTACATATACACTATGGAATACTACTCAGCTATTAAAAACAAGGAATTCCCGAAATTTGTGGATAAGTGGTAGACAGTTTTATGACAACTTGACATAAGCCAAAGTCTTCTGAGAGAAGGGAACCTCAATTAAGAAAAATGCAGCCATAAAATTGGGCTGCAGGCAGACCTGGGGGGCATTTTCTTAATTAGTGATGGATTGGTGAGGGTGGTCTCTATTGTGTGTGGTGCTTTCTGTAGGCTTGTGGTCCCGGGTTCTATTAGAAAGCAGGCTGAACAAGCCATGGAGAGTAACCCAGGAGGCAGCATCCCTCCATTATCTCTGTGTAAACTCCTGCCTCAAGGTTTCTGGCCTGTTTGGGTTCCTGTTCTGACTTACTTCAATAATGAACAGTAATATGAAAATATAATCCAAATAATCACTTCCCTCTTCAGCTTAGTTTTGATCATGGTGTTTCATCACAGCAGCAGAAATCCTAACTAACACAGAGTGAAATGGTCCAAAGACTATTTCTTAGGGCTGTTGTAAATATTAGATGATAAAATGGACACAGACTCTGTGGGGAGAAGCTAAAATGGCAGACACCCAGACGTAACTTACTGAGAAAAAAAAAGTCATTTTCCAAAAAGTTACTTGAAGGTTTGTAACTATAAGTCCATTTTGCAAGGAAAATTGTGTGCTTGGCTACTGATTACAAAGAAAATGTTGTTTACAGATCCACTTCATGTGCCATGTCACGTCATATTTTAAGTTGTGCTTCTGAGCCTCAGTGTATACAGAAGGGTCACCCAGAGAGGCTCACATGCATTCATGGCTGGCTTCATCCTAGATGTTCTGAATCATGGCTCTGGGGCTATATCCTAGCCCTGGATCTTTTTTAGAATCCTTACTAATGATGAGGTAGATTCTCTAGAGAATGTGGTGAAGTACTTAGGTTAGAAAACAACAAGGTCAAGCTGATGCATATTGAGTTGGGCCTGTACCCTACAAATAGGGTTTTCTTTAGTTAATCACTATGAAGTATTGAGAAGTCACAGCCAACTAGGGTATTTTGGAAAAAAAATAATATTAAGATTAACACATCAGGTTTCTTCTATAGGTATGTTGCAGATTCAGTGCAATTTCTGTGGCTCCAGAAAGGGCTGAAGATAAGTGCCTAGAGCTAACATACGTAGTTCAACAGTTGTCTTAGTTAGGGTTTCCTTTGCTGAGAAGAGACACAGAAAGAATTTATTTGGGGCTGCCTAACAGCTCAGAGCTTTAGTCCATTATCATCATGGTGGGAAGAAGCACAGAGGCCCTCAGGCAGACATGCTGCAGGAGAGGTAGCTGATAGCTCTACATCTGGATTGGCAGGCAACAGAAGGAGAGAGAGTCACTGGGTCTGGCCTGGGGTCCTGAAACCCCAGAGCCCAACCCTTCAGTGATACACTTCCACCAACAAGGACACAACTTCTCCCACAAGGCCACATCACCCAATAGTGCCAATCCCTATGAGCCTTTGGTGCCATTTTCTTTCAAACCACCACAACACTCCTTTCTTAAGATGAATAATAGTGCTACTACTATCAGAATGGTAGTCACTACCTTCTAGTTAGAATTTACTGTATCTATTACCCAATGAACATTTGTGTCTCCTAAAGTGCATATACTTAAGCCCTAACTCCCAGTGCAATGGTACCTAGAAGGGAGCCTTTGGTTTAGATAAGATCACAGTCTGGGACACTGGTGTTCTCTCTGCAACAGGGTGTAATGAGAATAGAGTCATTCACAAGTGAGGAAGCAAGCCTCATCATAACCTGATCACCTTGTACCTGGATCCTGGTGATGCAGTTCCAGACAAATGTGTAGTAGCCATCTTTTATTAATCCATTTAATGGCTGATATTCTCTTTTTGAGGCTCAATGACCACATCTCTCACTATGTCAGAATATTAAAAACTGCCTTATCTAACTTCATTTAAATATAGATATTATTATGTTGTAGCTGAATAAGCCTCCCAGAAAAGCTACCGATGAGAGGTGGACTAAGATGCACTGGTTATGAGCCTCTGTCTACCCTAATGGCAAAATCAGACGTGGACTGAACTCTTCCAAGTGTTATAGAGGCATAGTAATAATGGACTCAGACCTCAGGGTAACATCTTCCTGGGCTTCTTTACCGTAATAATGTTATTGTGCTGAGATCTAGTGTAAGTATATGCTTATTCAGCCTTTGAGGAATGCAGCAAGTGCTAAAACCCAATGTGAACAGCATTTATAGTCTGGGAATTATGACATGCTATTTCTATCTTTTCCCTTCAAGAGATCTATTTAACATAATAAAGTTCCTCCTAATATGGTACAAGCTTAAATCTCAATGTCATTGGCAGGTTACTGATGCAGAATTTGTTTTTTTTTTTTTTCTGAGAGCTTCCTGAGGGCTATAGTTCTTGTCTGGGAACAGGAGACACCAAGAGCACACTGAATGAAGGCTCATTTCATGCTCACATTGCTTGTCCATAGCAAAAGAGCACTACTCCACCCAGCTATGAACTAGTCAGCTTTATATGCTGCTATCTCAGCTTGTAACATCCATTAGGAAGAAGTGTGTATGCCCAAGACCTCTTTCAAGTGTCTTGGCTTGGAAGTAATATATGTCATATCCTCTGATGACTCATTGGCCGGGACTAGCCATGCAATCTACCTAACTACACAGAGTTCTGGGAAACCTTCCAAGAGTCTAGGAAGCAGAGAATAAGGAAAAAAATAGTAATCATCACAGATCCATAAAACAGTATTTTACCATGAACACAGAGAGTGGGTATATAAACATTACCAATACCGTGTCTTTTCTATGTCTTAAGGTAGACATATAGCTGTTTCCCTCGTGGAAATACAAACTTCCATAGCCCAGCAGAAACCACTAATGTATGATCTTGATTGTGCTATAGGAAAAGTATGTGGTGCAAGCTCACCGTTATTTTTCTTAAGAATTTCAAGGTCTAACGTGAAGTTTCTACAACCACTGTTATGCTCTTTTCACTGGGAATCCACATAGTGATACGTGCCTTGGGGCAGTCACTCATCAAATACCCATTACTCATAAAGGCCTTCATACAAAGCTGATAAGCTGTGTGCTAGATCTACAACCTTCTCAACTGGTTGTAAACGCTCTCTAAACCTCCATTGTAAGTTATATGGAGGTAAATCATATGGAAATCGTGCTCGCCATTTCATCTAAGAGGCTGTATACTCCTGTTTGCATGTACTAAGCAACATCTAAAAAATTCGCTATGTGGTTTCTATCTTACTAAATCAGTGATTCAATTCTTCCCATACAGAGGACTTAATACTCTTCATACAAATCATAAATTGTTTATGCCCAGCCCCCACTGTCTTTCAGATGCTCACATGTTGGTTTTCCAGAGGAGAAGGGGGGTGTCTATAAACTTTAAAGACAAGAAGCACCACACGAAAGTTTCAGAACAAAGAACACAAGTTGAAAACCCACAGGTACCAGAAGTTGGGATCAGCAAGAGGGCTTCTCCAAGGTCCATACCTAGTGGCAGTGGCTCTCTGTATACTCAGTGGAAATTTATGTTTGATTAGTTTGAAAACAGAGAAGATGTATAAAAATATAACAAATTAAAACTATAGAGAGAGGCTAGAATTCAGTGGGTAAAATGCTTATGTGCAAAATTGAGCACCAGAGCTTGGATACCCAGAACGCTTGTGGAGCTGGAAATGGTAGTGCGTATTCAGGTTTCCTATAGGGAGATAGGAGGTAGAGACAGTGGAAGTCCTAGAAGAATGCTAGTCAGCAAGCCTGGCATAGAAATCAGTGAACAACAGACACTGTTTCAAACAATATGCAAGTGTGCAAGGTGAGGACGGATACTCAATGCTGCCCTCTGACCTCCAAATGCATGTTATTGTGTATATGTGCCCACATACTCACACACGCCTAAATGTGAGTACATACACACATATACACACATACACACACATGCACGCATGTCCGCATGCATGCACAAAGATAAAAATAAGTAAGTAAACAAATACATAAAGACTACACAGATATAAGCCAGCCAGACAAATCTTTAAACCCCTAAGGAAGTTGATTGGTCCTTCTTTGCTACAAAATCAATAAATTAGTGCTCTCAAAGTATATGATGTGAGCATTCATGGGCTGAAATTTAGCTCATTTTTAGGAAGTAAATGAGGGAAATGCTAAGCTTCTTACATGCCTTCTTCTATTCCAATAGAGCTGTTTTTATTCCATCCACCCACAGGAAATTTCTATAGCCTAATTAAACTTAACTACTAAAAGTTGCTCCACAAATGAGGCCACACTTGTCTTCCCTTGAAATCCAGCTGCGCTTATGGGAACCAGAGATGTAGAGGTTCAAGGCATTTGCCCTTCTGCTTCCTAGATGCAGTGTGTGGACCACCCACTCTGTGAAGTGTCCATAAAATGTTTACTTTTGAAATCACTTTTTTAATCTCCTAAATCCCAGTGTTTTCCTAGGATGCCTGTCCTCTATCCACCACACAGTCTCCCATCAGGTGACATCATCTACTGCCTCGACTTCTGTTATGCTCTGTTTGATCATCTGCACAAGGATGACATTTAAAATCTTGGCTCTATCCTGAGCTGAGCTGAACATCTGCACATCGTTTAAAGATATTTCACCACCAGGTGTCCTGGCCAGAGATTTGAACAATATCTATGACCCTTTCTCTCCCATCTTTAATCAATTAGCTGTCTAGATTCCTCCCCTCTTTGGGCAGTTTGGTCTCCACTTTTGAGGCTGTAAGTGCCCTAGACATTCCTACTGCACCCAGTCTCTATCTTTTCTGATCAATTTCCTCACTATGCCCCAAAACTATATTCCTAAAAGACAAATTATGTTGTTTATGTGCTCAAAACTTTTCCTTGTTTTCCTTCCCCTCTGGACTGGGTGTATCTTGCACTTGCCCTTGTGATTCAGCTGCTAGTAGCTTCTCCTCCTCTCTACTTGGCAATGCCATCCGTGCAGCCCTGTTTCAGCTACGCTCTACTGTGCACTTCAATTGGTTGACTGTTCATGCTTGTCTTGGCCTCTAGGTCTCGACACATGCTAGCCTCTTGAAATACCCTTTGCTTTCTCTTTCATTGCTATCTGAAATTCTCCTCAACTTTCCTGTACCTCAGACAGTGAACTCTCTTTGTGCTTTAGATTGCAAATAGATCAAAGCCCATGATTCATTATGTGTGATGTAAATTACATGCTCCTCAGGTGTGGTCTCCTATAATTAACATATGTTATAATGGCCTATTTGCCAGAGTTATACCCACCACAGCCACCTAGCTAACGAATGGAAGGACTATGTGTATCCTTAGATTCTAACATGATTTTAAACAAATGGATGTGTTCAAGGAGCAAGGGCGAGACAAAGCAGAGTGATACTAAGCCTTCTGGAAAGGAATTGTTACCTTTTCTAAAGAAAAAAGGGCAGAGCAAGCATCAGACTTTGCTCTGTTTCCTGTGGGCTCTCTGGTGACAACAGTCACTGTCCTTGTCTGCATCATCCCTGGAAACTCTACCAAAGTAAATATTCTCCTTGGTGGCCAGCAAAAGGGAAAGCTATTACTTAAGGAAGTGTTTTCTAGGTGTGACCAAGTTTCGAAAGTGCCAACTCACACTTGAATGTAAGAAAAACTGCTACAAAAACATCTTACAAGTCACGGTTGTCCATTTTCATGGTATTTGTGAGACCTTTTGCTTTACTTCTTTCTGTCAGACTTCCTACTACTTCATTAGGTCTCCTCCTTTTACCTGATTCTTAAACCTGGATGCTTAGAAAAATATCATTCATTCCATAGGTTCTTTCTTCTCAGGCATGTGGCTCCATTTCATCATTCTGAAAAATCTCACATATGCACATAAACAAAAACCATCTTCCTTCATCTCTACATTTTAGTACTAATGCCTGTGGGGCAACTCAGATCAAAGGTCCTCTAAACAACTCTCACCACATATGCACTATGGATGTTTCTTCTGCTTTTCCTATTATTGACCTAACTAAGCTCCCAGACCCAAGCTAAAGTCCCCAGAGACACTTGGCAATTACCCTATCAAGTCACCTTTGCCATATAGCGCTACAGGCATTAAATATACAAAAGCTATTCATGTATCTTTAGTTTTCTCTTGTGATGCCGTTAGTTGGATATTCCAAATGCATTTAGACATTTTTTGCCATACTTTGGTATTAATAAGCCAAATAGAACTTTATGATCTTATCTTAACTTCTGCAATTGCCTTCTAATTCCTTCCCATGCTGACCTTGCCCACTTCTTCTATCTTTTACCATCACATTTATGGCTTCTGGGGTGACCGAACCTAACTCTGAACATACCAGTCTCTTCTTCCCTGATGACAATCTTTATTTGCTCTTTAGTAATGGAGGTCATCTAGTGCTACTCAAGTGCAAAGCTTCTTAACACATAGTGGTCACATCAGTCCATCTGAATACTAATCTCACGTAAGAGACCTGAGATTCCTTGACTTTGATGAACATTCAGAGTTGAAGACCATGTGACTCCTGTGACCATGTGACGAAGATGTGACTCTTCTTGGTCAGCTTCCATCCATCTCTCTACCCAATCAAGCCCTTCATTATCTTAATCTGTGTGCTCTGTCTTCCATTCACAGCACACTTTGTTTTGCTCTCTGCTCAGTCATCCCTCACACAAGATTCCTTCATTTGTCATTACACCTCTTTAGCCCTGCCAGCATTGACCTCTTATCTCCATCTCATCTTTAGAAAAACAGCAGAGCTGCATCCCTTCAAGGGAGGCTTGCTTAACCCGCAACCCACCCAGAAGTCATCCTTTCTTTGACCTCTAATCCGTTTTGGGGCCAGATCCCCAATGTGTTAGTAGCTGCTCTTCAATGCTTCTCATGAAACCCTGGCTACAAGTCATTACAGGTTAATGCATTTTGCTTACAATGTATCATTATAAATTCCTTCCTCTCTAAACTGTGAAGCCCTTAAGAGTAAGGGTCTGGGCTTCATGTCTGGAAGGTCAGAGGCTGCAACAATGCCTGCTGTGGACATGCAGAGGCCATGGGGGACAAAAGGCCTAAAGCTGTTGTTATACAGTAACGATACATTTGAGTGGGGAATCTTAAGCCTCTCAAGAAGCTAGTTTCATGTTGAGTTTCTTTCTTTCTTTCTTTCTTTCTTTCTTTTTTTTTTTTTTTTTTTTTTTTGTCTTCCTGCTGTTGTTATTTTTGTTGTTGTTTTGTTTTGCTTTGTTTTTGATACAGGATTCCTGTGTAGTCCTGGGTGTACTGCAGCTAGCTTTGTAGACCTCTAACTCAGATCTGCCTGCCCTAGCCTCCCAAGTGCTGGGATTAAAGGTGTGCATTACCATGCTTGGATGATATTAGCTTTTTTTTTCTTCTAATTTTTAATTTGTTCACTCTACATCCCTATCATAAGCCCCTCCCTAATCACTTCCTGATCCCACTCTCCCTTCCTCATACTCTCTTTCTCCCTTCCCTAGTCCTCAGAAAGGAAACCCTTCCTTGCCCAACATCTGACCTCAGCCTATCAAGTCTCATATGGACTGCCTGGATCCCCTTCCTCTGTGGCCTGGGAAGGCTGCTCCACTAGGGGGAAGTGACCAATGTGGGGGGGGGGGCAGAGTCCGTGTCATAAGTAGTCCCTATGCCCCATATTATGAGACCCACAGGAGATTTCCTGCCTATGTATTACATCTGAGTAGAGGGTCTGTGTCCACACGGTGCACAGTCCTTGGTTGGTGCATCAGTCTCTTCAGCACCCCCCTCCTCTGCCTGGATTTTTTTGGCTACATTGGTCTCCTGGTGGAGCTCCTAACCCCCTCCAGGTCCCTCTATTCCTCAAGTCTTTCATAAAACTCCCTGTGCTCCATGATGGAATTTGGCTGTGTGTCCCAGCATCTGCTTGGATCTCTTGCTGGGTGCAGTCTATCAGAGGACCTCTATGGTAGGCTCCCTTCCTGTTTTGTCTCTTCAACTGCTTCCAGGGTCTATTCTATTTGCCCTTTTGAATGAGAATTAAGCATTCTCCCTTGGTTCCTCCTTGTTATTTAGTTTCTTAGGTCTGTGTATTGTGGTGTGGTCATCCTGTATTATGTAACTAATATCTGTTCATAAGTGAGTATGTACCATATGTGTCTTTCTGGGTCTGGGTTATCTCACTCAGGATGATCTTTTCTAGTTCCATCCATTTGAATGCAAATGTCAAGATTTCCTTGTTTTTAGTAGCTGAGTAGTATTCCATTGTGTAAATGTACCACAGTTTCTTTATCCATTCTTCAGTTGAGGAACATGTAGGTTATTTCCAGATTCTGACTATTATGAATAAAGCTGCTATGAGCAAATGTCTTTGCTATATGGTGGAGAATCTTTCGGTATATTCCCAGGAGTGGTATGGCTTGGTTTTGAGGTATCACTATTCCCAGTTTTCTGAGAAAGCAGCAGATTGATTTCCAAAGATTTTTTTACAAGTTTGCACTCACATCAGCAATGGGGGAGTGTTCTCCTTTCCCCATATCCTCACCAGCACGTGCTGTCACTTGAGATTTTGATCTTAGCCATTCTGATAGGTGTAAGATGAAATATCAGAGTTGCTTTGATTTGCAGTCCCCTGATTACAAGGGACATTGAGCATTTCTTTTTTTCTTTTCTTTTCTTTTCTTTTTTTTTTTAACTTTTATTGAATGTCTATGATTTACACATCATGCACCAAAATCCTTTTTAGCCCTCCAGTAAAATAAAACAGACAAACAAAAAGTCTTGTCACAGAAGCTGTAGAGTATCACATAGTATAGCCTTTTGTTAACCTATGTTTACTTTCAAATGTTCATTGCTAAGAGCCATGGGTCTGGGTGGAGGCCAACACTATCATTACCAGATCCTCACTGGGACTGCTGTCAGATATCCCATTGTTGCTGTGTGTCAAGGAGATTCTTAATCTTTGAATCTGCAGATCTGCCCCCTTCATGTATTCTAGCAGGTCATACATGGGGTAGATGCTGGAGTGAGGTTCACTCAGAGCCCTGGATCAGAGCTACTCCCTTGTCCTCAGGGCAGGGCCTACTCTCTTGCTCCCATATCATCCTGGCAGGGCCAGCTCTCCTGTTCCTGTGTCTCAGGGAAGGGACAGCTCACCTATTCCTTTTTCCTCAGGACAGGGCCCACTCTCCTGCTCCCATGTCATCAGGGCAGGGCCGGCTCACCTGCTCCCATGTCATTGATCATCTCTTTAAGTGTTTTTCAGCCATTAGATATTTCTCTGTTGAGAATTCTCTGTTTAGTTATGTACCTCATTTTTAATGTATTATTTGGCTTAGTAGTGTTTAATTTCTTGAGTTCTTTTTATATTTTGTATATTAGCCCTTGGTCAGATATGGGGTTAGTGAAGATCTTTTCCCAGTCTGTAGGCTGTTGCTTTGTTCTGTTGACAGTGCCCTTTGCCTTACAGAAGCTTTTCAGTTTCATGTGGTCACATTTATTAATTATTGATCTTAGAGCCTGAGCTATTGCTGTTCTGTACAGGAAGTTGTCTCCTATGCCAATGAGCTCAAGTCTTTCCCCCACTTTTTCTTCTAACAGATTTAGTATGTCTGGTTTTATGTTGAGGTCTTGGACTTTAGTTTTGTACAGGGTGATAAATATGGGTCTATTTGCATTTTTTACAAGTAAACATCCAGTTAGAACATCACTATTTGTTTAAGATGCTACCTTTTTTTCTTGTGTGGTTTTGGCTTCTTTTTCAAAAATCAAGTGTCCATAGGTGTGTGGGTTTATTTCTGTGTCTTCAGTTCTATTCCATTGATCCATTTGTCTCTTTTTCTGCCAGTACTTTGTCATTTTTATTACTGTTGCTCTATAGTACAGCTTGATATCAGGGATGGAGATGCCTGCAGATCTTTTATTGTGTAGGATTGTCTTAGCTATTCAGGTTTTTTGTTTTGTTTTGTTTTGTTCATTTTGTTTTGTTTTTGTTTGGTTTGGTTTGGTTTGGTTTGGTTTTCCAAATGAAGGTGCGAATTGTTCATCAAAGATCTGTAAAGTATTTCATTGGGTATATACCTTGTGAGTCTTTCTGATTCTGGGTTAACTCACTCATTATGATCATTTATAGTCCCTTCCATTTGTCCACAAATTTCGAGATTTCCTTGTTTTTAATAGCTTAGTAGGATTCCATAGTATAAATGTACCACAGTTTCTTTATCCATTCTTCAACTGAGGGACATTTAGGCTGTTTCCAGGTTCTGATTATTATGAATAAGGCTGCTATGAACATGGTTGAGCATATGTCCTTGTTGTGTGGTGGAACATTTTCTGGGCATATTCCAAGGAGTGGAATAGCTGGGTATTGAGGAAGCCCTATTCCCAGTTTTCTGAGAAAGCACCAGATAGATTTCCAAAGTGGTTGTACAAGTTTACATTGCCACCAGCAATGAAGGAGTGCTCCTCTTTCTCCACATCCTCACCAGCATGTGATGTCACTTGAATTTTTCATCTTAGCCATTCTGATGGGTGTAAGAGTGAACCTCAGAGTTGTTTTGATTTGCATTTCTCTGATGACTAAAGATGTTGAGCATTTCTTTAAGTGTTTCTCAGCCACTCTTTGTCCCACAAAAGTCTTCACTTACCAGGAGATTGGGATAGATGTGAGGAAACCCTACTGAGACTCTGGGTAAGAGAATTATAGCAGATGGGGAAATAGAAGCACCCAGGTCATCCTAAAAACCTACAAGAAGAACATCATGATAGGTGGATCGGGGCCCATGGCAGTTTGCTCAAACTATTGTACTAATCAAGGACAATACAAGTAGTAAACATCGAACCCCTATTCTGATCTTCCCAATGGACAGGACATGCTCCACAGTTATGTAGAGAGCAGGGACTGACTTGGACATGAACTATGGTGCTCCATATTTGACCACCTCTCCTTGGTGAGGAGGCCTGATGGCACCCAAAGAAAGAAAAAGCAGGCAACCAAGATGAGACTTGATAACCTATGACCATATAGTGAGGGAGGTGCTCCCCCTCAATCTTAGACCTAGGGGAGGGGAATAGGATGAAAGCGGGAGGGAGGGAGGAATGGGAGAATACAAGTGATGGGATAACAATTTAGTTGTAATCTGAATAAATTAATATAATTAAAAGAAAAAAATAAATAAATGAAACATTTTTAAAAAGAACTGCATTGAGATTTGGATGGGAATTGTATTGAATCTGTAGATGGCTTTTGGTAAGATAGCCATTTTTACTATGTTAATCCTGGAACTGTAGTGAATCTGTAGATGGCTTTTGGTAAGATAGCCATTTTTACTATGTTAATCCTGGAACTGTAGTGAATCTGTAGATGGCTTTTGGTAAGATAGCCATTTTTACTATGTTAATCCTGGAACTGTAGTGAATCTGTAGATGGCTTTTGGTAAGATAGCCATTTTTACTATGTTAATCCTGGAACTGTAGTGAATCTGTAGATGGCTTTTGGTAAGATAGCCATTTTTACTATGTTAATCCTACTAATACATGATCATGGGAGATCTTTTCATCTTCTGACATCATTTTCAATTTCTTTCTTCAGAGACTTGAAATTTTTTTCACACAGGTCTTTCACTTCCATGGTTAGAGTTACACCAATACTTTGTATATTTTGTGTCTATTTTGAAGGGTGTTATTTCCTAATTTTTTTCCCAGCTTGTTTGTCTTTTTGTATAAGGGAAAGCTACCAATTTTTAAAAATTGATTTTGAATCCAACCACTTTGCTGAAGGTGTTTATCAACTATAGGTGTTCCTTGGTAGAATTTGTGGGGTCACTTATGTATACTATCATATCATCTACAAATAATGATCTTTATTTCCAATTTGTATCCTTTTGATCTCTTTTAGTTGTCCTATTGTTCTACCTAGAACTTCAAGTACTATATTGACAAGATATGGAAAGAGTTGGCAGCTTGTCTTGTCCCAGATTTCAATGGAATTGATTTGAGTTTCTCTTCATTTAATTTGATGTTGGATATAGGTTGTTGTATATTGCCTTTACTGTGCTTAGATATATGTCTTGATTCCCCAATCTCTCCAAGACTTTTACAATTAATGGGTGTTGGATTTTTTCAAATGGTTTTTCAGCATCTAAGATGATCATGTTGTTTATTTTCTTTCAGTTTGTTTATAAGATAGATTATATTGATAGATTTCTATGTATTGAACCACCCCTGCATGCTTGTGATGAATCATAATTGTTCATGTTGAATGATATCTTTGATGTGTTCTTGGATTCAGTTTGCAAATATTTTATTGAATATTTTTGTATCGTTGTTCATAAGGAAAATTGGTTTGAAGTTCTCCTTGTTGGGTCATTGTGTGGTTTAGGTATTAAGGTGACTGTGGTCTCATGGAATGAGTTTGGTAGTATTCCTTTGGTTTCTATTTGTGTAATAGTTTAGAGAATTAGTATTAGCTCTTCTTTAAAGATCTGGTAGATTTCTGCACTGATTCCAAATTGTCCTGGGCTTTTTTTGGGGGGTTGGAGGAGACTTTTGGAGACAACTTTTATTTCCTTAGGAGATATAAGACTATTTAGTTTGTTTATCTGATCTTGATTCAATTTTGGTAATTGGTAGCTATCAAGAAAATTGTCCCTTTCATTTAGAGTTTCAATTTTTTTTTTTTTTTTTTGGCATATAGGCTTTTTAAGTAGGACCTAATGATTCTTTGGACTTCCTCGATATCCATTGTTATATCTCCCTTTTTATTTCTGATTTTGTTGATTTGAGTACTTGCTTTTGGCCTTTTAGTTAATTTGGCTAAAAGTTTTTCTATTTTGTTGATTTTCTCAAAGAACCAGTTCTTTGTCTTATTATTTGAATTGTTGTCTTTGTTTCCAAGTTATTGATTGTAGCCCTGAGTTTGATGGTTTCTAGCTATCTACTTCTCTTAGGTGTATCTGTTTCTTTTCGTTCTAGAGCTTTCAGGAGTGCTATTAAGTTGCTAGTATGGGATCTCTCCAATTTCTTTAAGGAACTTATTGCTATGAACTTTCTGCTCAGCACTGCTTTCACTGTGTCCCATACATTTTGGTAAGTTTTCTTTCATTTTCATTTAATTCTGTGAAGTCTTTTATTTCTTTTTTTTACTTCATCCCTGACCCAGCAGTCATTGGGTAGATAGTTGTTCAGTTTCCGTGAGTTTTTAAGCTTTCTCTTATTGTTGAGCTCCAGTTTAATCCTTGGTGGTCTGATAAAATGCAAGGGGTTATTTTGATCTTCTTGCTTCTGTTGAGGTTTGCTTTGTGGCCAAGAATATGTTCAATTTTGGAGAATGTTCTATGAGTTGCTGAGAAGTAGATATATTCCTTTGTGTTTGGGTGAAATGTTCTGTAGATATATGCTAGGTTCATTTCATTCATGATGTCTATTAGTTTCATTACTTCTTCATTTGGTTTCTGTCTCAATGATCTATCTATTGGGGAGAGTGGGGTGTTGAAGCCTCCCACTATTAAAGTGTGGGGATTGATATATGACTTAAGCTTTAGTAGTGTTTCTTTGATGAATTTGGGTGCTCCTAAATTTGGGGCATAGATGTTTAGGATTGAGATGCATATATTTCCTTTTGAATAGTATTAAGTGTCCTTCCCCATCTCTTTTGATTAGTTTTTGTTGAAAGTCTATTTTATTAGATAATAGGATGGCTACTCCAGCTTTCTTCTTGGGTCCATTTTCTTGGAATACCTTTTTCCAACTCTTTACACTGAGGTAATATCTATCTTTATTGTTGAGGTGTGTCTCTTGTATGCAACAGAATGATGGGTCCTATTGTGACATCCATTCTGTCAGCCTGTATCTTATTATTGGGGAGTTGAGGCCATTGATGTTGAGAGATATTAATGACCAGTGGTTGTTAGTTCCTGGTTTTTGTTTGTTTGTTTTGTTTTTTATGTTGATATTGGTGGAGTGTGTGTGTGTGTGTGTGTGTGTGTGTGTGTATGTACGTGTGTGTGTGTGTGTGTGTGTGTGTGTGTGTGTGAGAGAGAGAGAGAGAGAGAGAGAGAGAGAGAGAGAGAGAGAGAGAGAGAGAGAGAGAGAGAGAGAGAGAGAGAATTCCTTGGTTTTTCAGATATAGGTTATTTACTTTCTATGCCTTCCTAGGTTTAGTTAGCCTCCTTGAGTTAGAGTTTTCTTTGTAGTATCTTCTGTAGATCTGGATTTGTGGCTAGGTACTGATTAAACTTGGTTTTGTCATGGAATATATTCTTTTTTTCCATCTATGGTGATTGAAAGTTTTGTTGGGTATAGTAGTCTGGGTTGCTGTCTGTAGTCTCTTTGTGTCTGCATGACATCTGTCCAGGCTCTTCTGGCTTTCACTCTCTGTTGCAAAGTCTGGTGTGATTCTGATAGGTTTGCCTTTATATGTGACTTGGCGTTTTTCTCTTGCAACTTTTAATATTCTTTCTTTGTTCTATACTTTTAATGTTTTGATTATTATGTAGGAGGAGGATTTTCTTTTGTGGTCCAATCTATTTAGAGTTCTGTAGGATTCTTGTGTGTTTATGGGCATTTCTTTCTTTAGATTGGGGAAGTTTTCTATGATTTTGTTGAAACTGTTTTCTGGGCCATGGAGCTCGGAGTCTTCTCCTTCTTCTAGTCATATTACTCTTAGGTTTGGTATTTTTATAGTGTCCCAGATTGCTTGGCTGTTTGTGTGAGGAACTTTTCAGTTTAACATTTTCTTTGACTGATGTATCAATAACTTCAATAGTATATTCTGCCCTTGAGATTCTCTCTTCCATCTCTTATATTCTTTTGGCATTGCTTATGTCTGTGGTTCCTGTTCTGTTCCCTAGATTTTCTAACACTAAGATTGCTTCAGATTGTGTTTGTTGTTGTTATTGTTGTTTCTCATTCCTCTTTTCAAGTATTTCTATTTCAGGAATTCAGGAGCTGTGTTAAAAACTCAAAAGAGGCCAAATGGATAACAGATATTGAGCCTGGGTTCTGTGAGAGATGCCTGGAAGATAAGATAAAGAAAGCCACCTAGAGAAGTTTCCTCACTGTTCACAAGTCTTAGGCTCTGAAAGTGAGTAAAGGCATTAGCAAAAACTAGAGGGCATACACAGAGATGAAAGACAGAGGGATGGAGAATATATAGATGGGTTCTCTGAGTTTTCTCACCAGCAGAAGCCAGCCCTGGCCTCTCTGAAAGGCATGGAGTTTTAGCACAAATGATTCCATATGCCCTTCTGTATATTTTTAAAGATGTAAAAAATTCTAATGTAGAGTGTCATAGCACAAAATCATATGCTTAGGATACTAATCCAGCCTGCCAGGTTTCTGCCTATGAAAGCTCAAAGCTTCCAAAAGAATTCATTGCCTGTTCTAGGTAGAACGTAAGGCAGAGCAACTGTCTACCTGTCTCTTTCATAGCTTAGACATGTAACTTTGGAAACACCCATGAGCAAGGCCAGATGAGTTTAACCTGGACCAAATAATGTTTTTCTTTTACTCTTTCTCTCTTTGCTTCTTTTAAAATTTTTTTCAAGAAATTTCAAATTTCTCGATGTAGCCTTGGCTGTCCTGGACTTGTTTTATAGACCAGGCTGGGCTTGACTCTTAATTATGGAGATCCAACTGCCTTTGCTTTCCTGAGTACTGGGATTTCAGAGGGTGCCAGCATGCCCACCTATAATCATCCTTTTTCATTCCTACTTTTTGAAATTTCTATTTCCCTGACTCTACTCAAACCCTCAGCTCTCCCTGTGTCTATTCATCCATTCTGTCTTGAAATCACTCTCTCATTTTTGTATACACTGGGGTTGGGCTTAGGCCATACTAGACTCTCTTCTGTTTGAAGAAGTTGGTTCTTGATTGGCATCTAGATGTCCTTTCCTTTCACTTAGTACATGATGTTGCCTATTTTCTATGGTGCATTCAGAAATATCTTTTCTCACATCCTGGTGTATGTGATTCTAGAGATTCATGTGGGACAATGAGGCTGATAGTCTTGAGGAAATGTCAATTGGCAAGTAGAGGACTAAGTCTGAGCAAATCATTGTTGGAAGAAAATGACATTCTCAGGAAAACACATTATTAATGACATGTTTTAAACAAAGAAAATGTCTAACAAGAAAAATATTTTGATACCTCAGTTGAATCTTTTTGAAGTTTCATTCATGATGCAGATTTTAAATAAAAAAATATCCTGCTCCTGTAAACTTAGTCTCTTGCCGTCATGTTTTCTGCTTTAAAACTCACTGTTTTCTCAGCTGTTATAATTTGGATAAATAGTGTCCCCTCTCCAAGACTTAAGGGTTCCCAATAACATTTTCAGAGGTGAAGTTTTTGAGAAGCAATTGGATCTCAAGTTGTCAGACCTAAATCAATGGTATAATGTATTGTTGAATTGTACAACCCACAGTAGACTAGGTTATCTCAGTGCAGTGAAAACTGGAAAGCTGGGCCTGGCTGGAAGAAGTAGTACCTGAAAGAATCTCTTGTACCTACCTCCCACTCTCTATCCTTCTGGGCCTTCATGAATTGAGTGATCTCATGTCACATACTACTTCTGCCATAACAATCTTCTTCATCACAGGCCAGCAGCAAAGGAGCCAATAGACCATGTTCTGAAACCTCCAGAACCATGAACCAAAATAGTGCTTTTCTCCCTTAAGCTGATTGTACTCAGTTATTCTGTCACATTCATAAACAGCAATTAATACATGAACCTTTATTTATATCAGTAAAAATAGCTATTACTAAAATTATTTTTATCATACAAGAAAACAATAATGTAAGAAAATTTATTACATAATTTATAATTTTGTTATTTATATTTATGAACAAGACTTAATTCAGAAGTCATGAGTTGACTGTTTATTCCTTAGCTATGTGTAGTCTTTAATAGCTACACAGTTTCTTTTGTAGCTGTACAAAGAATTAATTTAGCCTTAATTCATTAAAGCCCACCAAAAAATTCCTTGCATTAAGACAAGTAAAATAAAAAATATCAGATACAATCAATAGATTGACTGAAATTCATTAATTTAGAATCAATATATAGAACATTCCAAGAGTAAGCATCCATCAGATTGAAACTGGATAATCTTAATGTGCCTTAATAATTGCATAAAATGATCAAGTCATTTTCCTTGAAAATGCTCTGAGGGCATGCGTTTCATTATTCATTGTTTTGTTTTACTGAAGTAACATGTCAGTCATATTTTAATATGCATGGATGAATATAATCATGTTAGGGCAATGGTGGGGGATAAACTTCTTCCTGTTTCAGAGAGTTTACACCGAACAGTCAACTGGTGCCCAGGACTAATGCGGTATCTTGGCACATGTGGGCAACTGTAATTCTTTGTAATCCAAAAGATGAGATCCTGTTATAAAAAGAGAAGTAGGAAACCCTAGATAAGTTAAAATCCAGAAATTTTTAAGTATTTGAGTCAGGCAACACTTCATATATTAAACATTAATTTAATAACTACATATAAAGTAACAAAAACCCTAGACAATGATGAGATTGAAAGGTATTAGATTTGATGACCAATAGATTTCTCTGCTTAAATTAGTGTTCTTGGACTATACATAGGTGCACTCCCTCCTTCATGAATGCTTGTTTATTGTTGATATTAGAAAAATAACATTTCTTTAGAGATTACATTTAGTCTATCAAATTGGGACTATACATATGTAAGGATTCATTCAGCTATCATCTCCTTAATCGCTGGAAACTTCCTTTGCCTGTTTTGCAGACAGACCTGTAGAAGAGAAAGAAAGGAAAATGCATTCAACAACGCATGGATAGAGCCTCATATCAGAAGGAGAGACTAGGACTTCAGTGCCTTCTTCTACTCTGCATAACGTCTTCCTATGGCAATGATCTTAGCATACATTGATCTTACCTACATAAACCACATGTTTCTAATAGTATGTAAGTTCTGGTATCTGCATAAAATTCTGATTGGATTGTTATTTTGTATTTTTAAGCATTGTGTCATAATTATATCTAGTATTTTTTGGTTCACCAATTATGACATAAACATATTGGAAGAAAATTATCAATCTCCACACTGCTCACAGGGCTTGGAGAAATGCTTTGCATTCAGCAAATTTTTCAATAAATATTTATTTAATGAGAGAGAAGGAACGAAGGGAGAAAGGATTGCAGAGCAATCCATTTTTTTTTCTTTTCTTTTTTAGTTTTTTAAAACAAGGTTTTCCTGTAGCCTTGGCAGCTTGGCTGTCCTTGACTTGCTTTGTAAACCAGCTTGATCTTGAACTCACATCCACCTGACTCTGCCTCCCTGAGTCCTGGGAGTAAAGGTGTGTGCCACCATGCCTGGTACCTCTTTCTTTTTTACCCAGAATTTATTATTTACTCCAATAAACCCCAGGTAACTCCTTTTTTTGACTAATTCCTATCACCCTTGACTACCACTCTCTTGACCCTCAATCAGAATTGTCTGGTGCATGGACTTATCATAACAATGCTTAATCATCAGGATTTTGTCCAGAAGATTGTTCATTA
Organism: Acomys russatus; assembly: GCF_903995435.1. NCBI lineage: Eukaryota > Metazoa > Chordata > Mammalia > Rodentia > Muridae > Acomys > Acomys russatus. The sequence goes on from NC_067138.1 coordinate 21,378,656, forward strand.
TCTATTCTGTCCATGCCTTTTTCCTCTTCCATACATTCCTTAACGGTAAACTAAACAGTTTGGCATGCCACCCACAATTGTGATATGCTATTTTCTGGTATATTTCCAAATCCACTTATTAGATATTAAAAAGCAGAGTGACAGAGATTCAGGAGCTCTTGGAATGAAGGGTAGTATAACTATGTACCATGCAAAGATCATTTGAAAGACGAAATGGCCTTAACAGTTGTGGATCTAATGGTAAAGTCATTCTGTGGAAGACAGGTGAAAATGGACTGAAACACAAAGAATACTGGAAGGGCTCAAAGCTGGGAGCAAGAAAGATAGGATTTCTTTTTACCACATTTTCAAAGAAAAGATTTTAAAGAGTTTTATAATTTATATAATATCTTTTCATTATATAAATATGATAGAAAAAACAAAAGCAATTGTCATATTACAAAACACAACATTAGGGATATTTTCCTAATCATTTATATTCAATAAATATGAATTTTTATGTTTGTGCCTATATTTTACATAACATAAATTAGTTTATATTTAACATTTCATCCTATGACTTGATCTCTTTTTATAAAAATACTGGAAAAAATCTTTACATCAAAATCAGGATGTATGTGTGTATTTGTGTGTTTATGTATTCAAATATATAAGTGTTCTTGTTTTGTTTTGTTTTGTTTTCAAGACAGGGTTTCTATGTGTAGCCTTGGCTGTCCTTGACTCGCTTTGTAGACTAGGCTGGCCTCAAACTCACAGCGATCCATCTGTTTCTGTCTCCCGAGTGCTGAGATTAAAGGCATGCGCCACCACCACTCGACTGAATGTTCATTTATATATCTGATGCTTCTTAATAGAATCAAAGTTCTCTAGTATGTAAATTTATAAATTTAAAATTAACTTTTGTTGTTGGAAACTAGATTGTTTCTACTTTTATATGCTTTCCACATTTGCTATAAAAACTTTCTCGTGTTTTGTAGTATAACTTTTCATATTTCATTTAAAACATATGGAGAAGAATGGACTATTATGATAGCTATATAAAATGCATTGAAAAGATTTTCTTCAAGTGATTTCCTAATATGGAATTCACATGTCAATGAGTAGCTAGGGCAGAACAAAACCAAAGGAAAACCATGGGAGACTCCAGCTGCTGAGAGGCCCCCTTTTCCAGGGTCCACAGTGACTCTGAATAGCCACATGTAAGGGGTACTGAGAAAAGAGTGCACCCGTGGGTGAAGAGAGGGGTAGAATATTTCAAAGTTTTTTCTAATTTGACATTTTGCAACTCGGAGGATATGAAAGGGAAACACAACTCATTTGCTTCTTTCTGACATATGTCAAGAAAAGATAATTCTGAACTTTATTTTATATTTTAAAATGTCTGCTGTACAGTTTTTGCACACCAGAAAGCACACACTTCACAGAATGTAGTGTTTGCTGTTCTGAAACTCCAGGAGGTAATCAATGGCAACACGGAGTCTAGCACAGTTGGGAAGTGTGGTTTCATCTCATACCCATCTAGATTCTAAAGTTAGATTCTAGAAGTTATTTGTTCAAGGACAAAGAGCAGAGGAAGTAGAAGGGAAGGGAAGAAGGAAGACGACTTGACACAAACGTTCTTTCTCATGCAATCCTAAGCAGTGTGTATTTTAAGCAATCTGAGCTATGAGCATTCAGAGAATAACTACAATTACCTGTCATTGGTATTAAATGCCCTGAGCAAACATACCAGAGTAGGCCAGGGTAGGACAAGAAGAACATGGGACACAAAGAAGATCAGCAGAACCTGTACAATGGAAAGAAAAAGAGGTAATACACTAGATCTAGACAAAAATTAAAAATTTCTGTTAGCTTATCCTGTTCCTCAAGAAAATTAATTACAATTAATATCAAACTTGCACCTACAGTATGTACAGAATGACAGCGGCATTTTACATTTAACACTGTATAGTTTATCATTCTGTAGCCCAGTCACTTTCAATTTTAAAGTTTTTTTAAATCAAATATAGAGGAAAATAGCTCTCTTGGTCATATCCTGGGGAAGACCCCCATCTAGATTGCAGTCAGTGGTTGAGCCTTAGTGTGAGTTAGACAAGGTAAACTGAATAGCCATGTAAACTATATTATGATGCTATAAAATATAGAAAATTTTATTGTCCTAAAGCTGGAGATTTACATATGGTAGTGCACATGAAATAACAAACCATATTTATAACAGGGGCCTCACAATATTACAAGCAATGGCATTTCCCTAAACAAGTCATGAGGCAGAAAGGGAGACTGGTTTGTTCTCTAAAGAAAGGGGAGAATAATGACTACTAGGATGGTGGGACATGATTGTCTTATTCCAAAAAAAAGTGAAAAAAGGAAATGAAGAAAAATCAGAAAATATAAAGCTGTGAAGGAAGACATGTTTTAAAGAGGAAGAAAGTGGGGAAGAGTACAAAAGAATCCTTGGCAGCTCTAGGAACACCAGTCCTGAGTGTTATGATAGATGATCTACGATTTTGTTTATTGCCCAAGGGTTTTGGACAACATTATACTATGTCTGCTCTTTAAAGGGTCAAAATGCACAACTGTCTATTAAAAAGACTTATAAATGGGACAGTAAAAGGAATTAACTTGACAGTCATCAAAACTACTCAAAAACTTTTTTTCTTCATGGAGCATTCATTGTAGAGGATTCCATTAAGGGCTCTCATGAGAGGTCAATGGCTAAAGTATTTGCTGTGCAACCATGAGCACCAGAATTTGGATTCTCAGCACCCATGTTAAAGGCAAATGGATGCAATGGCTCACCTTTATCATCCTAGCCCACTGTATATGACATAATGACAGGGGATTCCTGGAACAAGCTGGCATTTAAAATTGGCTAAATCCGTGACCTCTGGATTTGAATGTGAGGTCTTGTCTCAATAAAAAGGTGGAGAGGACTGAAAAAGATGTTATTCTTGGGCTTCCATATGCAGATTCATATGTGCACACATATCCATACATATATGTGCATCCCTACACATTAAAACACACATACTCACTAGATATATTTATAAGTGGAATAAAAAAATTTATTAAGTATCTGCTTCAACTAGAGTGCAGAAGACATTGACTATTCAGTCATTTTTACATAATTCATCAGTGAACTTGCAAAAGCATGATTTATGCTTTCAATAGACTAGGATCCAAATCGTATCATAAGTAGGTTAACATTTCTCATCATTTGCAAGAAGCAAAGCAGCCCTGGAGTATCAGCAAGGAATGAACATTTAGCATTTTCATGGTTTTTAAATTCAATTGACTTGGAGAGATATAAAAGACATGAAAACAGTACTGAAGTGTAGGAGAAGTGGAGAGTGGGAAATGGTGGAGAATGTGATATATTTTTAGACGGCTTCCATGTTATAGAGTTTGGATGAATTCTTATTCTTTCCATGCTTGAATACGCACTAGAGCTTGAAGATATTAAAGGTACTGAGAAGTAACCACATAATCTCTCATTAAGTTTATTAACTAGACATGCTAGTTTTTAAGGCACAGGCAGCTAATAAGCAAATACTTAATGAGTATTTATAATGTAACGTAGGAGAATGAAGACTGAGTTTTTTTAGTAGACTAACTCTTTAATTAGATAAAAGCAATGGTCAAGGCAAAAAATTGTCTATTAATGGTACAAATTAAAAAACATCATTTTAATTGCTAACAATGGATAATATTCTGTGTCCTAGTATGAAAGAGGATGTCACTTTTAATTTATGCCTCAGAATAACACAGAAAAGCCATGTCTTTGGTTTGAACAATGTTTAATTATACTAAAGATGATATACAGTTCTAAGCTATTTAGTCAACATTTCAAAACAAGTCATTTTGAAGGAATTTGGCAGTATGTTTTGAACAGTTGTTCTACTTTTAATAGCTGACTATGAGACTGAAGACATGCCTGATGTAATTACTAAGTAATATTTATTTTATTCTGTCAAATATCTAATTTTTATGTTTATCATATATGCCTCCCTTAATTTTCTGGATGACTTTCCTCATAGATAATAATTTGGAACACAATGTAAACATAATGAAATCAAGTTGGAGTTTCTATTAAAACCAGATTTCTTGCCCAAATGTATTAGTGTCTCTGTGCCTTTCTCTCCTTATTTTCTTGTGTTTTTCCTATGCTACACAATGCATTGTGGAATGATCCTTCCCATTATGCTATGCATATGCACATTTGTTCACAGTATAGTTTTTTAGCTTCTATTATAATTTGAATGTTAGATGCCCTTTATAAGGGATGGTTGGCATAGTTTTGAGAGTTTCTAGAACCTTGGAGAGCAGAGGCCAATGAGAGGAAGTCCGTCACTGGACATAGTTCTTGAGGTTTTATGGTCTCAGTCCACTTCCTGTATTGTCTCTGCTTCCTGGACTGTGGTAAAGTGAGGAGTCCCAGTCCTATACTCACATCACAGCACAGTGAGTTCCATGATGCCTTCACTTACGTAATGAACTGCACCCTCCCACACCATTAGATAAAATAATTGCCTCCTTTAAGTTGGTTCTTATCAGGTATTTTGTCACAGCAGTGAGAAAAGTAACAAATATAGCTGTCATAGATGTAGAGACATTCCTAAGTAGAGCACACAGCCTTAGATTAGGCTAGAGTGTACATTGTAATTCAAATATTCTTGTGAAGTGAATATTTTTAAAAGGTTAGTTTATAAAATCAAAGTAATAATACACATTATCTTGGTTGCTTTTTTTTATTATATACAATTTATTTAATAGCTTAAGATCATTCAAAATACAATGCTAGAGCATTGTGCAGTTGAACAAGCCACGTTTGTCATGAGGTACCTCTGTTCATGTGATATGGGTGGTACCCCACTACTTCTAGTGGTTTCTGAAATTAAAGCCTAAGCATTGCTAGTACCTGCTCTTCTGCACCATCAGTGCAGACAATCCCTGCATGTTTCACCTTTCTAACACTACCCCCACCCAAATATACACACATCGGGTTTAAAAAGACACACCGAACATCTCATCTCTATCAACTTAAAACGTCTATCTAGACCTAAAAACATCCTAACCCCTAAACAAGTAAGCTTAATTGTAAAACTAAACTATCTGGTCTTCAACTCCATTAGAGACTTGGGAAGGAATAAAATTAGTTACCCGAGTAAACAGGAAATGCAGGTTAGCAGCGTCCAAAGTGTAAAAAAAAAAAAAAAACAAAATGACAGAGACAGTTTGCTGGCTGCACAGTCACCCAAACTCTCTATAACGTTGGAGCATCAACTTTAGCCTTCTGGCCCAGTATATCTGACAGACGTATTTGTGGGACAGAAACTATTGAGGAGGTGGTTACCCTGTCTTAGCAGAGTTTAGCCTCACCAAGATAGGAAATATGTTTTCTTCAAGGCTACCAAATAAAAATAGCCAAACCACTGTGAATGTAACATTAATATAACTCCTGATTGTTTTGTGGTTCTTCTTACTGTGTGTAGTTTATTTTATATGCGTTTAATAATATAAGTGTATATGTAAAAAATTTAAAATATTTTCAAAAACACACCTAATAGATACTTACACACAATCACTCTACAGTAATGCTCGTTACTAAATTAAGATGTAATGACCTTGTTAATCCACTCTAAATCTTTCTAAGATGGAGTAGCGCATCAGCAACAGGTGGCCAAATACATGAGACAACATTAATGTAATATAGAAATTGGAGGCATTTACTGATTACAGCTTCACATAGATGTGCACAATGAGGGACTAGCAATTCATTTTCAAGCCCAACAACTCAAGTTCACATGTGGTAAGTGATGCCTAAATCCTTTTTATTTTATTTTATTTCTGTGATAAGACGCTGTGACCAAAGGCAAAATTGAAATGCAAACATTGAACCTGGGGCTTAAAGTTCCTGAGGTTAGTAGAGTCCATGGCCACCACTGGGGAGGGGCATAGCAACCAGGTGGAGAGGCACTGGAGCAGTTGCTGACAGCTTATATCTGATTGAGAGGATAGAGAAGGAGTGAGGCAGGAGTGCTAATCATGGAATGATGTGGGCATTTGGAACCTCAAAGACCACGCCCAGTGACACACCTTCTACAACAAGGCTACACTTCCAAATCCTTCCCAAATGGTTCCTCAGACTAGGGACTAATTAATCAAACATAGAAACCAATACATGTCATTCCCAGTTAAACCACCACACTGATCACATTTCCAGAATGATTATAAAATATCTTACATTGCATATAAAAACTAAGGTTCAATACATGTTGGTTTTCTTTCTTTTCTCACCTTTTTAAAAGGTGTTTTTGGGGGGTTTTGTTTTCTTAAGACCTTAAAATGTCAAATACTCTAAAGTGTACTGACATGCTTTAGTGTTAAAAAGACTCTACAAATACACTAGGTGGTTCTATTTTATGCTAGGGTATAGGGGAGTTTTCAAATTTATTGTTAAATAAGAATTCTTTCAGAACATTTGATGACTTATTCAAAATTATAGATGTCTTAAGCTCTGTTTTTAGGTTTCTTCCTTAAACCTTATCTTGTTCCTGTCTATAGCCCTGGCCTCTATAGTCACCCCCAAGTTAAGCACACCGAGGACTTGCAGCTGGTATCTGCAAATGAGAGAGCACACACAGCATTGGTCTCTCTAGGCCTAGGTTACCTTAGTCAGTGTAATTTCTAGTTCATCTATTTCTTACAGATTTCGCCTTTATTTACTGTTGTATACAATTATATTGTGCATCTGTACCACAGCTCCATTACCCATTCTTCAGATGGAAATCGAGCTGGTCTCATTTTGTAGCTATGGTGAAAAGAGTAGCAGTGAACATGGATATGCAACGTGTCTAATAGGATATGGGGTCATTTGTGTATATGCTCAGGAGTGGTAGGCATTGGGTGACATGGAAGTTTTACTGTTAGCTTTTGAAGGGCCTCCACACTTGTTTTCATAGTGGCTACATCAGTTTCCATTCACACCAACAATGAATAATGACAGTTAATTCCTCTCATGCTCATATGATGTGTTGTCATTTATTATTTTTTTTAGTAGAAGCTATTTTGACTAGGGTAAGTGCCATCAAACTGGAATAGGAGAACCCTTATTCTGGAGCTAGAACTGGTTAAGTGGAAGAGGTATACGAGTTTATGACAGAGAGGGATGACCAACACTAAAGATGTTTGGAAAACAATAAGAAAATCTACTGGTTACTATCCTCTCGGAGGCTCATAAGTTCTTAAAAGCCACATAATAGTAGCAGATATACAATACTTCTCTACACATTGTTGGTCAGGAGTTCTGGAAGATACACTAAGCTGCCCACCAGAGCTTGATGATAAAGCCATCTAGCTGAAGATATGGCACTCTGGGCAAAATATGCAGAAATCAAATAGAAACTGACCTTGAAACTTCCTCCCTCCAGGCTAACTTTAATAATGCCAGAAGATTCATCAACAGCCTTACCTGGTCAAAGTGCCAAGAGTCAATTACAGTGGAATTCATGACCCTAAATGGAATGCTTATAGCAATTCCCCCACCAAGGCTCAGGGAACATTATAAAAAAAAGAACAGAAATATGGAGAGGGTAAAGTATAGGGAAGTATGCTACAATAAACACTTTTTTTTGCATGTAGCAGGGCTGTTATATTCATGAAGTCACTGCAGTTGTGGTTGCACACATAAGACTTGAGCAAGATTGGACTTATCAATATTTCAACATGGCATGGGAGGGGCTCATGAGGACCCACCCTTCCCTGAGGACACTTTGATAGTTAGTGCTTGCTGTAGGACGTGCTGCCACTTTTATAAACGGTATAGCTGTGGATAAATTTCTGTGCTACAACAAATAGCATACAAACCATGATCATTAAAACTAACCTAACTAAAGTCAGACACACACACACACACACACACACACACACACACACACACACACCATGAAAATAACTTGGAGACTTGGAAGAAGAAGAAGGGTTTCACAGGAAGAGGACAGGGCAATGAGAGAGGCTATGGTGGTTTGAATGGAAATGACTTTCATAGACTCAGATATTTGAATATGTGGTCTTTGGTCAACAGACCAGTTGAGAAAGGACTGGAGGAGGCATGTCACTGAGGGCAGGCTTTGAGGTCTCAAAAGCACACACCATTCCAAGTTAGCTCTCTCTGCCTTGTGCTACTGGGCAAAGGTGTCAAATAGCCTTCACCTGCTGTTCCAGTGCCATGTCTGCCTACATGCTGCCATGCTTCCCACAATGATAGTCATGGCTTCTGACCCTCTGACCCTCTAAGTACCAAAAAATCAACCCCTCTTTTTATGGGAAGTTTCCTAATTTATTTATGTTGGTTAGTTTTACATCAATTAGACACACGTTAGAGTTACTAGAGAGGAGGGAGCCTCAATTGATAGAATGCCTCCATAAGATCAGCCTATAGACAGGTCTGTAGGGTATTTTCTTAATTAGTGTCTGATATGAGAGGGCCAGATCACTGTGAATGTGCCCACCCTTAGGCAGGTGGTAATAGATTCTATAACAAAGCAATCTGAGCAAGCCATGGAGAGAAAGCAAACAAGAAACCCTTCTGTGGTCTCTGTGCCTCCAGGATCTTGCCCTGTTTGAGTTCCTGTCAAAACTTCCTTCAATAATAAACAGTGATATGGAATTATAAGGCAAATAGATCTTTTCTTCCTCAACTTACTCTTTGGTCACAGTGTTCATGCTAACAGTAGAAATCCTAAGACAGTCACGTGTCTTATAAAAAACACACTTACAAAAGTAGCTGAAACGTCTGTAATGAGAATAAAAATATTCAATTTCATCACATCTCCCATCTATTGAAATCTACATGCATGGTCCCTTATTAGTTCCATGAATTCTATGGGTACTTTCCAATGTAAACGCTTATCTAAAGAGTGAAAGCTATCATAAAAACGTATGAGAGAGAACATGTGACATTTGTTTTTGTGGGTCTGGGCTATCTCACTGAGAATGATTATTTTCATTTATACCTGGAAATTTTGTAATTTCATTTTTTTATGGCTGAATAATATTACATTGTATGAATACCCTACATTTTTTTTTGTTATCCTTCCATCAGTTGATGGACATCTAGGCTATTTCCATTTCCAACCTATTGAAAATAGAACAGCAGTGAGTACACTGGGTGAGTACCTCTGTAGTAGAATGCCTAGTCCTTTGGGAATATGTCTTAAAGTGGTGTGGCTGGATCATATGGTCAACCTAGATCTAGCTTTTTTACTAGCAACCACATTGATGTAAATAATTTTAATAGACTTATCTGTTAAAAGTGAATACAAAATTTCTTAAAAGTTAAAGAAAGAAAGAGCATTTACACCAACACTAACCAATGCCAGGTGATGTGAAAATTAATGCAAACTTATTGCTAAGAATAAGTAGTTGTATTTCCTAAAAATTCAAATTTATCAGAAAAGTGTACTTCTAAAATTGTGTAAAATGAATAACAAGGAAATTTAAAAATCAAATCAAAAGTTAACATACATGAAAGAGAACAAATCCATATCCACACTAGGAGTTTTTAAACATATATTTCATAGTGATGAATACAATACTGCCTGCCCGAATAGTCGACAATGACATGGAATATATGCCCATCAAAATAGCCAACACCACACAGTAGACATATCAAGAAAACTATTGCTAATGACAGAACTGATTTTTCTCATTGCTGTTCAGGAATGTGTTGCTTCTAAACAATTTTCTCATGCTAGTCATATCCTGGATCACCTGTGCAGTATCAACACATCTCAAATGATTTAAAGCAGACACATAAAATAAAAGCAATATGAAAACAGAATTAGACAAACAAGAAACACTTCCCTTTAAGCCATGGGTCTTAAATGAAGAAGGGCTGAAAAAGAGCAAGGCCAGCCTCTACTGTCAGAACCATCTGTTTCCAGGTGTATGTTTTGTCATTGGTGCCCAGCTTTCCACCAGAAATTTCTGCCTCGTGGTCTGTCTATCTGTGGAGCTCTCAGTCCTTCTACTGTCATGTAAGATTGCAGTAATGAGGCTCAGTCATGAATAGAGGAAAGCAAGGCCTTCACTCTGCTGGGTCCTTGGTACCTGTGTTAATTTAGTTTGCCTCTCAATTGAAAGACCTTAGGGAAGTTAGTTTAGACAGATTTCCTTAGTTCTGTCTCATTTGTTTTCTTGAATATATGTAAAAATAATGAAGAGCTATTAATTTCAATATATAGACTGGTGACAGCATTATTATACTTTGAAATGGTTTCTAATTTTGTACACCTGATTTGATTCATTAGAGCATGGTTTATAATTCTTAGGTATTAAATTGCTAGCCTTGATGGAGGGATAGCAGCCCCCAAAGATATTTTAAGTTGGTGAGGGGAGAATTTTATTTTTGTGAAATTTCAACAAACGATGTTAAATGACTCTATGTCTGAGGAAAATCTATATGTGGTGCAGAATGTTTCTGTCAGAATTCAGTTGCATAGGAAACGAGAGTCAGTGCCACAGCCAGTGCTCCAAAGATTGTGTGACTTGTGGGAGCGGGCTGACTCTATGTCTGAGGAAAATCTATATGTGGTGCAGAATGTTTCTGTCAGAATTCAGTTGCATAGGAAACTAGAGTCAGTGCCACAGCCAATGCTCCAAAGATTGTGTGAATGCTTCTATATGACTTGTGGGAGAGGGCAAAGCTTTCACAAACTGTCGAATGACATTCCATATAGAAATCACTTACCAGGGGCCAGAGAGATAGCTCAGCAGTCAAGCGTGGATATAGCTCTTGCAGAGAACCTAAGTTTGGCTCCCAGCACCTGAACCAAGTGGCTCATAGCTGCCTTTAACTGCAGCTCTAGGGGTTCTCATGCCTTTTTCTGGCCTCAACAGGTCTGTGTCATACACATAGGCACACATACACAAATACATATACACATAAACTTTAAAAAAAAATAGTAGCACATTTTAATAATTCAACCATGTTCAAAAGTAAAGAACAAAAATATTTTAAGCTGCTAGAAAGTCAAGAACATTGTAAGGCTATTTCTCTGAATTCTTTTTGTTAAGTGAGTGATTTTTAAACTATTATTTTTTTATTAATTTATTCTTGTTACATCTCAATGGTTATCCCATCCCTTGTATCCTCCCATTCTTCCCTCCCTCCCATTTTCCCTTTATTCCCCTCCCCTATGACTGTTCCTGAGGGGGACTTCTTCCCCCTGTATATGCTCATAGGGTATCAAGTCTCTTCTTGGTATCCTGCTATCCTTCCTGTGAGTGCCACCAGGTCTCCCCCTCCAGGGGACATTGTCAAATGTGAGGCACCATTTAATTAATTTATTCAGATTATAACTCAATTATCCCATCAGTTGTATCCTTCCATTCCTCCCTCCCTCCTGTTCTCACCCTATCCCCTCCCCTAGGTTTATGACCAAAGGGGACCTCCTCCCCCACTATATGGTCATTGGCTATCAAGTCTCATCTTGGTAGCCTGCTTATTCTTTCTTTGAGTGCCATCAGGCCTCCCCACCAAGGGGAGGTGGTCAAATATGAGGAACCAGAGTTCATGTCAGAGTCAGGCCCTGCTCTCCATATAATTGTGAAGAATGTTCTGTCCATTTGGTAGATCAGAGTAGAGGTTCGATGTTTACTACTTATATTGTCCTTGGTTAGTGCCCAGGGGGGTCTTCTCTGAATTCTTAAATGTAATATCATACAGAAAAATACAAAGTACTAGGTAGTTCAGTGATACAAACAATGCCACGAAGCTCATTAATCACCACTCATGTTGATAAATAGAACACTCTCAACCAAACATGAAAGTATTATGCTATAGTCGTACATGGTTTTAACTCCTTAGTTTTTTCCAAGATCATCACTAGCAATTTAAAACCTAAGAATTATAAACTGTGCTTTAATGAATCAAATTCGATGTACAAAATGTAAAAAGTAGTTTCCTAGATGTTTCTGTGTAGTACAATAGAAACATGTTTGTACTCTGTTAGTTTGTATTTTCCTACAGGACACATTTTGTTCTCCCTCCTGATCTAAACAGAGAAGGTTGCAATTTTGCATTGTGTAGTTTGCTAAAGGGATTTTTTTTAGATTAACAAATTTACCTTACATTTAAAGTAAACCGAGTCTTTTAATATAATTCGTTTATTGGTTAAAATTCTACCCATCTATAAATTTAAACAACACGTTCACCGTGAAGACCCCTCTAAGCCAGTGTTCCTGCAATCCACTCTGAGTGATAGGTCTGTCTTTTAACCACCTTAATGTGTTTGTCTCAAGAAATGGTGTAACCAATTGTAAGATGTGTATCTATATCTGTGCACAGCAGTAGAGAGAAGAGAAAGTCGATTTCTTGACTTATCTCTGCATCTGCAGTCCACAAAGCCCAGCACGTGGAAGCCACTCAGTATGCATATGTATCCTTTTAAGGTCCATAGAGGGGGCTGTCCCAAGCTGATAATCTGGCCTGTATGGCTCGTGAGATTTATGTTGGAAGATCTTAACTGTTTCTAATTTGAGACAAACATGTCCAAGACTGTATGATTTGTGAAAGTGTAGCCAGTTAGTGCAGCCAAAAGAGCCACAGAGAATTCTGAAACAGTTCAGCTGCTGTGAATACACTCAAGTCTTTTCAATAACAAAAAAGGCAAGGATAAAATCCAAAGCACCAGGGATAAACTTTGCTTCCAAGCAGCCAATTCCTCACATTCGTGAAGATGTACTCCATCTGATATCAAAGTCTGTCCCAAAGTATACTCATCAAGGCTTGAGAATGAACTAAGGTTTCCCTGTTCATTTTATTGTCACTATTTTGTAGTTTAAGGCCACACCTAATGCAAAGATAAGAATATTCCAAGACAAACAAACATGTTTGGTAAAAGGATTAAAGGCATATGTTATTCATTTATAACTTTGATTTCTTAAAAAAAAATATTGCATGATGTAGCTCCTATTTTTAGTTTAGGGAATTCAACTCCATGAACAAATCTAGCCCAAAGAATTTGCAAAATAGTGTTTCAGTCTTCTTGTTTAAATACACCCTTTCTGATGAGTCTAACAGCTGCTCTTTGTGACCTAGAGTTTTAAATAAGGGAAGCATGTAGTTTACAACTTGTAAACCTATAGCTTGCTGAGCAATGTGACACATTGGTTCTGCTATACTTAAGACAAGTGTATTTGGTGAAATTTAGATTTTATATTATTAAAAGTTACCTTTAATTTTTCCAGGCCCTTAAGAATTAATTTAACATTTTATAATTTTTATAATTTGAGCATCCCACTACAGACCTAGGGAGGATTTCCACAAAAGACTATTACATGAGTCATTCACAGGCATTTGCCCACTATAAATTGTAAAATCTTTTTCATAACCAAAATAGTCCTCACCATTAAGTTTGTAGTAGACACTTCCAATTTGACACTGGAATTGATTGCTTTTAACAGCTAACTGTAACTACTAAAAATTATTTTTATACTGATGAAAGATCAATCTTAAAATGTTTATTATAAGCCACACATGGGGTGGTTCAGACCTCTAATCCCAACACTTGGTAGGCAGAGGCAGTTGGATTTCTTTGAGTTAGAGGCCAGCCTGGTCTACAAAGAGAATGCAGGACAGCCAAGGCTGCCCAGAGAAACCCTGTCTCGAAAAGAAAGTTCTTATAGTTATATGTCTGCTGTGTCAAACATAGAAAATGTACTGTCTGACGTGATTCAGATTATCTAAGCTATGTAGGAAAAGCCTTGTTTTCTAAAGAACATAGAAAGTTTAAAGCAAAAAAAAAAAGTGAATCAAATTATTACTACAATTTATATAATAGTAAAAGAACAGCTACTCCTGTTTGCTGTCAAGTTTTGGCTGTTTTCCCTGTGACAGCTCATCTTCGTCGTTACCACATTTTGGTTTTAATACTTTTCCTACTATTCTTGTTTATTACTTTTGTTGTGATAGTCTTAGCTTCTTTGCAGCATGTAAGTCTTTTCACTTAAAAATGTTCATAGCATGAAGATAACTAACATGATCCTTAAATTACCACAAAACACCAAAGCCTTATGTCCTCTGACTCTTGTGACATGGATAATATAATATCTAATCCTGACTTTGATGACACAACTCTAATATTATAGTAATCCCAAAAGTTCTGAGTTTCTTGATGTTTTCACACCTGTCTGACCTAATTTATCATCGAGTAGTTCTTCTTCTTAGGTCTCAGACCATTCACTACCCTCACACACATTTCTTCTACCACTTTCTGTATTATCCCCACCCATTAGTACTTTATTTTGGACATGGTGATGTAATCGTCTGTGGATCTCCAACATCCATACCTTATACGTACTTCAAAGCCAAATCTTGGGAAACTACCTAGAAAGAAAGAGCTTAGGTAAGTTAGGAGGAGGTTCTTCAAGGTCAAATGCCTAAACACAGATACAGATTCTGTGACTTCATTCTGTGCCCCACACACTTCTGATGTAAAGGGTCACAAACAGCCCTTGACAATGGGATTGAGGTAGGGGAGTTACAGCACCAGAACTGGCCAGAGAATCTTGGATCTGACCTTTTATGTGTTACTCTGTTAGAAAAGAGGTGAGAAGACAGTATTGGGGAGTCTCAACTTTCCCATTACTTGGTTGAGAGAGGTAATGTTGCAAAGGTTATATTTGATGGACGGCTCTTAAAAGCCAGAGCATCCATTCTTATAGAAGTGTAGGCTGAAATTATAGATGGCGTTCTTCAAAGGGGATTCATGCTCAATGTAATCAAGCAAACCTTGTATGTGTAGAACTAAGTAGTGACTTTAGTATGCAAGTATTTTAGAAGAATATCAGAAACATTTCCTCTATCCCAAAAATGGACAATATTTTAACCATTTAAGCCATCACACTGGTTGTATTTGGTCTGCACATTTACAAGTATACAGTTACTTTGCCCTTTTTGAAAATTGGTCTCCACATCAATGACTAAAAGTTGCAAACATAGTAATAAGTAGAATCTCCCCAAAGTTATTTTACTGCATTTTATTAAAAATTTATTTTTCTTTTTAATAGTTTCCTTTGAATCTGAGACTCAGACAGATACTGTTTGACTCTACACTCCATGGTGAATGGTCACATTCCTACTTCTGAGACTAAAAACATTAGGTCAAGAAAAGCAGATGGGTCACCAAAAGCCCTGAGTTATGCACAGTTTTCACTGCTCTCTATCAATACAATTCTCTCTGGCCTAGCAGTACCCACAAAAAATAAAGTAGCTTTACCATGGCAGAAACTGTGATCAGAACATCGTAGCAAGCTCAGAGGGTAGAATGGGTTTGGAATCCCTAAGTGCACATATTTAGAGAGTTATTAAGGTTTAACTTCTATGGAAGACACTCAGACAACACCACTTTGTGGTCTTCTATGTCTAACTTAAATTCATTCCATGAGAAAACACATGCATCTAGTACATTTATTAAAAATAAACAGAATTGGCCAGCCTGGTCTACAGAAAAAGTTAGAGGACAGCCAAAGCTACCCAGAGAAACCCTGTCTCGATACCTCTCCCTCAAATCTCAAGGATAATATTTGTGAATACCAGTCCCTGAAGCAGTTACAACAGTTGGAACAAAATCAAAAAAGGGAGGTCAGCTAAGAAAAGAAGAGGAGGAGAGATATGGGAGAGAGAGAGAGAGAGGAGAAAAGGAAGAAAGGGGAATGAAGGAAGGAAGGAAGAGAGATAGAAAGAGAAAGAAGAAAAAGACAGAAGGAAGAAAGGAAGGAAAGAGTAAATTTAATGAAACTGGTTTCCATAAGAAGCTGCATACATATGCAAAGCAGTACATCTTACTACAAAGCCCTAATATGGCTCTCTCTCACCTTTGCTTGACTTACAGACCCTGCATAATCAGAACTGTAAATGATTAATGTTTTCATGGCATATGATACCTTGTGGTGGTTTGTGTTACAAATGCTTGCCTTTCCATTGGCGGCACTATTTTGAGAGGACCTGGAAACTTTTGGAGATCTAGCTGAGCTGGCAGAAGATGGTCACTGGGAATGGGCAATTGAAGGTTTTATCTATCCTCTGGATCACACTGTATTCTCTGCATCCTGTCTGCAATGCTGTGAACAGCTGTTTTCTCTCACAGATGCTACAGCACATTAAAAGCTTAAGTTCTAACACTGCTCCAAGAGTTATAACTTGCTGTGGGTCTATATCATTTCCTCTATATATGTATTTCCCAAGCATATGGCATCCAGTTTACAGGGCTAAAACCCTGTAAACTCTGAGTAAAATAAAATAAACTTTTTACTCTCTTGAGGTATTTCCTTACAGATTTTTGATCACCATGGCACAAAAGTAAGTAGTGTGTTACATGTTATTATCTGTCTAGTTGGTACCTACGCCACTGAATAGAGCTAAAGTAGTCAATTCAAAAAATAATAGACCATGGCAGCGGGAATGCTCCACGGTTTGGAGGGACCAGGGTGCGGAGGACCTGCGTGCCCCTGCACATGGGAGGAGTGCAGATTTTCTCGGATCGGAGTGGCAGCGGCGGAGGCATCAGCAGCACCAGCACACCAGCATCAACAGCGGCAGTGGCTGAGGTTTGCAGCTCGGAGCCTTCCGATGGAGGCGATTGGTGTGGTGTCCGGTGAGAGTTGCTGCAGGAGAAGGGACTCTGGGCAGGATTTGGGTCGTGTGGTACCTTGGGACCCAGACTGGATTTGGCGGACAATTCGGCCACAGAGTCCCGGGTGCAGCTCAGTGCGAGTGCCGTGGAGACGTTGGCTCGACTCTGAGAGCAATTCTGCCTGAGGCACTAACTCAGTGCAGCCACAGCTCCCCTGCTGGGCTGAGCGCTCAGTTCCACCCATGGCACCAGCTCAGCTCAGCGGCAGCTCCCCTGCTATGGCACAGGCTGGGCTGAGCGCTCTGTTCCACCAGCAGCGCTAGTTCAGCGCAGCCGCAGTTCTCCTGCTGTGACGTGGGCTGGGCAGAGTGCTCAGCTCCTCCGGCTCTAAGACTCTGGTTGGACAGTGTGCAGTTTGAATCCAGAATTCCTGGCTGAGCTTGGCAGACAGTATGGGCCCTGAGTCAATAACTGACCACAGTACACACTTTGGGCCAAAAGCCCCTAGCTGGGCTTGGTGCGCAGTCCCAGCCCAAAATTCTGGCTGGACCCTGTGTGCATTTTGGGCCCAGAATCCCTAGGTGAGCTCAGCAGAAGGTTCAGGCCCTGAGAATCTAGCTGAGTTCGGCCCATGGTTTGGGCTCAGTGTTTCTGGCTGGACTTGGCAGGGGACACAGAAGGCTGTGGATACCTTGGCCTGACCCAAGGCACATTCAGAGACCCAGAATGATTGCAGGACCCACAACACAGGGGAGCTGAGGATCACTGGCTGTGAGAGTCCAAAACAACAGGGCTAGCCTCCTAACATCCACACGAGTGAAGCATCAGCGCTTCCAGCCTAGGGAAATCATGAAAAAACAAGTGAATATATCATCAGACTCCCTCCATCCAACTCTGGAAGCTACCTAACAAAAACAAAGATGGCAAGATGTCTAAAGGACAGCATAAAAGCATACGCAAAAAACCCCAAAACAACATGGCGTCTCCAGTTTCCAGCTATCCCAAAGAAAACAACCCAGAGAACTCAAATACAACAGAAATATAAGAAAATGACCTCAGATCCTTAGTAATGAGGATGATAATGGAGGAAACAAATAAAATTCGTAATCAAATGCAAGAAGACACAGCAAAACAGGTGAGACATACAAAAGAAGCACATAAAGTAGAACTGGAAAAAATTGCAGGAAAATGCAAACAGCCAGATGAAAGAAATAAATAAAACGGTTCAAGCTCTGAAGACCTATAAAGAGGCAATGGAAGAAACTCAGGAATATACAATCAGATGAAAGAAATCAAAAAATCAGTTCAAGATCTGAAAATGAAAACGGAGTCAATGATAAACACACAGACAGAAGAAAAACGAGAATGTGAGAGCTCAGAGAGGAAGGCAAGCAACACAGAGGTGAGCTTTTCAAAGAGAATCCAAGAGATGGAAGAATGAATCTCAGGTCTAGAAGATACAATCACAGATCTTGAAGCAACCATTAAAGATAATGCCAAATCTGGAAAACTCCTGACACAAAACATCCAAGAGATTAAGGACACCATGAAAAGAAGAAATCTGAGGATAATAGGCATTGAAGAAAGAGAAGATATCAGATTCCAAGGCCCAGAAAATATTATCAACAAATTCATAGAAGAAAATTTCCCCAATCTAAAGAAAGAGATGCCTATAAACATACAAGAGGCCTACAGAACACCAATTAGAATTGACTAGAAAAGAAAAACTGCCCATCACATAATAATCAAAACACAAAACATACAGAACAAAGAAAAAATATTAAAAACTGCAAGGGAAAAGGGCCAAATAACATTTAATGGCAAACCTATCAGAATTACACCCAACTTCTCAGCAGAGACCATAAAAGCCAGAAGGGCCTGGACAGAGATCCTGCAAACCCTAAGAGAACACAGATGCCAGGCCAGACTACTTTACCCAGCAAAATTATCAATAACCATTGATGGAGAAAACAAAATATTCCATGACAAAAACAAATTCAAACAGTACCTATCCACAAACCCAGCTTTACAGAAGGTACTAGAAGGAAAACTCCATCCCAAAGGGTCAAGCTACAACCAAAACTACTCAGGAAATAGATAACTATCCCATGGCAAAAACACAACTACACAAATGCTCGACTGGAACCAACATCAAAATTAAGACTCTTAACAGTCACTGGTCATTAATATCTCTCAACATCAATGGTCTCAATTCTCCAGTAAAAAGACACAGACTAACTGAATGGATGCATAAACAAGATCCAACATTCTTCTGCATTCAAGAAACACATCTCATCCATAATGATAAGCATTACCTCAGGGTAAAAGGTTGGAAAAAATATTCCAAGCAAATGGTCACAAGAAGCAAGCAGGCGTAGCCATTTTAATATCGAACAAAATAGACTTTCAACCAAAATTAATCAAAAGGGATGAGGAAGGACACTTCATACTCATCAAACGTAAAGTCAACCAAGATGACATCACAATTCTGAACATCTATGCTCCCAATACAAGGGCACCCACATTTGTAAAAGATCTGCTAAAAAGCTTAAACCACACATTGACCCCCACACAATAATAGTGGGAGGCTTCAACACCCCACTTTCACTGGGGGATAAGTCATTGAAACAGAAACTAAACCGAGAAATAACATCATTAACCAATGGCATGGGTCAAATGGATCTAACAGATATCTATAGAACCTTTCACCCAAACAAGAAAGAATATACCTTCTTCTCTGCACCCCATGGAACCTTCTCCAAAACTGATCACATCGTAGGTCACAAAGCAAGTCTCAATAGATACAAGAGGATTGAAATAATACCTTGTATCCTATCAGATCACCATGCTCTTAGGCTGCAATTCAACAACAACAGAAATAACAAAAAGCCTACACGTACATGGAAACTAAACAACTCTCTGCTAAATGACACCTGGGTCAGGGAAGAAATAAAGAAAGAAATCAAAGTTTCTGAAATTCAATGAAAATGAAGGAACAACATATCCAAATTTGTGGGATACTTTGAGCAGTGCTAAGAAGAAAATTCATAGCACTGAGTGCCTTTAAAAAGAAATTGGAAACATTGCACATAAGCATCTTAACAACACAACTGGAAGCCCTAGAAAAAAAAGAAGCAGAAACACCCAAGAGGAGTAGACGTCTGGAAATAATCAAACTCAGGGCTGAAATTAACAAATTAGAAACTAAGAAAACAGTCCAAAGAATCAACAAAACCAAGAGCTGGTTCTTTGAGAAAATCAACAAGATAGACAGACCATTAGCCAAACTAACTAAAAGGCAAAGAGACGGTATTGAAATCAACAAAATCAGATATGAAAAGGGAGACATAACAACAGACACTGAAGAAATACAAAGAATCATAAGATCGTACTTTGAAGGCATATATGCCACAAAATTTGAAAATCTAAAAGAAATGGATGATTTTTTTGAGAAAATTTCATGCCAAAGTTGAGCGAAGAACAGATAAACAAGCTAAAGAGTCCCATTTCCCCTACAGAAATAGAAGCAATCATTGATAGCCTCCCAACCAAAAAAAGCCCAGGGCCAGATGGTTTCAGTGCAGAATTCTACCAGACCTTCAAGGGCAAGCTAATACCGATACTCTTCAAGCTACTCCAAAAGATAGAAATGGATGGAACATTACCAAATTCATTCTATGAGGCCATAGTCTCATTGATACCTAAACCTCACAAAGACTCAACAAAGAAAGAGAATTTCAGACCAATTTCTCTTATGAACATCGATGCAAATACTAAATAAAATACTTGCAAAATGAATACAAGAACACATCAAAGATATCATTCATCCTGACCAAGTAGGCTTCATTCCAGGCATGCAGGGATGGTTTAATATATGGAAATCCATCAATGTAATCCACCATATAAACAAACTGAAAATAAAAAAACACATGATCATCTCTTTAGATGCAGAGAAAGCATTTGATAAAGTCCAACACCCATTCATGTTTAAACTTTTAGAGAGATGGGGGATACAAGGCACTTTCCTCAACATAATAAAGGCTATATACAGCAAGCCAATAGCCAAAATCAAAGTAAATGGTGAGATACTCAAGGAAATTCCTCTAAAATTGGGAACAAGGCAAGGCTGCTCACTCTCTCCATATCTCTTCAATATAGTACTCGAAGTTCTAGCCAGAGCAATAAGACAACAAAAGGGATCAAAGGTATCCAAATGGGAAAGGAGGAAGTCAAATTATCCCTATTTGCAGATGATATGAAAGTGTACATAACTGACCCTCAAAATTCCACCAGAGAACTCCTACAGCTGATAAAAACCTTTAGCAAATTGGCTGGATACAAAATTAACTCAAAAAAGTCTGTAGCCTTCCTATACACAAATGACAAGCTTGCAGAGGAAGAAATTAGGAAAACCACACCTTTCACATTAGCCACAAGCAATATAAAATATCTAGGAGTTACTCTAACAAAGCAAGTGAAGGACTTGTTTGAAAAAAATTTCAAAACTCTGAAGAAAGAGATTGAAGATGATCTGAGAAGATGGAATGATCTTTGTTGCTCATGGATCAGGAGAATTAACATAGTAAAAATGGCCATCCTACCAAAAGCAATCTACAGATTCAATGCAATCCCTATCAAAATACATACACAATTTTTAAAGACATTGAAAGTTTAATTCTGAACTTCATATGGAAAAACAAAAAACCCAGAATAGCTAAAACAATCTTGTACAATAAAAGGTCCTCCGGAGGAATCTCCATACCTGATCTCAAACTGTACTATAAAGCAATAGTAATTAAAACAGCATGGTACTGGCACAGCAACAGGCTGGTTGATCAGTGGAATAGAATTGAAGACCCAGATATGAATCCACACCCATATGGTCACTTGATTTTTTACAAAGAAGCCAAATCTATTCAATGGAAAAAGGATAGCATCTTCAACAAATGGTGCTGGTCTAACTGGAGGTCTATGTGTAAAAAAATGCAACTGGACCCATATTTTTCACCTTGCACAAAACTCAAATCCAAGTGAATTAAAGACCTCAACATAAAATCCAGAGACACTAAGTCACTTAGAAGAAAAAGTGGGAAAGAGCCTGGAACATACTAGCACAGGAGACAACTTCCTGAACAGAACACCAACAGCACAGGCCTTAATGTCAACCTCTAATAAATGGGACCTCATGAGGCTGAGAAGCTTCTGTAAGGCAGGAGACACTGTCAAGGGAAAAAAGCGACAGCCTACAGACTGGGAAAAGATCTTCACCAACCCTACATCTGACAAAGGTCTAATATCCAAAATATATAAAGAACTCAAGAAATTAAACACCACCAAACCAAATAACCCAATTGAGAAATGGGGCTTGGAACTAAACAGAGAATTCTCAACAGAGGAATATCAAATGGCTGAGAAACACTTAAAGAAATGTTCAACCTCCTTAGTCATCAGGGAAATGCAAATCAAAACAACTCTGAGATTCCATCTTACACCCATCAGAATGGCTAAGATCAAAAATTCAAGCACACCACATGCTGGCGAGGATGTGGGGAGAGAGGAACACTCCTTCATTGCTGGTGGGAATGCAAACTAGTACAGCCACTTTGGAAATCTATCTGGTGCTATCTCAGAAAAATGGGAATAGGGCTTCCTCAAGACCCAGCTATTCCACTCCTTGGAATATACCCAGAAGATGCTCCAGCACACAACAAGAAAATTTGCTCAACCATGTTCATAGCAGCCTTATTCATAATAGCCAGAACATGGAAACAGCCTAAGTGTCCCTCAGTAGAAGAGTGGATAAAGAAACTGTGGTACATATACACTATGGAATACTACTCAGCTATTAAAAACAAGGAATTCCCGAAATTTGTGGATAAATGGATTGAGCTAGAAATGATCATAATGAGTGAGTTAACCCAGAAGCAGAAAGACTCAAATGGTATATACTCACTTATATCTGCATACTAGCCCAAGGGGCATGTCCCACGAAAGCCTTCACTTACCAGGAAACTGGGACAGAGGGGAGGGCATCCTATTGGGACTCTAAATGAGAGACGCATGGGAGAACAGCAAAATAAAAGGATCCAGAGGGTCCTAGAAATCTACAAGTAGAACAATATGACAGGCAGATTTGGGCCCAGGGGTCCCACTCAAACGAAGGCACCAGCCAAGGACAATACAGGCGGTAAACTTTAAACCCTTACCCAGATCTAGCCAATGGTCAGAACATTCTCCACAGTTGAGTGGAGAGTAGGATATGACTTTCTCACGTACTCTGGTGCCTCATAGTTGACCATGTCCCCTGGAGTGGGAGACCTGGTGGCACTCAGAGGAAGGACAGCAGGTTACCAAGAAGCAACTTGATATCCTATGAGCATATACAGGGGGACGTAATTCTCCTTCAGGAACAGTCATAGGGGAGGGGAATAAGGGAAAAATGGGAGGGAGGGAAGAATGGGAGGATACAAAGGATGAGATAATCATTGAGATGTAACAAGAATAAATTAGTAAAAAAATTTAAAAAAATAATATAGTAAAAATCCAAGCAAGTGACATGTTACAAAACAAATAATTTTTCAAGCCAAAATAAAGCAGATAATAGTCCCCAGGGAAGTATAGATAACAGGTACACAAGCTGAAGGCTTTAAACAATAATGCATTGTTAAAGATATACTAGGGTAATTAACAACATGGTGTCAAAACTATGGCAAAATATGAGAAAGATTTCTTGATAAATATAAACTATCATTAAAGAGATGTGAATTACAAAAGACAATGAAATAGAAATTCTGAAGTGTAGTGGATGTAAGCATGTTTTTATTTGATCCCAAGTCTGTGATGGAAAACAGACTTGTGAGAGAACAGGTGATGTTTGTCCACTAGAAGAGGAACTGCCCCTTTTGGGGGCTTGGTCTTTGCTAGCTGAGGCTTCTTCGGCCTTGTCATGCTTTCCTATGATTTCGGTGTTCATTGCTTCACCCTGATAGGTAGGTTGGAAGGGAGGTATAATCATTAAAGAACCTAAAATAAAATATGAGAAAGTGTGAAGCCTACATTGGAGTTGAAATTCATATTCATTGAAGTGAGTCTCAATAGCAGAGGTGAGTTCACGTAAGAAGGAATCACAGAGTTTAAAGATTCAATTGAATGTGTGCATTCTGAAGAGTAAAAACATTAAAGAAAAAGACACAGTAAGAGTAACTTAATTCTTCAAACAATGCCAGGAATGTATACAGATATATATTGGAATTCCCCCAAAGAGATAAAGAGATTAAAAGGGACAGATTTTTTGAATGAACAATGGTAAATAAACAAATTCTGTTAAACATTAATTTAGATAACCAGAGCTTCTAAAAAGATATTCATACCTACACAGATGTTGTCACAAACAAAATGCAAGAGATAATCCTGGAAATAGCTAGAGAAAACATCGTATCATCTATAAAGTGTCCCTAATAAGGCCAGTATCTAACTGCTACTCAGTGCGTGTCAGACCCATGAATGCAAAGCAGCACTGGTGGTTTGCTTACAGGACACAGAAGGTAAAACATTAACAACTAGGTTAACCATGACTTTATGGTGCTGTAATTAGAACACACTGCTGTGTAAATGATCCAACCTTCTACACTGAATGATTTCTTTCATATCTTCTAAATATCCACCATTTCTAATATTGTTAGCCATTTAGCATGCTTATCTGGCTTTCTTTTGTAGTTTCAAATTGTTGACCAGACGGCCCTGTTCCCTTGCATCCTGATGGGACCACTTCTCTTTTCTTCACCCACTAACTTGGTCTTGAGCTCCAGTGACTTTTCACGGAGTTTGTAAAATCCTATCTGAGAGCTCATCTCCAGAGAGTTGATTTTCAAATCTTTATGGTCTTCAGATATTGCAAGGGCCATGTGAATTTCATTTAAAAAGGTGAATTTCTACCCCAATGTAGGTTTCTAACAGTATATGGCATTCACCTTTAAACTCAATTAAGTTGAGGGGCTGACCAATTGCTCTTCTATGGATAACTGCTTTTTTTCAGCTAAAGGCCACAGAACAACACAGATTACTCCACATCTGGAGATCACAGGTTGTTCATACTTGTGGGGACTCCTCAGAGTTTGAGCATTGTATAGCACACCTTCCCCCAAGGACACAGGATGCCTCTATGACTTTTAGAGCATAGGACCTCAACCCCAACTTCTTCTGCCTTCCTAGAACATTAAGCCATCTCTGACACCTCAGTGCATCATGAAACAGCTGGCTTCTATGCACCATTCTGACCCTTGTTTGTTTTCTGAGACAGTGTCTGGCTGTGTAGCCCAGACTGCTCACAAGCTCAGACCCTGCTCTGGCAGCTTCCAGGGTGCCAGGCTCACAGCTGCAAGCCACATGCCTGGCTGGTACTTATTTATTTTGGACATCAATTGTTTTGTGGATTTGGTTGGACATTTTGTATCTTTCCTTGTTTGCTTTTAGTTCTTAGTTACTCTGTGGTGCTAAAGATGGAACTTAGGGCTTCACACATTCTAAGTGAACCCTGTTCACAGGAACTACGCTACACCAAACATCACTTTATGCTTTCACACACATTTCTTTTTAAAGAAAGCAAGATGTAACTAAACAATGCTGTCTGATATTTCAGCCTTGACTTTAGAACATAGACGTCAGTGTGGAGGACCTGTCCCATGTTCCTGTCTACACCCATTCCTTCTGATTTTAGTCTTCCTTCAGCTACCTCATATTTAACATACAAGATTGACTTCTGCATCAGGGAAAGAAAAGATCTCGAGAAGCAAGGACCAGTATGAAATCAATACTAAAACAACAACTTCTAGTTTGTTGAACTCTTCTTTGCAATAGTTACCAATTTTTAGGGTGAGCGAATTTTACCAAGGGTTTATTAAAAACGCAGAAATCAGAGTCTTTTGCAACGCACAGAGCTCCTGGTTTGAGGTCCTGAAGAACTCTAGTAGATATAGACATTTGTTCTTAACCTCTTTAGTGGCTTTGGATTATAATCTGAGAAGTCCAAGCACACATGTGCACTGTAGACATGAGTTAGGCTATTCTGAAGCATAGCATTTGTTTGTAAAAGACAGTAAAAGAGAAAATCTCCATAACCAAGTGCTATGCTTGCTTAGAGCCAAAGCATATAAAGATTTCCTTTCAGCTGTTCAAAAGTATCTTTTCTACCAGGTGCACATTAAAACAAACAAGCAAACAAAGCATTTGAGCTAAATTTTTATTTTAAAACAATGCAATAAGAAATGTGTACTGCTACAAAGATCCTGAGATTTTCTGGAAACTTTCTTCCATGATGTTTTGATGCCAGAAGAAACTAAATAGTTTCACAATATTGCCTAAGCATTATTTATAAAAATCTGAGTCTAGAAACAGGAGTTAGTGTTGGGGAGATAAGCTTGTTTCCTATCACATTTATAAATTCCCAGCCTATATAGCTGTAAATTACAAGATGCTCTGTTCATAGAGATTTATGCCATCTACTTTCTTGCACTGAGAATACAGACATAGGTGATCTAGCCGTGTGTTGCCAGCTGTTCCACTCCACACAGAGAGTTCAAGTAGATCTGATGCCAGAAGTTCAGTGCCTCCAACTTGCACATGTCCTATTACCTAACTATTAGAAGCCATTTTTGTCAAATATTTGCATGCCTATGCTTTGATACAGCTACAATGCATGCTAACATTCCATTTCCAGATGGCTCTTATTACTACCTAATTATTTTTAACCCTGATTTTATTTCAAACAATTTACCATTGCCAAGGGTCACTTCTGTATAGCATTAGTGAGAACAAGTACCTTTGGTCCTACATCTCATTATAGGAGTTTAGAAATGGCCTTCTTTAAAATGATTGATTGACTCAACAAAATCCATGAATAAAACAATGTACCCAATATTAACATTGTAATATAGCTACAGATACAATGATAAATATAAATTATAAATATACTATTTATAATAATATTATTAATACCTTTTTAAATCTATTTTTTTTCTTATTAAGCAAGCTGGAAAGCACCAAATCTTCCTATCATCCATTCAGTGAATGACTCATACTTCTGGTATTTGTGGAGGCTTGTTAAGCATCTAAATAAGATGAAGAAAGTACTAATTCGCATCTTATGGGAAGAGAAGAAAATTCCAATTTATTTTCAGAAGTTTGAGAAGATTACATGCAAAATCGCGGCATGTATTGAATGCCCACAGTTGAAGAAAATTCTCAGGATTTTCATTTCCTTTATATTGCTTGGCTGTGTAGTCTCATCTTAGGACTGCTCTAAGCATGGGTTTCAGGGAAAGGGGAAAGTCCGCATCTGAGATTGCTCATCAAACACCGTTACACATCTTTCTCTTGTACCTAGATTCCAGGTCATTATCACAGTCACATAAATCCACTTACCAGACAGCATTCTATAAGAATTTCGGTTTTGTCAAATTCCGGCACCTTTGTTTGATTTAATAGATAAACTAACTCACATCATACATGTAGCCTGTCTATATAATACTAGCAACAATGGTTTGGGTTTTTAATACAAACTTCATAAAGGCTTCAAAAGAATTTGGTGAAAATTACTGAACAATATAATAGCGTATGACCTCATATCTATTTAAGTATGTATAGCTAGGCCAGGGCGAGGAGTGGCTTTCATGTGTGTATAATGACACTTGCTTTGATCGCCAACTTCTGAATAATGACACAGAGACCTTTCATTAACTATGAAAGCTCAGTCTTAGCTTAGTCGTGTTCCCAGATAGCTCTTACAACTTAGATGATCCCTTTATACCAATCTTCATTCTGCCACATGGCTTATTACCTTTCCTTAGTCTCTCAGCCCTTGCAACTCTTTCTTCCTCCATGTCTTGCTGGTGAATCTCCTGTGCATGACTCTTTCCCAGACTTCCTATCTCTATCCAGAAGTCGGGCCTATCCTTCCCTGCTTTGCTATAGGGCATTTGGCTCTTTGTTAAACCAATCGGAAGGTGATGGAGAGGATGTTTACAAAACACTGAGACAGATTATGCTTCATAAAAATTACGGTGCCAAAGTCAAGCCTGTTCTCAGCTCTCTGCTGGTACAGAAGTCAAGATTTAAATATTACAAACACAACCTTTACACAGTGCACAAGAGATTATCCAACATGTGTGTGCATGTTTTTTCTATGTATGTTCTAGGTTGTTAGTAATTGCTTCAGATATAGAAATTTTCTATTTTGTATTCCACAATGCTTGTTTCAAGATTATTTTATTAATAATTTAACAGATAAGTATAATTCCTCATATAATATGTCCTATGATAGTGTGAAATTTCCAAATTCTCCGAAGTTGTCGTTAACACTATCCTATACATAGGACATTTTAGCTGGACCTTCTCCTGCTGATATCAAGATGAACAATTGACATTTCAAAAGTTAGTTAGTTTATCAGCCTCTCTCCCACAGTTAAGATAACACTGAACCAATGCCCTTGTGGAGTTGGATTAAAAAGTCATCTGTCACAGAACATGGACTTTACTCACGTTTGTCTTGCTCTGCTTCAATTCCTTCACTTTCTGTGTCACTTGGCAAGAGCCATGGCTGATGCACAACCTGCAATTGCTTTAAAGACTCATCCTGCAGAGAAAAGAGTATTTTATATTAAAGTCTAGGTTGATGTCACAGGCATCAATGCAGTTAAGAAGTTCAGTTTCCACAAATTGCATGTTCAAAATCCGTAAGACCTCCCCATAGCAGAGAAGTATTCGAGACGTAAATTCATTTTGAGGTCATACATATTAATCCCTTGGCTCTAAAGTAGTTTTATATTCTTCTACAGTAAAAGTCAGACAATAATAATTAAATCTAGACTGTTATCCTTCTGGGTTAATGTTTTGTGTAAATGTCAACTTTCGTTCTTGGAAATCCCATCACAAAATGCACAAGATAGAATAGGAGAAAAGGAGCCTTTACTACATACAGACTTTAGCTTCTTACAAGAGTGGAGATTAGCACGATTGGCACTTGTCTATCTCCGTTGCATCCTCAGTATTTGCTCACTACCTTCTCTCTCTTTCTGCTGAGTGTGCCAGGACTGCAGATACATACGACTATACACAGCCTCAATTGTGTGTTTCAGTTAAGAAATTCCTCCCTTTTTGATCTTCTTTTGCTCCAACTTAGGATATTTTGCTTTATGTCACTCTGACGAACGCTAACAATATCAAATCTCATAACTCTAAGAAACATAGGATACAGAATTAAATGTCTTCTTTACTTATGATGGCTCCCATGTGTGAGAAATGAACTGTACACAAACGCTTGATTTGATGGTAAATTCTGGGGGTGTTCAGTCCTTGTGTAGGCTTTTTCCAAAGCCTAGTTTTCCAGGGATGTAGAGTTGGGGTGAACAAGGGAAACACAAGGACATTTCAAGCCAGTCTGTCTAGTATTACAGTTAATACATGACAATGCACACAGGTTGAAACCAAACCAGCTCCATGCAACAATGAAAGTTTTTAATGTGCTCTGGTAAAAGAAAAGTCAGGGAATCTTAGGATGGACAATGGATTAGGAAGAAAGTATGTAAATGCTTTAAAGGTAAATGAGACACTCAAATTTAAACCTGGAGTACGTAAATTCGCATACTAAACGGGCATCATAGAGGAACTGTACTTTAGGTGATAAGTTTACTATGGACTTATATCAGCATTATGTTACTAAAGACAGTACAAGCTAAGTATGAATCCTTATTGCTAAAAATAAACAATTCCACAAAAGAGTGTGCGAATGACTGATCATAGACAAATACACATAGGAAGAAATTGGGAAGTTCATGTACACACTATGCCCTTAAATTAAAAAATAACTCTCACTCTGAGCTGTGTACAGTGAGTTTAATTTCAAAGGTGGCACAGAAAAAAGACTAAGTTCACAACAGAGTAAAATGACAAAAACACTGAAAGCCAAGCAATCAAGGGCAGTCAGTTGATTGCACTGGTCATGCACACCCTCGTTAGTAAAGAGTGGAAATGGGATTTCATTTCTTTGTCACTCTTTTGTATTTATGTCAGTATATTTGTGATTCTAACTAATAAAACTAAAGACAGTGAGTCATGACATGAAATGCGTATTCTTCCATGGGATCTTGGAACAAAGCAGATTTTTTTTTGTGCTAAACTTTCCTTCAGTAACCCAACTCATGGCATTCTGAACAATGTGTATATTTTGTTACTAATATACCAACAATTGGCAATTGAGACAAATGTCCCATACTATATTCTATAATAATGTGAGATGTCAACATTTGCTGGAATCTAAGTGAGAGAAACATAGGTACTATCTTATATCTTTACAATAATACTGTAACACTAAAACTGCACTAAAATTAAACCATTTATTTTAATAATTGAAGCAAAAGAAACAGAATTTTAGAAATGGTTTTCATTTAAAAATTAAAAGCTTGATTTTTGTGTGTGTGTACCAGCAACTTGTATAAACATTTTGTGATTTGGACTGAAGTATAAATTCCTATGAAATGAGAGATAGGTTCAACAGTGAAATGTCTTTGCCCCAGGAGGAATCATGGCTGGTCCAAGGCCATCAAGTTCTCATCTCTGTTAGTTACTCTTCCAGCTGCTGTGGAAACATACCTAACAGAAGGAAGAAACCTAAGGAGAAGCAACTTACTGTGCTGTGTGGTTTTAGCCCATCACGGTGGTAAAGAAATGGCAGAACTACTTAGTCTGTGATAGTAGAAACCTGTGGCAGTGAAGGATCATGTGGTGACAGACCAAGAAGCAAAGAGAGGAGGCTGCAGGCACAAATGAGGAATAGCCTTAAAAGCCCACCTCAGTGTCCTCCTTCCACCGCAACAGCAGTACACCCTAATGACCACAGCTTCGAAAACAGCAACTAGCTCCACACAAAATATTCAAAACAGGAGGGTATGGGCATTCAGATTCAGACTGTGCCACCCTCTCAGAACAGACAGAGAAGGGGAAGATCTTAGCTTAGACAATGCCTAATTCCAGCTCTTCAGAAAATTTAATGAGAAAGATTCTAGTTGGGTTATTGAAGGGAAATTTAGCACACGTTATTCTATCTTGGAATACACGTAAATCGATGTTTATTCTTAGGATTTAATTTAATTTTTCAATTCTTGTCAACAATGAGATTTGGCCTTGCAGAGCTTCCCAAAAAGGCTGTGCAAGTATGAAAATATTGGTTTTATTTGGTTTAAAGTTCTGTGTGCATGTGTGCACGCAGAAACACAATATCGGAATGTTTCATGTATCAAAGAGGGAAAACCACATTCCTGAAAATTCCCAAAGCAGAGTGTGCAGTCTCCTGTGTTTAAAGAAGGAAAATGAAAGATGGCTTTAGTTTTCTAAGGAGAAATCAAAAGGCCAGAGCTCCTCAATTAAAATATAAAGCATAAAGCAACCAAGAAAAACAATGTTTATTGACTTAGAACAGCATTTTTGTTGTTTAGCTTCTTGTCCCAAATATTAAAATCCATTTTATAAGAAAGGATATGACTAATAAGTCAGTTTTGTTATTTTCCCCATAATAGTTCAAGATAATAAACAATATAGCCAATTCCCTTCCTATGCTAATTCTTCTGAGTGAAGATCATTCTACTGGTCTTGGTTTTATTGCAAGTAGAATGAAGCAGAAACAGAACAGGATTCAGTAGAGTTTAAGGCGAACTTTACACTGTTGACACAGAATCATGAAGACAGAGCATGGATTACTATCAGATGATTTCAATGTTGTACTTAAGTTCTCCCTGGACAAGAGCTGGAACTAGAAGCCCCCCAGCTTGCCTACCTCTGATCGACAAGAGCACTGCACGTCCGAAGCTCACCCTTCAGTCTGCATATAATTCTTTGTGAAAGGGTCAAGAAGTTAAAATCCTGAACATTTTTCAAAAACAATAGCTGATGTGTTTGCTCCTTCTTGCTAAGTTTATTCACATTTTTTTTCTGCAGTATGTTAAGCTATATCCCAGTGTAGCACAAACGTTTTCATATTCCCTAGAGCAAGTTCCCGGGGCTGCTTCTAGAAAATGCCGTTCATCCTTTTTCTAAAACATTTTTTGCCATAAGTGCAGCAAATTCCCAGGGAGCAGGGGTGGTGAGAACAGGTGACAAGGATCACATGGAGAACAGCGACTAGTCCTGACTCAACAAATCCTTCTATGTTCTTACAGAGCAAGAGCTTTATAAACTAGCAGTATTGTTGGTCCTCATGCATAGCTTATTTTTGTATTCTTACAATTTTAAATCACCGATTTATGTCACATCTGGCCACAGAAATTCAGTATATTTAGAGGGAAAAAAAGTGTTCCTTTGTCGAAAGCAACATTTTAATTCTGAATGAACTATTTCTTTCCCTTGGGTATGAACAAGTAAACCACGTACAGCCAGCGTTCTCAGTATTCTTTTTCGGAACCACTTCCTCAGTTTCTTTGAACTCTCAAGTCAAAGAATCCCTCTGAAACGGTGGTCCATAAACTATAGTAGGTTTACTAGGTGAAGGCATTTGCCACCAAGCCTAATGAACTGTGTTCTATCCCTGGGGCTTACATGGTGAACGTTGTCATCTGTCCTCCACACATGTGCCAATACATACATGTGAAATAAATAAATGTAATATTTTAAAGTATGTTGTACTTAAAACAGTTAGTCTGTTCCAGATACATTTCTTGGGCTGCTTCAAGTGACAGACAATTAATTCTGTACTTCTGTTAAAGTAAAATTTCCCCTAAGTAATTTATACAGTTAAGTTAGCAAGGTTAATACTGTTTCTTAGCACTTGTTAACAAAAATCTCATATAATTAGTCTGAAATCACTAATTCCTTTTTTTATAAATAGTAGTTCTGTAGCCCAATTATTTGAGAACCATAAAAGCCAATTAAAATATCAGAAGAAAGTATTAACTAAGTGTGGGAGCTGTAACTTTTAATGAATAGGTTCTGAGGAAAAAGAATAACAAAATTATAGAAAAATATGGTAAATTTAAAAAAAGGAAAAAGTACAAAATGACTGAAATTACTTCAGAAAATATAAACATCTGCCCTGTTTGCTCTTCTATATTGAGCATTGGAAATGCATGAAACTGCACTATGGTGTCCTTAGGCTTGATGGCTTCTTCCCCAGAGAAAAAAATGAAATGTTATTTTAGTCCATGAAAGTTTAATCAATGAGCATATACAGGGGGAGGAGGTCCCCTCAGTCACAGACATAGGGGAGGGGAATAGGCGGGGAAGCAGGAGGGAGGGAGGAATGGGAGGGTACAAGGGATGGGCTAACAACTGAGATGTAATTTGAATAAATTAATAATAAAAAAAGGAAAAAAAGAAAATTTAATCATTTCCCCATCATTCCCTTCGAGATGCTTGAGTCTGTGTGATGTCCTTTAGACATCAGCTATTCCACAGTCTGTGATTTGTAGAAAATGGTAACACTATAAATGACCCTTGTCTATGTAGATGCAAACTGCATCCACAGTCAATGGTGTTGATTGTCACCCTATGGAAACGGGTTCACTTTCTCACTTTTGCCTCTATTTATAATGTCATTTTAACATTTCTTATTTGCCCTTTCATGTAATTGAATTCTCCTTTGAGTGGTTTATAACATCTAACTTGTTCCTGCATTAATATACTGGTTCTATAAGTTTGACATGTATTCCTCCCCATGTGTATGCTGTGTGTGTGCGCACTGTGTGTGTGTGTGTGTGTGTGTGTGTGTGTGTGTGTGTGTTCATGTGCACATGTGGAGGTTGCATATGTATAGGGAAGGGACACAGGACAACCTCAGGTGTCATTATGCACGTGTTACCCACTATCTTTGAAGCTCACCAAGTAGGCTAGGGTGACCCAAGGAGTCAAGCTTGTCACTGCGTCCCCAGCCATGCAGCTATAAACTTCCTCAATCACATTTAGGTGTTTTGCTTTTTAACACGGCTCTTCAGGGATGGAACTTCGATCCTTGTAGTTATAAAGCAAACAGTTGACTGACTTAGACATCTCCCTAATCCAACTTCATTTTAAATTTCCACAAAGGCTTTGGGCATAACCTTTTAGGAAATGTTATTTAGCAACCAATGCCAAAAATGTTAAACGGCAATGGTGAAACAGGGTTTTATTTTGCAAAACATAATACAATTCACTCGTTTTCTAAAGGGAATAAACTATGATAGTGACAAAAGTTAATTTGATTTTCTGAAAGCTAGTAAGTACATCTGAAGAACACAATGTATGTTATTGGTTTTCTACAAGTAAATGTGCCCTTTCCATCAGAAACACAGCTGGAATTTCATTTACGTTGGAGGTCGTAGAGGGCAACCCTGGTGAAGCCAGACAGGTCTGAATGGGTGTGAGTGATGCGGAGGCCTCGTTTTGTGTAGAATCAGCCCCATTCCTGCACAGATGGTGCATCTGGCAAGCTGCGTCCACGAGTCAGGAAAGTCTTCACTTTTGTTTCCTGGCTGGCACCGCTAGAGGTGGCAAAGCTGCCACTTGTCACCCTGAGTGAGTTCACACTGCTTGTGTTGTTCCTGTTTTGCCATCTTGCCATCATCGACTTGGTGGAGTCATGACTGCTTTCTTGAAAGTTACAGAAACTGTTGACTTGAATCTGTAGTTCCCTGTAGCTTCCTGACTGTTGAGGTTACTAGCACTTCATAGATATCTGTGTCCACACCAGTACCCTCCACCAGTGACTAGGGCATATTAAGGCAGCTCATTCCACACTATTCCTCTGGGTATTGTGATGTTTTAAATAATTCATTTATTTAGGAAAGGAATGGCAATGAAGATATAGAAATATTTAAATTTGATAAATTGTTTTTAATTTATTGAGTAAAAACTAGTATTATGATGGCAAATGATAAAGTGTTTATACTTTGAAATTATTACTAACTTGAGTTGTTAGGCGACTCCCATGTGAAAAGCATACAATTTCTTAAATTTAAGATCAGATTTTGGGAGGCAGAGACAGGCATATTTCTGTGAGTTCAAAGCCAGCCTGGTCTACATAATGATTTTCAGAACAGCCAGGCCACACAAAGAGACATTGTCTCATACTTTTTCCCTATCAAAAGAAAAATGCAAATACTTGACTGAAACACTATATGTTAAAATAGATTACATAGAATAAGACTTGGCTTATTATTACATAGAATATCATTATATGGAATAATTTTAGGCTTAATTTTAAAGGAACTAATATTGCCTCAGTTTTTCTATTTAGACATCAACATAATTCCCCAATGTCATGTGGTTACAATTCATGACTAGAAATAAGTAAATATATAAATAAGAAAACAAAACAAAACAGAAATCCCAGCAGAAGGAAACAAAACAAAATAATAGAGATGTTGACCTGTTAAGAGTTGTTTAAAGTTTAATAAGAACTGTTCAATGTATTTAAGCATCAACAGTATCGTTTATTTGTGTTTTAGTGTGTGCTAAATAAAAACAAATGTCTGCAAGCTCAGTTTTTATTCCAGTGTTTCTAACATTCACAAAAACTGGTTTTTTGTTTGTTGGTTGGTTGGTTTGTTTTGTTTGCTGATCCTATTACATAAAGAAAAAAGTAAAACAAGAGTCCAAATGAGGAAAAAATGTTATTTTATATCTCACATTTGAAACAGGTTCCCAATGGAGAATTTAAATATATATTTTCTAAAAATGAAATGTAAAAAAAAAATTGAAAGAAAAAACTAGTAGCTAATTTCTAAGTCACTAATCAAGGCCACACAAACTTACTGTGATGGTAATGTATTGGTTTATGAAACAGCTAATACTTAATGAAAATATTCCACGTAATAATGAGCCATGATGATAGGTAACATTTACACTGGGTGGTTCACACATGCTTACAAAGCTCACATGGAGAGTCAGTAATGAATCTCATAAGCTAAAGACATTTATACTCCCAACATACAAACAGAAAATGACTCAGAACAGATGAGTGAACAAACCTCCAATGTATTAATAAGGTTGCCCTCTTTCTCCAGACTACAGAATGGGCATGGGGTTTCCCATGATGCATGCCTTTAATTCTAGCAAGAATCTTGTACAATCATTACATTTAAGGTGAACATTGGAAGACAATAGTTGTTTTCTAGAAGCACTGTTTTCTATTTTCTATTGCTGTTTTTCTGAAGGCGCTTTACAACCTTTGCATGACTGGTCAGAAGACTCCCCTGGCATGCCTGGATTGCCTTGCACATTGATTACTATAAACAGTGCACAGTAAGGACTGAGGGTGCAGGAGCATGGTGGTTTCCTTCAGGAAACATAAAGATTGGATTAGGGGCTTTGGTATCAGGAACTTGTTTTACCCAGTGCTGCCAGCAAGGCCTTAAGTCATCCTTGAGTGACCCTTTTTCTTTGATCCTCCCTTGCTGCTCAGAACACCAACATTTCATCTCTGAAAATCATTGCAGAAAAAAAAAACTAGCTAGAGAACTCTTTCCATAGCTTGGGGTATCTGTCATCTCATGGAGACCTTAGCAAGCTTAGCAAGATGAACACCGCGCGTCCTTGGCACTGGCAGAATTCTGAGGTTTCTTGTTTCCAACAAACCTGCATCTGATGCTGATCTAATCACACTTGGGCATCAATGCCTTTCAAAGAACTTCTAATCAGAAGACACAAATATCAGAACAAAACTGATTCCCACATGCCTGTTCTTGGTTGGCAGCCCATACAAGCCTCAGCGATCTCCTTTCACAGCTTTAGACCAGAGGAGAGGCATCCGCAGCCTTTCTGTGCAAGCTTGCCCAGCTCCACCAACACAAGGTGAGGCTGGGGTCAAGAGCCTAAGTGACCATAAAAATCCCCAATCTCTGAAAGTAACATTAATTGTTCAAATATATTGTAAGCCTTTGCTTCAAATTCATTAAATTCAAACCTAGTATTCATGTTCAAATGCTACCACGTTTTGCCCACTTATTTGGATGCATATAAACCTGGATGTCTTCCCTGCTGTTTCCTTCATTTTGTTATTCCTAGCTGTGCTTTTTCAAAAGCTCCAATTATCTCTGGACAGATAAGAGAACCTGGAGGGAATGTGCATCATATAGTCCCTCCTAGTGATATTTGGAATCAAGGGAGAATTTCAGGATCCATGTGCCATCCTGAGCAGGAACTGCAACACTGTGCCCAGGAGTTCTCTGGCTTTTTTTTTAATGGACTCTTGAATTAGGAAGAAGTGGAGGAGCACATCTGACCCTGTTGAGAAGGAGAATTCCAAGCCAATAGTGGGTACTATCCATGGACGGCCTTCACTCTCAGCAGATTCACACTGCTTTCTTAATGAGCACCATGGGTTTGCCTCAGGTCTTAGGGGCTCTGCAAAAGTTTCTGAGGGTTTCCAAATGCCTGTCAGTCAGTGCAAAGCTCCCTGACACAGAACACTCTTCAGTACCTTCCCCAATAAACCAAAGAATCTAAGGCATTTTCCAAGAATGTGCCTTCCATTTTAATAGGTGCAGCAAATAGCACCATGACAAGCATTTGCATATGAATGAGTGCAGATCTATTATGACTGTTCTGATAAAAGCCAAGACTGGGTATTTCTTTTTTCCTTCCTTTTGTTTTTGCTCATGTCCGGTATAAAACATATGTTTCTCATTATCATATATCAACAAATGTTTGCGCATGAAAACATATGACAGCACTAGGTTCATGCACTTTCTTCTCCATTTTCAGGATGACTGGATCGATAGAAAGAATCTCTCTACCAATGAAGAACAAAAGCAATTTTCATAACAATATTTATTGTCTTTTTCTAAACATGGCCCATGAACAGATATGTCTGAGCAACCCAGAAGACAGATGGGAAAAGCCCAAGTGAGTGTTTCATCCTACATGATAGACTGATGGCATGCTACGTCTGTGAGATCCTCTTAAAACTCACTTCTTCCATGTAGGATTTCAGAGAGTGCCCTCCACTGGAGGCTTCTTCCTAGAGGCAAGCAGAGGTTGAAAAAGTCAGAAGGGGAAAGAAAGAGCAGTGTAGAGGGCAAGTGAGCTGCCTAAGTGATGCCTGTGAGCCCGTCACTTGGACAATTTCAGAATCTCTGAGGAGAATAGCATCCCCCCCGCCAAAAGACACATCTTACAAATACAGATATAAACAGTCAGTCGGTGAAGCTTATTACGTATAGGAAGAGAATGCTAGGTGGGTTTGTGAAATTTTCCGTTATTAACTTTCTCATTATGCTCTTAAAATTAGATGCAGTCACTAATTCCATGTGCTATGAATTTTCAGGAAGATCTCACATCTGGACTTAAGACTATCCTGTAAGAAGAGGATACATTTCTAATGATTTTGTCTTTGCATTGAGTCTTTCTAGCCATGCTGGTATGTGGTTAGTCAAGTCTCCATCATCTGTGTGTTTTGCTAATACATCATTGAACACTAGAGACCCATGAGGCTGAGATCACTAAAACTTAAAGCATCAAATTAAATATATTCTAGACTGTCAATCAAGTTGTTGGTTTGTATAAATTATATTTTTAGAGTGCATAGGCAGAGACATTTAGAAATAAATTCTGGGATGTCATGAGTTGATAAATTTGAAAAATAGCTAATAAATGTGAATATGGCTTACAAAGGTTTCACAGTGTCTTTTGTGACTTTTCAGGTCCCTCATATGTGTTATCGCATTGGACTACAGTGGGTTTTTTAAAAAGCACAATTTAAGGACAAGGCAACCTCAGGTCAATTTGATATGTTGAGAAATTGAATCTAGGAGGAGTGGAGGGAAAACAGTGAACCCAGGAGCTAAGCATACTCAAGGTGGGTAGAGGGCCTGTACTTAGCCTGACACTCTCCTATCATGCTATGATTAAAAGCAATTTATCATTAAAAAATTAAAATCACTTTTATTTAAAAAGTTTTCTTTGGTTTGGGGTTTTCTTTTGTTGAGTGTTGGTTTTTGAGAGATACTGGTTTTTTGCATGTTCTCAGTAGTAGGACTTGGGAAAAATAAAGACAGCATGCTTATACGAAAACAAGAATCTACTTAGGAACAATAGGCTAGCGTTTCTGAAAATTTAAACATTACAGATCAATCTGGTACTATTTCTTCCCAACTCATGGTTCATGGTTTTCATGAGTATTGAGTACACACACACACACACACACACACACACACACACACACACACACACACACACACCAATATACTACAAAATCTCCAAGTGCTTCTAAGCTTGTGGGATTTTTCAATGCATAAAGCAGTCAAAAAGATAGAATACTCCTATGCTCTTAGATTACAAGCTATTTGGGGAAATCAAATTCGTGCAAGTTTTCTAAAAACTGAAGGAATTAACTTGAGTCCCCGAGTTGAATATTTAATCCCTCATTTGCTGAACAACTAGCCCGAGAATGCTGTAGACCTTGCCGTGTGGCTCTTTCATGGCTATTTTTCTTCCCTTTCACTCAGTTGCCAGGAGAAGGAGGACAAGACGGCAAATTGCTTTTGATGATAAACACACTATCATTGGGTGAAACCTGCATGTCAGACTCCTGAACACCGGAACGTGAAGTGTGACTTCAGACCTCCTTGCTGCTCACCAGAGGGATTCTATTGCTTCCAGCTAGAAAACAATAGTTTCCCCCAATATGTCTAGATTACTACAGTCTCCTTCTAAGACTTGGTGATGATTGAAGATTTTCTTGACCATCAAGTATCAATATACAATAAAGATGGCTTCTTGACACCCTTGCTTCTTCAACTGTGCCAAATTTTGAATGTCTATGCCATAGTAAAGGATGGTGAAAGGTGATGATACCAATATAAAATTGTTCTTGTGAAAGAAGCAGTACCACAGAGTTAAAGCAGGCAGACATGGGAAGGACTCATGCCTTCCTGCCCAGCCAAAGGACTTTTTAAGAGATCAGAAGAAATGTCTCATTGGGCATACAACCTGTACTTCGAAAACCTCACATATGCCCACAGATTTATGTTAGACGTTAACAGTCTTTAAAGTTGGGCTGGAGAGATGTCTCAGTGTTTAGGAGCACAGGCTCCTTTTCCAGAGGTCTTGAGTTCAGTTCCCAGCAGCCACAGGATGCCTTGCAATCATCTTGAGAGTGATCTGGTGCCCTCTGACATTCGGTACACATCTTTAAAACTACAACAGTCTCAACAAAGTGCGTGTCCAGCAACAGAGCCTCCACGAATGAGCTAATGTCAAATTCCTCAGTGCTTTCCAACATCAGTGATGCTTTCTCCATCACCTTTAAGGGTGTACCATTGCCTCATCCTTCTTGATAGACCAAGTTTAGTGTGGTTCATGCATTCCCATCACAATGCTCTTGAATCCCACATAAATAGCATTATTCTCCAAGAAGCTTTCTCTGCTCTTTAGGTTGGCAAGAGAACCCACACTGCATTTGTTTCACACACTGGAATCTGGCTACAAGCCTCATCCACAGACCACTGAGTTGGTGCCTCCAATAAATGAAGAGCATAAAATTAATGTCTCTAGTAAATAATACAGGGAAAGGATTGTTTGGCAGAAAGGATTACAAATGTACCCATGTCCAAGTGAACAGATGCAAAGACAAGATGGAGGTTCTCTGCTTTTTAGAGTCAAAGGAGCCCAGTGTAGGACAGGGCTTGACATGTCTGCTTCAGCTGTTAGGAGTCTGCTTCAGTCTACCTACCTGTAATGTCACTGCTTACCTGCCATCGGGGTGTGCTCCTGCCCAGGGTCATATAAAAGACAGACCCTCCACTTGGCTCGCTCTCTCTTTTTTCTTTCCTCTCTCTCTCTCTCTCTCTCTCTCTCTCTCTCTCTCTCTCTCTCTCTCTCTCTCTCTCTCTCTCTCTCTCTCTCTCTCTCTCTCTCTCTCTCTCTCTCTCCCTCTCTCTCTCTCTCTCTCTCTCTCTCGTACCTCTTTCCACTTTCCTTCTCCCCACCTGCTCATTTAATAAACTCTGTGTAACATAATATCTGCTGCCTGGTACCTTGTATTCTATCATTATCTTAATTTTTATATATAACAGCAGCTTCTTCAGAGACTTCTAAATAATGCATCTTTCCTCCCACACTGAGGGTGCTAAGGAAATTAAACACCTTCATATCACAAATGTGTCCATTACAGTCCACATTTTCTTAAGATTAAAGACTGGTATGGTACTTTTAATATCAAGCCGTCCTAATAGCATAATGTTTTGATAATCACCCTTTAGAAAAGAATCGAAAATACCCAAATGCAATTTCCCTTGAAAAACAAAAAGGGTAAAAGGCATAAAAAAGAGGAAGAAAGGGGCGTGTGAAGGAGGGAAAGGGCAGGTATATGGAAACTATTCCTTTAAAAACAAAAACAAGAGATGGTATTTCCTGCAACATGGTTTCACTTACAATGAATTTCTAATATAATCACAGTTGAAAATTTAAAATGTTTTAAATATGTATCAGAAAATACACTGAGAACTCAGAGATTGGCAAGAGTGAGGCTGAAGTGAAGAGGACCCAACCAGATGCTGTGAGCTGTTAAGTACAGTCTATCTTACCTTCCTAGATATTTTATATTTGAAGAAAACATTCTCAGTAGTATAGAGCATCCAAAATTTACTTTTTCCTCATTCCATTTGCATTTTAACTATCATATGCACCTCCTGCTCCAATCAGTAAGTATTTTGTAATTTATCTCTTACTAAGTTTTAGAGGAAATACAGACTGGCTTTCTCACTGGGGATATTTATTTACAACAGTAAATATGTCTAAGACCTCTGGTGCCAGCTTCCTTCAAAGATAAGTTCATGAAAACCTTACTTAACTGAAATCTTCTTGCCTCCCACTCGCAATAATGCTAGCACAGTCTGCCTTTTTCTTCTCACAAAGTTCCTGAGTTATTTGTCACTCACAGAAGGATTGAAAATCAATGGGATTGGCCAAACCATTCCTAACCCCAAGCAAAACATCAAATGTCATCATCATTTATTTCAGTGAAGTATCAAGCACGTAGTGGGAGTCACAGCTGTTTGTAGCTGTCAGGACAAATAGTTGGACATGAACCTACCCCCATTGCAAAAAGTTTGCCATGGGAGAACAGACAGACAATTGGGATCCAGAACAAAAGTTCTTTGATACACGTAACATTAGGCTGCCACGGGAAAAGCTAAAAGGGAAAAGCACTCAGGCTTTCATTCTTTCCTAAGCAGCTACTGAGAAAGCTGACATGCTGAGACCTGTTGTAGTCACTGTGCACATCAGCTGAGGGCAAAGGGCTCATGCTTCAAATTGTTTTCAAACATAGCCTTGAAGACTTAATGAATTAGCCTCATATCCAAGCAAGATAAGGAGGTCTCAGAAAGAAGGAGCATTCTGTCGAAGACACAATAGAACAAACTGAAGAAACCATGAGAATCACAGGGAAAAGCACTAAAGACACCACAAAGCTTCCTGAAATGTCGGATACACAGCTACTAGCAGTGTGCTGGGTCCTAATTTCTTATGGAAAGTGTGTGTCATAGAGATACAGACACGGGTGATGTTCTGCTTTCCAGATGCATCATCATGCACCATCCTCACAGGAGATGAGGAGAATGGAAATCAGCCTTTGAGCTTGGCAGACCCTACAGAAAATGGCTATTATTGTCCAAGAAAATAAGCCATGATATCTGTTCGGATTAGTGGAAAACTAACATGATTGTCCAAACCCGGGATACTGTGGTGAGATCAGAGGTCTGTGAAGTCATTTATGTATTTAGGAAGTTGAGCTTGGTTTGTGTTCATACTTGCGTCTGTGAACAAATGCTGCTTCTTTGTAAATGCCTCACTATTCTTTCATATTATGTGTGAAATTTATGTCTTGAAAATATGTCAACCATTTTATGGATCTACATAATCTCACAGCACCTTTTTCCACAAATGACACCTACATTCAGTAGCGGACACTTGAACACTTTAGCACTGTTTAAAAAAACAAAACAAACAAACTAAAAATAACAACACAGATCAGTGGTTCTATTAGGGCACTGAGACTGTGATTCACTCCACTTTTAAGGCTTACTGGTGTAGCAAGCTGAGTCTCTTCTGGCATCATCAAGCTGCCTCTAAGGAAAAACAAAACAGGGTCTGGAGAAGTGGCTCAGTGGTTAAGAGCACTTTCTGCTCTTACAGAGGACATAGGCTCAGTTCCCAGCACATACACATTGCCTTCTGTGGGGGCAAAACTTATTCAATCTCTATGCAAATAACCAATTTCTAAATTTAAATAAAAATGATTCCCATCTTTCTTCCAACTCCTTGATGCCGTGTTCAAGAGTTCATTTAGTAACAATGGAGATGAGCAGGGATAATTATGAGAATAATGATTATTATTAAGAATGTTCAATTTTGAAGGCTTTAAATCATTTCATTGTTCCCGTTTACTTAAAAGTGGCTACTCGAGGAGGGAGGGAAAGCATGTTCATGCTTTGCTTTCCTTCAATGCTGTAAAAACAAAGGTGGGTGTGCTAGAAGCAAGGCAATCCACATCAGGGGGGATGGTGACCTGCAAGAGTGAACGCTAGATCAGAGAAAGAACAGAAAAAAAAGATGTGACTCACTTTTACAGCTGTTTTATTGGAAGGAAATTTTCCCCCTGAGGAGGAGGGAACACGTTAAGTCTCAGGTTGAAATTTAAGGGGGAAAAAAAGGTTGAAATTTAAGAAGGAAGCCTTTTTAAAAAGAAAGTATTTTAGGTAAAGTAGAAAACATCAAAAATAGGCAAGAAAGACCAACTATGTGAAGAACTTGAAGCTAGAAACATAAACAAACAAAACA
Organism: Acomys russatus; assembly: GCF_903995435.1. Taxonomy (NCBI): domain Eukaryota; kingdom Metazoa; phylum Chordata; class Mammalia; order Rodentia; family Muridae; genus Acomys; species Acomys russatus. The sequence continues at coordinate 21,422,092 of NC_067138.1, forward strand.
AAAAGGAAGATATAGAAACCAGTTATTTCTCAAGAAAATGTTCCTATGGATTTTAGCAGGCATACTAGAACAAAACGGGAGAGACAGGAGACATTTACAGCAAGGGTGTTGAAATAAATATCTGGATCCCTAAGGAGAACAAAGATCAGCTACAGGGTCCAGAGGTGCATACGAGAAGAGAAATATTTTACTTTGGAAAGTTATGTGTTGCAAAGTTAGAATCATACTTGACAAACATAGGATCGGGGGCTATATACAGGATGTAGGCCACTGAGGCACAGCTATCTGGTGAAGATAAAGTTATTAACCTCTGTAGGTTTTTCTCTCAATGTTGATTAATTAAGGCAAGTATTTGAGTGCTTTTCCTGTATATATATAACAAAATAGGCTTTAAAATAAATAGCAATGTATTTCTGACATTAAGTTGTATTTTGTACGTGGATTGAGAGACCAAGTGAAACCTTTAAAACATTAGAATGAGATGTTATCAAGCTCTGCTTGTTGGTGGTATTGTCCATGATCATGTCCCCAAGCCATGGGTCTGTAATGTGGTACATATATCCAGAGGAGGGAGAAACACTCTTAGTGTGCTAATTTAATCTTGTGGGTAACCTAATTATAACAATGACCTCATAAAAACAAGGTGACAATTTGAATTTTTACTTTTTGAAATCCTTAAGCCTTTAAATTCTCTTCCATTATGCTTTTTAAAAAATCAATAAGTGTCACTTTGGAATCTGTAAAGTACCTGGATAAACTCTCCAAGGTCAGTAAAATATGAATGTGAGCCTCATAATTCAAACCAAACACACAATGTATTCTTTTAAAATTAAATTAACCTGTGCCTCGCAAAATGACCAAATGGCTAAAATGACTGCTTCCTGAACTGAGACTCAAATGGGAATGCAGAGGAAAACTGATCCACGAAGTACAAAAGCTCCTAAAGTACCAAGGGCTCCCGTCTCTAGGGTTCTCAGACTACATTGTTCTGATTTTAAACTGTGATTGATATTTTAGGTACATCGTATCACCAGGCATTTCTCTGGATTTAGGGAAATACACTTCTCTTAACATGTACATCAAACCTAATTTTGTCTTTGCCATTTTTAATGTCTGTCTTTGATTTTTGCATTTAATATAGCAAAATGATCAATTTCATTTTCAGATACATCTGCATATTATTTAATATACAATAAAAAGCTATAAGAAAACAGTAAGAAACATTACTTTTACTAACTTGTAAAGAAATCTGGGCCATAGAAAGCAGAAATTGTTTGTCTGATTTGAGACAGTGTCTCAGCTAAAGCCAAGGCAAGCCTCAAACTCACATTTTTCCTGTTTCCCTTTCACAAGTGCTGGGATTATAGGCAGACAGTCTTACTCTCATCAACAACACAGGCGCACTATTCAAGTTAAAATTTCATTTTAATCTTTAACACATTTCCCTGAAAGGGCATTATTTTTTTATTCTATAAGTAGTCCATAGAGAATAATATCTCCAGTGTCAAACTGCAAATCAACTAATAAATAAAATATCTGAATGGATGATGTAGCTTTTCACAAATTAATAGCCGAGGCCAGTAAACATCACTAGCAGAATTGTGGCTTGTCGGAGGAAAATGAACAGAAGTGTGAACAATTGTGCAAGCAAAGCAAGTCAGAAAGGCTGGTAGAGGGTATTTTATTTTCCCCTGTCACTTGAAGGGTACTCTGTAGAGGTGATACACTACCCACTCCTTACTCTTGTTTCTTCTGTTCAATGTGTGGTAGATATGAACTGGTCATCAGAGGACAACCAGATCTGGACTATGCTCACGGAATATGAGACAGATGAGAAATCAGGCTTTTATGTATGTGGGGTGACCCAAACATTTGTTAAATCTCTTCTTCACATATGCTCTTGGGCCTGGATCTTAGATTGCTCACCTGTAAATGATGACAGGACCATTTCCTCCAGGGTTAAATAAAATTGTATCCATATGGCACCCAACCAGAATGAAAAACGATCTAGTAATACTGATCACTTTAATAATAAATATGAGTACTAGTTTCTAGAGAAACGGTTTTGTGGTTAAAAGCATTTCTTTCTTTTTTGGAGGACTGAGATAGGTTCCCAGAACCCCACCAGGTGGCTCATGACCACAATTAACTTCAGCTTCAGGAGGTAGATGCCATGTTGCAGCCTCTGATTTTGTCTTCTATGGGTACTCTATCATACGCTTCCATAGACTAATGTACAAACACATAAATAAAATATTATGAGGTTTAAAATAAACAAACAAAAGTAACATGTGGGCCCTGACCCCCATCACCTGCTATACTAAAAAGGCCTGTGTGGGGCCAAGTAACATTCAGTATAGAGACATCTCTGCCTACACCCTCTCTGCCTAGTCTACCTGGGGCATATCCAGCAGAGCCAGCAGAGATGAGCTGCATGTGGACCTCAACCCTCATCACTGCCATCCTGAGCAACATTCAGCATACAGCCCTCTCTGCCTATGTTCTACCTGACTGATAAACCTGAGGTACATCCAGAAGAGCCAGCAGGGCCTTCTGGATCCCAGGAATATTCAAGTTCACCTGAGGCCCAGCTACCACAGCCACCAACAAGAAGGGCCAGATGGCTAAAGGCCAGCTTAAGAACACAATCAACAAGACACAGAACAATATTGCACAACCAGAGCCGAGCTATTCTACAGCATGCCCTGAATATTTATTCTAAAACAGCCAAAGCAAAGGAGGATGAACTTAAATCCAACTTTATAAAGATGAGGCCTTTGAAGAGTCAAGAAGGAAACCCCTTAAAGAAATACAGGAATATACATTTAAACAGACAAAGGAAATGAGTAAAACTGTTCAATATCTGAAAATGGAAAGATAAGCAACAAAGAAAAAAAAAACCAAACTGAGGGAATACTGGAGATGGAAAACCTAGGGAAGAGATGAGAAACAACAGACCCAAGTATCTTCAACAGAATACAAGAGATGAAAGAGAGACTCAGGCGTAGAAGATATAATAGAAGAAACTGAACACATCAGTCAAAGAAAGTGTTAAATCTAAAAAACTCCTGACGCAAAAATCCAGGAATTCTGGGATACCATTAAATGACCTAACCTAAGAATAACAGGAATAGAAGAAGGTGAAGATTCCTAGCTCTCAAGACCAGACAGAAAATACTTTAAACAAAATCATAGAAGAAAATTTCCCCAAACTAAAGAAATAGGTGCCTATAAACACACAAGAAACATACAGAATGACAATTAAGACAATCTTCCAGCACATTATAATCAAAACAGTAAAACTACAGAAGAAAGAAGAATATTGAAGATAGAGGCGGGGAGAGGGGAGCAAAATAATGTAAAAAGGCAGACCTATCAGAATTACATCCTACTTCTCAACAGAGACTCTAAAAGATAGAACCTGAAAAGATGTCTTTTGACCTCTAAGAGACCACAAATGCCCACCTAGACTACTATACCCAACAAAACTCTCCATCACCATAGAGAGAGAAAACAAAATATTCCAAGACAAAACCAAATTTAAATAATATTTATCTACAAATGCAGTCCTACAGAAAGTACTAAAACCAATTCTGACCCAAGGAGGTTAACTACATCCAAGAAAACAGAGGAAATAAAAATTCAATAACAGTAAAAAACAAAAAAAGGGAAACACACACACACACACACACACACACACACACACACATACACACACATGACCAACATCAAAATAACAGGAATTAACATTCATTAGTTATTTATGTCTCTCAACATCAGTGGACTCAATTCCTTAATAAAAAGACACAAGCCAGGAAAATGGATAGATAAATAGGACCTTTCATTCTGTTGCAGATGAGAAATCTCAGCAACAAAGATAAACATAACCTCAGAGTAAACAGCTGGAAAAAGGTTTTCCAAGCAAATGGACCCAAGAAACAAGCTGGAGTAGCCATTCTAGTATTTAATAAAATAGACTTTCAACCAAAATTACTCAAAAGATATGGGGAAGGACTCTTAATACTCATCAAAGGAAAGATCCATAAAGATGTCTCAATTCTGAACATCTATGACCCAAATGCAAAAGTACCCACATTCATAAAAGAAGCATTACTAATGCTTAAATCACACATTGAAGCACACACATTAATAGTAAAAGACTGCAACACCACTGTCTCATCAATAGACAGATCATTAAAATGTAAACTAAACAGAGAAATAATGAAATTAACAGACATTATGAATCAAATAGACCTAAAAGATACCGACAGAACAATCCATCCAAACACAAACGAATATATTTTTTTCAGCACCTCACAGAAACTTCTCCAAAATTGAACACATAGTCAATCACAAGCCTCATCAGGTACAAGAAAAATTTTTTAAAAACACTTATATTTTATCAAGCCATGATGGATTAAAACTTGATTTCAGCAACAGAAATCGTACAATCTCATGGAAACAGAACAACTCTTTACTCTATAACCACTGGGTCAGGGAAAAAATAAAGAAATTAAAGACTTCCTAAAATTCAATGAAAATGAAGCTACAACATACACAAACTTATGGGACACAATGAAAGCAGTACTAAGAGGAAAGTTCATAACACTAAGTGCCTTCATAAATAAATTGGAGACATCCCATACTAAACTTCACACCAGACCTGAAAGCTCTAGAAAAAAAAAGAAACAAACACACCCCCAAAAGAGTAGATGGTAGTAAATAATCAAACTCAGGACTGAAATTAGTAAATTAGAAACAAAGAGAATAATACAAAGAATTAGTAACACCAACATCTGGTTTTTGAGAAAATCAACAACATAATTAAACCCTTATCAACACTAACCAAAAGGCTGAGGGGCAGTGTCCAAATTAGCAAAATCAGAAATGAAAAGGGGAATATAACACAGATACTGACAAAATCTAATCCAAAGAATCATTAGGTCTTACTTCAAAAACATATACTTTTTGGTTTTATTTTGTTAAATATATTTTATTAATTCAATCATATTACATCTCAATTGTTATCCCATCCCTTGTATCCTCCCATTCCTCCCTCCCTCTCATTTTCCCCTTACTCTCCTCCCCTATGACTGTGAATGAGTGTTACCTCCTCTCTCTGTATATGCTCATAGGGTATCAAGTCTCTTCTTGGTAGCCTGCTCTCCCTCCTCTGAGTGCCACCAGACCTCCCCATCCAGGGGATGTGGTCAAATATGGGGCACCAGAATTTATGGGAAAGTCAGTCCCCACTCTCCACTCAACTGTGGAGAATGTCCTGTCCGTTGGCTAGATCTGGGTAGGGGTTCAATGTTTACTGCACATAATGTCCTTGGCTGGTGCCATAGTTTGAGCCCAGATCTGCCCATCATAATGTTATTCTTGTAGGTTTCTAGGACTCTCTGGATCCTTCTATTTCCCCATTCTTCCATGCTTCTCTCACGTAGAGACGCAATAGGATGTCCTCCCCTCTGTCTCACTTTCCTGATAAGTGAAGACTTTCATGGGACATGCCCCTTGGGCTAGTGTCCTGATATAAGTGAGCATATACCATTGACTCTTTCTGCTTCTGGGTTAATACACTCATTATGATCATTTCTAGTTCAATCCATTTGTCCACCAAGTTTGGGAAATCCTTGTTTTTTAATGGCTGAGTAGTATTCCATAGTGTAAATGTACCGCAGTTTCTTTATCCATTCTTCTACTGAGGGACACTTAGGCTGTTTCCAGGTTCTGGCTATTATGAATAAGGCTGCTATGAAAATGGTTGAGCAAACATATACTCCACAAAATTTGAGATTCTAAATAAAATGAATGATTTTCTTGATAAATACCACTTACCACCTTTGAATCAAGATCAGGTAAATAATTCAAATACACCTATAATGCCCAAGAAAAAGAAACAGTCACTAAGATATTTAAAAAAGAAAAAAAAGAAAAGCCCGGAGCCAGATGGTATTAGCACAGAATTCTACCAGACTTCCGAGGGAGAGTTAATACCAATGCTTCTCAAACTTTTCAACAAAATAGAAGCACATGGAAGATTGCTAAACTGATTCTATGAGGCCACAGTCACCCTAATACCTGAACCACACAAAGACCCAACAAAGAAAGTTTCAGAACATAAACATTGACCCAAAAATATCCAATAAAATACTTGCAAACCAAATCCAAGAATGCATCAAAAATGTTATCCCCCATGATCAACTAGGCTTCATCCCAGGGATGCATCAATAATTCAATATATGAAAATCTATCAATGTAATACATCTTTTAAACAAACTGAAAGAAAAAAACTCCACATGATCATCTCATTAGATGCCAAGAAGGCCTTTGACAAAATCCAAAACCTGTTCTTGTTAAAAGTCTTAGAGATATCTAGGATACAAGGCAGATACTTAAACAAAATAAAAGCAGTATACAGCAAGCCCATAGCCATCATCAAGTTAAATGTAGAGAAACTTAATACAATTTCACTAAAATCAGGGACAAGGCTGCCCACTATTCAATGTAGTACTTGAAGTTCTAGCTAGAGAAATAAGACAACTAAAGAAAATCAAGGGGATACAAATTGGAAAGGAAGAAGTCAAAGTATCACTATTCACAGATGAAATGATAGTATATATAAGTGATCCCCAAAATTCTACCAGAGAACTTCTATAGCTGACAAACACCTTCAGCAAAGTGTCTGGATACAACATTAACTAAAAATAAGTCTGTAGTCCTCCTTCGTACAACTGATAAATGGCATGCAAAAGAAACTAGGGAAATAGCATCCTTCACAATAGCTACAAATAATACAAAATATCTTGGTGCAACTCTAACGAAGCAAGTGACAGGCACATATGACAAGAAATTCAAGTCTTTGAAGAAAGAAGTTAAAGAAGATATTTGAAGATGGAAATATCTCCCATGATCATGAATTGGTAGGAATAACATAGTATATATGGCCATCGTATCAAAAGCAATATACAGATTCAATGCAATTCCTATCAATATTCCAACACAATTGTTTACAGACCTGCAAAGAGGAATTCTCAAATAAAGACTCAGGACAGCTAAAACAATTTTGTCCAATAAGAGAACTTCTAGAGGTATCACCTTCCCTGATTTCAAGCTATAATACAGAGTAGCAGTAATGGTATTGGTGTAAAAACAGACAGGCTGATCATTGTAATCAAATTAAAGGCCCACTCACCTACAGACACTTGATTTTTCAACAACGAAGCCAAAAACATACCATAAGAAAACAAAAGTATCTTCAACAAATGGTGCCTGTCTAACACTTTCTGCACGTAGAAGAATGTAAATATATCCATATTTATCATCTTGCCCCAAACTCAAATCCAAGTGGATCAAAGACATCATCATCAAACCAAATACCCTAAATTTATTAGTAGGGAGAACAGAGAATAGCCTTGAATTCATTGGCATAGATTACAACTTCCTATACAGAGCACCAATAGCTCAGGCTCTAAGATCAATAAGTAAAAAATGGAACCTCATGAAACTGAACAGCTTCTGTAATGCAAAGCACAGCATCAATGGCATAAAATGGCAGCCCGATGAATGGGGAAAGATCTTCACCAACCCTACATCATACAGAGAGCTAATATCCAAAATATATAAAGAACTCAAGAAATTAAACATTAACAAATCAAATAATCTGATTGAAAAATGGGGTATAGAGCTAAATAGAGAATTCTCAAAAGATGAAACTGTAATGTCTGAGAAACACTTAAGGAAATGTTTAAGGCCCTTAAGCACAGGGGAATGCAAATCAAAAGGCCTCCTCTAAGATTCCATCTTACAACCATCAGAATAGCTAAGATAAAAAACTCAAGTGACAGCACATGCTAGAAAGGATGTGGAGTAAGGAGAACACTCCTCCATTTAGTAGGAGTGCAAACTTGTAGAATCACTTTGGAAATCCATCTGAAGGTTTCTACAAAAATTAGTAATAATTCTAGCATTTAAACACAGTGAGACAACTCTTGGGGATATACCAAAAGGACACCCCACCATACCACAAGGACACTTGTTTATCTATGTTTTATTTGTAATAATCAAAAACTGGAAACAACCTAGATGTTCCTCAACTGAAGAATGGGTAGACAAAAGTGGTACATTTACACAATGAAATATTACTCAGCTATTAAAAACAAAGACATTGTGCAATTTGAAGGCAAATGGATGAAGCTAGAAAAAAAAAGATAAATTTGAAGGTAACCTAGATCCAAAAAGACCCACATGGTATGTATTCACTTATAAGTAGACATTAGCCATAATGTACAGGATAACAATGCTATAATCCACAGACCCAAATAAGCCAAGGAGGACTTATGGGAAGATGCTTGAATCTCATGCAGAAAAGGAAATAAAATGGTCATCTGAAGTATATGGAGGGAGGGATCTGGTAGGATAATGGGTGGGGACAGTAATGATGGTGGGGATCATATATGAGGAGAGCTGGGTGAGGGACGGTGGAGGGTGACAATGGAAGGATGAAGGAAATCAGTGGGGGAGCATCTCTGAAACAGAGGAGGCCCCTGGAAGTCTATAGAGTTAACTCCAGCTGAGACCCTTAAGAGCATTGATCCTGACCTTGCCACCTTCTATAGCCAGGAGGGACTCTCATTAGAGGGAGGGTGATCCCACTGCATTCATAAATCCTTTGACCTAAAATTTGTCCTGCTTACAGGAAGTGTATGGATAAAGATGGAGCAGAGATTGAGGAAATGGCCAACCAATGACTGGCCTAACTTGAGATCAACTCCATGGGAGAGAGTCAACCCCTGACACTATTAATTATACTATGATATGCTTTCAGACAATGGTCTGACATAGTGTCTTCTGAGGGGCTTCATCTAGACGTTGATGGAAAGAGATTTAGAGACCCACAGCCAACAATAGGCTGAGCTAAGGGAATTTTTTCAGAGTGGCCTGAAGGTTTGAGGGAATCAGAAGGGTCAAGGATACCACAAGAAGACCCACAGAGTCAACTTACCTGGGCTCATGGAGGCTCACAAAGACTGAACCATCAACTGAAGAGCATGCATGGGCTGGACCTAGACCCTGCTAAACATATGTAAAAGATGTATAGCTTGATCATTATTAGGGTCCCCTAACAATGAGAGTAACGACTATATTTGACTCTGTTGCCTGCCTGCACATGTCTACATCTCCAAGAACTGGAATTACCAAAGGTTGTGAGCTGACACATGGGTGCTGGGGGTTGAACCTGGGTCCTCTGGAAGTACAGGCATTGCTCTTAACTACTGAGCCATCTTTCCAGCACTTTCTATATCTTTTCCAATTACAAAAAATCTAAAACTTTCCATAGATTATTGTATTGGATATAAACATGTTTTTGTTTTGATCCCAACTGTGGGACATGAAACAGACTTGTGTAAGAGGACACCTAGTATTTGTTTGCTAGAACAGGAACTGCCTCTTGCAGGGGCATGATCTTTGCCAGCTGATAAACATCCTTGTAGGGACTCTGAGAGGAGATATATATGAGGCTAAAACCAAAGGCTTGGCCTTTTGGTTTTTGTTTCACTTCCTTCCTATTGTTCGGCTCGTTATCCCTCTACTTTGCAACAGTCCTAGAAACACTCCAGCAAATGCTTCAACATTATGGGTTCTACATGTTGCTTTGGGCTCTGGCTGCTGCGGTTGCAGTCACCTTTACTAAATTGCTGGTGTGCTGTTTAACAGGTCAGCTGGAATCCTGACAATGAAGAGTGGAATCTCGACAAGGAACTCAGTCGACAAAGGTCGACTTCTCCTGTCCCCATTAAGCTCTTTTCTTTCCTGTCTAGGGTAGGTGAGTAGGAAGGAAGGTATAGGCATTAAAGAACCCCAAATAAAGTAGGTTCCTAAAATTTCAAAGCCTACAGATTATCTCTGAATTTTTCTAAGTTATTTTTCTTTCAAAGTAATGGTTTTAGCAGTACCTAGACTATTAATTGTAGTCACTTTACTCCTCTCACCAGCATCTGCTATGACTGGAATTTTTTTGTTTATGACCAGTTGGAGGGATTTTGTTCCCATTTTCAGCCTGTCCCTTTTTATACGGCATCGTTTTATATCGTATGTACGTTCTTATTCCGTTTGCTTTTGAACTAAGGGAAGACTCTTGTCTTCGGCAAAGTTCTGTTGCCACAGGACACACCATGACCAGGACAACTCTTATAAAGGAAATCACTTAAGTGGGGCTACTTTAAGTTCAGAAGCTTAGTTCTTTGTCATCATGGAGGGAAGCATGGAGCAGGCAGGCAGGCACGCATGGTGCTGGAAAAAAATCAGAGAGTTCTTCATCAGGAGCTCATCTAGCAGCAGGCAGAGAGAGTAGCACTGGGCCTGACTTCAGCCCTTGGAACCCCAGAGCCGGCTTTCTGTGACATACTTTCTTCAACAAGGCCACACCTCCTAATATCACTCCCTAAGCATTCGATAGGTGAGTGTTGTGGCAGGATGGGATGGGGGTGGATTCTTACTCACACTGCCACAGATCCCAAATGTTTTTGTAATACAACTAAGTCTTTTGAAGAAAGCTCAAGGGTGAATGGAAAGTTGACTAATATTGAATAGACAACTAACAAAATATGGAGATGCAGAACTGGAAAGCAGCAAATGGTGAAAAGCAAGAAAAGTCAGTGCCTGATACAGATGTAGGAACATTCTCAGTAAGATTGTCCCTAGCCATAGAGGCTTCTTTACTTAACCACCTCCTAACTCTCTAGTGACAGACAACACCCTGCAGGCCCCCAGCTGTCAGTCTTGTCTTTGTTTTTCCCTCTCCTTCCTACTTCCTATGACTTTTCTTCTTCCTCATCCCACTCTCAGATATTGTAGGCCTTTCCCCCAATACCACCCAGTAATATTTCATTCTTATCAGGTCATATCTCTGTTATCATTTGTTTGGGGAAGAATCCTCTGATGCCACACTTCCCTTCCTCCAATTTCTTCCCTACTCCCTTCATCTTATTTTCCTCCCAACTCTTGTTTTATTTTATTTACTTTTTTTATGCCCAGAGTCTTCTCAGTGCTGCCTCTATATGCATACTAAAGGACTATCTACTGGATAATAGGAGATAATAGGAAGGCTTTCGGGGCTTGCATCATTGAAGACATTTTTACCAACACCATCTGTAGCAGTCAGCAATTGAAATAGCATTTTAGTTAGGGTGATGTTTTATGAGTTCTTCCATCATACACATTGAGGTTTTGGATGTTTACATCTTGTATGTGTGGGCGTGGCCACTGTAATTTTCTATGTGCAGCAACCCTGTGAAGTCCTGAGAATACTGTTTCACCATGGACATCTATATCTTCTGGACCTTAGAATTGATCTACTCCCTCTTCCACAGTGGTTGCTGACCCTTAGCTGGTGGAGGTGATATAGATACTTCATTTACAGATGAATAGTCTGTAGTCTGCTATTCTCTGCACACTGACAGTTGTAGGTCTGTGTATTCATAGCCATTTGTTACAACAAAAAAAGCTTCTCTGATGAGAGTTGAGAGGTGCATGAATACATTGGTATAAAAATTAAGAACTTACAGGATCAGTTTAATGCTATAGACATTGAGCAGACTAGTAGTATTAGATTCTCCCTTAGCACTTATGACCTGCCTAACCATTCATTTGGAGTCTATGGGATCCCACTGACCAACAAATTGAAAAGATGTAAACCGTACTTGGTAGCAGGACTGTGTTGTCTAAGAGAAGCATTGCCCTGCTGTTATAGAGTGACACTATTTAAAATCCTTTTATCTATTTTTAATAACCTTCTACAATAGTAGGTTTCTATATTTCTTTTTCAAAAGTTTTAGTATTAGATATACATCCATTAGATAACTCTTCCTCTATCTTGCCCTTCCATCCACCACTCCAATTAACCGTCCTATTTTTTATTATTGTTCTATTATTCTCCCTTTCCTTTTCCTATGCCATCTGTGCTTTATTCTTCTTCCTCCAAAATTTCATGCTTGTTCCCTGCCTTCTGTGGGCTGTCCTATTTAAGCATGTATATCTAGAGTCAAATCTACCATTTACACAAAAGAGAATACATACAGAGTTTGTCGTTTAGATTCTGGTTACTGACTCGGTGTGATGATTTACATTCCCACCCATTTATCTGTGAATCACCCAATTTCATTTTGGTTTTATAGCTGAATAGTATTCTATTAAAGTAACCTCTTCTACACTGTTGGCTCCTAGGACTAAACCTCAACACTTATGGGGCCTAGGACAAAAGGTCAAGCAAGGGTGACATTGCCAAGACTTGTTGATATGAAATGAATCCTAACTGCCAGGCAATCTTAGGCAACCAGTTTCAGGGTTGGAATTATAAAAATAGTTGAACCTGAATTTTTGAGCCATACTGGTGGAGTGCATAGAGCAGCTAGACATGGTGGCTCCACTACCCATCTCCGCCCCTTTACTCAATAATTATCACTGTACCTCAAAGCAGTGACTACTTCTCCCTGTCTGACCCAGAGCTCCCTCATACACTCCAACAGATACTTCTTCTTTACTTCTTAGGTCTGAATCCCTTTTGTAGGAGTTAATCAGTTAAGGACAGTTCTCCCAAGTAGGCATGGAATCATTTGTACAAGGACCCTGGGATCTTGGTACCTACCACATACATGGTAAATCTCTCATTAAATGTCTCTTCTTGGCAGCATGGCTTCCTCATGACACATGGACAGAAATGGTCCTGGGCTCATCTAAGGACACTACTACATCTCCCACAAAGAAGGACATACTCATCTCATTACCACTGACAGCTCAATCCTGGCACCTGATTCATTTCACAGTTGGTGCTGAATAAGTGAGGACTATTCCAAGAAACATACATCTCTGATTTAATGGTGAAAACAGCAGAAAATGTAGCTAAGACTTTAGCTTTTTTGAATAACTCAAATTTATAAAAATCAAGAAGAATCTAAAGGCAAGATATAAAGGATAGCATCATATTTTGTATCTATAAAGCAACAGAAAATACGTTTGAATACAAGGCACAGACAGAGGTTTAAAACTGCCTACAGTTATTTTAAGTTTTTTAACTGTCACCAGATCTTAGATAAACAAAATTATGCTAAAGATAAGATATCTGGATAAAACTAAAGGAAAGAAAGAAATCAAAATTTTCTACCAAGAAGAAGGCTTAGGTCCAGCAGCTCAATAGTAATTCTGGGAAGGGCTTAAAATGAACGGTTTTCTCAAGAACAGGTGGGGTGGCTTGCAGTCATTATCAAGGATAGCGCACAAAGCTTAGAGATGACATACAGTGGGGAAGGACATGGAGGAAGTCACAGAAAACATCTTTGTTATCATATTTCTCTAACTGGAGTACTATTGTCTAGAACCTATCAGTTGAATCTTGAACATTCTATTCAAAACTGAGTTTAGTAAAACACTAGTGCAGCATGTATTGAAAAAACAAACCATGGAATTCATTTCCATGACACAGAATTACAAAGTAATCAATGGAGTAAACATATTAAAGACAAAACCATGACACATGCCAGACATGACAAGCTGAAGAAGCATAACCTGAGACAGGGCCTCATCTGCCGGTCTAATAGTGAAGCTCATTGTCTCTTCAGTGCAGCACAGTTTCTCTTTCAGGGTCTAAATCTCTTGCCCCTTTGAGGACCAGAACTCCAGGATGTTTTATTAGGGGAAAATGCTTCTGTGAACTCTCAAGCCTGCAGTGAACTTAATGTGCTGTGCAGAACAAAGCTTACTTGGGATCCTGAAAAGGGCCAAACCACATCACACAGAGAAAGAGGATATCTTCTATTCTCATGAAGGTATGCCTGCCTGGAGGACTACGTTCAAAGTAAATCTCTTTTGAGGTTTTACTGAACATGACTGAGCATTGAGGTTCATTACAATGTTTTTGCATGTGTTTGCATTTTGCGAAAGCAGCTGGGAACAGAAATAGAAGGGCCAAAAAACTCCCTGCTAGTTTTGGAGTCTAAAAGACATTTCCAAAGAAAAGAATAATGTTTATGTCATGTGTCACTTGATTTTATATTCTTTCCATATTAATTGAGATGAACACTTTGAATGTTGGATGCTTTTTGATAATCAAATTCAGACAAAACTATCCCTGTTTAAAACTCAAATCAGCATTTCAAGGTTATTCATCTTAAGGTCACTGCAAGTAAGTTAAACAACTCAATAAATCCAAGTCACAAAAAGTCAATCTCAATATTCTTAAGGATTCCCTGTTCCCCTGAGAAAGTATTCTTTTTACTCTTGCGCGGTGCTTCCTGAAACCCACAGACAGATCACGCTTACCAAGGAATCTTCCAAAATCTTACCTGGGAATATTGGTAATTTTTAAAAACGTTTTATATCTTATTTAGTATTTGTGTGTGGTATATGCATGTGTGTTGCATGCCTTATATGCGAGACAGCACACCCATGTATGTCGGTGTGGGAATGAGAGTGCCCTTCTCCGAGGAGCTCTCCACATTATTGCTTTGAGATAGGGTAACTAAGTACATAGGAATCTCAACAATTGGGTGGGCTCCATGACCAGAAACCCCCCAGGACCCTTCTTTATCTCTCTAGTATGAGGGTTACCGACATGAGCCGTTATATGCAACTATGGATCTGAACTCAGGTCCTTAGGTCCTTATGCTTACCCAATGGCTGAGCTACATCCTCAGCTTGGGAATAGTAATCCAATAGCAGATATCATTTATGAGAGTGTCATGCACTGTGCATCATTGATGGTTGGGTAGTAGTTGGCCAAAGGAGAGAGCAGTGATTTTAGGCTAGGTGGTGTGTGAGAAAAAGACACAACAAAATGAAAAGGGAAGGCTGCACAAGGGATGTTTGGAAAAGGCATCCTTTTTAAAAAAAAAAAAAAGAAGAAGAAGAAGAAGAAGAAGAAGAAGAAGAAGAAGAAGAAGAAGAAGAATTACTACTGAAAGAACAATACCATAACTAAGTGAAAACTTTTTTTTTTTCAAGTCGAAAAAAATGAAGTAGTTTTTTAATTTGTGGGGCTATTTTAAGTCTTCCAGGCAAGATATTCAAGGAGGTCAAGACACAGATAGGATATACACAGACAGGATCAAGAAGACTGAGAAAAGAGTTAGTGCCTGAAATCTGAAGGCAGTGGGCCACGAAAGAAGCATTTCACCAAGGAAAATTTATGCCATGTTCCAACACTAAACGTCTCTGAAACAGTTTTGCTTACAAAGGTCAAGCTGTTCCCAGCATTCCAAAGCTGGATTTAGAAATGAGAGATAACAATTAAGATGTAATATGAACATATATATATATATATATCTTGCTGCTGAGGAGCAGGGCTACTCTGCAGCCTTCAGTTAAAAATATTATTGAATTCAATTTGGGAGAAAGAGGTAAAACAGCTTTAAGACAGATTTGATTCGATTTGGCTGCATTGTCCAAACGAAGGAAAAGGAAACAGCCTTCTCCGGCACTCACTGCAGAGCAGACATGTCCAGGAATACTCAGTCCTCACAGCCATTCTGATGAAATGTCATCTCCACTGTACATCTGAAGAACCTGAGACTAAGAAACTGATGGTGGCGTCTGGTCTTAGTCCACAGCCTATGGTTTCTCTAGAAGATGAAGCGAACTCAATCATTGTGTCAAAGCATGAGTTTGAATGTGGAGTTTGCCATCTTTGAACACCAAGTTTACTTCATTTTTGTAATATTATTGTTTTCTTCTTTGTAGTTTCACTGCTTTGAGGCCAATCCAACAAAGATTCACAATAAACTTGAATGCAAATTATTACTGTTACAGACAAAGGAACTCCAAATAATGTCTAAAACATCACTTCAGGGAAAGAAAATTCTGTAAGTCATCAAATGGAAAGTCTTAGAATTTAAAACATAATGTCACAGAAATTCACTAACAGATAAATTTGTCCATTTTTCCAAGGAGAAGGAAAAACAAACATTAGAATAGTAAGCAGTGTCCTCCAATATGTAAAAAGACTATTGGTCTGGATATTTTTCTTTTTCATCTTTCACACGAAGCAAGACAAATAAACTATTCAAATTGCCCAACTTTGTGTTATAAAGAGAATAAAAATAAAAATACATTAGATTAAAATAAATAATGATTATGTCAGTAAATCTCAGTTGTGGGCACTGGATAAATGACAACTGTTTTTATTATAATCTGTCATGCCTAGCACCATGGTTAGCTCTCCTCCCTTGTTAGGCATATGAATTGTCACCTGGGTGTCCTTTGCAGTAATGATAGTAATGAATCTTTTAACTTTTCACTTAGCCACAAAATCAGAGGCTACATTCTCCAATGATGTTTTCTTTGTTCATTCTCTATCCTTAAGGGACATTCTTTTATTATCTTAAATTTAAATATGATAACTACTGATGTTCTATTAATTGCCCTTACATTGCTTGATAAGGAAATCTGTGAAAGAAAATACAAATATCCACTACAATTACATCCTTGACAAAACAGACACATGCTTGTCAATTATAATTGTGGGTTCTGTAATTGCTCACATGGTACTTATAACTACCTTCCTCTACTAGCTTTTCTGTATTCCTCTACCCTCGGCAAGCACCTCAGTAGGTCTTGGTCCTTTTCCTAGAAGAGGGACCCATACCTTCATTCCTGAAGGGTCTGTGCTCTTTGTCATTCAGCCTAGATTAGGTTGTTGTAGTTTTTCATTGACTTTAGTCATGGGACGTGGTAGTACCAAGAGATGTCATAACAGATTCCCTGCACTCCAGACATGATGTGTCTTATCTCCATGTGAAGAAACAATCCAATTTCCCCTCGGTAATCTGGATCAGTCATTAGTCATTACTTTTGTTATTCCTTTCTTTGCCTGTAGGTTTAAGGGCAACAGAGACCCATAGTGGCCAGGGGGAAGTCTGGCTTCCAATTCAATGGAATGTTTGGCAGGAGTGCTCCTCACTCTGAAACTAAAACTTCTAGGACAGTTACAGAAAAAGAAAATAAAAATAAAAAATCCTAGCGGATCACTAAGAGGGATGATGAGTGGAACTATTCCCTTTTCATGCTTTGGTTCCTGCACTCATGTATCCTGACTATGGGAGAAATAAATAGTACAATTTTTGGTGTGGTACCATATATTGGATGCTAAGTCACGGCATATCCTGCCTTCTGGAGAACTCTGTCCCAGCCCTCCAGGCTGCTGCTACTTAGTTGGTACTGTCAGTGTGTCTTCAAAAGGCCATTTTATCTTTCTATTGGTCCAGCTGTTTCAGGATAATGAGAACATACTAAGACCAGTGGATGCCATTATAACCCACTGTTGTACATCTCTGGTTGTGAAGTGAGTTCCATGGTCAGAAGGAATATTGTGTAGAATACCATGGTGGTGGATAAAAGCATCCTATCAGTCCACAAATGATGGTTTTAGAAGACAGATTATGCACAGGAAAGGGAACTCTATAACCAGAATAAGTATCTACTACAATAGGGACAAAGTGCTGTTCTTTTCATGGAGGAAGTGGTCCAATGCAGTCAGTCTATGACCAGGTCATTGTCTGGTCACCCAAGGGAAGGGTATTATATCTAGGGCTCCTGGCTGGTCTCTGATGGTAGAAGATATGAGGCCCAGAAACACCTGTAGGCAGGTCAGCTTTGGTGAGCGTAAGTCCATGTTGTAAAGTCCATGTGTAACCTCCATCTCTGCCATCATGTCTACTCTGTTCATGGGCCCACCAGGCAGTGACAGGGAAGGCTAGAGAAAGAGGCAGCTAACTGTCCATAGAATGAGTTGTCCAGTATACTTCATTATTGATATTCTCTTCTGCTGGAGTCACCTTTTGATGAGCATTTACATGGGACACAAGTATCTTCATATCATATGCCCATTTGGAAAGATTTGTCCACATATTGCCTAGATGTTTCTCTCATCCATTTTCTAATCATTCTCTTTCCAAGTCCCTGACCCTCGAGCCAATCCATTGGCTACAGCCCACTAATCAACAACCAAGTGCACATCTGGTCATTTCTTCTTCCAGAGAAAATTCTGGCCATATGCCCTGCTCAAAGTTGTGCTCACTGTGAAGATCTCCCTTCACTAGTGTTTTTCAGAGCTGTCTCTTAAAAGTTATAATGCCACCATTGTCCACTTCTGTGTGGTTCATGAATAACACTAAGAACCATCAGAAAATAGGCCCTAGTCTTCCCTTCCCCTGGCAAATGATCATAGAGCACACCTCATGAACCTGTAGCTGAATGCTTGGCAGTAGATGCTTGTAACTCGGGTATAAAACATAGACATTTGGGCAACTTCTACATGTAACTTGCTTGTGCTTTCAGGGCCTACTCCATTCCAGTCACATATAGAGCACTTCTATTGGGTAAGGGATTACTTCTGTGCACAACCTACTTTATGACTTGATGATAAAATAACACCTAGCTCATGATGTGCAGTTCAGGTTGTGTAGTAACTTGGTGACATGTCTTCAAACATTCAACTTCTAATAAGGTCCAATATCAGGCCAAGAGCTGTCTGCAGATGGTGGTAGATCTTTGCTTCAAAATCTCAAAGATGTCTTCTTTTATTTACTTATAAGGGCATGCCAAAGGCTCCAAAAAGCACCCCTATGGGCCACTTACACCTCCAGTACCGTCAGGTCTGCTGGCTCACACAATTTAAGTGGTAGAGCAGCCTACACAGCAGCCTAGACCGGCTGAAGAGCCTTTTCTTGTTTTAGGCCCCACTAAAAGCTCCCATCTTCTGTGCCACTTATTATTTGGGCCACAATCACACACCCAAATGAGTAATGTGCTGTCTCCAGAATTCAAATAGGCCCACTAAACATAGTGTTTCCTTCTTGGTTACAAGGAGGGGCAGGTTCAATAACTTAAGCTTCACCTTGGAAGTAATATCTCCTCATCCCCCATACCACTGGACTCCTAAGAATTTCAGTGAGATTAAAGACCTGGAATTTTGGTTGGATTAATTGTACATCCTCTGATGCACCTACCGGTTACCAGCAAATTTAAAGTTCTTGCTACCTCTTAATTGCTTGGTCCATTCAGCATAAGGTCATCAATATAGTGTACTAAATGTGGTATTATGTGGAAGAGAAATGTGATCAAGATTCCTTTGAAGTAAGTTTTAACACAGGGCTGGAGAGTTAATATCCTAGAGGGAAAACTGTAAAGGTATAATGTTGACCTTGCCAACTGATATCAAATTGCTTCTGGCATTTCTTATAGAAAGATGTTGGGGAAAAGGCATCTGATAATCACTAGCTGCATATTAAGTACTAAGAGGTGTGTTAATCTGCTCATGTAAGGAGACTACGTCTAGTACACCAGCGGTAGCTGGAGTCACCTATTTGATTCAGTTTTCCATATTCTACTGTCATTCTCCATAGTCTATTTATCTTCTTCACTGGCCTTCGAGGAGAGTTAAAGAGAGGTATGGTGGGAACCACCACTTCTGCATCTTTCAAGCCTCTGATGGTGGCACTAATCTTTTCATGTCCTCCAGGGATGTGACACTGCTTTTAATTAAATATTTTCCTTGGCAGAGGCAAGTCTGAAGGTTTCCACTTAGCTTTTCCAACCATAATAGCCCTTACTCCACAGGCCAGGGAACCTCTGGGAATATTCTGCCAACTTCTCTATATGTCTATCCCAAGTGTACGTTTTGAACATGGGTAAATAACCACAGGTGAGTTCAAGGACTCGCTGGACCTACCATGACTTCAGCCAAATTCTTGTTAATCACTTGACCTCCATCAGCTCCTACTCTAACTAGACTGCCATGGTGTTTGGTGTTTCTTGGGATCTCCTAGAATCAGCATCAATCCAGAATCAGTATACAATAGATCCCAGAGACTCTGATTACTTCCTTTCCTCTAGTATACAGGGACCTTTGTAAAAGGCTTTACATCCCTCCAGGGAAGTACTGAAGAAAGGCTAACAGTAAGCCTCTTATATATTTTATCATGGTCTTTTTCAGAGGAATTGCTCATCCCTTCATTTAAGGGGTTCTATGTCTCAAACTGGGATGAAATGCTCTTTTGACACAATCCAATGGAGTCTTTCACTTGTTTGAGAATTTTTTTCGCTTATCCTGATAAAACAAAAAGTCAGTAGGCTTTTTACCTATTTCTTATCTCAAAACACCATGATTGATTAGCCAGTACCATAGGTCCATAGTAGTCATGGCACCATAAAATTCACTTTCCCTGTACTGCCCATTATGGCTTAGGCCATTATGGACATTGCTTTGTCCATATGGACCATTATGATAACTAAAATCATCTTGTTCTGTCAATTCAGTCCTGTCACCCAGCCCCTGCTACTTCAAGGCCCAATAAACTCTTTGTATTCCATCCATCCTGATTCATCCATTGCATGGATCCTATGCAGCAGCATCTCCAACCCTAGGGTCTAGCACAAGGAAAGGGGGGACAGCAGAACTCTTCAGAAGTGCGGCACCCTCTCACATGTTTGTGCCTCATAGAATTAATAAAGAGCATGCTTACTGGGCTTCCACATTGTGGAGAGTTAGGCTTTACACAGTGTACCCACTCTTGCATTGCAATTTCCCTGAACCTTATAATCTGTTCAGCAACACTAAGCCAAGGAATAGCAGGCATCACCAACTCTTTTACAATAAGCCCATCTTCTGAAAACGCTTCAGCCAACCATTCAAACAAATGTTTCAAACCTTTTGTTTAACCGTGTGAACTTCCATATTAAATCTAGAGTCGCTGGTCGGTGGTCCCATAACATTAAATTTGGCCTGACCCAGTTTTTTTCCTCCTTCCACCATTATATCACATTCTTACATCCATTTCCATACATAGTCTCCAGACTTCTGCTTGAATGAATTAGCCAACTCACTGAATTCCTTAGTAGTATAATGAACCTACTCACGGACTACACTTTCCATCTCCCCTCCTCGAGCATTCTTGGCCCGTGCAGTCTGCTTATCGCTCTAGAAGCAACTATTGGTGATCTCTGAGGCACATGAGGATTATCTTGACTGCTATCTCTGTTAGAGAAAGTGACTTCTGGCTTAACAAATAATGAAGGATTAATTTCCTCAAGCAAAGAGAGAAAAAGGCAACGTTTCAAGAGGTGGGTTGGAGTGTATCTTATGCTGAAGGGGGCGTTCACACATTTTGGCAGGCAATTTATTTAAATTCAGAATGGAAAGAGGGAGGTGAAATAATGGGAGTAACCAGATAAGCAAAAATAAAAAGAAAAAAATTCAAGACTTTTTTTTTTTCTAAATTGACTCCTTCACTTAGAGAAAGCTAGGCCCTTTTTCCATTGAATTAAATTAACACACCACCTGAAAATTTAGTCGCTACTAACTACATTTTATGTTGATTACTTCAGTTCTGTCTCTCCTTAAGTAAGATGAACATGTTATAATGAGTTAAAATATAATTTGGTTATACAAGCAAAATGTTTGGTTAGAATAATTAAAAAGACTGTCCGTTTTGAGTGTCGTGTGTATAATGTATGTTCATATGTGTATAATGTTCACATGTGTGTCTTTACCTCATCTTAGTTAAGAATATAGCTCATGTGTAATGTGCAAATGTGTAACATATCTATGCACTGCTTTAAAAAATAAAGGTGTCTAAATATATAACATGTACATGTGTGATAGATTCATCTAAGGTACAGTCACAGATCATTTTAAGGTTACTTCTTTTAATAGTTAATTTCATTTAGGGCTGAGTGTTCCAAGGTCCTTTGTTCTGAACATTGTCCATCGTGTGTCTCTGGATTGTTCCCATCCACTTCTGGAGGAAGCTTCTCTGACGATGGCTGAGCAAGACACTGATCTATGAGTAGAGGACAGTGTCATTAGGAGACTTTTTTTTTTTTGCTATGTTCCTTTAGAACTGGTGTTGGGATCCTCCCTATGTCCGTGTTCTATGAAGTCTCAGGTTCTTGCCTACCAGAGCAGTGTCAGGCTCCATCTCATAGAATGCCCTTAAACCCTATCAGATAGGGGTTGGTTACTCTTACAAGATTTTGGCCACTGTTATACCAGCATATCATGCAGTCAGGCCAGGTCCCATTGTAAACTGAAACATTTGTAGCTGGCTTGGTGTTTACCTTTTCTTTTCTGGTGGCACACATAGTCCCTTACAGTAGCGTGGACATCATTAGCAGAGGTGAAGGCTTTAGCTGGGCACCAGCTCAACTTTGTGTTCAGTTAGTTACCTAGGTGCTGTCTTCAGCAATAGGACCTTACCATCAGTTTGTGGAGAATAACTAAAAGCCTTGTTAATAGCTGTGGTTGTTTGGGGGTTTTGATTTCCATGGGGTCCTTTTAGTCAACAACTCAATTAGTTGTAACCCATTGGTGGCAATGAAGAATTCATTTGTGGAGAGGTTTCTAATTGGGGCTTTGTCTCCCCTGTTATTTGGAGATCTTTGCATAAGAAGAGGAAGAAATATTTTACGAGACAGTAGAGATGAAGTCACCAAAGAAACAAGGACTTCTTGACACAGCAGGGCTTACACACATATGAATTCACAGAGACTATAGCGGGTTGCACAGGGCCTGCCCAAGTCTGAGCCAGATGAAGGCCCAGTGCTGAATGGGGACCTGGACACAGTCCCCATCTCAACCCAGAAGAAATGAGGATTGTTTCCTCCAATAATGTCTCACCGGGCATACAAACCACGTTTAAGGACAGGCTCCATGCCCAGCAGTAGAGACCCAACAGAAAATGAACTCAATGGTATTTTTGAAGTGTTTTTATTTCATAATACTTTATCTGGGCATTTATTTCCCTACAGTTCTTTTGCCTATATATGATAGTTTATGACTTTGTGTTTTTATGGGATTTCTGTCTGTGAGTCTGAGCATTTGAATATGGTTCCCTTCTTGGGCTTTTCTCCCTGTTTCTTTGTTTGGGTTTGCTTATTTATTTGCTTATTTTTAGTTCTCTGTTTTCTAATGAGAGAAGGAAAGAAAAGTTGTGGATTTGGGTGGATGGAGGGGTGAGGAGGATCTGGAAGGAGTTGGGGGAGGAAAACCATGATAAGAATATATTATCTAAAAAGTTGATAATAAATCAGCCATAGAAACAAACGATATTACTTAAAAATACAAATAAGGTTTTTAGTTAAATAAATATAATTAAATCCCATTATTTTGGTGGCAGAGTATACTTCCTTTGACATCTTGAGCACTCTGTGTTAGAGGTGTTTTCAGGATAATTATCAAGGATGACAATAAGGCTGCAGTTGTAGCCGTGCTTTTAAGAATCATGGAAAAGCAAGATTGATTGCTTTTACTACTATGTCTAGGACCTCTTCCATGCCCTGAATGAGGGAGTCTACCTGTTGTGCACAGAACACCAGATGAGTGATGAGCCTACAAGGAAATAAAGGAGAATCAAGTCTAAGACCATGCGCTACACAATCTCTGCTTGGAGTGGAAAGAGGTACAGTTCTAAAGGCCCCCAGTTTCCCACACAGACAGCAAGCTTTACAGCAGCCCCTGCCAGCACTTGGAATAAAGTTAGCAGACTAGAAAAGGCTTCATTACAGATAGATAGCCCTTAATAATGGTGCTTTACTCCCGGATTTCTCAGAACTAATGTAAATATGTCCATATATCACTTGGTCTGGAGAGGCTACGCCGGCCTGATAGTCCTGGCCAGTTAACTGCTGACTAAGCAGTGTGACTTGAGTTCAGTTTCCAGAGAGGATCATCCTGTGCTTCTGCCCTGATTCTGACTTAACTCAGGAATTCGCTGCTACAAAACAATGGACCATGGGAAAACACATAAAAAATCCACATGGGGTGGGAAAGGGGGATCAAATTTTATAGTTTGCATAACAGAGAATTAAATATATGTGTAAGATTTATACATTGGCACGCTTCCTCACTATTGTTGTCACAGTGGGATCTTAGGCTGGACAAAGTGCATATTGTTACTCAAGCCCCCTAGGACAAAAGTTCTGCCTTGTCATAATTGGGTCCCCAGTGTTACTAGACTGGTGGACACCCAGTGGGTCTACTATCATTATTTACTCACTATCTGAATGGCTACCTGGACCACTTCAATCTAAGTGCTCAGGGCAATCTTTAAATGTAAATAGATTAAACAGCTGCCCTTCTTAGCATTTTTCTCAGTTTACTCTAATGATATGTAAAGTTGGTGCTGAAATGCTTTATGAATGAAAGCAATGGGTTTGAAGATTCAATTATGTGTCAATATTTCTGCACCAAAGTCCACATGTGCTGGATTTACTCACGGGTCTCTAGAGCACAGATGATGCCTTATTCAAGGTACACTGCTTTTCTTAGAGCCAAATCAAACTTTGGTCTGGAGCAAATTTAAATTTTTGACAAAGTCTGACCATGTACAGCAGAGCACTTCAAGGCAGTGACATTTTTGTTTTTAACCTACTGTGTTTGTTATGGTGAACCATTTAGCCTGTATCCCCCTGACCCACTCGCTCCCGAACTTTCTACTAGGCAATGGAAGGAGATAGAAGCTTAATGCCTTCCTGTTTGAAGCCCAGAGTACTTTCTATGTTTTAAAAGTCAGTTCAAAAGCACAAACAATATAGAACAAATAAATAACAAGAGGTTTGTCTTTTCTCAGTTGCACGAAAGATCTAAAACAGAACCAAATTTATGTTCACACTGATGATCCCACTTGAGCACGAGGTGCAAGCGTACTGATAAGAAGTCTTTTATGTCTTGGAGGAGGGGCATTGCCACTCATGAAGAGAATGCTAGACATGTGTCTGATCACCTTCTGTGTAAACCATCTATTAAACTTTCTGTCAACTGCCTTTATCCAAACACAAGTTCCCTTTCATCTTTAGGGAGAAATATCGATATGTTCAGCTTCCAGGTTCTCGGGGGGGGGGGGGGGGGGAATGAACTCTGGTCCTGTTTAAAATTGCATCACTCAGCATCCTCTCAGTTATTTAAGAGGATGACCAGGACATTTATTCACTGATACGAGTCTTGGAATGTTTTGATGTTTTGATTCACGCCCCCAACCCCCACGCCTGGACTGTGGGATGAGCATTCTTTAATGTTATTCCAACTGGTATGTGAGAGAGTACAGAAACTAGGCCACAAAGGTGCCTACGGAAGAGGCCAAATGTCATCTTTCTCTTCCTCCATTCTTTTCCTTTAAGCTTATGTGATTTCTTTTAGCCCTTACTGACTTCATTTTAAAATCAAACTGTCCTCTTCTCTCAAGCATCAAACTTAGAAGAAAAACGTAATAAGTGCTTAGCAAAAAAGTATCTGGATGAATAATGAGGGGTTTGGGTTACTGTCAGTTGTTCCTAATAAGAAAATGAACAGGACGTTTTAAAAACATTCCTAAATGAGTAGTTGGACAGAAAGTTCAGCAGAGCGATGCTCTTCAGATCAGAATACATTGATTCTGGGCTGAAACAATTTTGTGCAAGCAGTCTTCTACAGCCTTTCAGGTAATAAATGTAAAAGCAATCAAATCTCCTCATCTTATCCTTCATTTAAGCATTATTCTATATCAGGATACTAAACCCAATCTAAGGGACATCAGAGGACATAGGAGAAAGAGTGGGGCTTATGTTGCATCATCTCCATGTGGGCAGCACTGATGCTTTAAGGACATAGATGCATTGTGCCTGGGCTACCTTTTAGCTTCAGAGGATTGTGTTTTCTTGTCATTATAAAAGAACTTTGAGCAACTGTGGTGGTTAGATGTGCTCACAAGCGACAGCATGTGGTACACTCCTGAACACATGCTCTCAGCCAAATATTAGAGCAGCATTTATCACCTTGCTGATCTTGAAGGGCCACTGTCCTTTCAAACAACTGTTTTGGCAGATATAAGGTTGGAATAGTAATTCCTATCATGAGGACAGATAATTGTGAAGAGCACTGCACTCTAACGACGATCACAAATTTTCAGTATGTAGACGGTGCCTCTAATGATGCTCACATCTTATTCAGATACCTGTGTTATTATTTGCTATGCTACTTTCTTTTGTTGTAGTTCTAGCACATTCAATACCTCCATTGTAAGGAACGCTGCACAGGACACTACACAGATCTCAAATGCAATTTTTCTTCATAGCTCTTTTAAGCCTCTGCCTGGGCTCTGTTTGAATGCAGTGACCACGGTATCTTTATAAACACCTCTTACAGGTGTCTCTGTTGTCTGAATTTTTCTGTTTTAGCAAAATATATGAAAAGAAACTCTCTAAAATTTCAAAAGATTTGCTCCAATTTATGGACGCAGATGTCTCATCTTATGGTCACTGGCCTGTTGCTTCTGGGTCCGTGGGAAGGCAGACCATCATGGTGGTGGAGAGCTGGTGGCTGAGCAAAGCAGTGAACGTTGTGGTAGATGGAAGAGGAAGACAGCAAGAGAGGGGAATGACGGAAGGAAGACAGAGAGGGAGCAAAAAAGAAGAGAGAAAAGGGGAGACAAGCCAGGGGCAAAATTATCCTTCAAAGGCTGTGTTATTTCCTCCATCTAGGCCCCAGTGCCAAATAGTTTACTGAACAATGAACTCATTAATGAACAAATCTGTTATCAGCTAAGAGCAGCTCAACACCTTACCTCTGACCGTGATGCCCTAAGGACCATGTGTTCAGCGCAAGAAGCTCTGAGGGCAAGCTGAGTGCAACCATAACAGCGACCAGTGTAAAATAGCTATTGCAAGTAGAAAGGAGAAAACTGGACATGATTTTAATATTTATAATGGGATATATTCCTTCACCAGGGTGAGTAACCAAAACATGAACATGTATCACAGTTAATGCTATAAAAGTTTTCATTTTATAGGTTCTGGTATTTTCCTATGAGGCTTAAATATGCCACAGAAGACTTTATTACATAAAATATTTTAATATAATTCATAATGGCTAAAGGTTAAGTGAACATTTAAATGTGTCAATGTATTTATCTTATGGCCAGTGAGGTTTATATGTAAATAATATATTTACTTGCTTATTTATATACGTAACCTGGGAAACCGGCTTCACCCTGGTTTGTCCTGGCAAAGGGAAGCATTTTATATAACTATTTCTATGTAGATACTCTTTCCATGACTGGTGGATTTTGATGTTTACAGCACCCAGATATTTCAATAAAGTGAAATTTCAAAGATGGAATTTTGAATAGCACTAGTATTTTCATCATCTTTATAATCGTAAAAATTATATGTGCAAATTATAACATTCTGCTTAGCTGGATATGAATCAGTGCTGCCTGCAGAGAGTGCCTGCAAGGTTCCTTGCCAGCACCAGATTTATTCAAAAGCCAGAGTAAATTGGGTAGGTTGATTTTACTTAAAGTCTTCTTTGGCCTCAAGGTTCTAGCCTCTACCTGTTGTTTAATATTCCTCTCCAGATTCTTAACATCCTTGTTTACACCAGAAAGGCCTCTCCTCTCTGCCTTAATAGAGAGTGATTATGAGAGAATGCACTTGACAACTTCACTCCCCAGTAGCAGGTTTTGGCTTCTTTTCTGTCTCCACTTTGCTAGAAGGTAACAATTTAGTATAGCTTCAGAAAAGTGTAAAAGTAACAATTTTAGTCCAGGGTATGCTTTAATAATTTATAGTGTGATTTATGAGTTTGGTTTCTCTCATCCAAAATGTGATATGTGTATCTCTGTAATTCCTGACCAGTTTTCTTAACCAAATGGCTGCTGAAATTTTAACACGAGTTTTCTTTTTTTCAGTTAATGCCTGCAAAAAATTTTTTGATAGAACACAGTGCCAAGCACCAGCCATCAATCACGGAAATAAGACTGTGCACAGGAGCTGGAAGGTTTGTTCTCCTAGCTTTCTCTGAGCTTCACTTGACCCCACCCAGCCACAGGAAAGTTTTGACTCTGCTGACTGTCTCCATTCCTGGCCAAGAACAGAACATACACCAGGAAACATCATGTGGGGGGCCGTGCATGACTGATCAAAGCTATTTGTCAATTTCAACAATATGGAACATGTTATTCACACATCACAATCCTCTTCCTCATGTTAGAAGCCACATTCTCCAAAGAACGAAAATGTTTTGAAAAGATCACTTCTATGACAGGACCTATCTGAGTCACATGTAAACCCCATCATCAAATTTCTTGGGGTCATATAAAGTCTGCCAGAGGCTCTTAGCTCTCTCTTCATCTTATTTTCGCTGGGAAGAAGTAGGAAGATGCAGTTTAGTGATTACTAATGCCTTTGAGCAGCACAAATTCTGAGACACAGAGCTCCAGTTCAGTACTGCCCTGAAACTCTAGCCGTTGTTTCCGGTAGCTCTGGCTCCCTTAAAAATCATCCTGTATATACAGTCTTCATCCTGCAGTTTGATTAATTGCACTCAATTAAGAGAGGCAGCATTATGCATGACTAAAATCATGTCACTTCACACTTTTCTCCTAAAGGGCCTTGAAATGAAATGGAGGGATGGTACATATTATGAACTTAATATTTATGATCGCAGTTGATAAACAATGCCTACAAAGTTTGACATTCAGCAGTCACAAGCATGTCCCTGTCATTAAAGGTGCCCAGTTTGTTGAGAACACCGTCCTTTCTGTAAGGAACATGTCTTCAATATTGAAGCGCTGTGAATATAAACTAGTGAATTGTCATTTTCTTTTAAGTACTCCATCAAGAACAAAATAACGTACAGTAGTGTGGAGTCTCACCAGATACCCTCATTTCCAAAATTTCAGCATTCTCTGCTGAATTGAGAGGAAATTAGGTGTATACTATTTACAAAATGAGTAACATATGAATTTATGGGCACTTTCCTGTTTTTAAAGACACACATACACACATAGATGTGCACACATGTGCACACACATGAACATACAAAAACAATCTGAGAGTTAATTAATGGAAAATTCTGAGTTAAACCTAACATACACAGCTAAACTTAAGAAACATTTTGTAATCCAACTAGTGTATGTCTGATCCTCAGAGCCTGACAACCCGTTGATACATTATGTAAGAACAGGAGACAGTTTTCCTACTTTAATTGAATTTGGAAAATGTTAATCGTAAATTACTTGTACAAGTCTGGGGAAAAACTCCTTGGATGTGTGGGCCTGAGATACAAGTCGTGGCATCCCAGTTATGTGTCCCTAACAGAGCTTTCCAGGAGTGATTCTAAAAAGGTGGCTTGGCAGTCTTTAAAGCATCATTCAGTTTCTCACAAACATACATGTAAAAGCTTAATGACTAGTTTTATGGGGAAAATCTTAAGGCTATTATTTGAGAGTGTTTTTTTTTCTGATGTATGTCATTTCACTATTCCCAGGGGGCTAATTTCAAGGTACCACTGTAATGTCAGTAAACGTTGTTGAGGGGAGAAGTCAGCACAAAGGCCAGGAGCCCAGCACTGCCTGAGCCAACGGAGAACTCCAAATGCCACATTAGATCATCAGAGCAGAGGAAGGAGTGCCCAAGGAGGAACACCGAAGGAGGAGTCCTGCCAGGGGACTGTTTAGAAACACTTCCCAGAAGTGACATGCCATGGCGTTCTGAGGAAGGAGAGGTCGAATTCAGTGTGGCATAAGTCTAGACGCTGGAAGGTCAACAGAATGATTCTGATCACCTGAACAAAGGAAGAACTCTTGAGTGAGTGCAATAGAGACATTTAGTTTCCTTAATGTAGAACGTTAAGAAGGCTGAAATATGGGGAACTGAGGAATTCCTGAATGAGTGAGTGTGTGCTGTTGACATAGGTACAGTCACAGAAAGGACCCCATAGCCTCAGCCACATGGGAGTGGCCAAGCCACCATGCTCCGCCACTGCTGGCTAGGTGAGACCACGCCTCCGCCCTCTAGGTGAGACTCAGAAGTCTAGCAAAGCCTTCCTCTGGTTTGTGTGTGAATGGTGATAAGGTGTACAGAAATCGTCCACCATAGCTTGGCCCTGACGCCTCCTACAGAGACTTCATTTCATATCTGTATTAACTAATCTCCCCTTGATTCAGCTGCATTCCATAAGCCCTGCCTCCTTGTTTATCTGTTTGTCATAACAAACAGTTATCAAAAAGTGCTCAGCTGTGTGCCAAAACCCAACCTCTCTGTTCAACTCCATATAATAAAGACGCTTAGCTTCCAGGTGCTGTGGTTTCTCCATCAGAGGGCACAGTCTACTTGATTCCAGCTTTTCTATAGGTCTCTGTGGTTTTTTTCTTCCTCATCCCCTTGTCGGGCACATCTCAGGGGCTGTGCAAAAACTTGGTGCTGGAAGGCTATTTATTACTACCAAGCTCAAAGTGCAGGTACTTTTGGAATCCCTCTCAAATCCGATAAGCCTATGAGGCTAAAACCGAAGTTAAATCAAAACACACAAAAACCCCTACCTCTGTTATCTTGTGGTCTGAAGCAACTTCGTACCATCAGTATATGTTTGAACTTACAAAAGGAATTCTGATGAGCTTCTTTGTAATGAGATTTTAAATCACATATCCATCTTGCATTTTGTACAGAGTAACCCAGTTTATATGTAGCTACTAACTTCAGGAACAATCTCCTGATGGGATGATTCAAATATGGTGCTTAACTTCTTAGGTCATCTAGTCAAACTTGGAAATGGAGGCATGGCTTTTGTTTTTTATTTGAATTTTGGTATACTGTTTTATTTCTTTTTGTATGTTCCTACAGTCCCCAAAGTATTTTCACTATTTTTTTTTCTCATAATTCCTTGTACACATTAATTTTGGATTTACCTCTATCTGAGGAGCCTATTTGGAATCCAAGCCTCTAACATCTTAATACAATTTAGTGTGCAATAATTTTTTAGGTTTTAACTGGGGCACCATATTAAACCACCCTATGCAGCCTACATCTCTCTATTGAGGCTCAGCAAGCATTAAGTCCTTTAACCCTCGTGGTGTTTTCAAGCATGGTCCTGAGCTCATCCTCTTGGTCCTCACAGCAATCTAAGACAATAATCCTCCTCTGAACCTTGTTGCCGTCCTGGCAGTCACCTCTAATCTCTTCCTCCAATATTAAGACATGGTTCTACTTGAAATACCATGTAATTTGAATTACAAGCTCTTCATTCTGCCTGGTGGCAAGCCAAAATACTTGAAATCTGCTTATAGTAAGCACATACTGAGCTATGCGCTGTCATGTTGCAATGTGGGATAAATTATGGTCATTGTTCCAGTTGACTCAGGACCCCACTGGCATGAAACACGATGTGAATGGTTCTACAATATGAATTTATTTCCAGTTTCTTCTGCCTTCTCCAATAGCACTGCTTTGTTTGACTGTTCTTTTGTCTGTGGTGCCTTCCAGCTAGCACATACTCACTCAATTGTCTGACAATTAACTATAGCATAAAATCCCTACTCTTCAGAGGATAAGAGAACGTCTTTCAACTCCCAGTACTGCTGTGACCACCTCTGAGTATGAGTGTGTTAACTTCTTAGTGTTTATATTTCCAGATGTTAAAAATGGGGATAGCATACCTTCCTAGATGGATTATGCAAACTATTGAAGAGGTCATTTCTCATTCCTGAGTAAACTTTGTATGACTATATTTTCATGCATTCATTAGTTCATGGTCATGGGTTGTGTCTACCTTCACATAGTCATATAAAATTTTTTATGTATAATCTTTTTAGTACGTACTTAGGAGTGGAATTGGTGGGTTGTATGGTAATATTATAGTTTGTAGCTTTAATTTTTACCCTAAAAACTGCAAAGCAAAACTTAACTCAGAACATATCACTAAGCAGTTCTACTTCTCAGAAGCTCCAACAAGACATAAACCTAGTTCCACAGAAAGCCACACACATTACTCTTCATGGAATCATTATGTAAAAGAGCCCAGAATTAGAAACAACCTATGGATCAATCAGCTCATGACTTTTATCACAGTGCAGCCAGCATCAGAGCACTACTGTTTATTAAAGAAAAGGAATTGCTGATCACAGTAGGAAATGTAACCTCATGAATATTAAGTTAAGTGAAAACAACGAGAGGCACAAACGATCACATGCTTTATCATTTCATTTTTATCAAAGTTCAAAGTAGGCATATCTGCAAAGAGGCAAGGTAGAAGTCAATGTCTAAGAGTAGAAATGGACCACGACCTAACATAGACCTTGAGGTAATACAAATATCCTAAAACGTTCTCTAAACCATTGATTAGGCAGTTGCTATGGATCAATATTTGTGGTGGTTTGAATGGGAATGACTCCCATAGGCTCAGATGTTTGGATGTTTAGTCATTAGGGAAGGTGGCTACTTGAGAAGGATTGGGAGGTGTGGCCTTGTTGGATGAAGTTTGTCACTGGATGAGGGGGTTTCGTTTGGGGTTTTCAAAAGCTCAAGTTAAGCCTAGTGTCTTTCTCTTCCTGTTGCCTGCAGATTGTGATGTAGAACTCTCAGCTATGCTCCAGTACCATACCTGCCTGTGTGCCATGCTTTCCCCCATCACAGTGGACTAAACCTTTGGACTATAGGCCAGCCCCAATTAAATATTTTTCTTTATTAGAGTTGTCATGGTCATTGTATGTCTTCACAGCAATAAAATACTGACTAAATCAATATTCTAGTCTTTCAGTTACATCTCAGTAAAATTATAAAAGCAATTGTAAAGGTGAAATACAAAGTAAATGCCATCTTTTTCTTCATGTTCAGCACAATAGCTCTGACTGTACACTCATCATCACATTGAAAGATAACAAAAGCAAGGCTGGAGAGATGAATCAGTATTTAGGAGTGTTACACACATACAGATACACACGAACACATACACACACACACGAGAGACAGAGAGAGAGAGAGAGAGAGAGAGAGAGAGAGAGAGAGAGAGAGAGAGAGAGAGAGCAGGGGTGTGTGGGGGGGAGAGATTTAATTACACCAAGTCACCTAAGTCACTAGCATGTCAGATGGTTTCATCTAATATTACAAATGAATCAGACACCCAGGGAATCCTGCATGTCTCTTTTTTGTCTCAATTGAGTATTCAAGACCCACAAACCATCACTACTATATCTTTATGAATGACTATATGACTATATGGATACAGCTTTTTGTGGCTACAGCCGTCTCATGCCACGACTATAAAAAGTGGTCCAGAGGAATCTCAATTTTTTTTCTTACAAAATTTTCCTAGCTAGCAACAAAGAAACCACTAGAATCATATGTAGGACTTTACAATCAGACCCCCAAAATCCTGGCTGTACCTTCATTATTACTATGAGATAAAAACAAGTGTGTTCCTATGAGAATGACATCCTATTTGTCCTAACCCATACACATAGCTCTTTAAATTTCAGGGATACACTTGGTCTTGCAATAATCCAGTGCCACACTTCTATTAGTAACTCCCCAAATAAACGACCTACTGTGTGCTCCTTGATCTATCTGTCTCTTTCTTCCATATCAAGGTATCTTCAAGCTGATCCTTATGTACAGGACTGAGAAATACTGTAGCACAAACCATCTGTCACAATTGTATAAGATTCTGTGCTTTTGCAATAAACTCTTTATTCCTAGCCAAAAGGCACACCAAGGAAATATAAAACAAAACAAACAAACAGAAAAAGCAACCACTCCTCAACACTTAACCATGTCAACTTCCATTTTGCCAATAATTCTTTTCTATTTTTACGTGTATGTGATTGTTGACACTAGTAATGTTGGTTATGTTGAAACACATACGGTGCTGAGCCATAGAGAGCTTGTACCCAGGCTACGTGAGCTCGAATTTTTACAAATTCTTCATAAGTTATGCCCTCAAGATATTTTAATTAACCTTTAAATAATTTACTCATCAATGACACCAAGGTAACACACCATTTGTTTGTTTTGGGTATTGTTTGTCGTGCATGAGAACACCGAGTATAACAATTCACAAAGGAAGGAAAATTTGTCAGTGTCAGTTCCTCTTACAATTGCTAGTACTGTTCTACATCGAAGTTTAACCTAGCAGATTTCTAATTAAGGAATATTTTATTCCTAAAACTGGTATACAAAGTTTGATTATAGAAATTGTGCCCAATATGATTTTCTATTCTCTACCGCATGGGACCAAATGATTGAACAAATATTTTGGGTTGGATTCTGTATGGAAAGATCAATTAATTTGAACACCTGAAGAACATGGTTTCTATGTCTACCCTGAATGGGGGAGGGGTTCCATTCCTATGTGAGTTCCTTTTCTCTGAAGCATGCTTGTACTTGATTCCAATGCCCAGAGAGCAATGAGGAAGTGAAACAATGCAACCATTTGTGTTATTTGTTACATCTGTTGTGTGTAAGTTGTTATATTTGCCAGTGAGCATCATCAGATAGTAAAACCAGTAGAAAAAGAAGTAGAGTTTTTAGAGACCCATAGTGGTGTCATTTTCATTGACTTGTGCAATTATTTGTCTATACAGCTATGCCTTGAGGTAAAATACGTAATACCAGTACCCAAATTTAAAACTTTAAAATCTAATATTAATCAGACAGATTAATATTAATTTCCCTTTAAAAATCATAACACATGAAACTGTAGTTGGCTCCCAAATGCAGCAGCAACAGGGCAAGAATTAAATGTGTATGTAATACTTAAGGGAAAAAGGGAAAAATTAAAATTTTATTACTAAGTGTGGCAGAAGGTATTATCATTGAGACAAGATATAGACTACTTATGCATGGAATCTGAGAGCCAGCTTGCTATATCACAAGTGGTTGACAGTGGTTGAAGAGGGAAAAAAGAGGTAGAGAGATGCTCAGGCCAGGCTATTGAGGCTCATAAGTGTCATGGCACTATCATAACAACTGTGGTTTTAAAAGAATGAGTTGATAGAGCATCAGTCTGAAGCCTAGAGGTAATTTTTAAAATGTTTTGAGTGAAACATGGCAAGACATTTTAACTAAAATTAAAATAAAGAAAATTACAATGACTTTAGCTTTGACTTTAAATTTCTTAAGCATTATTATCACCTATGTAAATGGTGAGTATAATTAGGCATACAGTAGGCAGAGGACAACTTTGCGGAGCTGATTTTCTCTTTATAGATTTGTTGGGATTATGGGGAATCAAACTCAGGTCACCAAACTAGTGTGATAGGTAACTTTACTCACTGAGACACAACACCAGCAATAGACGCACTGTTAAGATGATAGTGCTAAAAGTACAACTCTCTCCTCAAAATGTCAAAAGATATTTTATTCTGGAGCCAATTTTGAGTGACCCTGGCCAGGAAAATCAGATTTAAGCTACTCCAAAATCCCATATTTCAACATAGTAACAATTTAATGAAGTTTTTATAGTTATAGAACAAAGAAAACCATAAATCAAGACACTTTTCAGACACATTGGTGTGAGATTTAAATGGGTGCATTAAAGCAAATTGGGGAAACCTCTGGTGTTGACTCCAGATGCCAGCTGATGCATTTTTAGCCTCAAGGTTGGTAGAAATCAAGATTGTGCTAGGTTAATACATTCAAAGGGTTTATCTGTTAGTCACAAGATATTGGGTCTAACACAAAGGTTGTAAGAAATGGATATTTAGTTTTTCCACATGAAGTTGAGAATTATTCTTTCAAATTCCGTAAAGAATTGTTTTGGAATTTTGATAGAAGTTGCAATGAATCTGGAGATTGCTTTTGGTAAAATGACCATTTGTACTATGTTAATCCTACCAGATCCAGGAACATGGGAGATCTTTCCATCTTCTAGTATCTTCAATTTATATTTTCAAAGACTTGAAGTTTTTCTCACACAAATCTTTCACTTTCTTGGTTAGAATTACATGAAGATACTTTGTGTGTTCTGTGGCTATTGTGAAGGGTATTGTTTGCCTAATTTCTTTCTCAACCCATTTGTATTTTGTATACAGGAGGATACAGGAGGGCTTGTGTGTTTTTTTTAAGCTGATTATGTGTTTAGACACTTTTCTGTAGGTATTTATCAGCTTTAGGAGTCCTTTGCCATAACTTTTGGGGTCATATATGTATACTATCAGAAATCTCACAAGAAGACCAAAAGAACCAACAAATCTAGGCCCAGAAAGGACCTGCAGAGACTGATATACCAAGTGAGGACCATGCATGGAGAGGACCTAAGACCCTGTGCAGATTTAGCAAATAGGCAGCTCAGTCTCCATATGGATCCTCTAGTAAGGGGAGCAGGGTCTGTCTATGACATGGACTCTGTTGCTTGCTCTTTCATCATTTTTTTTACGGGAAGGAAGAGGATGCAGGCAGTCCTGATGAGACTTGATAGGCTGCAGTCAGTTGGTAGGGGAGGAAGGCTCCCCCTTTCTGAGGACTAGATGAGGGGTATAGGGGGAAAAGGGAGGGACTGGGAGGAGATGAAGAAGGGGGCTACAATAATGATGTAAATAATAATAAAAAATAAAAAAGAAATGGATATTTAGGGGGCCGAAGATAGTTCAAAATTAATTGTGTTCAGGCCCTAGACCTGTAACATTCTCAGCTTCTCCACAGTCACTGCAACTTTAATAAGTTAATCAACATTACAGAAAGTTCAGCTAAGGTTGCTATTTCCTTCTGGGAACTTTTATTCACAAAAACCAAAGTTGCACAGAACAATAGTGGATAAGCTCATTTGTCTTCTTCTCCTCCTCCTCCTTCTTTTTCTCCTTCCTTCCTTCCTTCCTTCCTTCCTTCCTTCCTTCCTCCTCCTCCTTCTTCTCCTTCCAT
The DNA here is from genome assembly GCF_903995435.1 of Acomys russatus. Lineage (NCBI taxonomy): Eukaryota > Metazoa > Chordata > Mammalia > Rodentia > Muridae > Acomys > Acomys russatus. The sequence goes on from NC_067138.1 coordinate 21,458,749, forward strand.
AGTGTCTTGATTTGGGTTAGCTTATTTTGGTTTTGTGCATATAATTATGAACCTGTAGAAGATATCTTTAGGAGATGAGTTAAACTTAGTAGTTGTGTGACTGATATCACTCAGAGTGAGCAAGAAGAGAAGAGAAAGATTCTACCTCCCAATACTGTCATAACAATGATCAAGTTCTAAAATATAATTTATGAGGATGCCTTCATAACAAAGCCAAAGCCAAGACTCTCTTTCCAAGAACATAGTGTGAGGTGAATCTAGAGTAAAGGTGGGGGGCTATGTAGTGAGTGTGAATCGTTCATTTTTTGTTTCCTATTTAGACAGCTTGAAGATGTTGCTGGGAGGACACTGGTAATTGAAATATTCAAAGATGGCAAAAGAATAAGAAGTGTTAAAATAGGATTTATGTAGAAAACACTGGGGACAGGGTAACTCAGACCCTCTTGAGTTTGGATGACAAGAGAAGAGAGTTGTGTGTACCAATAAGTACAAGATTACATGATATCAATGTACTTCAAGCATGAGAAGCTCAAGTGTTTCAAGTTTTGTTTGGCTGTATTTGTTTATTAGTTTTGTCTTGAGAAATAAGAGGCTAATATGATGTCTGGAATAATTGATGTGAGACAGAAGGCCAGGGGGAAATTAAAACAGGGTGTTAGTAGCCATGGGAGTGTTAACAGGTGAGATATCGATGTGATATCTCTGGGAACTGACTTATGGTCTGGAGTCCTTAGGAAGGCAAAGAAGGGCAAACATGGTACTAAGGTGAGATGGATGCACATGAGCACTTGAGTTCAAGTCCAGAAGAAGAACACAAGTAGATTTTGGTAAGGCAAATGTGAATGAAGGCCTTTGATAGCTGGTTTCACCATGATTGCAGAATATGAGTGATGCTGTGGCTATGATTTGTCCCCCAAAATCAAACATGAACTTAATTCCCAGCACAGTAGTGTTCCTTGTGCTGGGAAGCCCAATGAGAGGTTACTGGACACTGGTGCTTCTGCTCTTATGAAAATATTAAGACCTATATTGCAAGAGTGGGTTTACCCTCAAGGGAGTTGGTTTTGTATTTTAAAAGCTACAAACAAAAGTAAGTTCAATTTCTCTCCTATCCCTCTTCACACACACACACACACACACACACACACACACACACACACACACACACTCACACTCACACACACACACACACACACTACTTTGTGCAAAGAAAATTTCATAAGATGTCCAGCCCCTAACTTTGGATTTCCTTATCAAATGACCCAACAGTCAGGTAAATTTCTGTTCATTCTAAATTACTCGGAATATGTTATACACTAAGACAAACATTAAAGTGGTGCTTTGTTAAGTATAAGTTGTAAAAGATGCATATTACATTTAGAGTTGAAAATGAGTCATAAGTTGCATGAAATTTTAGAAAGAAGTGGAATGCTGCCTCATAATTATTATAAGAATGAGTAATATAATCATAAGTATTAATGAGTATATATGTGCACACTCATATTTATATATGTATTTTGTATATATATGTGTGTATACACATATGTATATACAATATGTATATTTTTATATATATGTATACTCTAATGAGTACTAACATCAAATGACATGTGAGTAATGTTTGGAAGAACATTATTTTTTATGGACAAATGGATGTGGCCACAAGTAAAAAGTTAAAAATATGGAACATTTCAATTTACCTCAAATAAGTTCAAAATGACATTGGTGGTTTTTGTTTGTTTTTGAGGCAAAGTCACACTGGGTAGTCCTGGTTGGCCTTAGAAGTCACTGTATGCAGAGCAGTCTGCCTTCAAACTCACAAGAGATCTGCCTGCTTCTGAATCCAGAGTGTTGACACTGAAGGTGTGCACAACCACTCCCAGCAGAATATGACGGTCTTAAGTAAATTCTTGTACAGGAGACCACATCCAGCTTGTTTTAAAATATTGTTTTCCACATATATTCTAGAGGCTCACTTTTGATGTGCTTTGTAAGCTCTGGGACCTAGAGCTTAATATCACTCAAGCAAAACTAAGCCCAATTATCCAAACTTACACTAACAGCCACAGTAGCAGTAATGCTTTATCATGCTGAAGCATTCATTGCAGTTGAAACATTTTATGTAATCAAAAAAATTTCTGAAAATAATAGAACTCAAGAGTAGAAATGACAGAGCACACCTACACTCCTAGTTACAAGAGAGGTTGAAGCAGGGAGCTTGTGAGTTTGAAGTTAACCTGGGGAACTTAAGAGACCTTGTCTCATAACAAAAATAAGTTTAGGGCATCTGATTCAATAGCAGGCAACTTGCTAGAATGTGCAAAAGCCTATGTTCAATTCCAAATACTGAAAAAAAAAAATAATCAAATACATATTGGAAACTATACAGGTTCACATCATGCCATGTTTCTGAGGCTATAAAAATTCTAGAAATCTAGGGCATGCTTAAGAGACCAGAGTGTATGCTGTCAGTGGAGTTAAATGGAACTTTTGAAGTATACAGTATTATTCCTTTTGGAACAAAGCAACTCAAGGGCAATGTCTAAAGAACAACAATAACCCAGAAGAATGTCAAAACGACTTTCTCTCTTTCAGTTCAAGCCACCAAACCTGCCTTCAGTGTCTCCAGCACATACATGACACAGCGTTAAATGCTGACTATCTTGAGATACATATGACTCATTACAATACAAAAATCTATTATCTATTTGTCGCATTATTGGTTAAAGTATCCTAATGCTGATGATCACACCACTGAACTCTCTGGACTGACATCAAGCAGGCTAACACAATGCATATGCTTATTCTTCAAGCTACACTGCCATCTATTTACAAAAATTCAGAACAAACCTAGAGGAGATGTGCAGTACCCTGAGATTTGAGGTGACGTTCTTTAAAGTGAAAACAGCAATACTTAGCAATACTTTCTTGAACTACTATGAGAGCGTCTAACAAACTGAAATGCACATATAAATTTGAGTTATTGATTATTGAGAAGTGGCCTCAGAGTTGTGAGCAAACAAGGTTTATCAGTCTGTTTTACTGACTGCAAAAACACATCAGAACACAGCTATTTATTTGACAGTTATACATTATGGTTGAGCAAAATTAATAGCCACAGATAAATTAACACATTGCGCTTGCACCTCCAGTAGACAAAAGACACCTTAGTAAAGACTTCTAGTTTCCCTGTACATGAACAGTTGTATGAAGTCCAAGAAATGGAGTGCTTTGTCCCAATGTTCTCCAGTAGGATTTTGCCAGGTCAGAGAGCTTAGTGTTACTGTGCATTGTTGACTGAAACTTTGAACTAATTGCATTCTGTTAATAAATCTTCAAGAGCAGAATTCCTCAACAGTTACACAAGACACACACACACACACACACACACACACACACACACACGGGGAAGAGAGAGAGAGAGAGAGAGAGAGAGAGAGAGAGAGAGAGAGAGAGAGAGAGAGAGAGAGAGAGGATATGGCATTTTTACAATTCTAGATTTAAAAGAATTTATTTAAAAAGTACCATTCCTTAAAAATGAAAGCAATTGTGCTAGCTAGGGTCTCTCCTTAAGTAGGAGACAGCTTCTAAAGGTTTCTATCAAATAATCTTGATTTTTAATATGTTGAACTTACATTTTTTTCTTTTTAAATTGAGGAGCTGTTGAAAGATGCAGTCTAAGGTTTAATTAAATTTGGAAAGTCTGAATTTATCAGATACAATTGCAGATTATTTAATATTCAACTTTATAACTATGTTCTCTTCTGTCTAACATTAATCAGTCTTTCAAAATTTAATGGTCTTTTGTTTAATATGCTTGGATATGCTTAATTCTTACTTAACCAAAAGAAGCATAATTTTTAGGCTTTTAAAAGGCATTCAAAATATCCAAGGCGAATTTCTCCGGAAATAAAAATATATTTTAGTTATTTAGGGCATTAAGTCATCAGTGTTTAATAAAGTAGAAAACTAGTGACAAAATGCAAAAGGGCCAAAAAATTGCAGGGAGTGGTGGCGCACACTTTTAATCCCAGCACTTGGGAGGCAGAGGCAGGTGGATCGATATGAGTTCGAGGCCAGCCTGGTCTACAAAGCAAATCCAGGACAGCCAAGGCTAACACGGAGGAACTCGGTCTCAAACAAATTTGTTTTGATAGTACTGTATGAGAACCTAAATGCTAAGTTTCAGGACAGCCTAAATTGTTGTAAGTTCAAAGTTTCTATACAGAAGCACAACACAGAGATGACCACCCTGGGTCGCTCTGGGTGACAAGGACCAGAGACAAAACCAGTGTGTCCGTGTATAAGCACATACTTCCTGGCCTCTATTATTATTACGGTGATGATGATGATGATGTTTGTTGTTGTTGTTGTTTTGGTTTTTCTAAACAGGGTTTCTCAGGGTAGCCTTGGCTGACCTGGACTCGCTTTGTAGACCAGCTGGCCTCGAACTTTGCGATCCGCCTGCCTCTTCTTTCCGAGTGCTGATGTTAAAGGCGCAGGCCACCACGCCCAGCCTCTAAAAGTAGTTTCAAGTCCACTCCACAGGAGGGAGTGTATGCTTGATGTTATAAGCATGGTCAAAATCAATGGCTAGGGAGATTATAGGTTCATATGGGGAACCTGCTGATGTTATTGGAGTTACTGGTCGCGTTATCAACCAGGTTTCTGGATGTTTATGCTTATAGACTTGTGCTGCTCTCAGCCTTGGTCAGAGAAGCCGCTCATTGCGGAGGAGAGTAGTTAGTTGATGCTCGCGGTCCAACTGTTCAAAGTACGGAGAACAGGCTGGAGTCTGTGCTCAGTCTTGGGGAGGATAGTGACACCTTCCCACCCAGGGCTCAAGGGACATCAAAAAGGAGGCGGTATTAAGACTGCTAGATCCTGAGGGAGTGCTATGAAGCGCTGCCCTCTGCATATGACACGCCTACTGCACACTGGCACTCTCAGTAGCTATGGTTACCTGCCCAATATTCTCCCAGATGATATTCATTGATGTTTTTTCTAGTCCTGTACCACTTCAAAAGTAAAAGAAAGGAAAGGGAGTAATATAATAAGCACCATTCTTAGGTGTGCATTTTCTTTTTTGATATAATCCTAAAATTGTTTTCCTGAGGGATAAAGTATGTCGTGTGAAAGAAAAATAACATTTTCAGAGGATTGAGAAGTGCTAAATAAGCTATTTAAAGTTTGTTTATTTATTCACTTTACATCCTGATTGTAGCCCCCTCTCTCCTCTCCTCTCAGTCCCACTCTTCCACCCTCTTCCCTGTATCTTCCCTCCCTTTCTCCTCAGAAAAGGAGAACCTCTCCACCAACCCACTCTATCCAACACATCAAGCTGAGCAGAGCAAAGTGAGCCACTCTTCATCGTCTCCCCTTCTTTATCAATCAATATCTACAGTAGCAGGTCTCCAGCAGGAAGACCTGACCTCCGGAAAGGCTGTGTGCCTTCTCCGCGGGCTAGGAAGGGGGAGGACAGCCATGTGGAGGGATAGACTCCAATGAGATATCAAGAGATATCTAAGTAGCACTGAAGGGCACAGATATGGAAGGCCCCGGCTTCCCAGGCCATGGAAGCCCTGAGGAAAGCTGACTCCTTCTTCAGAATAAAACATGAAAGAGAATGAGACTCAGATTTGAAAGCTACAGTGGAAATACAAATATTACAAGTGCAATAGAATCACTCAAAGGAGTCTGGGTTTTCCCCTGTTGACAGAGCCTGAGCCTGAGGAGGTCTGCCCCAGGACAGCGGAAGGAACCAGTACTCTCCTGCAGCGCCTCAGAGCTCTTGCTCCTGGGGTGCGCTCCTTTTCTTCTCACTTTAGATTCCTTTAGGCTGGCACATGTTCTTCTCTTTACCTTTGAAAGACAGATTCTGCAGGACCACGTCTCACCTTTTGTGACCTCTATGTTTCTGGACAACGTTCAGCACACAAATATCTTTATGCGCTGAATACTTCACTATTCCATCACTGATAACGTAATCTTTCCAGAAGTGTCTATTGAAATGTAAATACTTTCCTAATAAACATTTCCAAAACATGAGTGAAAATCCAAGAGGAAATGAGGAATTTCCAGGAATTCAGATTTAAGTAAATACAGACATCCGTTCTTAAATTCTTATGAAACACAAGTATTTTTTTTTCCTGAGCTGTGACATCATGGAAACATATTTGCTTACAAATTATCCAGCTTCATTTTTACTCCTCAAAACCGCATTGTCATTTCTGGATCAAGACTTTGCTAGAGACTGACCAAAATAATTGGAAGCTAAGAGTTTGATCCCTCCTCTAAATCTTGAGATTCTTGTGAATGCTATTTAAGCTTTACTGATGAAAAACAAAACAAAACCAAACAAAAACCCACCAGACAAAATGCTTTTTAATAGTCTCATCAAACTAAATCCAAAAGTGATTAAAATATACCACTATGCTGGCAAAAAAAGAAAAAATCATCACCTCTCTAGAGAGAAGAAAAATTTCACCTTTATTTGCCATGGTAGTACACAGTTGGAATTTCAACACTTGAGAGTAGGTAGCAGAAATTTTAAGTGTTTGAGCCCAGCCTGGGCAACTTAATGAGACTAACAGATGCACACACATACACACACACACACACACACACACACACACACACACACACACACACACACACTACCATCAAACAGAAATAAACTTATATTTTTAAAAATTATATACAAAAAATATATTACAAAGCTGAGAGAGAGAGAGAGACAAATGAATAATTAGCTATTATTTGATGGCTTAACTCTGACTTTGCAGGATGGAATTAAAATGGAACTCTGCCTCCTTTGTGCTAAACATGTAAAGCCATATGACTAAGCCACAAGAAGCACAAACCTTCCCTTGATAGAGTGGATACATTAACAAAATCCAGATTTGCATCATCTCGGGGTGGAGTTTCCCATCTAGCTTTATTATTTATGAACAGAGGAAATCAAGACAGATCATCACATGCCACATAATTTCAGTTCTTTCATTTATAAATCATGTAAGAAGATCATTGGTTAAACAAAAGTGGGGTGGTGGAATTTTCAAACAAAAAAAAAGTTAAAATTCAGTAAATCTTGTGCCGTTATTCTCCAGAATATATGCAAAGAAAATCTCAGACTAGTAAGAAAGGAATGCCATAATAACCTGGACAATAGAAGTTTCCCAAAAGCCTGTGCTGAAGGTGGGGGTTTCTGATCCATGGTACTACTGGTGGGTAATGACATGTGGGAATCTTGGACTGAGTTAGAGAAAGTAAATTCCACATTTTATTTGGACATATTATTAATTTTTTGCCTCACAAAAAGAACTTAATTACGTTGAGGAAAGTGTCTTGTATCCCCATCTCTCTAAAAGTTTAAACATGAATGGGTGTTGGATTTTATCAAATGCTTTCTCTGCATCTAAAGAGATGATCATGTGGTTTTTTATTTTCAGTTTGTTTATATGGTGGATTACATTGATGGATTTCCGTATACTAAACCATCCCTGCATGCCTGGAATGAAGCCTACTTGGTCACGATGAATGCTATCTTTGATGTGTTCTTGTACTCGTTTTGCAAGTATTTTATTTAGTATTTTTGCATCGATGTTCATAAGAGAAATTTCTTGCCAAGAAGAGACTTGATACCCTATGAGCATATACAGGAGGAGGTAATCCCCCTCAGGAACAATCATAGGGGAGGGGAATAATGGGAAAATGGTAGGGAGGGAAGAATGGGAGGATACAAGGGATGGGATAAACATTGAGATGTAACAAGAATAAATTAATATAAATAAATAAATAAGAACTTAAGTCTGATTGAGGAGTTCAAAAGAAAACTGCAAATAACTAGAAGGTATATGTTCATCGAATACTGGAAAAGAAAGTAAGTGTAAAAGGAATGAAAATTATAAGAGAAAACTGTGACTTCTGTATAGCTAAGCTTTAGAACACTAAGTGCTAAACTAACGGCTATTGAAATAACTCGCAACAAATGTGAACCAGAGTATGTTACCATAGCAATGTAATGAGTGTTAGCCAAGTCAGTTGAGGAAAAAAAAAAATAAAACAAGAAAGACATGAGCAGTGGAGCAGAAAATAGTATTTAAAAACCCCACATTTATAAATAATATGTAAATGTATTGATTAATATGGTCAACAAGATAATCATGCAAGCCTCGGGACCAGAGTTAAACTCCCTGGAAGCACACGGAGGGGAAAGGAAAGAACTAACTCTATGGAGCTCTTTGCCAGCCTCCACATGCTTGCCGTGGCCCATGTACACACCACACACATCATACACAGAAAAAAGATACATTAAAAAAAAATCAGTAGATTATGGTGCTTGTCACCAAACACACCAACCTGAGTACAATCACAGAACCGATATGTTAGAAAGAAAATATCAAATCCCACAGCTTGTCCTCTGACTACCACACAAACCCTATTCCACTCATGTGCATGGATGTACACAGACACAGAGAGAAAATTAAATAAATAAATTAATTAATTTAAAAATATTCATTAGTGATCAAAGAAATGTGGTTAACTAAGATATCCAAAAGACATAAATGGTTCATTTTGTACTTACAGACATAACAAAATAATTTTACAATATGTTTATTTGCATTTATATATGTTAAAAGAATGTTTAATCCTGGTAAGTGATTCTGATGCTTGGCAAACAAGCCAAATAGACTTTTTCAGGAACAGATAAAGAATTTTAAAGTACCCTAGGCTTTGACCTTTTAAAGAATTTAGTCTGCAGGAAGCACTCAGACACCATCCATAATTTATATGCACAGTGTTTTCTCTAAAGAATTTTTCTCCATGAGCAAAATCCCAAGCAAACTAAGTCAGTGTTTGCAGCCCTTTTCACATCAAAACAAACAGAGAAAATTAATATTTGTGCAACACATCAAGGGACTCAGAATTAGCTGTTTGCCAGGAAGTAAGACATAAATAATCACCCGTGGGACTGGAAAGGTGAGTTCCCAGTAATGTCATCAGCTCTTGCTCGTGCCCGCCCCCCCCCCCCATCGTATCGATAGCCTGGACAACCTGCTGGGAAAATCTGAAAGCCTGACATTTGTTCAACTATTTGCTCAAGACCATATTGTCTTCTTGTTTCACAGTGAAGTTTAAGTCTCCCACTTTCAAAAGTGAACAACAAGACATTAACACACTGTAAGACGTGGCTATGGTAATAAAAACTTTATAACTAGCTCTATAAATTCTGTGAGAATATGATCATCATTTATTTAAAATGAAGGAAATGGGGCTCATTGATCAAGGCCACTAGCTACTCTTCCAGAGGACCTGGGTTCATTTTACACCACTCACATCTGTCTGTAACTCTAATCCCAGGAGATCTGATGCCTCTTTAGATGCCTTTTGTGCCCTCTCCGAAGGCAGTGGACACACAGTGGGTGCACTGACATACGTGCGAACAAAACACTCATTCATGTAGAATTTTAAAAACATTAAATAATTTAAAAATCCTACACAAATAAAAGGTAATTTCTTGTAATGTGGATCATATTAGGTCAACATATAGAAAGAACATCTTTTAAAAATTTTTTGTTTCACTTTCCATTCCTGTAGGCCCCTCCCTCATCATCTCCCGGTCCCACTCTCACTCCCTCACCCCCTCCCCCTTTCATGTTATTTTAATAACCACACTCTTTAGACTCTAGTTATGTATCTAACCATCTTCTACAATAAGAAACAAAAATGACTTAGTCTAAGTGAATATGGTTGGAAGATGAAATCTACAAATGTGTGAACTTCCACAGGAAAACGCTCTGTAACTGGCTATTTTAGACTATCTAGAAAGTTTTCATAGTTGAAAAAAGAAAACAAGAATGTACAGAAAGCCGTTGACAGGTAGCACAATTCCTTCCTACATCCACTAAGGGAGTCAGTATTCATGTGCTTCACGGAAAATGCCCGCTACACAAGTACAAATTATAATCAGAGATTCTGGGCTTCACTGCTCAGCACAAGCATAGCCCACATCCCTCTCCTCCCTCCTAAACTCAGTTACATATAAATGCAGTAATATTTGAATGAGCAAACATGAACTTCAAAACATTGAAAATGTCAAAACATATTTTCCTTTTTGCTTATCATCTTTGCAAAAGTCCATGGAACATGATAGGCTCCCTGGACAAGAAAAAAATGATGTCCCACATGTTCTTGGGTACCGTTTACCTAAGAAGATCAATTGTGCCTGTTTGCATCTGAGCACATTAAGTCATTCTCTTGTCGCATTACCATAAAAGATAAGTGCAAAATTTAACTAATTTCAGTAAATAATGCCATACTGTTAATAAGATGCTCTGGAAGGACAAAGAGACTGAATTACTTGACAAAATCCCAGTCCATGCTTAAAGATTTATTATGCTGTACTTCATTTTGTTAGGCCATTTTCCTATGCAAATATAACAATTAGAAGTTACTTGTTAAAAAAACTCATAGATTTTTCAAAGATAATTTTTGCATAGATTTTGTCCAATGTTTCCACACTTGAAGTTTTAGAAACCAAAATCCCCTGCTATTCCTAAAGGAAAAATCCCACCTCGTCCCAAAACTTGGTCAGATAAACGTGCCTGTTGTAGGACCACATTTTAAGCAGCTTTTTTGGCATCCTGAAACTGGAAGTCATAAAAATCAAGTAAAATTCCACAAAGAAAATAAGGAAAATGATTAAAACCTTGAGTGTTGAGCAGAACAGTTACTCATCATCCTTTTCTGGAGAAAATTCATTGCTAAAATACCTGCCAGCAATTTGTCAACTTATCATTTCAAGACACAAAATCAGCCATAATTTAAGACTTTTATCTGGTGAGATGGTAAGGAACATTCACCTCTCTTGCTTTTCATTTTACAAGAGTATAAGCCAAATAAAATATGCTTAGAGTAATGTTCATAAGTCCGGATTGTCTATCTGTTTTCCATGCAAACTACCTAACGCAAGAGAAAAACATTACAACTTCTTCACCAACGCATTCAATCTTTACATCAATTTGCATAGAATTACATACTCTATAAAATATGTGAATTGATTTACTTAACATAATACTATATGTCAGTGTGGAAAAGAATTTGCAGGGTGTCTCAAGATTATCGCCTTGTAAAGATGATAAAGCAGAGAGAATTTTTGTGGGGTAGGTTTGATGGGAGTCGGAAATAGCCACATTAGTAAGAAACAAGGAGAGAGTAGAAACAGCAAAGGTGTGGCTAGGTGAATAGTCCAATGGTTATTCGTATATATTGGAGATATATGAGGATGCTATGCTGCTATGTGTGACTTACAAAAGAAGCGATAAAGATCAGGGCAGAGGGAAGAAACAGAGGAATCTGTCAGATGAGCACACACTGCTTGGCCAGACAGCAGGGGCAGAGACATAAAGATATGTCACCAACCTGCGTGTTACAGAGGTCACACGGTTACAGCAGATTACAGGTCTCCTCCAGCCTTAGCAATCAATGTTCATTGTGTGGAGGAATTCCTCTTTTACTATAATTCTCTGAAGCATGCAGGATTTAATATAAGAAGGTTGTACTCTGCTTATTAACACTCAGACAGGGAAAAGATATACAGCAGAGACTTTGTGCTAACCTTTGCACTGCATTTGAAGATTAATTTTTAAACGAACAAAAACCAATTTATCAAATTCTTCCCACTATAAAGAGCTCATTTCGGAACAATGTTCTTGCTGTCAAAACTCTCTGACGTGATCAGGCAGTTGTTTGTGTTGCAGATGCTGTGAACACACTTTAAGTTTTTTTTTATCAAGTCTTTGAACTACCAAAATCTACTATATTTAGACCTCATGAAGTTGTTCATTTTAAAGTCCATACGCATGGGGTTGTTGGGAAACGGCAAGTGTGCAAGTTTGTGCTTCCAGACAGGTCCAGTCTCAGTACTGAGTAGGGGCTACAAATATCAGCAAAGCATGAAGGTCAGATCTACGCACTTTGCAGCAGAGGATCAGATAAAACATGTGAGCTGTGTGTTGGTTTCTCTTTTCATTGTCAGTTTCTCCCTTTTGTCCTGACACCCTGGTCTCTCAGATCTCTCCAATTGTAGGAGACCTAAGCAACCCTAATCTATACAGCCCCAAACTCACATGACCCCTCGCTTCCGTAAAACGCCACCTCCTAGAATCTAGTTCCTCAAACTCCAGCTTTCTACTATGTGTTTAACCTAAGGATGAATTCTAGCCTTTGTTACTAGCCAATGAGGATGGCCCAGAGTGTGTGTGTGTGTTTTACATCGCATGTAGTTTTTAACAGGAATTTCAGATCCAAAGAAGCTTCCCATTGAGAAATATCAGTTGTTTGTGCCTGTGACAGGAAGTATCCTAAAATGTAGTGAGAGCCCAATGTGCTCACTTAAAAGTAAATGCAACTTAATTCTCATGATGGCTGTCAAATTCAAAATGATTACATCACAGAAAGACAAAAGTCCAAGAATATTAACGTCAGTGTGTCAAATGCTCCATGAAATAACGGTGCCCTACACATCCATGCTGTTACCACTGCTCCCACTCTAGCCAATTTTACACGCTTCACTCAGTAAACAATACTCTTCGGAAGGAAAAATATAACTTCCAGTAACTCCTGGGCATTTCAGGAATCCTCAGCAGAAGCCATAGTAACCGGTTAAAGACTTATGGGAGTCACTAAACAAAATACGTATTTATGAAGGAAGGAGACAATAAGTCACTGAAGGTCAAATCTCTTCCTTGATTGTCTTTTCATCTTTGCTCTGTGTCCATACATTTAATTAATTTCATGAAAACAAAACAGAAAACTGAATATCAAGAGCACCGTAGGAATTGTGAAATGTGAAAAATCTTTCTGTAAATGTTCAGCAAGCGTTGATCTAAAGCATCTGTCTATTATGCCCAGGAAGCTAAGCCACAGTGATCAGTACCTGCTGCTTGGTATTTTCCTTTTGAAGACCTTTTTTTTTTTTTTTTTGTTCACTCATTTTTAATAAAGGGATTTACCTGACAAATCCAGTTTTAATCTGCATGGATTATGTGTATGCTAAATAGCCTTCCAGAACAGAAAAAGAAGAGAAACATTCCAGAAGAATGGTTTCCTCTGGGGGGCGGGGGGCAGAGAAGGATAAGAATTTCTAAACCTAAGCATTGCCTTTCCAAAACCAAAATACTCAAGATATATTGAAAGCACAGAGTCAGGTGTGGGGGAATTGTCTAACGGGTCAAGTCCGCTTATTAATGCACATCAGCCAAAGAAATAACTCTACTATTTGTGACATATTTCATACTTTTGCAGGACATCACTGAAATTTTTCTTTGAAATGTTTTATATTTATGACAAAAATACATAGAAAAGTTATTTATTTTTTGCTTCAATTCTGTATTAGTTCTTAGGAAATGTTATGAGCTGGGTTTACTTAAAATAATGTCCAAAAGTATTACAAATACACATTTTAGGGAATTTATATCCAAAAATATAATTATCTTAAAATAATTTACTTTTTAAATCTGCACTTTCTTGGTACTAAAAACAGCTACTACTTAAAAAGTGCCATGTTTATAACACTAATTTATCTATCTATTATTTTAATTATTACTAATTTCCAAAGGAGATTTATATAGATTATCTGATGTTAAACACAATCAAAGTTTTAAGAATTCAAAATCTAATGGATGAATGTAAATAAAATTGACATATAACAAAGTTTTTCACTAGGAAAGCATTGTTTGATTATTCTGGGAAGAAGACAAAGGTACTCTAGGAGCCAATATCAAGTCACTTACAAATCACTTGACTAAACAAAGCTATTTTCCCCACTGGGATATTAGAAGTCCTAATGTAAATTAAACACTGTAGGCAGGGATTAATTTGATAATGCCATTAGAAAAAGAACTCAAGAAATTAAACACCAACAAATCAAATAATCCAATTTAAAATTGTGCAAAGAACTAAACAGAATTCTCAACAAAGGAATATTGAATGGCCTAGAAACACTTAAAGAAATGCTTAACATCCTTAGTCATCAGAGAAATGCAAATCAAAACAACTCTGAGATTCCACCTTACACCCATCAGAATGGCTAAGATCAAAACCTCAAGTGATAGCACATGCTGTCTAGGATGTGGAGAAAGGGGAACACTCTTCCATTGCTGGTGGGAGTGCAAACCACTTTGGAAATCAATCTGGTGCTTTTTCAGAACTTTGGGAATAGGGCTACTGCAAGTCCCAGCCATAGCACTCCTGGGAATATATCCAAAAGATGCTCCACCATACAACAAGGACATTTGCTCAACTATGCTCATAGCAGCTTTATTCTTAATAGGCAGAATCTGGAACCAACATATAAGTCCCTTAACCAAAGAATGGATGAAGAAGCTCTGGTACATTTACACAATGGAATACTACTCAGCTATTAAAAACAAAGAAATCTTGAAATTTGCAGGCAAGTGGATGGAGCTAGAAATGACCATGCTGAGTGAGGTAACCCAGACCCAGAAAGACACTCATGGTATAGACTCACTTATAGGCAGATACATCAGTCACATGATGCAGTATAACCATACTACAATGCACAGACCTAAAGAAGCTAACTAACAAGAAAAACCAGAAGCAGTTGCAGAGAAGGCATAGGATGGGAGCCTACCATAGTGGTCCTCTGAAAGACTCTACCCACTGGAGCGTCAAAGAAGATCCTGAGACTCACAGGCAAACTTTGGGCAGAGCTCAGGAAGTCTTATGGAAGAGTTGGGGAATAGAAGGACACAGAGGAGACCAACAGATCCAACAAATCTGGGCTCAGGGCAGCCTGTAGAAAATAACGCAACAACCAAAAACTATGCATAGTGAAGTCCTAGACCCCTGCTCAGATGTAGTTGATAGGCAGGAGAGTCTCCTTATGAGTCTCATAACACAGGGAGTAGGTGCTACCTCTGACATGGACTCTGGTGCCCACTCGTTCACTTCCCCCAAGCAGGGCAGCCTTCCCAGACCACAGAGGAAGAGGATGCAGGCAGTCTAGATGAGACATGATAGGCTAGGGTCAGACGATAAGTACGAGGGCTCCCCTTTTCTGAGGACTAGGGAGGAGGGCAGGGAGGAGCAGGGATAAGGGAAGGAGGGTAGAACTGGGAGAAGATGAGGGAGAGGGCTACAGTTGGGGTGTAAAGTGAACAAATGAAAATTTTTTAAAAATTAAAAAAAAAAAAAGAATCCAGAAGTATCATTTCTAATTAAAAATATTTTTTGTTTTGATTAAATAGGATCTCATGTAGCCCAGACTGGCCTCCAACTTGCTATGCACCCTGACATCTTGTTTCTCCTGTCTCTGTTGCTTAAGGGATAGAATTACAGGCATGAGGCACTATGCACAGTCTGACAGCATCCTTTTTTCACATGCAAGAAGAACTATAAACTTTGCTAGATGTCCCAGCTGATTAAAAAAGCTTTTGAGAGAGTTGTGACTCACAAGTTATTACAGTCTGAACAATAATCCTATCATGTCATTATGGATGTACACTGAACTATGGAAGTGAGAAAACAGCCTTTTAAAGAAATGTTGATGCATTCCTAATTCACAGTCAAAAAGTAATATTTGTCTCACAGATCCCATCGTCCTCTCTGGTGTAGCAGCACTGTTTGCAATGCTGAATTTTGTTATACGGTAACTCATAGTTTACAGGAGGCTCAGCAGGCAAGAATGCATCAGACAAAGTATCCAAGGTATATAATGAAACTATATAATGTAAGAACTGGTTGAAAGTATAGATTGTATGTTGGCTGAATAAGTTGCCTTAGACAGGACATACTGACAAATTGTGTCTTAGATTAACCTGTTAACCTACATGGCCTAGAGTCATGTGAGAAAGGGATCTCAACTGAGAGATTGCCCAGATCAGCCTGGCTTGTGGGTATGTCTGTGGGTGACTCTTTTGATGTGAGTGGTAGCATTCCCTCGGCAGGCAGTCTTGGGCTGTATAAGAAAGCCAACTAAGCATGAACCAGAGAGCCAGCACACAGCAGGCCTCCATAGGTTTTGCAACAAGATTCTTCATGAGTTCCTGACCTATTTCCCTCAGTTGTGGACTGTGGACTACAGGCAGAAGCCAAATAACTCCTTTTCTCCCCTGAGTTGTTTTGGTCAGAGTATTTTAGCATTGCAACAGAAAGGAAGCTAAGACGGCTCTGAGTAGCTAGTCTAGTTAGCTAGTATTAGTTACCTAGTATTAGTAGCTAGTATTAGTTTGAAGGAAAACAGCCTGGCCTTAAGCTGTCACTCCAGAAGTACAATTAAGACTGGTAGCTAGGAAGCAGTTGTAAGGTACACAAGAAAATATTTAACAGGAATACACTGTTCCAGAAAAGGTCTGGGGACTGAGCTTCTCTGAGCCTGTTTTATCACCTCTGGCTACTCATGCTGAGGGCAAGCGGTAGGCGGTGGCTGGGAATGCAGAGTTAAGGGGAAATAACCTTTTTGCTACATAAAATGAAGATGGCTCCTCCTGTTCCTAGGGCTCTGACATGGTTAACACGATGCTGAGGGATTATTTCCAAGTAATGTCTTTATCATAACAGACATGTATTATTGTCCTACTATGTGCAGAAAAGAGAAGAAGAAAACCAAAAATGACTTTATATTATGGTGGAAGGGTAAGGATAATAAACAAAGGTGTGGGCAGTGTATAACCCTGCAGGGTAAGTAATAAATAAGTAAGAAGAAACACACAAAAAACGGACATTTTAATAACGACTAAGATACCTACGGCAAGAAAGTAATATTTTTAGAAAATAGCATTAATTTCTTTAGAATTTTTGGAATTAACTTTATTATTATACCCAATAGAAAAGATTTCAGATGTAATAAACTGCTGTATGATCTGGGTGTCATTTCACCATAGTGGCATGGGTTATATTGTACACCCATAAAGTGCTATGATTACCTCAAAATATGTTTGTAATTGGGTAATAAAAGATCTATTTCTCTAAAATACATTGAGCAAGGTAGATTAAACCTAGTGTCCGTGGTGATTCTGGTGATACATCTTGGTTAGAAGGAGGACCCGGGACAGCACCAGCAATGAAAAGGGAAGAATATGAGGGCATGGGTAGAAGACAGACATCTCCAAGGCCCCAGTGCTTTATCTCAGACTTGTATCGCCAAAGCTAGGAGGAAATACTTTTTTATTGTTTACCCACTTGCTCTGTGGTACCTTCTTATGGAAACCTAAGCAAACATACAGAGACTAGATGAACAACATATAAACACTGCTTAAATATGAAAGACTGCATTAGCCCTAGCATTAGAGCAATGCAAACTCCTTTAAAATTTTTAATATTTAGAATTCACATAGAGATGTTTGGTTTTCCTGTATTTATTCTTTTAATTTTGAATTGCATTAAAATCAGAAACTGCATCTCATTACACCATGGTGAAGAATTAACAAAAATTACAAGGAGTTCACACCTCGTGATAGCATGCACCAAGGAACATGGCAGCTTTTGAGATACAGAAAGCACTTACTTTTCTGTTCGGATGTACACAGCTTAATTTATTGAAGTATGACATGGCAGCTCACCAGCTCTTGGGATGGGTCTATGTTGTAGTAACAGCTGAGCTCATGGGAACTAACCACTGCCTCAGTCAAGTTTCCCACACTGTCAAAAGAGCTTCACACAGCCTTTCTGTGTACACAGTAAATGGTCACCTACTGCTGCAAGAACTCTGCCACGTTTAAAGAACAGTGAATACACTTATGTGTTCTTTATAAAAGGAATGCTTACTTCTATTCCTTGTGTTGTTTGGAGATGTTCTCTTAGTGAGCTCTCTCTCTCTTTGACCCCCCACTCAGTGTGTGTATACGTGTGTGTGGGTATGTGTGTTTCTCTGTGTGCTGCACAATTAACAATAACAAATACATTCACATACTTACAGGTTCTGTTATTTTAGGCGTTTTCTCAAAATCTTCACCTTCTTCCATAAGAGTTTCTTCAGTCCCAGGTAAAGAATCTATTTTAATTTTTAAAAATGAAAATTATACATTGTCTATGCATTATGTATATATAGTGATAAGAATGATATTAATATTATTGAACTACTTATTTAAAATCAGATAGTGTTTATAAGTAAACATTTGAATGGCATTTGTTTAGCTTATAGATAAATATACGAATGAATATGTTTTTTTTCAATGAGAATATATTTTTAATTCAGATGTGTATGTTAAAATTTTAAAAGTGCAAGAGCCAGTTACCTTATTTTTACATATAAAGCAACTCAGGCTGGAGAGATGACCCCATGGTGCTTTAGAGTATGAACTCACAGAGATTATGCAGCGTGCACAGAGCAGGTACAGGTCTAGGGAGACAAGGCCCCAGTGCTGAGAAAAGAAGTAGATGCAAGCCCGCGTCCCTGCCTCAGACACTATCTTCAGTTACTGCCTTCAAAGAAAAAAAGGTAGCTTTCTCTAACAGAGTCTTCATGGGTATACAAACCACATTTAAGTGTAGGCCATATAACCAGCAGTAGATGGCCAAATAAAACTTTTTTGTTATTGTTGTTGTTTTACATTTTTGTTTTGTTATCATTTTTTTCACTAAAGTATTTTATTTTTTAAATGCCATGTTTTTAAGTTATATTGAAATCATTTTCTTTTTTTTTTTTTTTCCACTAACTTATTCTTGTTACATCTCAATGGTTATCTCATCCCTTGTAACCTCTCATTCTTCCCTTCCTCCCATTTTCCCCTTACTCCCCTCCCCTATGACTGTGCCTGGGGGGGGGAATTCCTCCCCCTTTATATGTTCATAGGGTATCAAGTCTCTTCTTGGTAGCCTGCTATCTTTCCTCTGATTGCCACCAGGTCTCCACCTCCAGGGGACATGATCAAATATGAGGCACCAGAGTACGTGTGAAAGTCATACCCCACTCTCCACTGAACTGTAGAGAATGTCCTGTCCATTGGCTAGATCTGGGTAGAGGTTTGAAGTTTACGGCCTGTATTGTCCTTGGCTGGTGCCATAGTTTGAGCGGTACCCCTGGGACCAAGTCTGCCTATGCAAACTAGTACAGCCACTTTGGAAATCTATCTGGTGCTATCTCAGAAAAATGGGCATAGGGCTTCCTCAAGAACCAGCTATTCCACTCCATGGAATATACCCAGAAGATGCTCCAGCACACAACAAGAAAATTTGCTCAACCATATTCATAGCAGCCTTATTCATAATAGCCAGAACATGGAAACAGCCTAAGTGTCCTTCAGTAGAAGAATGGATAAAGAAACTGTGGTACATTTACACTATGGAATACTACATAGCTATTAAAAACAAGGAATTCCCGAAATTTGTGGGCAAATGGATTGAGCTAGAAATGATCATAATGAGTGAGTTAACCCAGAAGCAGAAAGTCTCCAATGGTATATACTCACTTATATCTGCATACTAGCCCAAGGGGCATGTCCCACGAAAGCCTTCACTTACCAGGAAACTGGGACAGAGGGGAGGACATCCCATTGGGACTCTAGATGAGAGAAGCATGGGAGAATAGCAAAGTACAAGGATCCAGAGGATCCTAGAAGCCAAATAAAACTTAACGGTATCTTTTCAGGGATTTTTGTTTCATAATGTTTCATTTGGGCATTTTTAATACTATATTACTTAAATATTAATATTTCTGATTTTGAGTCTTAATGGCATTTTTGTGTGTGCAAACATGTGTTTCTCTGTCTATTGTGTTCCTTGTGCTCCTTCTTTGGCCCTCTATTTTTTTTTTCTGTTTGTTTGTTTTGTCTTATTCAGCTAAGATTTGATTATTCTTATTTCATTTTTTCTTTTCTTTTTTTTTTTTTCATTTTAGTTTCTAGCTTAATTTTTAATGAAAAAGAGCAAGAAAGGGTGAGAGAGGAAGTGGAGAAGATCTGGGAGGAGTACGGAAAGGAAAAACCATAGTCAGAATGTTCTGTATGAAAAAGAATCCATTTTTAATAAAAAATACAGTGTGTGCTGCTATCGTAGAGGACCTCAGTTTAGTGTAGTCCACAACAGATGGACTACAACTGCCTGTAACTACAGCTCCAGGGAAAATAGCAGTCTACTCAGATTTCTGTGGCAACTGCACACATATGCACACACACACACATACACACCATACATGCATAATTAAAAGTAAAAATTAATCTAAGACTAAGGTAAATCTTTTTTAGTGCCTATTCAACTATATTTTGCTACGTATATCTTTAATGTCTTTTTTCTGTTTTGTGATGTTATGCTTCTTGTTTGTTTGATGCCTTCTTTTAGATGGGGACAGGACAATACATGTATGAGTTCTGAAATTTAGCATTCTCTTTTAAATCAGATGACAAATTGTGAATGGGACAATGAGAACGCAAATATTTAAATTATCATAGGCTCACAATTAAAAAAAATAACATCAAGCAATACCAACAGAGCCAACTAACGAGGGCTCAAGTTGGAGACTGAAGCTCCAACCAAGGACCACACGTGGACTGGACCTAGGTTCCCTACACAGATGTAGCTAATGGGCAGCTCCATCCTCATATGGGTCCCCTAGTAAGGGGCCTGGGGACTGATTCTGACATGAGTTCTGTTGCCCATTTTTCAATTACTCCTCCCTAATGGGGTTATCTCAGCAAGCAACAGGGGAAGAGGACACGCTCAGTCCTGGGAGAGAGGGGCTCCCCTACTCTGAGGAGCAGAGGAGAGGGATAAGAGAAAAACAGAGGGAGGGTAGGGCTATGAAGAGAGAAGGAAGGGAGCTATGACTGGGGTTTAAAGTGAATAATTAATAATAAAAAAAGAATTTGTAGCTATTAAGTCTAAATTTTAGAGAAATGAGTGAACGGTTAAGTTAATTAGCGCAGTGCAGAAAGATATTTACAGTTAGTGGATAAATCTATGGTAATGGTAATTATATGTAACATCTATACATTATCTATACAAGGTACTGTCTATTTCCTTGGGTAATTTTAACTTTATACATTGAAATTTAAAAATCACTCAGGAGGCAGAGGCAGGTGGGCCTCTGTGAGTTCGAGGCCAGCCTGGTTCACAAAGCAAGACCAGGATAGGACAGCCAAGGCTACACAGAGAAACCCTGTCTTGAAAAAATAAAAGGAGGTGGGGATAAATTTAAAAATTGGTTTAGAGGAAAGTATTTCAAACCATTGTGGTTAATAAATTTGATTTCTTATATTTATTACTATTAAGAAATCCCTCATCAAAAAAGCTTCTCTTTATAGCGAATGAAAACCAATACAGTAAATTAAAACTAGGCACAAAGCAAAGACCAACATATCACAGGAAGCTGTGATCTAATGTACACATCCCTGCCATAACTCCTGCATGCCTGTCTCACAGAACATGGCTGAAGAGAAGGCTGAAGGAATGTAGAAGACAGAATGACAGGAAGTCTGCTGCTAAATAGTCTGTTAGAAACTGCTACATAAACAAAACTGGAGCAATAGCAATATCCATAGATATGTTAATGTGAAAAGGGGAAATTTTCATAGGTCCCACCCCTAGACAAAGAATGATAGACAACCATTGACAGCTAGGAGGTGGGAATAAGTAACCCTTCCGAGAGATGAGCTCTGTTATTGGTTATCAGATACAAACTGGTCAGCCCTAAAACCATATATACACAAACAACAAAAGCAGATGTAACAGCTTGTATTTATGTATTTGTGCATGTGTACACACATGCAGATAATAATAATAATAAACATCAACTTCAAGGGAGACATGAGAAGGGTTAGAGTGAGAATACCAGGAAAGAGCCCCAAGGATCAAAGAGAAAAATGTATTTCTATTTTAATTTAATTTTTGAAGCTATATGATTACATAAAGAGAAAACCATTTAGACTCATATGCAAATGGAGATAGATTTTTCTAATGCATGAAATGAGTGCTCTGGGAAAGAAATTAGAATGTTGAGATCTTGTAGTCACTTATGGTCAAGGAATAGAGAAACAATAAAAAACTTGGCACAAGCCCATGGTTCTGGCTCAAGGCATCTCTATCTCTGGCAACTCAGAGTGTTTTTATGCAAGAAGAAAAGCTAACAAATCTCTTGGGTACACGCTTATCTCTATATAAACATAGATATCATTGTAGAACACAGAATGGGTTCCACTGTGATACCAACTCTGGAGAAACCATAAATTAAGATAATTTTCCTACTACCCTTATAAACAGAACAAAACCATTAAAAGTAGCAAATTTTAGTTGATAAAATCAACATCGATAAGAATAGTCATTCAGTTGTGAGAATACTTTGGCACCTATTTATTAAAACCAACTTCTAAGAGCTTATGAGCTAGCATGGACAGACTCATTAAACCAAGAAGCAACTTGGACTTCATTTACATCTTCTAAAATTAAGTTACAATCCCCTCCAGAGAAATAAGTAGCCTAATCGAAGATCTTCACTTCTCCATCGATTCCTCCAAATCCTGTAGTTTCATCCCCAGGTCTGTAGCATCTCTTCTGCTGTGGCCTCTACCCACTCTCTGCTCTCATTCCCAGGGAACTAACTAAGCAGCTCCTCTCCCTCCTATGAACCCCCTTTCCCCATCCCAGTTCATCTCTATTTCCATAGTTTCCAATACCCAGGAACAGGAACACATTCTTACTGTGTCCCCACTGGCCACACCTGACAAAAAACAAAGGACTTCCTCACACACAGACACCACACTCTCCTAAAAACCAAAGAGAAAACAGTAACCAAAGAACAAAACATCCACCCATCAAAGACAAGAGTAGACACCAATACCTAGAACTACAGTCTTCCCAATCCAAGATGCCTAGACACCAGCATAAAAACATAACAATACCCAGGATAATATGTCTCCACTAGAACCCTGCGATCCTATCACAATACGCCCTGAATATTGCAAGATAATTGAAACACGCATGCCTCTATGTTTATGACAGAGCTCTTGAAAGAAGAAGTGATTAAATACTTACAGAAATCTTTGAAAACACAAACAGTGGAAGAAAATGGAAAACAAAAAGCAGAGAAACAAAAGCATAACTGTTTGAGACCTGAAAGAGTTTCAGTTAGAATCAATAAACTGAATTGATGAAAAACCCAAAATGAGAAAAATGTAGAAATGAAAATTTTAGGAACTAAAGCAGAAACCTCAAAGGCAAGCTTTACCAACAGAAAACAATCGATAGAAGAAAGAATCAGACATGATAGAAGAAATAAATATATAGGTCATAGAAAATGTTAAACTGAAAAAACTCCTGGCACAAATATCCAGAAAATCTAAGAAAGACTACGAAAAACTCAAGTCTAAGAATAATAGAGTAAAGAAAGGAAAAGAAACCAGAGTAAAAGAAATGGAAAATATACTCAAAAAATCAAAGAAAAAAATCCTAACCTACAGGAAAAGAAGCCCTATTGAAGTACAAGAATGATACAGAATAGCAAATAGACTGAACCTGAAAAGAAATTCCACTTGGAACATAGTAATCAAAACATTAAACATTCAGAATAAGGAAAGAATGTTAAAAGCCTCAGGAAAAAGACTAAGTAACATATAATGTCTGGCATACCTCAATTATATCTGACTTCATAGAAAATCTGAAAGCCAGAAGTTTCTAGATAGATGTGCTGCAGACTCTAAGTGATCATAAACACCACATTACTATACGCAGAAAAACTATCAATTACCATAGATGGAGAAAAAAAGCTATTCCATGATAAAGTCCAATTTATACAACATCTATCAGAAAGTGCTAGAAGAAACCTCTCACCTAAGGAGATTAACTACATTCAAGAAACCCAGGGGATAACTAATCAGATGAACAATATCAAAAGAAAGAACACACACACACACACACACACACTTGAAAGCTCTAGAACAAAAAATAAATCACACCTATAAGGAATAGAGGACGAAAACTAATCAAACTCAGAGCTGAAATTTAAAAAGACAAAACAAAGCAAAAACAGAAACAAAGAGCAACACAAAGAATCAATGGGACAAAGTGGTGGTTCTTTTAGAAAACCAGTAAGATTGATAAGCCCTTCTCTAAATTAACTAAAAGGCAGAGTGAAAATATCTAAATCAACAAAATAAGAGATGAAAAAGCGGACATAACAAAAGACACCAAGGAAATCTAAAGAATCGTAAGGAAGTACTTTGATAACCTGTGTTCCCCAAAATGGGAAATATAAAAGAAATGGATAATTTTTTGATATATACTATTTACCAAAGTTAAATCAAGATCAGATAAACAAGTTAAACAGACATATAACTTGTAGTGTAATAAAAATGGTTATAAAAAGCCTCCCAATTTTAAAAAGCCCAGGGACAAATAATTATAGTGCAGAATTCTACCAAACATTCAAAGAAAAGTTAATTCCAACACCTCTAAAATTATTCCACAAAATAAAAACAGAAATAACATTGCCCAATTCATTTTATTATCAGTACCCTGATATCTAAACTACATAAAGACAAAACAAAGAATTACAAATCAACTTCCTTTACGAACATAGGTGTAAAATTTCTCAATAAAATACTTGCAAACCATATTCAAGAACAATTCAAAGAGATCATCCATTATGATCAAGCAGGTTTCATCCCAGAGAAGCAGAGATGTTTCAACATTCATAAATCCACAAATTTAAAAAACTGAAGGACAAAATCTACATGATTATCTCATTAGATGCACAAAAGGCATTTGACAAAATCCAACATTCCTTCATGATAAAAATTTCTGGACAGATAAGATATATAGTAGACATACCTAAACATACTGAAGGTAGACTGCAGTAAGCGCATAGCCACCATAAACTTAATTGAAGAAAAACAGAAATTCCATTAAAATCAGGACCAAGACAAGGTTGTCCACTCCCTCCATATATATGATATATATTATATATATCATGTCTATATACTATACTAGTACTTGAACTCTTATCTAGAATAATAAGACCAATGAAACAGATCAAGGACATACAAAATAGAAAGGAAGAAATCAAAGCACCTTTATTTGCAGATGATATTATAATATGTATAAATGACCTGAAAAATTCCACCAGGAAACCCCTGCACCTGATAAACCCTTTCAGCATAGTAGCTGAATACAGAATTGACTCATAAAAATCAGTAGCCCTCCTGTACATATATGACAAAAAGACTGAGAAGGAAATCATAGAAACAACACCTTTCCCAAATAGTCTCAAGTGAAAAAACATCAATTATTTGAAGAAGAAATTTGAAGAAGATAACAGACTATGGAAAGCTCTCCAATGCTCATGAGTCAGTAGGATTAATATAGAAAAAATGCTACTCCCACAAAAAGCAACCCACAGATTCATGCAATCTCCCTAAAATTCCAACACAAATTTTCATAGATCTTTAAAAGACATTTTTCAGCTTTATACAAAAATCCTGGGATAGCTGAAACAATCCAAAATAGTAAGGAACCACTAGAGTATCACCTACAAAGATATAGTAACAAAAAACAGCACGGAGCTGGCACAAAAACAGACTCATTGACCAATAGGTTTAAATTGAAGACCCATATATAAATCCACACAAAACAAACAAAAACAAGAGTAGTAAAATGACCCTTAATGCTATAGCCTCATAGGTCACTACCTTGTCCAGCCATCATCAAAGAAGTTTTCTCCTGCCGCATATGGGAATGAATTCATAGCCCCACAGCCAGACATTATGCAGAGTGATAGACTTGGAGCACACACCCCTAAGTGGGGATGTCTCCATCAAATTTCTCCCCTCAGAGCTCAGAGAACCCCACAGCGAAGGCAGAAAAAAATGAGAGCCAGAAGATTTAGAGCAAGGCCCTCTAAATCGTGAACAAAGCTCATACAAACTCACAGAGACACAGAGACAGCATGCACAGAGCATGCGCGGGTCTACACCAGGTCCTCAGCATATATATTATGAGCTTCAACTTAGTGATTTTTAATGGGATTCCTAAGTGTGCAAATGAACTGGGTCTTTGGTTCTTGTGCCTTCTCTTGAGCTCTTTTCCTTCTGTTGATTTATTTTGTCCAATTCTGATGCAATAATTTTTTTTATATTTTATCACTTAATTTTATCTTAATTTATCCTATTCTATTATTATTTTATTTCATTATTATTCCATAAAAGCCTGTTATTTCCCACTGAGAAACAGAAAGTGAGTGGCTCCAGATGGGAAGGGAAATACAGAGGAACTAGGGGAAGTAGAAGGAGGGGAAACTGTAAGACTGTAACCAGGATATATTGTATGAAAAAAAGAATTTAATTTCTATAAAAGAAACAAAAAAAAATTATAAATAAAATTAAGTTACATTCCATCAAACTGTGGGAAAATACTATGTAAAGTTATAACTTACTATGGTTTTTTTATTTTATGAGTTGAGATTTTTGAGTAAGACATTTACTTAATATTAAATTTTTATTTTCTACATGAAAATAATTTGTATATATATGTATAATATATACAATTTAAAAGTTTCCAGGAATTTTCTGGCTTTTTAATGTTAGAAGTACGGCGTGTGTTCTCCATTTCCTCTCATGGAATATGTGACAGTTTGGGATAGATACTTTCTGCTTGATCTCATTTGTGTTGATGCGTTCATTCACTCATCCATTTATGTATTTTTTTATATTCATTTACTCAATAAATCTTATAGGTCAAGTACCGGCTATGTGATTCCAAAATACATGACTCAAAACTATTTTTCATTACTGTCTCATGGAACTAACTTGAATACATACACAGTATCAATATTTTAACCACAAATGAACACTTACCAGGTGACAGTAACATTTTAGTTTGTGTTCTGCTAGGGGCTTGTTTTGAGTATTCTTTGGTTAGGGGCATCCAATCTGCTGAAATCTAGGAGCTGATAGTGGTCCTAGAGCCTAGCAGAGCATTTGTATGGGGAACTTCCTAGAGCAGCTGAGAATTTCAGTGTCTTAACTTATTTGAAATTTACAAAGGCAAATGGACTCAGCCAGAAAGAGAAAAATTGTGATGGAACATCAATCTAACAAGGTTAGGTGAGCAAACAGGCATCCTAGAAATAACAATCCATTGTCTCATGCTTGAAGGGACAAACTTCTAATGTGTTTGAAATACATTTCTTCCAGAGTGCTCACTAGCACATGCAGATATATCGACAATTACGGTCTTTTTACTGCAGAGAAGTTTGTCTTATGAGGTAGCACGTTTTCCAGAAAGATACTATAATTGTTTGCCTTTTCAATCACATAAGGCGTAGCAGAAATTGAGTCTTCAGTGAAATAGCACAGAGGCATAAAAGTGAGGCACGGAGCAATAAAAGTGATTTTATTCTTTTAAATCTGTCTTCAAACTCTTGGATACAATTTTAATCTGTTGGTTGAGCCTGCTGATGGGATCTGGAAATCTTGACTGCTTGTCACAATGTTTAGCTTCAATTAGCTTCCTCTTGTCATCATTTTTGCCATGGCTGCTTGTGTTACAAGAACTTCTCTGCACAAGATTAGCCCTATTTATAGAAATGTGTATCTTGAGCCAAGTTCAATAAGGACGCATAGTTGACATGTAAATCACATCAGAGATTTTTGAATGATGCTAATGATTCTTAACTTTGGAGTCTCACGATCTGACTAACTTCAGTGGAAAGGAATTCACTGAAGCAGAAACTCCTGTTTTGCAATTTCCTAATTAGGTATTCTAATATTTGAATGTGGAAAAAGCAGGATATAAATATTTCAAGAAAGGAGCTTAAACTTAATGAATGCATTTTTTCCAGAGGATCTTTTTATAATCAGAAACATATTACTAGATGTGTTGTTTAATTTTCCAGCATAGTTGTCTCTAGAGTTCTCAGTAAATATGTATATGTAATAGCTAAAGAGTACAGATCTGTTAACAAATTGATTGATTAAACTATATTTGATTGCATTTAAACAGCTAATGGCCAAGTTGCTAAAGAGTATCTGTGTTGTGTTACTTTCATGTTGAGCATGAAAACCTTAAGAAGCATGAAATCATTTGAAGTGTGAAAAATACTGAGTGACTCAGAAACAATTATGAGTTTAGAAAGAGGAAGCATCAGTGTAAGCTGGACATCAGGGACACTTACTATGACATTAGGGCACATGGTCTGAATACTACAGGCAGCCAAAGGAAGCTGTTACTATTGAGGAAACAGTGGTCTATGCAGAGGAAACTATGCAATATACGCAAGAGGAGATGGTCGGGTGGAATACACAAGATAAATGAGTGTTGATTGATAGGTAGCATAAAGCTCCACGTTGCTGGTCATCCAGAACTCTGCTTTCATTGTCAGGGTTTAAGAACTGTCTTCAGAATATGCAGACCTTAGCTCTATAGCAGATCTGAACATATGGACAAAATCGTGCTTCTAGTCACTGGTATTGGTTTATATTCCTCTATCATTTTATTTTGAAATATTAGTGGGTGATTTTTACATATGAAGTTATGTGTATATATAAAATTCCAAATAAAGTCCATAGAATTGTGTTATCTGGAAAAGAAATATAGTAAATTTAACTTACGATGTACAATAATTAAACATCTCAAGCTTGTGACCTTCCTTAAGAACCAGAGCGATTCCCAACAGCCTTCATTTGCCTCTCTCTGGCTCCTTCCTTATCACATCTCTCAGCTTCCTCATACCCTGAAGATCACTGCTCTCTTACATGTACAACAAGCACTTTCCCTGATAAGCAATCCTCAGCTCCATAGTTCTTAATTTTTATAGTTGGTTTTCATTATCTTTTTCTGTCATTTTAAAATTTAAGTTAAATTAATCCAATGACAAATTGTAACATAGAATTATATACATTAGTAGAATACCTTAGAAAGCTTCGTTTCAACTCATGTAAACATTTGTAAAATACTAGTATAAAATTAAAAATATCTTATACACATAAATTATTTCATTTGTTTGTTGTAAAATCATTCAAACATTCTTGCTCTAGGTTTTAGAGTGTATAGTCCGTTACTGTTTCATTACATCTCTCTCTAATGCTTATGAACTTTGTGTCTACTTTAAGATGTTCCTCACTCAGACATAAGGAAAATATTTTCCTACTTTAATTCCTCTAATGATCCTGATCCCAGGTGCTGAGCTCTGCTAGAATACAGTTAAAATAGTAGCAATGCGTCTTAGGTACCACTGCAGTAGCATTACATGTACCATTGGTTTGTCAAGCATTTTGAAGCACTCCAGTTTTACCCTCATATGTTAAGTTATGGAGTTTGTACTGAATCCTATAGAAATGGGTATGGGCTAAGTATTTAATAATTTTTATTATTAAAAACAGCTATGATGCTGAGTGTCATAGTTTTTGTGAACCTGAAGAAAAACCTAGACATACCTGGTTAGTTTTGGTCTACTTGATACAAACTAGAGTCATCTATGAAAAATAGAATCTCATCTGAGCAATCAAATTGGTCTATGGACATGTCTGTAGAGCATGTCCTTGGGTACCATTTGATATGGGAAGATCCATCCCACCACTGGGGGTACTACCCCTCAATACATGGGCCTGGGCAAGCTGAACAAGCTATGAGAAGTAAGCCAGGAAAACGCATTCATCCAGGTTTATGTTCTTACTTTCGGGTTTCTGCCTTGGCTTCCCTGGAAGGGGGACTATTACTTGTAAGTGTAGGCTGAAATACCCAACCCTGAACAAGGTAGTCTCTGTCCGTGAATTCTAAGAGCACACATACTAAACTAGGGCACCTAAGAATAGGGAATCTGAAGTGAGGAACTGCCTCCATCAGATTGGTCTCTGTGTGTGTGTCTAAGGAATATTCCCTTGATGGAGAATTGATACAGGAGGGCCCTGCCCACTGCAGATGATACCATGCTGAGGCAGGTGGGCCAAGGTTGTGTAAGACATGTAGCTGTGCAAGCCAGTGGGACAAGCAAGAAAGCAGCATCCTTTCCTCCATGGTCTCTGCTTCAGTGCCCAGCCCCAGGTTGTTCCTGCCTTGGCTTCCCTCTCTGATGGACCCAGAAACTGAAATCAACGCTCCCCTGCTCACACTGTGTTTGGTCATGGTACTCGATCCCAGCAAAAGAAAGGCAAGCTAGAGCACAATACAGCGAAAGGAAAAGAGGAAGGCATACACGAGACACTAAGGGAACATGAAGTTGGTCTTAGAGAGAAAAACAAGATTTATAGTCTCAACACCAATTTAACTTGTGACTGAGAGATAAGTTGTATGAAGTCTCCAATATGATATTGCTGTTCTCCTCCAAAAAAACTAACTGGGTCGGAGGCGTGAGAGAGGGAGTAAAACACGTGCCAATTTTCAAGGAACTCATAAGAAATTTCACTTTCTATAGAGCCAACAAGGGAGAAAACGTATTGAAAAAGTTAGAATTAGTAGTATGATTTTAATAGAAGCTAACATTTAGTTGTCTCTTCAGAACCCACACTTTCTGATTCCTTTTCTCATTTGTCCGTCCCAGCCCAAGTGAGAGGGGTGTGCCTGTGACTCAAGCTTGCAGGCATCTGATTCAGTGAAATTATTTTTGTAAATCATTAAGAGTTATTAAAACTTCTGTGATACCTTTGAGTTTAAAACTTACCCAATGAATCTGGGATGATCTCATCTGGAGAATGAAATATTTGTAGTGTATCTTCGGTTCTTTCCATCAGGTTGTCTCCTTGAAGCCTAAAGAATTAAAAAGCATCATTGGAAACTGTGACATTGCTAAATGGTGAGCTATGAAGTGCATATCAGACTTCTAGACTCTGAAATCAAACACACTTTTTCAAAGTAAACATAGACATTTACTAGATCCATCTTATGCTCAGGTTGTTGCCTTTTCCAGCCTGATACTCTGTGTTCAGTTGACTTCTTCTGGGTCCTGGACTCATGAGACAGATTTTTTTTTTAATCATTGTACAGAGGTTTGCCACACACACACACACACACGCACACGCACACGCACACACACACACACACACACACACACACTTTCCAAATCAACCTGTCTGAGAAGAAGGGCAAAAGGTCAAAATCTGTCAGTGGTGGGAGGGAGGATCCTAGTGTGTACAACAGCCCAGGTCTGATGGAGACACTAGGGAACCCTTGGTAAAGGAACACTCTCTAGGTCCTTTACAGTGTGTATCCCGCAACTGACATATGCTCATGTCTACACTAAGAAGTGATACCTCACAATACTAAGTTCAACCTGGGTTTATGGAACACTCTGAAAGTGTATTCTCAGAAGAAGGTGGGTATTAGCAATGTGTCCCAGAATTCTGCCCTAAAAAAAAGCTCAGTTCTGTAAATGTTGAAGGAGAGACTATGAAACAGTCCTGAGACTGGAAGTTTCTACCAATGCTTTCACATTTTTTGTATGTTGAGGAAATGACAAATGCTTTCCTAGGGAAATACTAATAAAATATGCCATATAAAACTAAGGTTTATTAAAAATAAAAAGTATAATTTGTAACTACAATGAGATCTCATGTTAAAATTCTTAGTAATACTTTTGTTTTTTATGCCATGGTGGAATTACACAATAGCTCATTCTCTTTATCTTTAGTAAAATTATAAATAATTGTAAATTATGCTTTCCTTTTTATATTATGGATTTCTGTGTATTTCTCTATATGCCACAATTTGTACTTTTATATGTAAATACAGGTTGTATTGTGCTATACTGTTACATATTGTAAGTTAACTAGGATGGTCATCAGGTTAAACAGCACTTGTTGCCAAGACTGAATACGCACATTTGTTCCTTCAGACCCGCATAGTAAAAGAAGAGAACTGACTCCTGCAAATTGTCTTTTGACTTCCACATAAGAGCCATGGCATGCGAAAACCAGCACCCAAAAATAAACAAATAGTGAAATAAAAATAAAGACTTGTCAAGGAGAATTTTCTTGCAACACTTTTTGGCCCACTTATGTATGCACTTTATACCTCAACAAATTTTTTTTTCATGATTATAATTTTATCAATAGAATACAAATGGAGTGACTGGTTTGTTGGATAGATGGATGGATGATGTACATACATATATATAGATACATGATGGATAGATATTTTCATTTTCTTATTTATGCCCATTTTTTATTACTGTTATTCTTTTTTTATTATTAATTTATTCTTGTTACATCTCAATGTTTATCCCATCCCTTGTATCCTCCCATTCCTCCCCCCCCCATTTTCCCATTATTCCCCTCCCCTATGACTGTTCCTGAGGGGGATTACCTCCCCCTATATATTCTCATAGGGTATCAAGTCTCTTCTTGGCTACCTGCTGTCCTTCCTCTGAGTGCCACCACCTCAACAAATTTTAACTAAAAAAACTGCTTTAAAATAATTAAAGAGCTATACTTTCTCCCAAATCTTTCCTGCTACTTTCCTCTTTTCAATTCATGTAAACAAATTAGGAAAAATATTTTTGATAAGCCATAATATCATATATTGGGTTCTTTTTGGTTTTTTTTAGAATATATTTTATTAATTTTTTTATTTTTTACATATACATTTATATTATTACACATTTATACAATAAACTACCTATAGCAAGAGGAGCCATTACACAATCAGGAACTGTGTAAATGTTACATTCTTAATGTTTTGGCTATTTGTTTTTGACAGACTTGAAGAAACATCTTTCCTATCTTGGTGCATCTAAAATTCTAAATGTAAATCAGTATCTATCATATCTCATCATTATCAACTTAAAACATTTATCTAGACCTAAAAACATCTTAAACTCTAAACAACTAAGCTTCATTGTAAAACTAAATTATCTGGTCTTCAACCCCATCAGAGACTTGAGAAGGAATAAAATTGGTTACCTGAGTGTACCCGGAGTGCAGGTTATCAGCTTCCCAAACGAGAAGATGACAGAGACAGTTTGCTACCTGAGAAGTCACCCAAAACTCTCTATATTGTGGGAGCACCATCTTCAGCCTTCTGGCCCTATATATCTGATAGGTATATTTGTGAGGCAGGAAACTATTGAAGACTTTCTTACTCTGTCTTGACATAGTTTGGCCAACAACTCTGCCTGCATTCAAGCCTGCCCCTTTTAAGGCAGAATTCTGCCTGTGGTAGAAATGAGGACATTTTGCCCAGTGGCTTGTTTGCCACATTTGAAGCCATCTCCATAAGGAGGTTCTTTGATGCTCAGCATCCTTTTTGAGGTAGGCTGGGTGTTGCCAGGAGTTAACCTGTCTCACTGTCAGTGAGTCTTTAAAATAATAAAAACATCTTAAATGCAATATTCTGTATATATCTCTGAGGGTTTTGAAGACCATATCTAACTATCCTACCTTATCTTTCTATGCATGCATATCTGTCTGTTGCACCTAAGATGCATATTCTTATGATAAAGTAAACAGTAATTGATATAACCATTATTTGATCAACTAACAATTAACTTGTATAACTTATTTATCCTAAACAACCTGCGATAGCACTTTCAAAGTATTAGAAATAAACCTTGTATTATAATTGAGTTATATGGGTACAACAGCTCATGTTAGAGTAGAAATACATATATAATGTGTGTGAAGAATAATCTTACATTTGAATTCTATACGACTGTATCTAAAATTAAACTTATTTTGCATATATATACAAAATTCTATACCAGTGAATTAAAAATAGCCTTGTGAGTGACAATTGAGGCAATAAATTGAGTAGTAGATTCACTAACCTACCTTTTGTTCTATCCTCCCTATATATTTCTATATTCCTTTTGAGTTCTTGTTCCATTACCATTCTATCAACAGTATTAAAGAGAAAGTGTATATTTCAAGATATAATTAATAATTGTTATTAAAAATTCACAAGGAATATGGTTTGTTGGTACACGCCTTTGATCCCAGCATTGGGGAAGCAGAGGCAGGCAGATCTCTGTGAGTTCAAGGCCAGTCTGGTCTACAAAGTAAGTTAAGGACAGCCAAGAATACACAGAGAAACCCTGTCTCGAAGAACAAAACAAACAAACAAACAAACAAACATAAACTCACAAGGCAATAGAAAGATAGGTTAATGATTAAGAGTGCTTACTGTTCTTGCAGCAAACCCAAGTTCTGGTTCTGAGAACAAACCATGGGTGGCTGACAAATGCTCATAACTACAGATCCAGAGGATACTATGCCCACTTCTGCACACTGAAAACAACCTCACTTATGTGTACTGTGTGTGTGGATGCATGCCTTGAGCATGGGGACACACACACACATGCACACACAGATGTTTAAATTAACCTTTTAGAATATTTGCAAATGCTTCAGTATACTTGTGTAATTAACAGTAGGTTTGAATGTTAAAAAAAAAAAATCTCCACAAAGATGAACTAGTTGGGACATAAAGACTATGTCTGCCTCTCTAGGGTACCAACACTTGTCTGGGATGCTGTAATCCCAGTGTGTGAAGGTGGAAGATCTCCAGTTCAACACCATCCTGGTGAGAACCTGCCTGAGAAATTGAAAAGGGAATTTTTAAAAACCCTGTCATCCATCATCTTTTAGAATGAGGTTGCTGGTACATGACCACAGTGAAAACTCGGGAGTTCCAAAAGCCCATGATGATACTCAAAGTGTTGCAGCCCTTTGCTAAGCTGCCATGCTGAGCACGGCAGAGGATGGCAGGCACCCGACACCAGCCTGAAGGCAGGTCCAGTGAGAGGCAGACCCAGCAGGTGCTTTGCTGGTGGTCAGCGCTGAGCTTGCCTTGATGGAGTGGGCTTCAGCAGCTGCCAAAGCAGTTTTGCCATCGCTGCCCCAGGCATCCAGCCGCAATTCTTCCCCAGAATAAATGATGAATTGCAAATGATCATGGTGGAGTGAGAGAGCAAGGCAAGCCTTTATTTTTGTGAATCAAGGGTTTATAACCCCTGGGCAGTGGGAAGGGGTTTGAGGGTGAATGTGTCTGTTTCACTGGAGCTTGAGGCACCAGGCAGACAATCTACATGTATCAAAACCATCCTACCATAAGAGGGGAAAGCAGTACTTAATTATCCTATGAGTGGGAGGAGATCTCCTGGAAAAGTCATAGGTCATTGGTTAAAAAGCTAAGACATCTTACTAACATAGAGTGGATATCTTCAGGAATCCCCAGGTGCTTGCTGAACTGGTTCTACCAGGACAAAAGGAGTTGCACCTCAGGTAGAGGATGTGGGGGTTTGGGATCCCTAGATCAGGCAAAGAAGAGGGATCCCTGCTGACAAATGGAGTCCTTCATACTATACCCAGCTCAGAGGCTAACCGGAGATGCCAACAGTAGATAGGGTTTCCCGACAAACCCATTTTTGTTGTCGGTTTTGTTTCTGTTTTGTTTTATTTGTTTGTTTTAAACATCTCATGGATCAGTAGAGGCAAATATTTACTTAGCACTTATTAATTTGATCAGTGATGAGACAAGTGTTGCAAGGATCAAAGGAAGTTCTGTCTTTGATTTTGGGGTCCTTGGTGTAACTGAGTTGCAGGAACCAACGGCCATGAGTAACGCCCAGCACACTGGGTGTCCTTGAAGCTGGCTCATCTTTGTCCAAGCACTGCCCTCCAGATGCCTGAGAAGCTGTCTGCTGTGACTTGGCACCTTTCCCCAGGGGAGAGATGTGCCAATGTTCCCCAGGCTACAAGACACACAGCACTGCTGTTGTCAGAGCTTAGTAGCTGCTGCACAAACAAGGGTTGTGTGGGCAAGTCCGGGAAATGAAGCCTTTACAAAGTTCAACTTTTTACCACAGAGCTTTTCCAAGCCTTTTCTATTTGCTTTCTAAAACCACTCTTTCATATGAAACAAACTTCCTTATATTTTTAACCCCTACGTGGGATGCCTCTGCTCTCCATTGTCACACCCCTATGCATGGTAGCCCTATCCTTTATTGTTACACTGAAGCTCTTCTCCTGGGGAGTGAGATGGGGTTCAATGGTAGATCATGTGCTTAGCCTGAATGTGAAAAAAAAAAGTATTCTTACTATATTATTCTTCCCCCAAGGAAAGCTGCCTGCCCCCTCACCCCTTAGGTCATTCAGAGTTGTGTGGATAAACATTTCTGCTCTTTGGTAATAAAGGCTTTGCTCAGGTCTTCAGTTCCCTCCTTCACTTCTTGTATCCCTAGTATCTGGAATGGTTGTGTAGTCATGTGCACGCATATGTGATAATCTCAAAGTCCCTTGATTTCCTCAGAGCTGGGGTGACTTTTTTGTTTGTTTGTTTTTGCTTTGTCACCCTAAACCAATGTCAGGAATCTCACTGTCACTTGGCATCAGAAATGCCTAACTCCATGTTCCTTGGAAATACCTCTTGCATTATGCTTTTTTATAATGCTGCGCCCGCTAACACCTTTTCAGGAATGATTTTAATTGTATGCTCCTGTTCCTTCTGAGATGTTCTGGTTTTCCTAATTGCCATTTGTCCCTCCTCAGTTAGAGTTCATATGTCCACAGTTCCTTTCCAGGCAATCCCTCCACCGTTTCATGTCTCTTTTGCTCTTTGCTTACTTTTACCAGCCTTTCTCCTGCCATTGTTACTCATTCTGTGCATTTCCTCTATATGAACAAGCTTACTTCTCTTTCAGCCATAGAGTGACAAACATACACACATGCAAACATATACACATGAACACACACACCCACATGCACACACACACACACGAGTGCATGCCCGCGCACACAGACTTTGGTCCAACATTGTCTAACACACATTGCTGTTTTCTTTTCTTATGTACTGCACTTGGAGTCAAGCTCCTGAAATACTCCTCATTCAGTACCTTTCAGCAGAGGCGGCCTTATCATCAACATTTTTAGTGGTTCCATAGACAGGTTTTAGGAATTCACCATAAATTACAATGAAGAAAATAGGGAGTTGTAAGTGTTTGTGACCTCTTTCTTTGGAGAGAGAGAGAACGAGAGAGAGAGAGAGAGAGAGAGAGAGAGAGAGAGAGAGAGAGAGAGAAACCATAATTTTAGCTGGTTTCTCAAAATAATCTTTGACTCCAAAGGGTTTAAGCACTCCCATTTGTATTGCCTTCTTGTCTCCTGTAAGACGAATTATGGTTTCCTCAGCAAATTATGTGAGTCCCGCAATTGGACAATCCCTGCTTGTGTCTGCAAGTCCATCTTCTTGGATGTTCTCCTGAGGTTTAATAGTCTGTGACCTCAAAACTCCTTTCACTTTTTCAAAAATATGTCATTGAGAGTCCTCTGTCACTGTGCTGTTATCTCTGGCAACATGCCCCTGTCCTTTTTTTTTTTTTTTAAACCGTGGGGCTTATTTCCCATTTTTCATTCTGTGTTCTCCCCCTTTAAAAGCCTTCCCTCTGGAAGTCTTAGCAGATTCTGCAAATCTTTACCATTTCTCTCCTTCTGTGTCTCACCTGTTTATACAGATGTCTGTTTGTTATTTTGGGAAAAGATTTTTGTCTCTAAAAATCAACCCTAAAGGTTAATTGAGTTTGGTATATTACAGGCTCCAGGGGGATTTTTATGATATTTTTCAGTGATTATTTCAAATGGAAATAAAAATGTATGTGATCCAAAGGAGAGGCAAGAATTCTCTACTGACTATTTATTTATAGCAACATGCCCTTGAGAAATTCTAAATATCATCCTGCATGTGTCCTTCTTGGGTCAAATAGTTCTGTGCCAGGTCCACTATGATACAGAGAATGAGTCAAAGGCTGATGTGTAGGAGCTTATATCGTTCCAGAAGAAGGGAAGAAAGGCATGGGTATGTGAAGTAGAAAACCAAAGTCATATGATAAGGGATTATTGAGTCAGCTCATGTAGCCATGGCTTCTACTTAAACCACATGAGGTTCTAGGGAATCTAATGTGATGTAATTGAGGAAGCAAAAGGCAAAGCATATATTCAGGACTAACCCTTGGGCAATGGCTTTCCTTAACCTATATTTGGAACATGCACTAGTAGGGCATGACTGCCATTTGTTATCCCTGAGTAGGAAATAAGATGTAACAGGACCAAGAAAAGTGAGAGGCTGAACTTTGTGCCTGTATAAATGCAGTTACCTACTGCCCCTTAAAGCAACTCAGAAAGAGGCGAGGCAAAGAAGGTCACAGTGGGGCTCACATGGTGCTAAGAAGGGCTATAAGTATATTTGTTTAAAACAAATTAATCATCTTTCCATTTATACAAGCCAGTGAGATCCAGCTAGGTAGAGGAAGTGCTGTTATAAATACTGAAAAGCAGTATCCTAAATTCTGTGGGATGCTTTCTTGCACAGTCTTAATAAAGAACTGGATGATGACAGATGTGTCCACAGGAGTTATTGTGCCTGTCACAGGACCTGGTAAATGTGCATGATTAGTGAACACCTGTTACATAAATATAGTGAGGATTTACCCAGATGGGAAAGGGATTAATCAAGAAGTCAGAGCTCATTCAGGAAACTGGTTGTGATAATGTGGGCAATATGTTGGTAACCTTGGCTAGTTTTCATGATTTCACCACAAAAACCAGAGAAGGAACATGTAAGTTCTCATTCAAAAGAATCAATACTAGCACAGGACTAACTGTCCTCAGGAGGGAGCTTGAGCAGACAGGCAAGGTGATTTCTCCTTTTTAAGAACCCAAAGGGTTCAATAAAGTGATATACTTTTAAATGTTTTTTTAAAATCTTTTTCTTAAATCCATCCTGTGGTCTTGGGATACATCTCCATGGCAGAGTGCTTGTCACACATGCATAGTGTCCTGCGTTTGAGACCTAGCAAAGGGCAGACAAACTCTCTGTCGCTGGTGGTCCAGCTGAACCCCGACGTGGGCAATGAGACATTCACACAAACAAAGTATTGTTCCTAACATTGCACTAGAAGACTTACCAGGGCTGTATAGATAAATGATCACATTATGCACACATTCATTATTTTGTCTAAATATGTTCTGGAAGGAAACAGTATGTGACTTAAAAGTAGATAGATATTCATCAGATGCGTCTTTGTCACTGAGTAATTAGTTGAAGGCTTACCTAACGCTTCTAGTACATACAGGACTCCATAAGGATACACTCACTGAGGAAGCTTTGCTGGAGTGGGCCAGAATCAGGATGGGGTTGGGGGAAGAGAGCATGAGAAACCCACAGTAGCTTATAGCTTCATTAAGAGCTCAGATGGCTGACCTAGCCTGAATGGAAAGCCCCGATTGTCTGACATGCCTAATGTGATAAAGCTGTAACAACAACAGCAGCAACAACGTCACGCTCAACAGACTGATGAAATGCATGGCATCATCTGGAAATCCTGAACAATAATCCAGAAAGAGAAGAGCATGTCATGGATGAGGGTCCTGTGGACAGTCAGTGGCACAGGAGCTGGAGACACTGGGAAAAGACACTGTCATTCCCATCCTTGTGGAGTTTAGATTCGGGCAACCAGAAGTAAGGGATAAGTAAAACACAGCTGAGGGCTTATAAGAAATCCAATTTATTTTAAAGAAAGGAAAAGTGAACTGAGTATGGAGGACGAGTGTACAACTACCCAGGGAGTGTACAGGGAGGGCTGCTCTCAAATGGAAAACTTGAACTGAAACATGAAGTGGTGGAATGTTCTAGACTCCTGAAAAAACGGTGCTCCAGTATGGAGAAATTACATTTAAGTGTCTTCAAGCCGATGACTCCAGTCAAAGGAGGATGGTTTAAATAGCGGGATATGTTCTCAGAGGGAGAGAGACAGAGAGCTGGGGTTTAATTATACTGGACAAGCTACAACTTCATTCAGATACTTGATGAGGAGAAACAGCACATCTTCTTCCCTAAAACCTGGAGAAAGCACTGGAAAGCTTGGGAACAGGGTGACATGATCATATCTATTCTTTGCTGGGGCTTGCCCTGCCTGTGATGCTACAGGAAAACACAAAAGCCACAAAACACCCACAAGCAGAGTGAGTCCTCCTGTCTCCCTGAGGGCAGCAATGATGGAGTAGGCTGTTTGTGGATGCTCCTTGGAGTTGCAATGATATGTCTGATGGCTGACACATCAGTGTGGCATTTCAAAAGGAAAGGAACCTGCTATCAGCTTTTGGGGGGGGGCACAGATGGAACACTGAGCAACTGAACTGATAATTCAGCTGTTGTCTGAGAAATGAAAATTAAAAGAAATCTGGTGGAGATTAAGCAGAATTTAGTTTCGGATACAACAACATTAAACAACATTTTAGACATGTAGGCAGTAGCACAGAGAGACAAATAGGTGGCCACATGGAGATGTTAAACAAATGTCGGGAGCTGTGGGGAGGTGATCTCCTTCTGGGTTATAAAATCTTACCCCCAAAAGATCAGGATGTGAAATACGATTTAATACAATTACTTTGAATCCTGTAAATTCTCTCTTCCGTTGAAAAAGCAAAGGCATCCCTGATGAATGTGAATTAAATCAGGGGAATCCAATTAAGCGGTTTTGGTTTGGGGGACCATTTTGGACCACTTTCTTTGAAGGGATGGGGAAACCACTTCTCTCCCTACAGACGGCTGCTTTGGATTCCCAAAGCCGCTTTCATAACTGCGACCACTGAGCTACTTTTAATTCTCTTTCTAAAGGTTAATTTGCCATTGTGGGACTCTAGTATATGTCTCTATGTTTTGTTGTAGAAGAAACCTTAAGAACTTATTGCTCACTCAGTCTTGATGCTGTTAGAACTAATTGAAGTGGCCACCAACAGCAAAACAAAATCCCCACTGGGAGTCTTTAAGGGCACTGTTGTATTCTACGGCTGAGGCCTGTCATCTAGCGTGGCCTGTGAGTGTTGACATGTGTGCCCCGTTGACATCACAGGTTTCCTGAAGCCAGAGCTCAGGCCTTGTGTTCTCCACTCAGCATGGATAAGAAGAGCTTAAACTTGTGGCTCTCCGAGTATCAGATTCACCCTGCAATTTGATGGTCTCTCTCCTACCCTACAACAACAAACCAACAGAAACAAAAACAAACAAACCAAAGCCCTCACTGCTGCCATGGGGATCAGTTACCATGTCCCAGTTTTTCAGAAACCACCTAGATGTCCTTTTCCCTTCTCACTTTCCAAACCTGCTTCTCCATTTTGCAACCTTTCGTCACCTCCTCCAATTCCACCTATCTGTGGCTGACCTGTTTGCACTGACTTTGACTTTTTGGCACAGTCTCCCAGATCTCCTGGATAGAATTCCTAGACCCTAGACATGGCTTTACCCCAGGAGCTCCACTACCAAGAAAGAAAGCCCAACAGTGTTCTGTCCCCTTTCCTATGCTAGAGCATTAAAAAATCTCCTTCCCAGCATTCATCTGTGGACGCCCATGGCCTCACTCTCACTCAGGATAGAACAGGCAGATGAGCAACTGCTTAGACAAAGCTCCTTTCCCACAAGCAGAGCAACAAAATGATAGACCCATTTACCCCAGAAAGCTTATTAAGTTCTGCTTCGAAAATTCACAAGAAGCTCAGAGCATTAACCTCTGGAGCATAGCGATTAATGATGATGTTGAGATAGCAACCATGCTCCTTCCTCCTAAGTCTCCCTCTTAACGTCCTATCTCTTGTAAGTGAGATATGGGCCTGTAAACTCCCTGTAACTCTCTAATCAAATTTATGGTTCTCTCAGACATGCAGCACGGCAGGCACGTAGCTGCCACGGTTGCCTCTTATCTGAGCTGCTGATTATTTCTTTGGCAGAGGCACATGGATTTTAAAATCAAATCTGAGAGAAACGAACTGGGAGAATAGACATTTTGTTGCTGGTCTCTTCTGCTTTTCCTCAGATTAAGCATAAAACTGTCAACACAAAATGCGATTCAGACGATGAGGCATGGGCCAGGGCCGACGGTGAACGTACTTACAAAACCCCACACCGGATTTTCCAAGCAGACAGGGCCTGAACGGAGACCACTAAAGGGCACATCATAGCTATGTATGCAAAGGATGGCCCCGGGGACATTCTCAACTTCCTGAACACAAAGCAACCATAAGAAAGGGTAATCTCATATTGCCAGGTGCTCTGGAGCTAGAGGGCCTATGGAGAAACCA
Organism: Acomys russatus; assembly: GCF_903995435.1. Lineage (NCBI taxonomy): Eukaryota > Metazoa > Chordata > Mammalia > Rodentia > Muridae > Acomys > Acomys russatus. Next base: position 21,500,757 of record NC_067138.1, read on the forward strand.
AGGCAACAGAGTAAGCCACAGACAGCCTTGACATTGGACTCAGCAAACACTCTTTAAAAACTGACTCCCACAGTCATTTTTACCTAGATTTCATATCCATAAAAGGATCCATCATGCTTAGGGTGGATATACACAGTGACAGTCCTTATTTGAAACTGTGAGCTGGTTGTTCTCAAATCTGGTGTCCATGGAGTCTCCTGGGGCTGAATGGGTGGGGGACAGGATTCTGGACACAAGTTACAAAGTTTTGCCCACTTAATCCATGATAGCACAGGAAATCTTGGGAAGAGCCAGTGAATGCCTGCTTCTAACAAGTGTCCAGATGGTGCCGATACCCAGAGCTGGGCCAAAGGATGTAGAGTTCCTGGTTGTGAGGATGTGACACTGAAGGGACACAGCATCCCACCTTCCCTACCATGGCTCTACTACTGCACTCTGGTGGGGGTGGGGGGGGGCACTGCCAGGATATAGAGGTTTTCTTCCTCTAGCTAGGCCTTGCCTTCTAGTTGAATGCTGTTTCCTTCCATGCTAGCTCATCTCTGAATATCAGCATCTGACTGCACTTGAGCTCCAGATGCTATCAACTTACCCTAACTTACAGACACTGGATCAATACGATTCAAGACCAGCAGCAGCTGTGAAGAATGTAACATGCAAGCTAAAAAGTGAGACTGTTTAGATCCAATGCAATTTATTAATTGCCCAAATTTTTATTTTTCTGTTCCCCCTTGTTTCCTTTAATGAAAACCTCTCATTCGTGGTTACACAGCACAGGGCTGCCTCACTCAGGCGTATGACAGAAGACCATCCTTCTATGTACCTCTGGGAGCCTCACTTACAAGTCACGTTCTTTTACGGGTAACCAACTCCTTTTCCTTTCCTTCTCATGTCCCTCTCTTTCCCTTTAGCTGAAAATCAAATGCTACACTCCTAGACTTCTCTTCTTGTGGTGTCAGAAGTGTCAATATGTTTCTTAAGTTCTTTCCTTGAGCTTCTGTCATTCCAAAGGATGCGGGATACTTAAAACTTTAATTTTGAGTTCTAGCTCAATAACGATACATACTGGGAGTTCTAAGTTAATGTTGGCATCATTTTTTACCAGAGAGGAATGAGGTCTTTATGGGTTCTATGGAACCACAGATACCAAGTGAGAGAATTCTGCAGGAACACACACCATCACAAACGTCATTAAATATTTTAAAACTGCTGCTGATACGAAACCATACAGAAGAATCAGGGAAAGCTCTAGAAACCTTTTTAGAAAGCTGTGCTGTTATGGAATGATACAAAAGCAGCATTGTCTTTTGTATCTCAAATGGCCCATATGTTAAAAGCACAGACAATTCCCTGTGGGCTACTGAGAGAGTGAGGAGACCTCCAGAAAAGAGTGGGAGAAAGTTAGGCCATCGGGGCTGAGCTCCTGAAGAAGTTTCATTGCACTAGCCTCTTCCTCTTCTTCTCTTTTTTTTTTTTGGGGGGGGGGCAGCCATGGAGGGGCCAGACCTCTGCTATATGCTCTCACCAGGAAATACTGAGCTCCCCCAAACCCAGAGACCCAAGAAGATGAGGGCAGATAATCATTGATAGAAACTTCTGACTCTTTTACCAAAATAAACATTTTCTCCATTTGTTTCTCTCAGATATTTTTCATAGCAATGGAAAGCTAACAAAATAATCTAAGACACTCCAACCAAGTTCCATCAAACTGAGAAGGATGGAGGGCTAGGGACAGAAAATACCAAAGAATATTCTTTTGGATAGCAGAAACAGCCAGGTTGCAAGGTTCCAGCATAAGGCTGTGGAGTTGGTATACACGCACATCAGAAAGAAAGCGTGTTCCAATGGGAAGCCCGTGACCTGGCCTCAGAAGGTTTGGGGTCATATTGTGTAGTAATCCCACTGCTAAATTGCAGGAAACATCCCCTAAGGCAGAGCAGTGAGGCCTGAAAGTGAGGAGAGTCTGCACTGAGAACCTCTTCACTTGGAACCACTTGCACTGTAGAAGTCAAACAAGTAGCTCCTACAATGCTTACCAAAAAAGGTGAGATGTTCTACACAAGTTGCCGGCCAATTGAAAGACATGGACAAGTTCAGATTTCTATATCCTCTGTGTATATCCAGTGTCCTGACTGGACTTCCCTGGATCCATTAGAGAAGAAGAAGCAAAGTAAAGAACACATTCATAAGCAAGATACATAACTAGAGATGAGTGGCCAGCTCTGAAATCATCTGAAGAATAGAAATATTTCTACTACTCTAAGCTCAGAATGCATATGGTACAATTCTAGGAAGAGAAGAAGGATGTAAAGGGAAGAATAGTAGTGATGCGCCATCATCAACAAGTGTAAAACTAAAAAAAAAAAAAAACAAAAAAAACAAAACCAAAAACAACAACAACAACAAAACAAACGGGAAGGGGTCCTCTGAAGTTTAGGTCTAATAATTCCAATAATTTCACACTTTAGAAGAGAAGCAAAAGATACTTTTTTTGACACTTCAAAGATCATAACTTAGTAGTTTTTAAATAGGCATAGAAATAGGATATGTACAGCCATAGACAATGGTAATATGGTATTATGCACTTCAGAGTGTTAAAACATTTTCACCATAAATATGATAAATGTCCGAATAGATATGCTCACTTCAATTAAAATCATACACTATACATTTGCACCAAAAACATCACATATTACACTATAAAGATGTATAACTTTTATGTTTTTATACTTCAATTAAAATTTTAAAGCTGGGTGGATCGGTACACACCTATAATCACAGAACAGGGAGGTGAAGGAAGAAAGATTATAGATTTGAAGCAAGCCTGGACTATGTAAAGAAACACTGTTTAAAAGGAAAGAAAATTTAATTGCGAAAAGAAAACTGGGTACAGGAAAGAAGAAAATAGGATGCAAGGTTTATAAATTACTGAAAAAGAAATCCATTGTAATGTTTAGAAGAGCAATAGTTATACATCTCACTTCTCACAGCCCTGTAGCTGGGACACTATGAGTTTCCATTGGTTAGATTACATAGAATTAAGGTATGTGAAGTAATTTTATTATGAAAGTTTAGCATCACTCAGATAGAAATGTGTTCACTTGACTTTATATATTTTTGAGTCACTTTCTCCCCTGAGAAATTTATGTTAAGAAGATGATTTAGTAAGTCAGAAAGCTACTCATCATTGTATTGAGAAGAACCCAGAGCGATTAAAAAGTAAGGCCATAAGTATGATAGTGTGTTAAATGACAAGAAAACCCAATGCAGATACTCAATAATCTGATAGCTGAGGCCCATAAAATTAAATGGATACTTATAGATGAATGATCTCTGTTTTATAAAAGTATATAGCTATATGGCTGAGAAATATAATGATGATGAAAATAGATAGGCAGGTTGATGATAGTTAGATAGACACAAGATAGATAGATAGATAGATAGATAGATAAATGATAGATAATACAAAAGAAAAATAGAAAAGACTTTATAATATGTTCAGAGTAAAGTATAGCTCCCAAACTCAGAAAAAAGTCTCCTAAACTTTGTTTCATAATACACAGCATAAATACTAATAGGAAATCTATACCAAGTTTCCAAATTTTTATCTCTTTGTGACCTTCCTATATGCTAGGAGACCAGGATATTCAAACCTACCCCAGGAATTGGGTCTATCCTCCCTTCACATTAGATAGTCCTGATGTACTCCCAAGCCTGGACAGTGGGCACTTGCCACTTGTAAATGTCTTGTTGGAGGATTTCCCTTGAGCTTCAACATGTTCTTGAGGTATCAACTTTGTTGTGGGGCAATAAACTAGGCCTCTTTTAGTTTCTGTTTAACATAACCCTACGAATGGAGGCGCAAACTCGGATGATAGTTTTTTTTAAACAACATATTAAATTTCTTTGTTTACTGGTATTTTAGCAGAGTCCTGAGAGAGGTTGATAAATTGCTTGAGCAGGTGGAAACGATCTGTTTAAGGAAAGGTGAATGAAGTATGTGTACTCTTGACAATGCTTCTTAAATTGTGCATCCATACAAAACTGCACACACACGTCTGCATAAGTAGAAAAGCCAAAGCCCTTCAGGCATAAGAATATTGGAGTCACTCATCATTTAGCATAGTGTTTAGGACATTATGTGCTGCTGTGTTAACTTGTAACTGCCATCGTCTGGACTGTCCATTTTCTGGTATACACAGCAAATGGACTCTAGAAAGGCCTATAGGATTTACATGCAGTGAAGCGTTTTCCCTATGCCTCTGCTTTCAGAAGTTAAAAATGGTAGAGGTAATCAAACAAGTCTATAAATAAGGGTTTTCAAGCATCTTAAATATTTAATTTTCTTTATTTTATGTAACTCTCATATTTAGAGTTTTAATTCTTTTCCTTGTCATTTTTTCTTTACAGTGTAAGCCATAATTTAGACATAACAGACTTCAAGAATAGATGGCTATATTTAAAATTATGGAGAAAATTTCTAATTGGAAGGCAGGCGCCAGTGACTGTCAAGAAAATGAAGGCTTAACAAAGCACAAAGCCTTCCTAGCAGTGTTATTTTCTGCTCCGGTATTTCATTATCTGATGGAAACGCTAAGTTTTCTAAATAAAATGCATCTTTGAAGACTCCCACTTCTTATGAAATGTTACTAAACATTCAATATTCTTTGATAGTTATAAAGTCACCAGAAAAGGTTGGTTCTGAAAGGTTTCTTCTGATTAGTGAGGCTAACTTCCCACAGATGGTGGAGACAGTAGAAGATATTCAAGCAGATAAACAAAATCTTTTGTTTGATACATGTTATACAACACGTTGTGGAACTGTTACTCCATAATGGATGCAGTCACCATAGGGAATAATTGAAATAATTTCAGTTTTGCTACAAAGTGTACCAGGGAAGTACAGGGTATCACACGGTGAGTAATCAGTAAGAAGTCTTCGGCCACAGGCAAAAACACAAGAATTATGGTTTCTCATTTTTGTTTCAAAATGGCTCATCTTCTGCCTGTAGGAGCCATCTAAGTCAATACCCCATCTCAACAACAAAATCAACATCAATAATTCTGTTTCAACACTTAAAGTGTGTATCAACAAAATCAATATTCGAGCTAGAACATTCAAAGCTACTATATTTATACCAAGATTGATATTTTTGTCAAAACTGAAATATTGTTACCTGTCATAACAATTTCTGTGATCATTTTATGAATAGAATTATATAAGTTAAATTCCTTCTGAACTTGCTTTCACCCAAACCATACAGCATCTCTTTATTGTATGTTATTCTGAAAAATTCTTTATTTTAATAGGCCAAAAGAGGTATGGAGATCAAATGCATTTAAATCTACTATTCTGTTTTCCTAAATTTTGGGGCTTAATTAATTCACTTGTGGGATTGTTTCCTTTGTGCTCTCAGAAAGCATCCCACACACTCTTAACTAAAGGTGCTTAAAGGGGAGCTTATCAGAATTCCACTTTCAGGGGCACCTAAGAGGAAAGAAAGCAGACGTCATATAGTATTGCTTGTACCAAGGCTTTATACGCAGCTTGTGCATTGCGACATCCTTGTTCTTCTTGGAGTGCCATACTGGTTTGCCTTAGCCTCTTACCATATTATGTGAAGCCATCTACATCTGCATGGCAGCTGCTATATATTTGGGACTAGCTCTTGTGAAAGACAGCTGAGGGACATTCCGCTTGGAATTGACAAAATTGGAGCACTGTTCAAAACTCAGGTTAAAGTTGTGTGTGTATGCAGACACAACCCCCAAGAGGTGAGGGGAACTTTCTTAAAAAATGTTTTTCAGACAGTCTTCCTGGTATTAAAGGTGTACACCACCTTATCCAATCGAGCAGGAACCATTTTCCTAGGATCTGTTATCATATGACAATTAAACCAGAAAGCAAAATACAGATATCAAACTGTGCATTTCCTTTCCGTACGCAGCATAATCCATATTTCCCAGAAAGACACACTTGTTTTTCTCCTACTCTGGGAAGGCCCTGTGTGAACAGCCTTATCCATCCTGGTCCTCTTTGTTCACACAGGATGAGGTTCCCCCTCAGAGCTGTTTCACTTCATCTTTGCAAGAGCCATTTTCAGATTTGTGATGGAGGCCGAGGAATTAACAGGTGCTGTTGAACAGTGGACAGTAAGTCAAGAATGCAAACATGCACCCTTCCATCTTAGATTGACTATCTCTACTGAGAGCATACGAAGGAGACTTTTCTCAGAATTCTTCATCACACTGTCACCATGTAACTCAGTACAACAGGCTCTGGCTGCTGCAGCTGTGACCTTCCATGGCAGAAAGAGGTTTCTCCTAGGGCACTGAGCAGTCAGTCATCAAGTTAGGGCGTAGGACTCCTTCATCAGAACTGAAAAAGCAGAATTCATATATTTTGGAGGGGAAATCTAAGAATTCAAGAAGTGGGGACACGATATATACTTCATAATATTTTTTAGACTTGTGGAAGTTAGGTCCATATTTAGGAAAAAATCTCATTTTTAATTATTTTACCAATGCAGCCAACATAAGACAGCTGGAGGAGCTTCAGTAAAGACAGAATGTAGTTTAGTTTACTTGTTGTTTGTTTTTCTTTTAAATGGGGTCTAGTGTCAAGCCCTCTGGCCTCATACTCTCTGTGTAACTGAGGTTCGCCTTTAAGCCGCATCCTCCTCCCTCCAGCTAATGGGTGCTGGGGATGCAGAAAAGCTCTACCATCCTACTTGGGCAAGAATTTTGGATAAATGGTTTCTCTAAGTTTTTCTCTGTTTCCTCCAAGATATCTAGTATTATTCATTAACTCTTTAAATTATGTACTGATGGTTTCAGAATATTAGCAAAATTGTCCCTTTAGCCCATTGTAAATAACCAGCAAGCATATGCTATCACCAGAAATAAAGGGTTGTTGAACTGAAGGTAATTAGGAATAAGTGAATGAAAGCCTCCTTAAGTTCCTCCTGTCTGCCTAAAAGCAGGAATGTGTTTTCAAGGACAAAAAGACCCCTCTACCTTCTGCCCAGGAAATGCGAGGTTAACCACTGCAGACAGCTTTAGATCTTCATTGCTTGGGGTTGCTCACAAAGAGATATATGGAAAAGGTGCATTAGCTGGTCTACCTGCCATTTGATTATTTCCCACAGGTTGCTCCCCTACAGACCAAAGTCCTTTATCACTCTACTTGTCTAAAAACATACTGTCACTTGTTGAAGAAGCTATACAAGGTAAAATTCAAAGCCGGCACTTTAAGAACTACTCCAAGAAGAGACTTGATAACCTATGAGCATATACAGGGGGAGGAGGTCCCCCTCAGTCACTGTCATAGGGGAAGGGAGTAAGGGGAAAATGGGAGGAGGGAGGAATGGGAGGATACAAGGGATGGGATAACAATTGAGATGTAATATGAATAAATTAATAAAATATATTTTTAAAAAAGAAGAACTACTCCTACTAAGAATATCTCCACACACATGTGACAAATACACATCAATACACTTGTATTTTGGTTTCTATTGTCAATCTGTTATTAGTAACGTAGATTCATCTCAATAGAAAGATCTGTTGAAAACAAGTTGTTCATCTTCCTCTGCATCATTGTGTTAGTTTTCTAGAACTATACAAAATTCCTGAGACAGTCATCTTAGGAGGATGTGGGCTTATGATTTGGGGATATTAGTGTATGATTGGCTAGCTTTGCTGCTCTGGGCCTGTGATGTAACAGCACATCAGAGTGCAGTGTCAGCATGTGGTGCAAGGTGCTCATCTAGTGATAGCCAGGATGCAAATGGAAAACAAGCCAGTGCTACCTAAGACAACATTTAACATCTTCACAGTAGATCAACTTCCTTAAAGGTTCCACTGTCCACATGTAGCACCATGGGCTTCCACATATGGACCTTATCCAAATGGCAGTAACATCAGTCTGGTCGGAAGATAACTGCTAAGTCACAGTAACCTCATTCTTGTTGTTTCTAGCCTTTGGTTTCTGTGCTTTGTGATCATCTTCAATCCACCCCTTTTCCTGCTGCATACAACAAGAAAAGCTGCTTCTGACTTCCTCTAGAATTCTGTCACATTTCACATATCCAGCCCCTCCAGATGGATGCCAATTTGTTACCTGCAATGCATTTTATCTACGGTCTAGCTTCTACACACCTTGTTCATGTCAGATAACAATGATATTCCAGACATGGCTGCCATTAGCTCATGTTCGCTGGCTGACCCTCCTCTATAACACATTGCATTCTGTCACATTGTCTCTGATACCCACCTAAAGGCAAGGATTTCTCCTATCCTGTTACTCAGGAGTTGCTCGATTTGACTCCTAATTCTTAATACAACCCCTTATCACCATTATGTTCTGAAACCAAATCAGGCTCAGACACTCTACATTTCTTTCAGGTTGGTATTAGTTTAAGAGGCATAATCCAAAGGCAAAGGCATTCATTCATCATTACAGAGAAAGTGAGGAATGCGCCTTGTCTTCAACCTCGACACTCTTTTGACACTGTAAGGGTCATAAGAAACTGGCCAAGTCTCTGGACATCATTGCTCAACTGCAAATAAGACTTAGAAAGTATACCCTTGGAACTGCTGTTTGAGAAGACACAGATGGTGGATCTTGGTGCCCAATGTAGTGTTTGGCACACATGTGGTACTTTGCGACAGCTGCAAAATGCTACGGAGCAAAGGACTCTGTCATTGTACAAAATTTGGAAAAAGGAGATTATAATACATTTATAATACTTTCTCTTTTCCCTCCCTCTAATTCCTCTTATATAATTCTCCCTTTAAAATTCATAGCTTCTTTCCTATTAATTACTGTTATATACATATATGTATACATATGTACATACAAATTCCTAGATACATAAACACAGTCGGCTCGGTTTGTATACTGTTACTTGTGTGTATGTTTTCAAGGTTGACCATTTGCTGTTGGGCCATCAATCAGTGTTCTCTTCCATGGGTAAGATTATTTCTCCCACTACCCTGGGCTAGTAAAGTCATGAATTTTGGAGGAGAAATTAAAACCATTTTACTAAACCATCATAATCTGCAAGTACATTGTAAATATTTGTACCTATAGATAAGCTCACCCTTCATCAAGAAGACTTTTCTTCGCCACAGATGGAGACCATTACAGAAAATCATTGTTCTTTTAAAAGCAGTTTCTTGGGATTGGACAGAGGGGTCCTTGGTTAAAAGCATGAACTGTTCTTAGAGACATCTGGACTTCGGTGCCCAGCACCCATGTCTGGATGCTCCCAGCTACTTGGAAAACTACCTACAGGATACATAAGTGAATACCCTCCTCTGGCCTGAAGTTACATGAACTTACGTACACACACACACACACACACTTAAAAATAACAAAGATTTATTTTAAAAATGTAGTTTCATTCTATAACTCCACTTGGAAATAGTCTCAATATTTTATATAATACCAATGAAGTCATCAGTTGTTCACTGAAAATGTAGCTGCATTGGTGGTTGGTTGTGGAGTTCCATGGCTCTACATAAGATACTGAAGCCTTAAACATGTCTTCAAGTATTATTAAGGTCAGAAGAGGGAATCACATCACATTAGAGATGCTTGTGATGCACCATGTGGTTGCTGGGAATTGAACTCAGGGCCTTTAGAAGAGCAGGTGGTGCTCTTAACCACTGAGCCATCTTTCCAGCCCATCATCTTTATACCATTCATCTTTTCCTCTCTGGGGGCTCAGGGAGGAAAGAGGATCATCTCACTCTGAGAATTTGCTGAGCTGTTGAATGCAACTTTTTATGTCCGTATTCCTGAAATTTGAATCTGATCAGAGGGCTGAGCAGAGTTCTCAAGAAGCAGCAAATGGTAAAAAAAAAAAAAAAAAAAAAAAGGAGTGAAATGGATTCTCAGCACTTCCGTGATGGGCAGAGTATTTTTACTTCTTAGATATGTTTACGTTATTGCCTACACAGTGCCCCCAGTTTGAGATACAGTGACTGGTACATCTTTCTGATGTTCATTTTCTACAATAAAATATTTAAAAGAAAATTTCTCAGTTTACCCATTCTATAATAATAAAATAACATTAGAAAACTTACACCATAAACTTATGTCATATTTTAATCATTTATTTATCTAAAGATAACACTAACCCTGCTGTCCTTTTACTATATAAAAATTCCAGCTTTTGTTTAAGCAAGCTGTTGCTTTTTTTTTTTTTTTTTTTTAGAAACTAGCTTGGGAAAGGTGATGAGTTTTTAAAGCCAACTTGACCCATTTTTATTAACTAGTTCTTATGACTACTGGTCCTACCTTATTACTCTCTAAATATTATGCTACTTTTATATTAGCCTTAGAAATCACACATAGTCTTGCAGATTAAAGTTCTCTACTCTATCAGAGTCCATAGTAATTTTCAAAGCATTGCTGCAAAGACCAAAGTCCAGAGCTTCGAAAAGGGACTAGCCAGGCTTCTCAAGGTCTCTTGCTTTTTCAAAGCAGCAAATCTCCTAGCAAATTTATAACTATTTCTTGCAACCAGGATTTATTGTATGCCCAGTTTCCCTCTAAACCGTCTCTTGACTCCGGGTTCTTTATACTTTTAAAACTTTCTGTGTGTGGTGTGGAGACAAATCACAAAGAAAATGCTCGGGTCCATTCGAATTTTCACTCTTCCCTTGATCCCTCATTTTCTTTTTCCCTTGAAGTAAACACACTCCGAACTAACAGTGACACACACTGGATCGCAAAGAAAAGCCCCCAATCCATTCTGTAATTTTATGAGTTCGTGGAACGTGTAAAAATAAACAGTGTCCAGCTGGTCACATACGGCTTCATTCAGATGGTGAAAGAAAAGGGAAGCGCGGGCAAACGACTACAGGAGATGAAAGACACAGGCAGGAAAATCGCGCAGCACAATGCCCTTCCGGGATCCTCGCTGTTTTAACGGGCTTTTCATTTTGAATGTTGATGTAAAACTGTTAGCCAATATTCACAACAGTTGGAAGGAAAACTCACAATACCACTCCTCTGTATCCTTACTGTTGACCATTTTCATAATCCCAACATGAAAAAGAAATCCCAGAAAGCCTCCTGTCAGGAAGCAGAAAATGTACCCTTTCTCATTGCCGTCGGGCCATCACCTGGATTTCTGTTCTGTTTGTTGTCATGTTTGCATTCTGTTTTTCCTCTAGCATACATACTTGTTATTCAAACATACATTTTCCTTCTGAAACTCAGACCTCTTTCTAGACCTTCAAATCTGTCATTCCAATTCTTACATTTTGAATGCTCATATCTCACAATCCTGGCGTATCACTTTACTTCTCTTTGTCTGTCATCAAGAGAGAAAAAAGTAACACTGCCCACACGTTCTCTTGTGTTACACTTCCTCCAAGCACTTGAGAAATAAGTGCTGGCTGCAGAAGTAGATCAGTACTCCCCAGGAGCTCAGGGTGTGGCCTGTGTTTCTCTTTACATGAGTCAGCACCAATGCTTCACCATGTAAAGGAGCTCAAAAACTCTGTGAGCAACAGGGAGGCTTGAAATGGACTCTAAGTCACACTTTTGCCTGACTCTCATAAAGGTCCCTTTAAAGAAAAATTGAAACTCTGGAGCAATATTCTTCAGACAAAGGTAACATTGTTTGACAGTTGTCATCCACATGAGCCATTGGCACAGGGCCTTGGGGGTTCCCTGGTCTCCCTGCTCTCAAATACAACTGAACAACATCACATTCCTTTCTGCTCAATATGGCTGGACTATAAAAGCTTACTTATAAGAGCAAAAATTGCTGTTGACTCTCCACCACAAACCAGGCCATTCCATCTCCTTGCTGTTGCTTGACTACAGTGAATCCATGAGATAAGGCAACCACTGGCGTCATTGTTCCAAGCACAGGCACAAGAAATGTTTTCCTTCCTGCTGAGAACTCAACGGAAAGACAAAGATTCACGTCCTAATTTAGGAAAAAAACTAAAGAAGGTCTGAAATTTAATTTTATGAGTCTATCATAAACTTAGTCTAGATAGAAAATATTAGGGGTAATTCTGTGCTTTGGTGCCAGTTTCTTCTCTTAGCCCATTCCCTGTTGCTGTAAGAGAACGTGATATCCCAAGAATATCATATCACAAAGAAAAGACATTTCTCTCAGCTCTGAAGGCCAAGAAAACCAGGATGGAGCTGCCAGTACCATTTTGCTGTGTCAAAACAGGATGGAAGGCATCACACAGAGAAATAGGGTGTTAGCTCTGCTTTCCTCTTCTCTTAAAAAAAAAAACTTTCTTGTTATTTCTTTTTATGTGTATGTGTGATTTGCCGACATGTAAGTCTGTGCACCGTGTTCATGCAATGCCTATGGAGGTGAGAAAATGATCTTCTGGCACTAGAGTTACAGACAGCTCTGAGCCAACATATGGATGCCCTCAGGAAGAACAAACAAAGCTTTTAACCAATGACCCACCTCTCCAGACGCTCTCTTTTTCTAAAGCCAGTCATGGGAGGCCCCAGTCCCATCACCTCATCTAACTATTATTGTCCTCCAAAAGCCAACCTCCAAAGTCCATCAATACATAAATTTGAGCATGAATTTCCCAGCACACCAGTCTTGCCAAACACATCCAAACTATTATACCTATGTAATTTAACAACTGGTAGTGACGGTAAAGCATTGCAGAAGATTCTCCCAAATATGACTGTAGGAGAGGTCAGAAGGCTCTATCTCCCAAATATGCTTCTTGAGCGTAGAACTATTTTCAGAAAGAGCAGAAAGAAAAAAAATCTGACGACAGTGTAGAAATGAGCTTTCTATAATGGAAATTTATATTGATAAATGAAATGACCATTTTGTCCTTATCTCTACCTTAGTGGCAAGCAGGGAAGGAAGAAGTTAAATCAGTAAACATCTTGTCTGCAGAGAAAGGACCCACAGAAGTCCAAATAATGATGTTTGTGCTCAAGGACTAAGCCTTTCCTGTCCCTCTCCTAGCCTGGCTTTTTCTACCTGTACACTCATAAGCTTATTTTATCTTGTTAAGCTGTTTTCTATAAGAAGTGGCTGCTAACAACCCAGAAAGGAAAGAAAGAAAATTATTTTTTTCTCCCTAAACTTGTGGTTCTGTATAGCAAATGCGTGAGTCAAAGCAGCTGAACCTCAAATGTAACTGTTACAAGAAAGTAAGTCCCTGGAAGTCCAGTATTGATTATCATTTATTTTATGTTAATTTAATTAGAAGTATTTAATAACAGACTGTGTTTCATATGTACATATATATTCCATGGATGACTCTTAACCTAATATTTTTTGCAAAATTAGGAAAACTTAAATTTTTAACACTAGTTTAACACATGATGCTGAGCTGGAGAGTGTGGTTCTGTTCTTCCACACTCCTCTCTTTTCTTCATTTGAACTGTTGAAAAAGCTTATTTCTTATGGTGAAGCAAGATTTTTTTTTTACTTTCCTTATCTCTAAAATAGATGTCATGTAATGCAGCTATTTCTTTTCTCAAATAATCTGTTTCTTCTCTGGCATCCAAACATGACACAAGCATGGTTTAACGTGTGTGTGAGTACTGAAGTCACGTGACAGTCCTCAGCAGTCAGAGGATCATCCTATAACAGAGAATATGCTCATAGTTCTCTAAAGTTGGAACCCAGTCACTGCTTAAGACATAATACATAGATCCACAAAGTAAAACTTAGTTTGAAATATGCTAGATGAGTCAATGAAATTGGATGGATGTCATATGTTCACCTTTGAACCGATTATAATGTATGGTTTTAGTGGTTGAACCAGCTATAGCTCTAGACATAACAATTTTATTCTGGGAAGGGTTAGCATAATTATCCACTTTGCTACTCAAAATATTATCGAGTGTGTCATATTTGTTCTATAGTTGTGTCATGAATGGAAAATGAGTTAGTATATAAGACTCTCAGTCTAAGTTTCTCTACAAAAAGACACATCATTGTTGGGGCATGACCTAATGTATTTTGATGCTAATTACTGCTTGCTGTCTCTGTGACCCACCTTTTGATTAATAAAAAGCCATCCCAGCTGGCCAAGGCAAAAGAGAGAGGTGTGGCTAATGTTCCCAGGTTTAGAGAGAGGGATCCTGGGAAGAAGAAAGACTCGAGGAGAGGGAAGAGAGGAGAAGGCCACCATGGGTTAGATGGAAGAGAAGCTCATGGCTGGCATGGATGGAGAATCCAGCCCAGATGAAGAACATTAGCAAGTATTTGGGATTATGGATGGGAGGTAGCTTGATAGAAGTTATTGGAAGCAGATGGCATGGGATTGAGGCAGGGATCCCATACCTGCCCCACTATGGGGAGTAGTTTAGAGGATTGATATCTGCCCTGTCCAGGTTAACTAAGGCTATTTTAAAATATAACAAGTGTCAATGTCTTAATTAATTGCTAGCCGGGCATACTGATAATAAAAGTAATATTAACAATAATACACCATACTACCAAACCACACTAATGATGTTCTGTAATATTTAAAGGTACTTCCTAAAATTGTCTGATTTAGCTAGAACACTTAACTTAGTCAAGAAATTGAAAAGAAAAAGTAGAGGATACAGATGCCTTCCAGGACGAAGGAAAAACGTTGGTCACACAAAAGCTTCAAATCACAAATGGAGACCAAGCCCCACACTCATGCAGAGTTCCTGAGTGGGAAGAGGTAAGTATGCTGTTAAGCTCATGCTACTGTCCTCAACTTCAAAAAACCATCCGAAATGTGGCCTGAAATGACATTTCCCTGAGCTGATGATGCACCTAAGCTAAACTCTGTCCATCCAATGAGTTGTTCCATCTATCTCTTCCATTTAAAAGGACTCCACTGAGAAATCCAAAGGTTTGATTCAAAGAACTAGCATGCCACATAATAGATATATAAATCCATTCGTTATTTCAAAGCTGTATTCATAACCAATATTATGGGTAGGACAGTATTGTAGTTAGTTTTCCTGTTGCTACAACAAATACTTGGCAGGAAACAATGTAAAGGAAGAAAGCTTCTTTTGGATTACAGTCTGAGGGAACAGTCATCATGGATAGGAAGATGTAGTAGCAGAACATTGGAGCAGTGGGTCACATTGTCCATAGAATCATAAATTAGAGAGTAGACAGGAACCAGAGCAGTTATAAAACCTCAAGACCCACCTCCATGACCTACCTACTTCCTCCAGGTTCTTTAGCCTTGCAAAAAATCACCGCCCTTTGGGGACAGCATGTTAAAACATACAGGGTCTCCAGAGGACATTATACATTTAGACAACTATAAATAGCAATGTGAATCTTAAAACATTTTCATAAGTTAAGCAGCTAACAGTCCAAACACTGTTTCCCCCATTACTTCCCATTCACTCACTTTGCATACAATAACATTCTTGCAAGCCACCTTATTTCCTGAATAAGGTATTAAATAGGCGTAACCATTTTTGCTTTGACAATGAAGCATTTTAAAAACATTTTACTGGTTTGTAAAGCAGTTTTAGGTTTACAGTAAACCCAAAAGCGTAGAAAGGATGATTTCTGTATATCCTCTGTTTTACACACACACACACACACACACACACACACACACACACACACAGAGCCTTCCACACTCTCTATATAAAGAAGGACATTTGATCCACATGATAAACCTTCAGCATACATCATTGTCACTAAAAACATGACAGAATTTTTAAAGTTGTAGACATGAAACAAATATTTTAGGCAAGATTTTTGTTTTTTTCTGTTGTTATATAACAAATGACTATAATCTTGGTGGTTTATTGCAGCAGATATATATTATTTTGTATATAAGAAGTCTTGGGCCATGGACTGAGACATGATTCAGTAGTTAGGAGTGCTTACTGCCCTTTCAAAGGACCCGAGGTTAGTTTTAGGTTCCAACATTGATCAACACAGAGCTACCTGTAACTCCAATACAAAGACATCAAATCCCTTATTCTTCCCTTCATAGATAGACACACACACACACACACACACACACACACACACACACACACACACACACATAAAAGGAAGTACTCTGTCTACATATATACACATGTGTGTGTGCCTTTTAAGAATGTCTCAAGGTGGCAACATGGCTAAGCAGAAAGAAGGACTTGCTCCCAAAACTGGGAACCTGAATCCCCAAGACCCACAAAGTAGAAGAAAAGAGCCAATTCCTTTAAATTGTCCCTTGACTATAGTGGAAGCTTTGGGTTCTTTTATGTTCTTTGTTTTGGTCCCAAGTATGGGGTATAGGAGTGTTTTTCCACAGCTGAGGATAGTCTCTTTACCTTTGTTGTCTGAGAGCAGACCCCTGAGAAGGCACGTGATATTTTGCTGGAAACTTTCTTGTGAGAGGGCACATGATGTTTTTCTGAAAGCTGTCTTGTGAGAGGGCATGTGATGTTTTGCTGAGTGCAGGCATGTGAGAGGGCACATGATGTTTAGAAAGCATATGAATAGAACCCCATGAACAGCGAGACATAGCTTTTGCACTGCTATCCCATGCAAAGGTTTACATTTCTTCACTGGTCTTCATTTTGTAGAGAGAAATGTTCTAAAGAACTTCTTCTGGTACATTGACTGAGTCTGTCCACTTCTGCTGATTTGTGCCAATTAGGTGGAGCCTTGCTGTTTCTGCTGGTTCGTGCTGTTGCTACTGATTTGTGTTGCTGTTTGGAGTTTGCTATTGGACTGGATTTCTGGTATCCTGGCAAGGCAGTGTAGAAATGGCCCAAGGAAATATGCCCAAGAAAGTCCACATCCCCCACCTCTATTAATCTTTGTTGTTTCCTATCTCTGGTGGGTGGGTTGGAACAGAAGTAGACACATTTAAGAAGCCTAAGTAAAATAGTTTTTTGAAAAACCTAAGCCTACACTTGACCTCCCCACATATACTGTGGCATGTGTATGCACAGAGAAAGAAAAATAAGTAAATAAATAAAATATGTTTTAAAAAGCAAGCCTACAAAACAATGGCTGAGTTTCCAGGATCTCACAGAAACAAAGGGTGTACCAAACTTCATTTTCAAACTCATTCAAGTTACTGACTAAATCCAGCTCCTTCGGATTATAAGTCTGCAAGTCCTTTTACTGGAGGACTGCCAGCCACATGCTAATCACAGAATACACCTGACTCCATCTCAAGATTCTGCACTGGATACTTTCTCTCTGTCCCTTCCACCATCGCGGTAGAAAGCTCTCTCTGCCTTGACTTGTAAGATAGGTCTGGCCCTTCTGGACACTCTCTCTCTCTCTCTCTCTCTCTCTCTCTCTCTCTCAATATCTATCAACAGTGGCACACAACATGACACAACACAACAAACACTGAAGAATATGCTTAGAAAGTACCTTTGCAAGTCACCTTGTCTATTGCTTTAGAGAACATCTTCCCCAGAAAATTATATAATAAATGCTTGCTTCAAAAGTTCATTTAATGCAGCCCACGTTCTTGAGAAGAGGTGCCTTTCCACTGCCACCTCACTTGTCCCACTACCCTTTCGGAAGCAGAATAAAGCCTTGGTATGCTTGGCTTTAATGCCTGTACTGCTTTTCAGAATAACAAAAATAAGTATATTTTTTCTTCCATGGAATTGCCCTTCCAACATGCACAGCTCTATTTATTCTTGTCCAGTATAAACAATAAATTTTCCTATTTTTTTTAAATGTTGAAATTGTGTTAATGTTTGAGCTAAGGAAAATTTTATGTTTCTCATGTGCTGTACAATTCAGTGCTAGGACCCCAGGATATTTTCAATGGCAGTTCAATACACACACACACACACACACACACACACACACACACACACACACACAAACACCTTTAAGAATAAATACAGGAGCCATGTAGTCCCACTTTTAAATGAAACTGGTGCCTATTTAATGAAATTCCTTGGTTATTTAATAGCTAAATGATATCCTAGATCTTCTGAGCTCCCAATTATCTATGAATGACTAGATCTTTTCTAACTACATTTTCTGCTTTACTTTGTCCCACAAAATCAACTCATTTCCTTCTTTATGTTTGTCTTGCTGAATGAAGCTGTCAGAAAATGACTCCATTTTATATTTTCACAAAATGTTTTTCAAAGTGTGCTGATGAACTGTGATCAAGAACTCAGATGAAAACTCACCACGATGAGCCCAGGTTCCTAGTATGGCAAGGTGTTACTCAAGTTTCCAAAGGAGGGAAACACCCGACATCTGAGATCCACAACAATAACTATGGTAGTAATATATCCCTAAGAGTGGGACAATGGCATACATATCTGAGCAGTAAACATTGGCTGTCCAATTGGACTTAAGGACTAGTAAACAGGAGGCAAATCACACCTCCTATTGAAAAATCTAGTCAACTACCTGGAGCTAGTGAGGTCAGAAATCTTTTTTTTATTAATTTGTTCATATTATATCTAAATTGTTATCCCATCCCTTGTATCCTCCCATTCCTCCCTCCCTCCCTCCCTCTTCCATCCTATTCCCCTCCCTATGTCTGTGAATGAGGAGGACCTCCTCCCCCCCCCCATATGATCATAGAGTATCAAGTCTCTTCTTGGTAGCCTTGGCTCCCAACAATCCTTCTTCTTAGTGCCACCAGGCCTCCCCATCAATGGGACATGGTCAAATATGGGGCACCAGAGTTCATGTGAAAGTCAGTCCTCACTCTCCACTCGACTGTGGAGAATGTCCTGTCCATTGGCTAGATCTGGGTAGGAGTTCAAAGTTTAATGCACGTATTGTCCTTGCCTGGTGCCATAGTTTGAGCAGAACCCCTGGGCCCAGATCCACCCATCATAATGTTCTTCTTGTAGGTTTTAAGGACCCTCTGGATCCCTCTATTTCCCCATTCTCCCATACTTATCTCGCCTAGAGACCCAATAGGATATCCTCACATCTATCCCAATTTCCTGGTAAGTGAAGATTTTCATGGGACATACCCCTTGGGTTAGTGTCCAATTATAAGTGAGTATATACCATTTGACTCTTTCTGCTTCTGGGTTAACTCATTCATTATGATTATTTCTAGTTTCATCCATTTGTCCCCAAATTTCGGGAATTCCTTGTTTTTAATAGCTGAATAGTATTCCATAGTGCAAATGTACCACAGTTTCTTTATCCAATCTTCTACTGAGGGAGGCCAGGAGTCTTAGAGAAGTTTACACTGCTACTTTATTAAACCAGCATCATTCCTAACTGCGTTCTAAATACTTATCTTTGTGTCCACAGATAAGTGTATCTTTCCCTCTATATCAAAGAAAGTTCTCTTTACAAAAGTTCAAAACCATTATAGAAAATCATAACTGGTAAGATGCAGAGAACAACCGATCATGGGGTATCCATCCTTCATTGGTACACTTACAATACAACTCCCACACCTACAATTCAGGAAACATCATAGAAGAGAGGGTGGAAAGATTGTAAAAGGTAGGGGACCAGAAAATCTGCAATGGAATTTTGTCTTTCAGAAATGAAAGTGAACGTTCACCTTAACACTTCAACAATATGGCTGCCTAAGCAAGCTCTGAAGAAGGACAATGACAATAGACTAGAGTTGGTAGTTTGAATGCGAATGCTCTTCATAGGATTTTGTATTTGAATGCTTGACCTCTAACTGATGGAACTGTTTGGGAAAGATTAAGAGGTGTAGCCATGTTGGAGGAAGGGCTTTATGGGTTTGTAATTGAGATTTCAAAAGCCTCTCAGGATTCTCAGTGTGCTCTCTCTCCCTCCCTCTTGCCCTACCAACCCCCGCCCCCCCTCCACCCCATCACTGTAGATGAAAAAGTGATATCTTGGCTGGTATTTTTTTCTGTTGGCTTTTTTGTTTTGCTATTTTTGGTTTGTTGGTTGGCTGTTTTTGTTTGTTTGTTGTTTGTTTTTTATTTTCTGTTTGTTTGTTTGTTTGTTTGGGCTTTTTATCTTCCATCATGGACTCTTGTCTTCTGAATTGTTAGCCAAGTTTTAAATGCTTTCTCTCTTAAGTTCCCTTGGTCATAGGATTTTATCACAGCAACAGAAACATAACTAAGATACATGCTAACAAGGAAGGGAGATATCTCCTGGAGTCCCAATCTTATTCAAAGAACTACAAGCAAGTAAAGGATGCTGAGAATAAAAGAAATACTCTTCTCCAGGAAGAACTCCATAATTGGTTTTCCAGTATCAATTGGTCAGCCCTGAAATTATATACAAACAAGAATCACTAAAGAAACAGAGCAATTCATAGTTATATATTGGTTCTCTCTCTCGCTCTGTGTGTGTGTGTGTGTGTGTGTGTGAGAGAGAGAGAGAGAGAGAGAGAGAGAGAGAGAGAGAGAGAGAGAGAGAGAGAGAAACAGCAAAAGGTAGAGAGGTAGATGGGAGGAGTAGGACTGAAGAAAGGGAAGCAGGGGAATGGTGTGCTTATTTTTCTAAGAGTAAAAAAATAATTCAAAAAGATTATTATTGAATCTTATCATTAAATAAGCTTAATAAGAAGACAGCACATAACAATTTTGCTTTTACATTGTTGGTTCACGCATAGCCACATTTTAGGCAGTTGTAATCCTAGTTTTTAATGGAGCTCACATCAGTTTCTTTTGCTTATTGTGAAAAGTCTTTTTTTCTGGTTGCTATATAGTCTTTGTAGTTGGTATTATTAATGACCTCCCTGAGTCAGGTAAGCATAGGAAATAGCAAATTGAAACTCTGGTTTCTGCTATACACACACACCCCTATCCTAAGAATACAAACGGTATGCTAGAACCCTCACTCCAAAAAGGCCCGTGCATATGTGCTTTACACAATGGGAACAAGGTCTTCCCATCTGAGGTTTATACATGTGTTCATGAACATGATTAAAATCAGATGCATTGTGGGAAAGAGTACACTCATTGGGAAAAGGCTTAGACACTCCCAAGCAGCTAACTAAAATGAGAAGCACCTATGCTATGCTACTTAGCAACCAAGCTCCTTCTCTTGAACCCCATAAAATGGAGTCAGAAATAATCATCAAGGTCTTTGAATTTTTCTCATTACAGTGGTCCACTGCCATTCTTGAAACTATATTTCTGATCAGTACTATCAATGAATAAAGTTCCGTTGCTACGAAGGGCTGGGGGGAACCTCTGTTGGCTTAGTCTTAAATATTTAATACTTTCAAATAGTTTCTTTTTTAGTCACCCTATTAACTTTCTAGTGGCTAAAAATTGCTTAAATATAAGCACATATTCACTTAAACAAAATGCTTTTCTGTGATAATTAAAGTGAGCTAAAATGAACCAAGAATATGAAATATCAGGCTGATTTTTGAAAGAAGGTCAGGCATAGCATGAATCATACCAACTGAAGAGCTGCAGTCTGCCTGGCATATCACGTTTTCCTTTGCCTACTGAGTTTTGTGGCTTTTTACACATGGAGGGAATTCCAAGAAGATTGAATTTAGCCAAGTTGCTATGACAAAAGCTGCTGCTAGACACAGCTTAACAGAAAGAGCAGATACAGAAGAAAGAGAAAAATTCAACCACTGCAGTGATAACAAGATGCTGATGTTCCTCCTCTCTTATAATCATGTCCAAAAATGGAAATTTAAGATCTAGAACCTGAAAGAAAGATGTCTGTTATGGAAAGCTTTGTATCTCCTTTGGTTTGATTTCTCTTAAAGGAAGCTATAAGACATTACCATGAGCCTATTTTAACCTTTCAGGTATAAAGGCGGCATTAAGTCCATTCTACCCTTACCCACATTCTCATCAAAGATAAAGACTCTTTGATACCATAGCAACATAATATTTACAACATAAATTTATGTGTGTTCTAATAAAAACATACCAACATATATGATATATAGAAAATAGAGATATTAGATACATAGGTAGATGCATAGACTGAAAGGAAGGAGTTCTCTTATACTTCTTTTTGTAAAAATCATTGGAAAATTAGCAATATTTTCTACCCTCCAGTAACAATTTGTATGCACTGTGTTCATGTCTCTCTTTTTCTCATTAGCATTATTGTATCTACATTAAAAACATTCCATCAATCTAGGCAAAGTGGTGAGAGCTTTTTTTTTTTTTTTTTTGGTTTTTCGAGACAGGGTTTCTCTGTGTAGCCTTGGCCATCCTGGACTCACTTTGTAGACCAAGCTGGTCTCGAACTCACAGCGATCCGCCTGCCTCTGCCTCCTGAGTGCTGGGATTAAAGGCGTGTGCCACCACGCCCGGCTTTGTGGTGAGAGCTTATAATCACAGTACTTGCAAGAGATAGGAGGGTATCCAGTTTAAGGACAGCCTAGGATAGACATCAAATTCAGAAAAGAATTAACTATATACTGTTTAATCAAATAGGTAGTAGGTTAATATACTATAGAGGCTTAGTGACCTATCCCATTAAAATAATACATGTATTTTATTATCTATCATACAAGATTTTACAAAAATATTGATATAAAGTGAAATAGTATTAAGCCAAACCAAAGCCCATTTAAGAACATTAAATGGGAACTAATCTTATGAAAGACCAAGACTCAATTTATTTTTCTAAATTTGCTCCTTTTTCTATTAACACAAAACATAATTCAGGACAACCTTCTACAAGCAGTACCATGTGTGCTGACAATTTTATTAGAAACCCATATAAAATGGACCAAACTCTTGAATAGGGCCCATTTGCCATGATTTCTACATCAACAGATAGAAAGAGCATCCTCAGTCTTATGAGTCTTTGCTCCCAACACAGTACCCAACTGTCAATTTGAAGATCTGAGCATAGTTGTTTTGTTTTTCAAATAACCATCCTCTGTAGATGAGTCGCTGTGAGGAGGGACCTTGCAGTAATCTGATTTGGAGAACTTTGAGGAGTCCTTCATTTGATTTAAGTAGCTGGCAATGTCCATTTTGATCCATACTCCAAAAGAGACAGCACCAAGTGCCAGTCAATTTATCCTCGTTTATTACTAGAAAGCCATGGGAACCTCATTCTGGAAAACAATGGCTGCTTTGGGCAGTAATATTGTATTCACTACTTTTTTTGTTTGTTTGTTTGCTTTTTTGCTTCTGCAATAAAATACCATTAATAGAACCAACTTATGGAAGAAAGAGTTTAGCTTGCCTCACAGTTCCAGAGGGAGAGTCTGTAATGGGGTTGGAGAAAGTCATAGTCATGGATGAAATAAGGAGGGAGTTGGAAGATCAAATCTCCATCCACAAACATAAACCAGAAAGAAAACTAGAAATACAGTGAGGCTATAAACTCTGAAGGCTTATACCCAGGTGTGTGCTTCCTCCAGCAGTGCTGTTTCATCTCCACACACAGTACCATCACCTAGGGACCCAGTGTTTCAATACCTGAGTCCATGGGGGACTTTCACACTCAAAACACCACACTTGATAGTCACATGCCACATAACCACATCATTTCCCTCCTGTCTTTTCCTATGCCACCTTCCCCTTCCCCACCATTGGCTACTGAGGTATTAAACTGCTGCAAAGGGTTAGAGTTCCTAGTTAAACTCCTTGCTCTGCTGTTTACAGAGTATTGCTGTGCCTGTTGCCTTTGAGATAATATACGTAAACCCAGATTTAGGAAGATACTTGGCAGAATATGCTCAATAGAATAGCTATTATTAGTAATTCTAGAAAGTAATACACCACACACTCTTGCCTCTAATTTACACCATTGTTCAGTACTTATATGTGTTCCAGACTGTCTTCTTGATGCTGAGGGACAGCAACATGCAAAATACACAAAAGTGTGTCTTTACTTAAGTGAACTCCCTTCACCAACCTGTTTGTGTAGATTTGTCCCCCATGCTAACAGCATTACTTAGGATCCCCAGCTTCCAGAACCTATAGAAAACATCCAGTGTTCCTTTCTTTATCATCAGTCTTAGGTAGTCTGTTAGAGCAACAGAAAATAAAGATAGCATCTTCCCAAGAAGAGGCCAGAGGAGAGAGCACATGTAAACTCACTATTCTACAGCCTAGAAGATACCCTTCACCAGAATTAAACTGCATTAACCCTTGACCTCAGATTTCCAGACTCCAGGATAGTGAGGAATAAGTTTCTATTGTTTATTATCTACCTGTTGTATGATATGTGGTTGGAACAGCTGGACAAACTAAGGTAGCACCAGGAATCTAAAGCTTTGGGGATTGTTAACAGTTCTCAAACTGAAGGCCAGGTGAAAACATAGAAGCAATAACTCATCAGAGAAGTGGGCAAACTATATTGCCACAGGGAGTTTGGCACCACAAATGACTCTCGAATCTCTAAAACAGAGAATATGGTCTATTTGGAGTAACTATTGTAATCTGAAACAAAGAGCCATATAGACTTTTAAATTTTAATTTAATTGGTTTATTTCTGTCATAATTATATATAGAATATTTCAAACATCTTCATTTTTGAATAATTTGAGAACTTTAAGCTGCATTAAAAATGTGCAATAATGTGATTCTTACATTTTTCTTAGTAATTTTTGAGTTGTCAATTTAAGTAAATAAATAATTATTCATTTAATAAGAATAATGATCCTCATCACTAAAGGATCTTCTAATATAAAAGCACTAATTTGAGTAGGAACATTGTACTGTCATATGGGATTCAAGATAGGACTATCTCTATGTCCTACAAAACAGCTGTACTATCTTATTTCTAGTCTTCACTACTAAAATAGCTAGAGAATACTACCACACCAATGGAGGAAAGTTGCTGCTGACAAGACTATTTCCAGGCTCACATTCAGTTACCTTTGTTATATAGTCCAAGAACACCTGTCCAAAGTGGTACTGTGTATAGTGGCTTGGACCCTCCTCCATCAATTAGCAATTAAGGCATGACCATAGGCCAATCTGATGGAGGCAGTTCATTGGTTGTGATTTTCTATATTCAGGTGTCTCTAGTTTGTGCCAAGTTGACAACAAAGTAACCAGTACGTTTACAAACTGAAATAAACACTTTCTTCCACCACAACCCTGAGGAGGAGAAGCTCTCCTCCCATATCCACATTAGGAAACTAAATACAGAATTCACTGATTTCCAAATGTTTGCAGTGGCCAAACTGGGATTTTTACCATCATGCCTCCTTCTCTGAAACTCTAGATTTTAAAGCTATAACATGAAAACTGCTTGTTACAATGTGTGTATATGTGTGCACATGTGCTTCTAGTGCCACTCCTACCATGACTCAAAAACAATTGCCAAATTAGAGAGGATCTTGCATTGATTTATAGATAAAAGGAACTATGAACTTCATTTAAGATTTGAAGTGAAGTGTTTCCCAGCTTCATGCAGATCTGACATGAACAATGAAAGCCATATAACTATTTCTGAGGATGCGGGCTTTTTCCATAGCAACACTCTCTATAAAATTGCAACCAGTCACAGTTAGCAGTGAGTAGACATCCTACCACACTGCACTCATGTCCACAGCTCTGTTACCATTGACTCCAGCTCAGATCTTGGCTGTTCTGAAACACAAGGTGTTAAAGGCTCGGTTCTCTGCTAGCACTGTCAAAGCTCACAGCATCCTGACTGCATGGGGCTCAGTGAGTGTGCCTGAGATGACTGGAGATGTGCTCTTCAAGGGGATAATGTAACTCATCAACCTCCTCCTCCTCTTCCTCTTCCCTTTTTGCTTCCCTGGCCAAAAAGTAAACCATTTCTCTCCACTATTACAGAATATATGAAGAAGTACTTTGCCATGGGTCCAAAGCCAAGGAGCCAACTGGTCATGGATGGAAATCCGCTAACTAAAATGAGCATCTCTGCTATTTTATTACAGCTATGAAAAACTGACTAATATACTATTTGCTGTTTGTGTACGTGCCATGCCTGATTCCAAATAACAAGTTTCTGGTGGTCATGAGTGCTAATTTTTATTCTTAAAGGTTATCACAGTGTCTCATATAGAGTTTGTGCTAGATAACTGCATTCATTTTAAACTAAATATTGCTGCTACTTGAACATAAGTGAATGTCACATTATATACATGTCCCTAGTTTAGTCCTTTACTCCTTTTGGCTGAGAAGGTCAATTTTATGAATTAAATAAATAAATATAAACATAAACACATACCTAAATTTCAGACAATGAAAAGTAATTGTTTGTCTTTTTCAGGCCAGGCCTATTTAGCTCACCATTTCTTCTGACGAAAACTTGGTGAATGAAATCTTATGAAATCAGTTGGACAATATATGGATACACAAGTGAGCTAAACATACATGTTATTACTTACGCAGATACTCTGGATCAGCGAACAGCTCCTAACATGGACAGTTTACAGTTAGTTCATACAAGCTTTGGCGTGGGACTTTCTTCAGAGTGCTATGACCCCCAAATAATCTACTTCTGTCTTATCAAGTCAATTTACAACTAGTCTCAAAAGTTTAATACCATGGAGCTAAAGAGAAATAATAATGGACTTTTGGTTGTACAGAGGACAAGTTTTTTAAAATCATCAATGTATTTGGAAACAAATGTCTACTTAAATCTTGAGGCTGCCTTTTGAGCCAGCATCACTGTATGTCCTCTATAATCCAATTTCTTTCAAGATGACTTTCAGCTCCCAGAACTGTTTTGTTCACAACTGATGCTAAGCATGAAGGAACGCAAACACTCACACCATCAAAAGCAAATGGCATCTTACCACCCGGAACTTTCTGGCATGAATTCACACAAGGAGATTTAACTACTCAGAGTGGCAAGGGACAGACAGAACTAATGGGTGGTCTTTCTAGAATGAAAGCTTCACTGACGCGGCGATGGCGCCTAAAGACCTACATTTCTCTGCTTATCTTCACATCAAACTTCTTTGCTGTTACCTTGAAGCAAAAATCTCAAGACATTTAGTAGAAAAACTTAAAGTCGTACTTGGAGCTTTGTTTTGTTTTAAACAGAAGAACAAAACACTATTTCTTTACACTGCTGAGGATTTTCTGGTACTTCCCAGGAATATGCCTTACCATCCTAACAACACTTTACATTTTGTTGAAAGCAGCAAATGTGACTCCTAGACAAGAAAGTCAGGTCATGTGACCCCTTGGTTTGTTCAAAGATTTCAAACTATACCAGTGGGATGGTCCAAATACAAACCAAGACAGCCAATGTCTGATTAAAAACCCACCTCCAGTCACGTAATACCAAGAATTATAAGGATACTGCTGTGCTCCATAGTGCTTTTTTTATCTAATAGATTTATAATGGTTTCTTCCCTTTTGGGTCTGAGGAAGAAGGCAATGAGATATTTTAGACTGGGCATCTTGGATGTCACTCATCAAATGATGTCATCTCTTTGTTCAAATTACACAAATCATATCAGTAATCACAGCGCAATAGAGCACTGAGATATTCTGACTTACAATAACTTTGGCCTAAAACAGTTCTGTTTCCCTTGTTTTACTTCCCTAAGAATACACAAATTATTTGCCGGCAAAGCCTAAAAAGCCTTTTACTGGTTGTAAGTACAGTAATCAATAAATTTCCAAAAATGTTTTTAATCATTGAAATACTTTATAGCAAGTAATGTGGCAGGAACTTTTTAATGTGTGATGGCTTATTTTCTTGTAGATGTCTTGAGAACCCCAAATAAGAGCAGCGGTTGGGTATTTTTTAACTGCTTCAGCCACTGGCCGCACATTGTTGGCAATCTCCTTACTGACCTTGTCTTCCAATGGCTTCTAACTATGAAGAGTTCTAGGCAGATGTGTCTTTTGCATAAGGATTTTAACCACTTTGGATCTGCATGAAGAACAAGATTGCTGGAATGCATGTTGTTTCTAGGTTTGTTCCTGAGTGACCTCTGTGATATTTCTCATAAAGGCTGCACTAATACCATTCTCAGTTTCCTACCCAGCCCATCTACTCACTCTCACACCTTAGCTCTAGATTGCAGGAACTCCATTTCACAGATGAGGACTTCGTTTTTCCAAATCTTTCTTTCATTATTGGCCACCATCTAATAGAGTGAGGAGGTAAGGCCACTGCTCTCCCTCTCTAAATCAAGTTGACTTTCTAATCTACTTTTACTGTAAGTCCTGGTGGATATTTGTAAATTGATGCCATTTAGCATTAATATTCATATATTTTCTTATCCATCACCTCTATATGTGTCTAGTTTAGTGAAACTTGATATCAAACTGGACCATGTGTCTCCCTTCCTTGCTAATAACAAGTGCCAAAAAAGAGAACAACTCAGTAGCTCTAAGCATAAGTGATACAGTAATTTTCTCCATGCTCATCTAATTGATAGCCCTGGAACTCTGATTTGTTCAGTTCATCTGAATTAGGAGCAGTTACCTATGTGGAGATCTGAATGAGAAATGTACCCATAGGCTCATGCATTTGAATGCTTGGTCCCCAGTTAGTGGTACTGTTGGGGAGGTTAAGGAGTTGAGCCCTTGCTGAAGGAAGTATGTCACTGGGGGCTAACATTGAGGCTTCAAAGCTTCCCACTATTCCCTGTGCTCCCTTTCTCTGACTTGTGCTTACAATTCAATATGTGAGCATCCTGTTTCAGCCACCTGCTGCCTGCTGCAATACCTCCCCATCATGATAGTCATAAACTCTTGTCCCCGTGGAACCAAAGCCCCAAACAAACCTTCCTTCATGTGTTTTATCACAGCAATACAAAGGAAACTAATACAACTTGGTTCATTGTATTTTGCCAAAACTAAGGCCTAAACTGGTGTATTAGCTTACTGTTTTTTAATTGCTGTGATAGATGCCTGACATAAACAGACACTGGAAAGATTCATTTTGGCTTACAGTTTCAGAATGCCCAACTCATGATTCCTTAGTCCTGTGCAATTGGGTGGAACATCATGGAAGTAGGAGCCTATATAGGAGAGAGTTACTCATCGCATGTCAAAAAGGAAGTAGAGAAAAAAGAATGTTCATGTTCAGTGGTCTTCCTGGTTTCTCCCTTTTTAGTCCCTCCTGGCTCTAGGACTATGCCTGGTGCTCCCTACATTCAGGGTGGATCAGTGTTCCAGGTGATCCTAAAGCTAGGCAAGTTGACAGCTAACAGAAAATACAACATGACCCTGAGGCCTTCAGCATTTTGTCTTTTTCCTGCCCTGAACCCTTCATCCAGGGTCTTTGCCAGTGTCGTCTTGTGGACTTCCTCCAGTCACTCAACATCCTTGTCATTCCAGCTGAAGGAGCACAGGACATACCATCCAAAAAATATGCTACATGCTATTTGCTATTTGCACATATTGATTATTTTATCCTAAAGGCTTTGAGAAACAAACTGAAGTGGGAGCCTCTGATGGTCAATATTCATTGTTAGCTTGACAAGATCTTGAATCATCATAAAGCATCTGACATGACTATAAGGCATTGTCTGGCTTAGGTTTATTGAGATATTGAGTCCTTGGTTGCATGGAGTACACACAAGGGAGAAAGAGACCAGCATTCACGTCTCTCCACTCCCTGACTATGGATCAGTGTGACCAGCTGCCCCACACTGCTCCAGCTGTGGCTTCTCTGCCATGATGGATTCAAGGTGTGAGCTAAATAAACCCCTCCTCCCTTACATTCCTTTTGTTAGGAATTTTGTCACAGAAAGGAGAAAAGGAACTAATATACAGAAACTATATTCCAGAAGCTGCTTACAGACAGATCCTACAAAATGACCTCACTTTTCTTCAAGTCCCATCTTGGGCATCTGTCAACCAGGGAATATGAATCCTAGTCATCTCATAATAGCAAAGCATACTAAAAGGTCTGTGAGAGTCTACCAGAAGAAAGAACACACAGGCAACCTTGTCACAGTGTCTGTGGTTCTTCTCCCCCTTCCAAGTTATCAGTATCTCTCCTGTCTTCTCCCTGATGGAGAAGGTATGTAAGTTCTCCAGTCTTACTGGAATTAGGGCTCTTTCCTTTCCTTTCCTTTCCTTTCCTTTATTTTCCTTTCCTTTCTGTGGTTTCCCTGTGTGTATAATACATATTTACCTTTCCTCTTTCAGGCAAGCAGTAGCCTGTTGACTAATTCATATACTATGCAATCAAATACTTGAATGACAAAGGGAAAAAGATCTTCCCTAATGCTCATAGTATTTCTATAAGTCAAAGATTATAATAGAGGGAAGCTGGCTAGGTGAACAAAGGTACTCTGCAGCATGATTGCTGCCTTAAGGGTCAACATGAACAGCGTTTACTATGAATATGGGCCCGATGTTATTAGCTGTATTGATTTTTTAAAAACATAGGTTTATATAATCTTGGTAACTAACTAGTATGTGTCTAAATATTTTCATGTTAATGAAGTTTATGTTGAAACCTAGCCAGTACATGAATTATATAAAGGTATGAGAGTACAAGATTTTGGGGAGATGGTTGTGCCACAAGTTTACAACCTCCATTTTGGGGAGATATTCCAGGACTGAGGATATAGCACAGTGGTGGAAGAGAATACGTGGTTAATAAATGCAAGGCCTTGTGTTTGGTCTCCAGCATTAACAAGAAGGAGAAGGATGAGGAGGAGTAGAAGGAGGAGGAGGAAGAGGAGGAACAAAATAAAGAGGCTCATTATCTCTTAGGTAATTAAACATTAGTTGACTGGTGGGTCATGGGAGACAGCTCTGTATGTTACTCTTTTGTCCCTAATAACAGATTAATTCCTGGAAAGAAAAGTATCACAGCTGCCCTCTTTAGAATCTCCGACAGCTTGTGGAAAGAGGCTGGAAGCATCACAATTACCCCCAACATTAGGACATAATTCCACACTAAAGGGGGAAAGGTGGAGTACCAGACAGATATAGTTAGGAGAGGGAAATAGAATGGTTAGTTATAGGTGAATGAGAAAAGCTGAAATGGGAGGGTCTAGTAGGAAAGGAAAGGAGAGAAGAGAACAAGGGAGGAGACACAATGAGAGATATCTAAAATGAAAGGGTTGTTTGAGAGGTACTATGAAAACCTAACAGAGTGGAAGCTTCCTGAAATATATACATATCTGAAGGTGATCTATATGAAATCATCAAAGAATGAGGGAGGCAGAGTTGCAAATGGACATTTCTGTCTCCAAACGAAGCTTCCAGTTCTGGAGCTGGCTTACATCTAATTGAATTGTCAGCCAAACAGGTCCCATGAACTCTCTAAACAACTCAGGCAGTCGACAATATTATAGGCTGCCCTCCACAGACCAACAGCAAGTCCCCATTGCTGAAGACAACACCTACACAGTTCATTGAACATGGAGATTTCAAACTGGTTCCTACATACAGTCCCAATGCTCTAGTGTCCTTAATACAAGAAGGTACTAGGCATGCTACCAAAAGAAAAACATAAGTGCCAAGCTACCTGAAAACCCTTTGATTTATAATGCTGTCTGCCTGCTAGGCAGTGGTGGCACAAAGTTTGTTCGTTAAACAACATCTGATTTAGACTTATTTCGTGAGATGGAACCTGTACCTGTCAGTGCTTATATAACCAAAAAACCTGAGACTAGATAGCCCAGGGACCTAGGGTAAAAACAAAAATTACTGTTCTTAAAAGAAGGAGTCCTCATGACATTCTGCTATGCATATAGATTAGTTCCTTGTTCATCCATTGTCAGAGAAGCTTCCTCTTAGAGCAGATAGGAACAAATACGAAGATGCAGAGAATGAGAAACCTTGGAATACTCAGTCTAAAATGGGGTGTCTCCATCAAATCTCTCCTCTCAGGGCTCAGAGAAACTCATGGAAGAGGAGGCAGAAAGAGTGTAAGAGCCACGGGGAATATAGGACACCAGGAAAACAAGGCCCTCTAAATCAACGTAGCAAAGCTCATAGGAACTCACAGAGACTGATGCAGCATGCACAGGGCCCGCATGGATCTACACTAGGTCTCTGTGTATATACTATGGCTTCCAGTTATTTTGTGAGATGCCTAAATGTGTGAACAAGTGAGTGTTTTATTCTTGTGCCTTCACTTGGTCTTTCTTCCTTCTGTTTGCTTATTTTGTCCAACTCTGATTTGTTAGTTTTGTTTTTATCTTATTATACTTATTTTTGTTTTATTTTTGTATTATCCCTTAAAGGCCCGTTCTTTTCTAACAAGAGACAGAAAAGGGAATAGATCCAGATGGGAGGCATGTGAGGGGTGGACCGAGAGAGGCACAAGGAGCGAAAATTGTATTCAGAATATTTTGTGTGAGGGGTAATCTATTTTTAATAAATAAGAGAAAGGAAGGAAGGAAAAGGATAAGAGGTAAGATGGTGGACAAGAACGTTTCTGGATACTACAAAGTTTTAGCTGAAAAGAGAAAAAAAAAGTACTTCAAGACTTCATCAAGACAGAAGGTATACCTAAAATTAGCTGCATTTTTCAGTGGCTAATACTATTTTAAGAAGCTTTTTAATCAACTTGTATCTCATTTTCATTATCTGTCAAGACAGGATAGTCATTTTATTAATTCAGAATTTCCTGAAAAACTACAACTTAATATGTATGATGTTCTCACAAAATTATATAATGGCTAGTGTCAATGCAAAAAATATAACTACTGAGAAACACAAAAGAAGCCGAACAACCACCATCATCACTACCACCACCTACCCCAAGCCTTTAGCAAACAACCACCATCATCACTACCACCATCCACCCCAAGTCTTTAGCAATTTAACCTTGGATGATTGGAGCCTGACTCAGTGGCTTGTGCTACTTCTGGGAAAAGAAGAAAGAAGTTGGTCAGGAAGTGTGGGGTGGGAACCCCAGAAAGGAGCCAGCCTGCTTCTCATCCTTGACAACCAGTTCTCTGTTGACTAGACATGAAAATGTCATTTCTATGAGCAGCTCTGTCCTGGCCAGCAAACAGAAATACTAAAACTGTTTAGGGGAGCTGTTTCATGTTCTGATTTCTTGTTTTTAATCTTTGTGCTCTTTTTACACAGGAACAAATGAGCACAGAAGCCTGGAAGCTGTGTGTGATGAGGTATTTCCCTAGTTCATGAAAGTGTGCCTAAAACTTCAGTGCAGTACAGACATCGACGTAGAAAGAATCACAAAACATTCTGGAGGGACAACTGGATTGAGTAGGTCATCCCTGCATTGCAAAGCCTTATAGCCTTAGGGCAAACCCTAAATAGAACCCTTAGTGTTGTAAAACACAACATTAAAGACTTTTCTGTCAAACACTGTAAAGGTTTTCAGTATACAAGAAATTTCAATCTTTTTGTCTCCCCAACCTTGTAAACCATTTTTGCAAATGTTTTAATTCCCCCACCTTGTAAAACTTATTTTCACAAAGTTCTTGCTGAATTATCAGAACTAAGTGTCAGTGTCATAACATGACATAAATGAAGTTTTCTTCATTTCTTTTGTGCTGGCTCTTTTAAAACTAGCCAATCACAAAACAGTGTGAGGGGACTGTAGCCAACAGGGGAAGGACACACTCACCACCTGACCTAGCATAAAAACAGTTGAATTTCCTGTTACTTGTGCTTCTGCTTTTGTGAGTAGCACGCATGTCTCATCAGAAGGACAGTTTATCTTTGTTGGGATGTCTTTGAAACTCCAAATGTACTTCCAACAACGGCAGTCCGTGCTTGGAGCCCATTCTTGTTATTCATGAGTTCTGCTTGCCCCCTTTCTCTTATCCTTTCACCTATAATAAAATTATTGTCTGAAACCTGCCTGCCTTGTATGTGAAAATTTATTCTGTAGCATTGTGAGATGAAGAATCCAGAAGCCGGCCGTCTTGGATCCTAGTGCACCCCACCCCCAAATTATGCTTAGCTGAGATAAGAAACTGTCTCAAGGGCCTCTTGTCCTCCTTTACACCTTCCAATGTCTTATACAAATGATTAGGTCTTAACCCCCTACTTCCTCATAAAGCTGAGCCCTGAATGGACAAGTGTACTATCTAAGAAGATAGTGAAACATCTACTTTTTCCCTTCCCATAAAAGACCATACAAAAGAACTCCAGAGGTAAGGCCTTAGCTATTATAAGAGGCCCTCCATTTCTACCCAAGAGGCAGCTCTCTCTGAGAATTCTTTCTCTGTGTTCCTATCACTCATGCAGCATATATCCTTTATTAAAACTTTTGTATTGATTCTGGCCTTGTAAGTACTTTCATCTACATTCTCTTTCTGACACATCAGTAACAGAATATTACTTGGGTGGATGTTTCTTGAGTAAATTCGCTTACGGATTCATGTTAAACACAGATTGTGATTACAATCTAAGTCTATCATTTTGAAAGTGGAATGACAAACAGCTAAACATGTGCTTGGTCTCTTCTCAACTTCATCTTTAATAGCTTAGCAAGCTATCTGGACAGGCATTCTTTTCCGAGTGTTTCCAACACACCTGCAGTTGTTACAAAAAGCTAAGTACCCACACAATCCAATCAAACTGTATTTATACACATACTGTAAAGTTTTAAATACAATGTCAAAGAACTCTACCATAAATGACCTATAATGACAGAGAGGCCATTATATAAAAACTGGTAGTTTTCTTCACAGCTCTAATATAAAAAATAAAATAAAATAAAATAAAGACAGTGCACTAAGTATTCCAAGTCTAAGATGGTGTTCCCACTCCTGTTACCACTGCACTGTGTTTTAGTGTTTTTCTTACTATCCCCAAACAACTTCCCTGTATTTTCTGAAAGTTTTCCTTTATCTTTTTCTCAGCCATCGACAATTAAAATAAAAATTCCAAAGGAGTAAAGCCAAAGAGGAAAAACTACAAGAATCGGATTTGATTTTCCTACCCTTACCCCTGCCTTATTTCCAAGCAACTAATCCCCTCTCAAGCAGCACTGTAGACCAGCTAGACGTAAAGAGGGAGGGATAAAATTGGCCGGCTACTCCATTGTCCTTGCTAATCTGAGCCATTTACATAAGGGTTAGCAGGCTTGTTTTATCATTTAAACAGACTTAAAAACCCTTTGCAAATGAGATTTAGTTCCTACAAAAGAATGAATTGGCACTATTTGGTGACCTGCTTCTAGCCCAGAGCTGACTTGGCACTAACCAAGCTACTTCGAGGGCCACATGCAGTGTCTGCAAAGATTGCTTCCAGCTGCCAAAACTGAGAAGCCTAAAACTGATTAAATTCTTACCAGGTGGTGAACAGGATGATGAGGCCAGGCTAAAAAGCCTCGCATACCAGAATTTGAACTATACCTGAACAAACTCTTCTTAGGAGAGCCTTTTAAAGGTGGCTCTGAAGGTTCAGAGATCCTTGACTCTTCTCTTGAAAGAGCAATGAAGAGAAGACAGGGAATGAACTGCAGAGACTGAAAGACTCAACACAGTCCCAAGCTCCTAAGAGAAGATCATCCAAACTCATTGATTCGCTGTTGGCCCGATTGGCCTTGGGCACAAGCACAAACTGTAAGACTAACTCTTTTGCCAAAAAGCAATGGTAATTAAGATGAAAACATGTTCTTAGCACAGACTACACTCTTTGCATGAAAAACTTAGATCCAACATATCTGGATGATAATTACATACACCACACACCAACTGTATGTTTTACCTGGCACACCTTGAACAGATGTTCAGTGTGACTTTGGCCTGTGGCTCAGCAGGGTGAGTAGGTCGACCTTGGTTAAATTTGCTCCCTGAAATGACTAGGGTGGTTACGCCTTCCATCCGTAAATCGTCCAGATCTTCTGCAACAACACAAACAGTGACAGACAAAATTAACTCCAGTTGAATCAATCAGAAAAAGAACTTGTTTTAAGGTACCCATTTGTAATTTGTGAAGCAAATCACCATTTTGTATTCTTTTTGCAAAGCAAACAAAAACCAAAAATATCCCAAAACTTCATGTATAAATGATATTTTTCAATTTTCTCTAGCTGTACTTGTGCCCAGCACAGCTATGCAGCCTGACACCTCCACCTATGTCTGAGGGGCTTGTCTGCTCACAGAAAGCCAGATTCTGCCTATACCAAAGAATCAGGATCAGTCAGTATGAAGCAACATTGGGTTGATTAAGTAGAGATACAAACTTTTAAGTGTAGGCATCAGTGAGCGAGACAAATGCTAAGTCTGAAACAGATCCCCAAAATGGTTGTATTGGTGAAACATGTCCTTAACAAAAAGCACTCAAACAGAAACCTAAATTCAGCACCCCCAGAAATGCCATTTAATCCTTCAGGAACCTTCCTTAGCCTGCCACAAAAGGTCAACTACCTTGACAAGGACTTCCAGTTTCCTATTGCCCAGCCAATCAGAACAGCCTGTTCGATGGCTTTTCTGCCATTTTGCTTCTCTCTCTGCCCCAGCTCAATTCATAACCTTGATAGTTTCATATTCGATAAATCTTTGTTTCTACCCATAGAGTGGTCCAGTTCAGGGGTTTCACTGCACGTCCACTTACAACAAACATGCTTAAGTATCTTGATAGCACAAATGAGTTTGTGGCTTTTGAAGTTATACTGTTGCAAGGATATATTTTATAACCAGTTCCACAAATTAGGCCAAGTTTAAAATGGACATAACATCAAACTGCCTTGTAAATACATAACTCTACAACCTTAGATTATTGCAGCGCTGCTCTCTCTCTCTCTCTCTCCTTTTGCAGAAACTTCTTTGAGCAGTGGACAGTGGTTAATACTCACAACTGGTCCAAGCATAGAGAGTAAGTATCTGTGGAGTGTTCAGCCAAGTGGATAAAGTTAAATATGTGGGAGCACTCAAGCCTATCAGCCCCTAAGCAGGTGTTGGAAACACTCTCCATGTCTAACAAGCAGACACATGAACAATATGAACGTAATTGGACAAAGAGATTTCTTTTTGCAAAATGGGTAAACTGGGCTAGCAAGCACATCAGGGTAGGAACTCACTTAGTTCTTTTTCTAAAACTGGTGGCAACTGCTGCTTTTTGCCATTGTTCAGGACTGACTATGTAGTCTTTCTCAATTGGCTAATTTCAAAGAATCAGTGTCAATTAAATGAAGGAAAGCAAGGCAGGAGGACAGAGATTAATTATTCCAGGCCAGAATGTTGGTGAGGGGTGCTTTGGGTTCACAAAAGTTTGACCACGTGAGACAGATTAAAAGATTTAAATTCCTTTGCATAAAACTTTACAAGGTAAGGAGATGTTGGCCTTTGGTGAGCTACTAACCTTTGATCGCAAAAAGTACTTGACACACAAGGAAGGCTTAAAGCATTGCTGAAAACAAACCCAAAACCCTCTGTCTCACAGGACCCAAGGCAATTTAGATGTGGTCATGTATAAACAGTCTCACCTGCCTATCCAGTATCTCTATGACCATTGTCGCATAGTCTAATTCATATGTGTGGCCTATTTCCCAGGTCACTTATTAACAAAGCCTGATTTGCTTCAATGGAAGACATGGTTCTTCTCCATCTTCCTGTCAAGAGACCTTAAAAGAGGATCTCTTTTTGTCTCTCAGGCCTGAGGGTCTATGTTCAGAGCCCCACTGTTCCAAGCAAGGATAATACCTTTTACCCAAGAAGAATGATACACCTTTGCATTTCTCTGAAACCCACCTATCTCTGTAGTATTTAATTTGTGTGGGAATAAAATATTTGAGAGGCAAATCTAGGGGCATTGCCTTGGGGATACTATCTCCCCCTTCTCAGTGTACTCCCCATCTCTGTCACCCGGACTTCTCTCAGACCAGGGCTGCTGTCCTTCTCCATTGCCAGATATTCTAATTCTCCAGGGCCAATACTTTTTGTGAGTCTTCCTCAGGTGTCTTTCCTTATGGTGAGTCAGGTCTACCAGAGACCTCTACTCATCTCAATGCTAATAAACCAAAAACCCTAATGCTAGATCAAGTCTTGGTTTTGCCTAGGTCTGTGAATCTTAAACATGTAGTAATTCAACTATGCTATCCACTGTGGGTTTGAGCATACTTCCCAAAAGAGAACTTGGAATTCACAAGGCTATTTGCTTCTTTCTTTTCTTTTTTCAAACCTACTTAAAAGGACTATTCAACCACATTCACCTAAAGATTCTCACCTGAGTTGTTTTACAATTTAAATTCTTTATCCTGGGATTACACTAAACATAATCAATTAATTTTCCTTTGTAGTACTGCTCAGCCACAATGTAGCGGATTGTGGAAGTAAGTGACCAAAATTGATGCTTTTGATTCTAAAAAATCTTTAGAGATTTAGAAAACTTCATAGAATGCCAAGGCAACTGCTAAGAAATCTCTTCCATTCAAGCTTTCTTCTATCTCTGTAATGGTCCCTCTCTGTCAACCCTGCACTATATCTTAGTTCCTGTTACTGCATCCAAAGACAGAAACCACTTGATTCAGGATTGGAACTAGGATCTAAAATTCCTATCTCCTCCTTCTGGAGACTGACTCTTGGATTTTGATCCTACAGAAAATGTTCCTTCTCCTTAGCCCAAAGATCCAACTACCCTCAACTGTCTTCCTCTCCTCCATAGCATTCAGCCTAAATGGTCAAAGTCTGGCTGATGACTTACAGCCTGTGCTTGTCTCTTTGCTACTAACTTAATGCCAACCAGATAAAGTCAAACATTAGAGAGCACAGGAGGCTGTTAAATCCTAAGCAGGTATTAGAAACAAATATTCCTGGTGTCTCACAAAGAAGCATCCCCTATAATACATTTATTCAAGCTATCAAGAAAACAGATGATCCACACTGGCTAGTTCAAGACTACAGGACCATCAATGAAGCCATTCTACAAACAGTACCTTTGGTCCCCAGCTCCTTCTCTATCTTTCTATGCCTGCACAAACATCCAATATAAATGTCACTGAACTTAAAGATAAATTTTTTAACCACTACACTTGGCCTTTACTTACAAAGCATTGTTGCTTTCACCTGGATAGTCCCTTCCAATGGCTTAGCCCCATGATCTCTACTCTCCTGGCAATTTTGATATATCCCTACACCATTGTCCCTTTCTAAGCATATCCATGATTCTTTCTCTCCTTGTTTCCATGAAACCATAAAATACACCTCACACTTTCTTTGAGACATTGGATCATTTTTCAAGCCCTTTCCCAACATTTCTGACTCTCCCTTGACAGTCATCTCCCCGCATGCTTTATAGACAGGCATTCAACCAAAATGGAGGAAGCTGCCCATGGGGGAAGCATTGCAGAGATTTTGGACTCAGTTCTAGACTCTGAGTCCCTTCTGTCTGAAAACATCTCACAAAGAAGCTGATCTCATTGTGCTAACTATGGCATCAGCCACAGACAAATGATTATCAGCAAATATTTATAGTGATTCTAAATATGCTTTCCACATTATTCATTCCACTTCATCCATGCACTTGAAAGGGGAAGCAGGGTTTGAACTTGTAAGGAGTCTCTCAGTATTAACAATACTAACCTCAAAGCTCCTACATACTGCTTCTGTACCATAGAAGGCAACCATCCTCCATTGTAGGAGACACCAAAAACAAGACCCCATTATTAACTTAGGAATCCACAAATCTAATAGAAAAGCTAAATTCTAAGCCAAACACATTTTCTTTCATGTTGCCTCTCCATTTAAGCTTTTTCTTTATTAACCTGAAGCAAAAATTACCAAAAGAGGGAGTAATCTTATGTTCAAGTTGGCTTACAAAAGAAAGGAAGTAATTTTATATAAGGCTGGGAAACCTTAAAATCTTAACAATGCTTCATGGTCAATTACATTTAGGTCATTTCCCTCTGGCCAATCTTCTCTCACAATTAAGTGATGATTTCTCTCTTGTTAAAGATCCCCCTGAAGTTACACAGTCCTGCCACATATGCTGTTACTAACCTTGAGATCCGAGGGGTTTAAAGCATTACCTATTCTTTGAGCCCATTGGACTCTCTTAAAAATTATTTACTACCTTTCAAAATTACTTCCATCTTCATGGTTCTCTTTCTTTAACAAAGAGAAATTAACTGTCATGATCTCAGTAGGTTACTGGGTACCCAGGTCTCTGTGATACCTCTGTGCACATGAGTTCATTTGTATACATTTTCTCTTGTGAACCTGCCTATTGTTAGGGCAGGAAAGAAAGACTGGGAGATTATGAGACTATAGGAAAAGAAAAGGGGCTCCTCCAGAATTTGAGCAAAACAAAAACATTCTCTGTAAAGGCCCCTGATATAGAGTGCATGTTCTCATACACAACTGTTTAATGTTAAAGAAACAATATGGCAAGCTTAAGTCATGAGTAAGCACTACATTCTGTAAGGTTTTGTTCCTTCCTGCAGACACATCTCAGAGTGTCAAAGAAAATTGTTGACTTTATTTACAGTAAAGACATTTTACCTTCCTGTATTGTGAGACAGTATTCACCTTGTCCGTTTAATTCTAGCAGGTGTGCAGAGGGAACCACTATGTGTGATCTCATTTAGGTTTCTTTCTTCTTGTTGTTTTGAATTAATTAATCAATTTGTATTGCATTTATGTGCCTCTCTGTCTCTATCTCTGTCTCTGTCTTTCTATCTTTCTGTCTGTCTCTCTCTCTCTCTCTCTCTCTCTCTCTCTCTCTGTGTGTATGTGTGTATGTGTGTTTGTGTGTGTGTGTATCTTTCTCTATGTCTGTGTCTGTATTTGTGTTGAGCAAGGCCCCTGGAGTAAAAAGACAGCTTGTTGGAGTAATTTCTCTTTTTTGTCTCCTTCTACCCTATGGTTCCTTTAGATCAAGCTCAGGTTGTCTGAACTTATTGGCAAAGATATGAGGTTGAAAATTATATTGTTGTGTTTTCTTCAGTGTTAGTGAAGGGCCAGAGTGGCCCCCATTCTCAGATATGTAACCCATGTTGTGGATTACCCCTTGCCCTAGATTCACCTTAGTTGCAGGAAATGTTAACTAACCCTGAGCATAAACAGATATCCCGAGACTGCCATCTCCTGGACTAAATTTTTTCTTAACATCCCTGGACTTCTGGTTGTGGTGCTATAAAAGGAGCGTACTTCCTGCCCCCAGGGCTGCATTTTCAGCTCCCTAGCCTGACTGCAAACCTAACTGTCTAGAAGTGCTCCCCACAGTGAATTAAATTGGTTTTGGTTTACTTTCGACTCCAGTGGTCCTGTCCTCATTATTTGTGTGACCTGAGACTTCAACATTTTGGGGGCTTGTCTGGGATAGCACAATCTAAGGAGACCGGGGACCCCAAGTTCCTAGCAACTTTATTTTTGTTTTTCTGTGCTGTTGTCTGCACAAACTGAGGGC
This sequence comes from Acomys russatus, assembly GCF_903995435.1. Lineage (NCBI taxonomy): Eukaryota > Metazoa > Chordata > Mammalia > Rodentia > Muridae > Acomys > Acomys russatus. Next base: position 21,541,849 of record NC_067138.1, read on the forward strand.
TCACCAGGACCAGGCAAACATGCTAATGGACTGCTCAAAGCTGAAAGGGGCCCCAAGCACACTTGAACCTCTCTTCTGGCTAGGGAGTCAAATTGTGACCCTTTGGGACTAACATGGTGCCTTCAATACCTGGAGTTATTTGTTCTATGTTTGCCGGTCTCTGTCATGGCATTTCTGTCTTATCTCCCTTTTGTTCATTGTTAGTCTCATTGTTGTGTTACATTGGCTATCTTAGTAAACTCTGAGAGGCAGCTCTCTGCGAGGCCTGTGCCTGGGTGCCGTGGAACACTGTGGGTAAAGCAAGCTCTAAGCTCCGCAAAACCTGGCTGCTTTGAATTCCTGAAGTGTTGGGGAGCCATGCCAAATTCTGCCTTGTTAGAAATCCCGTGATTAGGCTGCTTGCTATGACGTGCGAGTTGCTGACCTTTGCCAGGGGAGGTCTTGTGTTCTAGGCTATCCTTGGATTATTTACCTTTGACAGAAGTAGAGAAGTTCCTACTGGGAACTACCCAGAGGATCAAGGAAGTTCTTACAGGGAGGTTCTCAGAGAAATAGGAAGTTCTTACAAGGAGCTATTGAGGCCATTTGTATTCTTGCCTGGGGACTAGGGAGAGTGGAATTAGAATAGATCCTATTGACCTTTATATATATATTCTTATTCGTCCGCATTAAAGTCTTGATCAGAAATTTCCAGACTTGGCTCATTTTTCTTGCATCTCTGTATGCCACTTTCAGTCCCCACCCCCTCTTTCAGGTGAACCCTGGTTCCATTTGTCCTGCAGGCCAGGGCATATCACTGCAGCCTGGGCCCTGCCTGGGATGCACAAGCTAAGGTTCCAGCCTGGGCTCAAGAGGCTCCCACAGGATCTAGGCATACTGCCCTGGGGACCATGAGACTCCTGACAGTTTTTGTCTGTTCTTCGCCACACAGCAAAGTTTTCACCCTGAGACCTTCATGACCTGGGGCTGGAGCAGCCAAGACTGAGTACCCCCACCACCACCCCTTTCAAGGGGTCACCATCTCCTAGACACCCACATGCTGGCTCTGGGATGTTGGCTCCAATTGGCTCTGCGGTGAGAGTGTCAATGCTGGCCCCAAGAGGCACCTGCAGCATGTGGAGCCCCCGGGCTTGGCACCTCCCCACCTTGACCCCCTGCACCCATTGCAGACAAGCAACACTGCTGAAAAGCCCAAGCTCCTTCCTGGATCGATTGGATTCAACAGATAGCGAGGTGCTCTTCCCTTGAAATTATAGCTGGAGGAAGTAAGAAAAGTTTTGTCTGTTTTGAAAGGATGGATAATATAGCTGCTACATGTTTATTTCTGACTGGTCTTAAATTATAAGGTACTATATTCTATATGTCTTGGTTATAGATTATTGGTTATGGTTGAAAAGATATAGCATCTGTAACAAAAAGTTTCTGAAAACAATTAACTTAGAGTTGGAGTCATTCTGGGCAATAACACAAGGCATGAGGGGACCAAGGAAACATGCCTCTAAAGATATTTTAAATTAGAATAAGAGTTTGTGTAATTCCTGCCTCTGCTAAAAACCAGACTTATAAAAGATAGGATTCAAAGCAATGTTTCTTAATGAGGTATTAAAGCTGAACCTCCAACCTATGTATGTTAAGATTATATTGCAAACTCTTATGTAAGGATTTATAATATGCCTATAGCGTATGCTGTTTAAGTTTTAATTTCAAACTCTTGTTTAGAACATATATACATGTGCATATGTGTATAGAAACAGATGTTTTTAATTATCAACCATGTGGATCACATGGTGTGCAACCTACTGTATGACTATACCATCTTGAGATATCCACAGGTTATAAGGCTGCAATTATAAAACCTTTTAGTCTAATGGACTCTGTTTATTATCCTATCTCCTTTTAGACTAAGAAAGCAACAAGTCTCATTTTAAATTGGTATGGGGTTTTTTTTTTTTTTAAATAGAAATTCAGTTATATTCTTACAAATTTTTGTAAGATTCAAACCTAGTTCAAACTATTCTTTATATGATGATAAAAAATTAAGGTTATAAAGGTTGATTCAGAGTAACAAGCTACTGTATTGTTGACTCTGGAAATGAGTTATTCTAAAGATACTTCTAAGTTAGGATATATTAATTTTTAGCAACATTCAAGTATTTAAAATGTTAGAGCTTGTTTACAATGCTCTATCCACACTCGCAAAAGCTTAAAAATCACTGCCTTAAATATGCTTAGCCTTATTTTTGGTAATGTTACTAATATATAATATAGCTTCAGATTTTTATAAGCTATAGACTTCTTATAAACTAAGTCATACAGAAAACTGTTATATTCTATAATGGCATACTGTATAAGGAACAAGAGAGTTCCCAGTCTCTATATTTAAAAGTCTTATCATGATACTGAAAGAGCTTTAATTTGGGAATTGTCACGTGATTATAAACTGTTAAGGATAATTAAGAAATGCAAGTTAATAGTCATTTATAAGTGAACAAATTCTTTAATGTGTTCAGAAATATATTTGTTGTAGTGCTAAGAACTTATACCATTAATTGCAAGACTGAGCTTTGTTTAACATTGTAGGGGACAGGCTATATGGCCAATGTTCAGCCATCTTGTCAGAGCCTAGGTTCCTATTTCTGTAACAGTCTGTCATTTACCAGACACCAGCTGACCCTGTCATGGCTCAGCAGTTAGACTAAAGATATGATTTAGACGGAGCTACCCTGTTGTAGTTTAACAGTTAGATTAGATAAAGATAGCAAAATATTCAGTGTGGCAGAAGGTTGTGACCTGCTTGGAATTCCTTGCATCTTGAGATAGCCTACAGCTGGGTTGCCATAGCAGTATGCTTCCCTGCCCTCGCCTTATAAAAAATCTGTGAAATTTCTCAATAAGCTGGGTTTGATCAGAATCTAGACTTGCCCCCTTCTTCGTATCTTGTGTCCTGTCCCTATACAGGAAAATTCTCCTCCCAAGCATTAGTCGAACCCCGGCGGGCCGGGGCATAATATCCTGCATGTTTTCAAAGTTAAAGAAAAAGCAAGTATAAACAAAGTCTGCCTACTCAGATCTACTTGAAGTAGATGTGGGCCTCAAACACTTATCTACAGAATATTCCATAATTATATATCATAACATTCTGTTTTCTCTTTGCAAGGTAATGTTTAAAGGAAATAACTAAAAAAAGACAGATTAACTCAGATATAGTAACCCTCAAGCTTGTCAGAGACCTTCTGGATATGGCATTAAATTTATCTGAACTTATTATGACAGAGACTCCTAAATTCTAGCAGTAACTCCCCAAGGTTTCTGAGAAGATTTGTGCATGACAGATGACTTCAACTCTGAATTGTGGTATTCTAACCAATCCTTGCTCATTCCTAGGGCCCTGCTTGAACTGTGGAAAAACTAGACACCTGAAGAGTTACTGTCTCATGTTGATGAAATCAAGGTGAGGTCAATCTCTCCCATGTTCTTCATAAATAGAAGAAGACTCTAGTCTTCTGTGCCTGATGCCAGACTGTCTCTGCTCTCATTAACATAGAGACCCCAGAAACTTGGGACAACTCTCTAGGTAGTGGACTATAGACGGAGTAGTCAGCTTTGTCATTTTGATTGATAGATAAATTTATCTAAATTACAATTTATCTTTCTTGGGTCTCTGATCACATTGACAGCTTGAGAACCGACAATTAGATCCACTGTTAGTTCATTAGTCAATTCATTAGCTAGTTAAAACTACTAGGTACTAGGTCTCTTATTTAAAAAGGCAAACAGGTTTTCCTTGCTCACAGACTTCATGTTAAAAGGCAAACAGGGAGGGTCTGGAAAGATGGCTCAGTGGTTAAGAGCACCTCCTGCTCGTTCAGAGGTCCTGAGTTCAATTGCTAGCAACCACATGGTGGCTCACAACCTGAGGTGATGCCCTTTTCTGCAGATAAAGCACTCATACACAATAAATAAATAAGTCTTTAAGAAAAATAATTTTTAAAAAGGCAAATAGGGAATCAAAAAGCTCAAGTGGACGGCAGAGTAGTACACCTGACTGAAAATGGGATTTTTTTCCCTTGGTGGTGGTATTCCTCACCTTCCCCAATTACTAGACAATTTAAACTTCTGTCTCTAGTCTATATTTGTCTCATCAGATTTTCACCTCACTAACAGATTACATCCAGGTATCACCTGTGGATTGCAAGCTGCTGAGATCTAGATTTGCTGAACTATAATGTAAACCAATCCAGCCAATGTAATTGCTCCCTGTTTCTTCAATTGGATTGGTTAATAAGATGTTTCTGATAAATGCCCCATTTTCTAACTATTAACTAGCCTTTCAGCCTCCCTGGACCCGAATAACAATGTCCTAATGTCAACTGGAAGTAGTTACAGAAGAAAATACATTGTCCGTTGTCCCACCTAACATCCTGAAATGCTAAGTCAAAAGAAACTCTCTGGCATGAAGGACAAATAGCCACCTATTGACATACCAGAAAATAGGCCTTTAGTTAGTTCTGTTTCTCCTGATCATGCTTTGTGCCTGTTATACATAATAGACTTTATTTCACATTTTGTCCAAGACCCTATTAATGCTGTTAAACTTATGGGTTTGAGGACACAATACAACCCCTTTTATATTGAACAGAAGTCATAACATCAAAGATTTGATTCAGGTCCTTAATGATAGGGGTGAATGAACGGCCAGAGTGATAAACCTCCCACCCGCATTCTCAGATATATAACCCATTTTGTTGAATGTCCTTTGCCCTAGATTCAACTTTGTTGCGGGATATTTGATCTCAATGTGATCTATGAGATTGTGAACTGTAAAATCTGTCATTGATCACATTGCGATCCCTGAGATTGAACTGTAAATTTCTGTTTATTTTGGTTAAGCCCTAACACATCTTTAATCCAAGAACTTTTGCTTATTTCAAACAGGTGATTAAGGTATGCCTCAGCCAGCCTTATACACACGCTTAATCCAAGAGCTTTCAGTACACAAAATTTAATAAAGTTAACCCTAGGTCAAGAGACAGAGCAAGAAACCAGCTGACAGGGATTAAAAAGTAGGAGAAACTTTGAGTTGAGGGGTATTTAAGACAGTGCGGAGAAGTAGAAGGGCTCTTTTGTGCTTTTAGCTCTTGGGAATTTAGTTCTCTAGCTCTTGAGATCCTCAGCTCCTTGGCCTTTGGCTTTTTGGGCCTTGAGATAGCAAGTCTTTGGCCTTAGGTTGTTTTGTTTTGTTTTATTTTTGCCTTTTCCTCCTGGGCCTGTCATCTCAGCTAGTGAGCTTTTGGGGCCTTCTCTATTGGGACATGAGCTGAATAGGAAGTTCAGCTGGGTGCTTTCTCTGCCTCTCTGAGCTAACAAGTTTTTCACCATAACTGGGATTTTCTTTTTGTTTTTGTTTTTGTTTTTTATTTGTTTGCTTGTTTTTGTTGTTGTTGTTGTTCTTTTTTGTTTTGTTTTGTTTTGTTTTTCTAGACAAGGTTTCTCTGTATTAGCCTTGGCTGTCCTGGACTCACTTTGTAAACCAGGCTGGCCTTGAACTCACAGCAATCTGCCTGCCTCTGCCTCCCACGTGCTGAGATTAAAGGCCTGCACCATCACGCCCAGCCTGAATTGGGATTTCCAATTAAAACAACACACCTTAGTTACAGGAAATGTTAATTAACCCTGAGCTTAGACAAATATCCCGAGACTACCACATCCTAAATTATTTTTTAATCATCCCCTGGGCCTCTGGTTGTGGTACTTTAAACGAGCCTACTCTCTCTCCTCAGGTCCATAGTTTCAGCTCCTGAGCCTGAAGTGTGACCCTAGCTATCTAGAAGTTCTCCCCGTGGTGAATGATGTTGCTTCTGGTTTACTTTTGACTCTGATGATACTGTCCTCAATATTCGCATAACTCCGGACCCCAATATTAGTCATGGTGGAGTCCTCCTGACAGCTAGGATTTCTTTCTGTACTTGGCTTAATAAAACAGGTAAGACAGAAAGCCCCCATTTGTCTTAAGGGAAAAGCTACTTGGCTTTGTAATTTGGGTCCTTGTATCTGTGAGGTTGCTCTTTCAGCCTGGATTGGAAAACTTGGTTCTGAATCATCATAAATACGCCTTTCATTGTGGTTGGCTTTGGGCATTGGCATCCACATTCAATTCTGCTACATGCTCAATCTCTTGTTACATAATCTCTCTGACAATACTACAAAATGTTGTTAAAATATATTAGGATATAATTGATTATAAAGAAAATGTACAATCAGTAGACAGTAAATATCTGCTTCTCTAGGCTTTAACCAAATTTCTTAAAGGCAGAGAGTGTTCAGAGCAGGAGAAAAATAATATACAAATGTATAACGGTTAAAAGATACATGACATTCTGGTACTAACCCATAACCCCCTTAGCAATTGGCACCAAACACTAAGAATTTGCTTAATAAATTGAACATTAAACTGGTTTCCCACCTTTTTCTCCAATTTTCAAAGTTGCCCTAAAGAGATAGACAGAGTCACCGAGTTCATTCCTGTTGTGCGCTTGCAGCCCAGCGCTGTTGTACCGTTGAGCCACTGTGAGGTTCAGCTGTCCTTTCCAAGCCCTGATTAACAAGAAATAACTTTCCATTGTTTTTCTTTCTCAGCCTCCTTCCTCACATGCTGGCTAGAATCTTTTTCTTTCTGATTCTTTGGGCTCCCTTGCTCTTCCTCTAAGCTCCTTGCCATGTGGTACCTCATCTGCCTTATGTGTAACCTCCAACCTTCCTCCTACTTCCTTTCCTATATTCTTCTCCTGGCAGCGGCTGAGATTGATTGACACCTTCCCTGCCATGGTGTAGGGTGGGGTAGGGACATGTCTTTTAAAAGCCAATAAAAGTGTCCTTGTGTTTTCATTTCAGTCAATTCTTAAAGTCTTTTTTATTAATAAGACTAAGAAGCTAAAGAATATATTTTAATTTCCCTTGCAACAAAAGTTGCTTCCTTAATTTTAATTATTTTGAAATTAGTTATTTGAAAACCTGATCCTTACATATATTGGCTCCTTGAAACAAGTTTTTGAAGGAATGTTTTAGATGCACTTATCTAGAGATGCAGATAAAATAAAATACTCATAGAAATAAAGAAGCTGTTAAGTACACTAGGCAAGAATAAGACTACTACCACAATTTTTGAGCCAAATTTGAAACAAGTTGTATCAAATACTGGCCAAGACCACAGATAGCAGCTAGGTCCATACTTGAGACCCATGTTCAGAATTTAGGACCAAATCACAGTAGTCAGGGGCTTATAAAGGCAAACCCCACAAGGCTATGTGCCTCCCACCTTTGTCCAATCGGAGGCAAGCAGCAGGCATCCAGACATACCGCCTGCCTATTTACACAAGTCTGCATGTGATCAAGCACACACAGCTTGTTTTCTGACATTAACAGCAACCCCAGCACTCTGGGTAGTTATGTGTCCTTGACAAATGGGGCTTACAGATTAGAGGCATTTTTGTTTTATAGATCTCTTAGGCACAGTAATCAAAACTTAAAACATAATATTAGCCATCTCAAAGCCCGAGTCAGCAGGGTGTGTATTAACTCCGAGGCTCATAAGAGAGAAGCAGCTAGAAGAGAAAGAAGCGTATTAGAAAGCAGAGGATGTCCAATGTGGTGTGAAGACGAACTGAAGGCCTGAATGTGAGATTTGAGCACATTTCTGCATATTTTCACCTCCCAGGGAGACCTGAAAAGGGATATCTTTGGTTTCACACATCTTGTCCCCAAGACACCTGTACAGATGACCCCAGATAGACTGGGGGAACATGTTGAGAATGCAGCTATTGACCAACTGGCTGACGAAGCCTGACAGTTCTCACCCCAGCTTTACATCGAGCAGAAATACTTCTTTTGTTTAACATTTACCATGAAAAAAGTTGAGCACATTGTGAAATAGTTGTTTTCAAACTTTTGAGAGAGCACTACCCCTTCCTTCCCAATAGAGAGCCCAATGCATGGATTCATGTTTAAAGGTAGCTTATAAAATCAGGCACATCATCTGAGCCCCAGAAATGCTTCTGAGAACAACGAACTAATGTACCACTGGAGGCACAAACATTCTATCTTCATTCACTGGCAAATGACCAAGAACTAATCAAGCAAAATAGTGTTTTGATGTCAGAAAATAGCATCTGCTTAGATAAAATAATCCCAAGACCTTCATTTCATTCAAGTGTAATCCATGAAATAATTACAGCTGTTTGAACTAGACAGTATGGGAGATGAGTGAATTTTCACATCTGTTTCCAGGAACTTTATAGAAAAATTAAAAGCCTTTCAAGTATAAACCTCTTCACAGTGATTCATTGATGAATTGAATTAGAATTATATGGTGGTTTTCCCTACACTGCGATTGGTTTTTTGGCTTATATCAATAAAACTGATTTGTCAAATGTTTTGAGCAGATGTTACATATTCTGAATGAATTATTAAAATTAAAGCAAATGTTAAGAAAACATCAGAAATCAGGGAAGATCAAAATAAAATATGTATGAAATATTTCTGTTAAAAGAGACAGCTACATTCCCAAAAAAAGAAAAGAAAGAGAATGCAACATAATTTAGGTTGCTGGTACATGCCATGGTAGAGACATGGGGCATGGATAGAGAAAGGGTAGAGAGACTGTACAAACATACAAAATATCTCCATTTTTATAGTCATAACTGAACTTCTGCATTTTTCTCCGTGTATCAGAGTAGCATGACTTCAATTTCACACACAAAAAAAGAGTTTATAAAAATAATAAAATCCATAAATCACTAGAACAAAGTAGTAGTGAACAGAAATTACAGGTCTCCAGTTTTAGATCAATGGTCACTAACAAAATATAAAATAGCATTTTATTTGGGAAATAAGTTTTGTGAAATTTAAAGGCTGTGTTGAGCTTTTCTATTTTAATGTTATAAAAGGAAACAGAATACAGAATATTTAGTTTCCTTGACTAAGTGAATCACTAATCAAAAGAAAAGATTACACTCATAAAATATAGGAACTATTTGTATTGGTTAAAATCATGCATATTTTGTCTCTTCTGTTAAGTGGAAAGTGCTAAAATTATAAGGACATGTCTTTTCTAGCTACCAGTCATTGATGATAGCTAAGAATGGAATCATCTACAGAAAAATGTAAGTTTTATAAGGTTGTATAGGCTAGAACTTGTTTGTTTAGATCACAAGTGAATCTCAAGTCTTGGGTTAATTGCCCTGATCATTATTGTGAAATTTTTTCATTTTGTGAAAAAAAAATAGTAAGAAATCTGGCAATAGTTTTTCTTTCAACCAGGAAAAAAAAAATGCTAGTTCTTCTAAGCATTCAAACCTACTGTTCAAATCAAGGATTCTGCATCAGAACACATCATCATTTCTCTCCATTTTCAGTAACCACAAGTTCAAGAGATTATTTTGCATACACTGAAGGGCTGGCTTATGTCTCCTGAAATCTTCATTAGTTTCTGAAATTCTGACAGATAATTTTATGAACTATGTAAACTTTTCCTTAGTAACAGTCCCAGCACGTGGACTTAGCTCATGAACAAAGTGGCCTTTTATAATAGAAAACTCAATTATTGCCCCCATTCAAGTCATGACATACCATTACCAACACAAAAACAAAGACATGGGCAGCTAAGGGATATCAGGGATTGGAACCATGGATCGTTGAGGGGGACTATAGGCGAGAGACTTGGGAGGAAGCTGTTTACTAATAAAACTAGAAAAGAGAGTGAAAAACATTAGGAAAAATGCCCAAAGTCCAGACAGAAGTAAGGTAAGGATGATAGGCAGTCATGAGGATTGATAGGTCAATCGAAATAAAAGGATTATGTAAATTACCAAATCTTCATCAGACAGAGGTAAAATGTATTATAAATTAGTTACTTTCTATTGGTGTAATAGGACATGGTGCCCGAGGCAATTTCTAGAAGAAAGTGTTTAATGGGGTTTACAGTTTCAGAGAGTGAGTCCATGACCTTCACAGTGAGGAGTGTGGGAGCAGGTACCCAGGCATGTCTCTGGGAAGTAGCTGAGAATTTATAGCTGGAGAGGCAGAGACAGCTAATTTGAAAATGGCTGAGATTACTAAACTTCAAAGCCTGCCCCCAGGGACAGACTTCCTCCAACATGGCCACACCTCACATGAACCTATGAGGCAGATCTGTATACCTCTAGGTGTACCTGTGAGCATATGGGCTAAGAGGATCAAGTAACTAGGAAAAGACTTACTCTGGAAGTGAAGGGCACAGCCTCACTGTCTGGGGACCTGGCGATAAAGAGAACAGGAAATGTCAACATTTCCCTTTCCAGTATTTCCCTGGGTCAGTTGCAACCACGGCTTCTGTTTCTTTGGCACACCATGATATTAAGAGAATCTTTTTGCTATACACCTTTGGTACAATGTGCTGAGTCCTCTAAATCCACTGGCTGATATAAGTCTTTATTCCTTTAAGTTTCTCCTACCTTTCAGGTATTTTTGTCATAGTGATGCAAAAGTAAGTAGTACAGAAAATTGATATCAGAGAAGTCGTGTCATTATTGTGATGAGACCCGAGTATGTGATGCTTAAGCATTTGAAAATAGCATTTAGAGGTATTTGAAAGAATTCAGAGAAATTGGTTAGATAAAGCTTAAAATTCTGTAAGCAGACCTTAGAGGAAAGTTCTGGTGGAAGCATTAATAAGCCAGGGTAGCCATATGAGAATGGGTCGTGAGGACTGTTTTCATGAGGTTTCAAAGTCTGCAACTGGACTTGAAGCTTTTCATGTTATACTCCAGCAAAATAATAATAATAATAATAATAATAATAATAATAATAATAATAATAATAATAATAATAATAATAATAATTTCTACATTTTGTTAATGTCTTGAAAATTTGTGGAAGACTTAGTCTAAAGGTGATGGGCTAATCAAGCTGGCAAAAGAAAATTACAGATGGGTGTAGTATTTAGGCTGTAGCATGGTTATTGCTTGCTGCTTCATGTAAGGTTTTTGGGAAGAAAGAAAATCAACAAAAGAAAGAGAAGAAAGATTTGTGAAATATGCTATCTATGCAGGAAATGTTTGACTTGAAAGTTGTGGATGAGAAAGTTTTAGTTATTAAGAGACTAACACCATTAAAGAGAATATGAATACATTTCACTAGAAAAGTAAGAAATTAGACAGACCCCATCAATCACAAATGTCAGGGCATAAAACAGAATACCAATTTGAAATATTTCCCTTGATAAGTTAGAGTCACAGGACTCTCTGCTCACATAGGCTTAGGGAAGCATGTTCTAAGGTTTAGCTACACTAGCAGTCAGTGGCCACTTTGGCCATGATCTTTTGGGTGCCTAATTGTGCTCAAACTAGTAGCAACCTGGCATGGTTCATGTGGCACCGGTTTCAGAATCATGGTGAAGGCAAGGATGATGAAGTCTTCCACCCAAGTTTTAAGGATGGCATGAGAAGCCAAACCATCATATACAGCATGATGAAACTGTGCTGGTAAAGCCTAAACCATAAAGAAACTTCAGGACACAGAGACAAGAAGAATGCAGAGTGTCTTCCAAGAAAAGCTACAACCAACTCAAACTCATGGGACCTGCATATAGCAAGGCCAGAGGGGGAGGACTTCCCAATCCCACTGGAGTACATATCAGATCATGTGCACCAGACACCCAACATGGAACTAGAATGTGTACTATTTGCCTGTACTATTTTTGTTTTGCTTTGGTCTGATCATTTCTATTCTCCCATTTCTCCTATTTATACAGGGATTGATTTACACTGTGACACTATATTGCTATTGATATTAATATGTGTGGGGATGAAGGGTGGTTTACCGAACCTCACAGCTGACTGTTTGCTTTGAGTCTCAGGGCACTCTGAATTTAGATGGTATAACAGTGGTCAAAGTGTTAAGACTAAGAAGACTCTTGAAGATTGAAAGTGCATAAATGCACTTAGGAGATGGAGTTGAGATTGTTAAGGTACTAGAGGTAGAATTTTCTAATCTACAGCAATGGGTTTAATGTCAAATTGACAAAAGGTAGATTTTGGAAGGTAATTTGCATTGTCAACGTGACAGAAGTTTAGAACCCTTAGGAGATGGTAAGATACATCTACACATTCGAGGGACATTTCTAGAAATTATTGACCAACAGGCAAAGACCTGTCATAAATATGAGCATCATCATTGTGTGAGCTGGAATCTCAGATGGGATAGAAGCAAGTAGAGTCTTGTCATTCTCCATATCTGCTTTTCAGCCTGCCTGGACACAATGAACTGAGTCCTCAGACACTATAAGATCAATCTGACCCCATTAATTTGGTTCTGTCAAGTTACAATGACATGAATATAACCAGGACATTTCCTAAGTTGAGAATTTCTTAGGTGTATTCTCTTAACTTGTTGATTGCTGATGAACTTAGACCATAAACCTAATCACTTTGCCTTGTACTATGATTTAATGATATTTTGGTCCAGACTACAGATATTTATTGGGCTTATTTTGATGACTATATCTTGATGGGGTTATGTAATATGCTTTCTTAGTTATTGATTTGGGAAGAGTGATAAATTCATACACTAACTAACACAGTCCAAACCACAGCAGTTAGGTTTTGTTTGAGTGACCTAAGATTGCCTGTAGTTGTACTGACTCTGCTTGAAGTAAGAAGACTTCAAATGCAAACACAAAACTACTAGCAGGTATAAAAGCTAGGATTTAATGAGAGTGTATTTTTTTTCCATCAAAGTGTAATAATGCTTAAATGGGTGACATCAATATCTGTTTGCTTTAATCTCTTTCTTCTTCCATCCAACCCTTATAGTTTCTTGAACTTTGGTTTTTGACATTATTCTGCCTTTACCAAATCCTTGATGGTCTGCACTCCCCCCCCCCTTTAACTGTCCTTCCATTTATTTACTTCTCCACCCTTCCTTTATTTCATCACCATTTTTAACATGACTTCTTTATGAATGGTTTAAGCTAATATTTGGAAAATATTCTGAAGTATTTTGGTTATTGCTCTTAAGCCTTTCATCTCTTCATGGAATATTCTCAATGAAGCAAAGTAAGTGTCCACTGAAAATTGGGGGAAAGTATATCATGGGAGTCATACTTTGCAAGATTTTAGTCCAATGAGGTTAATTTAAAAGCAATGGTATGTGTCATAGCTATCTCTTTTCCCTTCTCTTCAAACTCCTTTTAATTTTCTCATGTATGGAGTTCTTTAAGACAAATAAGAAGGAGTCAAAATTAAAGAAAGCCATGAAAGATCACGGCTTGTCAGATCCTAAAATTGCTGTTGATGTGTTTTGGCTCTGGATACCGACTTCTTGGTGGTGTGCCACAGGTGAAAAGCAGAACATGACACACCTTCCCCAATGCAGAGAGAAGCAACCCACATGCCTCACGATGCCGCCACCGTGTCTGACACATTGCACATCCATTTTCCATTTTGTGATGCTTTCTTGGAACCCATGTGCTGTTCTCATCCTTTACACTTCAAGTCACAGAACACTCTCACCCAAAATGAAACTTTACAAAATCATTTCCAATTTTGTTCTATTTTCTTGGAGAGCTGTCTCTGTGGAACTGTGTCTTAATAAGAAGTGATAAGGCATGACATTACCTGTGGGTGGCATCTCACTTTCTGCAGTAGCTACAGTTTCTCATCACGTTATTATTTTTTGAGATTATAATATGATTACAGCATTCCCCCTTCCACTCCCTTTTCTCCTTCCAAGCCTTCCTTGCTTTATTCATTAATTGTTGTTACATGCATATAACATATCTATCTATGTATAGATGTACATTGAACAGGACATATATATGTATATGTACACATGTATATCCTATTCAATCTATATGATGTTACAAGATACATTTTTTAGCATCTTAAAAATGAATATTTTGCGATAAAAATAATAAAATATAGCAATACCAATTGACTGTATAGCATACTGTCTTTATATACCAACTGGAGAGTCTCGAAATACTCAAGTCAGCACTTTCCCCACTTCCATCCTAGAAAATCATCTCCTCAGATATTCCACTATGCTCTCTCCCTTCATTCAATCTTTGCTTAACTACTGACTTTTAATAGGGACATCTGAGGATTCTAAGACAGAATCCTCTATTTCTCTATTTTCTATTGTTATCTCTGTAACATCATTTATTTTCTGGAATCATTGCTTGTACTGTTTACTACTCAACTTACAGCAAGTGTCGCACAGTGACTGCTGTGCTCTTATTTTCAAGAACTGTCCTTAGAATATAAATGCTCAGTGGTCTGATACCAAATAAATAAATAATCAATCATTCAAGCATCATGATTAGCACTCTACAACTAGCACCACTTTATAGGTGATGTATTTTATAGGTAAAGTTCTTTAACAAGTCTTCTGAGTTTCTCCAATGAAAGAGTTAACTGGAGAAAGAAGAGTGGAAATAATTTGTTTGGCTTGCAGCTAAGGGTCACTTTTGTGTAGGCTCAAGTTCAAGAAAGATTTCTTGAATCTGTGTTGCATAAACTATCCTATTACTTACCACCTATGTTTAACAAGTGTGTATTTAGTTAACTCCATGCATTAGATACCATTCTTCAAAGTCAAAATTTTAATGCAAAAACATCATTTGTTGAATGTCTGCTATATTTTAAGCAAGTGATGAAACAGCCAGCTAGGAACTCAGGCCCAGAGTCCAAGAAGTTTTGAGATACTGAATTTTACCAACAATTGTGTGATGCTGGCACCAGGCACTGTTTCTTTTGCCTGGTTTGACATTCTGGTTATAGTCATGTGATATACAGGAACGCATCAGGCTGTACCCAGATACTCTACCCATACAAGACAGGAAGTAAGAAGTGCCGGTTATTTTAAGCTTCTGAGTACATGGTAATTTCTCATACAGCCATCACTACAAATGCAATATTAAAGTACTTTTTCCCTCAAACTTAATAAAAATAAAATATTTAGTGATACTTTAAGGAAGTATTTTGCACTGAATAGTTTAAACTGAAGATCAATTGAGAAATACCAATAAATATTAAAAAAACAAAAATAATTAAAATTCCAGACTATCATATTTTCAGACATTGGCCATTCAAACTATACTTTCTGCCATTCACCTTTTTTTCAAGATGACACAGAAAATTCCACATTTAAGATTAGAAGAGGCCTGTGGGGCACAAGCAGTTTTGGGCTTGGATCTCTCTCTCGGCCTGCTCCTATCCAGCCTGGCTCATCCAGGACACAGACAGCTAACCAGTAGAGGAGGCCTGTGGAGCACCCAAGTGGATGTCTGCTTGGATCTCTCCCTGTCCACTCCTCACCAGCCTGGCCTATCTGGGAAACAGACAGCAAACTAGCAGAGGTGAGTCGGGTGCAGACCACAATCCACTTTGTCTGCCATACCAAAGAAGCCTGTGGGACACCCAAGCAGATCTAAGCTGGGTGTGAGCTCCAAGCCCCATTGTCTGTTATTCTGGTAAGGCCTCTTGGGACACTGTCAACAGAACAAAATGACAGTCTATAGACTGGGAAAAGATCTTCATCAATCCTACATCTGACAAAGGGCTAATATCCAAAACATATAAAGAACTCAAGAAGTTAAACACTAACAAACTAAATTATCCTACAAAAATGGGGTATAGAGATAAACAGAATTATCAACACAGGAATATTGAGTGGCTTAGAAACACTTAAAGAAATGGTCAACATTCTTAGTCATCAGGGAAACACAAATCAAGCCAACTCTGAGTTTCTATCTTATACCCTTCAGAATGGCTAAGATAAAAAATTCAAGTGACAACATATGCTGGCAAAGACGTGAAGAAAGGTGGACACTCTTTCATTGCTGGTGGAAATGCAAACTTTCAGAGCCACTTTGGAAATCAACCTGGTGCTTTCTCAGAGAATGTGGAATAGTTTTACCTGAAGATACAGCTATTCCACTCCTGAGCATATACCACCATACAACAAGGACATTTACTCAACTTTGTTCGTAGCAGCTTTATTCATAATAGCTAGACTCTGAAAACAACCTAGATGTTCCTCAGTCAAAGAATGAATAAAGAAACAGTGGTACATTTACACAATGGAATACCACTCAGCTGTTAAAAACAAGGAAAATTTGAAATTTGCAGGCAAATGGATGGAACTAGAAACAATCATTCTGAGTGAGGTAACCCAGACCCAGAAAGACACGCATGGTATAGACTCATAGGTGGATAGTAGCCACATAATACAGTATAACCACACTACAAGACATAGTCCCAAAGAAGCTAAATAACCTAGGAATGATGCTTAATTATTATTTAGAATGGCAAATAGAATAGACACCCGGAGCAGTTTAAGAGAAGGAGCAGGATGAGAGTCTTTCTTAGAGATCCTCTGAAAGACTCCACCCAGATGCTGAGACTCACAGCCAAACTTTGGGTGGAGTGCAGGAAGTCTTATGGAAGAACTGGGGGATAGAAGGACCTGGAGGGGACAGGAGTGCCACAAGGAACCAACAAATCTCGGTGGGGGTAGGATGTGGAAGGAGGGCTGTAGAGACTGATGTACCAACTGAGGACCATGCATAGCGAGGAACTAGACCCCTTGCTCATATGTAAACTCTAGGCAGCACAGTCTCCCTGTAGGTCCCATAATATGGGGAGTAGGGACTACCTCTGATATGGACTTTGGTGCCCCCTCATTGATCACTTCCCCATGGTGAGGTGGCCTTACCAGGCCACAGAAGAAGAGCATACAGTGAACTCACATGAGACTTGATAGGCAGAGGTCAGGTGATAGGGGAGGAGGGCTCCCCCTTTCTGAGGACTGTGAGAAAGTAGAGGGGGGATGAAGGAGGGAGGGTGGATCTGGGGGGACACTAAGGAAGGAGCTATAATCGGAATACAAAGTAAATAAATTAAAAATTTTTTAATTAAATTAAACACACACACACACACACACACACACACACACACACACACACACAAAACAAAAACAAAGAGAAAGATTAGTAGAGACTAGGTATGTGTCTTAATGGGAGAATTCCATTCCACCGTTGTGGAATAAAACTATTATAAGAGAAATAGCTATCAAAATTTAATGTTTGGCTAAGTTTGTAGTATTCCTAATTAGTCCATAGGAGATTTATTAGAGACTTTGTGCATGCTTCTTTCAGTTGGTTTACCAAGCTCTTCAAGAGCTGGCTTCCCCTTCTCTTTGCTTTACAGTCTTGATTACATCATTTAGCAGCTTTTCCAGAAACACATGCACCCCACCCCCACAGCACATGGCCCATTTTGTCCTGCACTACCTCAGCATCCCCAGATGTACTGCACCTGTGGCTTAGATAAGTCACATAAGGAAGAGTACTCTCTGTGCACCCAGCATCTCTTCTGGAGCTGTCTTGGGGAGCTTTTGCAATTGTAAGCAGCACCTTTTCATATAAAGCTTTGGACTCCATCTCCAGGCGTAATGTCAGTCCATCAGTGTCGCCCACATCCAGAAACCTATGTTAATAAGTTCTGAAATCTATGGAACAATATTTCCTAGTGTGAGCTCCTTCATAGAAGGCCACACTTATCCAATCTCCAAAACACTCGTGGTGTACCTTAAAACTGCGATTGGGATGGGTAGGCAATGTAGCATCCTTCAAAATGTGTGGTCTATGTTCTCAACCTCTTTACCTCTGAACAGGGGAAAACATTAAAAACCTAAAGAAATTAGTGCTGCTGCTGCTGCTGCTTCCTTAAATTTGCCATATATGGGTATTTTGTTCGCTTCTTTACACTTTTTCCTTTAACAAACATAGTCTCTTTTTGACAGACACCCAGTGAGAATGCCATTCTTACAAGTTCTTTCTTCTCTCCTTTTCTTCTGAAGGTGGCATCAGGGCTGCATGTCCTCAGTCAAAGCCTGTGGCAGGCTGAGTCTGTCTTTTGAGCTCCTTACCGTCTACTAGGAGAAAGCTCTTCCCAGAATTGGGAATAGCCATGTATTGCTCTCAGCCTTCTGACGCAGCCTTCTTATCATGGATTCAACGTCACCTTTCTTTTTCCAAGACCCAACCACCCCCTTCTGTCCTCTGGCCCAGGCTGGGACAACTTACTCTGCTGTGGGTCATTTTTCTCCTCGCTACAATGGACCTAGCATTTCCAGTTCCTTTTGATGTCCATCTCTTCACAAGTTACTTAGTAGCTTCCGGGGCTCTTCTATGCACATGGGAGTCCCAGAAGCTTAGAGGTGTTCAATGAATCACCCAACTGATCACATGGTTTTTTACTCCATCTATTTTGATCCTCTGAGTTTATGGATATAGGATGGAAACTCATAACTGAATGATCTATATTTTACAAAAATAAAAATGAGGCATTATTATCATAATTATTGTTTACTTTCATTTACTTACTTTGTGTGTTTGTGTGAGGGTGTGTATGAGGTTGTCGTGTTGCCCATGTGGAGTTCAGAGGACAACTTATAGGAATTCCTTTTTTCCTTCCACTATGTGGACCCTAGGAATCAAACACAAGTCATAAGCGTAACAGGAAGCCCTTTTATCCCCTGAGCCATCGCTCCAGACCTCAATCTGGCTTTTAAGGAAAGATTTTTGTCATCCTTTTGCCTCTATTCTATCTGGATATATGCTAGTATGTATACCCTAAGGAATAACCAACAACAATTGTTTCTGACCCAATTTTATTTCTCTCTCTCTCTCTCTCTCTCTCTCTCTCTCTCTCTCTCTCTCTCTCTCTCTCTCTCTCTCTCTCTCTCTCTCTCTCTCTGTCCTTCTAGTGACTTAAGTTTGTGGACTTTTATCTTTCATCTGTTGTCCTCTGTGACTTTCTTTAAAACTGCATGTGATCTGCAATTAAGCCTTGGAGGAGCTTCTCTTTGAAAGTCTCAATGTGTAGCTTCTGAAATTTAGAAAGTACTTAGCTCTCTCCACAGGCCATGCTGTAACATGGCTGTATTTTTCTGTTAGTGCAGTTATTGGTGAAGCATATCCCTGGTGACTTTATGCCCTCTTTATTACAGGCAAGGTTTCTTCTTTCAGGATGTGATACCTTCATTGTGGTTAGAAGCAGCAAGAAAGAGTAACATAATTAAAACATAGTTATTATGGGATGAATTTGGAGTTCCCCAGGGGTTCACGTCTTTGAAAACTTGGATGATGTTTTTGCAGATTGTAGAACCCTTAGAAAGTGGAGCCTTCCTATAGGAATTACAGGAAGCTATCCTTGAGTTTTGATAGCCTGACCATACTTTCTGTTTGTTTTCTCTGCTTCCTGACTGCCAACACAATGTAACCAGTCACTTCTTTGTAACCAGTCACTTCATTCTCCTGCAACTGTATCTGGCCTGCATGATGGGCTGTATCCTCTTAAACTTGAAGCTTAAATAAACCCTTCCTTGCTTGAGTTACTTCTTGATAGATATTTGGTCATAGGAACAAGGAAAATCACCAATATAGTGATTTTCATTAAAAACACATTGGTGTGGTAGCAAAATATTATTCATATTTTCATGATGAACTTATTCTGAAACCTTTTGCTTTTTGAGCATGCATGTTCTTGTTGAGTTGCCTGACAACTGCAAAGTCCTCTCATGATTTCTCCCCTAACAAACATCTCATGTTTTCTTCAAGTTGAGCTCAAGCATTATTATTCCTGAGGTTGTCCACATTGCCCTCACTCCTAACAATCAGAACAATACCTATGACTTAAATCTTAAAAGCATATCATCTTGTATCAGTATCTGATTTTTATTAGCTCCTGTATCTATCATTGAGTGATATCATTTTGTGTGTGTGTGTGTGTGTGTGTGTGTGTGTGTGTGTGGTGTTACCCTTTTCTTCTTCCTGCCATGTCCCTTCAGCTTCTAGAAACTTTCAAATGATTGAATTATTTTAGTATTTAATTTCGTTTGTACTGATGTAATTTGGATCTTAAATGTTCCCCAAATGCATAAATCAAAGACTTAGTCTGACAGGCAACAGTGTTTGGAGTCAAAGCTTTGGGGAAATTATTGAATGATGGTTGCTGGCTTCATCAATGTATAAATCCACTTACGAGCTTAAGGCTGAGTAGACTGATGGAGGTGGATACCTTAAAAGGATATTATATCATGTCTTCTTGTTGATGTTTTCTTTCTCTGTTTCCTGGTACAGAAAGATGAACAAATTTCTTACAAATACCTTTTAGGCAAGATGTTTCTGTCTTGTCATGCATAAAAACAGTGGAATCTACCAACTATGGACTGAAACTCCTGAGACTGTAAGCCAAAATAAACCTTTCTTTTTTTAAGTTACTTATCTCTGGTATTTTATCATAGCAATGGAAAAGCTGTAATACAAATTCCTAGCGGTACCAATGTGGGAGATGATAGGTCTGGCTACGAAACACTGCAGGAAGCACCAGGTCAGAGTACAGCTGCCTTAGAGTTGTGTAACAGGACACTGTCTCATCCCACTCTTCATTTGACAGGTACAGAAGTCTATGGTGCTTCACATTCAAAGTGACCTGAAAGAATTTTAATTTCTTGAACTCATGAAAAGGCAGGAAATCCTAAACTTGATTGTGTTCAATAACCAAGCTACAGGAGTCTGAAGGTCATGAGCAAAACAAAGCAATATTTGTTCTTGGTGTCAATCACTGAAGTATTGAATCACACACAGTTGGTGCTTTCACTCTTGAGTCCTCTACTTATATACTTGTAAGTATGTGGGCATTAGAAGTCGGGAACTAAACTAACATTCATTCATTTCATTCACCGCCTACTCAAAATTATTAGAAGATCCCAAATCTATATATAATTAGTAGGTAAAAATTAATATCTGATGAAATATCTCAGAAATGGAAACTTTCATAAGTAGTTAATTATATCATAATTATATAATTATAATGATTTATGATAGTTATAATTTCATAATTAGTTAATGCTAACTTAAGTTTAGGACACTAAAAAATGAAAGTTTGTAAACTTGAGGAAAAGAGCTAAATTTAAAGAGTAACAAAATCAAGTGTAAGTAGTAGGTATGCTTATGCTCTAACCTAAATAAAACTTCCCACTATACATTGATTTGTTATATAAGTACTCTTATTGAATTCTAAATTTTTAAAGATCTTTACTAATGAAATACATCCATAAGAGACATACTGGTATTTCCAGAAACTTTAGATGTACGAGTCCTCTAATTTCCTTTTATCTTTAAGAAAGACAGCTGAATTCAGATGATAGGAAGGAAAACAAATATAATAACAAATTCTTGACTCAAGCTTGCTAACCAAGCACTGTATCATGAAGCTGAATCCTCAGCCCAGATATCCAGTTCTTGCTTGTTAAAACCTCATCAGTTGGTTGGGAGATATTTTAGTCAGCAGAGTGCTTGCTTGTCAAGGAGAAATATATCACTTCAGTGTCCAATATCAACTTTTAAAATGTCAGGCAGGATGTAATGCACTTATAATCTGTGGGTGGCTGAGCTAGAGCTAGAGATCCTTGGAACAGCAGTCTATTCTACTTGGTGAGATATAGACAACTGGTAGACCCTGTCTTCCTCCACAACCTCCCAAAACAACAAAATAGTTGTCATCCAAAGAAAAGTAGCCCTTTCTTCTTTGGTCCCCTCATGCTTGTACACACACACACACACACACACACACACCACACACACCTGAACCTCATTAATTTTCATATCTCTCTGGAAACATTCCATGCTTGCTTCCATCTCTGTCTGTTTGCTCATGTGATTCCCTTGATCTGTCTGAATTAGTCACTCCTTTAATAACCTGCTATTGTTTGATTGTGAAATGTCCCAATGTCCCCTGTAATGTATTAAAAGTTTGATTATCAGATGAGGGATTTGGGGAAATGATCTTGGAATTTCTGATTTTTATTGAATGAATGCATGATGGTCTTATAATTTAATGACTTCATTAGGAGGTAGGAGGTGATGGACACTAGGAAGGTGGGTGTGACTGGAAGAAGCAGATTGGTAGAGGTGACTTTGGAGAGTATATTTTATGCCTTCATTTTCCTTCTTTCTTTTGTCTCTATGGTTTTGGGGATATTGCTATGTCACACACTCTCACCTATACATTGTCTTGCTTCAGCACAGGCTCGATGAGACTGAGCCAGTCAATTATGAATAGAAACTCTGAAACCACAAGCTTTCTGCGAGTCAGTTTACTTGAGCATTTTGTTCAAGCAACAGAGACTGACTAACACACTATTTTCAATTTTCTATAACAAAAAGTCTAAATACAAAATATAATTATTACTAATTTTGTCATCATCAAAATACATAAATGAAATATGAACTACACCAATACCCCTTATTAATTATCGTTACTTAATCCTTATATTTTTTTCACATAATTTTCAGATGTTAAGAACTAAGTTAAAATGTTAAGACAGGACAATAACATCTTCTACCTTCTTCTACAGATGTAGATTAGTAGCTACCTAGCTTTTAAAAAATGATGAAAATAAAAATGTACCTAAAACTGGTTTCTGGAAAAAGATCCTGTTATTGCCTGTCTTGCATCACTCCTAAAACTTGACCCCCAACCACCAGCCTGTGTTTTGGAGTCGGGACTCAGAAGAAATCCTTGTTAACAACAGTTTTGTCAGAGGGAATATCTACAGAGTACCTTGTAGGCATGAGGTGACTGTGCTCGTAAACTTTCACAAAGGGCTTGAGTTTTGATTTCTTGCTGATTTTGTTTTGCCCATGGAAGTTATCACTTTTTGAGAACAGCAGTCAATTCCAGTCACTACAGCATAGCTGTGAGGTGCTCTGATGCGCCAACACCAGTGTTCTTCACAATGATGGTTTTGTGTCTGAAGGGGCATCCGTCCTTGGTCTCTTCTAGTCTGAAGCCATTGATAATTTAAACCTGTTTTTTTTTTTTTTTTTTTTTTTTTTTTTCTGTTGTAGCTTTGCCAACTCTTTTTTTTAATGGCCTTTGTTCAATGGCTCTTCAAGATCCCATGCCTAATTATTCTATTATTTTATTTTCTCTTTGAAGTTCATTTTTATTTCTCCACATGACACTGCTAGTAGCTCCTAAGTATACAATCAGATTTGGTGAGCTTAGCCCACTAAAGTCTTTAGAAACTTGAATTTATAGCATAAAATAATTGTGGCTTTTATGTGAGCTTCAAATTCCTCCTTCAGCACTTCCAATCATTTCAAGTTGGCTCATTTGTTTTCCAGCTACTTCTTATACGCATTTCTTTCACCCTTTGTTTACTGTTGATGTTGAAACATTCACCCTTCATCTACTGGAAATTAGAAGAAGCCTTTAGTTCTCATTCTTATGCTGTCACTTCTAATTTACTTTTTGGATCCACGTTTCTGTATATCACATTGTTACCTTCAAAACATTCTGGCCTGCAGAGCTGCTTTGGATTTTCCCTTCCTTTCCTGTCTATCACTGGATGACTGCTTCCAGTTTTAACTCATACACCATAATTATTCTTAGCTCTGCATCTTTGATCATATTGCTCTCTTGGTATTAGAATGCTCACTGCAGCCCCTCATCACTTATGCCATCTTCAAGAGAGAAGTTCCAGCCAAAAGTTTAGACTCTCCATCCTTCCCTCATGTACCAGACTGCTTTGCTACACTTTCCTCTATGTCTGCACTAAAATCCCATCTCCAACACATAACATTATGGTGTTTACTTAATAGATCTCTCCCCTACAGTGCATAAAATGTTTGTTGTTCTTAGGGCAAGGTCTACCTCATTACTTAACATACAGTTTTATTGAGTGAGATAACCAATTTGTTTTTTACAAAACCTGATGCACAATTCTGCCTCACGTATTCACTCTCTTGTGTAGAAAGTTTGTTCACTTTGCTCTTAAGAATCTCACTGGCTGTCTGACCATACATCCTGCTGGAATTGTCCTATAATTCAATTTAGTTAGAAGCTTGTTGATGATCAGAACTGCCCCCTTCAGGGCAGGCATAAGTGAGACTTTTGCCAAAGTGTGGTGAACACAAGACTTGTACAACCCTCTAAATGACACGACTCACTGTTGTTTGTTCTTCTTGCTACAAAACTAAGGAATAATGGATCATTCCTTTAATACTTTGATAGTCAACAGACTTCAAAGCTTATTTATATTGTTCCAGGAATGATTCCTAACTCTTTCAATAAAATCTGCCAAGCTTGGATGCAGGCAGAGTTGACAGCCAAACTCTGCCAAGACAAGGTAAGCAAGTCCTCAACAGTTCTTGCCTCACAAAAATGTCTGTCAGATATATTGGGCCAGAAGGCTGAAGATGATGCTCCGATGTTATAGGGAGTTTTGGATGACTGCTCAGGCAGCCATCTGTCTCTGTCATCTTCTCATTTGGGAAACTGCTAACCTGCATTCCCCATCTACTTGGGTAATTAATTTTACTCATTGTCAAGTCTCTGATGGGGTTGAAAACCAAATAGTTTGGATTTACAATTAAGCTTAGTTGTTTAGAAGTGCAGATGTTTTTAGGTCTAGATAGATGTTTTAGATTGATAAAGATGAGAAATGATAGACACTGATTCAAATTCAAAATTTTAGACTCACCAAGATAGGAAAGATGCTTTCTTCAAGGTTGCCAAATACAAATAGCCAAAATACTATAAATGTGACATTTATATAATTCCTGATTATTTCATGGTTCTTCTTGCTGTAGGTAGTTTTATTGTACATATGTATGATAATATAAATGTATATGTAAAAAAGAAAAGAAATAATAAAATTAATTTATACCATATTGGGAACATAAACACACAAGAGAAGGTGCAAGTTGTATAAAAAATTTAGCATTTTTGACTATCTTTCCATCCTCTTCTCTATGAAAATCCTTTACTTATAAACAATGTGCAATCTATTAAAAAATCTAGCTTTTCAGGCATCACAGTGACCATCAAGTAATGATATGAGCTAAATTGCCTTTCCAATATCCAGCTGCTGAGATTCTAATTTTTTGTGCCTTAAATATGACTGGTTCTGAAAGTCAGTTGTCTTAGCTCTCATGAAACAAAGATGCTGAAGAAACCCAAGTTTGAATTGGGAAAACAAATGGAGCTCCATGGTGAAGGTGGTAGTTCTGGAAAATCAACTGGTGACTTAGACAGGTGCTGAAGTAGAACGAGCTGATAGATAGGAACCACCAGGCCAAGAATCTGTTTAAAATACAGATTTTGAGTAGTGAAAAATAAAAGTCCTATCTGTGAAAAAAAAAAAAGAGAAATATTTAAGTTAATATTGGTTGTCAACTTGGCATATTCAGGAAGAGGGAAGGTTAACTGAAGAATTACCAGGTTGTCTTTTGGGCATGTCTATAAGGGTATTTTCTTGAATGCTAATTGATAGAAGAGGGCCAGCCATGTATGGGGAGCCATCCCTCAGATGGTGAGACTGGGCTGCATAGGAAAGTGAGCTGAACAAAGCAGGGAAAGGACTCCAATCCGCAGAGTTTCTCTGCTGTGTCTGCTCCAAGCTCCTGTGTTGATTTCCTGCTTTGGCTTCAGTCAGTGATGGACTACAACAATGTCCTTCTCAAGTTGCTTTTGGTGTTTTATTCAGTAGCAGAGAATTAAGTAGGACATCAAATTAAACTGAATTCATTAGGATGGGTCTTGAGACAGCATGGCTGCTGTCTTTGGCATCAGAGACATGAGAGAGTGAGATAGCTCTATCCATTGGTAAAGGCTCTTTCACCGAGGCTGAGAACCTGAGGTTACTATCCAGAACTCACAAAATAGAAGAAGACAACCAAAGCCAGCAGGTTTTGACCTCCACACTGGTGTCATAGGATGTGTGTGGGCCCTCTTTTCTCAAAAATAAATGCTCATTTTTTTTTACTTGCAACCAATCTATTTTTTATTGTTCTCTTATTTTCTTTTTTTAAAATTTTTTATTAATTTATTTTTGTTACATCTCAATGGTTATCCCATCCCTTGTATCCTCCCATTCTTCCCTCCCTCCCACTTTCCCCTTATTCCCCTCCCCTATGCCTGTTCCTGAGGGGGATTACCTCCCCCTGTATATGCTCATAGGGTATCAAGTCTCTTCTTGGTAACCTGTTATCCTTCCTCTAAGTGCCACCAGGTCTCCCCCTTCAGGGGACATGGTCAAATATGAGGCACCAGAGTTCGTGTGAAAGTCATACCCCACTCTCCACTCAAGCCTGTGAGAAGTTCTGTCCATTGGCTAGATCTGGGTAGGGGTTTAAAGTTTACCGCTTGTATTGTCCTTGGCTGGTACCTTAGTTTGAGCGGGGCCCCGGGCCCAAATCTGCCTTTCATAATGTTCTACTTGTAGGTTTCTAGGACCCTTTGGATCCTTCTACTTTGCTATTCTCCAGAAGCACATACAGAGGGTTCTGCTACAAAGAAACAGAGAGGGAAGATGATCATATGCAACTCTGAGGGAGAGAGGAAGAAAGAGAGAGAGAGAGAGAGAGAGAGAGAGAGAGAGAGAGAGAGAGAGAGAGAGAGAGAGAGAGGCAGAGGCAGACAGACAAAGACAGAGACAGAGAGTGAGACAGAGAGATATTAGGAGAATCCAGCTCTGCTGACATCATAGCCCCTAGAGCTATTGTTAGGTCATTAAGTCTATGGTGCTCATCACAAGAGCACTAGTAAGCTGCTACAATAAATAGCTTTCCATATTTTATACCACTGTAGGAAATTCAGAAAATCTTATTGACAATGAAACAAAAAAGATAAAAACGTAATATCCTTTTTTCTTTGCCCCTCCCCCTTTTGATGAATGTACCTTTGGAAGAGGCCAGGGAAACCTTCCACAGTGAGTGACACTGACTGGGAGTGAGAAGCACATATGGTCGTTTTCATTTTCTAAGGACATTCACAAATGGTAAACATCTGGAGATACAGAGTGTGGGGGATGTTTTCTAAAAGATGCCATCGTGCAAACCCTTTCCTTTGGCTAAACTGCTTTGATGGTAGACATAGGGAGATCTTAAATTAGCTCCATGAGTTTATTCATGTTTTAAAATATCCAAGAAACAAGTAAATTCAAGCAAAGGTCTATCTTAATGTCAGACTCTACATAAAGAGTACAGTGCCTGAGATGTTTTAGTTAAGCAAGTTTCCTATGTTTTCTTCATCTATGCCCATACCAGCCTTTGTCTATGTCCCAGTTTACGGTATATCTGAATGGCTGTTGCTTTTCCATTATCACATTTTTTCCAATAGTGAAGATTAGAAGGCAAGGTATCACACTGGCTGTGCTAAACCAGCTATCAATTTACTGAAAGACATTAACCTTGCTAAATCCAAACTAAGGACCAACAAATGCAACTGGTCATCTTGCAAAAGTTTGCAGTCTAACTTCAAAGCTCTCAAGGTCACCATCTTTTAATCATTTAAAAATGAATTTAGTGGTTCTAAAATTCTTTATTCTCTTACCTGACTGATGATTCATGAATGATAATGTTTATCTGTAAGTATTTTGCTTACTTATGATTTTTTCAGTGTCTGATTAAAATATTTAAGAAATTGTCTTTTCCATAAACACTATATGTAAACATTAATCAAGGCTCAGAGAGATGAAATACTGTAACAAACCTTGCATGGTTAGTAACATGGTTACCCAGGACAAAACTCTGTCTCTGGACCACTCATCAGTTTTATCACTGTTCTAGATCTTGGTCATTCTGGTAATATATAGTAATATCTTGTTGTTATTTTAATTGGCAATTCCCTGATGGCATGTGGTGTGGAACAACTTTTCAAAAAGAATTTTCACTATGCACATCTTCCTAGGTGAGGTGTCTGCTAAGATCTTATACTCAGTTTTAAATAGTTATTTGTTCATTTACTTATTATTGAGTTTTAAGGTAGTTCTGTACACTTTTGATAACCATTCATTATTAACTATATATTTGCAAATATTTTCACCCAGTCTGTGCCTTGTCTGTTCATTCTCCATGTGCAGAGGGGTGGATTTTAATGACACATAGCTCATTTTTTTTTGTTAATAAATATTGCTTTTGGTACTGAATCAAAAAGTCATCTCTAACCAAAGATCATTTATGATTTCTCTTGCATTATCTTCTAGAACCTTTATAGTTTTATAGTTAACTCTAAAATCTATTTTTATTTTTGTTTAGGACCCAAGAGCTCTTCAAATTTATTTTCAGCATACTCTATAGGGTTTGTGTGGTTGTTTCTTTGTTTGCTTTTGGTGTTGAGAATGAAGAACACACCTCTCTCCCATACAGTCAATCTTGTCAATCCATCAACATAAAGTTTTCGACGTTTTCATTTTCTTTATAAATTAATATATGGCATTGTCTATATCTGATATTTTCCCTGGAAGCAGACTGATAAGTAGCCATTGAATGTTTTCATTCTCCACTTGATTCCTATTAAAGTATCTCTGAAATCTGAAAGGGAAGGCTTTATGGATGAGAACATCTGAAAAGTATTCCATGAACAATATACTTAGAGTTGGCAGGGAGATGGAGCCTTGGGTGGCCATAGAAGAGGAATCCTATATGCATCTGCCTTCCAGTTTTACTTCCTTATTTGTTGATAGCCTACAGCCACTTTCCAGATTTCTGCATCCACATCAGCATGGTCAAGTGTGTCACAGCTTCTTCCAGCTAAAGCTTTTTGCTAGCTGGGAAATTAGCCTTGCAACATCGGGCATAACATAAACCTTGGGGGTCCCCAAGCCCTTGATGGTAAATAAAAAAGCGCTGCCAGATGATGCCTTGCTCTAACACCCCACACTTCCCAGCCACTGGGCATGTGGGGAAGATGAGCTGGCTGTTGTGTTTTTACTAAGGAAGAGTCTTGGAGCTACCTTTTGAAGTCTCATTTTAATCTCTGGTGTGGTGCTTTCGCTGCAGGGTTTCAAGGACTATAAAGATTGGTTCATCTCTTTGTCAGTTCAAAATCCTCTATTGATTTTGAACATTGTGTTTGTCAGGAGGAAGGAGGAAGACAGCCAAATACATTCAGGTAAACACCTTTTAATTTTTAAGTACACTGATTAATATTTTAAATTAGTAATTTATCAAATTATTATCAAAATGCTTTTCTTAAGTATCACAAAGAAAAACTGGGACAGCGTACTCAGAAGTACTTAAAACTAGGTGGGGGCAAGAAGAAAGAGCTCTCTGACTTTTAAAGTAAAGTATTTGCCTTCTAAAAAAATCATCATAAATATCCTTAGAACTAAGACATGAGCGAATGGCTGTCAGACTCTGATGAGAAACAGGAAGAAACATTCCTCTTTTCTGGTAGTTACAACACTTTAAGGCTTAAAGTGGCTTTAAAACTCTGATCTGCAACACGGAAAAAAAAAAATTCATTCTTACAAGTTCTAGTTCTTTGGACCCCAAATAAATGAAGGCAAGAAACCTATATGCAGTTCCCTCTGAGTGAGGGAGCATTGAGCATGTGCATGATCTGGAAGAGGATTTAATTTATTTCCCTAAATTCCTAGGATTTATTCTTAAAATTAGATGCATTAATGACTTTTTTCACTGTTACAGTATAAGGATGTGATATACTTTAAGGAGCTTGGTAGTTCACTTAAGAATACTTTTCAGAATCAAAACTTCTCACTGTGTCTGGGAAAGTCTACATGATTCCATGGAGTGGTAGATATGATTATATACATATACATATATATATATATATATATATATATATAATCATTTAATATATCATTTAAATAGAAAATAAGTAAGAAAGGTTGCTTTACGTTTCTTATAAAAAGCTTGAGATTAATTTCCTATATGAAACTCACATGTATCACCTGGTCATGTTTGCTATGAAAGTATAAAGAACTGGCATATGAAATGTTAATATTCTGCCCACTAGTAATGCTATAGCCATTCAACTTTGTCTCTCATGTCTCTCACAGCTACTTCATGCATTCCATGAGGTCAAATTTATAGGCAACTGTTTATATGTTTAAAAATAAGAAGTTTAGGGCTTTCGTAATCACTGAAGGTCACGGGTGTATTTTAGAAAAATGTATGCTAAATTTCCAAAAGCAAATGTGTTCTTCAGAGTAAAGAGTTAAAAGAACATGAAAGAAATCTCAGAAAATGAACTTTTGGGAGAATATACCCAGCTCATGAGGACAGGAGAGAGGCAGTAGGTGAGACTGTGTTGTCACAGCAAAGGTTCTTTATTCCATCTGTGACAACAGCTCCCCAAACTTACCTTGGGATTGGAATGAGGCTTTTTCTCTCTGTCCAGATATTTCTTAGATTAGCCACAGGGTTTATCCAGAAGAGAGAAAGAAATCTTAGAGAATTCAAGGAAATAAGTACAATAAGAAGACAAACAAACAAATATACCAAATGGAATTGGCTTAAAAGATCAGGAAGAAGCTGGGCGTGGTGGCGCACGCCTTTAATCCCAGCACTCAGGAAGCAGAAGCAGGCGGATCGCTGTGAGTTCGAGGCCAGCCTGGTATACAAAGTGAGTCCAGGATGGCCAAGGCTACACAGAGAAACCCTGTCTGGAAAAAAAAAAAAAAAAAAAAGATCAGGAAGAAGCTTCCTGTCGCGGCCGCCATCAGAGAGCCCCAGCCATGGCCCTGCGCTACCCCATGGCCATGAGCCTCAACAAGGCCCACAAAGTGACGAAGAATGTCAGCAAGCCGAGGCACAGCCGACACTGCGGGCGCCTCACCAAGCACCCCAAGTTTGTGCAGCACCATGGAGCTGCTCAAGGCGTCCAAAGACAAGCGTGCGCTCAAGTTCATCAAGAAGTGGGTGGGCACGCACATCCGGGCCAAGAGGAAGCGGGAGGAGCTTAGCAAAGTGCTGACCGCTGTGAGGAAGGCAGCGGCCGAAAGGACTGACTCCGCCTCCCTCAATAAACGTTTGTGCACAGTTTTATGTGTTAAAAAACAAACAAACAAAAAAAAAAAAAACAGAAGATCAGGAAGAAACAATGTTTATATATTCAGAATTTAAAGGATGGTATTGAAAACTGATAGCAAAATTCACTGTAATAAAAATGGCTTGTAGCTATTAAAGATGAAAGCAAAACATGTAATATTTAAGCTAACTGAACTTATTAAATAAAAGCATAGACACGAATAAAGAAATAAAACTAATGTTTTGGAAAATAATCTTTACTAAATCTGCTTAAACATTTAGACTAATGAGGCCTAGACTGTCAGTTCCCTCCTGGTTAAAGTGTGAAAGTGGTAAGAAAGACACTACTCTTTGAAGGAATAATGCCTGGAAGTTTTCTTAATGGCGTATGTGGCTGCTCAGATTGAGATAATTTATCAGGTGAACATCTAAAGAAAGAATGTCCAGTTGCATAGAAGCAGGGCAATACTTTAAGGAGATGCAAAGTAAAGGTGATGAACTGTGAGGAATTATTAAATTTTACAGTGTCCATTTTAATATTTATAGATGAAAGATAATGTAGAAAAACACTGTGAGGACACAGGATCATGTTAACAAGTAGAGACCAGGTCTAGCAGGATTACCATCCCTATGTGTGTATAAAGCTCGCATGCTGAGGGGTTAGGGATGGAACACATCTGACAAGTGGGGAGACAAGATGTGGAAGTGCAGACATCCCTGGGTCAAGAGAACAACTAAGTAGACTGCTTGAGAGTGTATTATTAAACTATATTAACACACATACACACCACAGCACACACATAGACACACACATGCAGGCACATGCACACACAGTTGTACCCTGCCAAGTATAGAATATAATACATACAATATAAACAATCTGAAAAATCTTCTAAGGCCACTAGTTACCCAACACACTTCAACTCATAAACAACAAGACTCTGACCCCTAAAATGGCAACTTAGAGAAAAGAAAATAACCCTAACTCTTAAGTGTGAATTAAAATAAGTCAGTATTAAATAACTTTTAGGTTATCAGGGACGTTTTATAACAACTAAACACAAGAACAAAAAACTTTATACTACTAAATTAAGTGAAAGACTTCTACTTCCAAATGTGTAGGCCACAACCAGATGAGCAGAAATGTAGAATTGTTTACGTTATTAAAACCAGTCAGGCAGGAGACTAGAGTAGAACTAGAAGATAATAAACCCAGGGGCACCAGGAGAAACAGACTGATAGAGGCAGAAACCAATGGGAGGAAAATTAAATAAGCAATAATAAAAAGCTAGCTGATACCTCTGAAAGAAGTTTCTTTGAAAAGACAAATAAAGGATAAACCACTGGCAAGGTAGAGGGGGAAGGAAGGAAGTTAGAAGTAAACATCACAGAAAACATGAGCAGGAAAATGCACCAAATATAATACCAGCCAATACCTTACAGGGAAGTTTTTTTGGGTAAACTTGAAAAGTTAATGAAAAATTAAAGTTTTTTTGAAATGCAATTCTGTCCATGCCTATGTGGTGACAATGAAGTAACAAGATGCAAAGAGAAGAAAAAGGGAAATATATATTTATAAAATAAATGGAGTGTGGAAATACACTGTAAATTGAGGTAAACTGTCAGGGCTAAGCGTATATAGGCTAAGGTTTTGTTTGTTTTAAGGTAAATCTGAAGTAATTTTACTTTGAAAAGAATCCTTTTTGTTTTTGTTCAGGAGCTCTTTATTTAAAACAGCGATCTTGATCAGGGATTTTACACATGTTGTAATTTAAGAAAATACAATATAGGAAAAAAGAGGTCCAAGCATGAAATTCTGTATTTCTGGGCTAGCTGCTAAAGGCAGTCTGAGCAGGGCCAGTTGGCTCACGGTCTCAGCTTTTTAGTGTCACCAGAGCCCATCTGAGAGGTGCATGTAACACTGCACCGCATACCTTATACATCTGTGAACTAGAGGAGCTTGCAAAGGCAGTCAGCACACGTGCTTGGGAAATGGAAGTTTCCACAGGAGTGTCACCTGGAGCACCTGGTCAGACAGGACATTAGTTAACCTGGATTCCCTGGTGGAATGTGCATGTAAGGACATGAGGTACAGGGGGAAATGGTTTACATTAGCCAGTTGCTCACCTCCTTCCCTATCAAACATTGGAGAATTTCCTGGGTATCACCTTCCAGGACCACTTACGCATTTCATTTTCTGAGTCCATTTCGTATCTCTATAAAATAGCAAACAATCCGTTACTGTCATGAGGAAGCTGTTTAGTTAACGTCAGAGCCATATGCAGACATTGTTAAAGATGACCAATCTTGTTGAATAGTGACTTCATATCAACAGTGCAAAGACAAGATGCCTTGTTGTTTCTTTTGGGTTTAATACTATAACGGTCTCTACCTTGCTGGATACTGGGACAAGCAAAATAGCAAAAATAGCCTTATTTTGATAAAGAATGTGTTGGTGTATGTGTGTGTTGTTAATCATGACTAGACTGTGGTGTGTTACTTCTTGCACTGTGAGTTTCCTCTCTTCTCTTTGTGCTAGCTGGCAGAATCCCTTAGCAACAGTAATAGGCAAGGGGCCCTTGCACCTACCCAGCACTGCTGTGGACCCTCTTCTGTGTGGAGGGCGTGATTCTAGCCTTGTCTCCTCCATACTGCTCCTCTTGCTGTTCCTGTGTGCCATTCTCACCACCTGCCCTCCAATTGCCCGCCAAACATTCTCACACATCACACATCTTAGCCAGGCTTGGCCAATCCCCCGGCCTCTCCCTCCCCGCCCCACCAGCTGAGGCTCACGTCCTATGCTCAGCAAACCTCAGAGCTGATGTCTTGGGACTGTCACTAGATGCTCCTTCTGCCATCAGAGCTCTGCAGCTCCCACTGTGTGTTTATGCAGCTAAGGGCTGGGCGCCTCTCAGAAGTCTCAAGCTTCACTGTGCTCTGTATAATATTTTGAGACTTAGATCACTGGGAGCTCCCATATGAAGTCGGGTGTTTTAATGATTTCCATGTTAATGGTTTAATGATTTCAATCCTTTGATATTGACTTTTAGAAGGGATAAAAATTAGGACTCTTTCATCTCTTTGCGCCATCTTCCCTTCGTCCTCTCTGCCAATTCCAGCAGGAATGCGTTGCCTTCCCGTGTGGCCAGGCCATCTCATGGTGGCTTTCTGACACATGAATAGCTCAGCTAAATGGAACATGCCAGCTCGTGCTTGTTCTTAAATGCATGTCGGGTTTTTGACATACATATATATATATATATATATATATATATATATATATATATATATATATTCAATTTGATTTTTTAATTGTATGTGTCAAAAAATAAAATGTATAGCTCTACTTTAAAAAAATTTTTGTTGTTAGGGGGGTGTTTTGGGAGGGCCTAGACAAAGTATTATTTCATCCAGGTAAACCTTGACCTTGCAATCTCCTGTCTCCTAACTATAGAAATACAGGCCTGAGCCACTTTTGACCACTACACATTGTTTTTTAACCTTACTACTTGTGTGTCACTCTCAAAGCCAATAAACTTGGCACCTGTTATTACTCAAGTTTTGCCAAAATATTCATTAGCACCAATGACCAAAGAGAAATCTGCCTGAGGTTGAGTTTGTTAACCAATGCAGGATCTATAAGACAATACTGTAATGGAGTGGTAGAGGAGATGTTTGTGTTCAAAGCTGTACACTGAATTTCTCTAATTTTATTACTTCTTGATCATCTATTAAATAATGATCCTAAATCAAGTAGGGCTTTATTACATTAGGTACGCTGATAGATAATATTTCATCTAGGAAAAGAATGCCTGGATTCTGTGTATGTAAGAAACTAAGTAACCATGCTGATGTCACAAGTCCATACAAGGTGATAGCTAATTGAGATGATTAGCTCAGGTTGATATCTTTAATCTCTAGGTTGTCCTGTATTCAGCTTTACCTCAGTTGGGTCATCATTACAGTGCCTGTAGCTGGGAGTGCCAAACCTCCCTTGTAAAGGAAACTACTTTCCCTTCTTAGCCACAGAATCCATCACAACTACTTCACTCTGCTACAACAGCTCACAAGTGTCCAGAGAACTTACATGACCATCTTCCCTGTTTCCTAAGAACCTTATGTGGAAACGTTGGTACAGAGTTGGGTTTGGTCCTTGGGCCATAGTTGGCCCATTATCTAAGTGGCAGGCTCATATTTCTTTATCAAAGTCACATGCATTTTGAGAAATTCTTTAGCCACAAAACAGGCTTAAGAAGCAAAGAGAGGATTGAGCTTGAAATGGTCATAATGAGTGAGTTAACCCAGAAGCAGAAAGACTCAAATGGTATATACTCACTTATATCTGCATACTAGCCCAAGGGGCATGTCCCACAAAAGCCTTCACTTACCAGGAAACTGGGACAGAGGGGAGGACATCCTATTGGGACTCTAAATGAGAGACGCGTGGGAGAATAGCAAAGTAGAAGGATCCAGAGGGTCCTAGAAACCTACAAGTAGAACATTATGATAGGCAGATTTGGGCTCAGGGGTCCCACTCAAACTAAGGCACCAGCCAAGGACAATACAGGCGGTAAACTTTAAACCCCTACCCAGATCTAGGCAATGGTCAGAACATTCTCCACAGTTGAGTGGAGAGTAGGATATGACTTTCTCACGTACTCTGGTGCCTCACATTTGACCATGTCCACTGGAGAGGGAGACCTGGTGGCACTCAGAGGATGGACAGTAGGTTGCCAAGAAGAGACTTGATACCCTATGAGCATATACAGGGGGAGGTAATCCCCCTCGGGAACAATCATAGGGGAGGGAAATAAGGGGAAAATGGGAGGGAGGGAAGAATGGGAGGACACAAGGGATGGGATAAACATTGAGATGTAATAAGAATAAATTAATAAAAAAAAGAAGAAGAAGAAACAAAGAGAAACTGTTTCAAATGCGACCTTGTCCTTGCCCCATCCACGCCCAGAGATGCAAAAAGTCAATCCTATTCTTGTGGCATCAGCCCTGTTATGTTATTCTAACTTACAGGCCCATTTCAGGGAAAGGGCATGAGGTACCCCAAGGTGTAGACAGGATATTCACTGAGCACAGTGGACAGTGGCCTTGCATCTGTCCTCGGTAAATTGCAATATAGAATGGTTTATCTTGGTTGATGAATGGATTGACAGATTTTATTATCTAGTTTCACAAGTGGTCTTTACAAAAATTAGAAAGGAGGGATGGTTTAAAAAGCTTCTGATTACTAGTTTCATGTTAAGAAAAAGCAAGCAGAACATGGAAGAAGGGACTTTTTATGTGGCACAAAGGCTTTGCCTACCACACAACAAAGAAATGAATAAATAAACAATCTAATCATATCTATGCAGACTTTTTATGTAAATGAATATTTATGTTTGAGATATGGTTAGTGGTAGATAATGAGATAGTTTGTGAAGAAGTATTAAATAAATACATATGTACTACTGATTTCTCTAGCCTCTTCAATGTAGATAGGTACATAAGCAAATCAGCTGCACACCATGTTTCCTCTTTCCTTTCTACAAACTGAGAATGGACCTCTTTCCCACGTTCAGTGCAGCCTGTAAGATGGTTCCTAACCATCCCTGTTCCTCTTATTCTCATCCTCTTGTCATTCCTTGAATACCCTATCAGTGTTGAATTGAGTTAAGCAAAAATGGTGCTGGGCTGCTTCTCAAGAAAGCTCATAGCACAGACCTTGGGGCCTCTACCATTTCCTCCTCCCCAGTCCTTATTTCTGAGTTTTCTCCTGGCTGCATTGTTCTGAGGGGAGTTAGATTTCATGCCACGATACCAGCAGCTGCTTGTGGTGAGGTCCACACAGTGATAAGCTAAGTTCTCTTTAAACATCAATGTGAGTGAGCTTCCTTCCGAACAGAGGCTCCAGCCCCAACAAGCTGCCTGAAACCCTGACTACAGTTTACTAAAAGGGCCTGAGCCAAAGCCACCCAGCTGTGCTCTTCCCAAATCCTGACCCACACAAACTAAAATAATAAATGTTTATTGTTTTTTAGCCACTAGGTTCAGCATAGACTGTTCTGCCACACAGAAAGTGAATATAATATTGCAACTTATAGCAAAACAAAATAAGTTATCAACGTCCGTGGCTGCAGACAATTCTCGCCTCAACATCTCACTTAAAATGCTGCTTTTATCCAAAACAGAAATTCATCTTTTATTTAATGATGCACTAAATGTCGGACTCCTGATCAAAGGATACTCACAAACTATTCCATAACATTACTTTGAATTCTTTCAAAGGTTTTCACAGTCACAGCACTTCCAAGAAGCTACATTGTGGTTTTCTTTCTCATGTGTGGATCTGCTCCCCACACTGTTATTTTCTTATTTTGTTCAATGACTGAAATGTAAGCATCCTCAGGGCAACTGAAGTTCACTCCTCCGTGCTTTTAAGTTTCCATTCTCTGCTAGGCCAGGAGGCCCAAAGCAAGGACCTCAGAGCAGAGTTTCTCTTTGACCCTTTTTCTTCTTATGTCACTCCTTACAGCCAGCCAACCCCAGAATCAAGCTGTAGAAATTAGCATTCTTCTCCCTGATATGAGTCAGAAACCAGAACATTTCCCTAAAGCTAACCTTAAGACTTAAAAGGTTCTCTCTCCTCTCTGTACAGGAACTGAACATGAAGAATTTCTCCCATCTGTCTTGATAGATTATGCATTGTAATGTTCCCATTCCAGAAGGGACCCTCCATGTTATCAAGGGGAGAAAACATTTCTACAGCTAAGGAGCCAAGAAGAGGAAGAGCAGAAAGACTGTGCTGGCTTCTCCTTTGATCTGTTATACATAAAACCTTGTGTCCAATCACATTCCTACAGGGCCGTCCATATTTCATCCAACATGAGTATTAAAATGGACAAGCCAGTTTAAGTATGTAGGTTAGAGTCTTTTGTGTCAAACTGTTTTGTATACTCACAAAGCTTTTCTCTTCCTGTTTTAAGACTGTCACCAGGACCTTTGTGAAAGAGATCACCCTCAGTAAGAAGTCCTTGTATTTGAGGTATAGAGAGAGTAGTGCTTCCAAGTTGACATAGTAAGAATTGTGCACTAGAGTCAGGGATGTGACTTCTCCATCTAATCTGATTTATACAACCCCATTTTAGAACAAACAATCATGTTTGTATAAGAGCTAGTGAGCTACAGAGCCGGAAAGATGGTGGGGAGGTGGTGTTGGGGGGGGGGCTGGGGGCTAAACCCAAGTCTGTGTTTCTCATGGAATCCTTTAAGCTCCATAACAATTCAATTCATGTTTATTATTTTTAACAAGCAAAGTATTCCATTTTAAGCAATACCAGCTAGATTTAAACAAAAGTGAAAGAAAGGGAAAAGAGAAAATACCAAGAACAGAGGAAGTTGTAGCCATGATTTATTTTAAGACCTGTGTTTTAAACAGTGTCTCTCTTTCCAGAGTCCTGTATAATTTTGTTCAGAACACGCCACCTGCCAGGCCTGTCCCCTTGATCCCAGCTGTGGTTTCACCTAATGATTCCCAGTTGTTCTCTTTGTCATGCATTAATTTTTCCTATGTGGTTGCTACCTAAGAGAAGGGGCGTGGAAGAATTGGCCATCTGTGTGTCTAAATACTCTCAATACGCCCATGGGGAAATGAGTTTACATGTATATGGGCATGATTTTCTGAGAATAATGTGCGTCTTCCCTGGTGGGAGGAAACAGCTGCCCTTCGGGGGAGAGTAGATACCACCAATATGGCGTGCTTTCTCATCTCTCCTTGTTTGCATTTAGTCTTTGACCAGGGCCCAGCCAACAGCTTTTCTCTAAACTCAGATTGAGGAAGGAGTCTCTATAATTGTCCTGGTTGGCTTTGTGAAGCAAAATCGAATTCTATCAAGGATCTGCCATTTGTGAATTAGGGACAGCTTCTAATTGCATCTGTGCCATGCGAAGCAAACAGTAGGCACTTGAAAAAAAAAATACTGTTGAACTGCAACAACAACAACAAAAACGTGTAGCGAATGGAAACCCATGAACTCCAGTTAGAGGGAAAAGAGTCATGAACATTTGACACCAAAAGTTTCCCAGCTGTTTTTTCTTCCACGCTAAGAATATCATATTCACATGACAAATAGTATATATTTATTAATGTTGATGCTAAATAACCTACTTTGAGACTTATAACACTGTTGAAACCTGTGTAGGGTTAATATTAAAATAGTGGCTATTCTTGGTTGTCAACTTGACTACATCTGGAATTGACTAAAAACCAAGCAGCTAAGTATACCTGTGAGGGATTTTTTTCTTAATTAAAAAATTGGCCCACTTCTAATCTACATATTTTGCAATAAGAAGAAGATCGACCTTTAACTTGGGCCACACCTTCTGCTGGCAGCCTGAAGAAAGAACATGGAGGAAGATTTTGCTCTTTGTTTGCTTGTTCTCACGTGCTCTCATTCTCACCAGCAAGTCCATCCCTTCCTGGTGTTAGAGCCCTACTTCTTCAGTATCTCAGCATCTACTGAAGACCAGCTGAGACATCCAGACTTGTGGTCTCAACAACTATTGGATTCTTGAAGTATTATTGATACACAGTTGTTGAATCACCTGCACCAAAAACTCTAAGCCATTCTAATAAATCCCCCATGTGTGTGCGTACATGTGTGTGTGAATTATTTAAATATTTATATATTATTTATGATAAAAAATATATGAATTCTCCAGTTTATATTTCTCTAGGAAACACTGACTAATTCAATGGGTCTGGTTAAGAAGAAGGCAGGATGGTAGACTTCATTCTCAGGCTGTTTTTGTTGCCGTTTCCTCTTATGAGTACAAATTAAAATCAAAATCAGGTAATAAAATAAGCCTGGCTTAGAAAATTTGCACTTACAATGGGATGTAACCTGAATAAATTATAATAAATTAAAAAAATTAAAGGTCTAGAGTAAATAATCAATCAATCAACCTTGGGACAAGAAAAGACACATTAAAAAAAATCTAAAGTAATCAGTGAAAGCACCCACTATCAGTCTGGCCTAAACATGTATGTACCACACATGCCAGATAAGTAAAATTTTAAATAAATAATAATTATATGTGGAAAAAAAATTTGTGCTTGTTCTAACTTAAGAAACAGCATCCTTCATGAGCTTTTGTCTTTTGTATATTCGTAATTACAAGTTTCACAAGCCTTCACAGCTGATGATAACAAGGAATATGGATTTATACCTTTGGTGAGAACTGTTTCCAAACATGACCTATTGGCTTTTAAAGATGTGGTGTTAGCATATCACAGTGGCAAACACGACAGTGGGCATTTGAGAAATAGTGACTGGTCAATCCTCTGAGAGCTGATCTTTATAAAGGTGCGTTCTCTCTCTTGGTCTAAACAAAGTAAAGAAAAAATGATAGCCATGTGATTAAGATAGCAAATGTTAGATGGTCTTCTTTCAAATATACAAGACTTGTATTTGTGCTAAACTTTAGGGTGTGTCAGGAAGTACAAGATGACACATAATTTTCAGAAAAGTAATGTGCTGACTTAAAGAGTTATAAGAATAGTTACCAAGAGGTCTAGGTCAATGGTGATGTCCCAGTCAAGGGTTGTGGGAAAAAACAGCCTGGGGTGATGAAGACCATAGCCTCCCTGCCCACTGAGATGACCTGCTTCTTATATTTCCATGTAAAAGACTTTTCCTGAACTGGGATCTCAGACATGACTGTTTTAGGATAGAAATGTCTCCTGCCATCTTCTCAGAATATTAGCCTTTGAATAGATGAACTTTTCTTCCCAGCAATCTTTATATTCCACCGACTGGCTTTCAAGCTCACCCGAGGAATTAGATAAGTTTAGAGCCATAAGTAAGAGATAACTTTAGGTTAAGAAAGAACTAAATTAAAATACTACAAATAATAGGAAATTTGGCAAATTTCTTAAATCTAAAATTTTTATCTTCAAAGTAGAGAGAAATATCGAACAGTTGTCAGAATGCTGTTAGGTAATGAAGATAGAGCCTTTTGTGTTCTCCTCCCTCATATCTGTTTGCTCTGCATTATAGAGTCAGCCAACTGTTGAATGAAAATATTGAGGGCAAATATACCTATACCAAACAGAAGCAGATTTTTAATTTTGATATTATCCCTAAACTACAACAATGTGACAAGTATTGGTGGCCTTTATATTATGTTAGTCTCAGTAACCGGGAATGACTTAAAATGGGCTGAATGAAATCCATAAGCTATGTGCCAATATTTCATAACTTTATATGAGGGACTCCAGCTTCTGTGGCATTTTGTGTCCACAGGATGATTGCTGCCAACTCCCTGTGGACAGGAAGGGACAATTATTCTCTTCCTGAGAGGTATGGTTTTCTCACTGACATCTGGTTGTTGTAAACTTCTGTTACAGGATATGATAGCATATGACACCAAAGTGTGACTTAGGAGACTAGACTA
This sequence comes from Acomys russatus, assembly GCF_903995435.1. Lineage (NCBI taxonomy): Eukaryota > Metazoa > Chordata > Mammalia > Rodentia > Muridae > Acomys > Acomys russatus. The sequence goes on from NC_067138.1 coordinate 21,583,175, forward strand.
TGAAGCCCTAAGTGCCACTTGTAAATCCTGCCACTCCCTCTCTGTTTTCTGAAAAAAAGAAATAAATCACAGAAGATTTACCAAATGAGAAATTACCAACTTAACTTTTGTACAAAACCTTACTCCTTCACAAAGATCGCCGGGTCATCACCGTACCCTTGCCTTCTCCATGCCCTTTGTTGTTGAAGATGCTGTGTAAGCCAGGGTTCTAGGCCACTCATGGGATGTACTCACTTCTCTGTACCTTCTCATACATGAGATATACCTGGAAATAAACGTTCTTGTATTTTTGGGTTTTGTTGGAAAGAAAGAGGAAAACTATTTTTTCTTCACCCCTACTTCTCAGCACCAATTATGTGATCATGTTTTTACGTTTGTAATTTTAAAAATTTCATAGGGACTGGAAGACCGAGAAGTTTTGTGCTGAGAATTTCTTGTAGCCAGAATGCTGGGTGAAATTTGTTCGGCTAGGAATAAACACTGGAGAAGAATTAGAAGGTCGGGGATGAGCGTGTTGCCTCAGGAAGGTAAACTTTCACAAATGCTTGTCCGTGCTGCTGCCTACAACGATCAGGTATCATGTTGGCAATAGAAGAGGAGCAATATATATATAGATTTTGTTAGTTGCCTTAGTCATGGTGTGTCTTTTATTGCTGTGAAAAGATAGCCTGACCAAAACAACTTATAAAATAAATCATGTAGTTTTGGGGCTGTCTTGCAGTTTCAGAGGGTGAGTCCTTGGCAGGGTGTGCACCAGTAGGGGTGTGCGTGGGATGCAGGGGGCGGGGGGCTCCTGTGGTAAAGAAGCCTGTTGGCCCAGATCACAAACCTGCCCCCCCTTCAGGAAGGACCCTCCCCTTGCAGACAGCACAGAGGTATCTTAGCTGTGACGTGGAGTTCTTACGTGGTGATATGTGACACATCTGAGTCTCAGATAGGAGCAGCACCTTCAGAGAGACTGTAGCACATCAGTCTAAGCAAACCGGAAGGCCGCACTTTCACCTCTCTCTTTCTATCCCCTATGCTGGCATTTGGGAAGCTCAGGATTTATTATCCATAAACATGACATTTGGGCAAATGGGAAAAGCAGGCAAGTTACTGCCAATTTCCCAATAGTTTTCTCCCTTGAAGCAAATCATAAAACATGGAAAAGATTTTCTGACTTTCCTAGGAATGGTATCCTTAGACCCATGTTGCAGAAATGACTTTCCCCAGAGGAAAGTGGGGACACAGAGACAAATCTGGATAAATGGGCCTTGTTAAGAGTGATGATTTCTGTCTCGTGTCAACTTGACAGAGTCTAGAATCAGCTTGGAAGGGAGCCTCTGGGAATGGCCCAGGAGGGATAGTCTTGAGTAGATGAACTGAGGTAGGAAGATACATCCTAGCATGGGCAACGCCATTTCATGGGCTGGAAGTAGACTGGATGGGAAGAGCTGATGAGCAAAGCATCCATCCTTCTCTACCTCCTGAATGCAGATGCACTATGACCCAGGATTCTGCCTCCAGGATGTCTCTGCCTGGTGGACTGTGAAATGTGAGCCAAAACTTTATCCATGAAGCCACTTTTTAATTGGCAGCAAGAGGAAAGGGACCAAATATGACAAACCATTTCTTCTTTACTCCCATCAGGCTATGCTTTTTGCTCTACCACACTTTTCCACAGTGACCCATTTCTACCATAAGAAATATAAAAGCTTAGTATTTTCTTCAGGTCTTTCTTTCCTGATCAAGGCTCCCAAGCCACATAAAACATATTAAGTAAACCTGCATGCTTTTCTCAAGTCAATCTATCTTTGTCAGATTTTCTCTTGGATGCAGCCAGTCTTTAAGAAGCTTAAGGAAGAAAATTTCCTTCCTTCTCCATTAATTCTCTGTATTAAATCACACCGCACTTTGAATTCTTATGGAATTTTTTACACTTAATCTTAAGTAATTTACCATATTAGATTTTCACCATATTCCAAATACTGAGAATTTAAAATAGAAAACCCTTTTTAAAATTAAATATTATTTAAAGCATGTTAAACTCTAGGAAGTAGGCAAGTCAGCCAGAAAAAAATCAATATCTTCATTTCTTTGTAAGAAAAACTGTACTATACCTTATACTAAATGAACAGGTGATTCAAATGACTTGATTTCCTGTTTTCTCAGAAGTAGCTAAAGCTATCCATTTATGATTTATCAGTAGTAAGTAGTTATTATACTGTGAACAGTGGCCACTCTCCATCATTTGTCATTTTGGAGCCACTGTCTCTATCTACAGCTCAGGGTTACAGCTGCAGCAAGTTCCCAATGGACCTCAGCCTGATTAGGTGCCAAGGTACTATGTGATAATTACATCCTTAGTGTTTGCTCCAAAACTTTCTGGATTTTCATGACTTTCAATAAGATAATTATTTAAAAACCCTTACTAAGTCCAGTTTTTGAACATTAACATAATACAAATGGTTAACAATTAATGGTGTCTTAGTTATTTTTCCACTGCTGGCAAGAGACACATGATCAAAACCATCTTATAAAAACCATCTATTTTGGGGTCTTTCTTAGAGTTTCAGAGGGTGAGAGCATGGTCATCCCAACAGGGAGCAAGGCACATGGGCATCTTATCTTTCTGTTGGAAGCAGTGAGAGCACGAGAGACTGGGGCTGGTGTGGGCTTTGAAACACCAAAGCCCAAGCTCCAGTGACACACGTCCTCCAACAGGGCCACTCATCCTAATCCTTTGTAAATAGTTCCATCAACTGGGGACCAAGAACTCAAACGCATGAGCCTGTGGGGCCATTCTCGTCCAAACCACCAGAAACAAGGAGTGTGAGTACTTTCAGTCCTTCTTGGTTGGTTTTCTGTCCCCCTCCTCTTTCTCCCTGGTTTTTCTCCCAGTACTCCTCTTCCCATTTATTTTATTTTATCTTGTTACAATTTTGAAAGATGGAGCATTAACTGGACTAGGTGGTACCTGCATGAAATGCCAGCTCTTGGGAGATAGAAACAGAGGAACAGTAGTACAACACCAGTCTTGCCTACGTAGTGAGTTCAAAGCCAGCCTGAGCTACGTGAAAGTCTTTCTCAATATAAATAAAATGTAGGCCTTTGGTGACAGCTGCCAACTCTGCCATCTGCTCTTCTATGAAAACTCTAGTTACTTATGTTTTATTTTAGCTTCTATGGAGACCCCTATCAAACAGCCATTTATAAAGTAATTAATCTTAGAGTTCTCTAAAAGTAAACAATATAATCCACCTAAGTGTCACTGGCTTCACTAGAATACAATACATACACTTTATTCGAACCCTATGTTAGAGGTTCCTTGGAGACATGGGCTGAGCATTTGTCTTAGGTAATATGTGGGAATTAAGGAGAAAGAAAACATTATGCTTGCTTAATGACACCTGTTGGAGCTCCATGGTTCAGTGGATAAAGCCAGAAGCAACTATACCATGCACTTGCCATCGCCTGAAGCTCACTCAGCGAGGCAGCCCTTAGTTTCTCAGGTTTGGCCTGAGCAGAATGGGACAGGTGTATACGGTACACAAGTGTCCACAGGCTGCTGCCCTTGCTGCTCTGCAGAGCATGCTGGAAACAGGCTGGAAGATGCTTGGTTGCATTAAAATAAATGAAGTAAAGGAATTTGGCTTCCCAAGCAGTCCTTACCAGGGCCAGAAAAATACCTTAGACAAGCCTCGAAGTAACGGAAGCCAAGACAGTTGTCAAAGCTTAGCTATTGCATAGAAAGGGACAAAGCCAGAAAAAAAAAACAGGCTTGAAGAAGTATCATGTCCTATTCACTGTTTCTGTTTCCAGTTTCATGGATGGAAAACCTTGAGTGAAGTCAGTTTTAAAATTTGCATCCTATGAAACGTTTTCATTATCTGTTCCTACTACATTTGCTAATGGGATCCTAGGGGTCTCCTTCTCATGCTCAAGATGAACCAGAGAAAAGTTACATCCATCTGCACTTCAGACCAGCAGGCAGCATGGTTGAATTATGGCCACAGTAGTAAGATGGAGAGAGGAACTCAGGGGTTGATGATAAGAGCTCAAAGGAGCAGCCAGTTAAATATGAGTTGATCCTTAAACATTTGGACACTGAGGAAATTTATTTTCTATGCAAGTTTGGAAGATGCCCTATGTTTTAATGAGGTGGGCTTAAATCTGTGAGCATCTGATCACTGTAAACCTTATCAAACAATACACCTTCATTATTTTTCTGTTCAGTCACTGAGGCTTGCTATGAGAACAGCACAAACAGAAAAGTAAATGTACAAGTTTAGGGGCTGTGGCCATTTGTTTATTAATTAAAGAATCTAAGAAAGCTCTTTTTCCATAATTTGAAAAGCAATAAGACAAATTTAAAGTAGGTATACAGTTGCTCTGAATTTTCATATACTAGTGTCATTCAGGTATCAACAATGGGGAAAACCTACTATTCTATTAAGTTAAATTCTTCAGAATCTGTGTATGTGTTTGCATATCATATCAAGTCAATGAAAATCTCTCTCTCTCTCTCTCTCTCTCTCTCTCTCTCTCTCTCTCTCTCTCTCTCTCTCTCTCATCTCTCCTAGGTCTAACTTATGAGTAAGTTAATAAGGAAAGTTGCCTACTGACAACCAAGTCCAGGTTTGCTCTCAACTTTGTTAGAACTATCAAGTCATGTCAACTCTGTGGTTCATAGACTCAGTATCTCCTGCCAGAAGAACACATGGGTAGTTTAGGCTTCATCTCTGCCTAGAGATGACATCTTGAGAAATATCTAATGTTAAACAGGCACAAGCTGGAGCCTTATGCTTTATTTATTAGGTTCCTCACGTCTCACACAAAGACAGGACAGCCGAGAGCATATATTGACATTGTAAACAGTCTGTAAGCATTCACATTTCCAACCCTTTCTTTTTGTGTCCTAAATATCCTTAAAAGTTTTAAGTCTCAAACAAATTCAAAATCAGAATAACCTAGCAAATGAGCCCAGGCTCTCTCCTTCCCCTCTCTCCAACCCTTTATCCTCCCCTCTTCCTTTCACGTCTAAAGTTATTTTTAAGCTGATTATAGATGCAATCTCACCATGACTGTGTTGGGAAACAAAATGGAAAATAACCATATGCATGTAGACAATGGTGGCCATCTCTTACATTATTCACCTCTCAAGACATTTACAGTGCAGCATGTTTGCTTCAATATTTATATGCTAATATGTTTCCTAAGCTTTGCAAAAATTTAAATAAAAGCATTTTCAGATATTTACTTTAATTGTTCATTTTGCATAAAAGCATATTGTGCAGCACTTTTCATTTATAACTCAAGTTTCCATTTTAACAGCCAATGTCAGGGTTTCCCTATGACTGGTTTCAGTGAAAGTGTTTAAAATCTACAAATCAAAAGCATTAGCACCCCCTTGTGGTGGAACAAACTTACAGCACAAAGTAGTAGTCAATTTGCTTCCATTTTCTCTCTAATCCCACTGTAATAGTGAACATTCTATTTTTAAGTCAATCTGTAATGTGCAGCTTAAAAGACATTTTGATTATTTGCATGTGTGCGAGAATAACAAAACTTCTTCAAAATGTACAAAGTAATACACGAATTCATAGAGAAATTTAATACCGTTTGAATCTGTTACAGCACTCTGCTATGTTCATTACACTGTTAGCCTACACTTAAATCATTCTAATTAGTAATGATTATTCTTGGCTTTATCATTAAGGTTTTTATATCAGTTTATGTCTATGCTATTCACGCTGGACTTGAACTCACTATGTAGCGCATCCTGGCCTAGTTTGCCCACCCCCTTTTCTGAACTCTGCAATTACAGACACACTCCCCACTATATCCAACTTTTAATTGACCCTTGAAATTTGATTTTCAGTTTTACTTTTGTATTTGTGTACTATACTAATCAGCTGTGGTTTTGGTTAATGGAAAATGATGATTTAATAAATGTGGGAGGCGCCCTTAAAGTCTATGTCTGAGGCTGCTAATATTGGCATATCTAAGGGGCCTATTGATAATAAGCACCACTTAATAAAGACAATATTTAAATTTTTATATAATGCAATGGAGGAATTCATAAATATTTCATATGACTACTTAAACAGAAAATAGAGATATTATTTTAGGAATTAATTATACTTTTATGAGGCAAGAGTTCATTGTGTTGTCCAGAATAACTTGAAACACAGGGTCTTCCTGCCTCAGCACTGTGCAAGTTGAGAATGCAGCTAACCTATTCCACCATTACTGGGAAAAATGTATTTTTAAAAAGAGAAATACCTTAGGAAATGAATTGATTTATATGTATTTTCTTATATTATTAAGAAGTTCACAAAATGTCCAACTTACATATGCTTTATTATTTTCCAAACGCTAAAACAAAAGCTATTCTGATATATATTTACCTTTAAATATTTCCTATCTGATAAATTTTTTAACAGCAATTTCTACTTGAATGATGAATCAGTTAGAAGGATGAATTTTGACCACAGGGCTTTTATCAGCACCAGTTATCAAGACAATGTGCATTTAGTGCAGTAGTTGGTACACGGTCAACTCTGTAATCTTTAGTTTACTTGGCTATTATATCAAGGCATCAACTATGGTTTTTAGGCAGTGCCTCCAACCATGATAGAATTATTAATAAAGTTTTACATTTTATATTGACACATAGAAATCTAAAATATGCCCATATAATAAACTTTTATGAAGAGAACGATGACTAACAACGATGATGTAGGCAAAGGTTCCTTTCCCTGCTAAGGCACTCTCCTTGTGACCTGACATATTATGTGGGCATCTGAACATTTTCAGTTGTTTCATGCCACTATGCCTGCGCAGAGGTCAGAGAACAACACACAGGATTTGGTTCTCTCCTTTGATCTTTTAGGTCTCAGGAATCAAATTCAGGTCATCAAGTTTGGCAGCAGGAACTTTTACTCTCCGAATATTCCAACCAGCCATTAAAGAAACATTCTAAAGCCTCTTAGTTTCATTAATTTCCATCTCTAAATTTGTATGATATTTAGCAAAAAAACCAAAATAAACAAACAAACTTGAATAACATACATATAAACATAATTTATATGTATATATATTCCAATATATTTTGGATTTTCACCTTTATCACAGAGTCTAAGTATCCTTAAATCATCAGCAAAAAGTTATTATTTCTTTTAAAATATTTTAGAATATGTCCATATAATTATAATTTTGTAATAATAATTATTTCTAGATGAGAAAGTGGGTAATACAAGAGCTGTATGTGTTTGCTTGTATGTCAACATAAAATACTATTTAATAAGTATTGAGTAAATGGTATAATACCTTGAATAATGTGTTACAAATAAAAGTAATTATTGTGACTGTCTTAGAAAACTTAAGGGATAAGAACTATTTTTGATGTATAAATAACACACTTTCACTTATTAAAAAGGAGAAAAGAACTCAGGACTGCCTTTGACATGAACTCTGGTGCAGGTGATTTGATCACTGCCCATAGGCAGAAAGGTCCTGTGGGCACACAGACGAAAGGGTTGCAGACTATCCAGATGAGACCTGATAGGCTGTGGTCAGATGGTGAAGGAAGAGGCCCCACCTCTCAGAGATCTAGTGGAGGGGAATAGAGCAGAAAAGGGAGGAAGGGTGGGAACAGGAAGATAAGAGCAAGGGGATTACAATCAAGATGTAATATGAATAAATTATAATAAGAAAAAAAAGTAGAAAAGAAAAATATTTATTAGCATTGTGTTGTTCTAGTCCACTACACTCAAAGGGATCATGCATTGTCCTTCAAATAGTTCAAGTGAAAAAAATCAAAATGCACAGACTTTGATAACTGGCCTTAGAACTGGAAATCAATTATTAAACAGAATTAAGTCCCCATAAAGGGATAGAACTATAGCTCTCGAAAGCCCGTAGATCCCTAAAGGACATGGCATGTGGAAAGTCATGTTTACATTGGTCTACTCAACTAGAAGACCACCATTGGCTGCTGTCCCCAGAGGGGTGAGCACTTCAGCCCCTACCCAGACTTGTGCTATCATTGCATTGGAGCTGTTGGAATCAATCACATACCCTACCTCTAACACCTCTTCACGTGAAAGGTAAGACTCTGTCGCTAATGTCCAGTGCTTAGCATTACCGCCAGCAATGCCAATGGTCTTGGAACTACAAGGAGGCAGAAACATAACGCAAGCAAGTAATGAAATGACAGCATGTATGATTAGAAAATGACCGTGTTTATAGTGACAGAAGTAGCAGTATAAACTGAGGAACAACAGGAAGAGTGGCTGGAGAGCAACTGTTAAAATTTACTTTTAGCCGTAGTTGTTTATTTTGTGCTGGCTTAGGTGTGTAAGCTATCTCGTTGGCATTTTAATATAATTACCAGGAATGAGAATGCACCGTGCCAGCTGTCTAACAATAAGGACTATTTATAAGTAAAAACTTGTAAACTTATGACACTGTTGGCACCTTCCTCCTAATGATATTTCCAACTTATAATGGTGTGTTTTTCTTCATTTGTAGACATTAAGATGTATAAGCTAATAATCACATGTCATTTTGAATTTAGATCTTACATAAACTTATTATTTTACTTAAAATAGCTTCCAGCTGCCAAGCCAATAAATATTAAAATTTCTATACACAGGAAAGTAAAGAAATTGCTATTTGCTTGATTTAATTTTGAAAGACATTTTTCACTGAGGAAACTCTAACAAGCACGGAAAAATCTTTCAGTGTTGGCTCATTTGGAATCTATTCTGCTTTTGAATAAATTATCACTGCTGTTAGGTTTTTTGACAAGTTAAATGATAAAATCTGGGGGCTGGGGGTGCAGCCTGAGGGTAAAATCCTTGCCTAGGCTTTGGTTTGATCCCTAGGACTAGGGAAAGAAGTTAAAACAGGTACACAAAGTGAAGCAGAATTGCAAATCAGATCTCCCGGTAGGTAGGATGGTAGTAGCCTCTCCCGCATGTGTTTTGAGTTTATGTGAAACGAGAGACAAATGCAAGCATTCAGTTCTTACATATAAACCCAAAACAGTAACAAGTGTGTTGTTTCTGTGACTTAAACTGCTAGGATGCTACCTAGCTGACTTTGTGTCATCTTCGCACTGGATCTCCCTCCCTGCAAAAATAAATAAATAAGTAAGTAAGTAAGTAAATAAATAAATAAACAAACCAAAAACAAAGGTTTAAGGGAAGAAGTTTTGTTTGATGCACAGATTCTTAGGTTTCAGGGCATACTTGGTTAGCTTTATTACTTTGCGAGGTGTGTGTGTGTGTGTGTGCAGAAAAGTATCTAATGTGAGGAAGTTCACAGGGGAGACGAGCTTGGAGCAGCTAAAGGAAAATGAGAGGCAAGGCCAGGGTACCCATATCTGCATCCAAACCAAGTTCTGATGACTTCCAACTCCCTTTGTTAGGTTTGCTTCCTAAAGGTTCCACTATCTTCCAACAGCACCATCAGCCGGGGACAAAGCCTTAATGAGGTTCAAAATTTTAATAACTGTAAGCAACATAATCTGTTCTGGATTTCAAAAGCTGAAGCACAATGAATTGCAACAGGGAGGGCCTTCACTGCACGCTACAGTGAGAAAGAAACAAAGGAACCATGTGAATTTGAAACACTGTATAGTATTCTTATTCTAGTTTTCTAAGCCAAGTGAAAGAGTGTAGGATGGATATGTCGGGCATGTGACTAACCCCTGATTAAATAATGATAGAGGATATTTTATAGTGAGAAAAATGATAAGGTAAAGAGGATTTTTAAATTAGTTTGCTATAATGCTACTTTTCAATACTTTTCCTATTATTTTGGATAAAGATAAATCTATTCTTGACTTACAGGTTTGCACAAATGTAGAACTAACTGATAATATGGGAAAATTGAATTAAATATTTACAAATATTATAAACCATGGTTAACAATTCACAAAACACACTGAAGAGAATATAAGTTTATTGAATGCCAATGACATTAACTAAAACATAATTTAGTGGTCAGATAAACCTGAGAAATTACAGGATAATGACATTTGCTTTGGATCAGTGACTGTTGCCCTTCTTCAAACCTTTACTCATCAGATGTTCACTGAAAACCTACTAGACAGACAGGAATGTAATATTAATAGTTTAGAATTGTTGTTTGATGACAGGCTTCCACTTTTCTCTTAAGGAACATCTCATAGGCTTGTGTTCTGAGATGAACTTTCTATGTGGTAATACAAATATCCCAATAACTAAAATTAAGTTTAACTAAAATCATTGTAAAACTGTATGTTTAGAGTATATTTTAAAAGATCACTGAAATGATTAGTGAATGACAAGGAATCACTAAAACATATTGATTATATATGAGCCAAGAATGTTTAGACATTGAACATGGAGGTGGGAATAAAGAAGTATTAAGTAATATGCAGGGTGGGGCTCTAAAGCTGCGCTGTACTCAGTTCTTTGAGAGCCACCATTCATCCCATCACTGTGTGCGCAGAAGCATGGTCACCAACGTAATGTTAGAGGACCGCACATTACTTGGTAGTATTTGCCCAAAACCAAAAATCATCACACTGTGTCAGTCAGATCACCATATTTTGTCTAGGATACTACATTAGAGAACTCTGTAGCTGTCAGCAAATACATCAAGAGGAAACAAAACATCATCTATACATGTCAATTTTTTTTCACACATCTGCAGCTATGGTTGAACAGTGATGCCAGTCACTGCTGGGCATTGATGAGAGCCTGGCTCTTAGCTAGAGATTCGATATGCATTGGTTCTATGCGTTTCTCACCATTCTTTGGATAAACAATTAGCCATCAACATTCTGCCTATGGGAATAAAGAAACACAAGACAGAAGTGTTAACATGTAACATGTTGGCTTCCAGTGGTCTCATCTACAGCCAGCACATTGCATTTCCATCTAGTTTTCCTTTTCTAATGCAAATGACAGACATGGTCCACACCCAGGAGTTGGAGAGAGCACTGTGTTCTGAGTACAGTAGGAGGAGATGGACTGTATAACACACAGGTAAGTGTATGGATACAGAAGAGAAGAAAGAGCTGGAGTTAATATAAAAGTACATTTAACCAGAGTAATTCAAGAAGAGAGGCTTGGGCTAGTACAAGTCCTATGAATTAGGGCATTGCAGAACAGTTGCAGCACATTAGAGTTCTTGGCAGAAAGAAAGAAGGCTTGAGGGAGCCATGATCACTGTTCTAAAGTACCTCAGGGGCTTGTAGGAAAAAGATCTATGAATTATTAAGAGTTGCCTCAGGAGACCTAAACAATAGAAAATGCTCTATTAAAAACAATCAGGCGATGCACTGTCATTATTCTGAAACACATAAAGTGAGTCAGGTGCTAAGCAGCAGTCATCACACTGCAATCCTGCAGAGCTGAGTACATTTAGAACCTGGACAACAGGCATACAACACAACCAGACAGCAGGCCTACAACAAAGCAGACAGCAGGCCTACAACCCAATCAGAGAGCAGGCACACAACTCAACCAGAGAGCAGGCTTACAACCAAGCAGACAGCAGGCCTACAACCCAACAAGACAACAGTTATACAACCCAAACAGACAACAGGCCTACAACTCAACCAGACAGCAGACCCACAACCCAACCAGACAGCAGGCACACAACCCAACCAAACAGCAGACCTACAACCCAACCAGACAGTAGGAACAAAACTCAACCAGACAGCAGGCACACAACCTAACGAGACAGCAGGCATACAACCCAACCAGGCAGCAGGCTTACAACCAAGCAGACAGCAGGACTACAACCCAACCAGACAGAAGCTATGCAACCCATCCAGATAGCAGGCACACAATCTTCCCAACCCCCTTCCCAGACACCCTCTGTGTAACCCAACGAGACAGCAGGCATACAACCTACCCAGACAACTAGCAATCTACCCAACCAGACAGCAGGCTACAACTCAATTAGACAACAGCCACAAACTAACCATAGTGTTCATAGTGCACTCAAGTACAGTAGTCAAATTTAGGACAATAAAATACTTTTAAAAAAGTATTACTCAAGATGGCTCCAGGAGGGGCAATATTTCTCTGAACTGATAAAGTATCATATATGCAATGATCAAAATGTAGATCATTGAAGTGGAGTTTGTTCCTGGATCATTAATGTCAGGATTATGCATTTTCTCTCTCTCTCTCTCTCTCTCTCTCTCTCTCTCTCTCTCTCTCTCTCTCTCTCTCTCTCTCTCTCTCTCTCTCTCTCTCTGTCTCTGTTTTGTGGAAGCAGTGATTATAAGAATACTGTAACACAAAGGCCACAAATGTAATTAACTTTTGTATTTATAAGGCGAAAATGTGAGATGCACATTACAACCTGCAGAGATGGTACTATTTTAATGACATCATCTAGAAACAGCTATGGATATCAATTACTATAAAATATTTAATAATTTGTTTGATTGAAGCACTATGTGTATATATGTATACATATTCAACATTATTGTCAATATCTAAAACTTCCATATTGATTTTTATAGTAGATAGAACCCTTAGTAATATATGTATATACTTAAATCTGTGTGAGCAGCAAAAATGAGCACCTCAGTATCCTTAACATTACAGTATTGATAAGGCCAGCTGGCAATTTTTCTAAAAGTCTTCCTGATATGTACACACTAGTTTAAGCATGATATATGAGCCTACATAGAGAAAGAGGCTTTTTTCTCTTTGTCTTTGCATGTATATATGTGTGTGCATTTTGCTCATGTAGGAGGATATATTCCAACCCGTGAGTGCACATGCATAAGCTAGCAGCCCATATTGAGTACTTTTCCCCATTGCTCTCTACTTTATTTCTGAGACAGAATGTCTCACCATTTCAGCTATCATGGCTGGTAGTAATCCTCAGGTATTCTCCTGTCCCTGGCCATCCAGGGCTAGAACTACAGGCTATGCCTGGCCTGTGGGTACTGAGCATGCAAACCCAGGCTCTCATGCAAATGTGGCAAGCATTGTATTCATGGAGACTGCTTCCAAAGCAACTCTTTCCCCCTTCTAAATATACACTCTCCTGCAAAGGCCACCTGCATGGCGTTCATCCACTGCTAACAGAATAAGCACTGCAACTCAAGGCTGGTTGCGAAAGTATGTTATGGTCTCACATGATCCACACCAACATTTAGCTGAAAGAATAACAGCTAGAATTTAGATACGCATGAAATGTTCCTTAACCTAAAGGGTCCTTGGAGCACATTGAGAATGGCTTTCCTAATGGATCATAATGCTGCAAAGAGACCACCACCAATCAAATCTGGCCCTGTGGCTGAGAGGTCTCTGTCTAGGCAAAGGCACAGGGCTCTCATGTGGACAAGAAGTGAACTGGTGCTGCCTTCTTGGTGTTACCCAGCTTGAGTTATGTGTGCTCTTGTTAATCTCATTTTTCCCTCAAGAACAGACAAAATTCTCCCTCCAAGATTCTACAGTTAAAGCTTCTCCCATGAGCCTTCACAACCAGTTGAAAGATAGCAAAAGTAGGCTGCATAGCATTCTCTTTGATAAAAGAAACTCTGGTATGCAGATCTGAAGCCAAATATTTAGCAAACACCATCTCATTTAATGCTTTTGCCCATGGTATATAATATATTAATTTCTAATTTAGAAAGAACATCACTGGAGTTAAATGGCACTTCTGATACCTTGCTCTGCATATATATGGCAAAAGAATCTTCCTGAATTCTAGGTTATGCCCGAGCAGCTGTGGCTAGAATAAGAGACTGCTGGTTCTCTGCTGATGGCTGTTTAGTTGGCACAGGGATACTGGTAGCAAGAGGTTAATGGCATATCATTAGGATTAGATTTCATTCCATCACTATGAGGGAAGTCATTAGTAAGTCAATTTAGGGGCAGAAATGGCTAAGAGCTTTGGAACTTTCAACCGAGGTTGCATGCTCCTTTGACTTGACACCTATGTCTACACAGAAACATCATGGTGAACAGGCATGGCAGAGAACAGCTGCTTGTTGAGAGCTAGGAAGTAGAAGGAGAAAGACAGAGAGAGTCCAGGGATAAGATATACCCCTGAAAAGCACATCCTCACTGACCTAAGCTCCCCAAAACCCTATCTTCTAATACCCCATCTGACTATTAACTTACCTGTAGCTTAATCACTAAATGAACCCTTTTATGAGATCAGTGCTCCCTTGACCCAATATCTTTCCATAATGATAGCAACTGGGAACTAAGATTTCAATCCGGAGCCTTTAGGAATAACACCTAGTACCTACCTCCTAACATGGAGCAAGGGTTACTGTAAGATGTGCAGCACTAGGCAAGAGAAGTGCAGCTGATTTTGAATCCAGCTCCAAAGTCACAAAAAACTAGGGTTGCGTAAGGATCACATGCCTAACCTGAAGTGGGCACAGAGATAATGTTGCTGCAGGCTGACCCCATTGCACCATCTGCCTAGGTGGGGCATGCAGCTCCTTTTCTTGTCCCTACGGTTGAGTCTGTTCTGCTTAGCGCCAACAGCATGGCTAGGAAAACACACTTGATGAGGAGCTTCTTAGAGATGAAAAGCAGACAGAAGATACAAGAGAAGAAATGAAGAAACCAAGGGAAACCATGAAGATCATCCCAAAGCTTGTATTTTCATAATCCAGATTCATCTTCTCAACTCTATCTGCTGGCCATGGCCAATGGCTCTGCAGTCATGTTGATGTTTGTCCTCTGTTAATGTTTCTGCTTGCTTCCAAGGAAAACACTGACTTTTAAAAAAGATGAAATTCAGGTTTTCAGAGAATTATTTTCAGATCTTAGGAGCCATGAGGGAAAGAGCTGCGGGGGGGGTGGGGGGTGGGAATAATCCATGAGAGGGGATGGTCACTGGGAGACAGAAATGAAAGCCCTGTGGAAGCACTGGTACTAACAGCAGCAGTGGTAACATTCACTGGTGATGGAGTTTCCTATATCCAGATTGGTTGCCAGTCAATGGGGGGTGGGGGGACATATCTTTTCTTCAGCAGCTGCTTCCAGCCACTACAGTCAGCCGTTCTGTCCTCCAGCCATCCCATGAGCTGAAGCAGAGATAACTTGTTTAACCCTTAATAATAGTAACTGCCACTGTCGTCATGAACTCAGCTATGGAATTCGTACTACATCCACCCAGCTTTGTACAGGTTTTCTCCTGGGTTCTGTTCTTGTGGAGATCAAGGTTATAAATGGTACAGGGGACCCTTGCAGGGGTTCTGGGTAAAGTAAGGGAAGCCATGAACAAGGTGTTCCGGCCAGGAGATCAGGAAGCCTAATTTCCCAAAGCCTCTGGAGTTATTGGCTGATGTCTGCTGTGGGTCTAGGGGAAAAGATGGCTTATCTTGGCCATCTCTGCTATTACAAGAAATGAGGTGGTGTTCCAGCAGGCCTCTGTGGGTTCTTGTTTGCCTTTGCATGCTCAACATCTCATATCTTTCTATTTTTTTTTCATGCTTTATCTGAGAACTTCAGCCTAATAGTGAAAGAAGCAGCTCATAGACTGCTTATCCAGACTGTGAGCTGTGTGTGAGTACTCTCAGACTGCATCCAATCCACCTGCATGTCATCAAAGGCCACGACTACTCCTGTGTTCTGTCTGTTCCACTCAAAGGACTTTTGGTCCTTTCAGAATGCAAGTGGAGCAGGGATTTCTTCTTAAGTAAGGCCAAGTAGACTGAGACTGAAAGCTTTGATGTAGAACCCAATCATTATTTTTATGATTCAATAAACCTGGTGGTTATGTATCTGATAACTGGTCAACCTAGAATTTAGATTCTGCCTCAATCAATGAACCCCTAAACCCTCAAACTCTACTCTTATTATTAACCTTATGGTCTCTCCTAATAGTTTTTATATTTAATATTTGGGTAATTCTTACTAAAACCTAAGGCTTAATATACCAATTCCTCACAAAAATAAAATTTGAAATAATATAGGCAAAACTTTAAAAAGAGAAGAAAAGCAAACTAAAGGGACTTGAGAATGGATGTACAGAGGTCAACTTCTACCCACTGTCTGTCTTTCAAAATAAAGCTCTATTGGGATGCAGCCTTTCTTAATTGATGGACATTGCCATCCATGCAATGGCAGAATTAAATGGTTATTATCTAGGACTTTAGGAAAACTCATTCTCTTATTCTGTTCTGGAAACTATGTAGTCACTTAGAAAAATAGGTCTAAAACTAATATGTCATTGTTTCCTATTTTAAGAAGTCTTTTTAGAACTTCCTATATAAGAGTGGGGCATAAATAGCAAAACACTGAACTTCTATAAAATTTCAAACATACCTTTAATGTAAATACCTGTGTACTGCTCATGAATTTGAGAGTAAATACTGAGCAAGACAAATAATTGCTACGGTTATAAAATATACTAAAGCATTTTACAGAAATGAAAACTAAGAATTTAAAACCATCGAACTTCCCACTATCACACAACTAAGGTGACTGCACCAAAGTTAAAATCCAGACTCTATATAAGTGCCGGAACACCCTACCACTCTGCAGTCTGAGATAGGAGGATCATTATGAACTCAAGGACAGCCTGATTTGCACACTAAGTTCCAGGCCAACCTCGAACACAAATTTAGATTCTTTCTCAAAAAAAGAACTCTCAGTGTCTCAAATTCTTATTTAGCAATTAACTCAGGATCTCTCTGAAATATTTAAGAGAGTTTTGACACTAACTAAAGTAAACTAATATTACACACACACACACACACACACACACACACACACAAAGCAGCACTTAGTAGAAGTGTATGTAGAATTAAAAACACACCTTTGCAAGTAACTAAATGTACATAAAAAGTTGGAAATATCTTGGAAATTCCTAACAGAAAAAGATTTAAATGGAAACTAAAACCAATTTAAAAAATTATTTATTATTCATTCAGTAGTCTGCCTGTGTGCCAGAAGAGGGCACCAGATCTCATTATAGATGGTTGAGAGCCACCATGTGACTGCTGGGAATTGAACTCAGGACCTTTAGGAAGAGCAGGCAGTGCCCTTAACCTCTTGGGCCATCTCTCCAGCCCCTAAAATCAGTTTTTTTTTAAATCTTAAGTGTTCTACAATGTTCTGTTTAAAGGCAGAAACTTGAATAAGACTCCTACATAGCTATCTTTAACCTTAACTATTCCTTTGTAATTTGGACTTTCTTCTAAGCTGTTTTCTGCTCCACTTTACTCTCCTTCCCTCCTCTCTTCTCCTTTTCCTCCTCTTCTCACCTTTCCTTTTCTTCTCCATCTTAGACACAAAATTGAAGACCTGGTTTGCAGGGGCAATGTTGAGAAGCTGTTTGCAGAGTGACAAAAATATTTCCTTTTGCTTTTAGCCTGATCTCTAAGCCACTAGGGAAGCAGCCTTGTCACTACCCAGTTTGATTTGCTTCCAAAAATGTAATTGGATTCAACACTGAATACACAAGGACTATATACTAGAGATAAGTTAAAAAGGTGGCCACGATGTGGCCACATAGCCTCCAAGGATACAATAGTAAAAGAAAAAGTATGGGGCAAAGAAAATAGTTAAAACTCAACCAAAAGAAGTGAGAAGAGGGAAGTGATGGCACAATGTGCTGTAGATATTTCTGTCTGTTCTTGTCACACTAAAGAAAAGAAGTGGTCACTAACAGTGCTTCATTAGAAGTGTCCTGTTCTCTGGTAAGAGAATTGGATCCCAAAAGTAAGACCACCAAGGCAACCAGAAGCTTTTGCCTTCTTGTTCCTGTGCACTGATTTGATAGTAATCTTCCACAAAACATCAGTGTGAACCAGGGCTAGACTTCTGCTATTTATTCCTACAGAGATGCATGCATCAGGGTGAGAGACATTCACAGAAGACAGGTGACTGTCCAGCTCCTCACTCTGTCTACACACCTCAGAATGTGTGTGTGTGTGTGTGTGTGTGTGTGTGTGTGTGTGTGTGTGTGTGTGTGTGTATAACTCAGAAATACTTACCAATGATGCTGGGTAGTAGTAGTGCATGCCTTTATTCCAAGCAATTGGGAGACAGATCCAGGTGTGTTTCTATGAGTTTGAGGCCAACCTGGTCTACAGAGCAAGGCCAGGACAGCCAGGACAGCCAGGACAGCCAGAGAAACCCTGTCTCAAAAACAAAAAAACCCACAAAAAAAGAAACCCCACAAACAAACAAAAACCCAAAAAACAAAAACAAAAAGAAAAAACCAAAGAGAAATACCAATGAAAATCTACTCTATTCATAATCCCTTTCAGCTGTGCCTCTACTAACCATGTCAATCAGATTATTGGAAGCTTAATACAGTGAAAATCATGCAAATGAGAAATCTCTCCAATGTGCAAGAGGCAATCTACTCTTAAATGACTTACTTAGATCATTTTAAAAGGTTTATTTCTTTATTTATGTTTATTTATATGTATATAAGTCTCTGTGTGTATTTGTGTGCAATATTTGCATGCAGGCATGAGCATGCCAGATTGTGTTAGATTCCATGGGGCCAGAGTTACAGGTGGCTGTGAGTTAACTGATGTGGATGCTGGCGGCTAAACACAGGTCTTCTAGATGATTAGCAAGTACCTTTAATCACTGAGCCAGCATTCTAGGTTCTAGTTATCTGGTTATTTTAATTTTATGAGGATTTATTTTATTTTATTTTATTTTTAGAGAAAAGAGAAATTGTAGATTTATTTTTTATGTATACATTTACGTTACTACACATATATAAAATAAACTACATACAGCAAAAGGAACCACAGAACAATCAGAAATTACATTCATGTTACATTCATAGTATGTACATTATGTACATAGAATGTACATAGTATGTAAATTCAAACAATTTTGGCTGTTTGTATTTGACAACCTTGAAGAAAACATTTTCTTATCTTGGTGAGTCTAAATTTCTGAATGTAACTCAATATCTACCATATCTCATCTCTACCAACTTAAAACATCTATCTATACCCAAAAACATCCTAACTCCGAGACAACCAAGTTTAATTGTGAAACTAAACTATTTGGTCTTCAAGCCCACTAGAGACTTGAGAAGGAGCAAAATCAATCACCTGAGTAAACATGAAGTGTAGCTTAGCAGCTTTCATATTAAAAAACAAAAACAGAAATGGCAGAGACAGTTTGCTACCTGGAGAGTCATCCATAACTCCTCTCTAAAACCTTGGAACATCATCTTCAGCCTTCTGGCTGGGTATATCTGACCGACATATTTGTGAGGCAGGAACTACTGAGGACATGCTTTCCCTGTCTCGGCAGGGCTCGGCCTTCAACTCCTTTTGGATCCAAGCTTGCTAAGTTTTAGGCAGAATTCTGTCAGTGGTTAAAACAAAGACATTTTGCCTAGTGGCTTGTTTGCCACATTTGAAGCCATCTCCATAAGGGGGTTCACTGATGCTCATTGTCATCCCTCAGGTAGGCTGGGTGCTGCCAGGATCCAAACTGTCTTATTGTCAAAGATTCATTAAAACAATATAAGCATCTTTAAATGCCATATTCTGTAGGACTCTGAGGTTTTTTAAGACCTTATCTAAGTATTTTACCTTATCTGTCTATAGAATCACACCTATCTGCTTCATCTAGGATGTGTGTCCTCATGATATAAATAGACTAGTAATTGAAATGACCACGATTTGATCAGTTGACAACGTACATGCCTAACTTACTTGTCCTATACAGCGTGCAGTAGGTTTTCAAAGGATTGGAGGTAAACCTTGTATTCTACTTGAGTGGTGTGGGTACAATGCCTCACATTAGCCTATCAATATATATAATGTGTGTGAAGAATAATCTTAAATTTGAGTTCTATGTCAATGTATCAAAATTAGACTTACTTTTTAGTCAATGTACAAATTTCTATACCATTCAATTAAAAATAACCTTGTGAGCACAGTTAAGACCTTAGGTTGCGGCAACAACTCAATAACCTACTTTTTGTCCTATCATTCCTACATATTTTCATATTCTCCCTTCTTTCTTCCAGGCCCTATCTCCAATCCTAAGAAAGAAAGATAAAGGAAAAGAAAGACATCCCTAAGTCCATTCTTGTTTTCTTTCTGGATAAGACCAATAGTAGCTTATAACCAACTCCCAATAAAAATAAATATCTAAAGCACAAGAAAGCAACTAAAAATCCTACCTTTTAAATTTTTCTGTAATATTGCTGGCTCCATCCTCAATACCTCCTAAAACTGTGTCCACATGTTTTGTTGTATCTCTCATCAGTATTGTTATTATTAAAGAATATATCAATTCCCTCACCCATATGAGAAGGTTTTTAAAACTATAACAGGTTTTACTTAAGTTCAAGTGAAACAGAATATACCATCAGACACATGCTGAGCATTGAAAATGTCCTTTTTCCTATTCCAATTTCAACTTTCTCAAGCAAGTAATCCAAAATATGAAACACAAGCCCTCTAAAATCTTTTAGCTGGATTTCTGCTCCCTTTATGCCTCTGGGACCTGCAGTTCATCCTATTTAAGGAAACAAGAAAATACTTTTAAAAACTCTGAAGACTTAGGCTTTTATTTTAATTGTCCACAGGTTTTGGCTGTGGTACATGAAAGCTTCTTACAATGCTTCTAATGAAAAAAAAACACACAATGATATATATATATATATATATATATATATATATGCGTGTATATATGTATATATACATATATATTCATGATATGATGTGTAAATTTTAGTTTCTATACAAAGTCAGTTATAATTAATTTTATTCCTTCTCAAGTCTCTGATGGGTTTGAAGACCAGATAGTTTAGCCTAGTTGTTTAGGGGTTGAGATATTTTTAGGTCTAGATAGATGTTTTAAGTTGATAATGACAAAATATGATAGATATTGATTTGCATTCAGAATTTTAGACTCACCAATATAGACAAGATTTTTTTCAAGGCTACCAAATACAAGTAGCCAAAATACTATGAATGTAATATATAAAAAATATATTATAGTATATAATTCCTGATTGTTTCATGGTTCTTCTTGATGTAGGTAGTTTATTGTATATATGTATAATAATATAAATGTACGTGTAAAATATTTAAGAAAAACAAGAGAAATGTCTATTATGTTATGTAAAAAGAATTTTCTTTTAATCCAAAGTGTGGGACATGGAGATGCTTTTAGTTTGTCCACAGCTGACAACAGCCTCTTGCAGCTCAGAGAAAGGTGTGTTATTTACCAGCTATAATTAGTTTAACTCCCAGGACTATGAGAGCGTATAAATTCAAGATCCAAGAGGGGCTTGAAGAGAATGCATCCAGATTGCTTTGAGGAGATGGTTAGAGGAAGAAAAATGCTACTGGTTCATTAGACTGCTGGACATTCTGATGATTGAAATTGGCATTGCCTTAATGAACTCTACAACCTTAATCAGGCAGAAGTACCTAAAGAGAACTTCCCCCTCTCCCTTCCAACCTCCTTTCTTTCCTACCTAGTGTTGGTGGCTTGGTGGCAGGGAGGTAGAGGCATTAAGGAACTCCAAGGAAAAAGTAGTATTAGAGGGGACTACACATGGCACCTAGTTGTGGCTAGGCATAATGGAAAACTTGGTTTTTAATGCCATAGAGAAGACAGTAGGTTCCAAAGGAATGAAAATACTGTTTTAGGATGTCAGCAAAATCCAAGAGGGCAATTGTGTTTTTTTGTCTTCTTCCTGTATTCCATTTTTTAAAAATTTTGAGAGAACAAACAATTGAAGAAGTTGTGAGTGGATATGAAGGGATCTGAGAAACAAAAAATGCATGAAATAGAAAAAACAGAAGTGTCACTCACTTCTCTCATTTTGGAAAGAATTGCAGAGTTAGCTGTGCAACAAAAGAGTTTGTTGTAGAGATGGAAGCACTTGGGAAGAAAACTATGCCACTGGTAAAGGGAAAACAACAATTCACACCTGCTAACTGAGAACCAGAGTTTCCCAGTTTTGCCATTCTACCCTGTTCCACACACTTTCCCTGCCAGGTGCCTAGAGGCCCTGAGTGAGGCAAAGGGCTGGGAAGAGCAGGAGACTGTATAGGACAAAAGGGTGAATCTTTAACCAAATGCACTGCCAGAGGATTTGCTTGGGACTACAAAATCACCAGCAGTTTCCCCAGTAACTGTGTAGCGTATGCCTGCTAATGATGGTGGTCATTATTATGATGAGATAACATGACATCCAATAGAAATGTTAGGTTTAAAGTGTTTTTTAAAGAGTCTATTGTGTCCAATGGAATGCATTCCCCATTCATTAAACAAATATTAAGTAACTGGGCTACTCGGAATTATTCCCCAAGATTGGAAGGGATTAGCATCAGCTGTGCTAGAAACTGGTCAATAATTACAATGGTAATCATGGCAGAGAGATGAAGCCACAAAAATAGAACCACAAAATATAGCTAGAGGGATAAATGTTAAAGATCTCACTATAGATAGTTATGAGCTACCATGAAGTTTCTGGAAATTGAACTTGGGATCTTGGGAAGAGCAGCCAGTTCTCTTAACCTCCAAGCCATCTCTTCAGCCCCCTAGTTGCAAACTCTTAATGATTTTCAAATTTTAATGGGAGATGTTAAGTGGCTGAGGCCTACAATTGGGTTAACTACATATGAGTTAAGTGATTTGTTTCAAACATTACAAGGAGATTCAGATGTAAATAGTCCAGAATGTTCAGCGACTAAAGTACAAAAGGAGTTAACTTTGGTAGAACAAAGACTACAAGATGCATCTATATGCTGGAGCATTTTCTGGGTATATTCCAAGGAGTGGAATAGCTGGATCTTGAGGAAGCCCTATTCCCAGTTTTCTGAGATAGCACCAGATAGATTTCCAAAGTGGCTGTACTAGTTTGCATTCCCACCAGCAATGAAGGAGTGTTCTTCTATCCCCACATCCTCACCAGCATGTGGTGTCGCTTGAATTTTTGATCTTAGCCATTCTGATGGGTGTAAGATGGAATTTCAGAGTTGTTTTGATTTGTATTTCCCTGATGACTAAGGAGGTTGAGCATTTCTTTAAGTGTTTCTCAGCCATTTGATATTCCTCTGTTGAGAATTCTCTGTTTAGTTCCAAGCCCCATTTCTCAATTGAGTTATTTGGTTTGGTGGTGCTTAATTTCTTGAGTTTTTTATATATTTTGGATATTAGATCTTTGTCCGATGTAGGGTTGGCGAAGATCTTTTCCCAGTCTGTAGGCTGTCGCTTTGTTCTCTTGACAGTGTCTCCATCTATTCCACTCCTTGGAATATACCCAGAAGATGCTCCAGCACACAACAAGAAACTTTGCTCAACCATGTTCATAGCAGCCTCATTCATAATAGCCAGAACATGGAAGCAGCCTAAGTGTCCCTCAGTAGAAGAATGGATAAAGAAACTGTGGTACATATACACTATGGAATACTGCTCAGCTATTAAAAACAAGGAATTCCCGAGATTTGTGGATAAATGGATTGAGCTAGAAATGATCATAATGAGTGAGTTAACCCAGAAGCAGAAAGAATCAAATGGTATATACTCACTCATATCTGCATACTAGCCCAAGGGGCATGTCCCACGAAAGCCTTCACTTACCAGGAAACTGGCACAGGGGGGAGGACATCCTATTGGGACTCTAGATGAGAGAAGCATGGGAGAATAGCAAAGTAGAAGGATCCAGAGGGTCCTAGAAACCTACAAATAGAACATTATGATAGACAGATTTGGGCCCAGGGGTCCCGCTCAAACTAGGCATCAGCCAAGGACAATACAGGCGGTAAACTTTAAACCCCTACCCAGATCTAGCCAATGGACAGAACATTCTCCACAGTTGAGTGGAGAGTGGGGTATGACTTTCACATGAACTCTGGTGCCTTATATTTGACCATGTCCCCTGGAGGGGGAGACTTAGTGGCACTCAGAGGAAGGAGAGCAGGCTACCAAGAAGAAACCGTATGAGCATATACAGGGGGAGGAAATCCCCCTCAGAAACAGTCATAGAGGAGGGGAATAAGGGAAAAATGGGAGGGAGGGAAGAATGGGAAGATACAAGGGATGGGATAACCATTGATATGTAACAAGAATAAATTAATAAAAAATTAAAGAAAAGATGCATCTATAGATCAAATTGATCTTAAGCTTGATTGTAGTTTGGTTGTTTTGCCTTCAACTCATTCTTCTGCTGAGCTTATGGTGCAAAGAGGAAACAGTATTATGGAATGGATTTCTTAGCACATAAAGTAAAAAAAAAAAATTAAAATGTACATAGAAAAGGTTTCTGAATTGATTATAAAGGGTAGAATAAGACTTCATCAATTGTCAGGAACAAACCCAATCAAAATTATAGTGCTTCTTAATATTGCTGAGATTATGTCTTTGTGGGGGAATAAATGAAGATTGGCAAAGAGCTTTTAGTAAGTATTTGGGAGAAATTAATAACAAATATTCTAAAAGCAAATCTATACAGTTTTTAAATAGAGAACTAACTGGATTCTTCCACATATTGTAAAGGGAACATCAATCCATGAGGCACTTACTTTCTGTACTGATGCAAACAAGATGGGGATGGCAAATTATAAGTCAGACAAAATAAAAAGGTAATCCATATACCTCAGTTAAAAAACCAGCATTGTATACAATCCTTATAGTATTATTAGATTTGCCTGAATCTTTTAATATACTTACTGACTTTCAATATGCAGAAGGATTTGTTGTACATGTAGAAACTGCTCAAAATTTCCTGATAACTCAGAATTAACTTTGTTATTTATGCAGTTCCAATAGGCCATCAGAAGTAGAAACTATCCATTATATATCACCCATATTCAGTCTCATACAGTTAGCAAGGTGCAGAGAAATGAGGAAATCAACCAGTTACTAATAGGAAGTATGTAAGAAGCCTCATGAAAAACACCCTGTTTAAAAAAAATCCCACCATGTTAACAGTAAAGGTTTAAAAAAATTCTCTATCACTTGGCAACAAGCCAAGAAATAATTTTTAAAAATGTGCTACATGTTCTCTCTATAACCAAATTCCATTACCATTACGATTGCTGGAAGCAACCTAAGGGTATCAAAAGAAATGAAGTCTAGCAGAGGGATGTGTTTCATTTTTCAGAATTCATAAAACAAAGATATGTATACCATACTATTCGGGGTTTCAATGAGCAACTGCTTTAATTTCTGAAAAAGCTGATTGTGTAATTGCACATTGATTGAAAATAATGGCAATTATGAGGATATCTGCACAACCTAAGATTGATAATGCCCCAGCATATGTAGTCATAGAAAGAGCTAATTGTATTGTAAAAGATATGCTTAGAAACAAAAAGGAAGAGTAAAGACCCCCAGGAACAGACTAACCAATGCTTTGCTAACAATACATTTTCTTAATGTTAGTGAAAAGGAACAAAAGCAGCTGAGAGACACCGGGTTTTTTTTGGAAAAGCTGAGGAATTAGGTCAATCCATATACTATAGGGATGTGTTGACATCATAATGGAAACCTGAAATAGTTTTAATGTGGGGACATGGTTTTGTTTATGTATCTACAGAGAATGAAAAAAATATACTTACCAACAAAACTTATAAAGATTTGACCAGGGAAGACCTCCTACTAGCTGAGACATGAATATCTTCCCATGACAAATGAATCTTATTGGCTACCTGCTCCTCATGCCATCATTTCATATATCATGGATAGAGATTTATATTACAGTCCAAACAGATTTATAAAGTGACAAATGTCATTTGCTTGCTCAAACATAGAGCAGAAAATTATCTTTAACTGATTTGTGCAACTTGCATATTATACATGCTCTCACACACACATACACACACACACGTGTGTGTGTGTGTGTATGTGTGTGTGTGTGTGCAGAAATGTACCTATAATATATCTTTAAAAGTTCATTTATTTTCAGAACAAAGAAACGAGATAACCATGCAGGCAACTCAAGTAGCCCAGTCGATTCGGCCTCACTGACTACCTCAGTTGCTGTTTCCTCGAGAATTTGCATCCAGGTCAACTTTGCCCAGGTAGCCCAAGACTTTGCCAATAACCTAATTTTCTTAGGTTAC
This sequence comes from Acomys russatus, assembly GCF_903995435.1. Classification (NCBI taxonomy): domain Eukaryota; kingdom Metazoa; phylum Chordata; class Mammalia; order Rodentia; family Muridae; genus Acomys; species Acomys russatus. Next base: position 21,609,216 of record NC_067138.1, read on the forward strand.
CCAAAAGGTAGCTTTGCCCCCAGATAGAAAGAAGTAATTTTAAGAACACAATGCCCCCATTCCCAAGGATGGGGGTGAGTGTTTTGGGTTATTTGGTGGGTTATGGATGTTTGTTGTCATCTAGGGGAAGGGTGGGTTATAGTTGTTACCAATCACAGTTAGAGGGGAAACAAAGAAAAGATTAGAACCAGGGATCTCTTTTTTCTTCCCTCTATCACTCTTTTTCTCTTATTTTTCTCTCCTGTCTAGTGTTAAGGAAAAAGAGGGGGAAAGGAAAGATAGAAGAAAGGGGGGATATAAGATGATAGGATGAAAGGTACATTATTTAATCTACTAGTCTCAAATATTTTACATTGGTATGGTTTATTGTATATTGATAGAAATCTAAGATTATTTTTTCAACTCTTGCTTAATGTATTGTATATATGCAAGTCATTTATTGTATATTGATAGAAATTTACAATTATTTTGTCCAATTCTTGCTTAATGTATTGTACATATACAACTCATTTGAAAATATGATGTAAAGTTCTAGTCTAATGAAAGTAAGTATTGCAAACTATTTGGGGTAATTAAGAAATGCAAGTTAGTCACCTATAAATCTCGTAGTCTTGTTAGATGCTAGTTTAGTGAATTACAGAAATAAGCTTTATTTAGTCTCTTGTACATATTTTCAAGGTTAAGTAGATAGTACATAGTTAGAAACAAGCAATGTTTTTCTATTTAGATATACTGGGATAAATAGGTAGTTTTCAAATACTTCAGAGATCTATAGAATATGGCATTTAAAGATGTTTTAATAATACATAGCTTTTCTGACAGAGGGACACATCTGCTCCTAACATCACCTCCAATATACTTCAAAGAAGATGATGGGGATCCAAGAAACAAATGTGACAAGATGACACTGGACAAAAAACTGTTCTTATCTTGACTGCTGATAGCAGGCTGTTTGCCCAAATTGTGAACAAGTAGGACACTGGAAAGTTGACTGTTCAACTTTGCAGAGACTGGGTAGGCCAGTCTTTCAAAATTCCTGCTTCACAGAAAAGTCCGTCAGATATTCTGAGCTGGTGGGCTGAAGAACAGATGCCCCCAAAACACATAGAAACCTATGCTGACTGTCCAGGTAGTTAACAGTCTCTGTTATTTCTTTAGTTCTGTAAGGTGCTTTCTCTACACTTCCTGCATACTTAGATAATATTATTTCCTGCTTAAATATCTGATGGGGTTGAAGACTAGACAGTCATAGTCTTACTACAGTAAGCTTAGAAACTAAGAAAATGTTTTAGGTTTAAAAAGATGTTTCTAGGTTGATAAATGCAAGTTAAAAGAAAATGATTTATGTACAGAACTTTGGACTCACTAGGATAGGATAGATAGTGGAATACTTTCCCAAAGTTGTCAAATGCAAACAGACTAGAGATTCTTAATGGAATTCTTACCTGATAACTTTCATAATTATTCTTATTGAGTATAGTTTATTAATATTAGAGGAAAGCCCTTTTTGTTTGATTGTGAACTGTATTTGACATTACCATTTAATAAACTCTTAAAAACTAATGGCATAATACATGAACTTATTTTCCTGTGTTTCTATCATAGCATTTTCATTTCCAGGAATTTGATATGTGTGTAGTCATTTCTAACACACAGCCTATATACAAATATTCTTAAATACCCATAAAATATTCTCTATAGTGTGTTAAATATGCCATACTCAACCTAGGACTGCATTTGGTTGCTATGGCAAAGATACACTTATTTTTTTTTTTGTTAATAATTAACAAATTATCCATCTTCCCTTTTATTCTGTCTTTACTGAATTCCCCACCCAGTCAAAGTCTCCTGTTTTCCTCTGTCCCTCCCCTCATGCTGCAGTCCCTTTGTACTGTCCTGATATCTGTGGTTACTACAAGTAATACACACACACACACACACACACACACACACACACACACTCACATTTAGATATTAGCAGCTAAGAACCCACAAATAAGAGACAAAAAAACTTGAAAAAAGGGGAGCCTGTATTAGAAATTTTGTTTTCTTTAAAACTCGGGTTATGTAAACAGGGTATTGTTTTAACCCCAAGTGTGCGATATGGAGATGCTTTTAGTTTGTCCACAGCTGATAACAGCCTTGCGAAGCTCAGAGAGGGTGGCGTTCTTTGCCAGCTGCAGTTAGTTTAACTCTGTGGACACTGAAAGGGTATAAATACCTAAGCCAAGAGAGGCTTAGAGAAGACGCTTCGAGGGCTCTTTGAGGAAACAGACAGAGAAAGACTGATGCTGCATTTGCTGGACTGCTGGATATTCTGATGACCGAGATTGGTGTTGCACCAAAGAACCCAACCACCCTAATCAGCGGAACTAAGTCTTAAAAGATCTACTTTCCTTTTCCCTTCTAACTTTCTCTCTTTCCTACCTTGGGTTGGGGACTTGGAAAGGAGGTAGAGGCTTAATGAAACCAAAATAAAGTAGAGTTAAAAGTAGCTCCTAAAATATAATCCCATATCTTCTCTCTAATTAGAGTTGGACATATTTAGAGATATTGTACCCCTAAAATGTACACAGAATATTTTTTTAACTATAGAGAGGTATCTATGGCCACAATATATTACTTCACATATCTTTTATATGCTTGCTTATTTGAAATGTAAAATACATCTTAATTGTATTTCTTGTTTCATAAGTATTGTCTGGCTACTGCCAAGATTAGACGGCTTTTCTGATACTTTGTGAATTAATGAAAGTAATGAAAGGTGGGATTATATTAGTAGTAAATCAATAGTTTTGGAATGAGTAAGTATCACTACCACTGTGTTGGAGGTCCCCTCCAAAAACCACATTTATACGTCTTTGGAAGTTATTAATTTACTAACACAGTAAAGGAACTTAAAATATAAAATATCATTCAGTACATTTACCTTTTAAATGTTATACTAATTAGTAACACTATAGCAATTAGTTACTTTTCTGTTGCTGTGATGAAATATCATGACGAAAATCAACTTAAGAAGAAAAGAGTTTATTCAGGTTTATGTTTACAGAGGGAACAGTCCAGGGAAGTTATTGCATGGTGACTAGAACAGGAAAGAGAGAGATCACATTCCATCTGCCCACAGGAACACAAACCAACAAGAGGAAGCTTTAAAGCCTGCCACCAACGACATATGCCCTCCAGCAACATCTGACCTCGCAAACAGCTCTACCAGCTAAACACCAAGTGTTTAAATAAACGAAGCTGGGGACACATTTCTCATTCAAATCACCTTAGTAATATACTATATTTGGGTGCAGCTTTAGCAGTCATGTATAACTATGAAGGTTGGGATATAAATAGGAATCCTAATTTTCTTGGGAAAATTTATATTTTAATATTCCACAGGTATTTGGCTTGCCAGCACTATTCCAGACACCATGTTAAGTAACTGAGTGTAAAGACAGAAAAACCAAAATCTTGTAGAACAATCTGCTAAAAGAACCACACACAGAAGCAGGTTACACAGACACTGTGGTCTACACAAAACATGCTCACATTTTTATGTATAAACGTCATCTGAAACTCTACACCTAGTATTTCTGGTCATTTAGTATATGTGGTATTTTATCTTTGTTTGTTTTTGTTTTTGTTTTGTTTTTGTTCTCAGTATCTTCTGTTGCCTGGTTGACTTCAAAGTAAATATACATATTAAATTACTCACATTTTCATTCCAAGTTCCAAATAACCAGAAGCCCAAAATTTGATAAATGTCATGGTGTAAGATGATAGAAATAACTTACTTAATGTTGGGTAAAAATAAATGCCTTTGTTGGTTTCAAAGCACAGCAGAGGCCCGAGGAGCAGCACAGGAGAACACGCTGCCCAAGTGCCTGACTCATTTTTGATATCATACTTTCTCTTTTCCTGAAGATTAAGCTAAGGCAAATCCTCTGTATTAATTTTGACCCTGGTCTTAGAACTACAAATAGCAGGAAAGAATGAACAGTGACTATTGGAGCAGAATGTTCATGACATGAAACTGTAAAACTTCTTTTAGAAATAAACCTTAGTGAACATAAAGGCCAGAAAGAGAACTTCCTGTTTCTTCCCCCTAACGACTTTTGTGAGATTTTTCATGTATTTGTGCATATGTTTTTCTTATCATAACATTATCTACACTGCCATGAGAGTAATATTTCACATACAAAAACAAAAACAGAGAAGTACGTTGTAGCTCACTGGTTGTTATTTTCCTCAAACTAAAGGAGAAAATTCAAGCCATTTAATGAGATTTTCATATTTGACCTCTGTCAATCTCTTGAGTGTTCTTCCATTTGGGGGTTTTACCCATAAGAATGATTCCATGACCTCTGTTACCTCATAGAAATCCAGATTTCTGTGGTTTGACTAGCATTTTCATGAATTCTTCTACTCACAACTCCCCATAAGAATGATTCCATGACCTCTGTTACCTCATAGAAATCCAGATTTCTGTGGTTTGACTAGCATTTTCACGAATTCTTCGACTCACAACTCCTACAGCCGCCTGGAGCAATCCACAGACTCCTAGGGTAGTCGACCATGTGTCTGGTCGCTCTCTGTATTTCAATTACTCATTGAGTGCATTCCTTTATGAATGCTTTGATGCTTCTGGCTGTGTTCTTATTTCATGCCTATATCACACTCAGATTTAATTTTTGAAGTTGAGTAGCTGTAGACACCTGAGACTATTATAAGAACAGGTGTTGGTAATCTTTTCACAAAAATGGAGCTTCTATATTGACCAAGGTCCTACATTCTTTTTTTTCTTTTTAAGATTTATGTATTTATTATTTATACAGTATCCTGCTGGCATACGTGAGCACAGGCCAGAAGAGGGCACCAGATCACATTATAGATGGTTGCTGGGAATTGAACTCAGGACCTTTGGAAGAACAGACAGTGTTCTTAACCTCTGAGCCATCTCTCCAGCCCCTACATTCTTTTTATGACAACTAAAGGAGAATAATTCTTTACCGTGTGATTAATACACCCCTTTCAAGTTTCTGAATGTATTTCTCTATTTTTATTTTAATACTCTCTGGACAGTTCTAAACTGTATGACCAAATTTCCCATCCTATCTCTGTTGTCAATCTCACTCCAATGTACAGATTTAGAAGCTAAATCAAAATACTATTAAACTATCTTAATATGGAATTCTTATTACAAGACCAAAAATTAATTTTTCCCTGCGTTTCTTCTGTGTCAGGGACAGCACCCTCCACACAGGTTAGACATATAGAAATCACCTCCTGGTGTATGGAATGTGGTTACCTTCCAGCTCGGTTCCTGCCCTCTCAATTTTGAACTCCAGACCTAAGGATGGCCCCTGCTTCCACCACTATGCAACCAGCAAAAAATGTTTCACAAGATGTAAATCTGGTCATATTCTGTTTTAAGTCTTTGCCCACTCTCATTGCTGCATCCCTCAGCACTCAGTGGTCTCATAAGACAATTCAATTCCATCCCTCAATATCCTAGGAAACTACCGCCTTTTCTGTGAAGATATCCATCCTCTCCTCTGTGTGCCTTATCAAACCTAAAATTGTTATTCATTGTTAGGTCTGTATTGCTTGATTTTTGCCTTTCTTTCTACTCTATTGTAGCAATACCCTGTTCTCTATATTGTTGGATTCATATGCACAAGCATGGTAACACCTCACGTGGCTGAGTAGCTGACTTTCCACTGCAAGATGTAGTGCAACCAATGACGTTCACAGGTAACAGGAAATAAGACCGGAATCCACCAGTGGATTGTGTTATCTTTTATAATTATATTTTATAAGTAAACATCTTTTACTAAAAGACCAAAATTTTTCTTACCAGTAAAGTAAGAACCACCCCCCTCTCTCTTTTCATCCCTGTGTTCTCATCATCACCTTACCACTCACATTTCTAATAATTAGGAGCGTTTTCAGCTAACTAAATTTTTCATTCTGGTACATTCTATGATGAGACAAAAAGGAAGGAACTATTGGGTCAGCAATTTATTTGTTTGGTGAAATGTTTAAATTGTTTTATGGTAGACGTAATTTAGTTTTGCAAAAAGGAATGTAACATACATTTGCTTTTTAAGATTTAAAGGAAAATACCAAAGTTATAGTTGAAGCCCCAAATAAAGTGAAGAATAATTCCACCCATGTCAGTGAGTGCACAAACATGAGCCCTGATTAGACAGCCTCATTTTTGGTCTGTGTTAACTCAGAATAAGAGTGTACAGGATCAATGCAGCAGCAGTTTGATATGCTTTCTGTAACTCTTTTTTTTTTTTTTTTTTAACAGAGCTTGTATTCATGAATAGATGGCATCCAGAGTCACAGAAGACTAATTTCTGACCCATGAGCTGTTAAAGAATCAGTTCGTAGTTTGGGTAGAAATTTTCCACTTACTCTTTCTCTACTTCTATGGTCTAGTTATTCAAGTGGACAAAATACCAAGGCTGATATTATTTTAAAATAAATTCATTACCATCTGTTCTCAATTCTTTGTCTTGAATCTCTGGCTGCCAAAGGCCATGTCTGTCTATTATTGTCCTGCTTATGGCATGGACGCCTGATTGGAAAGCTCTTAGCATTCAAATCCCTAAGTGCAAAACAGCATACGTGGGCTGGATGCTAAGTAGAAACCATAAGGGAAATTTTGCAATATTCCCAGAATTCCAAAGTCTCTCAACTCCTCTTTGGGAAGCTAAATGCTGATGTCACACATTTGTCTGGAGATTGTTGGATGGCAGGTAGCTCTTAAGGAAATGAAACACAATTTAATGGCCCTTGAAAGCAAGGTGGGGGTTTTCTACTTACCTGTAGGCTCTGGGTGCACATGCAGCAAGAAACAGCCAACCAATGAACCAAACAACCATCAAAACAAAACAAAACCAAGCAAAAAATAAAACAAAAACCATAGTAACAGCCTTGCCCTGACAAAACACGTATTTTTCTGGGATAAGCAGTCTTATTGCAGGTCTGATACACAGTAATTTGAATGGAGGGCCTTTTTGAAGTCATCTGCTAGTTATTTCTTTAAATATGGAAGTTTTTTTTTTGTTTGTTTGTTTTTTGTTTTGTCAAAATTTTGGGAATGAATCCTACAATCAGCTTTTATAAGGAATAAGGTAAGTAGATAATTTCATTCACAAGAAAATGATTCATGCACAGGGAATGTTAATATTTTTTCACTATAAAATTATATGCCTGAGAGGAAGTGCTGATGAAGAAAATCAAAATATAAGTAGGTAACACAGTAGTTAGAAAACGCAGAAGCTAACAAACTTTATTTTACAATTCAGGGGAAGACAGCACCTTCAGGAGTAAAATTCAGCCATTACATAGATCCAAGACTCCTTCTCCCACCATGAATTTATCAGTGCAGTGGAATTTAATAAAGCAAACACTTTCTCATTCATATTTACAGCTTTTGTCTAGGTAGAGATGACTTATAAGCACATTCAATAATAAATTTAACAACTTGGGTTTGAGAAAATTTATTATAACCATTCTTATGAGAAATAAAGACTGGATTCTCAACAACCAACAGTGGTACACTACTGTGTGTGCCGAGGTGTGTGCTGATGGAGCTGGAGGGTGGCTGGTGCAAGGAAGCTGGTGCTAGCTGTGACAGAGAAATCCAATTGACTTGCACATGCAATTTGGGGATGGAATGCATTCCACCTACAAATTACATTAGAAAACATGTTTAAGACGCCACAGAGTTTGTGGTTTTCTATGAAAAAAAAAATATATGTAAGATTTGAGAGACAAGGAGAACAGAAGCAGATGACCGACCATATCATCACCTGTGAAGCCTTGTGATCACAACCTGTTTGTGTGGTCCTCATCTTCAGTGAGCCTCAGAGATGCTGGATGCTCTTTCCCACTCCACCATGTGCTCCTGTGCAGGATCCCAGGGCTGCCAAAGCACACTGCACTGTGCTTCTTCCTTTGATTTACATGCTACACGCAATCTATACAACAAGATGCCAAACTTCCTTTCAAGTTCACTAAGTTTGCACTGTTAGTAAGTCCCAAAATGACAGTTGAGATTAATTATGAAATCATTTATCTTAAAACAATCAGTAGCTCTAGTATCTTTTTCTCATCATTACTTGCTTGTGTATAAAATCAAATGATAAGGACCCATGTACATTAGAAAATAAACAATAGCCAGATGTGGTGGCTCATAACTTTAATCTCCACACCCAGAAGGCAGAGACAAATGGACAACTGTGAGTTTGAGGCCATCCTGGTCTACATAGAAAGAGTATGGACAGCCAGGGCTATACAGAGACCTTGTCTCAAGACAGCAGCACTTTACTATTGAGGGGAGTATATGCTACTACAACTGGAGCGGAAGCCAGGCGTGGTGATGCACGCCTTTAATCCAAGCACTTAGGAGGCAGAGGCAGGCGGATCACTGTGAGTTCAAGGCCAGTCTGGTCTACAAAGCAGGTCCAGGACAGCCAAGGCTAACACAGTGAGACTCTGTCTCAAAAAATAAATAAATAAATAAAAAACAAAACAAGCAAACAAACAAAAAACCTGGAGTGGGATTCTGGCTAGCACAAGTGAAGTTGAAGGTGGGTGTGGTAGGGAAATTCAACTGACTTTTAGAGGTTACTTGCAGAAGGATGCAATTTCATAATAATAAATGTTTAAAGACTAGATTAAATGCTTTAGTAGACAAAAAAGAGGATATACATCAGCCAGAATGAAAGACTAAAAAATAGGAAGAAAATAGCAACATATGAAATTGAATACAAATTTAGCATGTGACTAGACATTAAAGTAAAGCTGTTAAAATTAAAACTATCAATGTACAATGTAACTACATATCAGACTTATAGGAAGAACCACATAATGGAATTGGATCTTTTAAATAAACCATAAACAAATAGACAAAGGTTTATTTAAAAAAATAAAAATAAACTGCTATCTTCACACAGAGTCAAAGTGGTAGGAAAACAGGAACTGTCATCTACTGAGGCATGAGGGCAAATTGGTTCAGTGACTCTAGAGACCCATGGCAACTTGAAACATATATAAGATATTTATGCTGTGTGAGTCAGCAAATTCACAGCTGTGTTTATTCTCTTTAAGAATGCATGTTATGGGGCTGGAGAGATTGAGCAGCAGATAAAAGCAGAGGACCAGGTTTTATTTCCAACACCCACATGGCAATTCACAATCTTCTAACTGCATTTCAAGAGGATTCAAAACCTTCTTCTGGCTTCCATGGGCACTGTGTGCACATGGTACATGTGCATACACAGTGGTAAAACACACACACACATTTACAAAAAAGAATATGGGTCTACAGGAATATCATTTGCAATTTAAATAGGTTTCTTTTTGAGACAGGGTTTCTCTTTGTGCAGTCATGGCTCTCCTGGAATTCACACTGTAGACCAAGCTAGCCATGAGCTCACAGAGCTCCACCTGCCTCTGCCTCCCAAGTGCTGGGATTAAAGGTGTGAGCCACCACCAGTTGTTTTAAAACATCTAGAATAATTTTGCACAACACAGGAAGGATATTAAAAGGCCCCAGCACCTGCATAGTGGAAACCATTAGCAATCCTAGATCTTTTGGCAAGTGAAGATGCCTTCACAAATTTACAGGCACTCTGGGCTGGATGGCATGGCTCCTGGTTGAGAAACATTCACATGTATCAAACTATGAAGATGGAGGTGGATAAATATAATTTATAATATTCGTTTTGTAGAATGCGGAGTGGCAGCCATTCTGAATGCATTAGATGTACATTCATATGTACAACACATACAATTCATTGTGAAGCAACTGCTGTAATGCTATGTACAATATGGTACTGTATGCATAGAACTTTAAAAAATGTGCATCAGTCTAAGTACATTCACTACCACCTGAAACAATGGAATAACAGAACAAAAACCAATTTGGTGCTGTCATTATTTCAAGAAGGGGGCCAGTGCAACAGGCCTGGAATTAGAGCAGTGAGAGACTTGCCTGCAGTTTTTATTAAAAATTACTTACAGAAAACTTAACAAGATCTTGACATTAGTAAATCTACCAATGAGTTCATTACATCTAGTTGACCATGTCTCTACAATCTTCCCTATTTGTGACCTATTTAATGATCACATTTTCCTTAGAAGTATATGAGAAGGGTATTAAGACACACAATTATAAATCACAGGGAAAGAGTCAGGCCAAGTGAAGAGTCTTGTCACAAATAGATTCCCTGAACTAAGGTTCCTAATTGCTGATGAGAAATGATCATCTTCCTGGAATCATGGTACTAACGGTAGTGCTATGTGAAGATGCCTGGGGGTTAGTACGGATCCAGGGGAGGAAACAATTGAAGGATATTTTTGGGAAATCAGGCAAATGAATTCAGAAGGAAGAAACAGAACCAAAGAAGCATTTTTAAATATTGTGTCTGTTAACAGAAAGGTATGTTAGGAAATCTAATGAATCTGACTTTAAACATGACACGAAGTTCTGAACATTTAAATAAAAAGAGACATTAAAATTCTAAGTATGAACAAGTAAAATGGAATGGATTGATGACGTAATAGAAATAAGAGTTTAAGTTTATATTCTTACTATGAAGAAGGCTAGAACTAGGGGTTAAACTTGAACTTTCTTAAGCCATGTTACAACTAAAGACTACAAATTAAACATACAGATTTCACACAGTAAAATGTATAAGGAAAAAATAGGGAGAAAATAAGCATTCATTAAATATTTCCAGAGTCCCATTAACCAAGTGATAACTGACAACACATCTTCAGTCTTTCAGTGTTCACAGTGGGCCTCTGAGTACTCTTCATATGTGTTGCAAATGAGGCAAAAGATTATCCCTGTACATGTGTGACTATGTGCATACATGGCATTGTACAAATGTGTTATGCATAGTGTATCTGATACATAGATGATTGCTGCATAGCTTGTATGCTTGTGCAATCTGTGCAACAAGAATCTGATAGTACTGTATATCAGCACTGTGCAATACTGCTCCCCTCCAATATTTAGCACCACGTGTCTGCCTGCATGCACAGCACTGCAGTATGCCTGGTACATAGACTGTACCTGGGAATGTATGTCTGTGTGTATGAACAGTTTCACAATGTATTTGCTACACAACATTTGGATCCTGTACCTACCAAGGGCTATTACCTTGTTCAAGTTACTAGATGTCTCTGAGCCTCAACAGCAATGGTGTGGTGTCACTTATAAAGGAGTACAGTAAAAATTAAACATTATGAATCATGTAAACATTAAGTATGGTGGCCACCCTTTATTAAACTATATAAAATACATAAAATTTCATATGTAAATGTTTTATATAAATGAAATTATAAAATCTCTTATGCATTAATTTATTACAATTTTTTGTTTTTTTAAGTGTCTCTGTATGCATAAGCATCTATTGCTCTGTGTGTGTGTGTGTCCACATGTGTGTGGGTCCCTGCAGATGCAGATTCTTTGGTGCTGGAATTATAGGCAGTTGTGATATGACAGACATGTGTGCTGGGAACCAAACTCAAGTCTTCCACAAGAACAGCAAACTCTCTGAAGCACCGAGCATCTCTATAGCCCCCGATGCACTAGCATTTACATCACAGGTGTGTACATATTTACTTGTATATTGTCTATTCTTCTGCTTTTTTTGTCCTGTGGAACACACACACACACACACACACACACAGAGAGAGAGAGAGAGAGAGAGAGAGAGAGAGAGAGAGAGAGAGAGAGAGAGAGAGAGAGAAGGTTTCTTTTTGTAGCCATGGCTGTCCTGGAATCACTTTGTAGACCAGAATGGATTCAAACACACAAAGATCTGCCTGCCTCTGCCTCTCACATACTGGGATTAAATGCGAGTGCCACCACCACCTAACAAAAACAGAATATTTAAAACTTAAAATGTGATGTGTTATCGTGTACGTAAATCTTTTTCTTGGCTTTTGATTACATGTAACTTTCTCCAGTTCCTTCAACTTTCCCATAGTTGAACCCAGAATAGTTTCTAAAGGTTGAAATGTCTCATCTTATTCACAGAATTTCTTTTGTCAGATCAAATCGACATGTTTATAGTTTTGTGTAAGAATATAAGCAAAAAGTCAGTCAGTCAAACAGAAAAGGTTCTGACACACACACACACACACATGTATATATATATATATATAAGCTAGCTCCACAAAGAAAAAATGTGAAAAACCTTCAAACATTAAAATGAGGAATGGGGTTAACAAGATGGCTCAGCCAGAATGAGGGCTTTCCAATAAGTCTGGGGCCTGAGTTTGATCCTCAGAATCCACAGGCAGAAGGAAAACACCTCCTCTGAAAGCTGTCCTCGGACCTTCACAGGTACTCTGAGGATCATGTGAACTTTCTGTTAAAATAGATGTAAAAAATAATTTGTAAATAATCTGGAATGAAAATGTGTTCTTACCACTAAACTTCTACCTCAGTAGAAGAATGGATAAAGAAACTGTGGTACATTTACACTATGGAATACTACTCAGCTATTAAAAACAGGGAATTTCTGAAATTTGTGGACAAATGGATTGAACTAGAAATGATCATAATGAGTGAGTTAACCCAGAAGCAGAAAGAGTCAAGTGGTATACACTCACTTATATCTGCACACTAGCCCAAGGAGCACGTCCCATGAAAATCTTCACTTACCAGGAAACTGGGACAGAGGGGAGGACATCCTATTGGGACTCTAGATGAGAGAAGCATGGGAAAATAGCAAAGTAGAAGGATCCATAGGGTCCTAGAAACCTATAAGAGGAACATTATGATAGGCAGATTTGGGCCCAGGGCTCTAGCCAAGGACAATACAGGCCGTAAACTTGAAACCCCTACCCAGATCTAGCCAATGGACAGGACATTCTTCACAATTGAGTGGAGAGTGGGGTATGACTGTCACACGAACTCTGGTGCTTCATATTTGACCACGTCCCCTGGATGAGGAGACCTGGTGGCACTCTGAGGAAGGATAGCAGGCTACCAAGAAGAGACTTGATACCCTATGAGCATATACAGGAGGAGGAAGTCCCCCTCAGTCACAGTCATAGGGGAGGGGAAAAAGGGGAAAATGAGAGGGAGGGAAGAATGAGAGGATACAAGGGATGGGATAACCATTGAGATGTAATAAGAATAAATTAATAAAATAAAATTAAAAAAAGAAAACTTTAAATGAGACAAAAAAAATCTGGAATGAAAATGTGTTCTTACCACTAACCTTCAAGAACTAAAAATCGTTTTAGAAAGAATGATCACATTGCAGTGGATTTATATAACTTTGAAAAAATGACACATTCATAATAAAATACACATCGTCAAAACTAACAAAAACCCAAGAGATTTACAAACAAATAAAGAGATTAAATTAGTAATTTAGTAGTCTGTGTATATCAAATGGCTTTCCCAAAGAATTCTTCCAAATATTAAATAATAAATATGAATGCTTCACACGCTCACAAAATTTAAAAAATGGAGAAAATATTTGCTATGAAACCAGTGTATGACCCAGATGCCAGGTGAAGACATTAAAAGAATATAAGTTTGATATCTTTTTAAATATAGACACAAACCTCAAAATATGAGCAAATGGATTTCAGCAATATGTACAGGATTTTGACTTGTCAAATAGGGATTTATACCAAAAAGGCAGGACTGACATAACACATAAATATTAATGCATATGCCACAGTAATAGCATAATGATTAAAAGCACATGCTTGTATCAGTATGTGCAGTGAACACCAAAACTTTAACATATTTCACAATATGAACATAACCTGGAGAGTAAATGATGAAGGAGAAGTGCAACGAGAGTAAATGCTCAGGGGAACAATGCTGGGGACTCACACCTTCCAAACTAAGATCTTATCACAGAGGAAAGAAGTCAAGTCGGTGCGGTACTGGCATGAGGAAGAATCCAAAGTCTGTGCATCTCAATGAACTCCTGACAGCCTAGCTGTTCTGAAGACATGGCGCTTCACATTAGGTCTTAGACCAATATGGACTTTGGACCTGTTGAATTTTCTTGTCCGATCGTTTACAACTTCTTCACCATAAAATTGTAATTAAACGGAGGGGGAAAATCTCTATAACAATGAGTAAAACCAAGATTCCAGAAATAAATTTGCATATTTAGGGTGAATTGATATTCAACAAAAATTCCACACAAATTCAAGGGAAAGAAAATATATCTTTTTGACAAATGGAGCTGGAACCGCTGAATCTCCATAGCAAGGAGAAAGAACCAAACAGCCGCTGCATACACAGTGAACTTGATACGGGGCAGACAGAATCTTATATAAGATAGGAGACTACCAATACAAATAAAGCTAAGAGTTTTATCTTTAGAAATCCTGTCCTATCTGAGGGTAGATGAGAGAACAGCACTCTTGCAGTTCAAAGCCAAGAAGCACAGGGTTGCTGAAGGAGGGAGCCCCAAGCACACAATTGTAAAACACTGTTATCATTCCATATCTTGGCACTGCCTTCTGAAGGCTTATTTAATATGGATCCTTTTATCTACTATAACATGCCTGGCTGTTTAAAACAATTATGAAACAACTGAAAGACAACAAAAGAAAAAAACATCAGCTTAAGGAGTATAAGGCTTCTGGTGTGGCAGGGAAGGTGGGTAACTGACTCTATTTTTTAAATCTGTGAATGTTACACTAAATACTTCAATAGATAACTTAGTCATTATTATAACCATGGCAGAAGTCCTAAGAATCAAGGAGGATTGCTGGCTATCATAAATATTGTAAGAGAAATGAAGATCAGTTCTGATAGTCCCATTGGAAACTGAGCATGGGAAACCTAAGGAAAGGATCATTAAACTGTAGGGTGTATCAATAAAAGCTTACAAAATAGAATAACATGGGGGAAAAGATTAGTATGCCAAAGAACTGCAGAACAACTCAAAAATCAGCTTGATGGTAATGTGAGTAGGAGGCCAATGAGGGAGGAAAAAAAAAAAAAAAAAAAAGAAAGAAGAAGGGAAAGAAGGAAGGGAGGGAGGGAGGAAGGAAAGAAGAAAGAAAGGAAAGAAGAAAAGAAGGTAGGGAAGGAAGAAGTAAGGGAGGGAGGGAGGGTGGGAGGAAGGAAGCAGAAATAATATTTGAAGTAATAATGTTTGAAAAGAGACTCCAAGATACTCTGAGAACACGAGACAGTATGAATGCCACACACATATATATATATATATATATGATAGAAAATAGAAATGAAGAATTATGTTTAGTTTTGTATCATAAAGCACTAGGTCTGCCAAGAACGTAGTATAATATAAATTAAAGGTGACTTGCCTCTAATGGAAAACTACAAGCTGTGCAGTAAATTCTAAGAAAAAAAGAAAAAGACTGACAATTTGACAAGAAAGGGCGTAAATTGAATCATATAAATGTTTAATTGAGAACAAGGGGCGGGGACAGGGGAGGTAGCTCATCGTTTAGTAGCACTTAATGCTCTTCCAGAGGACCTGGGTTCAATTCCTGGCACAGACATGAGGCCACAGGCATCTGTAACTCCAGTTCTATTGCCCTGATATGCTGTTCTAGAATCTATGAATACAAGGCATGAACATAGCACATACACATGATGCAAGCAAACCCTAATGCACAAAATAGATAATCTTTAACAGAAACTAAAAG
This sequence comes from Acomys russatus, assembly GCF_903995435.1. Taxonomy (NCBI): domain Eukaryota; kingdom Metazoa; phylum Chordata; class Mammalia; order Rodentia; family Muridae; genus Acomys; species Acomys russatus. The sequence goes on from NC_067138.1 coordinate 21,624,894, forward strand.
CATGACAACAGGACTGTTGTAAACTCAGCACTTGGGTAGCTGAGACAGGGGGATTGACTGTTGGAGGGTAGCTTGGGCTACACTGTAAGTTTCGGGTCAGCTAGGGCTCTACAGTGTCTCAAAAGATTCCTTCCCCTGAAAAAACTCACAACAATTAAAAAAAAAACTCATAAAACTGAAAGCAAACAAACAGAAAACCTAAGAGCCGGAAGAAGAGTAGAAGACAATAAAAACAGAAAACAGAGACAATTCATATAAAGCAAACCGTAAATAGTAGCTACTATTATGACACCAATCAACCGTACTTTAAATCTCAGTGACCTAAATTACACCCAACTAAACACAAGCTGTCAAAATGATCATAATCAGGTTATGTTTCCTCTCTACAACTTCTTCTATGAATAAAAAGATGCATAATGATTAAAATACATGAACCCTGAACGACAGCCCATACCGACACCAATAACAAGAGAGCTATATTCCAGGCTGACCAAATGTCAGAGTAGCAGAAGTTATCCGGGATGGAAAAAGAGAATTAATAATGATGACGTGTTGTCATTTCAAAAAGATATAATCACCCTTAGTATTTATGTGCCCTACAAACCAGCGTTAAAATGTATGTTTCAGGAACACCAATACCCAGTTTGATTTTTGGCTTAATGATGGTTTATTCCACATAAGATTTAGTGATTTTTAGATTTACAGCATGCAACGAAACACACGATGTACGAATGATTTTGTGGGTTGAGTATATCTATGCATCAAAGTATAAAACATTTTCATCACCCTTGTACCAATCCTAAGGCAGTCCTTCACACTCTTCTAGTCCTATCTACTGACCATTATCTTCACCTGTCCATACATACACTATAATTAAATTAATTCAGGGTGTAATCATTGGTGTCTGCTTTCATTTGCTCAACAGTATTTGCGAATGTCTTGGGTCACTCACAGTTCTGGAGGATTCAGTGCCCGAAGTCATAGTTGTAAAGGGAGTCAGCATCCAGTTGGCACACATTCACCGTGTCCTCACATACCCTACCCTGCACGTGGTCACAGAGACTGAGGGAGATTCGTCTCATAACAAATGCCATTCCTATCTAATGAGCAAACACCACTTAGGAGTGCATTTAAAGTTGATTATTTTGTAAGAGTCATAGCTCAGGGTGCAGTCACACTGGTCTAGGCTGTCAATAGCATAGAGGTTTCTGGGGGAGAGAATCAGTTGATGGCAATGGAGGTCATCTATGTTCTTAGATGCATTGGTGCTTTACTTCCACTTCTACTTGCTGAGTAGTATTCTACTGCACGGATATACCGCAGTTGTTCATAGGATCATCAGTGTCATACTGTCCTAAGTGTTGGGGTGTATCTTGACACTGCATATTATAATTACTCCCATAGTCTATTTTTCATTATTTTGTCCACTAGAGATCATTATTTTATATAACTTTCTATATTCTTTTATTTCCTTCTTCCTAATTTGGATTTTCTTCTCTTCCCCCTCCCTTCTCTTTTTATATCTATATCTTTTGTTTTTAAATTTATGTTCCTGGACATCTCTCTATGTCTGTCTTTCTCTCTGTCTCTGTCTCTGTCTCTGTCTCTGTCTCTGTCTCTGTCTCTCTCTCTCTCTCTCTCTCTCTCTCTCTCTCTCTCTCTCTCTCTCTCTCTCTCTCTTCCCCCGCCCTCTATTAAAAACTTTTGTGTCAGAGAGTAACTCCTCTCCCATTTTCAATTTCTCTTATCAAAACAGAAATGAAGTAGCTCAGAGTTTCTCTGGTCCTCTTTAACAAAATTTTTTTTTTAGTTAGTTAATTTATTCAGATCACAACTCAATTGTTATCCCATCACTTGTATCCTCCCATTCCTCCTCCCTCCCACTTTCACCCTATTCTCCTCCCCTAGGTCTATGACCTTGGGGGCCTCCTCCCCCACTATATGGCCATAGGCTATCAAGTGACATCTTGGTATCCTGCTTATTCTTTCTTTGAGTGCCATCAGGCCTCCCCATCAAGGGGAGGTGGTCAAATATTTCTGGTCCTCTTATGTTATACAAATAGATACATAGTCTCTATCTTAAACTACAAATCATGCCTTTAACTCAGTTACTAAGGTGGAGGAGCCAGATGGTATCACAGTATTATTAAGGGTTTTTGAGAAGTTTCAGGTCATAAATGTCAAAAAAAATCCACAAAGGGGAGATAAGGCTCCCTTCCTTCCTCTTTCCCCCACTCTCTTTCTCTTCCTTCTCCTCCACTCCCCCCGCCCCCACCTCTTCACAGGCTTACATATATTAGAAGGTACTGATTCCATACTGGAAAGGGGTACAGCTGAGCACGTTTTAGAAATGGAAACAAATGAATTCTCTAAGCCAGTCTTTTAAAGCCAAGGCTCCTATTCCCATAGCAAAGTGAGACTCACAGGGCCTGGGGTCTGTGGCTTTAAGCCCAGATGCCAACTTTCCACCTACAGAACTGCACTGACCATGACTGAAATCCTGGAAGCATCTGGCAACAAGCTCCAATACGTCTGAAAGAAAATCACGCCAATGTTTTCAGCTTTTGATACTTTGAGAAACAGCAGAAATATTAATGTTGCTGTGATGAACTGTTCGGTCACACTATCAGGAAATTGTGAGCATGGCTGTGTTCCTTATAACATGAGCACTGGGTTAAATTGCCATGATTTGCTTTAAAGCACTGGGCAAAATTAGCTTCATGTGTTAAAAATTTCCGAAAGTTGTCAGCACCCATTTTAAAAAAAAAAGGAGCCAAAAGACCAATATCAGGATGACAGAGCTAGTAGAAATATTTCATAAATACATGGAGCAAACCTAGGTGTTCCTGTGGCGTCGTATCTTTTTTCTTTTCTTTTCTTTTCTTTTTTTATGTGAACTCAATTTCACACATTAAAAGGAAAGAAGAAAAGAATTTACTTAAGAATTACACGAATTTTCTAGCCTGCCTGTTGGTCGAGAACTTTAGCATGAATTATTTTATTTAATCTTTACAAAGCCCTATAGAGTGTGCATTTTTATTAATCCATTTTCTAGCACCATCTCCACAGCATGTTCCTGGCCTCGGATGCTGCTGGAACCGTGAGGAGGTGTCCAATAGGCTGCCCGTGCACAGATTCCCTTCCTGCTACTGTACACTGTACCGTTCCAGAAAAGTTTGCTTCCTAAGCTTAATGGCAATTTTGCTTTATCCAACTAATGCCACACTAAGTTCATATTTTGAACCACACATTCAGTAAATGCCAGTGATTAAGATGGCCCACTAAACCCTCTCTCCTGATGATGCTTGAAAAAGCAGGTTTTAAAGAAATTAAAAATTTTAAGTAACATCTAAGAAGACTCTATTCTAAACTTAACAAACCCATCCACATTGAAAAAGCACTCAGCTATGTTCTTTGCAGGAAGGAGCTAAGTCAAAAAATATAATAGAAATGATTAATCTTTATAATCTGCATTAGAACATTGTTATCTCATCCACCATACTTCTTAGTGATCTTTAAAAACTTTACACTAATAACTAATGTAATTAAATTTATTGTTAAAGATATTTGTCTTTCTGAATTCCAGAGCATAAAAATGGCATGTGAGCAAGTAATATTTTCATTCTAAAAGCAATTTACCATAAACCACTAAAAATAATTGGGATTCCCAAAAATATACATATAGCATAGTTGTTAACGGTTTTTGAAGAAAGTTTTATTTTATAAGAACAACTGTTTGGGGGAAATACTTGGCAGTTTTGCGAGCATTCTTTTTAACATTCTATTTCACTTACGGGTTCTATTTGAAAACACGTAAAAGTGGCTAGGTACATTATGATATAGAAATATCTAAACAGATTCCTTAAGCTTTAAAGCCATATTTAAAGAAAGCAGAAGAATTGCAACATCTTTAATTAGCTATTAATTTTGACATTAAGTCGCAAACAATTGCTTAAATTAATTACAATTCATTTGTATCAACCAACAAAAATAGAACAAAGTTGTGATTCACTGTGACTTTCAAGTGAGTCTCATATAAAGCAAAAGGTTCTCATTTAAATTACATGAAAATAGTTACAACAGCTAAACAAATCATCCTAAAACATCGCATCATCTTGTATGCAGTATTTAAAAAGGACAAGTTTATTGCTAAAGTAACAAAAGTCTAATAATACCTAACACTACAATGCATTTTGGTTGATTTTTATCATTCAGTGAGTTAATACCGAACCAAAATTGTTTAAATATTTTCATTTTTTCAACATAATATGAAAGCACTATTAACTCCTGTATATTTTGAAAAGTTCAGTATTTGATCTGTTCAGGAACATGAATTACAGCTCTAGGTTTCTAAGTTTGCCCCCGGGTTCCCTTCTATTCTTTCCAAGGTTGTGTCTGTTAGTGGGGACCTCTGTGTATGTGCAAAGCCATTTTCTTTTCCTCCTATAAATTGTACATTTATAGGAAAAGCATAAAAGCAATCTAGTAATCTCCTGATTCTAAATGAGTCACAGAAGCCATGATCCCTACCTAAATCTCCACACTGCAAGTGAAAGACGTGCTGCAGGCGGGCAGGAGACAGGCTTGTGTGCCACCACCCTCGGAATCTCAGTGCCTTCCTCTCCGAGTTTTTGTTGTGCTATGAGAAACAGCAGTTCTTACTGTGGGTAGAGTTTGCCCCACAGTTAAAGAAAGCATGCATTTCCTTCTGCCTCCAATTACATAAAACAGACACAGGTTAGAGAGCATAACTGTCTGGGAAAGGGTTTTATATATAAATCCATGTCTTTTTTTCAGTTTCTCTGTTAGCTATGATGGGAAAGGCCCATGTCACTTTCTGAGAATATCTCATCACCCCATGCCATGCCTGTGGAGAAGGGAGGGCCCATGGTACAACTAGCATCTTACAATTAACTGCTTGCAGCTCAGAAATTAGCAAAAGATTAAAAAAATCAATACTCAAGCAGCAAAAATGGGACACGCTAGCGAGAGGTAGCATGGCGGGAGGCGTTGGGCCTTAGAACTGAAGCACAGGTCACCTGCGTCACATCAGCATAGGTATGAAAAACACATTAAACACTGCCATTGAATGGTGTCAAACAATTCATATGCTAGCCTACGTAACCAATACATGTTAAGCAAATATATAGACAGAGATAACTGGAAACAGTTCTCTGCTCAATAAAAGAATTTTCACCTGACATACAATTGACATTGAACAATTTTTCTGTGTTTAGAATTTGTTTGCAAACTATTAGCTCGATTCTACTGGATCAATGTGTTTTCTATTGAAATTGTTTTTTTTTTTTTTTTTTTTTTTTTTTTTTGCGAGCAGAAAGTGAGGCATTTCTCAGCACGTGCCACACAAGTCATATCAGAAGGTATATATGTCCTTGGTGGAATTTTGTATTATATTTATTTGAGGAGCAATTTCCCCTCACAAATATTCATTACTATTAGCCAGAATTCTGGTATCGTTGAAAAGAAACAAAAGTAAGGAATGAAAAGAATGAAGCAGGAGTAGAAAGAATTTCAAACACAAAACAAATTACATGAGTGTGGGTGACTCAGAACCCTCTGTCTCATCATCTCCGACCATGGAGATTGATAATGGAACATCCTCATTTACTGCACAAAACTTTTCTGTCAAGGTTTTTTATGAGTTGGACAGACTCCCTGTGATGGAATGTACTTAAGTAATGGGAAAGGCATCCTTACTGGGCAAATACTGCTTCAGGGACTGGATTCAAACCCAGTCAACCAATTATTGGATGTGGGGAATGCTGCACTCTTGTTTAAAGGTGAGCCCTTGGTGATCACAGGCAAGCCAAACCTGGGCCATCAGGACCCGTAATCCAGGCTTTTGTGCATATTTGTTCAAATCTGAAGTCGTAACGAACGTGCAAACCCACCCTGTGAATCATAAGATACACATTTAACAAGTAAACCTGGTAAAACTGAGTGAATGGCTTGAGAGATGGAGCATGGCCATTTGCTTTCCTGCAATACTCTTATCTCTAAGATAAAATAACTTTCTAAAATTAAACATAAGCTGTAACATTCCTTGTGCTGTGTGCTGACATTCTCACCCAGCAGTTTGCCATAGGAAGGCACGTTGCGAAAAGTTATTTTCTAAAATGGCATTCTAACTGGAAGAGGCAATCTTGGTACTGAAGTCCTTGGAGCACATAGTGACTGTGTCTGTGTGGCATTCATGTAGGCAATGATAACGTGGGAGCCAGCTAAGTTCCAACTCAGAAGCATGGGTGCCAACACAGGAGCGGGTGTTCTACAGAGTTCAGGTCACAGCGGAGATGTTTTAGCATGTGACAGATATGATATTGGGGGTCTTAGGTTTTCAATTGCACTGACTGATCTAGAGAACTTGTAAAACTCGATCTGCAGCTTGTCTATACAGTTTGTGTAACTGTGATAATTAATTGTACAATAATTTATGGAATTCATTAGAATATTTTATGTGTGAAGATAAAACTATTCGGATCAAGGCAACTTTTTCAATACCTCATATTAACTTTCTGAGTATAATAATTATTAGATCTTAAAATGTTCCCTACCTTGCATATTTTATCTATAATGGCCACTTATTTAGATTAACTTGCTTTTGCACTATACTGAATGAATTAATACTTTAAGCAATCTTACAGGTAATATTGAAACACCCAGCGATTTAATGTTTGAAAGTTCCTAGAAATTTTATAAAGTATCATTTTTATGAAGACTCTTCAGTTTATTTTAAAGTGATGATCAGTTCTAAAGAAACAAAACTCAAGAGGTTGATGGTCCCTTCTGCTTCTCATTGGTTTTCAGACATTGTCAGTAAAATATGAAAAATGTTTGGAGCCTCTTTTTTTTAATTCTCAAATCACAGTCACAGCACCCATCACTCATCAGATGTGATGCTCCATCTTACTTACTTGTAAATATAGGAAATTTCTGCTGGAAAAAAATTCCAAATTAATCAAACACATGACAGTGAATAAACACCTTCCAAAGTGCTCATCACAATGCTGAAGAATTGGCTGAAAGAGCATCTTACCTTAATGAGTCCCACTAGTAAATTTTCTCTATTTTACTAATAATGAGTTCATTTATTTGCTAAGATATTGGAGCCCTAGAAACTGCATTTGGCAAGAAATGACACTATAATTATACTAGTTATCAATTATTCATCATAAGACAAGTTAATACATTTTCGACAATCTTATATGTTTGGGGCAATGTAGAGTTAGCTTTAAATCTGTTTATATAATTCTCAGCTAAGGTTAAAAATATAACTAAGTGTGATTAATGGCGTTAGCACCTCAGGAATATGATTTTTAGATAGTCTCTCATCACTAAAAATGAGAAGGACTAAAATATTTTTTACAATAGCTTAAACTCAAGTGCATAAGAAAGTAGTTGTGCCTTTTAAGTCTAGTGTTTTTGATAAGTATGAATCAGTATAAATGATGTAGAAAGCAGTCAAACAAACATTACTGTTATAACATGGTGATGAAAATATGCAACGTAAGGAAAATGGGGTGATGTTTACACAATTAAATACCCTTAAACCGTTCCCCCAGTTCCTTGTGAACATAAAGGAAGAAAACTTATGGAGGCTTTTTGGGAAACTCGTCTTGTCTCATACCATTTAAAAAAAACTCTTGATGTCGGTACACATTTAGGAAATGTGATCCTTTTCTGTAACTATTCTCTGTTTACTCTGATTATTACATGCCAATATAGATGAGAATAAATAATATTTGAGAATAATTCTCAAAATATTTGAGAATGCCTTACATTTATGGTTGAGACCGGCATCATCTGACGTGAACTGGAAGATGTTACTATTCTTCATTTTATATATCTAGAGACAATTTCAGAGGTACTTAATATTGGTGTACTTATAAAGTCCCAAGTTCTGAGAGTTTATTCTTTGATAGCTGATATTAATTTCATAAGGAATCATTTCTATACTACATATTTACAAGTAGGATTTAAAGTAATCTTATAGAAATTAATATAAAAATTGTTTCTAAAGTATATTTTCGCATGCCTAATAGATTTACTAAATAAATCCACAGACATACAATTAAACAACCATGAGTATAATCAGCACATGTTAACAATACTACATTTCAATAAAGACAACAAGAAGAATTAATTTTATTTGTATCTACTATTTTCACTAAAAGATTCCCTTCCCGAGTCAATAAATTTTATTGATGGGTAACTCATTTTTATAGTAATATTGGCTAAAATCATATATTCTACTTATTACTTCATATTTACAAATTACTTCCCATGCATGATACATTTTCAGTTAACTTTATCATGGCATAGACAGTGAAAAATTAAACCCTTAAAAACACATTGCAGCAATCTCATTCTACAACACACTGTAGACCCCAAAAGATATTTTAAACACCAATATCTGTCACATCTTAACAATAATTCTGTGCACTATATTTTGATTTCACATATAATCTCAAGGTGTTAACATTTGTGTGTTCTTCAGAAAGGTGCAATTGCATATTTTTCTGCAATCATTTCCCAAACCATGGAGAATGCATATGGAGTCATTTGGGGCTTGTGCTGTGTGCTTGAACACCAATGCTATCATGAGGAATGCTCCTCAAGTAGCAAGCAGCCTCATGCTCAGCCACCTCAACTGAGATACTTGAGATCATAGGAAGGAAAAGTTTCCACTATTCTTTGCATTAGGCCTGGTCAGAACGCTGGCTAAATATCTAAACTGAGAAGAAGAATTGATGACGCCAGTTGTTAGTGGCTTGGCAGGAGGCAGACTCTCTGATCCCACCCTCTGGTCTTCAGCTTAGAAAGCTAGAAACTTCTGGACAGAGAAGGTGGGGTCTAGAGACAGTCATCATGAAGTGGACATGTGACTCTCCTTAGAGTCCCTTGATCATCCCTTTCACTGTCACTGACCAGCTGGGGAGCAATTTATAGGCACAGTTATAAGGGACCATATATCTGTGAAAACAAGCCCGCCCCCAGGAGTCTGGATACTCCGCTTTCCAAGCTTACAACCTTCATTCTGCAGGACTAAGCAGAGGACCCATCTTCTCGAAACAAGCATGCTGGGACCTCTGTCCCTACTTCCACACTAGGAGTCACAACTGTGATCGCATAGGTAAAGAACATAGTGGCTGTGACGAGTTTACATTTTTAACCTAACTGCAAAGTCCCTGCAAAGAGAAATGATGTCATCTCACTGCCTTGGGCCAAAATCATTTGTAGTGAATGAAGGACAGATAAAAGCGCCATGGCAACATCTAGAAGTGCTGCCACCTTATTGATTTGGAAGTAGGGAAACAAGGCTTAATTGATTAAAAGAAAATAAGGACCAATAACATCTAATGAAGAGTGTCATGATACAGGCTCCTGAGTTCTAGACCATTAGGAAGATCTTCAGCCTTGCAGTGGACTGAATAAGCTGTTTGCAGCTGCAGCTGGAAACATGTAATTTATTATAGAAAGTAATTTACTTTCTAGACTAAAAAAATGGTCTAGAATTTTAAATAAAGTATTTTTCCTGTGCATCCATACTCTGTATGTAACTATAGTATTTATTCTCTTTTCAGTTTAAATATAATGAAATGTTGTCATAAAAGCATAAACAAATTGTTTTAAGTCTCTACAATAGAATATCTGGTATGACTCAATTAAAAACACACCATTTTATATGTTGATTACTTGCAAAGAAAACTTCCTGTTCTCTTGCAAAAATGATTTTCCAGCCATGCATTGTGGTGCACATCTGTAATCCCACCACTGGAGAGGCAGAGGCAGGTGAACCTTGGAGTTCAAGGCCAGCCTGGTCTACAGAGTGAGTGTTCTAGGACAGCCAGGACTATGCAGAGAAACTCTGTCCTGCAAAAAGAGTTTTTCCAAAGTATGTTTCAATTAACAACTTATATGGAGACATTTCTATTGGGACGGGATCCCATACTTTAACCACTAAAAATGAAAATAAATAACAGAATAAATAAAAATAAAGAGAGCTATAAATATAGAAACTGTACCCACACCATTAATGAGTTTGTGTGAAGCTAATGAGTCTCCTTAGACTTTGAAATCTCTTTAAAGCTTCTTATCACTGATGGAAGTCATCAAATATTAATTTACTGTCATCATCTTTCATCTCTGTGACATTTTTTCTAAAGCAATCTTATAATCACAGGGACTTCTTAGGAAGAGGGTTATTTTATAGACAATAGATATAATCAAGAAAATGAAACAGACAGACTTTCATTTTTTTCACAATTGCACATAGAATAGAGCTTGATAAAGCCAGAGTATAGAGTCCTGCATACACAAAGCACACAGTACAGTCTAGAGAATAGTTCACATGCGTCCATGGGTTCAGCTTAGTTCTTACATGCAACTTTATAAAGTTCTAATGAAAAGAAAGTGTAGCTTAAAGGGTTCCCTTTGCCTTAGACAAAACTATTCAAAATGTTTAAAGCCCCTTAACTCCTGCACACTTTTACAATGTCAGAAAAGACAAGAAAGAGAAATTATTAATTTTTAAAATTACCCAGCAACTCCATTGCATCGTCTTCATTGTCAATGTCTTCTTCTATTACAGATGGTGTGGGGCTATGAACGGACTCGAAGGAATCCTGGGAAAGCATTGCAGCCAGAAGTTTCTTATGCTGCTGCTGCTGCTGTTTTAATCCTTTAGTCTTGGGCTCCATCTTTAAGCTGAAGAAATATAGGTATGCTAGTTAGTTGTGCTCAGTAATGAAAATCTAATAAACTAACACATTTCCATTCCACTACTGTGCCCCACAAAGGTTTTGCACATTACTTGCTTTCCCCAAGGGCATGGGAAACAGTGTGTTTATGAAGCATCCTTTGATACTCAGTGTTTGCACAGTGTTGGGCTGCCAGCTCCTAACCTCTGAAGTGCCTCTGTTGCTCTTGCATGACTCATACACATAATAGCTTCTCTGATCTAGTAAGAGCTAGAAAGTCTAAATTATTTCCTGATGTCTACAAGTGTGTGTCAGGCGAAACACAAGTGTCAGAGTATTGGTGACATTTTATTTATTTTATTTAATTCATAAGAATCAAAACTAATGATGATAATCCACTACATACACTCATGTTTTGTGTTTCTTCCTCCCTTCTACCAAATGTTCCAAGATTTCCTCTTATCAGTTCTTTTCTGTGTGAAGAATTTCATTTCATTCATCCTAAACTTGGGAGAACTTCTTGCAGAAACAGTTTCACTAGGCACAAAATTTATGGTCATTTACTTGCCGTGCTTCCTCTACTCTCATATTTTTAGATGAAAAAAATCCATTGTCATTCTAATGATTGTTCGCACACAGGTGGTTTGATATTTATCTCTGCCTGCTTTTCAGAGTTCTTCATTGGGGGCAGAAGAGATGGCTGAGCAGTTAAGAACAGTTCCTGCTCTTGCAGGGGGCAGGTTTCAGTTCCCAGCATCTACCTGGCAGCCCACAACCATCTGCAACTCCAGCTCCCTGGGACCCAACACCTTCTTCTGGCCTCTATGGGCACCAGGAACACACAAGGTGCACAGATATATATGAAGGAAAACACCCATATACATAAAATGAAATAAGAATAAAAAAATTCTTTCTCTGATGTTGGTTTCTAGAAGTCTCTTTAATTAAAGATAGGCCATTGTGTAAAAGCCTTGCTTTTCTCAGTTTCTAGTTTCTCACTCATTCTGGTTCTTTTCCAACCCACCCACTTTTCCCTTTCTCTTGGAACTGAACACAAATCTCAGACCTTTTCTAACTTACCCATATGTCACTGAAGCTGTATCATATATTATTTGTATGTGTGTGCATGAGTGCACATCTGTGCACACATGCACGCAGGTGCCCACAAAAGCCAGCAGAGGTCACTGGTTCCCCTGAAACATTAGGCACAGGTGGATTGTGACCAGCCTGATGTGGCAACTGAGCCCAGGTTCCCTACAAGACCAGCAAATATTCTTAATTTCTGGGCAATATCTCCAGACTTTGTATCTTATATTTTCAGTCTATTTCCTTTGGTTGTTCACAACAGGCCAATTCAAAAGACCTGCTACCACAGCCTGCAATTCTGTCTTCTGTCATTTTTGCTCTACTATTAAGCTTACACTATTTTTATTTCTGTAAATTCGTTTGTCAGTGCTATAATTCTCATGCTGGTCCTATAATTTATGTTTATTCTTATTATGTTACATATTACCAAGGGATTTGTAATTACTTAAGAAAGCATTTTTTATGATGACTGCTTTCATTCTTAGCCAGATAATTTTATCATCTGTGTTACCTCAAGGAGACATTGGTTGACTTTCAGCACTCAGGCTGTGGTTGCTCTGGTTCTGGGCATTACTGGTATTTTATAAAATTGTGCTCTGTACAATTTGGCTATTACTTTAGGACTCTGTGTGCCCTATGTGATGCACAGTTACTGAACTAGTTTAAAGTCTGATAACAATTTAATTGTCAGAGCCCTTGCTCTACTTTTATTTCCTTATTTTATATAGTGTTGCTGTAGCTACCACTGGTCCTTCCTTGTGTCTGATAAGGGACATACTCAGGTTGTTAAACCACTGCCTCTATGTAGATGAACAAACTGTCATACTGTCAGGACACAAAGGCTTTCTTGTGCCCAAGCTATGTGTCAGAGATCCTTCTCAGGGATGTCTGAAATACCATCATCCCACATGCAAGCAGATGATTAAGGGCTAGGAGAAGGATTGTGTAATGAACAAGAGAAGTGGGTAATTGTGCTAGGCTAGAAGGCTAAGGATTTATCTCTTTGCCTCAGGTAGCTCACCCCTTGCCACAGAAGAAGGCAGAGGACCTGGGCACAGAAAAAACAGAAGCCAAGAAATGCCATTTGTTTTTCAATGAAATAAGGCACAGCTTCATCAGTACAGAATAAGATGGAGAGTTGGGTACTTAGGGAAAGAAGAAAAGGCATAGTGCTCTAAGTAATTAGAAGAGATGTGTGAACAGAGCAGGTGTAAGTGGTGGTTTCATTGGCAGGACCATTGTGTTTGGGTTTTGAGCACTGATGGTGTAGAGACACTGGACAGTGTGGAAAGTGTTCTCCAACCTCTGCTGGTCCCATCTCAGAGCAGAGTTTTATCAAGAAAGAAAAAGAGGAAAGGGGAGCTGAGTCTATACGCAGAGGATTCTCCTTATTGATGGGCTGGGAGAGAAGACAGATGAAGAATGAGGAACAAGGTGAATGACAATCAATCAGTGCACCGTGGGCTCCAGTTCCAGGTGAGTATCAGAGAGAACGCAAGAGAAGGACAGGAGATGATGAGGAGTGAAGCACCTGAAGCAATATTACAGATTCCAGATAATAATGACAAGATCAAGAAGTTATAGAGGAGATAAGTGGTTGAAAGAGTAGAAGCCAAAAATATTGAGAAAGAAAAAGAGAGACTATGTCTGGAGCAGAATTAATTATCATCCCATTTTACCAAGACAGAAAAACAATGTGTTCAGGGGAAGAATGGCATGAGAGTTGGCTAATTATTGCTCTGAGAAGATACTGGGTAGATGTAAAGACTGTGAAGAGTGTGATTTGTATTATTCCTACATTATGTCTGAAGACAGATGTACTATAGAAAAGGAACTGTTTTAGGGAGAGGGCAGTGGGCAAGGCATATAAGCACAGGCCATGCCTCCTTTTCTCCAGCACCATAGCCTGAGAATGGAAGAGGCGCAAAGAACACCATGCTGCAGGCAGCCTGAAAGTGCAAAGTGGTAGGTAGGAAGAGATGGGTGTTCCTCTCTCTAAGAACACTGGATGCTCCATACCCCATCATCTGAGTCTCTTCAAGATTTGAAGCTATCAGCCTTAAAGTTTGTGGGATTTCTAGATGTCTTTTCCAAAGAATGGGAAGTTATCTTCTCCAAATATCCTTAATTGTGAATTTTGGTGTTACCTCTACTGTGTCCACAAAATCCCAAACCACACCATCTTTGTTTTTGAGGTTAGTGCATGAAAGAGTTACTCCTGCTTCATTCCATTCCCTTACTCTTTATCCTGATTAGCTTGGCACAGCACCACACAGTATGACTTTAGTGTGTGCCTCTCACTTGTCTATTCAGCTGCCAACTGTCTTTCTAGGGAGGGCAACAGTTCCAGGTTTGTGTGATGAACATCAGTCAATCTGAATTTCAATGAAATGAAACCTTAACAGGAAAAGAACTGAGCTTTAATTTAAAGTTTATTTATAAGTTGTAAGATTCCTATTAATTTTATGAAACATTTACATTCTGATAACAATTCTCATTCTAAAAAGCCAGCTTCCTGGATCTACAATATTGATGGATTCTATTCTTGTTTTAATTAGATGGTTGAGCTTTAAAAGAACTGATTATGTTTTCAAGGCTTGATGAGCCTATTTACTAATTCCACATTAAGATCTATCAAGTCATTTTATGAAATTTGTTATACAACTATTGCAAAGTCTAATTAAGATGGCTTGAAATAAGATTACATAGGCTTATTAAACTCGATTTTTGTTTACACTTGATAAATGTGTGATTATAACTCTAAATGTGCAGTGGATACATATGCTATTCCAAAAGCTAGCTAGACAATCTGTAGAATTAGGAAGCTATGAACAAATAGAAAAAGTCTTCACTCTTTGCTTAGCAGCACCCACTCTCTCTCTTCTCCCCTCCCTGCCCCCTCTTGTACCTCTCCTTCCCCCACCCTTCTCCCTCCCCCTCCATTTCCTTTTCTCTCCTGTCTCTCTCTCTCCCCCATCTCTCCCCTCTTTCTGTCCTCATTAAGATGCTCTCATTTCTTCCTTGAGCTCTCTTAATTGAGAATCCAGAAAAGAAGGATTAGGGAAATATCTTCCATCCTGTGCACACACCATTTTGACTGTATCATCAAGACAACCACAGATGTCTTGAGCATACCTAAGGACCATCAAGGCCCATGATTTTAACATTGGAGTGTCTATGTTATTCTAGTAGCTTCTCTGTACTGTTCTTTCAATTGTCTTTCTGTAGACAGCAGTTAACTCTTTAGTTGGCAGTCATACATGGCATAAGTTGTTGACTCTTTTATTTAATGTATTTGAGGTAGTTAAGTTAAGGTAAGGATTTTTTTCTAATAAAAGCTCCAGGGGCTGGAGAGATGGCTCAGTGGTTAAGAGCACTGACTGCTTTTTCTTAGAACCCAGGTTCAATTCCCAGCACCCACATGGTAGCTCATTAACTATCTGTAATTCCTGTTCCAGGGGACCTGACACTATCACACAGATATGCATGCAGGTAAAACACCAATGGACATTAAATAATAATAAAAAAATTTAAAAAGCACCAAGAAAATATTTTCAATAAGTTTCTGCCCATACGACTTTCAGGGTTTAGTTTGCCATTTATTTAATTCTCTAGTCTAGCAGTGAATGTCTATTCTAAGTATCTGCTGTTCAGTATAAAAGGAAAAGTTGTCTGTGTGCTAAGATGAGTATTGCAATAACAGCCACTCACATAAGGCTTCTTTTGTTTTTCTTTTCTACTAGGAAAGAACAAGTTATAGCAATGGTCCAAAAATAAAAACAGACTGCCATCGATTTTTCTTGGGAATACTCTCTATTTAACATGGGCCTATGATAGCCCACACCTCCTACACCCATGTAACAGATATTTATTGAAAATAGCTCTGTGCCAGCCTTGGTGAGGAAACAAATGGAGGAAATAAAGCTTGAGAATCAAATTTTCTTTGAGGAGTTTGGAATGTTCTTATGCTTAAAAACTCATTGCTCAAGACTGATAAATTATAGAATGTGTTATTACTGTTTAGTGACAAAAGTTATTTCTATAATTATACACTGGAAATTTTAAAACTTCCTCTCCAGCATTTCTTATTCAATCAGATGTTGTTTGAGCCCCCAGCACAAATACAAGAATCCTGTTTTGTAATTTCAGATAGGAAAAATTTTGTTTGTAACCTTAGTTGTTTTTCTGCATGTGATTTCTACACACACACACACACACACACACACACACACACACACACACACATACTTCTAAAGTAACTATGGTTTAGCGAAGACACTCACCTTTTCAATCCACAATTGACAACTCAGCTTATATTTTAAATACAGGGTGAAATAAGACTGAGTTAGCTTTTCAGGGCATAAGGACAAATATTTAAGAAAGGTCTTTATGGACTGAGCAAGAGATACAACAAGGATTAAGACTCTCAGGGCAATAAGAGCTCTCTGAAGTAAGGAAGAAAATAGAAGCACTAACGTTTGCAATAAACAGCTCTGGACATTATTATGAATAAATGAAATCAAGATAGAAGTTGACATTCCTCTATTTTACATTTAAGTATAAGAATCTACCGATGAATAAAGATAAAAGTTGTTTGAGTTTCATAAGTCTAGCATTAGGAACCAAACGGCCCCCATTGACAGATGAAATTGATCTGGCATTTCCCAGAAGAGAAATGGACTTTTAGAAATGGCGTGCCTTTCCTATCAGGGCACTTCAACTATTTAAATAATTTAAGGCTATTTCTCGTGGAAATGGAATCAATTTTCTCTAAACCTGAAGCGCATTAATGAGTATTCTGAACTTCTTTCCCTCAAGCCAAGTGGTAAGTGAGAGCCAAGCAACCTTGAAAGCTATTACATTGTAGAAAACACAATTTTCTCTCCTTGGGAAAAAATAGTTTTTGGTTGATGGTAAATTAACATAGGAAATAGGAAGTTCTTTGGTGATTCTGTGCAGAGAAAAAGCCTTTGGTAGGGACCAGCTAATAGCAGTCACAGGGTCTTGTGGTCCTGTCACCTTTTCATTTATGAATATTTAAATGCATTTCTCCGTGTTTCATAATTCTTGCCTCCCATAATGATTTTCACACTAGCTTCCTTGACCTACCTATTTTCTGTTTTAAGTTGTACTTCTCATGTCCCCCAAATGATAATGGTGATTATGCTTTCTTTATGAAACATGATCTCAAGTGGTAATAATGAATATGCTTCCCCTAATAAACATGATCTCAAGTGGTAATGGTAAATATGTTTTCCCTAATAAACATGATTTCACATCTCAAAGTTGCTCCACTTTATTACATGGACATTTATGGCACATCTGATTTCACCATTCTGCGAAACATAATCTAAGTAAAATGAAAGTTATATGTAGTAGTGCTTTGAAAGAGGATGCCCCATAACCTCATATATTTGAATGTTCAGGTCCCAGTTGGAGCACTGTTTGGGAAGGATTAGGAGGTGTGGCCTTGTTGGAGGTGTGTTATCATGGGTGGGCTTTATGGATTCAAAAGTCCATGCCAGATCCAGTTTGGCTCTCTCCCTGCCTCCTACTTGCAGGTCAGATATAAGTAAGCTTTTCTTTTTTTTCCCACAAAGTATTCTTTTATTTCAAGTTATTTCATTGTGTAGTGCCTGTGCACCACAGTGAAAGTACTTCCATATGGCTTAATTTTGCATTATTTCCACATACACGATCTTCCAAGTTCATGAAAGGAACATATATTAACCCTCACACACTGATAGTGGGAGATGTAGATACTCCACTTTTGATAATAGGCAGGTCATCCATACAAAAACTGAAAAGAGAAATGCTGGAGTTAACCAACAAATAAACTAAATGGACACATTTCACCCAGACACAATAATAAATCCTCCTCTTAGAACTGCCTTCTTTTTTATCTCATAGATTTGGGCATGTTGTGTATTAACTTTCATTCAATTCTAAAAATTTGTCATTTTTTTTTTCTTATTTTCTATTTTTACCCATTCTTAGTTCAGCAGAAAGTTGTTCAGTGTGTAAGATTTTTGTTGTTTCTGCTGGTGTTGATCTGCAGCTTGAATCCATGGTCGTCAGATAAATGAAGGGTGTTATTTCATTGCTTGTACCTGCTGAGGCTTTCTCTGCGTCCACGGATGTGGTCAATTTTGGGGAAGTTCCATGAAGTAAGTAAGCTTTAAGCTACTGTTCCAACACCATCTCTGCCTGCCTGCCTGCCACCGTGATCCCTATCATGGCGGTCCTGGACTGGCCTTCTGAAGATGTCAGCAAGCCACCACTTCCCAACTTGTATGTCATGACCATCTTAAAACACATATTTCCAGTGGTCTTAGATACCCTCAACCATAAGTTTATTTTGGTTGCTACATCATAACTAGTTTTGCTGCTGAGCAGTGTCTCAGTTCCTAAGGCCGCAGGAAATATGTGTTTTCATATGGTCACAAGCCACAGGCTGAGTACCACAGAATTCAGTGCTTTCTTCTAAAAGCTGCCACGATAGTGGGTGCACCTTCACACCATACGTACTTTTAAGTTCTTAAAAATATTATAGTTCATAAACTAAACCATTAAATGCAAGAAAACATAATTATATCCAACCACAGTGATGACTGTAATAAAGACCTTAACTGTGCCCCACAATTCCTACCCAGTGAAGATTCTCCCCTAAAGATGCCTCTTCCTAGCACTGTGGAGTCTCCCTCACCCAGGGCTTAAACCCCCCTCCTAGTGCTATAGAGGGTCTTTACTTTCAGTTTAGAACCTCGAAGTTATTTCTCCATTTGGTGTTAGTAACAAAGAAACAGAACTTACTTAAATAAGAAAAAAAAAAATCAAAACACAAATCCAGGTAGGGTGCTTGCCTACTGTATGTCTAAAGTCCAGCATTCAACTCCCAGAACTGCCCAAGTGACAGGGTGAGACTTTGAGAACAAAACTAAACAACACCATTTTTAAAAAGTTTTTTGCTATAATTTTATTTATTTTTTATTTACTTCATGTATGCGTGTTTGTGTGTGGGTACACTTGAATTTGCATGCTCATTTCCAACATACATAGGAGGTCATAGGACAATTTGAGGGAGTCTTTTCTTCTATCATGTGGTCCCCAGGAAAATCAAACTAGCCTGGAGGCAAGCATCTTCACCCTCTAGGGCTGCCTGAAGTTTTAAATCGAGTAAATCATTGCTTCCTTTTGATGAGTCTAACTGTGTCCTTGTAGGACACATTTTGGAATGAGAATCTAGTTAATTTTTTCACTATATGCGGAGTCTAACAATTTTCTTTATGAAAAGAACAAAACCATGTTCTTAAGTTTATTTTCCCCTTCCCATTTAATGACTACTAATCCAGATTCACCAAGGAGGTCCCCTCACCTTCCTGCCTGGCTAGAGCCACTGTCTTCACTTTCCCAGGAGTCATTCTTACTCCGTGGAACCGGAGGCTGCAGCATTTCAGCCGCGAGGGGATCAGCGTCATTTTCTGCTCTGCCAATCCACTCCCCGATCACGCGAGGTCTCATGAGGGAAGAATTGAAAGCCACTGTCTCCTGCAGGTACGAAAATAAAAATAAAAAGCGCTGCTTTAGATGACATTTTCTCGACAACAGATAACAGGAAGACAGCCTCCAGTGTTTGGGCTCACTGGAACCAAAGTATCCCTCCACTTCTCCCCATCCCCCGTTCCATCTACGCCTTTTCCTGTGAGTTAGACTATTTCCTGAAGATCGCTAGGATTAAATATCTAGGACTGAAATGTTGGATTTGGATTCCACGGTCTGTATGTGTGTTCTTAGAAAACTGGGGCTGGCATTCTCCGTGGAGAGAAGAGAAGGCTGCAAGGGCCACGCCCACAGCATGCAAGGGTGTTGTGCTGCAGCTGGGAAACTGAGTAATCTCTCAGGAAGGAACCAGCTTCTGCAGCTAGAAAACACAACAGTGCGGGTGTCAGGTGGGTAGGATGCATTTCTCACACTGTGGTGAATTCTGGACTTCCAGGGACACCGTAGACATACGAACAGGTCCATAAAGATGACAAGCGGGTTAGGTTAGCTGAAAACATGGTGGTGTCTTTTCATACACTTGAAATGAGGGAACTCATTCAATTCACCTGTTTGCTTTGATGCACCCAAGAAAATATTGATGGAGGGTGTTGAGTGTATGTAATCAAGAGAGATATTTTAAGTGGAAAAGTCAAGTAAAAACTAAATATCTGCATGATCTAACATTTTGTCTGAAGCCGCATCTAGACTTATATTTATCACTTGACTCAATCTATTCATTTATTGTTTTTAATGTGCACATAGATTTATTTATAGCACATACTGATTATATTTCAAAATTCAGTATTTCTGAAATATAATCTTTTCATCAACATTTCCTATTTATTTATTTATTTATTTTACATGCTGACAGCACTTTTGTCTCCCTTTTCCCCTCCCAATCCCTCCTCCCGACCTCCTCTCTCCACCCAGCCCCCATCCACTCCTCCTCTGTTTCTCTTCAGAAAAAGGCAGGCCTCCTATGAATATTAACCAGCTGTGTCATATTAAGTTGCAGTAAGACTAGGCACCTCTTCTCCTATTAATGACAGATGGGGCAACTCAGTAGGATAAAAGGGTCCCAAAAGCAGGCAACAGAGTCAGAGACAGCCCTGCACCTGCTGCCAGGAGTCCCACAAGAACTTATGTACAGGGGGCCTAGGTCAGTCCTGCGCAATCTCCTCAGTTAGCGGTTCAGTCTCTGTGAACCCCCGTGAGCCCAGGATAGTTGATTCTGAGGGTTTCCTGTGGTGTCCTTGACATTTCTGGTTCCTACAATCCTTCCTCTCCCTCTTCTGTGGGATTCCCCAAGCTCTACCTAATATCTGGCTGTGAGTCTCTGCAATCTGTTATCACCAGTTTCCAGGTGAAGCCTCGCTGATGACAGTTGGGCTAGGCACCTATCTACAGATATAGCAGACATCATTAGGAATCACTTCATTGACTCCCCCTCCCCATTTGTGTTTTGTTCTCTTCTGGACTATGGAGCCTGTGGGTCCTGGTCCTCCAGGCCATGTCATATCAGGGGTCAGCTCCCACTGATGCATAAGTGAACATAAGCCAAGAAGTAAAGGATAACCATGCTACAATCCACAGAGCCAGAGAAGCTAAATAACATGGAGGGATCAAGGGGGAATGCATGAATCTCATGGTGAAGGGGATATAAAATAGGCATCATGGTGGGTGGGGGAGGAGGCTCAGTGGGCCTTGGGGATGGGAACAGGAGAGATTCCGGGGAAGATAGAGGGAGAGACAACTAGAATCTAGTGGCAGGGTATCTCTGAGATGAGCTAAAGACCTAGTGCAATGGAAACTCCCTGGAGTCTACAAAGGTGACTTTATTTAAGTTTCCTAGCAATAGGGAATTTGGAGTCAGAACTGGCCATCACCTGTAACCAGGCAAGACTTCCAGTGGAGGGACTGGGACACCAACCCAGCCACAAAACCTTCCACCTGCAATTTGTCCTCCATCCAAGAAGTACTGGGGTAAAGGAGGCTCAGAAACTGTGGGAGTGGCCAACCAGTGACTGGACCAGCTTGAGACACATCTACTAGATTTTACTAAGGCTTAGTATATGCTAAGAGCTGAGTGCTGTGCTGGGAGGAGCAAGAGCAAGAATGAACAGCATTTTATAATGGTTTTATCTAAAAGGAGATGTAGGCGATTTTAATATCCTGGCTTGACATTTCTTTATCTTTTCAATATTTCATGATAAATAGCTACTTGTCTAGTCATATTTGAAATATCCTAATTTGAGAAACGCATCCTACATAAATCTCCTTTACTGAAAAATTTCACCATTCTTGAAAAATATAAGCCTGGTGTTCTGTACCTTTATAAATCACAAAATATGCAAATATAATGCAGAACATAATATATACAATATTTAAATATCCAAATGTAATAAAAACACAACAGTTTAAACAACATGTAATAGTTTAGATACTAATTCAAACATTAATACCACATAAAATGTGCCTTAGGCTATATGTAAAGGACAATTCTCCGCGTTACAGGGAAAAACTGGGAATTTAATTAAATGTTATTAATTAATTTTATTTACACAATGGGGCAGCATAGACACAAATTTTCATTGCTATAAACTCACAGGAACATAAGAACTGGTTTAAAAAAAAGAAAGTTATAATTGCAAAATCAAAACAAGTGGCCTCAGGAATTACGAAGGAAAACACGAAACAGGACTTAAGATTTGGCAAGATCCAAATGCTGAGAACAGCAGAGATTCAGAAAAAAAAGTTTGGCTGTTTGCTGGGAAGATAAATGAAGTGGTAGCCACCACCACTGTTGAGAAAGGGAACACACGGAGGGTTTAAACGCCTTGCTATCTGGGATGGTTAGTTCCAGAGGCACTGACATTTAATAAGAAATATCTGACCATTGGACAGTGGAGGGAGCTGCCCACGGGGTCAGGGCAGTTGGGAAGCCTTTGTTTTACAGTATTAAAATTAGCACTTGAGGACTTGTACTTTTCTAAATGCACGAAGCTCTTTGTGTGGTGGTAGCAATGAAAAGATGGAAGAAACAAGTACTGATTAATTTTTAAAA
Source organism: Acomys russatus (assembly GCF_903995435.1). Taxonomy (NCBI): domain Eukaryota; kingdom Metazoa; phylum Chordata; class Mammalia; order Rodentia; family Muridae; genus Acomys; species Acomys russatus. The sequence goes on from NC_067138.1 coordinate 21,647,307, forward strand.
ATTTTGATATTGAAAATTCTTGAATTCAGTCTGCCCACATGCATTATATTTAAGAAACATTTTTTCTTTGTATATTTTATTTAGATTGGTTATTTAGATTGGTTTCTGAAAGTGTTTAGATAAAGTGGACTATTCTTAAAAGGATGTAATTATACCACAGTAAATAAAAAATTAAATATATTTAAATACACACACGCACACTCATGCACACAGAGGAAGGGTTGTGTGCATGTATGTGCATGTGCGTGCATTCCTGGTTATCATGAAACTGAAACTTCTAATGTAGACAATGTTGGCCCAGACTCACAGAGGTCCGCTTGCCTCTGCCTCACACCTACGAGGATTATAGGCCAGGGCTAGTGTACCCATTGCAAATGCATACACACAACACAGCATCTTTTAAAACTTTTTTTAAGTTCAAATGGGAACATCTCACTTAAAAACTGAAGGATAATCTTTGTAAATGTGTGAATTCTTTAGAAACAGAAAACCCCACGTCCCTCTGCCCTCTTTGGTGTTGAGCTCCCCAATCTTCCAAGAGTTCTGAGATATGATTAGAACAGCAGGGAATGAAATGTATCCAAGGAGACTTTGAAATAGGAAGCAGAATTCTGGATTTGCCTAAGTTCAAAAGCAAAAGCATTCCTTGTCAGAACCCCTGCCAGAGGTCACAGATGCCCTTGGCTTTGCCTGTTAGCAAGAAGTGTACATATCCTGGAAGTAGCTCTCTCACCCCATACCCACTCTTCCAGGAGCATGCTCTCTACAGTCTGATCCACAATTAATTCAACTGCTCTTCCATGTTGTGCTCTTGCCAAGCTTGGGATTTTAAATGTCCCCCAAAGTCCATGTGATAGAGACTTTGTCTTCAGCCTGAGGGGCTTGCTGTAAGAGAAGGGACTACTGGAAGAACTTTGGGTCATGAAAGTAGATATCGGAGCTTTGCCTCCTCTCTTCCTGACGCTCCTAGACACCAAGAAGGACACAATTTGCTCTACCATCCATCTTGAAGCCCTGTCTTGCCACAAGCTGAAGTGATGACGCCAAGTGCCCATCATCTAAAATCTTCTGACCTGGCAGCCGAAATAAACAATGTAAATCTAAATAGTTTAAGGGATGTGAAATCTCTGCCGGGTCCATGAGTTATGATGAGAAAAACAGGAAATGCAAGGTACCCAGTGAAGGAACATTAGCTAGGAAACAGAATCCTGTGACTTGATCTGTTTGATTTCCTTACGGGGGTGATAATAATCGAAGTAGAAACTAGTGTAGCTTCCCCACGGATGTAAAAAAAGGATGAACTCTGTCATAGTAAATGTCATAACAGCAACAATTAAAAAGGAAACTGGCACTAAAGCTGGTATTGAGACAAAGTAGATTGTGTGTGTGTGTGTGTGTGTGTGTGTGTGTGTGTGTGTGTGTGTGTGAATTAGAGATTCCTTTTAGATGAGGTTTTTACTAACTTTTTTTTTTTTGCTTTGACAATTTCATTTTATTTTGGTTTTTTTTCTTTTTTCTTTTTTTTTAATTAATTTATTCTTGTTACATCTCAATGTTTATCCCATCCCTTGTATCCTCCCATTCCTCCCCCCCCCCACCATTTTCCCATTATTCCCCTCCCCTATGACTGTTCCTGAGGGGGATTACCTCCCCCTGTATATTCTGACTAACTTTTAATATAGAGACAAGCAGTAGAGTAGTGAGAGGAGAACAGGCGATAAGAGTGGACACAGAGCAATGAGAAGCTTCGACTGCTTTGTTGCTTTGATTTAGTATGAAACAGAACCGCGAATCATAGGCTGTGGGAAGTGGAGTTTGTTCAATGATGGAGCTTTGATAGCCAAGATAAAGGAGGCAGTGTAAAAGCAGAAATAATAATTTTGAGCGCTGTAAGGTTGAGGTTCAGTGCAGTCCCTGCGTGTTGGAAACTGACAAGGAGGGCTCCTTGCTGCACAGTAGCTTCTCGGGCTGGTGAAACTGCATAATAACTGCTCTGAAATGAGAGTGTGAAGTAAATTTTCAAATAAAAATCCATCAAATGTTTGACTTGATCAGAATCTAAAGGACATAGGCGTGATGAACAAATTCATGTATTAGGCCTGAGTTAGAAGTGAAGGCCAGATTGTGAGCACAAAGCTAAATGCGTTTTCTCCACTAGCTTCTTCTCTCCTGTGATTATCAGGGTAAATTGATGATGTCTCGTTATTCACCACATGGTGCCCCAGCAGAGCATAGTCAGGACACCTTGGTTAAGTCCCCAATGGAATTTACCTATACACACAATTTGTTCTCTAAATCTTTGCATCACATTCACTGAAGGGGGAAAAAAAAGAGACTAGAACAGTCTATGTTTTACCTTCACCTTGTTAAGCTGTCATATGAATAATACAAAGGAAAATCACTTATTATTTGTTTCAGAACATATTTGCTCAAATACTTATGGCTGTCAAGCTTCATTACTAATTTTTAGCTCTTCTGTTTGCATATACTTTACATAGCATCAATTATAAATGAAATACAAGACCCCATGATGGCTTCAGTTTATACCACATTGAGATGGTTCACTCTGAGAAGTTATTTAAAAATAAACATGCCAGTCTTTCTGATGTCCATGTATTCACATTCATAGAGTGCATGTCTGACATGTCTTACTGAATTAATTTGCACAAAGCAACTGGGCATTTGAAGACACACAATGAAATGAGTAAGGGAAGGAGGATGAACTCCCAAAAGTCAGATCCTATCCCTTAAACAATCTGCTTACATGCATTTTGCAAAGGACTGAACTATGTGATCATATACACAGCATTTGTGCATGTATACAAGACACAGCATCTCACAGTAACTTCCCATGGTTAAGTCATTTCCACTCAACAAGTCTCCCTGTTCAATTGCTTTGTCTGTGGCATTGCTGCCTCATTACTTTTATTCAGACAGACAGACAGACAGACAGAGACAGTGCCTCACCATGAGCTCTTGCTGGCTTGGAACTTGCCATGTACACCAAGATGGCCTAAAAAATCTGTTCAGGCAGCAAAGTGTCTCTGTCATTTTTTTTTTCATTTTGGAAGCTTCTAACCTACACTTCCTGTTTACTCAAGTAATTAATTTTACTCTTTCTCAGGTCTCTGATGGGGTTGAAGACCAGATAGTTTAGCTTTATAATTAAGCTTGGTTGTTTAGGGGTTAAGATGTTTTTAGGTCTAGGTAGATGTTCTTAGGTTGATAGAGATGAGATATGATAGATATTGATCTACACTCAGAATTTTAGACTCACCAAGATAGGAAAGATGTTTTCTTCAAGGTTGCCAAATACAAATAGGCAAAGCAGCCTCTGTCTCTGCCTCATGTTTGGCTTAAAAGCATGAACCACCATGCTCAGCTTAATGACCTCTTTAAAGTGATCTCATATTATAAAATTTCACTTCCTTCTCTGATGAACTTTGCCTTTCTTGCATGCCTTTTGATATAGCTCCTGCTTGACCAACAAATGCCTTAACTCTAATTAGCTGAATAACTGTTACAGCGGTGGAACCCACTTCTCTATTATAATTGTCTATATAGACTGGGTTTTCCAAAACACCCCGTTTCCAAATATCCAGCAACACTCGATGAAATGAATATTTTTAAACACAAAGTTCAGAGAAAAGGGCTGCTGCTGGCACATCGGCAATAGGTCCATCAGGAGCTACCAAAGAACCAACAGCTTTAGAGTTTAATGACAGTTAGTGTGCAAGGCCAATTTGAATGACCCCAGTCTTTAACATCCCTGGTCCAAGTCTGCTCTCATGTGACTTTTGAGTGACTTACATAAAATATATGTAAAATACATTTAATTCTACATATGACTTGCTTAGACCAATGGTGAGGTCAGAAATGATCATACCAGATATAAACAAGCCGAGCTCTCCAGAGGCCTTTCCTATCACATTTGCTGTCCTGCATGTTTGCCATTGTCATGAGAAAGGCATGCCTATCGTAGATGCTCTGGGTTCTCAGAAGATGCCTGGCTGGTCATGGTGGCACATGCCTTTAATCCCAGCACTCAGGAGGCAGAGGCAGGTGGATCAACCTGAGTTCGAGGCCAGCCTGGTCTACAAAGGGAGTCCAGGATACACAGGCTACACAGAGAAACCCTGTCTCAAAAAACAAAAAAACCCAAACAAACAAAAAAAGAAGATGCCCAACCTCAGGTAACTGGACAGACACACAAGACATCCTACAGACATTTAAAAAGGTTCAACCACAGTCCCTTGAACAATTCCATCCAGAAACCTGTACAAATCAGCCTAATCCCAAAGACGCAGCAAGTGAGATAAATGTCATTAAACCATGAAGTTATGATGAAAAATGTGACCTAGCATCACTTGAGACTTAGCATGGTTAAGTAAAAGATTTACTTGCTGTTGGGATATTGGAACACTTGAAAATGGCAAGGAAATGATAAGAAACTGAGAAAATGGACAATAGTGTAATGTGGTGTTCAAGTACTTGGTTAAGTTGTCAGCTTGCAAGATAGAAATTGTATCTAATAGATTTTCAAAATTGAGTATGGAAACATTTAGGCAAAATATTGTAAACATCAGCCATTTCTTTTTAATTCCATGCAAGTTGTTTCAAGAAGACGGACAGAGAAAATAAGTGGCCAATTTGCAAGGCAAGTTTCAAAGGAAACGTTGAACATAGCCAAGTTTCTCAGCAAGCTTATCACATTTCAAAATGTTCAAAGATTAATTGTAGTTCTTCCCAAATGTTAAACTTAGGTCTTTTTAGATAAACAAAGCTTGAAGGTAAAGAAATGCCAAGAATATGACAAATCTCTTCTTTAGAAATCTCTGAAAAATTAAAACAATTTACTAAAGGCAATGTTTCATATACCTACTGAAATATTAGTCATTATATCCATAAAGAGGCAATCATTAAAATATTTGTGGATATTAATATGGCAGAAAAAAGGATGAGGAATCAGATATAGGTAACATCTACTTGACAAAGATGGAATAAACAGGGGGGGAAAACACATTTGTTTGGAACAAAGGGGGCTGAGAGAGATTAGGATGAATGCTGTGGATCCACTTTCCTGCAGTGAGGAGGCAAGTGGAGGAAGGTGCTCAGGGGTCTCTTTTCCTGCATCCCTGTAAGGTTCTTAAGAAAAGAAGAAGCTCTTACAGGGTGAAACCCAGAAAAGTAAACAATGGGTCAGGACCGCCAGGGAACCCACTTCCCATAACTCAGCACAGTGAAGGAACCCCCGTTCCAATGTGCCACCATGGCTGACTCCACACACACCTCATCATCCTTTCTCTAGGGCGGAAATATTCATAACATCATCCTATACCAGTCCGGTCATGTAACAAAAACAAAGAAAACTGTCATCATTCATATACAGTTATTTTATACAAAAATAACAAGAAATTTCAGAGACAAATGTAGGGTAACGTATAGCTTTCTTACAAACTGATCAAGAGTCAGCTAAATTGACGAAGGGGACGCTCACAGAGTGACTCAGAAATGTGATGATGTTGATTCTCCCCCGCACACTAAGTACAGTCTGCGGCAAACCCACTAAAGTAAAAGAAACTTGGAAGAGGATCCAGATGTGCACTGTTCCATAAATGGTTCTAGGAAGTTTTTCTCCGTATGGGAGAAAATATATCCCAACTTTTTGCTGTACTGAACAATAATAATTTGAGGGAACCAAATATTTACATGTTATTAAAACAAAACCTGTAGAGGAAAATTTTATGCAATTATTTTAATGATTCCATGTAAGAATGGATTTTGTAACAAAATACCAGTATTTCATAAAAATGGTAATTTTTCTTCTAATAATAAACACAATTTAAAATGTGATATCAATGCTCAAAATAAAAATACTTCAGGCACACAGAATCCTGCATCTAGAATGTATGATGAACTCATAAGAAAAAATAATTATGTAAAAAACTAGGAGGGACATGTGAGTTGGCCCTGGACCTCATTAAATATAAGATTGTCAGTTAAGTCTATTCAGTTTTTTATTATTATTAAAATTGTGGATAAAGGCTGCAGAAGAAAAAATGTATGATACTGAACTATTGGTAGGAGTGTAATTTGACACAAATACTTTATATTTTAAAAATGCTACCTCATCTAGTGAAGATGAGAACCCACCAAAGGCTCAGCCCACGCAGCCTAATGAGTCTGTTTCTATTTTTGTACCAGAGGGGCCACTGTTTACACAGGCAAGGGAGTGGAAGCACCAGTGCCTACAGCACCATATTTTCTGAAAGAGAAAATTGGGGGGGGGGGGGGAAGGCAGTTGCTTAGAGTAAAACATCATTTATAAGAAAAAAAATTAAACCATAGATAAATAAGAAACATATTGTTAGAAAGGTGTGTGTGAACCTGGTGTAATGGCACTTGCCTTTAATTCCAGTGCTTGAGGGACAGAGGCAGGTGATCTCTGTGAGTTTGGGGCCAGCCTGTTCTACATAGAGTGTGGCAGGGCAGCCAGAGCTACATAGAGGGACACTGCCTCAAAATCAACAAATAAAACAAATAAAAATGTGTCAAAATAATGGGGGACGGAGAAAGAAGAGAAAAGCAAGAGAACAAATAAATGATGCAGGCATGCTGCCCTTACTCAGGGCACACAGGGCTTCCTGCTGGGTCAGCAATGGTCTACTCTTTGAGTTTACTATCCGCATTTAGGTATTTACTGTAGTTATACTTTACATATTATACACTGTAATGTACGACATTCGAATTTCTTGTAAAAAGGCGCCATATCACTTCACTAGTCTGTGGAGAGTCATTAGAATGGCACATCCAATGGCTGATAGATGTATCTCCGACTTTTCTCTACTCCCATTTTTTTGCCTTTATACACAACAGGAAGTATTTCACTCCTTGTTGTGGGTATTTTCACACTTGTGCAAGTGTGAATGCAATCCCTCTCCTCTCTGACATCTCTCCTGAATTCTCCTTTCTGCCTCAGATTATATGTCAGCCAACTCTGCATATGCAAATATTCCAGTATTCAAACTGGCACAATGGCTATTTTGTAAATAAATTCCATTATCTTATTTAACATAAGTTAACAGTAATTCTTTTTAATAGCAATTAATATTTAGCTTTAAAATTTCCCAGATGGTCTTAGAGAAGTTATCTGTTAGTTCAAGGCAGGATCGAAGTACTTCTCCACATGCTGCAGCCAACTGTCGTTCATGTTGCTATTAATTTGAATTCTCTTCCTCGGATTAATTTTTCTCCTATAGCATTGTTATTTCTTAAAAACTCTGAGGTGATGAGACTTCGTCCTCTGAGTACTATGAAGTCTATGTTCTTCCGCTTAGAACCCTGCGATGTGGCTTGGAATGTTCCTTTCCTCCGTATTATATTGGCAGATTATCAGTTTGCTCTACAGGAATGCCTGCTGTAAATAAACTCCATTATCTTACTTAACATAAGTTAACAATAGTTATTTAATACCAGTCGATAATTAGTTGTGAAACTTCCCTGATGGTCTTAGAATACTTAACTTTTCTCTGCTCATACAGCTCAGAGAGAATGGGTCTGGTGTCATTGCAAGGCACACGGTCTCCCAACGACTGCACATCTGTGCGGCTGGTAGCACTGAGCGTTTTATTATTCCATGTATATTTATTTCTTGGAATACTTCGATGATGAGAAACTTTGTCATACGATGCCGTGTTACCCCGAGTGATGATTTATAACTTTACTCTTTCTCTTGGCTCCAGCAGGCTTTTCAAAATAATAATCTTGGATCCCTGCCATCCGTAAAGATGACTAAGGAAGTTTGTGATGAAACTATTGGTTTAAAATCTAGCATTACTCACAGTTATTATTATTACTTGTGTTAAAGTTTCACAACTTTCCCCAGTAGGAGACGATTCTAATTGGCTTCTGAAACAACCTTGGTGTTTAGAAGTTTGTCGATCTGACTGAGACACAATAGAGTTTCTTTTTATACCTCTTCTACCCCAGACCTAGAATCAGCCCCTGTGCCAAGGCACTTTGCTTACCGGTAATGTGAGATATTCAAAAACTAGATGCACAGCACTAGGTGTGTGAATCGCTAGGAGGCTACACTTGGTGACAAAGCTAGCAAATGTACTTTTCAAATATATTTCCTTGTCACAAATGGTGGCACATGCTTTTAAACCCAGCTCCCAGGAAGAAGCAGGCAAATGTTTATTTGTTTGTTTGTTTGGTTGGTTTTGGTTTTTGACACAGGGTTTCTCTGTGTAGCCTTTGCTCTCCTGGACTTGCTTTGCAAACCAGGCTGGCCTTGCAGCACAAGCAGATCTTTATCTTTGAAACCATCGTGGTCTACAAAGAGTGCTCAGGGCCAGCCAGTGCTACATAGTGAGACCCTGTCCAAAAAATAAAAAAAGGCAAAAGTCTTTACAGATCACAGAATTCCTGGGAGAAGAAAGCATAATAAAGAATCCATTTATACTCTTCATCAGAGCTGCACAAGTGCCACTTAATCCAACAACAGTGTTGCTTGACTATCTCGCTTGCTATTTTACCAGTCACTTTGCATCATCATTTACACATACTGTGGGATGTCTATGGGTATAAAATACATGCATTTTATGTTATGAAGTGTTCTTAGAACCACTTCTTATATGGTGCTTTTCCTCCTAGGTACTTTAAAGTAGAGAACATTTTGTTATATATTTTAGTATGATATTCACAATCAATAATTAACAAGTGGTAATTTCCAACTTTAATCCTCCCCAATTGCCTGAAATATCTGATAAAATTGCTCACAACAAAAGAGAATTCTAGATCCAAGATGGCGGCGAGCAGTGTGGACAGTGTTTGGAAGCTCCAGTGAACAATTCAGGGAATTGCACAGATTTCTGAGCCAGGAAAACCAAGGTCCCCACACCACGGCAGCAGGAGTGCTCCACGGTTCGGAGGGACCAGGGTGCAGAGGATCTGCATGCCCTTGCACTTGGGAGGAGCGCGGATTTTCTCGGATCGGAGCAGCAGTGGCAGAGGCAGCAGCAGCAGCAGCAGCCAGCGGCACCAGTGGCAGCAGCGGCGGTGGCTGAGGTTTGCAGCTCAGAGCCTTCTAGTTTGCAGCTCAGAGCCTTCCGGTGGAGGCGATTGGTGTGGTGGCCAGTGGGAGTTGCTGCGGGAGAGGGGACTCTGGGCAGGATTTGGGTCCTGTCCATTGGCTAGATCTGGGTAGGGGTCTTCATATTTGTTTTTTCAAGCTGACAGACTCGTTTTATGTGTGTGATGAATATCACTAGAGCCTCCTCAGGAGGCTGTTGTGGTGTGAGAAGTTATACTTTAATGACTCAGCACAGTGGTCGTCTCACTATATATTTTAAAGATGTATTTATTATTTTTAATTATGAGTGTGTGTGTTGGGGGTATGCACATGTGAGCACAGGTACCCGTGAGGCCAGAGGCTTTGAGTTCAGCTCGGGACTCAACTATGGTCATGTGGAAAAGCAACACACACTTTCTTCCCACTGACTTATCTCCCTAGCCCCATCACCGCCGAATGCATACATATCTAATTTCAGCCCATTGAAACATTATTTGTGGGGCACCATCTGTGCTGGTTAATTAGTTTGCTTGTTTTTGTCAATGAGATATAAGCAAGGGCCAGATGGGAAGAAGGGACCGCAATTGACAAAATGCCCCTATTAGATTGGCCTGCGGGGTAAGTCTTTGGGACGTTTTCTTGATTGATGACAAATGTGGGAGGAAGCAGCTCACCATGAGCACTGCCGTCCCAGGGTTGGTGGTCCTGGGATGTATACAAAGTGGGCAAGCCTGTAAGCAGTATTTCTCCATGACCTCTGTATCAGTGCCTGTCTCCAGGTTGTCTCAGTGATGGGCAGGTACCTGGATTGAGTTGCTTTTGGTCATGTTTCCACAACAATAGAAACTTAATTAGGACACCATCATCTTCCCCATTTTTAAATTTTAAATAATTTATTCAGATTACATCCCAAATATTATCCCCTCACTTGTATCTTCCCGTTTCCCCTCCCGCCCTCTTTCACCTTATTCCCCTCCCCTAGACCTGTGACAAAAGGGGACGTCCTCTCCCACCATATGATCACAGCCTATCAGGTCTCATCTGGGTAGACTGCTTCCACTTTCGCTGAGTGCTACCAGGCCTCTCCCGCAAGGGGAAATGGTCAAATAGGAGGCACCAGAGTTCATGCCTAAGTCAGTAGGACACCATGTTAACTCTCCCTAGGTCCCTACATCGTAAAATGTAGCGGGAAATGTTACCATCAGAGTAACTGAATATAATATGAAAATAATAAATAACTGAGATAAAATGTCTTGATGTTGAGAAGACTTACAAAGTGTTGTAAAATGTAGACCTTAAATATGACAAATAACTGTTTAATTAGCTCCAGAAAATATGTATCCAGCAATTACTTGCCAAAAGCTTAGTTAATATAAATCTGTGAAGGTTAGCACTAGGAACAAACAAGTTCACCTAAAACTGACTGCTAACTTTTCCAGAGACAGGGCTGGAGCCCTGACTGAACCCAACACAGAGGCCACCAGCATGGACTCCAGGAAGACAGGGCTGGAGCCACCAGCTGAGCCCAGCACAGAGGCCACCAGCATGGACTCCGGGAAAGAAATTGCCTCCATGTTTTACTTTTAGTGTCCTTTCTTGATGTGGAACCACTGAAGATAAAATCATAAGATATTCCGAAATTGCGTCTCTTCCACCAGTAAGAGTTTAGCTCTCAAAAGCATGGCATGATTGTTAGAAGTGCAGGTTCTAGAAGAATCATGTCCTCCTCTGTACCCCACCCTTGCTCTTTAGGGCTCCCATGACTGCTCCATGTCCTACGCTTGATCTGTGTCACCCCTGCTCTTGTCCCAACTACTAGGTGTGCACCCTCTAGTAAGTTCACTCATCTCCCTGTGTGTCAGTGTCTCAGCTACCAAACATGGAGAGCACCTCATTTCACAGGTAGAGAATGCTAAACGGAATGACACAGGCAGGTAATATAGAGCATCCCTGTGAGCACCCCAAATGAACCCTGTGAAATGGCATAACCTATGCTTAACCAACATATGGAGTATCGTAGGCACTAAGTAGGGCATTACTGCTTATTCTGCTCATCATCACGATTATGTATCTATTTAAATATTCACGGTGAGAGAGTCAAGACCAGCATGTACAAGACAAGATAACAGTAGTTCTGATGACTTTTCCAAAAGCTGTGGTGCTGCTGTAAAGTCTATATATTTTTTTTAATGAGAGCATCGGGGAGGCATGGCCCTGCTGTGCTGTGAAGATCTCCTGTGGAATTCATCTGACTGAAGGTTGCTTGTGTTTCATGGTGCATCTGGCTCTGTGCACACTTTTCTAAGAACTGCTATAAAAATAATGATCTTACACGTGGAAAGACCAGTATTTGAAATTCTAATAACCTTATGTGACATAAAGCTAGCGCATTGGCCATATTTACAGTACCCCTCAGGTGTGTTGAATACAATCCTTATTATGCTGCCTATATCCAAGCAAATTACATTTATGAAGAGATGTTTCACACTGTTAGGCAACACCTATACTCATTCAACAATTCCTCCTCTTCCCTGAACCTAGCCCTTGACAACTGCCATTGTACTTCTCGTTATGTAGGTGTGACTGTTAAATCCCACACAGTGGAAACCGTATAATACTTATCTTCTGTGACTGGCTTATTTCACTTAGCACAGCGCCTCCAAGTTCATTCACGCTGTACCTGTCACAATGTGTCATTCTTTTAATGGCTGAATAATATCCCACATATGTATATATTTCCTGACTAATGAGCGCTTGGGTTGCTCTCATGTCCTGGTGAATAACTCCACTGTGAACATGGATATGAAAACACTTCCCACAGATTACTTTGGCTTCTTTTGGATGTATATTTATAGGTGGGGTTTCTTTATTACATGCCATATTAATTCCTATCTACTAGTATTGCAAGATATCTTAAACTAGGGAATTTGCAAATAATAGGAATGTAATTCTCCAGAGGCTAGACCTCTAAGATCAAGGTGCCCGAAGTCTCCGATAAAGGTGCATGATGGTGAGTTTTGCTGCAGTATCACAGAAAAAAATGGTGACTATCATGGCCCCACAATGGAGAAGACAGAGGAAGGGCAAAGCAGGCTGCCAAAGCCCTACATCGATGATCTAATGCCGTTGAGTGCTGCCTCATTACACAATCACTTATAAAGCTTTGCCACGTAATACTGTGAGTTTCAATACTTTGAGCATTAAGCTTCAATGTGAATTTTGAAAGGACACAAACGTTTAAAGCACAGCATATGGTGAGCTTATTTTTAATTACTTGAAGAACTGCCAAACTCTTTTCCATAGTGGCTTTTTCATTTTATATTCCCACCCAAACTCTGGCATATGGTAATTTTGCTTTTAATTACTTAAAGACCTGCATACTGACTTCCATAGTTCCTGTTCTATTTCATATTCCCACCAACAACAATGCACAAAACCTGAAATCCTCCAAGTCATTACTCATACTCAGCGCTTGCCATATTTTGTTTGGTGGAGTCCCTATGCTGGTGTTTTCTGTGGTGGTGGCCCACTGTGGCTTTGCTTTGGGTTTTTCCGGTGGTTGGTGACAGTCTGTACCTATTCACATCACTTGCCTGATTTTAACCCAATTAAATGTGTACTTTGTGTTATTGGGCTTTGGAGACTTTTTCAATTACTTTGGAGGGCACCCTTGACCACGAGTGTGATTGAAAAATTTTCTCCCTCCCCATAAATAGCCCCTTTACCCTATGACTATGTTCTTCATTGTATAGAAGAGTAATGTTATTTTTGAGAATATTATTTTTTTTAAAAAGTAATTAATTAACTTTATATCCCAATCATAGCCCCTTCCCTCCTCTCCTCTCAGTGCCATTCTCCCTTCCACTTCTCCTTATCCTTCCTCCCTTACTCTTCAGAAAAGGGGAGCCCTTCTCCCAACTCAACCACAGCACATCAAGTCACATCAGGACTGAGCACATCGTCTTCCCCTGTGGCCTGGAAAGACAGCCCTGCCAGGGGGGAGTGATGGAAAAGCAGGCAACAGAATCACTGTCAGAGACAGCTCCTGCTTACCTTTCTAGCGAACCTACCTAAAGACCAAACTATACATTGGCTGCATCAGTGTAGGGAGTCTAGGTACATTCTATGCGGGATGGTCCCTTTTTGGTGCTTCATTCTCTGAAAGGCCCCCTGGGTCCTGGTTAGTTGGCTCTATTGGTCTTATTGTGGAGCTTCTCTCACCTCCAGCTCCCTTTCTCACCACTCCTGCCCACTTTTCCACAAGATTCTCTGCTCTCCACTCAGTGTTTGGCTTTGACTCTCAGCATTAGTTTCCATCTGCTGCAGATCAAAGCCTCTCAGAGGACAGTAATGCTAGGCTCCTGTCTATAAGCATAGCAGGGTGTCACTACTACTGTCAGGGATTAGTTTGCCCATTGGGTCTCAAGTAGGACCAGGCACTGCTTGGACGCTCTATCAATCTCTGTTCTATTCTCATCCCTGCACATCTTGTAGACAGGGTAAATTTTGAGTTGAAGTTTCTGTGGATGGGTTGGTGTTTCCCTCCCTCTACCAGGATTCCTATCTAGTTAGAGGCTATCCTCTTTAGTCTTCATAACCCTTTGCTGCTAGGAGTCTCAGCTAGAGTCACCCCTATTGAATGCATGCTACAGCAAAGGATAAATGAGATATGTTCCTCTTAGTTCTGAGCAGGAGGAATGATCAATCCCCCCAAGCTGCTGTTTTGCTTTGGTCTTGTGAGGGGTGGTGACAGTGAGGCACACAGTTCCCTTGCATGGAGTGGAAACATAGAAAGTTGGTGCCACGCTTGTGTGGGAGGTCAATGCTTTACTTATGTTCTGCTCTTTTTGAAATGATTTTTCATATATATTTTTAATATTTTGTATTTTTGATATTTTAGCTATGCATATAAAGTTATTTTCTATGGAAAATTCATGTCATATTTTTTCATAGTTGCCATCTAAATGAGGAACAATGAGCCAGTATCTATAAATAATTCCTGCCAGGGGACAGGATGTGGTTCATATTTCTGAAATGAAAGACTCCAAAAGTCAATCCAATGCTGATATGTATGGTTTCCCACAATAGTAGACTTCTTTTCCAATGAGAAAACACAAAAACCCATAGTGTCTGAGCAAGAGGTTCACTTTCATGAAGTCACTGTGTCCTCTACGAAATTGTATGAGATCAGATCACACCTCCAAGGCAGACTTAGGGAAGAGAAGCAGGATGGTCAGAAACAAGAAAACAAATAAAAACTACCACTTAGAAGCACTGGCTTAATGCCTACCTCACTCTCCTAGGCCTTGCTGAGTACAGCATAGCATCTAAATAACAAAGAGGAAGATCAAAAGTGAAGTACGGATGTGAGGCAGAAGATGGAGACTTAATTCTAGTCTTAACAATATGTACATAGTTTGGCAGGTAGCAGATGTTCCAAAGAAAATGTCCAGCCAGATTCTGCCTGAGTGAGTTTCCTCTGCTGCCTCATCTCAGGTAGAGCATCTTAGCATCGAGAAAGCCATTGATTGAGGAGTTTCTTCCAAGAGAACTCTGCAAAAAACAAAAGTCAGGGAGGAAAGGAGAAAAGAGTAGCTATAAGGGCTATAGCTTGGGTGTCAGAGCGCTTACTGGCATGAAGGAAGGGTTCTATCTCAGCACACACAGGCCAGATTTAGTGTGCATACCTGTGTGCCTAGCACTAGTGTGGTGGGTGTGAAAGGACAAGAAGGTCAAGGCCAAACACAGCTTAACAGAATGGCCTCAAAGCCATCCTGGGCGGCCTGAAACCCAACATCAGTTTATATAGACAGACAGAAAAACATAGATATGTGTCAGATCCCAGATGGCATTCCTGAACAGGAATACTTATAGCTGAAGTGTAGCCCAGAAATTTTATCTACTATGTGGTATTTTGAAGAGTTAAACAGGAATCAAGAGTTTAAAAAGTTTATACTCAATAAATTGTATGTTCATCAAATAGAGCGACAGGCAGACAGACAGACTCACCACCTATAGTTGTGGAGTGGCTGTGAAGGGAGGATAATGACTTTTTCAGGATGTCTAGTTCCTAACCCTTAAGACACATGAGCACACTGTTCTACATGACAGATAGAACATTGTAAGAGTGAGGCTAAGGACATGGGTGGGAAGGGTTCCTGTGGTTGCGAGGCACAGTAACAGTGATTATCCTTTGCTGGCTGAAGTTAGACAGGAGAGATGGTGCAAGCTGTAGACATCTTCCCGGAGGACCTCCTCCTGAGGAGTGCCAACAACCTGTACTGGAAAATTCAAGGAAACAAAATTCTCTCCATTCGGGGATGCAATTCTGAGGACACCCTGACACTGGTACAAGGACACAACTCACACCAATGTCTAAGTTATAGAAGAGGAGGGTGGGTAGTCAGTTTGAGCTATTGCACTATTACAGGGTGACAGAAAGCTGGTATGCCCACACAGGAAGGGAATAAAACCAGCCTGTGAGCAGGCATGATGGGATCCATACCATTCATTCATTTTAAGGGAAAATAATAAATTTTAAGAATTCACCAACTTCAAAAGTCATAGAGAAAATATTTGAAGGAAATGGCTGTTGAACTGGCACAAAATAATAAAAATTAGTATGTTATAAAGGATGGAAAAATATATCTCCATTGGAGTATCAAAGTTGTTGTGGGATTGGAAGTAAAAACCTGTATGTGCATTTATCATTGCACTGAAGACACAGGGACAAAGCCAACACAAGCAAAGACGACAATATTTGATTGTTTAGTGCCAAACACACATACGAATAACATTCTACAGACTGAAGAGGTGATATTTAGGAAGATATGCGTATATACATAGACACATATGAATGCAGTTGCATTTAGTGAGGGAAAAAGAGGCCATGAATTTGAAGGTGAGTGGAAAGGGCCATATAGAGAGCTTCAAGAGAGGGAAGGGAAGCAACAAATATTATAATTTTATATTATGTTATGCTATATTACGATATGATATATGATGTGACATCATATCATATTAATTATATTATATTATATATTATGCTATATTAATTATGTTGTTACATTAATTACATATTCCTTTCCCTAGAAAGAAACTACTTCAAAAAATAGTATCTACAGGTACCTGAATTTGGAATATTTTTAGGTCAGGAAAATTCAGGACTATGAGCGTCACGGCCACAAGGGGGTGCTGTGGGACAGGCTCTCTACTCAGTGGCTCTCCCATGGCTGGCAGAAGACCCATGACCTTGAAAGCCTGGGATCCTCTCTCATCCTTGTTTTCAGATATGAATGGCATCAAGATTTTGTTCACGGACATAAATATCTTTTCAGAAAGGGAATTTACTTATGATAATTGTTGGTGTTTTCCTCAACTGAAATAAACATAATAAATTCCCAAGTTATCAGAATCAGAAGTATTAGGTAAGCTGACAAAAACAGCAGGGTCAGGTAGGTTTGTGCATTGGATTCGCCTCGCCCTCCCACTCCTCCCTCCTCCACCGGCCCCCATGGCCCAGTAGAGAAAGAAAGTGTGTGGGGAAGGATGTGCTGTGCGAGGCACCTGAATACGTGTCTGGGCAGCTCTAAGTCACCCACTGAGAGGCAAACCCATTTCAGTGAAAAGAAAGGGTTTGAGCTCCACAGGAAAGTTCAGCAATGCCCCAGGACAACTCAGCTCACAGGAAGAGGGGAAGTGGAGCAAAGCCAGTGAAAAGCTCCATGCGTTCTTGGTGATAGGTGAGGTCTTCAGGGTTTTGTAGAGCGTTCTTGGTGATAGGTGAGGTCTTCAGGGTTTTGTAGAGCATATTGGGGGTGGAGGACGAAATTTAGAAGGGTGTACCACAGTATCTTTTTATTTAAAATGAAGGTAGGTCGTAGAGGCAAAAGATTAGACTATAACTCATTGTTTTCCCGGAGTTCTGAGGAAGTTTCATGGCCCAGGCAGGCAAGGAATGAGAGACGTGGAGAGAGAACCAGATATGATGTGCAACGCCAGGAGAGTACAATTTGGCTTTCACTCCACAGTCGAGAGACCTAGTCTAGCAGACTTATCCCAGATAGCTGTTCTACTAGGTTTAGTGATGGTTACTGAAGGAAACCGTGTCTAAGAATATATCCAGGCTATTCTACTAGTGACTTAGGCAGGCTTTTTAAAACTAAAAACAAAAAACCAAAACAAACAAAACCAAAAATGAAACAACAACAAAAAACCCACAAAACACACACACACACACACAAGTCATGTTAATACTTGACTCTTTGCTGTTTTTAAATGTTGTGATTTATATGGTCTCAATCTGTGCAATACTTTATTGTTAATGACTCTTTCCATGTCATCCTTGCTAACTATGTTTCTTATGCTAAAGAAGAAAACTATAGCACATTGAAGGAAAACAACGATACAAGAATCCAGCCACTTCCAGCTGTTCCCAGGATAAAAGAGGTTTATAAAGTTCAAAGTCCTATTCTTCAGTAATGTTCTGTTTTGGAAAATAAAGCATTTTCATGGATTTGTTATTCTTTTGCCAATGTAACAACTTGTACTATTACTTAGGACTGTTTAAAACTAATAAACTAAAAATTTTTATCTGTTTTAATTTCTTACATGGTAAATAATCCCAGATAAAATGTGCATGAAGTCAAGGTCTTTAGTGACCTCTGTAATACTGATAAGCTGTAAAGCCATCCTGAGATGAACAGAAGTTAAAAACTTAGATCTAGGTAATTTCCAGGTGTGTTGTTTGGGGCAGATGTGCTCTGTGAGCACCAACTGTACAAGCATGTTTAATAGACAGATCAAGATGAATAGAAGTAAAGTGATGTCTTGATCACAGCCCCACCTGCCCTTTCCCCACTTTCCCCAAGCTCCACAGTTCAAGCAGAAGCTCATCTCCAAGACTCAGGAGTCTCTGCCGACAGGCGACGGTATGGAAATACATATCCAATATACGTATTTCTATTCACTCTGTTTGCATCACCCTGACAACTGCCTCATTTCAGACCATCATCATATTCTCTTGGCATCTTGGGAAGCTAAATCAAGCAAGCAATAATAATTACTGAGGAAGATCAGGAGTAGAAAATGTCAAGTTCCTTCCATATAATCGCTACCACGGTCACCACCATCACCATTATCATCATCATGTGGTTACCACCATCATTACCATCATTTCCATCACCAAGGTTACCATAAGCACCATTTCCAATCATCACTATGGATTCCACTATCTCTACCAACAGTAACATTACCACCATCATCACAAAACTCATCATCAACTTTGCCATCATCATCACCATCATCATCATTATCATCATCACCATCATGATCATCTAGATAAGGCCAAATCCAAGTAATGTACATAGTATCATTAGGTTTTTTATTTTTATATAATGATTTGGTGATTCTGTTCTGTCTAAGCAACTTTTAAAGGCATTGACTCAAAAAGTAGATGGTATATATTTAATGCAATATTTTCATTAGGGATTATTAATGTGTTAAAATAGTAACACCAAATAAACTGTACTGGGACATTTTGTATGTTTCAGGTGAAATTAATTTAGATGTGGATTCAAACATAAGTCTTGCGCTTGGTCATTAGATACAGAGCTCATCTTACCTTATCGAGTTCATCTGAAATCGCAATACCTGGGATACAAAAGAGATTTACAAGACAGTTTTAGAAGCAATCTTTGATAACTTCATGCTACAAATAACAAAAGTTCTAGTTAAAAATTTCTAGTCATAAATCAAGTGTGTTATTTATTCAACTTTGTTCTTTTTCACTGCTTCTTTAAAAAAAATGCATCCATTCTACTTATGAAAGCAAATTAAGAAATAAAGACAAGGATGACTTCCAGGACCTGCTGAGGCAGCTTGATGAAGGAGATGAAGGAAGGAAATCAAAACAAGCAGATGTTTCTTGCAGATCCTTGGAGTCAGAGCCAACTTGCAAGACTATTGTGGAGGTGTTTTTCAACTTCCCCCACTCCCATCTCCCCCGACACCCTTTTTTTCTTTTCTCTTCCTCCTTTTCTTCCTTCTTCATTTCTTCCTTCCCTCCTTCCTTCCTTGTATGTCTTGAAGTGTTGTTTTTCCTGATCTTTTTTTGTACCCTCCCCAGGAATTCTCTTGGGGAGGCTCCTTTCTTTAATACCAGGGCACCTTGCTGAAACACCTTTACTTCTCACTGAGTATAACTCCCTTCAAATAACTCACACCAACATGTTTGCTCCTCCACAGGATAACTTCCTATTGCCCTTTCAATCTCGTTCTTCTTAATCCATTTTGTTTTTATTTTATAGGTTTTGATAGGATGTTATGTTGGGGCAAGGCACTGGACTTAAGTTTGGGACAGACAGAAGAAATGAGCTGCAATCAAGTCAGAGGAAGAAGAGTCAGGAGACAGGAAAAGTCTGAAAGTTTAAAGTACAAGGGAACAGAACAATGTCAAAATGGGATTTGAAGCAGAAGTTCAGTAGAGTCTAAAGGGCAAGGCAGAAGCAGCGGATCCAGAGAGCAGAACCAAAAAAAAAAGCCCCAAGAGACAAGACATGAGCAAGAGTTTTCATCATTTCCTCATATATACTCAGCCCAACCTGCAGAAGCTGCAGAGAGCCCTCCACCAGTTCCCACATAACCCACACCAGCCTAGAAAATCAGTTACACATGAGCCAGAACAACGTCCATTGTTTTATTTCAGTAACTGGCTCCATTCTTTTTTTTGTAGATGAAACAAAAACACAGCATATCTAAAAATGTGTTCCTCAGTGCAATATTCCATGATGTTCTTTTTGATAACGGTTGCTGGTGGGGATGGGGAGATAGCTCCACTGATAAAAATGTTTGCCACACAAATATGAAGACCTCAGATCAGAACCCTGGTACCTATGTAAGAAGCTAGGCATAGCTTTGCACACTTGTAATACCAGAACTGGGAAAGCTGAGGCAGGGACAGCCCTGGGCTTACTAGTCAGCCAACCCAGCAGAATTGATTATATCCAAATTCAAATAGAGAACTTATCTCAAAAACCAAACATAAAGCCATTAAGAAATGCATCTCTTGTTGACCTCCAGCCTCCAAACACATGGGAATACATGAGCGCGCGTGCGTGCACGCACGCACGCACGCACACACACACACACACACACACATACACACATACAATGTACACAAAAAATTGGTAACTAATAATTTATTTGTTGTAGTGGAAGATATAGCTCATCACTAAAGAGTATTAGCTGCTGTTCCAGAGAACTGGGATTGGTCCCCAGCAGCAATATGGTAGTTTTGACAACCATCTGTTGTTCCATTTCCAGGGATTAGGCTGCCCTCTTTCAGCTTCTGTAGGTACTACACACACACACACACACACAGACACACACACACACACACACACACACACACACACACACACACACACACACACATAAACACGGTACAGATGTGTTCACTCAAGGAAAACACTCATGAACATAAAACAAAATGATTTGTTAGTGCACTAAAAGACAGTCTAGCTTCTAGTTTAGAGATGGAAGTTGGTGGCTTAGGCATAGCCCTGATTCAAAAATACTGTACTACAAAGGAGAAAACTCCACAGGGACCAACATGGGAGCTCTTGTGCCATGGTGCTATAGAAGGTCAGAGTGGAGCTATTGGGCTGTGGTGCCATAGGGCTAGAGCTACAAAAGGTTACTGTACGTAGTTAAAACTTTAAGCAAATGAATGAACTCTGGTATTTCATATGGACCATATTATGGTCTACAACACACTTAAAATGCACCATTCCAGAGTATAAAATTAAGTATGTAAAAAACGCTGCCTTTGCATTTAGTACAATTCTACAGAAATGGTCCTTGCCTGTACTACTTCAAGATTAAGATTAAACACCTTAAACATAAATATTTAAAAGACTAAGTCTAGATCAACATAGATAGAGAGGAGTTATAGATGCTGTGAAATAAAATTCTCATTCTCCTTCAAAGTCACAAGGCTCAGCCATCTGCAGTTAAACACCCTACAGTTCAGCTGGCTGGGATGTTTGATTCTCTTGATCTTTTTAACTTGCTGGATTCCTGGAATGTGAAGACATAGTTTTCTGATCCAACTTTTGGAAAACTATTATTAAATCTTTGAATTTCATTTATACCTCAGATTTGTGAACCAGGTATTCATAAAGGTAGCAGCAGTGCACCACTTAGCCAACTTATCTGAAATGAAGCCAATTACTACTGGCAAGTCAGTTTTTTTTTTTTTTTTTTTAACGCACAGCATCAAGTGTGTGCCACAGGGTATAGGATGCTCTCATGGCAGCTGCCACTGTGAACTGCTCTCAGGATTAAGAAATGTCCAGCCATGGTGAAGGGAAGTTGAAGAAGCAATGAGCCCCAACATGAACTCAATCTACCTAAGAGAAAAACTTGCTTGAAAGAAAGACTTATCCCTTTAACTGTTCCCAGTGCTAGTCTGATGACCATACTTTATGGAAATTCCAATTATCAGATAGTCTTAACATTTGCATAGTTCTAATAACCATTCTATTAGATATGATTCACTTAACTTTCTGTTTTCAGAGTCAAAAGGCCTAGGGTATTTCTCATTTCAATTTTAATCAAAGCTTAACACTGATTAAAAGTAGTTGTAGGAATTTTAATGAAACTCTTTTCTATGGCGGCAGGAAACTCTAGCAGCAGCCTTCCATATGAACAGTCAGATGGTCATCCCAGGGCCTAGGACAACATCCATAGCCTTTCTCTCTAAAATGGGACTGAAATTGTTCTGCGTCTCATTAGCCCTGTAAAGCTCATAGAGAGTGGGGATCAGTACTAAACCAAATACCCAAGAGTAGCTTGCTGTTACACTTGGCGTGGAAGGATTACATGGGTTCTAGAAAAAAAAAAAAACAATTAGAAGGAATGTCCCAGTGGAGGACTGAATTTGGTATAGCCTAGAGGAGTAACAGTTCTCCACCCTGGAAGCTCTGGAGGCTCTGTGAGGGTCAGCTTCTCTCCTTCTGAAGCTAAGACACTCTCAAGGTGCAGTTCAACAGGGAAGCAGCTTGCCTAGGAAGCAGAGGGCTACCATCCAAAAACCAATAAATTCAATAGTAGCACAAACTATCTCCCAGGCTTCCATTGTCTCCTCTACTTCCTGTTCATTTTCATCCCCAGAGGGGTCTCCATGGCATCAGGAATCAGTCCTAAAACACTGTCCTTGGGTACCCAGAGTTCCAATGTGTTCACTAAGCTATGGGCTTCATCATGACATCCATCTCCAAGGCCTGGGCTCAGATCTCAGCTGTAGCTACAGGAAGCAGAAGTGGTGGCTTTTCAGAGTTCTTTCCACCTTGGTCAGTGTAATTCATTTCATGAAAGTAGGTCAGGAAATTTACATATGAAATGATTCTGTTTCTCCCAAACCTGGCCCCTTCCTGGGGAAAGCAAACTTTCATGATAAAATGGTCTCAAAGCCCTCACTGAAAGTCTTTTTTCAATTTTGAGGTAAAGTGTGGAAATAGAGTCTATAACATGTAAATACTTATTTGGGAATTGTAGGAAAGAATTCTGCACATTCCTTTTGAGCATTTCCATGGAGACATCCCATTGTCAGCTAGAAACGAGCTATGGTGGGCTAACTGCACCAGGGAACTTGATAACTACATATCTGAGCTCATTTGTTAAGAATAAATTAATTTTTAAAAGCTTACTATAATAGATCATTATAAAACAGACACCTGAAAAAACCCTGATATGCATCATGTAGTTGATCAAACACCCTTGAACATTTGTCAACTAACCTCTCTTTAGACCTGTTGCTTTCAAGGCAGAAAATCCCTGTTTGCTTGCTTATTTTTGTATCTGAATCTTGAGACAGGGTCCTATACTGTAGCTGAGGCTAGCCTTGAACTTAGAGCAATTCTGCCTGAGGCTTATGTGTACTATAGCTTCAGACATGTGCCACCACACCCATCAGAACTGAGGGGATTTTGATTTTAATGGATTAATTTTTTAACACACTAAGTAATACATATTTTTGTTTTTATAAACTGCATATGGCCTATTACTTTCTAATCTTCCTGTTTTAATCACACATACATTCATAAGTATTTCTGCTTTCCCCCCTC
Organism: Acomys russatus; assembly: GCF_903995435.1. NCBI lineage: Eukaryota > Metazoa > Chordata > Mammalia > Rodentia > Muridae > Acomys > Acomys russatus. Next base: position 21,670,506 of record NC_067138.1, read on the forward strand.
TCTCTCTACACACACATACACACACACATACACGCACACACGCACGCACGCACGCACGCATGCACGCACGCACGCACATGCGCACACACAGGCACATCCTTAAGGGAAACCAAAGCAAAATGTCCCCCAACTCTGAACAACACCACTTAATGTTCTACGAACTACTGCCTTCTCTCAGATCTTCCCTTTTTAAACAAAGCAAACAAGGGAAACAGGGTCTCCTGTAGTCTAGGCTAGCATCAAAATCAATATATAATGAAGGTTAACTTTGAACTCCCTCCTACCTTCATCATCCAAATGCTGGAGTTACAAGTAAGCACTACCACAACTGGCAGTCATCTTCTCTCTCTACAAATACTTTTAGCAGGAAGGTTGACATGGCTGAACACTTCCCACCTTTGGCCCACCCTCCTCCATGGACTACATGCTGGCTTCTGCATTCAGTCTTCTCTTAGAACTCTGTTTGGACAAGTATGATAGCTCCTGATTATCACATCAAACAAGAACTTTTCTATTGTAAAAATATAACATTTATATTTCATGTTATCAAATCGAAACCTGTTTCTTACAGGAGGGAAAAAAAATACAGAATGAATGTAATAGTTTGCATATGAAATGTCCTACAAAGGCTCATGGATTTGCTAGGTTAATCCTAGACTGTTGGGAACTATTTGGGAAAATGGTAAAAACTTTAGAAAGTGGATCTAGACGTAGGAGGGTCACTAGGGGTGTGCCTTTGAAGGTTATACTTGGATTCTGTGGTTCCCAGTCCCTTCCTTGCTCTGTGCTTCCATCAGCTTTGAGATGAAGCATATTCTCTATCATCTATTCTGGCCTCCAAGATGTACTACACAAGAGCACGGAGTCAAGCAGCAGCAGACTGAGTACTCCAAAACTGTGAGCCAAAGATGACCTTGCCTCTCATAAAGTGTTTTGTCAGATAAACTCTGCAACACGAACTAACACAGAGTTAAAAAATGAGAAACTTTCATTCACTCTCAGACAGCTAATGAGAACAGAAGAATAACCCCCTCATAATATATTCAGCTTAGAGTACGTAGGAAAATAATGTGGCTTCCGGCTGTTCGCTAGTTAGACTGCCGCCATAGTGAACAATGGCGGCACAGCACACTGACAACTCTAGAGTCTATATAGACAAATATATTCTATAGATATAGAAATATATTTATTTCTTTCTCTTACAGACTAACACTGGACACATGCCTCTATGAAACTTGTTCTGTAATCATTCAACCTCTCTAAAGGTTTATTTTATTTTTTCTATGTTGGGTCATTTACTACCTGAGACCCCAATGTATGTGTTCCATGCCTTGTGAGTTTCTTTATCTTTGCATTATTTGTTACTTCAACTCCACCCTACTGCCACCTGAATATTCACTTGGTTTCTGGAAATACAGGGCAGTGGCCAACTCTGTATAGATACCCCACAGTACCTGGAAGCAGAGTTTGAAGCTTATTGCTATACTACCCTCAAATGTTCCCAAATTCTTATTTGGGATGCAGGTAGCAGACAATCTTGTTTATGAAGAAAACCTAAAACAAAACAAACTAACCACACTCATCCTTATTTTCACCCTTCCTTCAATACAATCAGAATATCTTGGTCACAGAAACTTCTCAATGTGTGTGTGTGTGTGTGTGTGTGTGTGTGTATAAAATCTTTTACATTTTACAACACAGACTGCTTATAGTATGACTCTCCAGAGGCTTTGAAGTACTCCTGTCTTCCTATTCTCATAGTTGTCTCTCAACAAACTTTCAGCTTCAGTGTCCTGCCTGACACTTTGTGTACCAGCAATCCAAGACTTGCCCTTTCTTAAGCACCTTGTCGGGGCATCTTTCCTCCCTTCTGAGAAACCTGTATCCCCATGGTGCACTCTGGCTGTTGCCTCATCCTTATTGTTGTACTTTGTGATGAAGCTACAAGTTCTGCTACACCCTCACAGCTCTTACATTACATTCTGCTAGATGTAGAAATGATCATTTTCACACTAACCTCCCCATACATGGAACCATGAAGTACAGGTCCATGTATCCACCATTGTTGCTACTTCTCATTGGCACCAAGTAAGTGTGGTAATTGATGAACCATCAGATGTTACATAATCTACCCCTACTTTTTCTTGTGAGTTGTTAGTCTTGCTCCTCAGACTGTTAGATCAGAGAAGATTTATTTTCATATGCTCATGATTGGCTGACTACAAAAATTGTTGTTACATTTTATCTTGACTGGGTCCAGACTGATGTTATCAGTAATGGTGCATTGGTGTCTGTTTTCTGTTTTCCAGCAGCTGGGTGCATTTTCAATGGAAAAGCTCCAGCCAATTTTTCCACATGAGCTGTGATGAACAGGGCAATGTCTGGATGGCCCAAAGATACTTATTCACTACATCCTCTTCCAGGGAAGCTGGCAGGTGCAGGGGAGGACGAGGCTCAGAAACTGCTAGGAGCCTTGCTACCTTGGGAGTAGTAGACCATTGATGCACAAAATGGGGAGTTGCTGCCTTTTCCCTAGAGCTGGTTTGTTCACATATTTACCTACTTGTTTTTATGCACAGCCCTCCAGTTTATGTCACAGTTTCAGTAAAATGTGCCAACAAGCAAACTTATGATCAACCAAGCTCATGTGTTCTTACATCAATGGCTCACAATGTAAGAAGCTGAAGGTAGATAAGAGATGGAGACAGAGACATCCCAAAGAAGTTATATGTACAAGACATGGGATCAGCCAATCATTTCAGTGCTAATCACTGCCTAGGGAGTCGGATAGCTAAGGAAGCCTTATCCTAGAGCCATCCAAAGAGGAGATGAGTGACAAAGAGATGGGGCCAGGTAGGTGCAGTCAGGGCCTCAAATTGTCAAATCCAAATTCAGTAGAGAGCCAGAAGGCAGTAGAGAAGTCATCTCGGAGGGTTTGTTTGACCTGTGGCAAGGTTGGGCTTGTTAGAAAAGGAATTCTTGCCAGAAGATGAGATTTCAAGGAGAATGACATAAGGAGATAAATGGCAGGGAGGCAGACTAATGGAATGGTGCACACCCAGAAGCCATAAGATGTGACAATGAAAACAAGGTAACGGCACTTCCTCTGAACTTGTAAGTGGAGCCATCTGAAACAAGTTACCAGGTCTTTACTTGAAAGGCACGACACGTGCAGTGTGGGCTTACTGGAGAAACAAACTGTGAGTGTGAGGAAAGCTAGATTCCCTTCCTAAATTAGTTCCATACTTCTCCTGGTTTTACACGCTAACCAATGTCCAGACTCCCTTGCAGCTTTTGTAGAATGCATATAAACATGATGTACGCCCCTTGATGGAGAAACTGGCCTCTCTAGGCTCTTTTCCTTCTGCAACAACATGGAATGGCCTGTGTTAAAGATGGAAGAACCACAGATTGGACAGAGCCTGCCGTCTCTAGGAACACTACATCAGGCCATTCTCCAAATGAGAATATGTTTATCTTGCATCACCCCACAAGATTCCTCGAATGTAAGAATAAGGCAACTGAGCCTTATTCTTGTGTCATCAGGGCACAACACAAGAACTGGATGAAATGGAACAAATAAATCAATCATCTAGTCAGTCATATTAAGGTGTAAGGGACAAGATTCTTATTATAGTAGAGAAATGAACCAAATTCAAAACATATATGAAAGGGAAAATGACCAAGACTTTACAACTTAGTTGAGGTAGGGATACAACAAGGAGAGAGAGAGGGGTCTGATAAGCCATAGTAACACCACCCATGACATCACGCCATAATGCCACCTCATCTCGAGAAGAAGGTTCGTTCCATTCACTGGTACTGATTGTAATGTGGGGCACCTGAGTGGAAATACATGTCAAGAATCCCCTTCTGTGAAAGCCTGAGGGAAAAAGACTGGGTGTGAAATAAACACATTTGAGCTAACTGCTTGGGAGTGATGAATAAATGATGAGAGTGGGTGAGTCAGAGAGAGAGAGAGAGAGAAAGAGAGAGAGAGAGAGAGAGAGAGAGAGAGAGAGAGAGAGAGAGAGAGAGAGAGAGAAGAGCATAGTGAGCATAAATCACAGGAAAGAAAGAATTCCCATGAAAGACCTACAAGAAATGCTGTCAGGGTTCCAGAGTAGATCAAGTGGTTGCCAGCCCCCCAAACATCAGGGGTCACAGAGTCTAAAGAAAGCACTGAACAGCTGGAAACCACTGGAGCAGTTCAGCTGGATGAGAATCACAAACCATTTCACTCTCTTTGGCAGTTGTAATCAACTGGTGACGGCAGTGAAAAGAATTTCAGCAGAGTCGTTGATGCCTTGTAGGGTGAAAGGAAGCCGACACGGCGGAGACACCAGACACTAGCTATTCTTTTTGACACTTGTTTTTGTTGTTTGTTTGTTTTTCAGTTTTTTGAGACAGGGTTTTTCTGTGTAGCTCTAGACATCCTGGACTCGAGACCAGGCTGGCCTCGAACTCACAGTGATCCACTTGCCTCTGCCTCCCGAATGCTGGCATTAAAGGCATTTGCTACCAATGCCCGGCTCCTTTCTGACACTTTGTATGGGAATTGATTTTTAAAAATCTGAAGCTGTTTGGGGTCAATTAAAACCCAAGAGTGGAGCTTTTTCTCTCTGTGTTTAACATTGTATTTTGCCTGGTAGAGCAGCCTGTCCTCATGTGGAGACCAGATACTGGAAATGTGCTGATCCACACTGTGGTGTGCTGGGAATTAAAACTCATATTACTATTCAAAGACTAAGAACTAAGAAGTCAAGATAATAAGTGCCAGTGTTCATTTTATATGGTAAATACAGAAAAATGCCAGTCTATACATTAGGGTAAGTATTTCACTAAAATGAATTTCATGCAATGGTTTTGATATTTTAATGAACCTAATTGAAAATAAGAACTCATGTACGTGACTTATATTACATTTCTCTTGCGTTGTATGTAGCTCAACATGTTGTGGGCTGGTAAGTAGTTCTGGTAGGCAGAGTAATGAAATAGTTTCCAAGACTCATGCCTGTATAGTCTCTCTCCCTGATTCAGACTAGGACTACTGAGTGTGAAGAGACAGTTCCTTCTTGACCAAAGCACTATCCCAAAGACTTTGAACAAGTAAGATTAACCTGTGTGAGCCTGACCTGACCAGGTACACCATTTAGAAGAGATGCTCCATCATGCCCCATAAGAAGTAGCGAACTACCAAAGAGATGCCCTGCCCCTGTTCTACTGCTGCTAGTTCCAGTGGTTACTGCTTCTTCAGATTACCCCCACACAGAACTCAGGTGAGTGGACTACCTGTGTGCAAGTGTAAATGTTTGTGACTTCTTTAGATTCATATGTTTAAGTCTGAACTCCAATTTTACAGTGATGAGAGGTGAGGCCTGGAAAATGATTATGGCACTAAGTCTCTTATGTCATTAATGGTATTAGTGAACAATAAAAGATCCCACAGAGCTGCCTGGCCCCTCAACCACACAAGGATGTGCAAAGAGGGCACTATCTACAAACAAACAAACAACAACAAGGGCTTCACTAAACAAGGAGTAGTTCAGATGTTGATTTCAGGTTTCCCAGTATTTACAACTGTGAGAAGTATGTTCTACGCATATAGAATCCACCAACCTGTGGTGTTTTGTTACTGAGCACAGTGTAAACGGACAATTCTGCAACAAACTATGTGTGTTCATCACTAAATACTGGAAAGGCACCTTAGTAAACAGTTTTGGGGTCAGAGAAGATAGTATCCTTGAATGAACTATAAGATAAATATTTACTTGGCCACTGCCTCGTTTTAAAGGACACAATTTGACGGATATATATATATCTCTGGCATGTTCTTCATTCACCCTTCTCTTAGCTTACTTTTATAAATAATTAAGAGGCCTTTACAGCTCCAAACATTTCCCCCAAATAGTGAGATTTAGAAATATTAGAATTTGCCTTTGGCATTTTAGTAGGATCAAGATCCTTTCAGGGATATAATTTAATAATAAGCTGAATACCTACTTTATTTTTTTGTTTTATATGTAAATCTAGCTCAAAGCAGGGCTTTCCTAAATCCTATCTTGGAGCTTAAAATCTTTTAGCATCTTAGCCTCTCAAAGCCTCATCCTGGTTTAAATAAAGTGATGTTTCTAGAAGTATATAATATATAAATGTACGCATAAGTTTACTATATAACAACACAATATACATAAGTGTGTATATTTTAAAACTTTGCCAAAATATGCCATGGGATAATAACAAACTTTGACACATGAAATTAATAAAACTGTAGTACTAGAAAAAAATCTAGAGCTACATTTCAGAACCCTTAGTCTTCCATTATATCAAAAGAATTTTTGAGGAAGCCATGATGTGAAATTGTTTATGAAGATGTTTGAGATTTAAAAAAAAAAATAAATAAATACCTATGCAGACAAAGATAAGAATACTGTGAGCTTGCTTCTGAAAATCATAAAGTACACACGAGTGTCTCCAAATTCAGTACACAGTCACCAAAGTACACCATCAAATGCTTGTTGGGTTGCTGATCCCATGATGGTGGTACTGACTGAAGAACATCTTGTCTCACAATGTGCCCTTCCCCAGGGTGCCACATCTCAGGGAAGATAAGTGATTTATCTGTGGTGGCCACCTTACAGATGACATAGTGAAATCCCTATGCCATGCCCTCAGAGAATAGGTGTGACTTTTGGAACAAAGTAAGTTACCTGACACCATGCTAGGCTCTGAAAGAAATCTAAGAAGAATTTAACCCAGCTACTGCCTTGCAAAAAGTTTATAAGGATCCGAAACTCACAGAGGTGAAAGGAATGCTTCTTAGTGAGAATGATGCAAAGTGGTACTTTTCTAAATAGAAGAGTGAAGAAGATGCCATTAAGTGTGCGTTGGAAATGCGGGATGGAATCCATGCAGGGGGATCAGCGTTCAGCTTCTACAAGATGTCCCATAGCTGCTGCCCTCCTGCCCATCAACAGATCTGTGCCATGGGCACAGTCAAACCTCCTTTCAAGTCCCACTCTCTTAGTACTCCTCAGCCTCACACAATGAGAATGAGAATGTCAGAAATAATTGTTGCCAATGGTGATGGATTAAAATTGGCTCTGAATTTCAATTATTGTCAAGAAAAAGAACTTACTTCGAGAGAGATTCTCAAGGGCTTTCCCCAGCTTCTTGCTCTCCTGAAGAATGTGGTTCAATTCATCAAAATCACGGCTTTGTGGTTTAGTCCGCCAGTTCCACTTAGGGTGTCCTACTGACCTTGGCACTATGTTAAAAGAAATGGTTATTTCATAAGCATGTCATACAATGATACAAACTCACCGTTTATTGTTTGTGCAAGACGCACCAAGATCAATGTACAAAATTTTAAAAAATGATTAAGTTGGAGATGGTTTTCTTGTGAGTAAAGCATCAAGGGGACTTATAATTGGGTGTGAAGAAAATGTTTGAACTCAATAAATAGAAGAAAATGTGGCACTGATTATGGAAAATGGGAAATTGAAGTACTGATTTAAATCTAATTACTTCTATAACTTAAGGGAAACACAAAGGAAAAGTTTATTCCATATAATGCTAACAGCCTAAAAATAATTACCAATCCCATCATTAGCAACGAGTCAACATTTTTAAGATGCCATTTGTTGTGTCTTCTAAAAACCATGAGACTGAATGTTTATACCACCATTTCTCCCAAGTACCCATTAAAATTATATTACAGTTAGGGATTTTTTTTTAAATAAATTAAACATGGAGACATTATTGGACAAGGGTTTTGTCTGAGAAGACATAAAATGGGGTGATGATCAGCAGTTAGACTTAATGAAGTAGAGAAAAATCATATCCACAGAGAGTTGGATGCCTAATGAGTTGGCACTCCATTCTATTTAAGTACGAAACCAACTCAGGATTACCACATCAAATCAATGAAGACATAAGAATTTAATGGTTTTCCAGATTTAAAGAGTCCAGAAGAATTCAACATTTGTTATTTCAAGCTTTTAAAAAATGTCAATAGAGATATGATTATAAAAGGTTTTGGAGGACAAAAATAAGAAATCTGAGTAACTGTAGGCTTCTTAACAACAATGTATGCTCTAAAAGATAGGAGAACAATTCCTTAAAAATCCCAACAGAAAGTTAATTCTACCTTAAAGGCCTATACCAAACATAGATAGAACTGATATATTTAAGTTCTTGAGAATTCATGTCATAAACATTCTTTTTAATAAAGTTGTCAAAGGATTGGCTCCAGCTCAATGAATAAATAAAGTCTTAAAAGACTTGGAAGTCAGGAATGGGGGATTTTAAAAGAAAAAGGGAAAATCTCATGATGATATTGAATGATGGTATCAACATACAGTTAACAAATATCAGTGGGAGAACAACCTGAGAATGAAGAAAAAAGGCAAAAGGATGCAGTAGAAGGGTCTCTGAAATGTCTTGAATGACATGTAAGAAAAAGAAAACCAAATAAAGTGGCATAAAAGAGGAGATGAATTAGAGCATATTGAGAAACCCTTTGGGCAGGGCTTGCAGGAACATTAGTGATGAATATTTAAAAAGCAAGGTAAACAGGAGAGAACATTATTGATTCTAGAAAATATTAATAATCAGACTGGGTTGGTGATAAGACATTAATGAACATAGTTAATATTGATGCAGAACACATCTTAAGGCAGTATCTGAGGTGATCACATTCCTCTGCTGTCAGGATGAAATGAGAACTGATGTATGCACAATAAATATGGAAGAGATCAGTGGATGATGCCTCAAGCTACGAAGGCTAAGGCTAAGGGCAATGTTAGAGCCTTATGTGTTCAGATTTGTAGTCTAAGAAACTAAAAGAAACATTCCAAATGTTGAAACTAATTGCAGTTGGAGTTGAGAAGGAAGGATGGAAGTGCTGTGGTACAGCTCTATGTTTAGGCACAGGAAAGAGTCTCAGCTGAGGGAATAGATAAAATAACATTTGTATCATATTCTTCAAAGCTCTTGAAGGCAGCGTTTAGTAAACCGCTGTGAATAATTTCTTTGATGTGCAGTTTGTATCAGTGCATCATCTAATTTCCTGTAAAACCATGTATCATCAAAGTCTTTCCTTAGCTTTCAACTTATGAGGCAGTACAATAAAACCACAAATACTCCACGTCCACGTCCAGACGGCCACCAAACCATCTGCTGATTGCTCCAGGTTGACAAGGCCAGGTTAGACCAGCAGAAGACCCGATTGACCTACCAACACCACATTACAGGAAACTATACACTAGCTTTAAGGTATTGGGTTGGAGGGGCCTCACAGGACACCCAGAGTTTCCCGTGTGACTTCACAGAGAAATTGCCATCCTTTCCTTTGTAAATCTGTAGCCTATGGTGATTCCTGAATGTAATGACAACATAGGAGCCAAATCCAGAATGATCATGGTTGCTTTATGATCATGGTCAGGTTGGCTACACTTCCATTTTTATTTTTTTATTTTTTTAAAGATTTATTTATTTATTATTATGTATACAGTGGTGTACCTGCCTGCACACCTGTGGGCCGGAAGAGGGGCATCAGATCATGTTACAGGTGGTTGTGAACCACCACGTGGTTGCTGGGAATTGAACTCAGGACCTTTGGAAGAGCAGGCAGCGCTCTTAACCATTGAGCCATCTCTCCAGCCCACACTTCCAATTTTAATAGCTGTTCTGATAAGTAACAAAAAGGAGTGGAAAGTCATCAGTCCAGTGTGCAGCCCTGGACAAGAGCATTGCTGTGGTTTCCTGGCAGACTGAAACCATATTAAGTTTTCACTTAATTTTAGAAGTTGGTGCTGCAGTTAAATTTCCTTGGGGGAAATAGAAAACAGTGGCAGAGTATCTCAACATAACATAAGCCAGAGGAGATGATGATGACACTAAGAGCAAGCTCAATTCAGCACAGGTGACCCTTGTCTTCCCTTAGTTTACTATAACAAGGCTCCAGTGCCACTTAACAATCACACTGCCACTGAGCGGGGGTGATTTTTGAACAATTCCTTACATTAATCAAATTCTAGCACACTTGGCTTCCATTAGTTGTTTATGTCCATGAGTTTAAAACTTAATTTGTTGTTTCTTTCTCATATTTTTGTGTCTTTTTAATAATATATTTTTTGAAATTATAGTGTAATTATATAATTTCCCCCTCTTTCCCTTCCTCCAATTCCCCTATGTTCCCCTTTTCTCTCTTTCTCAAATTTATAGTCCCGTCCCTTTAATATATTAATTTAACATATAACTTGTTTCCTTTAGTATATAAATATAACTTGTTCAAGCTGTATAATATTGTCTGTATGTATATGATATTCCAAAGGCTGACAATTTGGTATTAGATAAACAACTGGGGAGTGGGGCGTCTTATCTGGGCAAGACTATTTCTCTCACTCTCAAACATACCTTGTCGATAGCTAGCACCTGCTCAGCAAGAGAGAAACCATGCCTGGTACTGGAAATCATCAATCAATTCATCCATCCAGTGCTAGCAGTGAGGTCATGGATGTCCAAATAGAACTTATAATCACCCATTTACTAAGCCATGAATTTTTAAGAAGCAGTTGTCCAAATTCTATTAAGAGGAACTGAGAGCTCTGTCACCAATAAATATGTAAAACTGGACAATCTTTACAGAACAGAGTCCAGAAATACTACTGTCATTCTCAACTAGCCTGACTTTTAGTCTCTTATTCAACTCTATTTAGAAAAACACAAAATTATATGTATTTTTGAGATATCTCATAATTTTCATACACATATGCATTATGCATATTTAAAAGAGGATGAATACATGTGTCCTACATTTGTTATTTCTTGGTGGTGAGAATACACAGAATGCTTTCTTCAAGCTTTAGGAAATGCACTGCATTACCACCTATGGTCAGTCTACTGTGCAGGAGCCAGCAAGACACAGACTCTTGATCCATGCTAGAATGAGGTTCTTATCAAATAAATGCCCACTGGGATTATCTATACCTTTCAATTCTGATTTCTAAAACAAGAAATGTACCATGCTTTCATTTTCAGTATGCCAGGAAGTGTCCCCAATACCATAGTGGTGGTTTACTGGGAGTTGGTTGTGGTAAGGTGGTCTCTTACTTCTGATTTCTGCATGTGCAGCTTCTAAATTGTGGACACTATTTTGATGTCTTTATTCTCTTGTACTCAAGTAATTTGTACTGATATCTTTACTCACCATTCTTTCCTTTTTATCCTAAAAATTTCCAGATAATATCTACATGTCTAGGCATGGCTGTTTATATATTTTATAATAAAACATTAGAAGCAATCAAACATCTGGAGCAATGATTCAACAGCTCTGAGCACTAGCTACTCTTCCGGACGGCCCAGGTTTTGTTATCAGCACAGTGGTTCACAATCATTTGTAACTACATTTCCAGGTTCTCTTTCAGCCTCTTCAGGCACCAGACATGCATGTTGTGTATGGACATAAAATAATAAATAAAAATAAACTGAGACACATTTCCCCAATGCAAAGAAAAGTGTTAATAGAATTACCAAGAGCTGGTTTTAGTGTTTCTTTTTAACCTAAGCCAACATATTTCTCTCCATTTTCTTAACTGAATCATGAATATGAAAAGGCTAAAAATTGTAAGCATTTATCTCCATGCATAGTAAATTGATGGACAATGTAATTTTCCTTGCTTCTGCCAACGTTTTGTTCACTATATACCATCATCCCACATACTAAAAAACTGAAAAGAGTACTTAACACCACATGACAAGTACTTAAGATCACTTTATCGACAACAGCCTGTCTTATCTACAGCATATAATTATTGAAAGTTAATAAGCCACATGGTGTGCTAAAGGTGTTTGGTTTGTTGCAAAATTAGCCTTATAAATGGTGTCTATTTACAGTAGGTCAAGAAGTGAAGATTTAAAATTTTTTATTTTATTTGAGAAGAAAGAGCTCTCTCCAGCCCCTTATAGCCTCAAACTTACCTTTCAAGTGTTGAATTACAGACATGTGGACTAAATAAAGAGGAAACAAAGACAGAATGAGAGAGAGAGAGAGAAAGAGAGAGAGAGATTTAAGTTTGAGGCATACTGGGCAACTTAAAGGAACAGCTGATAGAAATAAGAAGAAGAGAGAGGGAGAGAAGAAGGGAAGAAGGGAAGGAGGGAAGAAAAGAGGGAGGGAGGGAAGGCTGATAAATAAGGAGAATGGCGGAACTCCATTGTGTGAGAGAAATATAACTGTGTAGTAAAGATCTTACATTTTATCATGGATACAATGCACACACACACACACACACACACACACACACACACACACACACAGAGTTGATATCATTTTTTCTTATCTGAAAGTCAATAATACTTAAAAATATTTATTTGTATCCTTTTCCTTAGAGTCTTTAAAAAAATTCATTCTTTAAACTTGTTAACAACTATTTTTATTTCTAAATAAGTTTTTACTTAGTAATTTAAAGAAAAAATATAAATAACAACTTGAATACTACTGCTATCATTTTTCTACTTTATTGATCTGTGTGGAATACCAACATATAAGTGTAATTCAAAAATGAAAAAGAAATAAGAAGAAATATTAAGGAAGAAACATGAACTGGATAAATCGTACAAACACTAATGAAAAATGATCTGTACTGCCTTTGCTAACATCAAGCAAAATATGGCTATAAAACCTTTTCTTTGTACAGAGAAGGAAAAATGTGCTGGTCAAAGGGTTAACTCACAATAACAATATGTCACAATTATTATGTTTATGTCATACAACTGTCCTCACAGTCTCAAAACTAATACTACTGAAAATATATGGATCTAAAATAAAAACTGAAGAGCTTAATATTCTTCTCTATAAAAGTTTAGGATACTAGAGAGAAATCAGTAAGAACAAGATAGACTTCAACACTACAGACTAAATAAAGCCAGCAAACAATCACAGCAGAAATGAACACCCTGCTCAAGCGAAGACAAAGAAGTCTTTAGCTGATATCATATTAATACAGATGAGTAATATCAACAAATTTAAAACAATCAAAAGATTGCAAAATATGTTCTCTGATCATGATAGAATAACAGGAAATCAAAGGCAAAGCTGCTAAACATACAGGCATGAAAGAGTTAAATAACACATAAATAAAACCAGAAGACAAAGAATTCAAAGAGAAAGTGAAAAAAAGACTATATGGAGAAAAGATACATTCTAACCCCTGGGGTGTGCTGAAAGCAGTGTTCAGATAGGAATCCTTAGCTGTGTGCTCACATCCAAAGAAGAACTTTAAGTAGTTATCCCAATTTTGTTCTGTCAGTAATAGTAGAGCTAAGTAGACAAAGAAGAGCAGATTAAGCCCAACCTTACAGAAGGTGGACGTAATAATTATTAGAACTAAGAAAAATGAAATAAAATACTGAAAAACGATAAAGACCAAAGTGCTAAAAGTCACCTCACTAGACTTTTTAAAATAACAAGTCTCTTGCAAGAGGGATGAAGAAAGAATTGAAAACTCATATTATTAAAATCAGCCCTCTAAATAAGACATTCTTATGAACTCTAAAGAAGGAAATTGGATACTCTAGATTTAAAAGAAAAATCCCAGGGACTCATAAAAACACCAAAACTCATTAAAGAAGAGATAAAAGAGTGTCTGGAGAATTTCACTGTAGATGTAAGAAGTCCAGACACTGTCTCAGTTGTAAAAAAAAAAAAAAAAAAAAGAGTCCAAAGCAATCTTTCCAAAAGAGTCGCTCACAAATTTATAAACTAATCAACATCAAAGTGTTCTTATTGGTCCAGAAAATTGAAAAATAATGAACACTTTGTACCTCATCTTATAAGAAAAACTTTGCTCTTAGCAAGGACACAGAGGCAACAATTCATATATTTGATGTAAATATAGCAGAAATCCTCAGCAAGATAGTACCAGCCAAATACAGCAGCATATTGACCAAATTATGCACCGAGAGAATCCAAGTGCGGTTTAACACAAGACAGTAATCAGCATAATATAAAACACTGAGCAAATACAGAGAAGTAATTGCAGTTTTCTCAAAATGTGACATAACTTTGAATATATTTCATGATAAAATACAGAAGGAATCTTGTTGTATAGATGCAACAACTGTCAATTTAAAAACGTACAGCCTATTACTGAGGCGGGAAATAGATGGGACATCCGGACGTCAGAAGGGATTCTGGGATAGAGCCAGGTGCATGAGATTTCAGGCAGCAAGACATGAGGAGGATGGATACATGCTGCTTGAGCTCAGGGAATCAGCCATATGGCAGAATGTATATTAGAATAATGGGTAATTTTAAGTTATAGGCAGTCAGAGAAGATCCTAGCCTTATGGCCTAGGTATTTGTAAATTATAATTGAGTCTCATGAATCGTTATTCTGGGAGCTAAGGGATGGGAGGAAAAACTTTCTACTACAGTAAAAATATTTTACAGGCTAGAGGTTAAAGAGAATATCCTCACCATGATGAAATGAAAATAGGAAAATCTCACAGTAAGTTATTGTACTGGGTGCTGTGAGGCTAAAAAATTTTCTTCTAGGTAATAACAGGGCACAGACTCCTGGCCAGTTTTTGCCACTTTTGGACAACATTGCATGTGATTTTATAGATATAGAAATTAGGTAAGTAGAGAGAAATTGAAAAGCAGTCCATTGAGAAAAGAAGTAAAACTATCACTTTCTGAAGGTGGCAGTGATCTTAAATTTAAAAAGTCATAAGAATCCATGCATACATGTAAGGGTAACACTAATAAGTTTCAGGAAATAAAATGTCCAGGGAATCATGAAGTTGGTCTCTCCTAGCTGCCTTGAGAGGCATGTGCCATAGGTTTTTCAGGTTAGAGTCCATGGCTCCTGGGGTACAGTGTGTCTTTCTGTTCCTGAGAGACCAACACATACACTCAGGCAGTAAAGCATCCAGGTCTCTTTATGTTCCTCGGTATGTTTCCTTGGAAGTCAAGGAAGCAAGGAATCTTGACAAGACAGTTGGTCTTAGAAATCTTTGTACCTGTAAAGTCTGCAAACATCCAAGCCCTGCATCTTGTCTTTTTTTCCTGTTGCCTGGGTGGGCTAGTGCCCATCAGCCACCCCCAACCCTCCAAGGAAAAGGAGAACCACAGAAAAAAAATCGATGCTTTAACTTTATAGGCATGGCACACGCTACTGGAGTCTGAAAAATTGTCAGAGGAACTTTCTACAATTAGACAAGAACCTGATGAACCATAACAAGATATTTTTCTCTTGTTTTTCAGGCAGCCAGTCATCCAATGGTTGATGCTGAGGTTGGAATGATTATTGTTAAACAACTGGCTTATGAGAATGCTAATTCTTCATGTCAAACTGCCATCAATCCTTTTATTTAAAAAGGGAGATATTAATGATTGCATTTGCCTCTTTGCTGATACTGAGCCTTCATATACTCAGGATTAATTCTAGCTACATCCCATCAAGAGCAGACAATGCCTCAACTATTAGCAGTAATTCAATAAGGAAAAATACATAAATAATGGCAAATAGTACAAATGTATGTCAAAAGTTTGTTGCTCCTGCTTCTAAGAAAGCTAAAAAAAATCTGTTTCCTCTTGCCTTTATTATGCATTATATTCTTGGTATTTTGACTTCTACTAAAAATAACAAAATAATAAAAGGTCTGTTTATATTTGTATTTCTTTAAATTTGTATTCCTCATTTAAAATTGTGTTTTTTTCTGTTAAATGCTTTGAGTGACTTAGCATTGGCTTTTATTATTTTATATCCTTGCACAAAATTTAAAACTAACAGTGCTCCTACGTACACTGTTAAGCCTTTTCAGACATTTTGCAAACAGTTTGATGTAGACAACACATCAGAGGCATTTCAGAGAACCCTTCGTAAATCTATTGCAGAAAGAGCTAATGGACAATTCAAACACTTTTCAAAAGTAAAGGAGTGGAGTTGAGTACTATGGCTGATCTTCACAATACTTATCTTCCATTTTGTGCACTTCAATTTTTTTTTTCTGTTAGGGTAAGGATGGCCTTACTGCTAAAGGACATTTTTGGACCCATCTGAAAGGTCACAGTCATGGTCCTTTGGAGGGCACTTATGTCTGACAATTGAATGGCTGGATTCAAGTAATTCACCAGAGTTTATGTTGTGTTTGTGTTTTTAACTCAGGGTGCTGGAAAGCTGTGTGGATAGCTGAAAGACTGATGGGAACTGTGGAAGATAGATGAAGAGCTTCCAATGTGTCTGCAGAGGCTACATTAAGAGAAGGAAGAAAATGAGGAGACAGCGTTACCAAGCCATAAAGAACAGGGTCTGCCTACCAAAATGACTCAGGTGAAGAAATCTCTCAAGGAAGCATGGAAGCTTGGCAAGGCAATTGGTCTTAGACAAAGTTTGCAAGCATCATTGTATCCTAGCAACTAAAACTGTATTGATCCTGCTGATAGCCACTATATTTAATTCTCCATGACCATTATCAGGTGACCTGGCCAGGAAAGTAAGGGCAGGCACTTACAACAATGAATACCAAAAAAAAAGGGCAATTTGCTCTCTGCACACCAGAAACAATAAGCAGAAGAAAAGACTAAGACGGCTCCATGAATGGTAGAGCCTAAAAGAATAAAATATTTAGGACTAAATTTATTTATTCAAAAAGAAACCAAAAACATAATTAAAAGAATTAAAGACGATCTAAATAAGTGAAGTGGCATTTCCCATTGAAGGCTTAGAAACTTCCTGCTTTTAAATTCAGCACACCCCCAAAATAAACTATTCATTTAGTAATGTTACTATCAAAATTCCATTTGTCTTGTTTAGAAAGGAAAAACAAACTTTTAAAGGCTATTTAAAGTTTGAAGTACAGAAAGCATCTGAAATGATCCAAAAAGAGAATAAAGAAGATAGAAAAACAAAATTCCAAATGCTCATGCTTCCTAATAAAGAAAACAGCATGGTGTTGACAAAACTACAAGTACACAATTAACAACACAGTACTAACAAAACAACAAGTACACAATTTAATTAAATAAAGTGGTGGACAGTGAATAAAATCACCCTCATATTAATGGTCACATGGTGTTCACCAAAGCACTAAGGTTATGAAGGTTATGCATTGAGGAAAGAATATTTTCAACAAACGATCCTGACACAAGTGGATATACACACATAAAGGAATGAAATCAGGCCTCCACCTCCACCTCTTACAGAAAGAAACTCAAGATGCAGCAGTAAGTGCACAGAAGAGTGCATATAACAGTATAACTATTAGATCTCAGAGAGAGAGAGAGACAGACAGACAGACAGACAGACAGAGAAGAGGAGAGTCTTGATGATCTTAGCATTAGCAAAAGACATTTATATTACATACTAAAGGCACAAGCAAAAAAACACATAAATTGGTTATAAAAAATAGAAGCTTTGTCAGTGAACACTTCTAAGAAAGTTAAAAAATAGAATGCAATATGGGAGAAATAACTACACCATGTATTTGATAAGAGACTTGTGTTTAGATTATAAAAAGAACTCACGCAACTCAAGAGGACAAGAAGTAACAAAACACCTACCACTTGGCAAAGATATCAATAATTATCTCTAGGAAGGCATACAGATGGTTCAGAAGTCACTGAGAAGAGGCCAGCATCACTGGCTCTCAGGGAAATTCAAGTGACAAGAATGAAGTGCCTCTAAATGAGAGACGCATGGGAGAATAGCAAAATAAAAGGATACAGAGGGTCCTAGAAATCTACAAGTAGAACAATATGATAGGCAGATTTGGGCCCAGGGGTCCCGCTCAAACTAAGGCACCAGCCAAGGACAATACAGGAGGTAAACTTTAAACCCCTTCCCAGATCTAGCCAATGGTCAGAATATTCTCCACAGTTGAATGGAGAGTGTAATATGACTTTCTTACGTACTCTGGTGCCTCACGTTTGACCATGTCCCCTGGAGGGGGAAACCTGGTGGCACTCAAAGGAAGGACAGCAGGTAGCCAAGAAGAGACTTGATACCCTATGAGAATATAGAGGGGGAGGTAATCCCCCTCAGGAACAGTCATAGGGGAGGGGAATAATGGGAAAATGGGGGGGGGGAGGAATGGGAGGATACAAGGGATGGGATAAACACTGAGATGTAACAAGAATAAATTAATAAAAAAAAAAGAAAAAAAAAGAATGAAGTGCCATTTCACATCCACTTGAGGGGCTATGTTTTCAATGAAAGTAACAAGCACTGATAGTTGCAGCACTTACACATTACTGATAGCTATGTAATGGAAGCGTCCATAGTAACAGTGGGTGCTCCTAAAAGGCTGTACACAGAATTACATATGGTTTTACAATTCCATAATAATGTGTCTACCCAGATATCAGAGAAGGCTACTTCAGTAAAATGTGTGTGCAAGTGCCCATAGCAACACACTCCACAATGGTCAGAAGGAATAATCATTCAGAACACCCATGAAGGGTTGAATGGATAAGCGATGTCCTCATAACGATGCTATTAGAATAAAATTATGCCCATGCTGAAATGTGGACGAGAAACAAGAGCTTCTAAAATTAAATAAGCCCACTCAAAAGGTCCCACTGTAGAGTTCCACCTACATTATTCCAACAGATAAATGAGAAATCACAGATAAATGAGAAATCAGGTAGCCAGGGACTGGTGGGAGGGAGTGGTGAAAAAATTCAACTAGAGAGATGATGTGGCATATGTACACACACATATATATATGTGACTGTACACACACACACACACACACACACACACACACACACACACATAGTGACTTACTAAATGTCATCAGGTTGTGTGTAAAAATTATTACATTAAATTTCATTAAATTTTGACACACACAGAAGTCATTTGGAGCGATTTGGTTTTCCTTGTTGATGTCCAATATTGAGGAAACTTTTTCTGTTTTATTCTTTAATCTCGAAGAAGTCCAATCTGGCACTATTTTTTGTGTTGAATTGATTTATTTTTCCATCTTTCCACAATATCAAGTTATATTGAGAATTATAACTTTTTAAAATAATTATTTCAATTTCTAGAGTAGTTCTTACTGAAGATTTGGATAGAAATTATGTTTAAATTTTATCACAAATTAGAATATTGACATTTTAACAATATACAACACAGACAGGGCATTGATTTACCTCCCCCCTCACAAATACCTTATAAATTTTTACTCAAATTTATTCTTAAATATTTAATGCTCTTTGATCCTATTGAAAATGTTATTTTAAGAAATTTTCTAGTTTACATTGTTGCTGTATAAATACAACTGCTCTTTATAGATGAACTTTTCATCTAGTGGCTTTGCTAATTTTCAAAACTAATCTCAGTTTATTTTTTGTAAAGTCATATACATTATTCATCTTAACTGATGAAGTCTCTGAGTAAATATGTCTTACATGCTCATTTGCAGTTGTGGGCATTTACTGTCTGATTTCATTTTCTGTGCCATCCACTGTAATGAATGTTATAAGCACTCATGCACAGAAGGTTTAAACACTTGTTCTCCCAAAGAAAGGCATTTACTATTTTGATGAAGAATATGATATTGAAGGAGAGATTTTTAATTTTCCCTTTCTTGGGCCAAGGACGTGCTATGTTCCTTTATTACTATTTTTTTTTTTTTTGAGGGTTAGTGGAAACTTCATGGATTTTTTTTCATTCGTGTGTGTGTGTGTGTGTGTGTGTGTGTGTGTGTGTGTGGTTTTGTTTTTTGAGACAGGGTTTTCTTGTATAAAAACCCTGGATATACTGGACTTACTTTGTAGACCAGGTTGGCCTTGAGCTCATAGAGATCCACTTGCCTCTGTCTCCCAAGAGCTAGGATTAAAGGCATGTACCTCTATAGCCCGGCTTTTTTGTTTTGTTTTATTCCCATTTCATAGTTTTGATCATAATGGTTGTATTTTTGTCAAATGCATGTTTCCTTCTTTTGAAGAAACTATTTTTTTCTTAATTTGTTCAATTTTAGTTTAAGGTGACAAAAATTCACCTTACATTTCTTGGATGAAATAAATATAACAATTTATTACTCTTTTCTTGCAATATCTGGTAAAAGCTTTAGTTCCTGTAATGGTTAAATTTTGCCAATTTGTAATTGATAAATTCCTAGGAGATTATATGGCATGCCCTGGTATGTGTGTGATAGATTGTCTTTCTAGAGGATGAATATATAAATTACTTAAGGGAATAAAATCATGGCAGCATTATTTGGATGTTAAAAGTGTGGGGTTGGACTCATCAAAAGGAACAGGATCACTAAGGCAAGACGTGAAGGCGACATCTTGCTTGGCTTCTTTCTCTATTGCTTTGACTCAATCTGATACTATGTGAACTGCTCCACTGGGCCCTCCACACAGAGGTGGACTGGTACCACTGAATTCAGGGGTCAAAATAAATCCTTCCTCTTATAGGTTATTATGTCAAGTCTTTTGAAACAACACTGAGAAAAGTAGATAATATTGTATTTGCAGTCAGGAGGGATATTCTGGTGTTCTAGGTGAAGTGTTGGGTACTTAACATCAATTGTCAACTCAATGGGATCACTGGAAAGACAGACTTCTGGGAATCTCTTCAGGGTATTCAGATCAGGTTGATTAAGGTCAGAACACCCCAATATTACCAGTACAGTGTTAGCCTGTGGCTCTTGACTTCAAAAGAAGAGAGTGCAAGCATCCATTCCTTTCTGCGTCCTTCTCTGGATGGTGGTCTCTGCATCTTTCCCTGCACGCCTTGTGGCCAACTGCTACCTCATGCTCCTTTTGCTTCACATGACAAAAATCAAACCTTTTTACTTTAAGTTGAGTTTCTCAGGTATTTTGTCAAAGTCAAAGGACAAATAACTAGTACAGGCATCCTTATCTGGTTTTAGCAATAATGTCCCCTAAAATTAGTTGAATATGGAACATTATGCTTCTCTATTTTCCATAATAAAATCCTGTGGCACAATTTCCTTTCCCCTAAAAGGTCTGTTTTCTAGTGAGGCCATCTTGGCTTTAGGTTCTTTATATAGTAAATTTTTAAATGAACTCAATTTCATTCAATGATAGAGGAAATTTAAATATTTCTATTTTCTTCAAACAGTTTTAGAGGCTTTCTTTCTATGAATTTCTCTTTTGTATCCATTGTTGGTTCTATTGGCATAGGTCACACAAATTATTTTCTAAACAGCCTTTTAATATATTTATCATATGTGATAATGCTTGATCTTCCAATAGTTGTGCTTTATATTTGATAGGTCTTTCTAGATGTTCTTTAAAAATATTTTCAAATAAACAGCTGCTAGGTCTATTAATATTGCTTTCTATTCAATTTCTTTTAATCATTTTTTCTCAATGTATTCTGGTTTCAATTATAATTTGCTTTTTATATATGAGTGCTGATGTTATCAGTTTTCTGCTATTTCTATCAAAATGTTTACATTAGAGCCAGAAATTTTTTCCTAAGTATTACTAATTTAGATTTTACGTATAAATTTATTATTTATAGATCAAAACATTGTCTAATTTCTTAATGACTTCTGTTTTTAATTCATGAGCTCTTTATGCATGTGCAATTTGAATTTTTAGTATTTGCAAGGCATGATCATTGTTTATTTTCCTTTACATACTTTCTGGAATGCAAAACTATATATTCTAACTTTATTTGGCACAATTGTCTATATATGTGAATTATCACAAAGTACTTGGCTGTGTTCAAATTTCCTGTACCTTAATTATTTTTCTGTTCTATATACTTTGCCTATCATTAGCTCTGTAAATTTCACATCATATGCTTGAGAACTTTGCTACTGGTTAAAGGTAGTAGATCCTGGGTATATATTCTCTCTCTCTCTCTCTCTCTCTCTCTTTCTCTCTCTCTCTCTCTCTCTCTCTCTCTTGCTCTCTCCCTCCTTCCTTTTCCTTGGTACTGAGGATTAAAGCCAGGGTCTTGTGTGTATGCCTTGCAATAACACTAGCAATGAGCTGGTACTGATCTTTATCTCAAATTCTGTTTTGCTTGTTGCTGCTGTAGCCATTGAGACAACATCATCATCATCTTCTTCCTCCTCCTCCTCTTCCTCCTCCTCCTTCTCCTCCTCCTCCTCCTCCTTCTTTTACTTCTTCTTCTGTTTTTTTGAGACAGTGTTTCTCTGTGTAGTCCTAGCTGTTCTGGAACTCTCTTTGTAGACCAAGGTGGCCTCAAACTCATAGAAATCCACCAGCCTCTGCCTCCTGGAGTGCTGGGATTAAAGAAATGTGACACCACTCCTGGGTCCATAGAGGCTTCTTTGTGTTTGTTATTTAAACCTTTTGTTGCATGCTTCTTTTGATTTGTGTGATTTTCTTCTATACTCATTTTATGTAGCATCATAGTGTTTGATTTTTAATTGAGACACACAGTCCACTTATTTAATGTAATTATTGACATAAGGATCTGAGTTCCTATCTTTTTTAACACATTTTTATTGAAAAATAAAATAATTCATATTACATCTCATTTTCTATCCCATCCCCTACATCCTCCCATTCCTCCCTCCCTCCCACTTTCACCCCAATCCCCTTCCCTATGACTGTGACCGAAAGGGACCTCCTCCCCCTGAATATGGTCCTAGGGTATCAAGTCTCTTCTTGGTAGTCCGCTATCCTTCCTCCGAGTGCCATTGGGCCTCCCCCACAAAGGGACATGGCCAAATATGGGGCACCAAGGATCCTGTGAAAGTCGGTCCCCAGTCTCCACTTAACTGTGGAGAATGTTCTGTCCCTTGGTTAGATCTGGGTAGGGGTTTGATGATGACTGCACGCTTTGTCCTTGGTTGGTGCCTTTGATCAAGCAGAACCCCTGGGCTCAGATCCACCCATCGTAATGTTCCTCTTGTAGGTTTCTAAGACACTCTGGATCCATCTACTTCCCTATCCCCTATATTTTTCTCACCTAGAGTCTCAGTAGGATGTTCTCACCTCTCTCCCACTTTCCTGGTAGGTGCAGATTTTCATGGGACCTGCCCCTTGGGCTAGTGTCCAGTTATAAGTGAGTATATACCATTTGAGTCTCTCTGCTTCCGGGTTAGTTCACTCATTATGATCATTTCTAGTTCAATCCATTTGTCAACAAATTTTGGGAATTCCTTGTTTTTAATAGCTGAGTAGTATTCCATAGTGTAAATGTACCACAGTTTCTTTATCCATTCTTTTACTGAGGGACACTTAGGCTGTTTCCAAATCTGGTGATTATGAATAAGGCTGCTATGCACATGGTTGAGCAAATTTTCTTGTTGTGTGCTGGAGCATCTTCTGGGTATATTCCAAGGAGTGGAATAGCTGGGTCTTGAGGAAGCCCTATTCCCAATTTTCTGAAATAGCACCAGATAGCTTTCCAAAGTGGCTGTACTAGTTTGCATTCCCACCAGCAATGAAGGAGTGTTCCTCTCTCTCCACATCCTCGTCAGCATGTGTTGTCACGTGAATATTTGATTTTAGCCATTCTGATGGGTGTAAGATGGAATCTCAGAGTTGTTTTGATTTGCATTTCCCTGATGTCTAAGGAGGTTGAGCATTTCTTTAAGTGTTTCTCAGCCATTTGATATTCCTCTGTTGAGAATTCTCTGTTTAATTCTGAGCCCCATTTCTCAATTGGGTTATTTGGTTTGGTGGCATTTAATTTCTTGAGTTCTTTATAAAGTTTGGATATTAGACCTTTGTCAGATGCAGGGTTGGTGAAGATTATTTCCCAGTCTGTAAGCTGTCGCTTTGTTCTTTTGACAGTGTCTCCTGCCTTACAGAAGCTTCTCAGCCTCATGAGGTCCCATTTATTAATTGTTGACCTTAAGGCCTGGGCTGTTGGTGTTCTGCTCAGGAAGTTGTCTCCTGTGCCAATGTGTTCCAGGCTCTTCCCCACTTTTTCTTCTAACTGATTTAGTGTCTCTGGTTTTATATTGAGGTCTTTAATCCATTTGGACTTGTTGATTTTCTCAAAAAAAAAAAAAAAAAAAAAAAAAAAAAACAGCTCCTGGTTTGGTTGATTCTTTGAATTGTTCTTTTTGTTTCTAATTTATTGATTTCAGCCCTGAGTTTGATTATTTTCAGACATCTACTCCGCTTGGGTGATTCTGCTTCTTTCTTTTCTAGGGCTTCCAGATGTGTTGTTAAGTTGTTTATGTGGGATGTTTCCAATTTCTTTTTAAAGGCACTTAGTGCTATGAATTTTCCTCTTAGCACTGCTTTCAATGTGTCCCACAAATTTGGGTATGTTGTTCCATCATTTTCATTGAATTTCAGGAAGTCTTTTATTTCTTCCTTTATTTCTTCCATGACCCACGTGTCATTAAGTAGAAAGTTGTTTAGTTTTCATGTGTGAGTATGCTTTTTGTTATTTCTGTTGTTGTTGAAGTCCAGCCGTAGACCATGGTGATCTGATAAGATACAAGGTATTATTTCAATATTCTTGTATCTGTTGAGGCTTGCTTTGTGACCTACTATGTGATAAATTTTGGAAAAGGTTTCATGGGGTGCTGAGAAGAAAGTATAGTCTTTTGTGTTTGGGTGGAAAGTTCTGTACACATCTGTTAGATCCATTTGATTCATGATGTTGGTTAGTGATGTTATTTCTCAGCTTAGTTTCTGTTTCAAAGACCTATCCTTCAGTGAAAGTGGAGTGTTGAAGTCTCCCACTATTAATGTGTTGGAATCAATGAGTGGTTTAAGCTTTGTTAATAGTTCTTTTACAAATGTGGGTGCCCTTGTATTTGGAGCATAGATGTTCAGAATTGTGATGTCATCTTGGTTGATTTTACCCTTGATGAGTATGAAGTGTCCTTCCTCACCTCTTTTGATTAATTTTGGTGGAAAGGCTATTTTGTTGGATATTAGGATGGCTACACCTGCTTGCTTCCTGTGACCATCAGCTTGGAATATTTTTTTCCCAGCCGTTTACCCTGAGGTAATGTCTGTCCTTGTGGGTGAGATGTGTTTTTTGGATGCAGAAGAATGTTGGGTCTTGTTTATGCAACCATTCTGTTAGTCTATGTCTTTTTATTGAAGAATTGAGACCATTGATGTTCAGAGATATTAATGACCAGTGACTGTTAAGTTCTTTCATTTTGATGTTTGTTTAAGTTGAGGGTTTGTGAGGTTGTGATTTTGCGATGGTGTAGTTATCTATTTCCTGTGTAGTTTTGGTTGTAACTCATTCCTGTGTGGTGGAGTTTTCCTTCTAGTAGCTTCTGTAATGCTGGATTTGTGGATAGGTATTGGTTGAATTTGTTCCTGTCATGGAATATTTTGTTTTCTCCATCAATGGTTCTTGATAGTTTTGCTGGGTACAGTAGTCTAGCCTGGCATCTGTGGTCTCTTAGGATTTGCAGACCTCTGTCCACGCCCTTCTGGCTTTCATGGTCTCAGCTGAGAAGTCGGGTGTAATTCTGATAGGTTTGCCATTGTATGTTACTCTGTCTTTTTCCCTGCAGCTTTTAAAATTTTTTCTTTAGTCTGTATATTTTGTGTTTTGATTATTATATGGCGGGAACATTTTCTTTTCTGATCTATTCTATTTGGTGTTCTATAGGCCTCTTGTATGTTCATATGCATCTCCTTCTTCAGATTGGGAAAATTTTCTTCTATAATTTGGTTGAAGATATTTTCTGGGCCATGGAGTCGGGCGTCTTCTCTATTCTCAATGCCTATTATTCTCATGTTTCTTCTTTTCATGGTGTTCTTGATTTCTTGGATGTTCTATGTTAGGAATTTTTTTCTGATTTAGCATTTTCCTTGATGGTTGATTCGAGTTCTACAATTGTATCTTCAAGTCCCGAAATTCGTTCCTCCGTTTACCTAGATTCTGTTTGAGAAGGCCATCTCTTTGTTGGCTGCTTTCTTCTCTATGGTCTCTCTGTCACATTTTTCTTCTGTGTGTTCCTTTATCATAGATTCCATTTCTGTCCTCAGATCTTGAAGTGTCTTTTTTTTATTTCCTTCATCTGCTGTTTGTTTTTTCCTGAAATTCTTCCAGTGCCTTTCTATATGACTCTTTTATGTCCTCCACCTGCTTGGTTGTCTCCTCCCGCAGTTGTTTACAGATTTCATTCCTTTCTTCCATTATCATCTTCCTTACTAAGGAATTGAGGTCATTTTCTTGTATTTCAATTGTTTTTGGGTTCTCCGGGTTGCTTTCATTGGGATTGTTGGGATCTGGAGATTTCAAACTGTTTTGGTTTTTGTTTGCATTCTTTCGCTGTCCTCTTGTCATTTTGGTGTCTCTGATGTTGGGAGGTAGCTTCTGGTGACTTTCACTGGTTGAGAGTGGATAGTTGGTGAATGATTATTGGTCGCGTGCTGTTGCCTGTAGGGATCAAGTAGTTTTCCTCCTGACTCAGGCAGGTGGTCTAGTTTCCACTCCTGGAGACTTTGCTCTACACCTTAGGCTCTGGGCTGGGTCAGCAGAAGTAGGCTTCTGACTGGTTCCTTTCACATTAGTGTTGTGATTCAGGCCTGCTGTTATGGGGTCTCAGATCGAGGCTGGCAAGCTCTGATTGGGCAAGATGTTCTCAGTTGTCTGCACTACCCCAGGACCTGTAGCTCAGATCTCGCCCAGCTCAGACCCACTGAGCTAAATGCGCCTTTTAAACCAGCATATACACACCTCTGGGGTGTCCAGCCTTTCCCGAGGGGGTGGGAGATCCTGCCGAGGCTGTGTGTAGTGTCCACACTAGGTTCTAACTGCTGTGATCTGCAGGCTTACGCCCTGCGCTCTGTTCCAATATGGGCCCGGTATGGCCCCGCTGGCTGCACGCTGCTATCTCTGAGCTAGATGGACCCAAGCAGCTCAGTAACCGGCACTCTGTCCCAAAGTGTGCCTGGTTTGGCGCCACGGGTTGTGCGCACTCTCTCTGATCTAGGCTGACCCAAGCAGCTCAGTATCCTGCGCACTGTTCCAAAGTGGGCAGGGTATGGCACCGCAGGCTGGGCGCCCCTCTCTCTGAGCTAGGGGGATCCAAGCAGCTCAGTAACCCGTGCACTGTTCTAAAGTGGGCAGGGTATGGCGCCGCAGGCTGGGCGCCCTTCTCTCTGAGCTGGGCGGACACAAGCAGTTCAGTTTCCTGTGTATTGTTCCAAAGTGTGCCTGCTTTGGCGCAACGGGTTGTGCACCCTCTCTCTGAGCAAGGCGGACCCAAGCAGCTCAGTATCCTGCTCACTGTTCCAAAGTGGGCAAGGTATGGCACCGCAGGCTGGGCGCCCCTCTCTCTGAGCTAGGTGTATCCAAGCAGCTCAGTAACCCGTGCACTCTTCCAAAGTGGGCAGGGTATGGCGCCCCAGGCTGGGCGCCTCTCTCTGAGCTAGGCGGACACAAGCAGCTCAGTTTCCTGCGTATTGTTCCAAAGTGTGCCTGCTTTGGCGCCACGGGTTGCACACACTCTCTCTGAGCTAGGCAGACCCAAGCCGCTCACTATCCTGCGCACTGTTCCAAAGTGGGCAGGGTATGGCGCCGCAGGCTGGGCGCTGCTCTCTCTGAGTTAGGTGGGCCCAGTTGCCTGTGTTTCCACGCGGCGTGGGGGTCCTCAGCAGATTTGCGTGGGACAGGTGGATGGGACCAAGGGCAGCTTCCCCTGTTTCCCTGTAACTTCCACAGGCCCGGGGCTCCGGTCCCAACCCACACTCTGAACTCGAGCTTTATCTACCAGCCCGCAGGTGGGTTCAGTCCGAGCGTCCGGAGAGTGGGTTCAGGGCCTCCGTGGACTGATACTTGACTTGGGGCCAGGCCCGCCGGTGGTCTGCACTGTGCAGGACCCAACTCACCTAAAGTTCCCTGGATTTAACAGTCTGTGGCTCCATTCAAGTCCCTGGTCTCCGTGCAGTTGATCAGATACAGTGCTTGCTGGGCGCCGCCATCTTCTGAGTTCCTATCTTGATGTTGTGTTGTTTCTTTTAATAAGATGGTCTTTGTTGATTTTTAATATTCATTTATTTATTGCATATTGTTGTAATTCATGCCATGGCATTAACGTGGAGAATGGAGGTCACCTTGTAAGTACTGGTTTTCCCTTTGCAATATGTGAGTTCTAACTCAGGTCAACAGGCTCTTATGGCAAGGGCCCTTACTAACTTGTTTACCTCACTGGCCCTTTATTCTTTACTTTTATTTGTTGTTACTATCACTTTTCTGCATTAGTTTTTAGAAAGACAAATAATTTTATTTCTCATTTTGATAAACTTAATATCTTTTTATTTGTCTACTTTGTAGACGAAAAGATGCATCTTTAACAACCGCCTCACAAATGCAGTAATTTTGGCAATGTGTTTCCACAAATGGCTTAAATTTATGTATCTTTATTGTCACATACAGTATCTGTACATATTTCAGGGAATATGGTTTATTTCATCATCATTAAAAACTTCTTGCTAAC
Organism: Acomys russatus; assembly: GCF_903995435.1. NCBI lineage: Eukaryota > Metazoa > Chordata > Mammalia > Rodentia > Muridae > Acomys > Acomys russatus. Next base: position 21,698,901 of record NC_067138.1, read on the forward strand.
ATTTTGCAATAAGTAGACATTGTAAATAAGTTAACCAGGCAGCAAAGAACCTAATGAGAAGCAGGCCACACCACCAGCCATACTGTGCCTGGGCAGGCTCCTTTTAAGAGCACCCAGCTTGCAGATGCACAGCACAAGGCATGTCCCCTGGGAGACAAGTGATTCTTTGAGCTTATAGACTTAACTTGAAATAACAGACAAGTCAGATCTGGGGATACCTGGTGGCACTCAGAGGAAGGATAATAGGTCACCAAGAAGAGACTCGATACCCTATGAGCATATACAGGGGGAGGAGGTCCCCCTCAGTCACAGACACAGGGGAGAGCAATGGGGGGGGGGGAGAAGCAGGAAGGAGGGAGGAGTGGGAGGATAATAGGGCTGGGCTAACAACTGAGATATAATTTGAATAAATTAATAATAAAAAAAGGGAAAAAAAAAGAAATAACAGACAAGGAGAGAGCTATTGACATGATTCATTTTGTGTCTAGTTTTTTTTTCTTCTTCATGTTTTTCTACTTTGCACTTATGTTGAATCAATGACTTAGTGTTACTGGCTGTAGTATAAGTTGTGCACACATTAAATCTGTATAATAAAAATGGTTATGATTTAATCTTATATTCAACCCATTGAAGCTATAAATTTTCATTACAAGTACAATCTATCATGGGCACTTAAAGTTATTTTCCATACACTCTTCACTACCAGTCTGTGTCAATGAGTATTGTCATGTAGGTGAATACAGAGTTAATTTCAATCTCCTACACAGATTACCCACATTGAATTTTCAGTGAGCACACAGTGCTTTTTAAAATATTTAAAACATATGTTAAATTTCCTTTCTCTTATGATTGAAATGAAGCACCCACAGTTTGATAATTAGAGGGAGATGTCTTGTCTTCCAAGGCTAACCGGGTTTGGTATAAGCCTAAGGTGTTTGGCATGTTCCCATGCGTGCTACCATAATAGAGCACTGGAAAAATCAAATGGTGACCAAAGCAGTGGATACTGAGGGACGTTTAGGACAGTAGGACAAAGAAGGAACATGGAGGCTAATCATGAATAACAGAGTAGGATGCTTCTTTTCTAAAATTCTGCTTTGCCATTTTGTAAGTTCGACCTGCTTCAAAGGAGGTCTATTTCTGCACTTGGCCAGAAGAGGGAAGAGATATATACAGCTCATATCCTTCAAATAACAGAATATAAAAAAACCCAGCCAGCTACACATGTGAGATATTGAGAGAATATCTTGTGTCTGTATGGATATTTCACTTGTCAATACTAAATCTGACGGCCTAAAACTTAGGCAGGAAACAGGAGGTGGGCATCCAACAGGCAGAAAGGATTCTGGGATAGAGCCAGGAGTGCAAGATTCATCCAGAAAGATGTGAAGGAGACGGGAGCATGGTGCTTGAGCAGAGATAACCAACCATGTGGCAAAAATGGAGATCAGCAAAATGGACTGTTTTAAGTAATGTGCTAGTCAGAGAAAAGCCTAGCTATGTAGTCCACAGAGTCTTCATTTCAGGAGGTTGGGGCCAGGAGGAAAAATTGCAGCAACGAGGGTATAAATGAACATATTTGTGTGCACTGAAGTTCAGTGTAAATGCTGGAATGAACATGGACTCATTAGGATTAACAGATAACTAAAAAGAAATGAAATGCTTGAGTTCAATTGATAACTTCTCTTAGCTTCCCAAGCTCCAAAGACTTGCAAATTCAGTAGCATTTAAACAACAAACTTACATGATTTGGAGTCTGGTGATGGTGGAGAAATATTAGACACAGCAAGGTCACTTTTTGATTTTTTAGGCTTCTTTGCAATCATCTGCCAAGGTTTATCATAACTTCTAAAGTCCCTTCTTGTTCCTTTGGGTTCTGTTAAAATGAAATATAAACACATCATAGTAATAAGGATGAAAAATTCTGTCATGAAATAGAGCATGTTACTGAAAAGAGCTAAGTTTGATAAAACACTGTATTTTGTGGATTCTTTTATACTTTCGTCCATAAATCGTATTAGTGAAATAACTTAGCCAGGATATCTTTCTTACCTAGTTGGATAAATAAATGTGAGAAGCAGAAAATCACCCATCAGTGTAACACTTACTCACAAGATTTGACTGCTACTAAAGATGTCAGTAGCAGTCATAATTTGTCATTATATATATGTAAAGGTTCCAAAGTTTCAAGTTGTGTGATAAAAGGGCAAGAAAAACTGCCTGCACTATCTACTGACGTACCTGAAACTAGATACCACACTCCACATTTAAGTTTGTGTCATTACAAAACTATTGTTCCAGAAAGAATTAATGAAATATGTTAAATGAAAAAAGAGAATATTTAGTACACCAAGGAAAATTACAATCTAAAAGCTATTAAATGTCAGAACATGACTTTTTTGCCTTCTCAATGAAAGTAAAATAAATCTGTGAAACAAAATAATCAAGGAAGAGATGGTGAGTAAGCTGTAATTAAAACACAGATGTACACAGTACTTCATTTAAATGAAGGGTTTGTGCTTCTTTAAAGCTACACACAGAAAACTAAAATGCAATACCACATTACATTTGTATTCAGTGCTGGAAAACGAACCCTGATAGTGTTGAAAATTGAATCAGGGACACAGAGAGCACACTTCACTCAATAAAGATCCAGAGCAGACAGGCTGCGAAATGAGAAGGCACTGTCAAATGAAAGGGGCAAATGATTTCCCTTAGAGGAGACACAATTTGGACAAAAATGATTTTCCTGAAGAATCATAAAAAATATCTCAGCTACGGTTTTGACTACCAAAAGTGTGTGTGTGTGTGTGTGTGTGTGCGTGTGCGTGTGTGTGTGTGTGTGTGATGGGCACATGCATGCCAGTATTCCACAAAAGGAATTGTTTTCCTTTGCAAAAATGAAACAAAAGTACGGTTTCTCCTCCATGTTATAAAATGACACACAAATGAGGACAGGCTGTGTCCTGAGCTGCTAGATGAATTGAAACAAAGGAATAGGGCAATGCACGGTATTTTGGGAAAGAATTTTGTCCCTGAGATTGAGCTGTTGAGACATTGCATAACTGATTAGAGTATGCACCCAAATAATGCAAAATGGCAGCCATCCAAATAGTCACTCTTTGCTTTTATTAACACCCAAGAACTGATTGATTTCCTTCTCTTTCCACATCTCTCCTCTGAAATATTTCCTCCTCTCCCATGACCATTATGCTCCATATAAACAAGTATCGCTCCATTTTCAAATCTCCACTTCATAGCTTAACATGTACATCATTTTATTTTTTACATATAATATGCTTCCTTCTTTGCAGCTTCCTGGAATGGAGAGTGTTTTGCTCATAGCAACACACACCAGCTGAAAAGGCTGCAGACTTCCTGCAGCCTGGATCCTCTGCCATGGGAGGTCTCCACAAGGGAAGGGAAGAGAGAACACTGCTCACGCTGTGAGCTTCACGCTGCTCACACTCACCACTGGCCTCTGCTTTGCTCCACAGCAGTAGTCTAGACCTTGCTACACTCTCTCTTGTCCTCGGACGACATGGATGAAACATTGGGAACCTCTTTACATTGACATAAGCCATACACTTCAGACCCTCTTGCTTCAGTTCCCAGGAGTTTCATTTCAGACACCCCAAACTAAGTTTCCCCACTGGGTCTTCTCAGTCTCTGGAACCACTCTACCTTAAATGACTTGGCATGAATTAGCACTTTCAGCACAATCTCTTGATTTTACTGTATCTGTCTAGCATAGATTTCTTGATCTCTCACTGGGATTCTATGGACAACTATGTTTCCCCACACACAATTGTCATCTTCCATGCCTGGCTGTGTGCTTCAGTCACATGTACATTTTGTTCATCAATATCCTCAACCTTCCCACAAAATTTGTGTCTACCCTGGTTCTAGTTGCACAACCGCCTGCCTCAAGGAGTTCTTCAAATTTATTGGGCTCTGCTGAAGAACATCTCTCTGGTGGTTTCTACAAGTTGTAATTATGACTAATTCATGTCTTCAATTCAATTTTGCCCCAGAGTTGTCTGAACGAATTTTGGTTTTTCTTTTTGTAACATATCCCTTTTCTCTCCTGGTAACTTATCAGGACCAAGGTCCCTTACTTCGCCTATCCAATCTCCAGCTCTTCTCTTCAACAAGCAAATTTACCTCTTAATAAACATCAAAATTGAAAGCACACAGAATAACCTCACACTCATCCCCTCCCAGAACAGCCCTTACTGGGCACAATGTAGGACATCTTTCTTCATGCTGTCCTTCCTGTGGATTGATGAGTGGTCCTTTGATACTGAGTAAGTTCCATGTCTGGGCCTCCTGCCTTGACTGAGCCCAGAGATTCAGAAGCATGTTCAAATGTCCACTACTATTTCTTCCTAAGATACTACACAACATTCAAATTCACCAATAGGAATTCAGCCTCTCTTTCTTATTGGAAATTCAGTTTCATGTTTCACCTTGACTTATTAAGTGGACATTTATACCATTACTTAAGTTAGTAAGCTAGAATAATCTCCTGTCCAAGAAAAGCCAACAAACACTTGTGGGAATAGAATTCTAAAAAACATGGGATGGTAACATAGTAATGATTAATCATGATCTACATTATTCTTTTTTATTTAATGATGACAGGAGCATTGATTTTCCTCTGTCAAATACCATATAGTAAAAGTGTTGCAATAATAATGTCACAGTTACATTGTAATCATTACATTGTAGACTTCTGGACTTGGGGGAAATACCTGTCCTAAGGTAAGAATCACGTAGCAATGAGCTCTACTTTTATCTAGCTGCTACGAAGAAACAGAGACTAAAAGCCACAAAGGAACTAGGGAAGTCAGTAGAATGCTGTGGAGTTTATTTGCCAACAAGCCAAATTGCCTTGCAAATGTGTTCTTCTCTAGCTCAGTATCCAGATGAAGATGCAACCCAGCCAACAGTGTGATTTGTCTTCTGAAGCTGAGTAAAGCTGGCCAAGCCATACATAGGCATCTGGCACATGGACACTGAATGCCAAATGTGTGTTGATAAATAATTTAGAGTTTAATATACTACTTTCCATAATAATGAAATTATTTATAAGATATGGTCTTGTGAGTGTCTGGAGCTTCACAGATGCCCACTTGATCTTCTGTCAGAATGTGGGTACCATCTTTGGACCTAGAAACTAAAACATTTGCCAATAAACCCACTTGACTTATAAACCCAAGGAAGTGATGCCAAGGGGGAAAGAGGAAATAGGAGACTATTTTTTGTTTGCTTGTTTGTTTTTTATATATGTTTTAAAATTCTTTTTATAGAAAACTGACCTTTTCTTTTTTTAAATTTAATTTTATTAATTTATTCAGATTCTAACTCAATTGTTATCCCATCACTTGTATCCTCCCATTCCTCATTCCCTCCCACTTTCACCTTATTCCCCTCCCCTAGGTCTATGACCAAGGGGAACCTCCTCCCCACTATATGGTCATAGGCTCTCAAGTCTCATCTTGGTAGCCTGCTTATTCTTTCTTTGAGTGCTATCAGGCCTTCCCACCAAGAGGAGGTGGTCAAATATGGGGCACCAGAGTTCATGTCATAGTCAGTCCCCAGGAGACTATTTTGTATGGCAAAACTCATGTTCTAGTTTCTTATCTATTGAAGATAGATAACACTTATGTCAATATCATCACCATCAATGTCCACTTTCTTCAGAGGTTATTCACATTCTGTCTTCTTTAATGTAGACTTGTAAGAATATCAAAAGTTTATTAATATGATAATATAGCAAAAGAAGACCAAAATTCTTTCCTGAGATTCCACAGAGTATGAGGAGAAGAGAGCATGGCAGCATCCCAGGAAATCATTTAGAGACTAGACAGTCCAGTCCCCATGGGAATTAGGCAAAGAGCCAGTGACCCATGCAACAGACTGGTCTTACTTAGGGCTTCTACTGCAATGCTACAAAAGCATAACCAACAAGAAACTAGGAAGTAAAGACTCCATCATCTTAACTTGCACTAGTACTAGCAGCAGTTGGAGGCAAGAACCCAGAAGTGTGAATGAAAGCAGAAACTATGAAGGAATGTTGCTTACTGGCTTGCTCTTTGCGTTGCTCGGCTGGTTTTCTTAGAGATCCTAGAACCATGATCTCTGGGGGTAGCACTGCCCATACTGAGCTGGCCATCCCACATCAATCATTAATCAAGAGGCTAATCTGTGGAGGCATCTTTTTAATTGAGGTTTCCTCTTCTAAAATGCCTCTCTGTCGTATCAAGTTGGAATGAATGGACCAGCCCCCAGCATGCAAAGATTAGGGCTTGCCAAGCCTGAAGAACAGTGTGCAGAAAGATTGAAAGCGCATCTACCCTGTTGTTTTCTCCACTTAATGTGGGAAGAAGCCTATTTAGACTTGGAAGACTGTCCCCCAAATGGTCAGAAATGCCCAGGGATCAACTATTTCTAAAGGTAAGTTTACTATACAAGATAACAGAGTTGGGAGAAATACAGAACAATTCGTTTTGAGAAAAAACAAACAAACAAAAGTACGTTTGTAGACACTGCCTCATTTCTTTCCTGTCTAGAGAAGCTGTGTGCCTTTAAATCAAGTTGTTTATAAATGAAACACAAGAGTAGAATCATTACTTTGACTCCATATGAAATGAAATAGTTTCATGCAAATCAAAAATCATTTCTATTAAATAAAACACTCCAGTTTTCCTTTATAGAAGCAGAATACATTTTAATATATTCTATCTCAAAACTATTTTATATGAAAATTTAACATTTAACTATAATCACAGAAGAGTTCCTGAAAATTTTAGGTTTATCATAATATAATTAAAAATACTGGAGAAAAATTTCTATTTGATCAATGATTCTCAACCTTCCTAATGTTGTGACCATTTAGAACAGTTCCTTGTGTTGTAGTGACCCACAACCATAAATTTATTATTGTTTATACTTCATAACTGTACTTTTACTACACTTATGAGTCATAATGTAAATACCTGTGTTTTCCAATAGTCTTAAATGACCTCTAGAGGGGTTGTGACCCACAGGTTGAGAATCACTGTATTGGATGTATCCGAAAATAACATATTCATAGGATTTTTATTTTCAATTACCTGATGTTTCACTTTCTGCCCAGAGAGCTGCTGACCCAGACAAAGTTCTTTGCAGTTGTCCTCGGTTTCCTTGTTTAGATTGAAGATGATCGATGAGAAATGGGATTGGCTGGTCAGGTGTCTCAGTTATTAACTTGGTCATTAATTCCTAAAGACAGAACAAGACACACATTTACATCTAAGAGGAAGAAACACTACCTGAGCATCCACCATTGCTTAGCACTACAACTGTACACACAGAGCAACTAGTTAAAACTCTCCCATCATCCTTGTAGGCAGGCACAAGTTCAGAACTCCTTACTCTGAGGACAATGAATTAGAGACCAACAACCAAAACACAGCAAGAATTAACCAGAAACATAGGGGAAATATTATCTAAATTCTTTTTGGTAAGTATGATGATTTCTAAATTTTGATTCTTAAGGGATCTATTAGAAACTAAGCTTCACCTAAAAGAAACAATACAGCTTTTTATAATAAATTAATGTTATTTCCTTTGGAAACCCCGCAAAACATGCTGAAATTAAAGAAATGATTTACCAGTCACAAAGTCACATGAGCCTTACATAATCTCCAAACAATATAGAATGAATTTTTTACATTCTCTCTCTCTCTCTCTCTCTCTCTCTCTCTCTCTCTCTCTCTCTCTCTCTCTCTCTCTCTCTTCCTTCCTTTCTTTCTCTCTCTCTTTCTCTCCCACTCTCCCTCTCCATTCCCTCTCACTGCCTCTCCCCTTTCCATAGAATTACACTCCTTACTTTTAGCTGCTCTAATGATATCTTAAATTGGGCCAAAATCTGCCCAAGGATAATGTCTGTGCATTGTTTTTATCAAGTTAAGAAGAGCAGAGAACAGTCTCCAATTTGTGGTCAGTTACGATATCCAGACATAAACAACTGTCCCAGCACAAGGATGAGAATGCTGTTTAGTGCACTGTAATTGAGTTTGTGAACTGCCATTCCTCTCTTACATCCCTACCTGTCACATCTCATCTTTCCTGTTTTATCCTACTGTCAATTGTCACTTTAACTTCTATTCTGTAAGTGGCAATTGTTCTACTGAGTAGGTTAGAAAGGTTAGATATTAGGATTACTTAGGAATGAAGGGGTACCAAAAACCTCCCATTCCATTTTTGACTTTGCTTTTTTCTCTGTCTCTTTTTTGTTGCTTATGATGCTGGCCTGTTTCTTCTACTTTAACACTCTTCCTTGGGTGCTTAGCATTCTTATTTCTCATCATTCTGTCTCCAGTTATCTATTTTGGGAGGCTTACCCTAAATCATCTTTATAAGTCTGTATTATTTTTATCCAGAGTCTTGTCAGATTTCTCCCTCTGTTCACACACACACACACACACACACACACACACACCACACCACACAAGGCAAACAAAAGTCATGGTAAAATGAAGCAAAGGATTTTAATCAATGTCAGTTTTGGAAGCAGAGACTAAGCATTTCATCTCACCTTTAGAGTTACTGAAACAAGATTTGAGGTTAAATCAAGAAAGAATTGGGGTGTGACAATGTATGAGTGTAATATTTAGGTAGAGACAACATAGATTTTATAGTTGAAATGTTGTAACTAGGGACACAATTACAATAATAAGGGAATAATTACAATATTCTGCTTGAATTACAAAGACCACAAGGAAATGGAGGGAAAAGGGAATGAAAGGACCAACAAGCTTGATCTTGTCACAGAAATCCTGCTCATTAAGATTAAAGCAAAATTAGGTCATATCAAATGGCCCAGGTACACAGCAACTCTCTGTTGTGACCCTGGGAGATCACATGTGGTATCTTTCAAGCCAGACAGAACATTTCTATATTTTTGTTTCTTTTAAAAGAAAGTGAAGTGTTCTCTTATTCTCTGTAGAAGATTGATTGCACAGCCAGAGTAATCAAGTAGCCTCTATTTCAAAAAATAATATTAATCTAGTAATTTCGAGGATATATTTTAATCTACTAATAAGTATATAAGGTTAAGGAACAAAAGAAATTCTGCCATAAGCAATTAAAACAGTTAATGGTTTTGGTACAAAATGTTGCTTGGTGGAAAGTCTGTCTTGAGATGACTCTGAACGCAAGAAGTGTTAGCTGGCTTCTCAATATATGTATGCAGACACTTTGTCCTTGAATGATCTTGAGGACTTTGAACTTGCAGAAATCCCTTTTCTATACTAGAGCATTTAAATCCTTAGATTTGCAAAGGAGCTCCTGGCAATAGAATATCAGTCCCTTTCAGCTCTGAGGGTGTAGGGACACAGGAATATAACTGAGCAGCTGGTAGATTTGGGAGGTGAGAATAGAGCTGCACAGGTAGAATGTCAAGTTAGAAGTGGGAATTGCTTGCTGGGTGGTTCACAAGGTTCATTCGGCACCAGGGGAAAGTATTTCAGGACCTTAAGCCAGTCTCAACTACAGGTCTGAATACCTTCAGAAAATGATCTATAATATATAATCTTTACAATGAATATAAGGCTACTGGTATAAAGGTCCCTGTAAGAATTTGGTTGTATTTGTTTATAAATAAAAAGCAGAGTGGAGGAAGCAATGCCATCCTGCTTCCCCCAAACCAAATATTTGTGGGTATTTTAAGTTCAGTACCTGGAGATTGATAAAATGCAAATACTAATTTATCTGGGACCATGTTTGCACTCACAGGCTAGAACACATTCTAACACACTCATCCACAATTGATTAAATAATTCATAATTACTACTACTCATAGCACTGCTGACATAAACAGTGTGCAACAGAAGGTACAGGAAGTGTCATGATTCAGCACCCAAGCTCTGAGAGAGCTCTTGCGAATCACTCTTCCGTTTACTGGCTGTGTAGGTGAAGGTAAGGCTCTTCACCACCTTGACATGCAATCCTCCATCAACTAAGTTGAATGACAATGATAATGTGAATGATAACAGTTTGTAAAGTGCTTAAGCTGTGTACAGACTGCTGGGGTGGGAACTGTTTCTCAGACCTCACTCCTTTATCGCTCTGGGTTAGATTTTCCTAATGCGGACTTTGTAGAGGCCTTGGAAAGCTGAGCAAAGCAGAAGAAACTGTTCCATAGAGACAATTGCGGTTAGAAATGAGGCCACATGAGAGACTTGCAGCAGCTTTCCAGAGACTCTGGAAATCTCCACTGCAGACTGGGGTAGAAAGCCTGCAAAAATACCCAAGGACTGCCGCAGCTCCCAGCACACAATGAATAGCCATCTCCTTCTTGTGATGTAGTGTGAGATCTCCAGGGTCAATTGCTGTGATCCAATGGCCACCTTTCTTGACCTGCAACAGCAGTTCTCTGACCCCGGAGCTCAACGTTTTATCTCTCATCATGTAAATTCATCATTACTAACTCTATTACAACCAAGGTACATAAAATAGTTCCAGTTTTTCTGACTTAGTGCTTAGTAATGCCCCTCAAAAGAATTCAACATTTTGATGTTTACTGCAACATAGAAATGTGTATAGGTTGCATACTTGTGTAATATATCTTATTTTACTATTAGAATAACTATCCTTTTATTAATACATATTTGCAATATTATAGCTACATGAAATATTCACATTATATTTATTTTGATATTAGTGCTCTCCTTCCTTTCCCTCCCTCCAGTCCTTCCATGTCCTCTCATTGACTGCCCCTCAAATTCATATCTCACTGCCTCTTTTTTATTTAATTGTTATTAGTTAAAGTCCACTTAGAGTTACAGGAGTGTATATTATTTCAGAACTGGCCATTTGGTACTGGATAAACAATTAGGAGGTTTTGTTCCTGGAGAAAACTCTTCCTCCTTCTCTCTCAACAGACATTTGGTGCCTGGAGTTCTTTGTCTAGGCCAGAGACCCAATAAGATCTCCTTTTTCTGGGTTAGCAGGTCTGTTGTGTTGTCCTTGTTCAGGTCTTTTCTTTTGAGGTATCATGGGTGATGCTCTCCTGTCATTTAAAGGAGGCACAGTACCACAATAGATCCCCCAGTCCTCTGGCTCCTCTGTTTCCCCTACCTTCCTCATATTCCTTGAGCCTGAGGTGAAGGAGCTATGGTGTAAATGTATTCGCTGAGACTGTGTATGCCACTTTAATTGTTCTCTATATTCTCATTGCCTGGGGTTCTCTGTAATGGTCTCTTGGTTAAAAGGAAAATGTTCTTTGGTCAGGGATCAGAGGTACAGTTATCTGTGGACTTAAGAATATGCATTTAGAATGCAGCTAGAAATTATACTGGCTTAGTACACTAGTGATGTGAGGTCCTCCTCTAATATCCACGAGCACCAGTCCAGGTATTCGGCTAGCTGTCCCATACTAGGCATGATTTTCCTCCTGTCAAATCGATCTTAAGGCAAATTAGACAGCTGCTCACTATAGACAGGATACAAGCAGCACAGTTGCACTCTTAGGGATGGATAACTTGCTCTGCTGTTTATTTGTGTGGATTATAGGTGTCACGGATGGGTAGAACCATTGCCTATTTCCACCTCAAAGTTTGAACAGCACCTTTTGGTACTATGAACATTTGTTCTTACTGATTAATAATGGTGGTAGTATCAATAAATGTTTGTAATCTTTTTATATTAGTAGACTATAGTGCATTACCATATGTAGAATTTTATTTTGTTCCCTCAAAACTGGCATTAGATCTGGTGACTGAATTAATTCATTCTAAATCTGTGTATGCATCAGTGTTCTAAGGTAAGTAGGTTCCGTAAATGTTGTACGTGACATAATTACCCTCTAAACATTTACTTCCCAGCCCAACACCCAATTATGATTCCTCAGTAGTCAAAAAGGGACATTGAGTTCTTAACTTAAAATGTGTGAATCCATATTTGATTCTTGATTGTTTGTGAAACCAATGTTGTTAGTCTTCCCAGTGGATTGAACTCTACTTGCATACACATGTCCTGTCCACGCTTACCTTCCCCACCTGTTTCATATGGGTGTATACTTGTGTTTGCCACCTACCTCAAAGCCCATACTAGCCATTCTACTTGGCTCATAGCTCTTGCTTGCCTATTTCAATGTTATAGCCCGTTGTTGCCTATTTCACCTTCCTCATAGCCCATGCTTTTCTATTCTATCTGTCCCATAGTCCATTCTTGCCAATACCACTTGCCCCACAGTCCTTTCTTATCTGCCCTGTAGACCATGCTTGCCATTTTACTTGTCACTTAAGTCATGATTGTTTTCCTTCCTGAACCATAGTCCACACTTTCTTCACTTTTTTAACTGGAAAACATACACACTGGAAGAACTTTTCTTGCCTCGTTGTACATTCAAGCAGATCTATAAAATTTGGGCATAGCAGAAAGGGGTTCCAATGCAGGACATAAATCTATGCTCAATGATGCTGACAGAATAGCCTTCTCTTTAAGGCTGTCCACCAGACCCTTCCAGGGGAACTCAATTTTATTAATGTTGTTGATGTTGTTGCTTTGTGTCCCCTGCCCCCCACTTCTGAACTACCTTAACCTTATTTCTCTTTTTACCAGCAAAGACTCAGATTTAATTAGAAAGCTGAGATCAGCAGCAATGAAAGTTGTCTAAATAATAACAGCTCCCCTCCAGCCAAACACTATGCACAAAGGAAAGAAGGGGGCCCTGCCCTCCATTGTGAAGAAACAGGAGGCCATAATGGTAATGAATCTTGTATTTAAGAAAAAGCCTATGAACTTCAGCATCGGAAAAGCACATTTAGCCCCCAAAGAAACCTCACACGTTTCAGCAAATGGCCCCTATACATCAAGATAAAGGGCAAAGGGCCACCCTCTATAAGTGGCTTACAGAACCTCCTGCTATTAACCAGTTCCTTCAAGCCCTGGGCCCCTAAAGAGCTACCCAGCTACTTAAACTGTTACAAGCCAGATGCAAAGCTGGTGCTGAGATAAAGACTGGCCTGTGATAAGATGAAAGCTGCAGACAAAGGGGAGATCCCAACCAGAGACCACCTGTTCTTCTAGCAAGACCTAATACAGGCATCACCTTGGTGCAGAACAATAAAGCTCACATGGTGGTGTTTGCCTATGGCATGTAGACCCCATTGAGCTGGTGGTCTTCCTGCCTGTCCTGTGTCCTAAGATGGGGGTCCCCTACTGCATCATGGGGAAGGCCAGGTTGTAGATGGTCTACAAGAAAACATACACCACAGTTGCCTTTATACAGCTTAACTTGGAAGGTAAGGGTGCTCGGAGTAAGCTAGTAGAAGGTATTAGTACAAATTACAAGGACAGATACTTTGAGATCAGCCACAATTGGGGAGGCCACATCCTGGGTAAGGTAGAAAAGCCAAAGGTCAGAGAATATGCCACTAAACTGTGTTAATTTTATACTGCTAAGTTTTTTGTGCATAAACATATTTACAAAGTTATAAAAAGTAAATTATCAGTCACTTATTATGCCTGAGAAGGATAGGTGGTATTTTTTACGTATTTATTTGTTTACTATGTATTGAAGAATTGAAAAAATTCACAAATCAGCCAACAACTACACATGTTTCCATGGTTTTGTTAACTCCATTCTTATTTTTCCCTAGATCACTTGACCTTCATCATATACAAAGCAGGCAAGCCTGGACAGTAAAAGCAGCAATATGTCCTCTCACTATAAATTTTGGAATATTTAATATTTATTAAGAGATTGCCCACCGATAAGAATCACAAACCTTCAAATGAGTGTCTAGGCAAATACTGAAGTCTCCCATGATAAAGCTGTCATCTCACATCCAAATCCTGCCCTTTACTGAATTATGTCACTTGGCATAGCATTCTGTCCAAACAACTTACTTAGCTTTAGGCATGATGTTCTACACTGCTACTTGAAAATACCTCTGAAGCAGTATAACACATTGACTCCTCATAGAAATAGTGAGTTGGTTCAGAACTCAATCTAGTTACACAGGTCCGTGATGGAAGCGACAGATTTATAGAGAGTCACAGAAAAAGAAACTTTCTCCTTTGGATAAAAATGAGTTTCAATTTCTATTTTTCACTTTAAAAACAACAACCCCAGAGCACTCTGCCTAGCATAATAATGGCAAAATGTCCTTCTGTACACCCAGCACCTCCTTCTAGGACTGATGAACTAAAGCAAAGACATGCATGTTTTTCTCTTTCTATGGTAAGTAGAGATTCAAATGGCTGATGTCTTCAAGGGTCTTTTATGGGCAGACACACTGTGCTGTAGGTCTCACTCGGTGAACTCTACATGAGAACTTGGAAAGATAGCGTAGCTTAATAGGAGGACTGGGTTGCTGTCTCACCTGGATTCATGCTCTGGCTCCCTACCTACTCTACACATTCCGTGCAGTTGCTCCGTTTCTCTTAGCTGTCTCGTCCTTAAAATGGGTAGGGCACTACCTACCTTATCTGTTGGTTGTCAAGAGCAAAAGAAACATTTATAACATGTCACATGGATATGTTTGGGATCATATTTCCAAATAATGTGACTCCACTTTAGTTTCCTACAAGAAAAAGGATGTGCAGGGTAGAAAGGTTGCCCATTTGGCCTCTCTAGAAGTTTTTCTCAAGATAAGTGAACAGTTTTTTAGATTTGCTTATTAGTCACTCCTAAGAATGCAGGCAACATTTGGAGCTGCTCATGTGGAGACAGCAACTCCACACCAACCCTTTTACACCAACTTCTAAAATAAGCTACTGCCAGAGCTATAGTAAAGTCTCACTCTGCGCCTTTGATTATACATTTGACACCCACTCAGGAAACTTTCTAAGCTGTTTCCCAACACCAACACCAAAACACTATGTCTCCAACAATGATAATGTAAGAATGGACAGATTAAAAGTCTCAGTCCCACAAGCCTGTCCTCACTTACTATGGAAATGGAAAGTCCCAAGCCACGTCTGTTTCTGACTGGTTATATATAAAGCATGATGTGTGTGTGTATCATGGGAGATACTCAACTGCCTTTAGTAAAAGCATTAAATAAGTAAATATTGGTATATGTAACCAGTGACAAATTAGACAGCAGTGAAAATGAATACTACTACTGCAACTTAAAACAGAGGTAAACTAAAAATTGAGGAAAAGCCATAAAAAATGTGTGTGCAAACCTGTGCAATGACCACAACACAGAACAAGGCTATATCACTATTTATTATTATTATTATTATTATTATTATTATTATTATTATTATTACTATTATTGTTATTATTATTATTACTAGTACTAGTATTATTATTATTATCATTATTATTATTATTATGACTACTACTATAGTATTATGTTGACTATAGGTTATGTCACTAGCCTATAGGCAACATAATACTGAATGGAGGAAAGCTGAACACATCCTTCTAAAGGCATGAATGGGATAAGATTGGAAATTCTCATCACTCTTAGTTAGTGCTTGAAGTATTACCCAGAGTAAAGGTAAATAGTTTGATACAAAACAGATAAAACAGGAAAGAAGAAGTCAAATTATTCCATTTGCACAGGGAATGATCTTATATTTAAAAGTTTTAAATGGCATATCTAAGAAACACCTTTGGTGAAATACTAGGATACAAAAATCAGCTAGAAAACAATATATCAAAACAGGAAATTTTATGAGAAAAAAGTAATCATATTCATAAGAGTCTCTCCCCAAATGCAGTACTAAAAATAACCCTGACCAAAATACAAAAGGCTTCTACAATTATGAAATACAGAAGAATAGAATGAATATATGAGATTTTTAAAACCCTCAAATTTGTAGCCACCCAAAATAATATTATAAAAATGGTCCTATTCCCCAGGTCAATTATAGATGCAAGGCTATCACCTTCAAATTTCAAAAAAAATTGTACCTAGAATGATAAAAAGTCCTAAAATAAATTGGAAATACAAAAGCTTATGAAGAGCCAAAGCAATCTGTAACAAGAAAAGCAATGCAGGTGGTACAATAAAAGCCAACCTCCAATTATCTCATAGAACCATACTATCAAACACTCTATGCTACCAGAACAAAAATAGACAGATAGCTTCATATCTGACTAGTATAGAATAGGATACAGAGCTAAACTAAGCAAACTACAGTCTTCAAATTTTTGGTGAAAAATATTTACTGGAAAACAAAGAATTTCATTAGCAAGTAGTATTGAGAAAACTGGACACACACATGAAGAAGACTGCAGCTTAATTTCTACTTCTTGCCCTGTACCAAACTCAACTCAAAGAATGTTCAAAGACCTTGCGGTTTGACCCGAGACACTGGAAAGGCTAGGAAGAACCACTTTGAGATACAGATATTGGCAAAGACTTTCTGAATAGAACTCCAGCTGCCAAGGCACTAAAAAACAGGTGTCAATAAGGACTGCCTCAAACTGAAAAGCTGTACAACTATGGAAACAACAGAGTAAAGACACAACATACACATCAGGGGGAAAATGTTGGTTATCCTCCATTTGTTAAGAAGGACTGTCTTCTAAGACAAGCAACTGCCATCTTGGGGCACTGAGCTCTACCTGGTTTGAAAAATGGCTCAAATGTTAAGAGCACTGTCTGCTCTTCCAGAGGTCCTGAGTTCAATTCCCAGCAGCCACATGTTAGCTCACACCATATATAATGTGATCTAATGTTCTCTTCTGGCTTGCGGGCATGTTTGCTGGCAGAGAATTATATACATAATAAGTAAATCTAAAAAAAGGCTAGAAGGTCCTTCCACCTGGGCTTAGTGACAGTTTACATCCCTGCATAGAGGGGTAAAGTGGGGTGCAGGAGTTCTGCCTCATTACCCAGTTGCTCCCTACCATCTGGCACCTTTACATGTGACCTAGGCGAGGGGCAACATTATATAGAGGCAGAGTAGACCAAGAGGGGATTGGAGGCAGACACATTCATTTCTGAGGTTATGGGGAGCCCTCTTCCTGATGTGGCAAGCTTTTCAGGTGAGTCTATTGGGGGCCTAGTGCCTACACCTCAATAAGTACCCTCTCCCCTGTGTTCTGTGAGAAGCCCAAGATCTCAGTGCTCCCCCAAGTGAACTTGGGTGGATATTGTCTCAGTTTGTTGTGGGGACCATGCTAGGAGAAGATGGTGCTTTGTGTCTCTCCTGCAAAGGGATGTTAAGTTTACCATCTGACATAACTATATCCAGAATATAGAAAGAACTAAAAAACTTAAGTGTCAAAGGAAAAAACCATCAATATAGAGTTAAATGAATTATTGAGGAAACACAAAGTTGAATGAATATATTAAAAAGTTACATATCCTCATGCATAAGAGAATTGTAAATTGGAATTACACTGAGGTTACACTTATACTATCTGAATGGCTAGTGTTAGGAGAAAAATATATAACACATTAAGATGATATAAGGGATAAGGAATTCTTATATGTGGCTGGGGAGAATAAGTTAGTGTAACCACTCTAGAAGGCAGTAAGGTGGTTCTTTGGATGCTAATCTTCACAGCCAGACTTTAGAGTGGAGCTCAGGGAGTCTTATGGAAGAGTTGAAGGATAGAAGGATGTGATGGAGACAGGAGCTCTACACGTAGACCAACATGGCCAACAAATCTAGGCCCAGGGGGACCTGCAGAGACTAATGCATCAACCAAAGATGGACTGCCTACACTTCAATAAGTTCCCCCTCACCCATGTTCTGTGAGAAGCCCGTCATCTCAGTGCTCCTCCAAGTGAACTTTGCACGGCCCTAATGCATGGAGAGGACCTAGATCCCCTGCTCAGATGTAGTTCACAGTGTCCATGTGAGCCCCACAACATGGAGATTAGGGGCTGCCTCTGACATGGACTCTGTTGCCAACCATTCATCACTTCTCCATGGTAAGGTGGTCTTGCCAAGCCACAGAGGATGAGGATGCAGGCAATCCTGATGAAACTTGATAGGTTAGGGTCAGATGGTAGGGGAGGAGGGGTCCCTCTTTCTGAGGACTAGGAGAGGGGAAAGAGAGAGGGAGGGTGGAACCAGGAGGAGACAATAGAGGGGACTACAATCAGGATCAAAAGTGAATAAATTTTTAAAAAATTAAAAATATAACAAGATCTAGCATATGATCCAGCCATACTTAAGTAAGTACCTGAAGAAGGTGAAGGTAACATAATGTAGAGACACCAGCATGCCTGTCATTTTTAGGCACAAATTTCAATAGCGATCATGAAATCAATCTATGTTTCTATGAAAAGATGAATGGATAACATCAATGTGATATATATATATATATGTGTGTGTGTGTGTGTGTGTGTGTGTGTGTGTGTGTGTGTGTGTGTGTGCATATATATGTATATATAATAGAATATTATCCAGACATTAATAAGAAGTAGTAATACAAAATTTTAGAAAAAAGATGATGAAACTGATGATCACTGTATTAACTGAAATAAGCCAGACACAGAAGCTAAGTTTCATGTGTTATTCTCAAGTGTGAAATCTTAAAATAATTAATAAGGGCTAAAAGCAAAAGGAGGGCCATAGGAAAATGAAAATAAGAGCAGTGAGGGCATGATATGTGTGGGAATGAAATTT
Source organism: Acomys russatus (assembly GCF_903995435.1). Lineage (NCBI taxonomy): Eukaryota > Metazoa > Chordata > Mammalia > Rodentia > Muridae > Acomys > Acomys russatus. Next base: position 21,717,498 of record NC_067138.1, read on the forward strand.
TTATACTGAAACCCAGTGTTTTTCACACTTCACAGCAACTCTTAAAGAAGAGACTTTATTCTCTTGACAGTGTCTCCTGCCTTACAGAAGCTTCTCAGCCTCATGAGGTCCCATTTATTAATGGTTGACATTAAGGCCTAGGCCATTGGTGTTCTGTTCAGGAAGTTGTCTCCTGTGCCAATATGTTCCAGGCTCTGCCCCAATCTTTCCTCTAAGTGACTTAGTGTCTCTGGTTTTATGTTGAGATCTTTAATCCACTTCGATTTGAGTTTTGTGCAAGGTGACAAATATGGGCCCAGTTGCATTTTTTTACACGTAGACCTCCAGTTAGACCAGCACCATTTGTTGAAGACGACATCCTTTTTCCATTGAATGGATTTGGCTTCTTTGTCAAAAATCAAGTGACCATACAGACTGGGAAAAGATCTTCACCAACCCTACATCTGACAAAGGTCTAATATCCAAAATATATAAAGAACTCAAGAAATTAAACACCACCAAACCAAATAACCCAATTGAGAAATGGGGCTTGGAACTAAACAGAGAATTCTCAACAGAGGAATATCAAATGGCTGAGAAACACTTAAAGAAATGCTCAACCTCCTTAGTCATCAGGGAAATGCAAATCAAAACAACTCTGAGATTCCATCTTACACCCATCAGAATGGCTAAGATCAAAAACTCAAGTGACACCACATGCTGGCAAGGATGTGGGGAGAGAGAAACACTCCTTCATCGCTGGTGGGAATGCAAACTAGTACAGCCACTTTGGAAATCTATCTAGTACTGTCTCAGAAAACTGGGAATAGGGCTTCCTCAAGACCCAGCTATTCCACTCCTTGGAATATACCCAGAAGATGCTCTAGCACACAACAAAAAAATTTGCTCAACCATGTTCATAGCAGCCTTATTCATAATAGCCAGAACATGGAAACAGCCTAAGTGTCCCTCAGTAGAAGAGTGGATAAAGAAACTGTGGTACATATACACTATGGAATACTACTCAGCTATTAAAAACAAGGAATTTCCAAAATTTGTGGATAAATGGATTGAGCTAGAAATGATCATAATGAGTGAGTTAACCCAGAAGCCGAAAGACTCAAATGGTATATACTCACTTATATCTGCATACTAGCCCAAGGGGCACGTCCCACGAAAGCCTTCACTTACCAGGAAACGGGGACAGAGGGGAGAACATCCTATTGGGACTCTAAATGAGAGAAGCATGGGAGAATAGCAAAGTAGAAGGATCCAGAGGGTCCTAGAAACCTACAAGTAGAACATTATGATAGGCAGATTTGGGCCCAGGGGTCCTGCTCAAACTATGGCACCAGCCAAGGGCAATACAGGCGGTAAACTTTAAGTCCCTACCCCAGATCTAGCCAATGGTCAGAACATTCTCCACAGTTGAGTGGAGAGTAGGATATGACTTTCTCATGTACTCTGGTGCCTCACATTTGACCATGTCCCCTGGAGGGGGAGACCTGGTGGCACTCAGAGGAAGGACAGCAGGTTGCCAAGAAGAGACTTGATACCCTATGAGCATATACAGGGGGAGGTAATGCCCCTCAGGAACAGTCATAGGGGAGGGGAATAATGGGAAAATGGGGGGGGGGAATGGAAAGATAGGGGAGGGGAATAATGGGAAAATGGGGGGGGCAATGGAAGGATACAAGGAATGGGATAAACTTTGAGATGTAACAAGAATAAATTAATAAAAAAATTTAAAAGAAAGAGAGACTTTAAATTAGTTGTAATTTGCTCACACCCTTCTACCTAGTGAGGAAACAGCAGAAGGGCCCAACGGACAAAGACATCCAGTTCTAGGAAGAGTAAATTCCTGATATATATATATATATACATCAGAGAGGACATTGTCAGCAAGGTATTTGTCATGTGTGTGTGTGTGTGTGTGTGTGTGTGTGTGTGTGTGTGTGTGTGTGTGTGTGTGTGTATCTATGTATATATTTGTGTGCATACATGTTTATGTATATATGTATACAATTCATACATAAATATATACATGTACATAAATCAAATACACAGACAACACATATGGGAAATGCCTTCCAGACAATCTTCTCTCTGTGCTTTTATAAAAATGCCCTTTCTTCAGTAATAACTGAATGACATTATGCTATAGCCATGAATTTTAAAAGACCAGCTCTCTTATGCAGTAGTAAATTTGATTTTATCATGTAGCTGGCTCTTTTACTTACCAAGATACAAGTTCATTGATCAATCAAAGATCAATGGTTGTCTTAGAAACCCTGTAATGGCTTAATGTATTGCCTAGCTACTAAGTGAATGACAGAAGATGAAGACATTTTTTTTTGACCATGTCCCCTGGAGGGGGAGACCCGGTGGCACTCAGAGGAAGGACAGCAGGTTACCAAGAAGAGGCTTGATACCCTATGAGCATATACAGGGGGAGGTAATCCCCCTCAGGAACAGTCATAGGGGAGGGGAGTAAGGGGAAAATGGGAGAGAGGGAGGAATGGGAGGATACAAGGGATGGGATAACCATTGAAATGTAACAAGAATAAATTAATAAAAAAAAATTTAAAAAAAAGAATATATTCACTTTGGGTGAGTAGAGTTATATTTCCTGCTCCTCCATTCTAAATCCATCTGAAGACCTTGGATATTGTTCAAAGAGAGAGGGTGGAGGAAGAAATACATAAATCTGGACAGTAGGTATGGTGAGTAATAGTGTAATATGTTTCTAGAATTTTCATCTTCTGAAGCTTAGGGAGATATTTTCAGTGAATAAAGTGCTTGCTATATGGATACTCAGAACCCATCTGAGAACCAGGCATGGTGGCACAAGTCTGTGACCCTGAGCACTAGGAGTTTGGGGGGCGTAAAGACAAATGGATTTCATGGATAGCTGACCTGTCATAGTTTCCTTTCAGATGTGTGATAAACAAGATTACCAAAAGTAATTTGGGTAAGAAAGGATTTATTTGACTCACAAGTCCATCATGGAGGGCAGGCAAGGTAGGAACTCAAAGTATGGGACCATGGAGAAATGATTACTGGTTTGCTTTGGGTTCATGTTTGGCTATGTTTCTTACACAGTTCAAGGGGTGGTACCACACACAGTGGTCTGGATTCTCTTATATCAATATTAATCAAGAATATTTCCTGAAAATATATTATAGGTCACACTATACTGTAGGAGGAAATTCTTCAACTGTGGCTTCCACCATGACTAACCATCACAATGAGTGTTTTAGTTAAATGAGACATTCTGTCTCAAAAAAGAAGGTGGAGAAGCAATAGAAAAGGGCATCGCAAGTCAGACTTGGGCTTCCATGCCTTTCTTTGCAAAGGTAAATGATCCCACCTAAATGTCAAGCTTGAATCTGAATCACTAGGTGAATCTCTCTCTCTCTCTGTGTGTCTCTGTCTCTCTGTCTTCTTTCTCTCTCTGTCTCATATAATATATGTGTTGTTATGTATACACACGTGTGTGTGTGTGTGTGTGTGTGTGTGGGTGTGTGTGTGTGCATGTCTATAGGACCAAGAGTTCCAATTTGCACATGATAGAGCTATGGAGTAGCCCATCATATAAGACCAGGATCGTGTATATAGTGCATATAGTATTTTTATTTTAATGTGTTGTAATGTTATTTTTCAAGGGAGGGATTGTAGTTACTTAACAGACATTTACTAAGCATCCATCACAACTGGCTTGGTGGGCTGTTTGTGGTCTGTGAACACAATAGGAAGACATTGTGTGCCCTACAGTGATCAGGTTCTGGTCTTTATATTTCTACATGTTGCTTTGATTCTCCAAAGAAACTAGACCACAGCAATGGTGGGAGAGGATGGATACTGGTTCTATAAAGTGGACCAAATCTGAAATCATGAGCCCAGAGTATACCAGAGTGATGCACACTCCGGATTAGCAGTGTTAGCTGTAAAGCCTGACAAGTAACCATGGCTACTCGAAGGCATGTCCCGCTCCACCAGTGTAATGATGAGGGGAGCAGAGTTGTATTGTGGAGGCTAAAGACTTTGTTATTTGAGTACAACCAACTGAGAAAGGAGCAGTTGCTCCAACACAGATGCATGGGGCAGTTAAAATAACTGGCCACTGGGGCGAGAATTTAACCAGACCAGAAATAACATGAGAATATCTAGAAAGTAGGGGAAAATAAAAAGGTGATAGAATTCACAGAGTAGATATTCACTTACTGTCAAAAGATAATTGGAGTGTAGATTATAAAGTCCATAAGATAAAAAGATGATGAGCTGTTCTGAGAGTAGGTTTAAAGTGGACAATGTGGAGAGTCAGCAGCTATTGTGAACAGCAGCAGAAATAGGTGACAAAAAACTATCACAAACATCACCGGAACAAAGGAGCTCAATAAAGGATTTTAAAAACAGCCATGTACAAGAATGGGAAAAATCACCAAAATGGATACAAACACACTGTTCTTGGAGAGGATGGCAATAATGAAGCGTTCAAGCTGTTGATAAAGGGAGGTGGCTCCGGGAGCCAAGGCAAACACAAAAACAGACAGTCTGACCTGATGAGGAGTTCAAGCCTGCTGCTGCAGTATATCTGCAACACAGTACTTCTGAAATGTTTGAATAGTAACTATTCCTCTCCACCAGAAATATTTTCTCTGCTAAATAAAGCTATATTTAGGCTTGGAAATGGCTCACTAGGTAATAAACTTATGCAAGTATCAAGATCTGAGTGTTGATTCCCAGATGCCACATGAAGCCAGGCCCAGAAATATATGTCCGTAACCTTAGCACTCCTAAAGTGAGGTGGGGAGTAGTGACGAGAGAATCCCCAGAAACTATCTAATGAGCTACATCCTATCTCAAATAATGTGGAGGATGAGGATCAACACTCAAGTTTGGCCTCTGACCTCCATGTGCACTCCATGGCACACAAGTGGAAGCACTTGCACAAACACACATTGATATTTTAAAAGCTACAGCAGACCTATTAGAATCTAAGGTTCCATTACTACTTATATTTGTACACAGTGAGAATTCTGGAATTTTGGTTTCTTTTGAAAGCACAGAAATATAAGAATATATATTTTTTGTTTTAATCCCAGGTGTGGTGATATGGGACTGCCTTGCAGCAGTTGGCTCTGATTTACCTTGTGCTCTAGCAGAGGCATGGTTTTGTCAGCTGCAGATAGTTTCTGCAATTGTGTGTTTAGAATTTCTAGGAATTTTTCAGAGCGTGCATGAATGCTAGAGTTCCAATAGATAAGATTAGTGGTTATTTGTCACTCAGGGATTTGGTGGCAGTTTGTTAGTACTCATGCTCAAAGGAGGAAGACATTAGATTCAGAGAGCTCTAATTTTTCTCCACTCTATCCTTCTTTTTTTCCTATCTAGTAATAGAGGGTGAAACTTGGGAGCGGATAAAGTGTAAAAACAAAAAAAGAAAGAAAGAAAGAAAAAAGAAAGCACAAAGTAGCAAAAAGTCCGGTTACATTTGTACATTTATTTTAAAGGAAGAGCTACACTGTCTATGCAAAGTACCCTGCACACAAAATAAGCTAACTGGTTAGGCATATACTTGTACATCTGCATGGCAAGAAAAGCCCCCTTGTGGGCATAAACAACATTTCATACAGAAATTAGCAACATGATGACATCACATAGTCCCTGTGGGCTATAGAAAGTGAAAAAGCACGTTGATGGGCTAGGAGGAAGCTCAGGAATAAAGTGCTTGCCTCGTAGAATAGACACAAAGTCCCACACTCCATCCCGAGCATTGTAAGAGAAGGAAAAATGTAGTGACTGCATTGGTAACTGTTGGTAACCCAATTCAAACTTAAAGATGCTGAATATCATTACAAAAAACATATCCTGAGTTCTGTACACATGCCTTCATAACATTTTTATAAATGATTTGGTAAATTAAAAAAACTATCTTGGGTTTAAACTATAGTTTCTCAATGAACAACATGGTTCTGAAATATCTGCATGACAAGTTCAAGACACATTTTTTGTTTTTAATACAGTGGAATGTGCCTGCATTGTGACTGGCCCTACCCACAGAAGCCAAAGCCCTATTCAAATAACAGTGAGTATAGCATAGGAAAGAATGAAATGCATCATCAAAAAGCTGGAAGTTTAGAGAAACCCTGGAAGCATAAGGAATGAAGTATGGTTGGCTACTGATGACAGCTGTCAGGTTCTACAACCAAAGATTCCAAAACTGCTAGTGCAAGGAAGGCAGAGAGCATTCACACCAAACCACAAGGCAGAAGCCAGGGACATGCCATCCTGTTCCTTAAAGAATGGCGCTGTGTGCATCTAGGTAGTCCCTCCCCACTTCTTATGGGTACCATCAACAGTGGGAGCTTTTATTCCCACTCACACTGGGTGGCTAAATAACCCAGCTCCTGTGTGACCCACTATAATGAAAGCAGTAAAGTTAGCTTTACTAACTATGTCATGCTGTAACTTTAGGTAACACTAACTTCATGTAACATGGCAGTCAGTAAGGCTGGGCTATGGGTCTCACAGGATGGAAGGACAAGTGAGGATGGAACTCTACACTGAGGGAAGGTTTTCCTTGATTTGGTACTTTGGCTTCCATTTGTGCACTGCACAAGAAATAGTGACCGCTGTTCCCTCTAGGAACAAACACAATCCACTTAGGAAAGCAGGGGTCAGCTAGTCAGATACATTTAGCTAAGGAGAAACTTAGGTAAGCTTCCTATCAGTAACCTTTTCTTGCATTTATAGATACGAATAGTCAATAATAAATTACCATAAAATATACAATTGGGTAAATAAAGAGAATGTTTAAAGCAATAATAGATAAAGCTATTTCAGAATATGAAAACTAGGGACCCGATGGGACTGGAAAGAACATGACATTTATGAAATAAAAATGTGCTGGCATAAACAATGAAATATTTGCAGAAAATATCAAACCAATAGGTCTTGAAAGTGTTGTTCTAAACTTAAAATATAATTGGAACGACTGAATAATTAATCAATGGCATGTTAATGATTTAAAACGTATAAAACTGATAGGCCAGCAGGATGACTTAGTAGGTAAGGACACTGGCAGACAAGCTGAACAACCTGAGTTCAGTTCCCATGACCTATATTGTGGGAGGAAGAAACTGATTCCAGCAAAGTATCCTCTTTGAAGTCCTGCATTTGCTACTCGGTATGAACACACACACACACACACACACACGCACACATGCATGCAAACAAGTAAATGTAATTTTAAAATAAAAATTAAATTAAATAACCCTAATAGGAAATGGAAGCCCAGTGGCAGTGGCACATGTTTTTAATCCCAGTACTTGGGAAGTAGACTTATTTCTGTGACTTCAAGGCCATTTCTGGTCTACAAAGTGAGTTCTAGGACAGCCAAGGCTATACATGGGAAAATCTTGTTTCAAAAGAAAAGGAAAGAAAGAATGAAAGAGAGAAGGGAAACAGAAAACACCACATATATCTCTTAATGAAGTTTAAGAGAAATAGACATATAGAACAAACAACATATTTTTAAAGAATTTTTGAGAGAACACAGTGAATGCAGATGAGAAAATAAAGAAAAATGTAAGAGATTCCCTAGACTAAAATGATGCTCAAAGCATCAGGCAGGAAAATCTCATAATAAACAAAAACAACTGTAACCAAACACATGCTGGTTTAACATGTGCTTTGACCTCAAATATAGATGTAAATAAGCATTTCAAAAGAGAAATACTAAAGAGATCTTTAGTAACTTCAAACTTTCATTATTCAACCTGGGTGTTAAAAGAAAGGAAAGGAAGGCAGAGAGAAAGAGAAACAGAGACAGAGACAGAGAGACAGACAGAGAGAGAAAGAGGGAGAGAGAGACAGAAAGATGGACAGAGAGAGACAGAGGGGGAGGTTGTCACTTGGTGATCCTTAAGTATCTTATGAGCATTCTGTTGAACATCAAATACAAGGGACAAGAAGTCAAAGAGTTTATCTCTTTCACTCTCTACTTGGCATTTTGTGGATTGGTTTTTTATAAATAAAAAGTACAAAAAGAATATGAGGATAGAACAGGGAGATTATTAGAATTAACAAATTCAGAAATGAAAAGGGAGAGATAACAACAGACACTGAGGAAATGCAAAGAATCATCAGGTCTTACTTCAAAAGCCTATATGCCACAAAATTTGAAAACCTAAATGAAGTGGAAAATTTTCTTGATATCTCCCAACTACCAAAATTCAATCACGATCAGATAAACAAATTGAATAGTCCTATCACATCTAAGGAAATAGATGCAGTCATCAAAAGTCTCCCAACAACAACAACAACAAAGCCCAGGACTAGATGGATTCAGTACAGAATTCTACCAGACCTTCAGAGAAGAGCTAATACCAACTCTCTTCATACGCCATAAAATCAAAATCAGAAGGTACATTACCAAACTCATCCTATGAGGCCACAGTCACCTTGATCCCAAAACCACAGAAAGACTCAACAAAGAAAAAGAATTTCAGACCAATTTCTCTTATGAACATTGATGCAAAAATACTCAATAAAATACTTGCAAACTGAATTCAAGAACACATCAAAACTATCATTCACCATGACCAAGTAGGCTTCATCTTAGGTATGCCGGGTGTTTCAATGTATGGAAATCCACCATTGTAATTCATCATATAAACAAATTGAAAGAAAAAAAACACATAATCATCTCCTTAGATGCTGAAAAACAATTTGACAAAATCCAACACCCATTCATATTAAAAGTCCTGGAGAAAGCAGGGATACAAGACACATACCTAAACGCAATATACCTCAAGCCTATAGCCAATATCAAACTAAATGGAGAGAAACTTAAATCAATTTCAATGAAATCAAGGACAAGACAAGGCCATCCACTCTCTCCATATCTCTGCAATATAGTACTCAAAGTCCTAGCTAGAGCAGTAAGACAAATAAAGGAGATCAAGGGGATACAAATCGGAAAAGAAGAAGTCAACTATCACTGTTCACAGATGATATGATAGTATACATAAGTGACCCCAAAAATTCTATCAAGGAATTCCTACAGCTGATAAACATTTTCAGCAAAGTGGCTGGATAGAAAAATCAACTCAACAAAATCAGTAGCCCTTCTGTATAGAAATGACAAAAAGGCTGAGAAAGAAGTTAGGGAAACTACATCCTTCACAATAGCCACAAATAATACAAAGTATCTTGGTGTAACTCTAACCAAGCAAGTGAAAGGTTTATATGAAAAACAATTTCAAATCTCTGAAGAAAGAATTTGAAGAAGATTTCAGAAAATGGAAAGGTTTCCTATGCACTAGGATCGGGAGAATCAACATAGTAAAAATGGCCATCTTACTAAAATCAACCTACAGATTCAATGCAATTCCCATCAAAATACCCACACATTTTTTTACTGACCTTGAAAGATCAATTCTCAACTTCATATGAAAAAACAAAAAGACCCAGAATAGCTAAAATGATCCTGTACAATAAAAGATCTTCTGGAGGCATCTCCATCCTGGATATCAAGCTGTACTATAGAGCAACAGTAATAAAAACAACATGGTACTGGCATAGAAATAGTCTGGCTGATCAATGGAATAGAATCAAAGACCCAGAAATAAGCCCATATACCTATGGACACTTGATTTTTGACAAAGAAGACAAATCCATATAATGGAAAAAAGACAGCATCTTCAACAAATGATGCTGGCCTAACTGGATGGCTACATGTAGAAAAATGAAAATAGATCCATATCTATCACCCTGCACAAAACGAAAGTCCAAGTAGATTAAAGACCTAAACATAAAACAAGACACACTAAATCTGTTAGAATAAAAAGTAGAGAAGAGCCTTGAGCTCATTGGCACAGGAGACAGCTTCCTAAACAGAACACTAACAGCTCAGGCCCTAAAATCAACCGTTAATAAGTGAGATCTTATGAAACTGAAAAGCTTCTGTAAGGTAAAGGACACTGTCAACGGAACAAAATGACAACCTACAGACTGGGAAAAGATCTTCACCAACCCTACATCTGACAAGGGGCTAATATAAAAAATACATAAAGAACTCAAGAAATTAAACACCACCAAACCAACTAACCCAATTAAAATGTGGGGTACAGAACTAAACAGAATTCTCAACAGAAGAATATCAAATGGCTGAGAAACACTTAAAGAAATACTCAACATCCTTAGTTATCAGGGAAATGCAACTCAAAACAACTCTGAGATTCCATCTTACACCTATCTGAATGACTAAGTCCAAAAACTCAGGTGACAGCACATGCTGGTGAGGATGTGGAGAAAGGAGAGTACTCCTCCATTGCTGGTGTCCAACCACTTTGGAAATCAATCTGGTGCTTTCTCAGGAAATTGGGAATAACTCTACCTCAAGATCCAGCCATACCTCTCCTGGGAATATACCTGAAAGATGTTCCACCATAAAACAGAGACATTTGCTCAACTATGTTTATAGCAGCTTTATTCATAATAGGCAGAATCTGGAAACAACCTAGAAATCCTTCAACAGAAGACTGGATAAAGAAACTGTGGTACATTAACACAATGGAATACTATTCAGCTATTAAAAAAAGCAAATCTTTATTGATCATCCTGAATGAGATAACCCAGACCCAGAAAGTGTCTTTATGAGTGGTTATACTCACTCATAAGCAGATATTAGTCACATAATACAAGATAACACTACAAAAGAGAGACTGAAACATCAACCAAGGACCATGTATGATATGGATTTAGACCCTCTGCTCAGATGTAGTAGCACAGTCTCTTTGTGGGTCCCACATTATGGAGAGTAGAGACTACTTCAGACATGCACTCTGGCCACTGAACTTAGATCACTTATCCCTGACAGGATGGCATTGCCAGGCTACAGAGGAAGAGGTTACAGGTAGTACAGATGAGATTTGGTAAGCTGAGGTCAGGTGTTAGAGGAAGATGGCTCCCCTTCCTGAGGACTAAGAGAGAGAAGGAGAGGGGATGAGGGAGGGAGGGGAGATCGGGAGGGAATGAGGGAGGGCAATACAATCAGGATGTGAAGAATTTAAACTGCAGAACAAACTGGTAACTTATATTGCTAATCCCACTATGGGACTAGCTCTGAGAGTGGCAGAGACATGAATGTCTAGGCATAGACAATGTTTCTTGTTGACTACACAACCTCTATGAATTACCATTAGATGCCATTCTTCATGTGGCATGAATGAAGATTTATAGTTGTCTTTTTTCCTGCTCATACAAAAATCAGAAAACCAACTTTAATTGTTCTGTGCATCATGCACAACCTTATACACTTATAATTTTAGGACTTTATAATGCTTGTGAGAAATTATATGCTTTCAGAACAAAAGATGTAGACACTGACATTAGATCAGACCTCACAGGATTCATTTCTCTCAGAATCCTGGACACTGACATCCTGTATCCTTCATGTTCCAGCACCAAGTGCTTCAATTGCTGTTCCTCATCAGAACAAGACAGTTTCCAGGACACTTTCAAAGAAAGGTTCCAATCCCAATTGGTCCAGCATTTCAAACTGTCCCACACAGAACTCTAATTAAGCCTGGAATTTCTCAACATTTAGAAACTGGACCACAAATACTATTCCTAGCTTGTTTAACCATTCTCCAATTTTATTTGGGACCCTACAAAGGTATTATTCATCCCAAATGACCAAGAAGAAACCTTAAGAGAAGGATGCCCCATTTCATTTAAAAAGAGTTGGATAGGTTTTTGGTTGCTTTCTTGGGCTATATAGGGTTATTATCAATGAGAGTTGGTTACAAGTTATTATTGGTCTGATTTAGAGAGAAAAGGGTGATATCTCTCTTTTCCTTTATATCACATTCTTAGGTTTGGAGATAGAGGTTGAAAAAAAGAAAGGGGGAATATAAAAATACATAGGGAAGATATAACAAAAATTAGATTAGTAAATTTAGTACTTAATTTAATGCCTCAATTTTCACTCACAAGGTTATTTTTTAATTCACTGCTATAGAATTTTGTATATAAATGCAAAATAAATTTAATTCTAGATACAGTGGTATAGAATTCAAATGTAAGATTATTAACAAACATTATATACATATTTCTACTTTAATATGAGGTATTGTACCCATATAATTCAATTATAATACAAGTTTACTTCCAATGCTTTGAAAATGCTATTGTAGGATTAAAAAAAAGTTGGACATGTTAATTGTTAGTTGATCAAATCATGGTCATGTCAATTACTAGTCTACTTTTATCACAAGAAAATACATCTTAGCTGTGACTGGTAGATATGTTTCTAGATAAAGATAAGGTCTTCAAAAACCTCAGAGACATATATAATATGACATTTTAAAATATTTTTATTATTTTAAAGAGCCACTGACAATGAGATAGGTTAACTCTTGGCAACACCCAGCGTGCCACAAAGAGGATGATGAGCATCAAAGAACCTCCTTATGGAGATGGCTTCAAATGTGGCAAACCAGCCACTGGATAAAATCTCCTTCTACCACAGACAGAATTCTGCCTTAAAAAGATCAAGCTTGGATGAAGGCAGAGTCGATGGCCAAACGCTGGCAAGACAGAGTAAGCAAGACCTCAATAGGTCCTGCCTCACAAATATGTCTGCCAGATATATTGGGCCAGAAGGCTAGAGAAGATGCTCTAATATTATAGAGTTTTGGGTGACTAGTCAAGTAGCAAGCTCTCTCTCTCTGTCATTTTCTCATTTGGAAAGCTATTGGCCTGCACTCCTGGTATACTCAGGTAATCAAGTTTATTCCTTCTCAAGTCTCTGATAGAATTGAAGAAAAGGCATCTTAATATTACAATGAAGCTTAGTTGTTTAGGGGTTAAGATATTTTTAGGTCTAGATCAATGTTGTAAATTGATAATGACAATATGTGATGAAGTCTGACTTACATTCAGAATTTTAGATACAGCAAGATAAGAAAGATGTTTTCTTCAAGGATGTCAAATACAAATAGTCAAACCACTAAGAATGTAACATTTATATAATTCCTGATTGTGTCATGGATCTTCTTGCTATAGGTAGTTTATTGTATGTATGTATAGTAATATAAATATATACATATATATAATAAAATGTTTAATTAAAAGAGAACATGAGGATCAAGGGCAATGCATTGAGATATTCAAAGAAAACTGTAAAATCTAGAACTGGCTTTAGAAAGTTTGCAGTGTGAGTAGCTGAATGCATTTCCTCATGTACAGTTGCTACATGCACTTCTACAAGCCGCAACAGAAGTGTCTCCCCTGGCTCCCCTGCATAGCTTCCTTTAGTTCCTGGATGACCTTGAACTCCATGAGCCAACTTCATTATGCCTCACCCCAAAAAAAGTCTCCCAGCATCATTGTGCATGCCAATCCACCTAAGAAAGCATCTCCTTGGGAGAGTGCCACCAGTGGGGCATGTTACAATAAAAACATGAGGCTGGAGAGATGAGTCAGGAACCAAATACTACTCCTGTAGATGTCCAGAGATAGAAACTATGTTGGACAGATCACAATCTGCAGTAACTCCAGCTCCAGGGTGCGTACAATGACTCTGTCCTTTCAGGGCACTCAGGTGTCTTGTCCCCACCCATAGCTAACCAGACTGTGTTTCAACTCTCATCCTCAGCAGACCACTTGAATAAAGAAGCAGAAAAAGACTTATCGAATGTGTTCACCTTCGGGAGAGGGACAAAAAGTTCCAACAATACTCATGAAGCCCATGAGTATCTTCAAGATTCTCACCTGAGGTTTAGGTTAAAACAGAGGGCAAGAGTATGTATAACTAAGGTCAAGATGGGGTCCTTCCAATCATTGATCTGTCATTGTCTCATTCCAATTTCTATAGCAACATTTCCTGAAAGTTTCAGAACCATGTGAGATCTCATTTGAGTCACATTCCCTCTCTGGCTCACACCATGTTCTTTATTTTCTTTCTCTAAGATTGAGTTTTCTACAGAAATTCCAGTTTCTTAGAGCCAATTCTTTCAATAATGTGGTAGTCAAATGGAAAGCCCCAAGTGTCTCTTTAGAATATTTTTGTTACAGGATAATCAGAACTTCCTCAGCCTGTCTTCCCTCCTTTGACTCTCACAGATGCTCAACCATGCCTATAACTTCTCCCACCTGAGTTATCTCACCAACATGCAGAAAAGCATACCATCCTCCATTTTATTCCAAGGCAGTCACATCATTCAACTTGATGCCCCTTAATGACTGAGGAGTAACAGTTACTAGAAAAATGGGACCTATTCTACAGAACTGTGCTCATGAAGGTTTCAGTTTTCATCATTCACCGGCCACTGGTTTCAATCAACATGGTGATGCGAATTGAGTTAGTCAGAAAAAAATTTACTGTCATTAAGGTTAATCAGCATTGATGTGGGACATTTTGTAATAAATAGTCATCATTCAAAACAAATTACAAATTCTGAACATCAAGAGTAGGGAATGAGCCAGGAGCGTGGGTGAATACCCTGACAGGAATGCTGGGATCTGTTCAGTGAGGGTGCACAGAGCTGGCAACTGCTTTTTCAGTAAAACTTCTCTGTTCAAATCACATGTTTAACAAAACAATTCAAATACAGGCTGGATGTCTCAATTGTTAAAGAAGTACGAAATCATGTCTTGGGTAGAAGCCTGGGTTCTGTTAATGAGTTCCTCTAAAATAGAATATTATCTTTTTTATATATAATGTAAGATACAGACCATGAAAGTTTGATATGCTCATCTGTGACAAAGTGGTAGCTATAAATTTAACAAATTAACACATCCAGTATCTCAATCAGTTGCCTATTTTGTGTGTGTGGCTCTTGCCACCAAAGTATAAAATAAACTTTATGGTAACACATTTGACACTTCAAATTATTTCACTATACAATATAAATATTTCTAAATAATTATGCGAGATATACTTTTGGGCTTATGCTAATTCATCTGTGAATTCACATGTGATAATCCTTACAGATATTAACCATCCTTTTGACTATGACACTTCCAACTAACTTTATTTAAGTATACATATCATATCTGTATATATAGTATTCATATTAGGCTTTTAAACAAGCTAAATGCTATGAGGTAGAATGAAGCAGAAAAAATATCAAATGTGAGTTATTACCATTGTGTTTCAGAGTTATTTACTTCTAATATGCATATTTTGCATTACTTTAGAAGATATATCACAATAAAAAAAATAAAACAGATTAAAGGGAAGTAATAAGAAAATATGCAAAGCCAGTTCAAAAGACAAAATAGCTTATAAAACAAGAAAGTTTGACAGTATTTACATAATGTGAAGTGCATTCTGACTTAATGACCCCAAAATGATAAATGAGCAAGAATATGTACTGGTGATATGTATCAAAAAAGAACAAGATAAGTTTCTATGAAAATTTTGGCTAAAGAAATCATATTATGACATACTTTAGAGTGTTCTATAACTATTAAATAGGGACTCTGCCTTCCTACAAGTTAAGTGGTAAGATGAAAAAGAAGTTAACACTTGAGAATTGGTTTATGATTTTCATATTTTATTTTTATTTTGTCTGGATGTTTTATCTACATATAAATGCACAGATGCAGTGGCCATGGAAGGCAGATCTCTTGGAACTGGAGTTATGTGTGATTGAGAGCTGGCAAGTATGTGCTGGGAACTAAGTCCTCTGCAAGATCAGCAAGAGCTCTTAACCACTGAGCCATCTTTCCAGTCCCATGATTTATGATTTTAAGATGATTATTTAATAACCTGGAAATTTAAATCAAGTTGGGGCAGTAATTAGAGAAATGTGGATTGAAGAAAGAATAAAGAAATATTTTGGAGCATAGAAGAAAAGCTGATTCTATAAAAAAGCAATGAAAAGGCAGAGATGAGAGAAGATAAAGATTTAAACATTAAATCTGAATGGACCCTTGGCACATTCACTACAATCCTTGCTTTACAGATCTAGGGACTGAAGACCCTAAGGATACATGAAGTTGCCCAGGCTGACAAAGATAGGGATTGTGCTGTGTGGTACCAAACAGAATCTATCATTTATTGGCTAATTATTAATGATCAGTTAATTCATCATGAAAATTTTACTAAATTCAACTGAAATATACTGGTAAATTTAGTTCATAGACATCAAACATTTTTTTTTCTTTAAAATGGTATGATGAATGCTAAAGCAGGCCTGGGTAATGGTAGGATGGATGTCTCCTACTGTTTGCAACTAAGGATAGCATGGGCAAAGGGTTGAGAAAAACAACTATAGTTCAAAGGACTTCGAATAAAGGGCTTTATCTTGCTTAATTATAGTAAAATACTCAGAAGCATGGGCACAGAAATAACTCATTAATATGAGAGTTACTAGGTTTCCCTGACTATAATCTCTTAAGAACAGACTTAGAAAATGCCTTTTTGTCTTTTATTGAGCATAGATTCTCTTCTCATACAGAAGACTCTGATTATAATTTCCCCTCTCTGTACTTCTCCAAGTTCTTTCCCACCAGGTCTACTCGCCATATGTCTCTCATTAAAAAGAAACCTTCTAGTTCAATCCATTTGTCCACAAATTTCGGGAATTCCTTGTTTTTAATAGCTGAGTAGTATTCCATGGTGTATATGTACCACAGTTTCTTTATCCATTCGTCTACTGATGGACACTTAGGCTGTTTCCATGATCTGGCTATTATGAATAAGGCTGCTATGCACATGGTTGAGCAAATTTTCTTGTTGTGTGCTGGAGCATCTTCTGGGTATATTCCAAGGAGAGGAATAGTTGGGTCTTGAGGAAGCCCTATTCCCAGTTTTCTGAGATAGCGCCAGATAGATTTCCAAAACGGCTGTACTAGTTTGCATTCCCACCAGCAATGAAGGAGTGTTCCTCTCTCTCCACATCCTCGACAGAGTTAACCCAGAAGCAGAAAGAGTCAAATGGTATATACTCACTTTTATCTGCATACTAGTCCCATGAAAGTCTTCACTAACTAGGAAACTGGGACAGAGGGGAGGACATCCTATTGGGACTCTAGATGAGAGAAGCATGGGAGAATAGCAAAGTAGAAGGATCCAGAGGGTCCTAGAAACCTACAAGAAGAACATTATGATAGGCAGATTTGGGCCCAGGGGTCCCGCTCAAACTATGGCACCAGCCAAGGACAATACAGGCCGTAAACTTCAATCCCCTACCCAGATCTAGCCAATGGACAGGACATTCTCCACAGTTGAGTGGAGAGTGGGGTCTGACTTTCACACAAACTCTGGTGCCTCATATTTGACCACATCCCCTGAATGGAGAGACATGGTGGCACTCAGAGGAAGGATAACAGGCTACCAAGAAGAGACTTGATACCCTATGAGCATATAAAGGGGGAGGAAGTCCCCCTCAGTCACAGTCATAGGGGAGGGGAGTAAGGGGAAAATGGGAGAGAGGGAGGAATGGGAGGATACAAGGGAGGGGATAACCATTGAATTGTAATATGAATAAATTAATAAAAATTTTTTAAAAAAGAAACCTTCTAAAGTATAGCAACCAAACATAAGAAAATAAAGATAATATGATAAAGCAAAACCCATCATATTGAAGCTAGACACAGCAACCCAACAGGAGAAAAAGAGTTTCAAGAGCAAATACAAGAGTCAGAGACATACTCAGTCTCACACTCACAAATTCCATAAAATTACTTAGCTAATTGCCATGATATATAGACAGAGGACCTGATACAGACCCATGTAAACCCTGTGCTTGCAGCTTCAGTCTCTGTGAATTCATATTTGCTTTCTTTAGTTAATTCAGAAGGCCTTGTTCTCCCTGTGACCTCCATCCTTTCCAGCTCTTATAATCTTTCTGTCTCTTCTTCCTCAGAATTTCTAGAGCTCTAAAGGAGAGATTGGATGGAGAGACCCCATTTAGTATGTATTTCTCCACATAATGTCTGGCTGTGGGTCTTTGCACGTTTCCATCTGGTGCTGGAGAAAGCCTCTCTGCTGGTGACTAGATAAGGCATTGATATGTGAGTAAAGCAGCATGTCACAAGAAATCATTCTATTGATTCTCTTCCTTTAGACCAATAGTGATTGGGTTTGCCGTAGGTCTCCGGGCCATCTATTCTCTGGTTCTTGGTTACCCAAAGCAGTGTCAGGCATGAGTTCCATTTCATGAACATTAAGTCAATCACACATTGGTTGTTTACTCCCAGAGGTTCTGTGCCACCATTGCCCTAGTATATTTTGTAGGCAGGACAAATTATAGGTCAAAGATTTTATGGCTGAGTTGGTGTCAACATTTCTTTTTCAGTACCCTGCAAGATACTTTTCTGCACCAAAGAGACTATAATGTAGGAGTGAAGGCACCATGTAGGCACCAGCTTAACTTCTACATGTTCAATGATTTATGTGCATATTGTCCTCAGAAATGCCCACCCACCCATGCTGTCGTTTGTGGAGAGCATCCTTTTCAGTTAGTAACAGCTTAGGTTGTATTGGGAAATCCATGGCCAACAACACAATTTAAGGGAAAACAGTCCCATTACTGGAATCCTCACCTAGCTACAAGAGATGGTCAGTTGAGACTCAGTATCTTCCATTACTAGAAGTGTTCATTAGTATTACTTTCATACATTTCCAGAAGTTTCTACTACAGTAGCTTTTCACATCACCCCACAAATGCCACCCAATTACAGCTATTTCTCCTCATACTCCCCCTCTACCCCCTCTTCCCATTATGTGGTCCCCTAACTCCAGTCCCCACCTGCTCCTAGTCCACACATAAAATCTGTTCTATTTCCTCCTCCAGGGAGATTTGTAGGTCTCCCCCTAGATCCCTGTTCTTTACCTAACCTCTCTGGAACTACGGGCTGTAGCTTGTTATCATTTACTTAATGGACAATATATACTTATAAGGAAATTCATACAATATTTGTCTTTCTATGTCGGAGCTACTTCAATCAGGATGATTTTTTTGTAGTTCTATCTATTTGCCTGTAATTATCATACTATCATTTTTTAATAGCTGAGTAATACTCTATTGTGTAAATGTACCATACTTCTTTATTCATTTTTCTTTTGAGGGACATCTAGTCTATTTCCAATTTCTGCCTACTATGAATAGAACAGCACCAAACATGGTTGAGCAAGTGTCTTTGGGCTAGCATGGAGTGTCCTTTGTGTTCATATGGATAAGAGTGGTGTAGCTAAATCCTGAAGTAGATTGAGTCACATCTTTCTGAGAAACTTCCATAGTGAGTTCTATAGTGAATATACAACTTTGTACTCCCACTAACTATGGGGAAGTTGTCATCCTTGTTAACATGAGCTATCACTTGTGTTATTGATTTTACCATTCTGACAGGTGTAAGATAAAATCTCGAAGTAGTTTTGATTTTCATTTCCCTGATAGCTAAGGATGTTTAGATCTATATCTTATAGGCATAAGGTTATGTATAATTCAAATGCTGATTTCTATACCCACCATATCTGGTTGTAATCCTTGTCCTGAGAATCTCTTGTCTCAATGTTGTATAAACACTGCTCCCTATTTGTCCCTTTATATGCCAATAAAGCAGCTTACAGCCAATCATTGAGCAGGGGAAAGAATAGTGATGGACTTCCTGCCAGCAAGCCAAGGGAAGAGGAGTTAAAGAAGAAAGTAGGGGATTCATCAATGGGCTAATGTCTCTGTCTAGGAGATATCAGAAGAGAGGAGCTGGATCAGAAAAGCCACAAAATACAAGTATGTCTGTGATTAGCTTAGTGAGTTAAAAATAGAGTAATAACTGCTCAAGTATTGTGCTGTGAAACTTGTTAAAATAATATAGTAGAGTCTCAATTATTTGAGAGATAGCTAGGTTAAGAGAGAAGTTAAGAAACAACCACAATTTTATAAACATAACTTTAATAGTACCCCTGGTTTGTATCTGGTTTTATGTTGAGCTATTTGATTCATTTGAACTTAAGTTTTAGGCAGGGTGATAAATATGACTCTATTTGCATTCTTTTACATGCAGACTCAAGATTGACTAGCACTATTTGTTAAAGATGTTTTTCTTTTTCTGTATGTTTTTCTGGCCACTTCATGAAGTAAATCAGGCGTCCATAAGTCCACGGGTTAATTTGATTCTATTTATCAACTTGTCTGTTTTTATGCCAATACTATGTAGTTTTAATTACTCTAGCTCTGTAGCACAACCTAAAAGTGGGAATGGTGAAGCCTCCAGCAGTTCTTTCATTGATCAGAATTGTTTTAGCTATTCTGGTTTTTCTTTTCTTTTCCATATGAAGCTGAGAATTGTCCTATCAAGATCTGTGAAGAATTGTGTTGAAATTTTGATGGGGATAGCAATGAATCAGCAAATTGCTTCTTGGAAGATGAATGTTTCTTACTATGTTTGTCCTGCTGATCAATGAGCATGGAAGATCTTTTCATCTTCT
Source organism: Acomys russatus (assembly GCF_903995435.1). NCBI lineage: Eukaryota > Metazoa > Chordata > Mammalia > Rodentia > Muridae > Acomys > Acomys russatus. The sequence continues at coordinate 21,737,926 of NC_067138.1, forward strand.
GATAACTTTTTCAATTTCTTTCTTCAAAGACTTCAAGTTGTTATTATACAAACAATTCATCTTGCTTAATTACTGCAAGGTATCTTATATTATTTGAGGCTTAGTGAAATGAGTTGTGTCCCTGTTTTCTTTCTGAGGCCATTTGTCATTTGTATATAGGAGGCATACTAATATTTTTAGTTAATCTTGTATCAAGCTACTTTGCTGAAAGGATTATCAGCTTTAAGAACACCCCAGTGAAATTTTAGGGTCATTTAGGTATACAATGATATCATTCAGAAATAAAGATTCTTTGCTTTCTTCCTTTCCAATTCGTATCTCTTTGACCTCCTCTCATTGATTTATTGCTCTGAATAGGACTTCAAGTACTATATTGAATAAATGTGGAGAGTGGACAACCTTGTCTTGTTCTTGTCAAGGTTTTAATGGAATTGCTTTTTTTCTCTCCATTAAATTTGGTGTTGGATTATAGGCTTGCTGTAAACTGCCTTTATTATGTTTAGGGAAGTTCCTTGTATCCTTAATATCTCCAGTACTTTTACTATAAAGGGGTGTTAGGCTTTTGCAAAGGCCTTTTCTCTATCTAATGAGATGTTCGTGCATTTTTTTTTTTTGTATTTCAGTTTGTTTATATGATGGATGATATTTATTGGTTTTCACATATTGTACCATCCCTGCACCTCTGGTATGAAGCCTACTTGCCCTGAACCTAAGCCTACTTGAATATGGTGGATGATCTGCCCTGAACATAACCTAAGAGGCTAATAACTCTTCTTTGAAAGTCTGGCAGAATTCTGTCCTAAAACCCTCTTGTTCTGTTTTTTGTTTTGTTTTGTTTTGTTTTGTTTTGTTTTGTTTTTTGCTTGGGAAATATTTAATGATTGCTTATATTTCCGTAAAGGTTATAGATCTATTTAATTCATTTTTTCTGACCTTGATTAGACTTTGGTAAGTAGTAACTACTGAGAACATTTTCCATTTCTTTTAGATTTTCCAATTTTGTGGATTACTGGTTTTGACATATTGTCCTTAAGATTTTCTGGATTTTCTCAGTTTTTTCTTATGCCCCTTATTTTAGTTTCTGATTTTGTTAATTTAGATATTCTTTCTCTACTTTTTAGTTAGATAATATAATGGCTACAACTGCTTGCTTATTAGGTCCATTTGCTTGAAATAATATTTTTAATCCTTTTACCCTAAGGTGATGTTTATCCTTGATATTGAGGTGTATTTCTTGGATGCAGCAGAAAGATTGATCCTATTTTCATATCCATTCTGTAAATCTATTAAGAAATATCAATGATCAGTGATTGTTGATTCTTGTTATTTAGGGTTTTTGATCCTTATTATTTTGTAGTAGTAGTAGAAGTTGCCGGTGGTAGTGGTGCTTGGGTGGGTATATGTTTGTGTGCTCCCTTTCTTTTAATTTTGATGGTGTAAGATTATTTATTTTTCATGTTTTCATTGGTATACTTAGCCTCTTTAGGTTGGAATTTTCTTCTAGCACCTTCTGTAGATCTGGATTAATAGATAGATATTGTTTAAATTTGACTTTATTGTGGAATGTCTTATTTTCTCCATCTATGCTGATTGAATATTTTTGCTGGGTAGAGTAATCTGAGATAGCATTTGTGGTCCCTTAGAGTCCATATGACATCTGTCAATGCCCTTCTGGATTTTAGAGTCTTCATTGAAAAGTCAGATGTAAGTCTAATAGGTTTACCTTTATATGTTTCATGATCCTTTTCCAGGGAAGCTTTTAATATTCTTTCTTTTTTTCTGTATGTCCAGAATTTTGATTATCATGTGGCAAAGTGACTTAATATCAGGCATTGAAGATACTATAGAAAAAAATGGATCTATAGGTCAAAGTAAATGTTAAATCTAAAAAATTCCTGACACAGAACATCCAGGAAATCTGGGACACTAACAAATGCCTTTAAATGTTTTTGACACAGTACTTGCTCCAGCCTATAGGCACTGAAAGACAGTTTTCTTGACACTGAATGATTAGAATGAATTTGATGTTAGTTTTCTGCTCCACACAGCAAGTGCAGGCACAGACACTTCTTTAATTTTAGGCTTTGGTTCCAAACTAGATCCTCTTGGCATCCATGCCTCTCCCTTTTCTCAATGATATAGTTATCATAATAACATGTGTTTCTGTAATGTCAGAGTTGTCCACCCTTCACTCCTATCACAGACCTTGAATGATGACAGCATCATTCCCTAGGGGAGGCTCATACATATGACTCATATTGGTCTCATCAAGATTCTAATTTTATTTTTCTTGGCTTGGCAAAGCAAGCCTTAGAAATATAAAAAAAATAACATATGCCCTGTCATCAAGAATTTCAAAATTAGTATTTTATCAGTGATTCTTAATAATAACAGGCAGTTTCCTTTACAGACAATCAGAACCTTATAATATTGGTCAGAAATGGGGGTGGGGCAGTAAGTAATCTGGGTTCAAGAAGGATATAATCAGTATATTTTGACATCTTCTTCTATGAAAGATATATGACTGGAGAAGATATATGGCTAGAAGAAATTCCCTGTTCTGTTCCTTGTTCTGCCTTGCCCTTCACAATATGATTTGACAGTACTGGCTTGGGGCCACACAGAAGTAGCTGAGTAGGTCTTTACATGTTGAGAGTTACAGATACCTTCTTATATCCTTTCAAAATGTATGTTTTCCATTGAGGACTATCCTATTACATGGCATAAAATGATGTGCATGAATTCACATCATGATTACATTTCCCCTAGACTGCTAAGCTAGACTGTTATAAGTTCTGTACAGTTACAAAAGTTGGCTAGCATCTTCCATCATTAAATCTGGTAAAGTGTGATTCATCCAAAGAAACGTAGCCATGGACCTTTTCAGAAAGAAAGAAAATAAACCTGTGTTTTTAGTTATGATTTATTACAGGCTAACTTGTGCTAACCAAATAATCTTGTTGAAGAGATGTAATCTTAAAATCAAAAATGTAAGGAGCACAGGCCACTAGATGGCAATAGGGGAAATGCCGTGGTTTTGGTTAGTGTTAAATTGAAGCTGCCTCCCCTTAAAATGATAAATGAGGCCTAATGTAAAGTTTAGGTGGCCAGAACAAAACACAATTCACTGACAAATGGCAAAAATATTGGAAGGCTAGAGACAAAATTATTTCAGACAGTTGACCCTTAAGTCAAGCAATGATTGCCAAGGATGTGCTTTGTCTCATAACAGCAGGTATTCCTCCCAGCTTCCCTGCAGAAGGTTTTAACCTACTTATTTTTCTGCTGAGACATTATTTTACATATTTATAGGATATAATACAGTACACCTGCATACAAGGTGTACACTTCAGGATAGTTAGGTTTCAGTATCCTAACTTACATGTCTCTGCTTTGGGGTGCTTTGAATTCTTTTTCTTTTCTTTTTATTATTTTTTACTTAATTTTTTTCTTTTTCTTCACCTATAGTAAGTACCTATGGATTTATTGCTTATGTTTTCCCTGCAACACTAGAGTATGCTGGAAATAATTCTTCCTAACTGTACTCTGGTTCTCTTTATCTAACAGCTTTATTATAAATACTAATTATCCTTCTACCTTTGATTTCATAACTCTACTATTTGACTCTATGTCCATAAGATCAACTTTTTACCTTCTGCCCATTAATGAGAGAATGTGATATTTATCTTTTAGTACCTGGCTTATTTTACTTAACATTATGTTCTCCCTTTCCGTCATTTGCCATTAATGACAGCATTTCATTCTTTACCATGGCTGGGTAGTATTTCATTCTCTCTATATAATCACATTTTTAATTGTTTTTGTGTAGTTGGACACTTAAGTTTCCTTATCTTTGCTATATGTTGCAGCAGACATAGGATTTTGTGTATGACTTTGCTATCATAATTTATACATGCAATTGTGAGATGGCTGGATCATATGATCAATGCATTTCTAGCTACTTGAGGAAATCCATGCTACTTTCCTTCATGAACATTTCCATAGCATATTAAAAGAGCTTTTCTCACAGACATTTCATTCTGTATTTTGTGTAATAACCATTATAACTAGAATGGAATGCATATTGCCACAGTTTTAATTTTCATTTCCCTAATGACTGGTGAGCTGCAGCATGCTCTGTTCAGTCCTCACATGTCACCTCTCCTAGATGGTTACAATGCTCCTAATAGGCTTCATTACTTCCAATCTTGCTTCTTGGCAACCCATTTGTCAATCAGGCAGGAGTACACTGTTGACTGCCTTATCTTACTACACCATTTTCCTGTCCAAAGCCTTCCAGCCCTTGCTCTTACCTTAGGACTAACAGCCAAATTGCTATTAAATTACCTAATTTTATACCTTACCACTTCAGTGTCATAAAACTCTACACAATGGTAATATGCTGTCTTTTGTAACTTTTCTTCCAAAGGTAATGTTTTCTCTGCTTCTACTATGATAAGCATCTTCTTCCTGACCTCATCCTTAGGAATTCTGACCATTGTCACTGCAACCAAGGGCTCTTGCCTTTGGTGGTAAAGAGAGAGCAATTTAAATTCCTCATTCTATGTTGATGTGGTCACAATCCCATGATTTATCTCACCAAAGGTATAGAGATTAGTATGTTTTATTTTGTTTCTCAATATCCTCCTTTCCCTACAGTTCTGAACATGTCAGCCAAACAGAATAATCAAGCTATCCAGCCTCTTGTGTTTGATCAAGTTGCCTCAGCATATTCACATTGCTTGAAATATACGCAGTGAGTTTTCAATTATCCCCGTTTCAGACCACATAGATATGACCAACCTCTTCTAGTACTTAGATACAACTCGAGTTCTCCACAAAAGGCTATTCTGTGTGAAATTACTAAATACAAAGGTATACATGCATTTCCCTCTAGCACATTCCTCCTTCACCAGCCCAATTGATTGGCTTAAAGCATGTGTGAGAACCACAGTAGTGCTTAATAAGTGAATTGAAATTCTTACTGATAGATTATAGATTGAATAAAATTAGTGTGTGTGTGTGTGTGTGTGTGTGTGTGTGTGTGTGTGTGTGTGTGTGTAAGAGCATTTCCAAGGTCAAGTCTCAATTATTGGTTTTTTTTCAAAGCTTAGTCTTTTATTACCAAAAGCCAAGAACACGATGTTATCACTTATTAAAAAAAACCATAACATCCCATTAAAAAGAAAAATAGAACTATGGTTCTGACTCCAGGAATATTTCTAAAGCCAGGGATAGACTTTGCTTCAGCCTCCTTACAAGTGAATTATCCACTTTTACATACTTAGTTGGAATATCATTATGTTAAACACTTTTAAAATAAAGAATAGTTGGGGGATAGAAAGTATGTAATAAGAAAACTTATTTTGTAAAAGAATCTTTTCTGTAGAGTCTTCAAAAGTTTTTGAAGAAAAACTAACAATTGTGAAAAACATTACATAATTTTAATTTCCATTTTTATAGTAAACAAAGTAGAGTATTATAAAGAAATAGGTATCTTCTATGCTCTCAAATAAATCAGAAAACTTGAGACATAACAGAAATATTCTTGTATCTTAAAGAAAAATTCTATGTTTTATAAGTGTTCTCAGAGTAATTTGTTTTCTCTACACAAATAAAATAAAGTTAGGTTCCTAATTCAAACCTCATGGAATCATAAACTACATATATATTAAAAACCTAAAGATTTTTTATATAAAGGGGAAATGTATGATCTTAGATAAATATGTTTTAAAGATTAGACAAAAATCATGGCAAAATAAAATTCATATTCTCTTAAAATTAGTTACTCTTTAATCTATAAAACACCAAAATATCATGACTAAAACCCCTCATTTTATATTAATTAGTGATCTTCATTAACTTTTCTAGCTTTGCTCTTTCTAGGCCTTCAGTAGGGCTATACTTTCCTAGTTCTTTAAACTTCCAGCATCCATCCATGCGATTGGTTCTTCTTGGTCAATGTAAAGGGTGTATGAATGCATGTCACTCTGGTCTGGGAAGACCTTTAAGAACCCATTCCCAGCCTGCTATACTTTTCTCCATCCTCCATGGGCCCATGTGTTTCAGAATATGGAGGTTCTGGGTTGAGATGATAGAATACACTGGACCAGCGAGTCAAATGTGCACAGAGTGCAACAAGACTAGTCCGAAGCTACTGACACTTCATGATTTGTGGTCACTTCTCACTGCCACTGAGTTATGAGCACGGTGTTAGTCCCTGGTAAAAGGTGACAGAAGTGCAACTCAGTTTCTCAGAAAGAAAAAAAGGGGGAAATATTAAATGAGGCCAAATTATAGAAGAGAAAAGAGCTTTGGACTTCTAAGGATTCCCTTCTTTGACTCTGCATCATTCTCTGAGTATGGTCCTCATGACGGTAAACAGCAGTAGGGAACATGACCACCCGTATGACAGACACAGCCCTGGGCTTTGAGACAATAATGGGATTAGGTGAGTCTAAGAACAATTTCTATCTAAATACTCTACCCTGGAATCAGATTTTGCTTTCAGTGTGAAAAAAAAAAAAAAAAGAATATACTTTACATAAATTCACCAATGTTTTTGGAAAGCAAATGAAAAATATATGTAAATGTGTGTATGTGTCTATGTATACACACACACATATATATTTTACTCAGTCATACCTTCATATTTTTAATTTGGAACTCTTTATCTGAGTAAGTCTCCAAGTGCCTGATAAATACAGAACTTTTGAGCAACAGATGAAACAGACAGCTCCTCATGTCCTCCACAATACAAAAATTACAAAATGAATGAATAGTCCTTTATCTAAGAGGCTTCAGGTTCATATGCAAGGGGTTTCAAGTGTTATGTAGTTTAAAATGTGTCTATATATCATTATCAGAATGTCATTATTGTAGTTTCATCCTGAAGAGACCTTCTTGTTTGCAGTTTGTAGCACCCATTTGGACAGCCCTTGACAGCACAGTATATGATACTTAAACTATGAAGCCCCTCTTAATTTCTAGCCATCATGTACCTATTGTCATCATCACTACACCATGGACATGAAAAGTAAGACAGAACCCCAAGACTGCAGGTAATAGGCCTCAAGTGAAACAGATGAAATGACCCAACCCTCCCCACAGGCTAAGAGCACAGATAAATACAGGTATTGCTTTTGAGACAAAGTACAACCCAAGCTCAGAAGGCATTATCCAAGACATGGTGGCTTCATTCAGCTTCAACAGGATCTTTATGCCATCATAACACCCAATAAACTCCAGCAGTCACTCCCCCCTCCCTGCCGAGAGAGGGAAAGCTTCTTCTGGAGGCCCAGCAAAGAGCCTGTGATCAGGGTGAACACAGAAGGACTGTGCTATGGTTGGTACAAATAGAACCCCTCATTTGACTATAGTGTGAGGGCAAACACCATCACTACTTCCCCAAGTTTGGCAAGAGAAGCAAGCTGTGCCACTGTTCTTGTGATCCAGGGTCCATTCACCCGGACCTGCCCCTGGGGCTATAACATTAGAACCAAGGTTAGGACTGTCTCAGAGGAGGCCTTCCTTGCTGCCTTTGCCTCTTATTGAAAGCGGAGTTAGCCGGGTTGGTCACATGATGTTGCACCCATGGGACAGATGGGACGCAGCGGTGATTGTAGATCAACGGCAAAACAAAAGTAGCAACAGCAACACTGGCAGCAAAATGGTGACTAAAGAGTTCCAGAGCATGGCCAGGGATAGATATGATGGACAACAGAGGTAACAGTGATGCCAAGGGACAGCTGAAACATACAGGATGGATCAGGTGGAAAAGTAAGAATGAAAAAAGAGAGAAGCTGTGAGGACCCAATGAGGGAAACTACACAGCCTGGTCTCTAGAAGGGAGGGGCCAAACTTTACAGGCTAATGGTCTCTGCACTGGAGGCTGTAACAGTGCAGCCAGGAGCTATGATGTTGGCAAGAGCTGTGACAGTAGCAGGTGCTGGATGCTGTTGCTGCATAGAGACGAAGATTGCAGCAGCTGCTCCACACTGCATCACTGGCAGTTGAATTCTGAGTACTAACACTAACCTGAGTGCCTACAGCTCTGCCTTCTAAAACCTTAAGTCTAAAGTTTATTTCTCAGAGGCTGGAGCTATGAACATATGGGTCTGTCAGCCCAGTCTATAAGCCTTCTGCATTGAAAGATTCAAGAATGGCAACACAGACAGCCTCTTGTGGAAAAAGCAACAGGCAGGTCATTAGTAAAACAACCAAGATGAAAAACACATACTTGAACTTTATAATTGGCAATTATTCTTCATTTTTCTTCAATACATTAATTATAGGGTACTTAAGAACACTACTATATTTTGTTCAGTATTCTATCTTCACTTTGTATAATAGATGGAGGATTGAATAAATCTTGGTACAATGAATACATATAAAAATATGGATATCAGATCTTAGTAATGATAAAGCTGAAACTTGCAGATGGCCTACTGAGCAGCACACCTGGTAACTGATATTTTCTTTTTTTATTAATTAATATATATATATAATTTATTCATATTACATCTAAATTGTTATCCCATCCCTTGTATCCTCCCATTCCTCCCTCCCACTCTCCCCCTTCTGAGGGGGATTCCCCCCCCCCGTATATGCTCATAGGGTATCAAGTATCTTCATGGTAGCCTGCTATCCTTCCTCTGAGTGCCACCAGGCCTCCCCATCCAGGGGAGGTGGTCAAATATGGGGTACCAGAGTTCGTAAAAGAACATTATGATGGGCAGATCTGGGCCCAGGGGTCCTGCCCAAACTATGTCACCAGCCAAGGACAATACATGCAGTAAACTTCGAACTCCTACCCAGATCTAGGCAATGGACAGGATATTCTCCACAGTCAAGTGGAGAGTGGGTAACTGGTATTTTCACCTGTATTCCTTATCCATTAGGAATCCAAAAGGATTGTGGTGCAGGTACTTAGCAGAGAGAAACTCACCAAGGCACAGTTTTAAACAGTACTTCTCAAAATCTCATCAAAGTGTTTGCGGTTCAAGCCAAATTAAAACCTCTGAGAATGGGAAATATGTCTTTAATAAACCATGGTCGCACATGCTCCAGCTTTGAGAAATGTTAGTGTCACGAGGTAACATCCAGAGAGATCACTTAAAGAACGTGATGCCTCTCTATTCCTCCTACTTAAAATACAGGCCGTGTCACTTTTGTCCTGTGTACTATGACTTTATGATTTGGTAGCCAGAATCTGGTCTGAATCAAGAAAGGATGGTTAATATTTACAAACAACAAACAACCTTTCTGAATACCAATTTGTTATGTCTCAGTTGATTTAATACTTTAACATCATATAACTTCAGGTTTCTAATCTATCTGGAGGGCCAGGTTTCTACTTCCAGAAGGCTTAAATTTTGATATTGAATAAAATTTTTGTAACAAAATGCCTACCATAATGACAAAGGTGGAGAGTGGTTATAGACACTGTATACTTCTGAGAAAAAGTGGACCTTAGCTAGCCAAAGCAATTGAGCAAGACATTCCTTTGTCTTTATCTCTAGAGAGGAGAAAATCTAGATGCGATGCCACTAGGACTCTCGATTGAAATATGATATAACCACTTAGCAGCTGAGGTTGGTAGATACAAAATGTCAGTAATGGCGTAATAGCCCAAACCCTTAATAATTTGTGAAAATTTTTCCTTTGTTGAATAATGAATAAAGAGTGACGAACAGAAAATTGAGTGTCTGTTTTGTCTTAAAGCATATTTCTTAGGAAAAAAAACTTGAACCAATCCTCATGGAATTCATGATTTTAAGTGATGGGTAGAAAAGAGAAGGTAATCAAATATGTGTCTCTGTGTTGGAACTGTCAGGAAAGACTTGAACACTACTGGGCAGAATGTAACTCCCTTCCTCCACAGCAGAGTACTGCAGCAGTGGAGGAGAGCTGCCTATGAGAAATTCAGTGTGCTCCACTAACTTAGACTCAATATCTGAACATCAAATATATAGATATCACATCATTTTCTTTACCTAAAAGTGACATATATTTTTACTCTCTTGCTAAATTAAGGAAAAGAAACATGAGCTACAGATGTAGTATTCTTCCTATACTGCCTTTTCTTTTGATTTTACTAAACAGTGAAACATGTGACAAGAAATGAACGGAATAGTTCTGATTCTGCAGGTATTAAAAATAGCCTTCTTCCTTCTCACCGCCTTATTCTGAACAAAGCTGTTTGTCTATGGCAAAGCTCCATGTATTTCTGCTTCTTGCTTTGGCACTCAGTGTCTGTGCTGACCTCCCACTGCCATGCCCTCCATCGCTGTGGTGGTGCTCCTCCCTGTCTTCAGTGGGACTGTTGATACATTCCTATCTACACGCAAAACATCACCATCACCCCTGCCTAAATCTCACACTCCATTCGGACTCAATTAAACCCCTGCTTAACAATCCCATCTACTGCCTCCTTTTCCTATTCCATTTAACCATAGCCTTAGGGTGGGTCACTGTCATGTATCCTGTAGCAATGAACTTTAACTGGCACCATTCACACCCCAATAATATCCACATATAAAAGATGTGCCTGCCTAAAAGAGCAATGTCATGAGCACAGTACTCCTGCAGGACATGGGAATGGCTGGATGTGTAGAACTAGCACAGTGCCCCATCAGTCAGCATCTTCCCCCTTCCTTCTGCTACATTTCTACCATGAGTTAAGTACACCACGAAAGCATTCCCCTTGATTCTTCTATGGCTGTCTTCGTATTGTGCCATTCTTGAACTTGAAATGCTTCTAAACTTCTCAATCCTCCTCTGATCATTTCTTCTTTTAACAGCAATTTCAGAAGCATCCATGGCAAGACACTGTTGGGAGATGCTAATGCACAGCATGGAGCCAGAGCAGTGTTCCTCAATACACAGCAGCCCCTTCTATTAACTGACAAGTTAAAAAAAAAAGAACATTTTTACCAAGAAAATCTTACTAAGGCCTAAAAAAATTACAAAGTGGGGAGACAGTTCAAGGTTGAAGGGGGCTCATGCTGTGGGGTTCAAGAGTAAAGATGGCATTCCCTTCATCTTATATTCTTTATATGGAACAGCATGGGTGATATATGCTTAATGAGAAAAGGAAGCATTTTCCCCTTGAATTGAAAAGAACATGTCCCAGACACTCCCTCCTGGGCTTGAATTCCTCTAGTCCTCCCCCCTGTACCTGGCTATTGCAGATACAATATTTGTTCTACCAGCAAAGTCTTAATATACAATGTAATTGTATACAAGAGCTAGTTCATTCATGGTGGTGCCCTCATGAGGAGACAGTGACCATGACTGACATGAGAACCAGAGAGCACCTCATGGTCAACCTAGTGAGAACTCAGGGAGAAAATGGCCACCTAAGAGAAAGTAGTTCTTCTGGTGAAATATGCAAGAACCTCCATCTTGGACTTGCCAGCCTCCAGAACCATACAAAATAGCTGTCTATATTGGAAAGCCACTCACTTAAGGTATTTTTATTATAGCACACAAGTAAGCTAAGACACTAGCTTTGGTGAGTCTTGTCATGTTGTCTCCCTTGAAATATATTGTTTTATTTCCAGGTAGAGCTACAGTACTAAGTAAAATGCAGCAAAAGTGAAAAATTAGTGACTGGTGACTGTTTTACACACCTCCTACTAATACTTGTGTTTCTAACAAAAGTTCAATATCTTTCTCTTAAGGAGAAAGCATCCACCTGTGATCTTGTTCCTTGGGGAATATTTGTCAACATTAAGAGACGTCGTCGTCGTTGTCATCATCATCATCATCATCAGAAAGCCTATTCCCAAAATTTGCTAGATAAAAACCTATAATGTTTCTAAGTATCTAAGAATAGCCTGTTGACAAGGATTACCTGGTCCAAAGTGACTGAAATGCTGAAGTTATTCAACCCTGCTCCATTCATATAATCGAGGGCATCTGAAGGTGGGTCTGTCAGGGATAGAGTGATAAAGGCACTGGGAAAGCCGGCGAGGGGACTCTGCTGGTTCTCATCTCATAGCACTTACCTCAGGCGACCCTCTTTGCACAAATATTTAGAAACTCAGAGGAGGAAAACAGCTCATTCAATTTTCCCATCACTGGGAACAAAATACCAGCAGGGAACATTTAAAGGTGAGATGATTGATTTTCCTTGAAGAGGAAGAGATGTCAAGCCTCAGTTCTTTTAGCCCATGTGCTTGGGCAAGGCATCAATGCAGTGAGGATGTGGAATAGGTAAATACCTTTATGTGGAAGAGATGGGAGTTGGACAGGAAGGAGCATGAGACAATATACCCCTCCAGCCCTACCCTTAGTGACTTACTCTATCTGGAGTCTTCTTAATTGCCACCAACTGGGATAAGCTTATGGAGTCCCTTTTGCACTGAACCAGGACAATTGTTAATACCATGAAGATGTTGTTTTTACCTGATATTTCTAACTTCATCTCCTGGGGGCATACCTAGAATAAATATACATTCTATATATTTCTTTCATACATTTGGAGGCATGTGCAATTTCCCCTCTATATTATCCTTGTTATACTTAACAGAAGTATTCCAATCCTTTCTTATTACTTTAGACAATGTGGCTATGATAGTTGCACTTACACTATTTTAAATGAAGAGCCAGGGACTGGGATGTAAGTCTGAGTTGCCTGGTATGTGCAAGTCCTTGGGACTCTCCACAGTGCTGCAAAAATAAGTAAGTTGATAAAGTGAATACTGACCTCATACTAAGTCCTGAGAGCTTCGCATCATTCTTTACTAATTCAAGCTCTGTTTGGGGTTCTATTTATTTGTTTTAATATATTTAAAATACATAGTTTATTTTGGAGTTTGGAGTTAGAATAATTAACGAGACATATTCTAGCAGCAAAAAGTCACTGGGGCTGGTCCTCCAGGCTCCCGTAATGTCCATCTCATCCTCAGATTGGGAGTCACTCAAAAAGCTACACCCACTCTTCATTTTCCTATTGCACATGAAAGGCCTTCTGATTAGTGGTGTGGAGGACTTCAGAGAAGCATGCCTCCTACATGGCTTTTATCTCTGAGCCCAGCTATCCTATCAGAAAGAGCCATTAAGCTGGTGTGAAACAACTTGTTTTCAGTAAATCATCATGGTTTCAATAGCACAAATACCTTACTCACTTTTGTTATTCATCTATATTTAATAAAACTTTACAGTTTTACTATAGATAAGTCAATTTCATGTTCTGTTGATCCACAATATGGCAAACCTATGTTCTCAAACATCAAACACAGTCTTCCTGCTCTACTGTCCTGGAACTGCTGTGAATCAGCAAGTAGAACACGGGGTAGAGATGTGGATGCTGCCCATTGAGCTATTGGCTTTCAGCCCATTTCTTCTCCTTTCATGTGACATGTGAGCTTAATAATAATAATGACTGCCAACTTCACAAGTTCTAGGTTCTCAATCAGTGGTTGTGACTCCTCTGAGGTCGAACAACCCTTTCAGAAGGGTTGTCTAAGACCATTGGAAAGGAGATGTTTACATTATGATTCATAACAGTAGCAAAACTACAGTTATGGAATAGCAGCAAAAACAATTTTATGGTTGAGGGTCAACATAGCTTGAGAAACTGTATTAAAGGGTAGCAGCACTAGGAAGCCTGAGAATCACTGCTTTACAATCACTTAGGAAACAAATCTCTGATCACGTTTGTTGGGAGAGTTTGCAGACTGAGGAGGGATGGGAGTCTGCAGACTAAATGTCAGTGGCGTCTTTTGTTGCCCCAACATTCGCCACTGTATGCTTCCTGGCCAGGTATACAATGTGATCAGTTGCTTCATGCTCCTGAGCACACATCTTCCTGTTATCCTGCCATGAAGAACTGCAAGCTTGAACTGTGAGGCAGAATAAGCCCTTCCTTCCATAAGTTGCTTTTGTGTCATATTTTGTCACAAAACTGAGCAAATAAACTACTACAGGCATTCATTTAACTTCTCAGTTGCAATATTCTTATCCATATACTGGGGGGGGGGCGCGGTGGCTAACATAATTCCAGAGAGCTATGAGGATTAATTCTGTTCCTAACACTTAGGAAGCATTGGGCACATAGATGTGGCCAGGGAATTCACTGCTAATTAAAAAGAGTCTACAATGCACTGCTACCTTAGTTCAAGTTGCTAAAATCAAAAGTGTTCTCACTGCTCTGCCCAAAACTCAAAGAAGCATATTGCACTATTTTACCCCTTCTCCTGGTATTTTGCTTCATCTTGGTCAAGAGTGCCCTATTTTGTGGAATTTAAAGATAATCTCCTTCGATAGAAAATATATCAGCAAAATAGACATTGAATTCTTCCAGTCTCTCATGTTCTATTAAAATTTCACCATCTGCTGTCTCCAAGGGCTCAGTTACATCCTTGGTATTATTAGACTCTACATGTTTAATCTCTTGAAGTATATGGAAAGAAATGGAGAGAATGTGAAAATACAATACTACAAATTTTTCAACTAAAAGGAAACAAAAGTTCATATCTATACATAATTATTAAATAACCACGTCCTTGTCAGTGCATTAAATGAATTTAAATAACTGACTTTTGCTTATTAATTTGTAGTGACAAGCAACAACCAATGACAACTTGACTGAACATCCTTTCTCTTTCTACACAGAAACCACTTGCTGTTACATAATGTATAAACACATGTCTTGGAGTTATACTATTCACCAATTAATCTTGCATTTTTAATGAAGTAATGCAATCTATTAGTAAGGCATACACAGGCAGAATCAGAAGCTAGCTTCATATATTTCAGATACTGCCCTTTATCCCAAGCATGTTGCTAGGCTTGTCTTTTCATCTAGAGCTGGTGCAAACTAACATACTTGCATTCTGAATGCTAAACTGGCAAAAATCATTGAACATATTATTGATGGACTATTTTTGCTTGCATGTCTTTCCCCTTTATATAATTAAGAAGTCTTTTAAAACTTCAAAGGAAACAGTTGAAAACTCTAACATTGACTTAAAAAATGGTTGAGAATTCTAAGTTACAATGACTCCAAAAAATAACAAAAATTAAAATAATAGTTTCAGAAAATAGAATTGGAAGAAGCTGAGTTTTTAATCTCTAAAACACTTAGGGACATGGATTTTTTTTCTCTGTTGTACCACTGACAGTGGCACTGTGGTTACAGATTGCTTTCTAAATAGCACACACCCCTAAATGAAGCCTTCTTGACATACAACCATTTCTACCCCGCAGGCTCGACTGTTGCTTTATTGAAATACAAACACTCCATGTAGGTGCCCAAGGAGGCCACAGCCTCCTTCAGACTGCTTACTGCCATACACAGGAATTCTCTCACTGAAAAGCTGATTCTATCTTTATTCAGGACCCTGGTCTTTCCCAAGGCATCATAGTGTGGGTTGTCCTTTGAGATGGCAGAGACCATGCAAAACATATGGGCAGTTTCAGTAATATATTGAAATAACCAGGAAGGGCAGACATGGATGGAGGGAGTGTTTGCTACATGTTCTTCTACAAGAGAACATGATTCCATGCTCCACACCTTGAATCAGGGTGTAACACTTTAGGAACATACTTAACATTATCACCTTGTGCATACAGATTAATATACTGCACATGTTATTTTTTAAAAAATGTTACACATGTAAATATGTCTCATCATAACAAGCTTTGTGAAAGAATAGGCAGACTATCAAGATAAGACTTATTAGCCTGCAAACATAAAGTGGGGGAGGAGATCCCCCTTGTACATGGACCTAAAGGAGGGGAATAGGGTGGGGGGGTGGGAGGGTAGGAGGATCAGAAAGATACGAGTGATGGGAGAACAATTGAGTTGTAATAGAAAAAAAATCATAATAAGCTTTGTGATTCCACTGCAAAATGTCCACTGCAGGCACTTATACTTGAACACTTGATTCCCCGGTAGTGGCACTGTTTGGAGAGACTTTCAGTCATCTGGGACCATGGTCTAAAATGGGAAGAAATGGGTTTCTGGAAAGCATAACTTGAGGGTGAAATTCACAAGGAGACCAATGAAGCCAACAAATCTGGGTAGAGGAGAGGGAGGCATGGGAGGGGGCTGCAAAGACTGATGCAGCATCCAAGGACCATGCATGGTGAGGACTTAGACTCCTGCTCAGATGCAGTAGATAGGCAGCACAGTCTCCTTGTGGGTCCCACAATATGGGGAGTAGGGGCTTTTTCTGACATGGACTCTGGTGCTCCCTTTTTGATGACTTTCCCCTTGCCAGGCCACAGAGGAAGAGGATACAGGCAGTCCAGATGAGACTTGATAGATTGAGATCATATGAGAGGGGAAGAGGGCTCCCCACTTCTGAGGACTAGGGAAGGGGGAAGGAGGGAAGAAGAAGGGAGGGAGGACAAGGAGGAGATGAGGGAGGGAGCCACAGTTGGAATATAAAGTGAATAAGTTTTTTAACATTTAAATTTTTAAAAAACCTTCTTTACCTAGCACAATTTATTTCATTTCCTTCCTTCCTTCTTTCCTTTCTTCCTTTCCTTTTATATTTTATTATTTAAATATGTATCATCAGCTAGCATATAACCACAGAACACAGCTGAACGCATAAAGGGGAGTTAAGGTGTTGCTACATGAATCTTCCAAAGCACATGCATGTGCTCTGAATTCTGACTGCCTTGAGCTTACTATAATACACAGCCACAGAAGCCCTTCAAACCCAGGCTTCCATCCTGAGTTTCTGTCTCAACTGTCTGCACACAGAAAATTTTTGATGAGTTCATTACTGCATACTTGTATCTGTTTAGCACGCTGAACAACTGAATTCAGTTAGTCTGACATAAAGTGGCTTTTCATGTCAGTGAAATATTGATGCATTCAATAAACCACAGCTAAAACCCAGGCATCTTGAGTCTATGCTCATCCAATCTAAAAATCTTGTCAATAATTTTGCTGGCATGACATCCACACAGCCAAATAATGATTTTTTTAAGTGCTACATTGGAAGGAGGAAATTATCTTTATCAAAATGTCACTTCTGTAAATATCTTCTTTAAAACAACAATGCTGTAAACAGCAATCTCCACACTGACAATTAAGTGTAATTAAACGCTAGACTTCTCATATAGCTTCTTTCATTCTTGAGACCTTATTTTTCTGGGCTGAGCTCAATTTCCTTCTCAAGTACATCTTGTTCTTGTCAGGGGAAAATGAAGCTACCAACTGGAAAAATTGTTACAAGACATAAAGGCATATTTAGCCATATGACAACCCCGATGACTCTAAAGATATCTAAACAGAAGCAGAGAGTGGGTTAACAAACAACAGGGAAGTTGTAACCATAAGGAACAGAAGGTATCCTGAAACGTCTGTGCCCAAGACAATGGTGGGGTCCTCACGCTTTTTCTGCAGAGTGGCCAACACTGGTCACATTTTGCTCTATTTGAATTTTTCAGTATATATTTATATGACCATAAATCAGTAAAAATGCTTTATGGATGTGGGGGAAAGTCAAAGCTATAGTAGCAAAGGAGAACACTGGTTAATTTTAATGTTTATTTATTTTCATGTACTTTTATTCATTTGCTGAAAATGTAATTCCAAAATCATATGCTGATGCTGTCCGGAGGTCCAACCTTTGGGAGGTACTTTTGGATTAGATGAAGTGAAAGGAGCTCTCATGATATTATTATTGGCTTGAGACAAGGCGAGATTTGCTATATGGTTCCTATCAGATTTGCCAAACATTGCTGGGGAGGGGAGGCACACAAAATAGTGATGGAATTGGGGACCAGAATTCTCTAGAGAAAATGCTCAGTGTTACTTGGCATTAGTTGTTCAACCAGCCAAATAAATACATCAGTGGAAAACGGCAAAATGTATCCATTTTTCTAATCTAACTTTGATCTGTAACTTAGAGATATTGTTATTTTGAATTTGCTGAAAGAATTAAAATATAGCATATTTATACAATAAAAAAGAAGAGGAAGCAGGGAGAACTGAGTTTCCACATGCAGTGTGATGGCCCCTCTGCTATGTCATGATGCAGCAGGAAGGACCTTTCCACACTAAAAACATACTCCAGGAATCCCAGCCTCCAGAACTGGGAGAATAAGTTTCCCATCTTTAGCAAGCAACTCAGTAGAAAGTGTTTTATGAAAGCAAGAGAAAACATACTAATACTGGACAAACAACTTTTTAGAAAAACCAAGAATGGGACCAAAGTCAGAAAGATAAGCAAGGGTGGTAATGATAGTCAAGGTCACATTTTCATGAATTTTATCTCACTCAATACAGCTATGGAGAGACAGGCAGAGCAGATGCAGGATCAACTTTATTCTGAGGGTAATTCAGAGATTCAGGTCCTTTCCGACATCCTTTTCAGAAAATGGTCTGATTCTTACAGACAAGAAGGGGTGGGCTTAGGATAGACACATGAAGCAATCCTGGAGTTTCTCAGAGTTCACTCAGTCGTTCACTTTCACACTGATAATACACTTTCTGTCTTAAAATAACAAAGTGATATGCCATCATTTGCTAACTTCTGCAATATCAAATTTTAATTGCTGAATTATGAAGTACATTTGTATTGTTAATATAAACATGTTTATGTACATGTGCTCATTCTGTGCATTTAAGACGTCTTCTTCCAACGGAACTTATTTGAAAAAGCACTTGAGGATATACGTAAGTGTTTGATTCTTCATTTCCCTTTTTTGTCTCAAAGATAATCCTTTTTTTTTAATGTTATAATATTATAATTGTGCTCTTAGTTGGATGTACTTACCAATGGCCTTTATAAAATGGGGAAGACATTAAATTTCCTTTCAACATTGGCATCCCAGTCTTTCCATTTATCTCCCAATGTGCTTATATTACATGATACTATTTAAGACTTGTAGGTTTGTAAGATAAAGAAAATCTAGGTCTGACTATAGTAAGTAAAAAGATGTAGACTTATTCAGCTAGAAAGCTCCCAGCTTGTACACTCTGCAAGTTGGTGGATAGTAGAGTCAGTGATGTTACTAAGACAGTTGTTTCTGCTTTGCTAACTGAAGCATAGATTTCATTGTAAAGTAGGCTCCCTCCTTTGCTCTATGGAAAACATAAATTGAACCTTACCAATGGTGCCAGGAAGTTATTACCAGTCAACCACAGAACTTGGAAAATTTATATTCTAAATAATAGTTTAAATGTCTTACATTTTAAAAATATTTGTTGAACAAATGAACCAAGAAACAAATCAATATAATTCCAAGTCAGTTGCATCAGGTCTCTGCCTTGACAAACATCCACAAACCTTAGCTAAAGCTCATTGTTTTCATTACTTGACTCTACAGTTCAATGGGTCTACATATTACCATAAGACATGACATGTACAACTCTGACTAGATTTTAGTAGCATATGGCATGCAATTCAATGCTCGTACATTATAAATGCTCATGAAATAAATACTCACTGATGTTAGAGTACAGTGGGTTATGCTAAGATGTGATGGTAAGAATTCTGGGGTTTTGTTGTTGTTGTTGTTGTTGTTTTTTCTTTCTTCTACAAAGTAAAAGTCATTTCTAAAGGCCTGCTCTCCAGCAAGTATTCATGAACCAGGCTTTTTTTTTTAAACTGGGCTTGACAAAATTGTGAATCAACAATATCAACATAATCAAAAAAGAAAATACTTGAACACCCCACATAATGAAATTTCACCTCAATAATGACTGTGCATGCCTACTGAATGATCCATGTAGTGGTTTCCCAACAGAGTAAGTTCACACAACCATCTGTTAGAGACTAGAAAAGAAACATCAAGATTTACCCTCAGATTTATTTTTATGTTAAACTTTTATGCCACTCTTATTTATATGTTGTTTATTATATGTAAAATATGTTATTTCAGTTTTATAGTCATATAATTTAAACATACACATTGGTATTATAATAAAAATAATTTTGAATCCACTTAAGAAGTAGAGAAAACATTTCAGATGCAGTTCGGCTACAATGTGAGAGCATTTTATGGCCTCTCATTGAAACTGAGTCTAGAGCACCTTTTCCTATATAGAGAGATAACAGTGTTATGAGTGGCTTTGTACTATTCACTATGGCATCCTAACAAAATGTTCTCAGAAACACACAACACACGTGTGCACACGCACACGCGCGCACACACACACACACACACACACACACATCAGAGAAGATAATCCAGTCAAGTTAGTGTAAGTGGACATACAATCACCATGGAGACAGGACTTTTACATGTGGTCCAGACTCGCTGTCCTGTGCGCTTCCAGGAATCTGTGTTTCCATCTCCCACCTCACCATTGCTGGTTTTCAGGCACATGCATAAACACAACTGAGTCCAGCTTTTTGCATGAGTCTTGGGCATCAGAACTCAAGTCTTCATTCTTTCAGGGGAAGTGCTTCACTGACCAAACCATCACCCCAGCCCCTGAGGTACTTCTGAATGTTATATTTCTAATAAAAAGAGAAACATGCATTAGGCAGTTTCCAATTACAGAGGCCAGGGCCTTCCCCGCAAGACAGAATCCTCATTTTGGCAGCTGCGAGTGATCTTAAGTTAATTATTGAGCCTCTCTGAGCCTAGAGCTTTTGTTTTTAAAAAAAGGAATGAAGGTGATTACTTGTAGTCAGTTATGAGGTTTCACTTCGGGAATGTCCATAGTCTTCAGAGGAAGATGCTAATGACTTAGGGGTTACTTGATGTCCCCCAGGAGTCAATCTTCCATTCACAAACTCACTATTTACAGAAAACACTGGTGTCTTCAGCCACATTTGATGGATTTCCAAAGCCTGAAGTGATACCTATGTCTGGTCGATTGAAACAAACAAACAAGCAAGAATGCAAAGCACCCACTTATATGAATAATAAACTGATCTTCAAATGTGCCACCATTGGCAATGGGGAAATCTTTACTTAAAAATGTCTACCACAAGAAAAAAAGTGGCTTATGAGTTAAACTCATTGTTTAAGAAAAAAATCACAACCTATCATTTGAGTAATGATATAATATTCCATGGTTACTTTCCTTTCAAATATATGATATACTAATACTACTGATTGGATAATAAATTAAAAATACTTGTTTTAAAATGAATATAGAGAAAAGGACTTAAATATTTGGCCATATGCTACTAAATGTGTTATTATGACTTAAGAATAGGAAATAAAGAGTGCTCCTAAATTAACCAATACAATAGGGTATGGATTAGACAGCTCTTTGTGTCTTAAAGCTCTGCACTAAAGCATCCAATCTGGGAGGAACAGCAAGCAAATCCCATTGACTGAGCCCATCTGCACTGGATTTGCTAAGAGAAACCAAACTGGTCCTTCTGGCAGCATCACGGTGGCCATGCTTTTGAGAGACTGCCTACAAATACAGAGAAGGATTTTTTTCATCTCTACCCTTTCCTCCACTAAACTCCAAAATCAGGCAGGAATGTCCTTGTGCTGCTTATGAAATTATTATTTCTTGGTAAGTTCACACTCCCATATTCTCTGTCTTATCGAGAAGAGTCCGTGACTGTGCATATTTAATTTCCTTTGGCAGCTGAAAACTAACATTATAAAAATAAGCACATGCAATCAAACCTGGAGAATGTAAAGACAACAGGAGAGGCTCACTACATCCCTGTGCTGTTATCCCTGTTAATATAATCTCTTGGCTGACTGGGTTCACGTCTGAGCTTCTATAGACCCTTGTGGATCCATCTCAACTCTAACCTTCTGAGATCAACACCAGCTAAGGCAGCTTCATGCTCAGTATGGGGGAACTTTCTCTGAGAGTCTAAGCTTTTCTTCACGTGTGTGTGTGTGTGTGTGTATGAATGCATGTATGTATGTGCTCATATGTAATGCATTGTCTACATTACTTTTTTTGGAAAACCCTGGAGCTCCACGGATTCAGCTAGGTGGACTGGGGATGCGCAAGCTCCTAGGATTCTCCTACTTCTACTTCCCAGTGGTGGGCTTGAAGGCTTCTGCAAGTCCCTCAGCTTTCTACCTCGGTGCTGGAGACAGAACTGGGGTCCTCGTGCTTGTGCTGTGTATGTTGGTTTTCTTTTTGCTGTCACAAAGTACTTGAGAAAATCAATGTAAGGGAGAATGGGTTTGTTTTAATTCAATTTGAGGGTGCGGCTCGTCATGACAGAAAGCATGGTAGCAGGGCTATGAGGCTGTCCATATTGAGTCTTTTCTGACTAGGTCTCAGTTCTCTTCCTCTATGCAGGATGGGAGCCCCATCAATGGAATGACATTGCCCACGTTAGGGGTGTCTTATCTCCTCAATAAATCCAGTGTTTGTAAGCCCTGTGATACCTCACAGACATGATGATTTCAGACCCTGCCTAGTTTTTCAATATTAACCCCACTCGTAGCAAGCCATTCACCATCTACATTATCTCGCAGGTAGATTCTTAAGTTCTGAAGTTTTTACTCTCTTGGGCTCTGAATTCTGTTGTTTACTGAAGCTGTTTGCTGTGCCCCATCAGCTGTCCAATTTTTTCCTCTTCGGTCCCTCAAATCCTAGCCCTTCAATTCTCCATAATAAATTTCCCCTTCTGAAATAGAAAATGGAGTTTTGTTTTCGCAACTGCGTGCTGAAAGATTCAGTATTTAGGATTAAGACCTTCAGTGATAAAACTTGAAAGCTAGGCCTTGGGAGAGGATGTTCAACTCTGCCAATGGAAATTACAATGCTGACAAAATATGGCATGGGGGAACATGCTGATTAAAAGTACTATCATCACAAATATTTGTGTTGGTCATTGTTGCTTTCTGTGGCTGTGATAAAATACTGACAAAAAACAACTTGGGGAGAAAAGGGTTTATTTCATCTTATGTTTCACCAAGAGAAGCCAGGGTAGTGGCTCAAGGTAGAAACCAAGGCTTCTTTCTCTCTTTGGCTTTCTCAGTTGCTTTGCTTATATATTCCAGGCCCAGCTGCCTAGCCCTAGGCAGCACCCATATCAATTAGCAATTAAGAAAATTATCCACAGACTAATCAGATGGGAGTAATTCTCCAATTGTGCTTCCCTCACCTTGAGTGATTATAGCTTGGTTTTTGTTTGTTTGTTTGTTTTTCATGTTGACAAAAAAACTAACTGGCACAGTGATAAAGTATTTAAATGATTCAAAACTTTAGGGAGCCAAGAGCTTGTGATACTTGACCATTACTGCAGTTATGGAGGTCATACAGACTCTAAGGTGACACTTAATTGGCTTTAAACTTTTATCTCAAGTCACTTTGGTTTCAACCACACCCATAAAATTATCTTTTGTTGCTTGCAACTATGGATATGACTTCATGGACAATCCAATTGTAATGTTGAAATTTGCAAATTTAGATTACACTGCCAGCCCACAATTCAAAATTAGTGTGATTCCAAATTATACCATAAATTCACATTCTCCCTAAATATTAGTTATGAAATAGATTGAGAAGTATTGAAAAACTACGGTTTAGATTGAGATATTTGAACAGACACAAAAGATTCTAAACCCATACACCCGCTAGCTTCTCTGGGTTTCCTATACCAAAAGAATCAGTGTTCCCTCTTGGTCTGAGCATAGCAGCCTTTTATTAATGAAAGTCTCAGGAGGGAAAGGGGAGACACTCACAAAAACAGCTGGATTACAAAGGGATAGCTGTTTTCCTTAGGACTTACCCCATTATTTTCTTATTCTGTACAAGATATGAGATGTAATCAACATATTTTGATAGAACTATGGGAAATGGATATAGAGTTTAATTCTATACCCATGACAAACCAAAGCAAGTGTGACCTAACATCAGATTGTCCTGGATTACTAACATGGCAGAACACAACACATGCCCCATAAAATGCTAGCTTTTGGGTCACAACAACCTGATGTATTAAACACCTGACATCTAGTCCAAGAAAGAGCTGCACGCACTGAGGATAATGTGCTCTGCTCTATCATGACACAAGAGAACGAATCAGGAAGAGTAGAAAAATTAGAATACAGAGTAAATTTATCATGTACAAACCGCATACTCACCCTCATTCCAACTCTAGAAAAACCAAGAGTACATTCCATCTATCAAAGTATTAAGAAATACATCCATGACCATCTCCTTAACAAACTCTGTACTATCTGAATCTTGAATTTCAGGGACAGCAGAAAGGGTGTTATCATTGATAGGCTCTTCATTCTACTGTGATGATGGGTATCGAAGACCAAAGGCAAATGCCTACTTTCCATAGACAAGATGGGCACATATACCATAATAGGGAGCAAAAAATATTTACCAGAAAGAATATTTTATATTGCCTAAAACAAATCAGGGTGCCCTAGAAATGCAATAGTCAGACAACCACAGCAATGTAACTTTGTCTACATGAAGAAAGAAGGAAAGAGAGAGAGAGAGAGAGAGAGAGAGAGAGAGAGAGAGAGAGAGAGAGAGAGAAAGAAAGAAAGAAAGAAAGAAAGAAAGAAAGAAAGAAAGAAAGAAAGAAAAGTCTGGTATGATTTGACCTGATTTGAGTTATCACAATGGAAGGTCTATTTCATTGAAAATGAAGCTGGGCTGGTGAAGTTTCTGAGGCTCCATTAACAAGATCACTATCTCAAAGTCACATGACTTAACATTGCATTAGGACATACTGCTCTTGGATTTGGAAGTATTGTATACCAATTTCCTGATCAACATATAAGTCTGCCCTTTCAAGTGAAGTCCAGAGATTGAGAAGTTTCTGAAGTTGACAAAGCTGCAAATGCTGCTTTAGCGTTGAATCCTGCTGTTCCTGGAGAAACAATGGAAGTCAAAGTGTCAGTGCAAATGAGGATGGTCCACACGAGAATGGCAACCAACCACAAGAGCAGGACAGCACTAGTGGGCAGGGATGGGAGGATCTTTAGTGAAGTTCTCTTTCCTCCTTCAGAGGACTAGTTTCTTTCTAAAACCTGGGCTGTGAAGAACACCCAATTATGGTGAACCAACTGCTGTGAGACTGGAGCTGCCCATCATGAACTCTAGTTTCTTGGACTCAATAAAGCCTAAGATTGTATGTAAAGCTGGTGTCTAGAGTGCACTGGTTACATGTAAACATTGTCCAGATTCATTCAATACACACTTCTGCTGTATTGTTTCCTTTCTTTTAATCAATCTGTGCTTACATCTTTATGGGAAGTTCATATAATCAGTTGAAGAAAAGCAAAAGGAAAAAGGGGCTAAGGTGGAAGAAGGAGAGGGGCTTGAGAACAGTTCAGAGTACAGGGGTTCCCAACCTTGACATTGCAGAATGACATTGTTATCTACCAATGTGCCAAGCCACATTCAGAGTTTCTCTGTGACTATTGGACCTGTCTGATTTAGGCCACGTTCAGAATGATATATTGACATAAAATAATACAATGGAAGTAGACTGCAATAGTATTCCATGTATACACACAAGTCTGCTACAAAGGCAGAAAGGTCCAAAGAAGCAAAGCTAGAAGCATGCTTGGTTGGCCACTTGAGTGATCTATTACCAGGGGATCCACTCTTTTGTGGTTAGTGAACAATTGTGTGGCTCAGAGATTTACATAGCTCTAAGGCTATCTAAGGAGAGCTGTGTGCAAAATCCACTTAAAATGTGAATTAAGAAAGAAAATAGGAAGAGTGTGAAACTGTATGTTCTCAGATTCTAAGTTAAAAACACATTCTGCAATAACTGCAGAAGAAAGAAATTAACTGTGACACTTCAAAGAATAGAAAGATAAGAATATCTTTTAAATTTGCTACTAACAAAAAAATTAAAATCCAGCAACAGAGAGAGGAGGGAGACAGAATAAACATCGAGTAAAATCTATTTCCTTCAGAACTCCAGTAATGTAATTTTCTCACTAATAGAATAAAGGAGATAATCATTGTAATCTCAATACATAAAGAACTTGAAATAATATTAGCTCCAACTTTTAATTTAAAATTTTTAGCAAACTATTAAGATAAGAAACTTTTATCAACTTTATTATAAAAGGTACTTATCAAAAAAGCTGCTAGTATTCAGTTGTACTTCCTTGTAATACCCAGATGTACATATGGAAATATTGCCTACTACTTCTGCTCAACATTATATTTATTGGTTTATTCAGCAGAAATAAAAAAATTATAGTTTGAATTACAACAAAACTGTAATCCTTTTATTAATAATAGACACCCCTAATAAAGCAAATTTGGGAAAACAAAAGAACACTATCAGTTGCACAAAGAGGACTCTGAGTGTTGAAAATTCAAAGTGTTTTAAATCTCAAAAGTGAGAGAAATAGCATGATTCTAGATGCATATTCGTTCCAAAGCTGAAAGCTTTATCTTATTACGGCTACACCGACTTTCTGCTCAATCTCAGGATGCATATGTGAGAACCCTATGCCCAATACTGGCTTTTAAGGAGTAAGTTGTCATTCCAACTTATAGTTCTGTCTTCCTTAAGCTTTGTGATCCCCAACATTGTATTTACAAGTACATTAAAATATTAAAATATACCTCTCAAGGACTATGTATGCAATAAACCTAGACCCCTTATTCAGATCTAGCCAATTGACAGCTCATTCTCCATGGTTATGTGGAGAGCGAGGACTGCCTCTGACATAAACTCTGGTGCCCTCTATTTGAACACTTCCCTTTGGTCAAGAGACCTGGTGGCACTCAGAGGAAGCAGAAGCAGGCTATCTGGATGAAACCTGAGGCAGTCCCCTCTGTCACAGATCTAGGGGAGGGGCATGGGGTGAACAGGAAGATATAAGGGAAGGGATAACAATCAGGATGTAATCTGGATAAATTATTTTAAAAGTATATATATATTAGAATATAGGAGACTAGAAAGCTGAAGGTGAGGCTCCAACATTATAAAGTGTATTGGGTTACTGGTCAGGCAGTAAACCATCTCAAATCAATTTGTACATTTTGGAAGCTGCTAGCCTGTACTGCTGGTTCACTCAGGAATTTAAGTTTTATTCCTTCTCAAGTCTCTGAGGGGCATCGAAGACAAAATAGTATAGTTTCACAACCAAGTTTAGTTGGTTAGAGGATAATATTGTTTCAGATCAAGATAAAGAAGTTAAGCTATTAGAGTTGAGATAGGACAGATATTGAATTTCATTCAGAAATTTAGACCCAACCAGACAGGAAAGACATTTACTTCAAACTGGACGAATGCAGATGGCCAATTCACTATGAATGTAACATACATAGAACTCATTATTCTCATGATTGTCACATGGTTCTCCCTCCTGTAGTTAGTTTGTTTTATACATGCATAATAAAATAAATGTATTTTAAAAAATAATATAGGAGACATTAAACTAAGTGGATACAGTATCTATATCAGTCTCTTTGGGGCATAATAGAGTGGAAATTATCAATTTTCTCTTCATTAGCTCAGAGATACATTTGCAGGCAACAATGAAATACAGTATGGACTCAGGATCCAAGATGGCACCACTAAGCACACACCTGTCTGATCAGCAGGACAGCAGTAAGTGCACAATGACCTAAGGACTGAACTGAGAACTACAAAACACTAGTGCTGGTGATTCCGAGGTGAGAGGGGTCCATATTGTGTGAAGCATGGGCAGGTATGGCTGAGGGTCACTCCAGTAATCCACAGAAAAGTCCCTGAGGCCCTGCAGGCATGTGCACAGTCTCCAAAGTCTAGCCACGCATCTGCTTGTATGTTGCACCTGTGATCTTGGTATCAGACTGAACTGGGGATGAGAGAACACCAGTGTCTGAGTTTTCTAACCCAGAGGACACCTCAAAGTCTGAAACAAATGAGACCCAACATCAGGACACCTGAACAATTCACAGAAAGGTCCCAGGTCCATGCAGACTACAGTGCAGGTTACAAGGTCTAGCCACATACCTGGCAGGGTGCACAAAACCTATACTCTGTCTGAGAAGGAACTGTGGGCTAGAAAACACCAGTATCTGAGACTCCCTGCAGAGAGGAGACACCACGGTGTGGAACACAGGTAGTTCTGAGCTCAGATTACGTGGCTGGTCCATAGAAAATTCTGAGGTCTGATCTAAGGTCCCCCACCTGATCCACCTAAAGAGTTTCTTGATCTCCCCAGGTGAGGGGTCTTAACTCATAGCCAGTCAGCAAGGAACCACTCGCAACAGCCAGTGAAGGAAACAAGAAACTACCATCCAGTTTCAGAGATAGCAAGATGCTAAAAGCCAGCATAAAAACAAAAACAACAAAAGCTAAAATATTATGGCATCTCCAAAACCTAGTTATTCCAAAGCAATTATCCCTGGAAACTCTAACACATCAGAAACATAAGAAAATTACTTCAAATCTTTCCTAATGAAAATGGTAATGGAGGAAATGAATAAAATCCATAAACAAATACAGGAAGATACAGCCAAACAGATTGAGGCCCTTAAAGAGGCCATGACAGAGGCTTATAGAGAGAAAATGAAAAAATTACTTGATGAAATTCAGGAAAATGCAAACAATCAGGTGAAGGAAGTCAATAAAATGGTTCAAATTCTGAAGATGCAACTGGAAACAATAATAAAAGAACAAACAAAGGAAAACCTGTAAAAAGAGAACTTAGAGAAGAAACAGGAACTACAGAGGTAACAGACAAAGAAAAGAATCTCAGGTGTAGGAGATACAGTAGAAGAGTTTGGTGCAACCATCAAATAAAATGTTAAATTTAAAGAAATCCTGACACAACATATCCAAGAAATCAAGGACACCATGAAAAGATGAAAACTAAGGATAATAGGAATTGAGAAAAGAGAAGACACCTGACTCCAAGGCACAAAAATATTTTCAACAAAAATATAAAAGAAAATTTATCCAATTTAAAGAAAAGGATGCCTATAAATATAGAAGAGGCCTACAGAACACAAAATAGAGTAGACCAGAAAAGAAAATCCTCCCACTGCATAATAGTCAAAGCACTAACTGTACTGAAAAAAGAAAATATATTAAAAGCAGCAAGGGAAAAAGACCAAGTAAAATACAATGGCAAATCTATCAGAATCACACCTAACTTTTTCAGAAGAGACCATAAAAGCCAGAAGTGCCTAGTCAGATTTCTTACAAACCCTAAGAGTCCACCGATGCCAGTCCAGACTACTATACCAAGCAAAATTTTCAATAAGCACAAATGAAGAAAACAGGATATTCTTCAACAAAAACAAATTTAAACAGTACCTATCCACAAAGTCAGCCTTACAGAAGATACTAGAAGGAAAAATCCAACCCAGGGAGGCTAGCTACACTCAGAAAAACGCATGAACTAGATAACTTCACTTTAGAAAAACAATAATTAGACAAGCACACAAACACACTACCAAAACCACCATCAAAATAAAAGGACCCAACAGATACTGGTCATTAATGTCTCTTAACATCAATGGTCTCAATTCTCTAATAAAGAGACACAGACTAACAGAATGTATGTGTAAACAGTACCCAACATTCTGTTGCTTACAAGAAACCTCAGCCACAAGATATACATTACCTGAGAGTAAAGAGCTGGAAGAAGGTCTTCCAAGCAATTGGACACAAGAAGCAAGCTAGAATAGCTACTCTAATATATAATAAAATAGACTTTCAACTAGAATTCAGCAAAAAAAAATGAGGAAGGATACCTCATAGTCATCAAAGAAAATCTCAACCAAGATGACAGCACAATTCTGAACATCTATGTCCCAAATACAAGAGCACCCACATTTATAAAAGAAACATTAAATCACACTTAGATTTCCACATATTAATAGGGGGAGACTTCAACATTTTCCTCTCACCAAAGGATAAGTCAATGAAAGAGAAGCTAAGCTAAGAAATGATGACAATAACAGATAGCATGAATCAGATGAACCTAACAGATATCTACAGAACATTTCACCCAAACACAAAAGATTATATCTTCTTCTAAGCACCTCAGAGAACCTTCTCTAAAATGACCATACACAAAGATTGAAGTAATCCCTTTTATCCTATCAGACCAACATGAACTAAAGCTGTACCTAAACAACAACAGAAATAACAAAAAGCCTACACATATATGGAAACTGAACAACTCAATAATAGCTGGATCAGAGAAGAAAGAAAGAAAAAAATTAGGAGCTTCCTAAAATTAAAAGAGAATGAAGATACAACATATCCAAAATTATGTGACAAAAGGAAAGCAGTGCTAAGTCGAAATTCATAGAACTAAATGCCCTCATAAAGAGATTAGAAACATCTCATACAAGCATCCTAATGGCACTTCTGGAAGCCCTAGAAAAAAGAGAAGCAGACACACCCAAGAGGAGTAGATGGCTAGAAATGATCAAACTCGGGCTGAAATCAATACATTAGAAACAAAGAGCACAATGCAAAAAGAACAAAATCGTGAGCTGGTTCTTTGAGAAAATCAACAAGATAGACAAACTCTTAGCCAAACTAACTAAAAGGCAGAGAGACACTATCTAAGTCAACAAAATCAGAAATGAAAAGGGAGACATAACAACAGACACTGAGGAAATCCAAAGAACCATTACATCTTGCTTCAAAAGACAGTATGTTAAAAAGTTTGAAAATCTAAATGAAATGGCCAATTTTATTGATAGTCTCTACTTACCAAGGTTGAATGAAGATCAGGTAAACAAGTTAAACTGACCATATAGTAGGTCACAAAGCAAGCTTCAACAGTCCTATATAGCCTGTGGGAATAACAGTCATCAAATGTCTCGCAACCAAAAAATGTCAAGGACCAGAAGATTTCAGCACAGACTTCTACCAAACCTCTGAAGAAGACCTAATACCAATACTCTTCAAACTATTCCACAAAATAGAAATGTAAAGAACATTACCAAACTCATTCTATGAAGCCTCAGTCACCTTGATATGTAAACCACACAAAGACTCAACAAAGAAAGAGTATTTCAGACCAGTTACTGTTATGAACATTGATGCAAAAATCCTCAATAAAATATTCACAAACTGAACTCATTGGCACAGAAGCAACTTCTTGAACAGGATACCAATAGCTCAGACTCTAAGAACAACAATTAATAAATGGGACCACATAAAACTGAAAAGTTTCAGTAAGGCAAAAGACACTGTTAACAGAACAGACAGCCTGCAGACTGGAAAAAGATCTTCACCAACTTTACATATGACAAAGCACTGATACCCAAAATATATAAAGAACTCAAGTAATTAAACATCACCAACCCAAATAACTCAATTAAAAATGGGGTACAGAGCTAAACAGAGAATTCTAAACAGGAATTTTGAGTGGTTGAGAAGCATTTAAATGCTCAATGTCCTTAGTCATTAGGCAAATGCAAATCAAAACGTCTCTGAGATTCCATCTTACATCACAGTGGCTAAGGTCAAATACTCAAGTGCTGCCACATGCTGCTGAGGACATGGAAAAAGGAGAACACTCCTCCATTGCTTGTGGGAGTGAAAACTTGTACAACTGTTTTGGAAATCAATCTGGTGCTTTCTCAGAAAATTGGGAATAGCTCTACCCAGCTATATCACTCTCAAAAGTTCTACAATACAATAAGAACATTTGCTCAACTGTGTTCATAACAGCTTTATTTGTAATAGACAGAATCTGGAGAGAACATAGATGTCCCTCAACCAAAGAATGGATAAAGAAACCGTGGTACATCTACACAATGGAGTACTATTCAGTTATCAAAAAACAAGAAAATCTTGAAATTTGCATGCAAATGGATGGAACCAGAAAATATTATTTTGAGTGTGGTAACCCAGATGCAGAAAGAAATGCATGGTTTATACTCACTTATAAGTGACTATTAGTCCAACATAGATGTGCCCTGAAAGACTGCACCCAGAGGGGGTATAGAGCCAGATGCTAGGTCTCCCTGCTGGACTCTGTGTGGAGCGCAGAGTGGTATGGAAGAATGGGGAGATGAAAGGACCCAGAGGATTCATCCCTACAAGGAGACCATCAAGGTGGAAGCAGCAGGGAGTAATGGACTCAGGAAGACCTGCACAAATTGTTGCACCAACCAATGACAGTGCATACAGAAAACCTAGACAACCCTGTTCAGATCTAACTAATGGGCTATTGATTTTTCCATGGTTGTGGGGAAAGTGGAGACTGCCTCTGACATGAACTCTGGTGCCCCAGTTTGATCACTTCCCCAAGGTGGAGAGGCCTGGTGGGCACACAATGGAAGGGGAAGCAGGTCTCTGGATGAGACCTGATAGGCTGTGGTCATATGGTAGGGGAGCAGGTCCCCTTCTGGCAAAGGTCTAGGGGAGGGGAATAGGATGGAAGAGGAGGCAGGGTGGGAACAGAAAATTACAAGTGAAGGTATAACATTCAGGATGTAATCTGGATAAATAATAATAACTTAAAATTTATGAAATGAAAGCAACATCAAATTTGTACTTGGTACAAATCCAGTGTTTTTAATGGTCTTTTATTTATTAATTTTTATATTTATTTATATATTATTTTATGTAATGTGAACCTGAATTTTAAAAAGTACTTCCATTTAAGAAACATAAATCTAGAGGAGAAGGCAAGATGGAAGACATACAATCCAGCCTTATATTTTTAGTGAAATTTTCCTATTCTTGCAAAGACTCAACAGATTTACATGCATTTTTTGAGTACATCTTCACACAAATCACAATATTTATATCTGCATGGATCTTGATTCAAAGAAAAGAAAACTTAAGTCCTTCTGGCTCGCACAGAGCAGAGGCTCCACCAAGCCATATGACCAACTTTAGTTATTTTACTTCTTTTAATTTCAATGGATCACATTTTAACCTGTGAAATCTTTACATTTCTCACTTGTGAAACTTAGGGAAGGTGGAAGGTTTGAAGTTGCTTTAAGTGAGAAGAAAGATTAATTCAGTTTCTGTAAGCTGCAATGTTCATATATTTGTTTAACCAGCATTCATTTTCTCACACACACAACCAAGTTAGATACTTATCAGAATAGTGAGGGGGAAATGTAACAATACAAAAAAGATGGAATAAAGAGATGTGTGAAATGGTTCCTGGGTGCAACAGAAATCCAGAGAGAAGCCACCACAGTCGAACGTACTTAATTGAAGACTCACAACTTGTGTTTCCCCTATGAGTGGCTGATAGCTACACAGAGAAGTGTAGTAAATACTGCAGTGGGCTCACCCATCCTTCAGACACAAGAAAACCTTCTCCCTGCTTCCAAGGATGCTGCCTACTGAAGGATCTCAGCAAAGTCCTCTACAGAATCCACCTTCTATAGAGGCAGCTGCCACTGCAGGCCACACTCTCTGAAGGAAGCCTCCTCCTAGGAGGAGTTGGTTAGTGTACAAAGTTCCATCTCTATTCTTCTATAATATCAGCCTCAGTGCCCTCCAGTTCTAAGACATCTTAAGTAAGCACCAGAGTGACAGGCCAGACTGTTGTGACTGCCTCATGGCTCAGCTTCCTCCCTCACCTCGAACCTCTTCATTCCCTGCTGGCTGTTCTTGTAGAAGGTGCCCATAATAAACTGCATGCAAATGTTCAAGATTCCATTTTCCAAAACTCTGATCTAAAGTCCAATGAAAAGTTGACCTTGTGTGCCCCAGGCAGAGGAGTGCTGATGGACAAGCTGACCTAGTTACCACAGGAGGGAAGCAAAACCCAGACAATGGAAGTCATGGCTCAGGAGACGGCAAAACCTGGAATGCCACCGTAGGTTACAATCCAGCTCATCAGTCAGCATTTCAAGCTTTCAAATGCTGAGTGGTCCAGAGCTGTGAATTCATCCTCCTGGATAAGGAGGCAGAGCTAAAATTAATAAAAATGCAAGCGTGAAAATTCTCTAATTTGGTACTACTGAAAATCCACACAAACTTTGCATTTTACCCACAGTGATTGGCACAAGTTCAAAGAACACATGCCTACTGCTGAGCTGATCAGAGAGTGCAGTCATAGAGAGGGAAAAAGCAGTATGTGCAAAGTTTTTGGTATAGAAGTTGTCATAATAAACATCTCCTATTAGAATGGCCAATGCATCAAGCATAGGTGAAATAAACTCAAGCATGATGATGTGATGGTATTGTCCAGCTTCAAGAACTAACCTGAAAATCAAGAGAGAAAGAAGAGTTGATGCAAATTGCATTCCAAGAGCTGATTGGGAGGTTTAATAACGTACCAGAAAAAGGATAGGAAAGAGGAAAACAACTGGACTCAGGGAAAAAATTTTAAGGCACAGATGAAGAACAGATATATATTAGAACATCTTTTCTTTGTGCTTCCTCTTTGGGGTCACTTTTTAGTTCAAGGCATATTCAAAATTATCTACATAAAGCATTCCTTCAATAAATGTTATCTCAAAGATAATTGTGATATTGGCATGCTGCCTACACAGTTGCTGACATATTCACACTTGTGTAGATTCCAGCTTGACCTTGGACGTGTCCAAATGAGCCACCTGTAAAGGAAAGATGTTACACAACAGGCTTCAGATGCCTTCATGAAGCTGTTTCAGACTCTGTGTCCTTTCCTGTCTCCTGTAGTCTGTGAAAAGTATTCTACAAAGGGTTGAGAGACAGGATAAGGTACTGCAAAGCTTTGTGGCACCAGGCTGCACACACCATCAATGTCATTCATCTCTTTAAAGCAGAGTCTTTAAACAGAGGAGCACAGTATTTGAAAGTTCTATCTCCTTCATACCTCCTCCCTGGCTAGCACCACTTTCTTCACCTGACTGCTGTTCACATCCATCCTGCCCCTTAGATTTCACATGAGAGAGAGAGGGAGAGAGAGAGAGAGAGAGAGAGAGAGAGAGAGAGAGAGAGAGAGAGAGAGAGAGAGAGAGAGAGAGATTGTATGTACTTTTAAATAATTTAAAATATTGTTCAAATGGGCATAAGTGATCAAGCAGTATTAAATAAAAAGTAGTGTGAAATAGAGAAACTGAAACAATATAAAGGCAGTCTGAGAAAAGAATGTTCATGATAATGACCCATAGTCTGGCTATGGCTGAGGTCTGGGATTGCCAAGACCAACATGCATGGAGGATGGTCGGATGCTGTTTAGCATTTCAAAATGCCTAATAACTACTTTTGGCATAATACAGTAATCTTTATAAAAGACCACCTAGTAATGCAATGACAGCATATTCCAATGAATGAACCCAACTACACTGATCTGATTCTTGCAGTGATGCTCAGCCAAGGCTTCATTCTTTATTTCACTGTATAATCTAAGGAAAAACAATGCCTCACAGTGCAGCCTGATAGAGACTGGGCAGCTAGGTCCTTCTTCAACTACCTTATCCAAAATATATATCCTTTAAGAACTTGGAAGTTAGCACATGAAGCCCATGAATTCTTCCCTGAATATTATGTCTTAAAACTCAATGACTGAGAAGCCTAATGACACCAATCCATCTTCTATTCCTTACAGTCTGTAGGAGTGGAAAGCTGCCAGCCACAGCAGACCTCAAGGTCGGAGCTGAATGTGCTATGAGGGTTAGGCTGAAAATAGCCCTACAAGTGTGGGAACTCTCTTGTGAAACTGTGGGAAGGCTTAAAGCTTTCACAAAGCAAGCTATTTAAAAATCTGTACAAAGTTAGAGTATGGTTACTCATATATTCACTACAAGGCTAAGAGGCAAGGTAATGAAGAATGGAGGAGTAAACCTGTTGGCACAATAGAGTAATATTCTCTGTCTAGTACACACATCTGTTTTTCATTATCTCTCAGATAGTTCTAGAGAGACTGTTACACCATAGGTAAAAAAGGGGATGGGGGAGGTAAAAAACTAAAACCAATACTATATTTTCCATAAATAAAAAGAGCATGAGGAGATCCAAGATGGCAGCGAACAGTGTGGACCATGTTTGGAAGCTCCAGTGAACAATATAGGGAATTGCACAGATTTCGCAGCCAGGAACACCGAAGTCCCCACACCACAGCAGCAAGAGTGCTCCACGGTTTGGAGGGACCAGGGTGCGGAGGACCTGTGTGACCCTGCACATGGGAGGAGCACGGATTTTCTCAGATCGGAGCAGCAGCGGCAGAGGCAGCAGCAGCAGCAGCGGCACCAGCGGCACCAGTGTCAGCAGCGGCAGAGGATGAGGTTTGCAGCTCAGAGCTTTCTGGTGGAGGCAATTGGTATGGTGGCCAGTGGGAGTTGCTGTGGGAGAGGGGACTCTGGGCAGGATTTGGGACGCGTGGTGCCTTGAGACCCAAACTGGACTCGGCAGACAGTTCAGCACCAGAGTCCCAGGTTCAGCTCAGTGGCAAGTGCCATGGAGATGTTAGCTCACCTCAGCAAGCAATTCTGCCCGAGGCACTAGCTCAGCTCATCCACAGCTCCCCTGCTGTGACACAGGCTGGGCGGAGCGCTCAGTTTCACCTGAGGAGCTAGCTCAGCTCAGCGAGCAGTTCTGCCCAAGACACTAGCTCAGTTCAGCAGACAGTTCTGCTGCTCTGACTCAGGCTGAGGTCAGCACGCAGATTTGGCCCAGAGGCCCTAGCTGGACTTGCTGGGCAGATTGGGCATGAGACTCTAGCTGAGCTTTGTGCAGAGGTAGCGGCCCTAAGATTCTGGCTGGACTCTCCACACAGTTTAGGCCCAGAGTCCCAGGCTGAATTCTGCGTGCAGTGTGGGGCCAGAGACCCTAGCTGAGCTCAGTGCACAATTCCGCCCCAAAGACTCAGGTAGAGCTTGGCGTGCAGTTTGGAGCCAGAGTCCCTAACTGTGCTTAGCAGACAGAATGAGCCCAGAGACTCTAGCTGAGCTTTTGGCAGAGTCCCGGCCCTAAGACTCTGGTTGGACACAGAGCACAGTTTGAATCCAGAATTCCAGGTTGGGCTTAGCAGACGGTTCAGGCCCTGAGTCTCTAGCTGAACACAGCACGCGCTTTGGGCCAAAAGCCCCTAGCAGAGCTTGGTGCTCAGTCCCAGCCTAAAAATTCTGGCTGGACTCTGCGTGCATTTTGGGGTGAGAATCCCTAGGGGAGCTCAGTGCATGGATTGGGGCCCAGAGTCACTAGCTGAGCTTGGCAAATGGTTCAGGCCCTGAGTCTCTAGCTGAACACAGTACGAGCTTTGGGCCAAAAGCCCCTAGCAGAGCTTGTGTGCTCAGTCCCAGCCTAAAAATTCTGGCTGGACTCTGCGTGCATTTTGGGGTGAGAATCCCTAGGGGAGCTCAGTGCATGGATTGGGGCCCAGAGTCACTAGCTGAGCTTGGCAAATGGTTCAGGCCCTGAGAATCTAGCTGAGCTCCATGCGGGGTTTGGGCCCAGTGTCCCTGGCTGGACTTGGCAGGGGACCCAGAAGGCTGTGGATACCTTGGCCTGACCCAACGCTCATTCAGCGACCCAGAATGATTGCAGGACCCACATTACAGGAGAGCTGAGGATCACTAGCTGTGAGAGACCAAAACAAAAGTGCTAACCTCCTGCCATCCACACCAGTGAAGCATCAGAGATTCCAGCCTAGGGAAATTGTGAGAAAACAAGTGAATCTATCATCAGAGTCCCTCCACCCAACTCTGGAAGCTATCCAACAAAAACAGAGATGGCAAGATGTCTAAAGGAATGCGTAAAAGCATAAGTAAAAAAAAAACCCAAAACAACATGGTGTCTCCAGTTTCCAGCTATCTCAAAGAAAACAACCCAGAGAACTCAAATACAATGGAAATACAAGGAAATGACCGCAAATCCTTAGTAATGAGGATGATAATGGAGGAAACAAATAAAATTTGTAATCAAATACAGGAACACGCAGCTAAACAGGTGAGAGACATAAAAGAAGCACAAAGAGTGGAACTGAAAAATTTTCAGGAAATTGCAAACAACCAGATGAAAGAAATAAATAAAATGGTTCAAGCTCTGAAGACCTATAAAGAGGCAATGGAAGAAATTCAGGATTATAAAAACAATCAGATGAAAGAAATCAAAAAATCAGTTCAAGATCTGAAGATGAAAATGGATTCAACGATAAACACACGGACAGAAGAAAAACGAGAACGTGAGACCTCAGAGAAGAAGGCGAGCAACACATAGGTGAGCTTTTCTAACAGAATCCAAGAGATGGAAGAACGAATCTCAGGTCTAGAAGATACAATCACAGATCTTGAAGCAACCATTAAAGAAAATGCCAAATCTGAAATTCTCCTGACACAAAACATCCAAGAAATTAAGGACACCATGAAAAGAAGAAATCTGAGGATATTAGGCATTGAAGAAAGAGAAGATATCAGACTCCAAGGCCCAGAAACTATTCTCAACAAAATCATAAAAGAAAATTTCCCCAATCTAAAGAAAGAGATGCCTATAAACATACAAGAGGCCTACAGAACACCTAATAGAATTGACCAGAAAAGAAAACTGCCCGTCCCATAATAATCAAAACACAGAACATACAGAATAAAGAAAAAAAATAAAATATTAAAAGCTGCAAGGGAAAAGGGCCAAATAACATTTAATGGCAAACCTATCAGAATTACACTCGACTTCTCAGCAGAGACCATAAAAGCAAGAAGGGCCTGGGCAGAAATCCTGCAAATTCTAAGAGACCACAGACGCCAGGCCTGACTACTTTATCCAGCAAAACTATCAATAACCATTGATGAAGAAAACAAATTATTGCATGACAAAAACAAATTCAAACAGTACCTATCCACAAATCCAGCTTTACAGAAGGTACTAGAAGGAAAACTCCACCCCAAAGGGTCAAATTACAACCAAAACTACTCAGGAAATAGATAACTATACCGTGGCAAAAACAAAACTACACAAATGCTAGACTGGAACCAACATCAAAATTAAGACTCTTAACAGTCACTGGTCATTAATATCTCTCAACATCAATGGTCTCGATTCTCCAATAAAAAGACACAGACTAATGGAATGGGTGCATAAACAAGATCCAACATTCTTCTGCATTTAGGAAACACATCTCACCCATAACGATGGACATTACCTCAGGGTAAAAGGTTGGAAAAAAATATTCCAAGCAAATGGTCACAAGAAGCAAGCAGGCGTAGCCATTTTAATATCGAACAAAATAGACTTTCAACCAAAATTAATCAAAAGGGATGCGGAAGGACACTTCATACTCATCAAAGGTAAAGTCAACCAAGATGACATCACAATTCTGAGCATCTATGCTCCCAATACAAGGGCACCCACATTTGTAAAAGATCTGCTAAAAAAGCTTAAACCACACATCGATCCCCACACAATAATAGTGGGAGACTTCAACACCCTACTCTCACTGAAGGATAAGTCATTGAAACAGAAACTAAGCCGAGAAATAAAATCATTAACCAATGCCATGCGTCAAATGGATCTAACAGATATCTATAGAACCTTTCACCCAAACAAGAAAGAATATACCTTCTTCTCTGCACCCCATGGAACCTTCTCCAAAATTGATCACATCGTAGGTCACAAAGCAAGCCTCAACAGATACAAGAGGATTGAAATAATACCTTGTATCCTATCAGATCACCATGCTCTTAGGCTGCAATTCAACAACAACAGAAATAACAAAAAGCCTACAAGTACGTGGAAAATAAACAACTCTCTGCTAAATGACACCTGGGTCAGAGAAGAAATAAAGAAAGAAATCAAGGAGTTTCTGAAATTCAATGAAAATGAAGGAACAACATACCCAAATTTGTAGGATACATTGAAGGCAGTGCTAAGAGGAAAATTCATAGCATTAAGTGCCTTTAAAAAGAAATTGGAAATATCGCACATAAGCATCTTAATGACACAACTGGAAGCCCTAGAAAAAAAAGAAGCAGAAACACCCAAGAGGAGTAGATGTCTGGAAATAATCAAACTCAGGGCTGAAATTAACAAATTAGAAACTAAGAAGACAGTCCAAAGAATCAACAAAACCAGGAGATGGTTCTTTGAGAAAATCAACAAGATAGACAGACCATTAGCCAAACTAATTGAACAGGCAGAGAGACAGTATGGAAATCAACAAAATCAGAAATGAAAAGGGAGATATAACAACAGACACTGAAGAAATACAAAGAATCATAAGATCCTACTTTGAAGGCATATATGCCACAAAATTTGAAAATCTAAGGGAAATGGACGATTTTCTTGATCAATTTCACTTGCCAAAGTTGAGTGAAGAACAGATAAACAAGCTAAATGGTCCCAATTCCCCTACAGAAATAGAAGCAATCATTGATAGTCTACCAACCAAAAAAACAAAAAAAAGCCCAGGGCCAGATGGCTTCAGTGCAGAATTCTACCAGACCTTCAAGGGCGAGCTAATACCGATACTCTTCAAGCTACTCCAAAAGATAGAAATGGATGGAACATTACCAAATTTATTCTATGAGGCCATAGTCACATTGATACCTAAACCTCACAAAGACTCAGCAAAAAAAGAGAATTTCAGACCAATTTCTCTTATGAACATCGATGCAAAAATACTAAATAAAATACTGGCAAAACGAATACAGGAACATATCAAAAATATCATTCATCATAACCAAGAAGGCTTCATTCCAGGCATGCAGGGATGGTTTAATATATGGAAATCCATCAATATAATCCACCATATAAACAAACTGAAAATAAAAAACCACATGATCATCTCTTCAGATGCAGAGAAAGCATTTGATAAAATCCAATACCCATTCATTTTTAAAGTTTTAGAGAGATCGGGGATACAAGGAATTTTCAAGCCAATAGCCAAAATCAAAGTAAATGGTGAGATACTCAAGGAAATTCCTCTAAAATCGGGAACAAGGCAAGGCTGCCCACTCTCTCCGTATCTCTTCAATATAGTATTCGAAGTTCTAGCCAGAGCAATAAGACAACAAAAGGAGATCAAGGGTATCCAAATGGGAAAGGAGGAGTCAAATTATCCCTATTGCAGATGATATGATAGTGTACATAGTGGCCCCAAAATTCCACCAGAGAACTCCTAAAGCTGATAAACACCTTAGCAAATTGGCTGGATACAAAATTAACTCAAAAAGTCTTAGCCTTCCTATACACAAATCACAAGCTTGCAGAGGAAGAAACTAGGAAAACCACACCCTTCACATTAGCCACAAGCAATATAAAATATTTAGGAGTTACTCTAACTAAGCAAGTGAAGGACTTGTTTAAAAAATTTTTTTCAAAAGTCTGAAGAAAGTGATTGAAGATGACATGAGAAGATGGAATGATCTTCCTTGCTCATGGATCGGGAGGATTAACATAGTAAAAATGGCCATCCTGCCAAAAGCAATCAACAGATTCAATGCAATCCCTATCAAAATAAGTACACAATTTTTTAAAGACATTGAAAGTTCAATTCTGAACTTCATATGGAAAACAAAAATCCAGAATAGCTAAAACAATCTTGTACAATAAAAGGTGCTCCAGAGGACTCTCCATACCTGATCTCAAACTGTACTATAAAGCAATAGTAATTAAAACAGCATGTTACTGGCACAGCAACAGGCTGGTTGATCAGTGGAATCGAATCGACGACCCAGATATGAATCCACGCACATATGGTCACTTGATTTTTGACGAAGAAGCCAAATCTATTCAATGGAAAAAGGATAGCATCTTCAACAAATGGTGCTGGTCTAACTGGAGGTCTATGTGTAAAAATATGCACAAAACTCAAAACCAGGTGGATTAAAGACCTCAACATAAAACCAGAGACACTAAGTCACTTAGAAGAAAAAGTGGGCAAGAGCCTGCACATATTGGCACAGGAGACAACTTCCTGAATGGAACACCAACAGCCCAGGCCTTAATGTCAACAATTAATAAATGGGACCTCATGAGGCTGAGAAGCTTCTGTAAGGCAGAAGACACTGTCAAGAGAACAAAGCGACAGCCTACAGACTGAGAAAAGATCTTCACCAACCCAACATCTGACAAAGGTCTAATATCCAAAATATATAAAGAACTCAAGAAATTAAACACCACCAAACCAAATAACCCAATTGAGAAATGGGGCTTGGAACTAAACAAAGAATTCTCAACAGAGGAATATCAAATGGCTGAGAAACACTTAAAGAAATGCTCAACCTCCTTAGACATCAGGGAAATACAAATCAAAACAACTCTGAGATTCCATCTTACACCCATCAGAATGGCTAACATCAAAAATTCAATTGGCACCACATGCTGGCGAGGATGTGGGGAGAGAGAAACACTCCTTCATCGCTGGTGGGAATGCAAACTAGTACAGCCACTTTGGAAGTCTATCTGGTGCTATCTCAGAAAAATGGGAATAGGGCTTCCTCAAGACTCAGCTATTCCTTTCCTTGGAATATACCCAGAAGATGCTCCAGCACACAAAAAGAAAATTTGCTCAACCATGTTCCTAGCAGCCTTATTCATAATAAACAGAATGTGGAAACAGCCTACGTGTCCCTCAGTAGAAGAGTGGATAAAGAAACTGTGGTACATATACACTATGGAATACTACTCAGCTATTAAAAACAAGGAATTCCTGAAATTTGTGGACGAATGGATTGAGCTAGAAATGATCATAATGAGTGAGTTAACCCAGAAGCAGAAAGACTCAAATGGTATATACTCACTTATATCTGCATACTAGCCCAAGTGGCATGTCCCACGAAAGCCTTCACTTACCAGGAAACTGGGACAGAGGTGAGGACATCCTATTGGGATGCTAGATGAGAGAAGCATGGGAGAATAGCAAAGTAGAAGGATCCAAAGGGTCCTAGAAACCTACAAGTAGAATATTATGATAGGCAGATTTGGGCCCAGGGGTCCCACCCAAACTAAGGCACCAGCCAAGGACAATACAGGCGGTAAACTTTAAACCCCTACCCAGATCTAGCCAATGGGCAGCACATTCTCCACAGTTGAGTGGAGAGTGGGGT
This sequence comes from Acomys russatus, assembly GCF_903995435.1. NCBI lineage: Eukaryota > Metazoa > Chordata > Mammalia > Rodentia > Muridae > Acomys > Acomys russatus. Next base: position 21,780,722 of record NC_067138.1, read on the forward strand.
ATGACTTTCACACGAATTCTGGTGCCTCATATTTAACCATGTCCCCTGAAGGGGGAGAACTGTTGGCACTCAGAGGAAGGATAGCAGGTTACCAAGAAGAGACTTGATACCCTATGAGCATATACAGGGGGAGGAAATCCCCCTCAGGAACAGTCATAGGGGAGGGGAATAAGGGGAAAATGGGAGGGATGGAAGAGTGGGAGGATACAAGGGATGGGATAACCATTGAGATGTAACAAGAACAAATTAATTTTAAAAATAAATTAAAAAAAGAATCCTTTAAAAAAATAAATTAAATAAATAAAAATTTTAAAAAAGAGCATGAAATTCAAGATAATATTTATGCTGCATGTGTTCACTTCAATGTACATACAAATCAAGTATGTCTTCAATGTAACTCAGATGGCTATCAGTACTTTTTTTTTTTTTTTTTTTTTTTTTTGGCTATCAGTACTTTAAATCAGTAGGTTCCAACAGTGGCACAATCACCAGATATAGACCCTTCAATGTGCCCTTTATTACTTTTTAAGGTCATAGTTCTCATCTTTTTATGCTACAGAAACAACTTTCAACTTAAAAATGATCAATGTGTTATCTGTAGACCAAGGTGATTGACGAGATCTTTTGAATAACCCAGTCCTTTCATTTGTGCTGAGAACATCTATGAATAAAGCAACAGTAAAAGGGATCAGTCTCTTTGCTCCAGTTACATACCCAGTTCCTCAACACGTTCCTTCAAAGGTAGAGGCTGAAACTGAATTTTAAGTGAGAAGTTTTTATTTGTAGAATTATAACCATGAACTGTATTGTCGTATGAAAAGTCACCAGGTTTATAAACGTGCTATAATGTAATCACTTTAGGGCACTCTGACTACACCAATATTTACTATAGGCACAGAGAATGCCCTATGCAGGCTTCTTTTTTCTCATTACTCAATACAGCATCTGAACATGTGTGTATATGTCAAAATAGTATTGTGCATTGAATGCAAATACTATGCACTAAAGAGTAAACAGTTGTTGAAAAGATAAACAGACTGGGATGAACTCTCAAGACAGTGAAATATTTTATATGCTGCAAAAATATATTCAAACTCCTAGTGACAAATGATTATTTTGATAAAAATCATATATTAGGTCTTGATTATTTTCAACCAAAAATGTGTTTGAAAACTATATAACATACCTACTATGTTATGTATCAACTTTTTTTTGTAAGTGTGTTAATAAAAGCTAAACATACTGGCAAAATATCGTCTTTTAAGAAGTTACTATTCTGGTCAGAATAACTGGAATATTAGCTAAAATCAGGGAATTTGTCTGAGAGACTGTCAAAAAGTGGTAAGGGATACAAGGAGAAGCAAAGACAAAGACAGTCATCCAGGCAATCAGACTCTCTGCTATTTCAGTTAAGATTTGTCCAGTCTTGCTGGAAATAATATATATGTTCCCGAATTCTACCAAAGCATGTGGCCACTTTGGTGATCCCCCAACAGAAAAAGCTAGTCCCTGGTCTAATCAGTGAACACAGGCACACATTCACATACGCATGCCCATGTACATACTCACAGACATACACACATGCACCCATGCACGCATACATGCCCATAGGCATACATACATATGCACACATGCATGTACACACACACACACACACACACACACACCTACACACATGCTCCTCTACAAATGGCTACCCTTGGCACCATCAGCACTATACCTTTCTAGTAGTTCCAATACAAAGCCATAGCACAAAGCAGCAGGTGTGTATTCTGATTTCTAGTCTGAGGACATAAGAATCACAATTCAGGGGCTGGAGAGATGGTTCAGTAGTTAAGAGAACTGTCTGCTCTTCCAGACATCCAGAGTTCAATTCCCAGCAACCAGTGATGGTGTACAACCATTCATAGTGGGATTTGATGCCCTCTTCTGGCTAAATCTTTCAAAAAATAATCACAATTCAAAGCACCTCTCCACTTGGCTTGAACTGGACCACAACATTACTATAAAAGAGAAACCACAGCTTCTAATGTGAAAGCCGCCTACAGTTCTTCATCCTTTTCATCTTCTGTGTTCCTCATCCCATCACAAGCATTTATCAGCTGGATATACCAAAGTGTTTAAGAATTAAATAATGTGCTTAGGATCAAGAAAAGGGGAGGCTTTCTCTGAGTTGTCAACAGAGGTCACCCTGTACCACTCAGACAGATGGACAGGTAGATATACTCACAGATAAATAGATAATGGGAAACACACACATACACACACACACACACACATATATATACACACACATACATATATACATACATACATACACAGATCGTGTAACTTCTTCCTATTGAATGCAGATGTGCAGAAAGTGTTATGCATTACACCTCACACTTCTGTTTGAATTGATTTGGCACTCTCTCTCTCTTAAAAGCAAATACTAAAGTAGAAAACATAAACCAATTAAGTAGCTAAGAACATAATTACAGTTAGTTGCTGTGCATAAAGGTAAATAAATTGCATGTGGACTATTTTTAGCTGATTGTTAAAATAATAATTACCAAGGTGATATTTACTATTTGGTTTTACTGCTAATGGTTTTTTTTTTCCTGTAGAAGGATACAATTTAAAAGTTGATGCTTTGCCTGTTTCAACAGACATCTATGAACACCTGGGCTAGACATCGTCATAGACAGCATAAGAAAATATGGGACACTCTTTCCATGAGTGTTCCATAAAAGTTCAGGGCTACATAGAGACACAATGCAATACACCTGCCAACCATTCACATGGGTGACTTTAGCCCTCACTATGGCCATAGTGCCCTCTTTAGACAAAGAGAACGGCAAAGCGACACTACCACTACTTGCATTCCATCTGTCAATTCACTCACCTCTGATGATACAAATGAAACTCTCATGGCTCTTACATGCAAAGGATGTTCTAACTATTTAATACATGATAAAATATTCTAGTGAATGATAATGAGCTGCCTTGAAAATTCATGGTTCACTATGGGAAGAAAAACAGGTAAGCTAACTGTGAACCTTCAATCATTCCTCTGCTCCTCCAAATCCACTCTCACAGTTTCCTCCCCAACTCTGCAACAGAACACATGCTGCACCCTCTCTTCCTTTCCCTGTGCATCTCCAGGGCATCCCACAAACCTTTCCCATCTTCCATTCCATTCATGGCTTTATCCCAGCCCACCAACTCCTCCAATGGCAACCTCCAGCTCTACAACAGAAGACCTGCTCCAGCCTCCCTTCCCACTCTGTCCCCATCTGCCTACATCCTTCCAAGTCCCATTCCCCCAGTCTCATCACCAGGACTTCAGCAGTCCTTCTGCTGTGGCTCTTCTCATGCTGTGCCCTATTCCCTTAGTGTCAACTAAGAAGATTATTGTAAAAACACCCTGTTTTCCTTCCTTTTGTGAATGCCTCACCCCCTGTCAGCCCATCCCCATTCCTAAGTGTCAGATCCTAATATGTAGAAACACATTGATCTGTAACCTGCAGTGCCCATACATAACAGACCCAGAAGAATTCCTACCTGGCAACACACAGACATCATGCTCTTCTTCTAAGAATGACAGAGGAAACAGAAACCAAGGAACAAAACATCCACACAAGGAGACAAGGCCATGTGTTAGTACTTAGAATTACAATCTTCCCAATTCCATATGCCTAGACTCTAGTCTAGTGTGAAAACATAATCAGTAACAGCATGGACAGTATGCCTCCACCAGAGCCCAGCAACCCTTCTGTAATCAGCCCTGAGTATTGCAACATGATTGAAGGACAAAACAAAGTGCATAAAACAGCCTTTTTTATTATGAGAGTATCCTTCAAAGAAATTTATGAAAGCACAAACTATGGGAGGAACTGAATAAAACCTTTTAAGGCCTGAAAGTAGAACTAGAATCAATAAACTAAGTCAATAGAAAACCCAACCTGAGAAAAATCTGGACATGGAAAATTTAGGAACTTGAACAGGAACCACAGAGGCAAACTTCAACAAGAGAATACAAAAAAGAGTCTCATGCACTGAAGACAATATAAAAAAGAAATGGATACATCAGTCAAAAAATGTTGAAACAACAAAATTCTAGAACTCTGGGACACTATGAAACAACCAAATCTAAGAAGAATATGAATAGAGGAAGGAGAAAAATCCAGGTTAAAAAAGGAGAAATATTTTTTTTTAAATCACAGAGGAAAATTTCCTTAACCTAGAGAAGGAGATGTCTACCAATGTACAAGAAACATACAGAACACTAAATAGATTGGATCAGAAAATAATGTCCTTTTGTCACATAATAATTAAAACACTAAATGTACAGAACAAAAAATTGTTAAAAGTCATAAGGAAAAAAGACCAAGTAACATATCAAGGCAGACCTACTAGAATTACACCAGAATTCTCAATGGAGACTCTGAAAGACAAAAGGGCCCGGGCTCATGTGCTGCAGACTCTAAGAGACCACAAATTCTAAACCAGCCTGCTATACCCAGAGAAACTTTCAAACACCATAGATGATGAAAATAAGTCTTTCCATAATAAAAACCCAATTTAAGCAATATATATCTACAAATACAGCCCTATAAAAGTTTCCTAGAAGGAAAACTCCAACCCAAGGAGGTTAACTACACCCAAGGAAAAACAGAGCATAAACAATACAAGGGGAGAAAAATCAAAAGAGGGGAAATAAATAATCATACACCAGCAAAATCAAAAGAAGAGAAGTGCACATACACAGACACATACACACACAAACACACACATACACACCACCCCCGCCACTAACAACTACAAAATAACAGAAATCAACAATCAGTAGTCATTGATCCCTCTCAACATCAATGGTCTCAATTCCCCAATAAAAAGCCACAGACTAAAACAATGGATAGAAAAAAACAAGATCCATCATTCGGCTGCATCCAAGAAACACTTTACCATCAAGGATAAACATCACCTCAGAGAAAAAAATGGAAAAGGTATTCCAAGAAAACAAACCTAAAAATTCAATTGTAGCTATTGTATTAGCTGACAGGAGAGACTTTAAACCAAAACTAATGAGAAGAAATATGTAAAGACATTACATACCCATCTAAGGAAAAATCCACCAAGAGTATACTGCAGTTCTTAATATCTGTGCCCAAAACAGGAAAGCACACAAGATTGTAAAATAACATTATTTCAGTTTAACTGACATAGCGATCCTCCCACATGGATAGTGGTAGGCTTTAGTGCCCACTCTTACCAATAGACAAGTCACACAAACAAAACTAAACAGAGAAATCCTGTAGCTAACAGATGTTATGAACCAAATGGTCCTAACAGATATTTACAGAGCATCTCACTCAAATACAAAAGAATTTATGTTTTTCTCAGCAATGCCTGGAAATGTCTCCAAAATTGAACACAAAACTCAGTCACAAAACAAACCTCAACAGTTACAAGAAAATTAAAGAACACCTTGTATCCTATCTAATCACCATCTCTGATTAAAACTAGATACTAACAACACAGAAACTACGGAAATCTTACAAACACATGTAAACTGAACAAGTCACTATGTAATGAAAAATGTGACAAGACCAAAATTCAGAAAGAACATAAGGACTTTCTAGAATTGAATAAAAATGAATATATAGCATACACAGACTTATGGGATGCAATGATGGCAGTTCTAAGAGGCAAGTTTATAGCACTAAGTGCCTACATAAGTAAGGTGGATACATCTCATAATAACAGCTTAATAGCATGCCTGAAATTTCTAGACTAAGAAGAAGAAGCTACACCAAAAAAGTAGATGATTAGGAATAATAACCTTTGCGCTAAAATCAATAAAATAAAAATAAATAAACAAGAAACCAAAAACAGTAGAAAGAATCAATGAAACAGAGAGGTGGTTCTTTGACAAAGTCAGTAAGATTGACCAACGCTTATTAAAACTGTCTAAAAAGCAGAAAGAGAATAAAGAAACTAAAAGAATTAGAAAAACATCGGTTTTGGAGCATAATAACACCAAAGAAATCCAGAGAATATTAAGGACATACTTTAAAAACCTATACTCCACATAATTGGAATCCAAAATTGGAATCTAAAATAAATAGATAATTTTCTCAATACATACCACTTAAATTGTTAAAACAAGATCAGATTAGCAATCTTAAGAGACCTATAACCAACTCAATCCCAAAGTAAATAAAATCACTCAGTAAAATTCTCCTAATCCCCCCAAGCATGTCATATGGTTTCATCTACTAGACTTTCAAAGAATAGTTAATGTCAACATTCATTAAATTATTCCACAAAGTAGAAACAGAAGAAACTTTGAACAGTTCATTGTATTTGGCCACAATTACCCTGACACCCAAACCATATAAAGACCCAACGAAGAAAGAGAATTGGAGACAAATTTTTTTTAAGAACATAGATAAAAATTTTTTCAAATAAACTACTTATAAACTGAATCCAAGAGCACATCAAAAAGATCATTCACTATCATGTAGGCTTCATCCCAGATATGTAGAGATGGTTTAATATAAGTATGGCACCATATGAACAAACTGAAAGAAAAAACATATGATCATATCATTAAATGCAGAAGAGACCTTTGACAAATTCCAACAGCCCTTCATGATTAAAGTTCCAGAGAGATTACAGATACAAGAGACATACTGAAAGTAATTCCACTAGAATCAAGGACAAGACAAGGCTGTCCACTCTCTCCACACATATTCAATGTAATACTTAAAATCTTAGAGCAATCGATCAACTGGAAGAGATCAAGGGAATAAAAATTAGAAAAGAAGCAGTCAAAGTATCTTTATTTGCAAATGATAAGATAGTACACATAAAAGATTCATCAGGAAATTTCTACATCTGATTAACACTTTCAGCAAAGTAGCTGGATACAAGAGTAACCAACCAAACAAACAAACAAATGACAACAGTAGAGCTACTGCATACAAATGACAGATGAATTGAGAAAGAAATCAGGGAAACAACATATTTCACAATAGCCTCAAATAATGTAAAATATCTTGGAGTAACTATAACCAAGCAAGTTAAAGACTTGTATAATAAAAACATCAAGTCAGTGAAAAAGGAAATTATAAAATAAATCAAAAGATAAAAATATCTCCCATATGAGTGGATCAGTAGGATTAATACAGTAAAAGATGGCCATCTCTCCAAAAGCAATCTACAGATTCAATGTAATCCCCATCAAAATTCCAACACAATTCCTCACATATCACTAATGAAACATTCCCAGTTTCATATGAAAACACACACAAATAAATAAATAAAACAAAAACAAGGATATTTAAAACAATCTAGAATAATATAAAATCTGATAGAGGTATCACTATCCCTGATTTTAATTCCTACTACAGAGCTATAGTAATATAAACATCATCGCACTGAAACAAACACAGACATGTTGAACAATGGAATCAAACAAAGACTCAGACAAATTGGCACACTTATGGATACTCAATCTTTAAAATACAGAAGTCAGAAATACACACTCTAAAAAAAACAGCATCTTCTACAAATGGTGTTGGTCAAGTTGCATGTCTGCATGTAAGTAAACCCACACTTATCACCATGCATAAAATTCAAATCGGGATGGATCAAAGACCTCAACATGGGGGCTGGAGAAATAAACCAGTTCTTAAGAGCACGGACTACTCTTCCAGAGTACCCGGGTTCAATTCCCAGCACTCACATGACAGCTCAAAACTGTTTGTAACTTCAAGATTTGAAACTCTCACACAGACTTACATGCAGGAAAAACATAAATGCACCTTAAATAAAAAATATCTTAAAAACATCAACATAAAGCCATATGCATTAAACCTGATATCAGAGAAATCAAGAAACAGCCTTGAACTCATTGGCACAGGAAACAGGAACTAAGATCAACAATTAATAAATGGGACCTCATAAAACTGAGAAGCCTTCTGAATGGTAAAGGAAAACATCATTTGGATAAAGTGGAAGCCTACAGAATGCTAAAAAAATACAAAAAAGTTACCAATTCCACATCCAATAGAGGACTAATATCCAAAATATGTAAAGATCTGAGGAAACTAAATAGCAAGGAAATAAATAACCCAATTTAGAAATTGGGTTCAAAATGAAACAAAGAATTCTCAGTAGAGGAAACTCAAATGGCTGAAAGACACTTAAAGAAATGTTCAACATCCTTAGCTATCAGAAAAATGAATGTCAAAACTACCTTGAGGTTTAATTTTATACCCATCAGAATGGCTAAGAGCAATAAAACCAGTGACAGGTCATGCTGAGAAAGATGTGGAGTAAGGGGAATACTCATCCATTGATGATTGGGAGTGCAAACTTGTATATCTACCATCAAAATCAGTGGTCCGCAAGAAGCTGGGCGTCCAACTAACTCAAAGGCCAGTTATACCACTCTTGAGCATATACTCAAAGGATGCTTCTTCCTACCACAGAAACATTTGCTCAACCATGTTCATTGCTGCCAGAAATTGAAAACTACCTAGATGCCCCTAAAAAGAAGAATGGATAAAGAAAATATGGTACATTTACATAATGGAGTATTACTCAACCATCAAAAATAAACAAATCATGAAATTTGCAAGTAAATGGATGAAACTAGAAAAGTCATCCTTGGTGAGGTATCACAGATCCTCAAAGACAAATATGGCATATATTTACTTATATGTGCACATTAGCTGTTAAGTCAATGCTTACCAAGTGATTATGGATAGAACCACAAAGGTTAGTAAAGAGTAATAGACTAGAGGGTACCGATAGAGTTCATCTCATTAGGAAAAGGAAATAGAACAAATATCTATGGATAGATGGGGAAAAGGCTAGAAATGGAGAGTCAAGTGGGGAGCTGAAAGGGGTAATGAGGGATGGAATATAGAGAAAGACAGTTAAAACTAAGGGTGACCTGAGTGGTAGTATTCATATAGTAGAAACCTCCTAAAATATATACATGCACAAAAAGTGACTTAAATAAAATTTACAATAATGGGGGAGACAGAGTCCCAGCTGGGTATCTCTTGTCAACAAATTAAGATTATAGTACAATATTGGGTTATTTCTAATTGAGTTGTTGTCCTATGTCCTACGGGAACCCCCAATGAATCCTGGCTGTTGCTTGGAATATAGTTTGCTCTCCACAAGATGGTGGCAAGACCTCATTGCAGAAGAAACTTACACTGTTCATTGAACATGGCAAAGTCAGGCTGACGCCTACATAGAGCCTTCACCCTTAAATCCTAGCATTGTGGGTACAAGCAGATATGCTACATGATGCCAAAAGAGAAGCATAAATGCCAAGTCATGCACAAATCTTTGATCTATGATGGTCTCCTGCCTGCAAATATATTAGTGAAATGGTGGCAAAAAATTATAGGAATAACCAACCAATATCTGATTTGACTTAAAGTCCACTAGGTGAGATGAAACCCATACCCAACACTGCTTTGGTAATCAAGAACTGGAGATAAGATAGCCCAGGGTCCTGGGGTAAAACTAAATACTATTGGTCACAAAAAAGTATCAAACAAAAAGAAAAACAAGTGTAGGTATTAAATTACTCCTAATGAAATCCTGCCAAACTTTACTAAATCAGTGCTTTGTTCAGCCATCTTTAAAGACTTTTCCTGTAGGGTTAGGTTTTCAAAAACCTTCTTTACTTAGGGTACTTAAATGATTTTTCCTCCCTTCCAACCAGCTGATCATAGGTAGGAGGGAATGAAGGTTAGTAGGGGTGAGCGATGTGGACTTCTTACACATAGTTCCTTGGGGGCAATTGCACTCTTTTTTGATAGACTACCAGCAGTCCAGTCAAACAGCAAACACCAAACAGTAGCAGTAGCATGATCCAGCAGAAACAACAAAACTCTGCCACTGAATCAGTAGGAATCAGTGGACTCAGCCAGAGTGACACAAGAAGTTCTCTGATGCATCTCTCTCTGAAGGGCCAAAAAAATCAAGCGCAGCAAGGTGATGTAAACCATTACTAGGTGTAGCAATGCAAAAGAGTCCTTTTTGCTTGTTGGCTTCTCTTTATATATTATTCTCTGAGTTCACCCAAAGTGGTTTTTGCAAACCATGTCCCTTGCATGAGACAGTTTCCAGCAAAACATCATCCCCAAGATCCCCTGTGTTCCACCCAGTATTTGGCTGTCAGTCTCAGCATCTGTTTCCATCTGCTACTGGGTGGAGCCTCTCTGAGAGCAGCTATGCTAGGCTCCCATCTACATGCATAGCAGAGTATCATTAATAGTGTCATAAGTTGGCTCTGTCTCCCATGGGGTGGGTCTCAGGTTGGGCCAGGCATTGGTTGGACATTCCCTCAATCTCTGCTCTATCTTTATCCCTACACAACTTGTAGGCAGAGCAAATTTAGCATCAATTTTTTTTGTGGATGGGTCAGTGTTCCTATCTCTCCACTAGGAGTCTAGTCTAGTCAGAGGATGACCTCTTCAGTCTCCATCACCCCTGCTACTAGAATCTCAGTTAGAGTCACCCCTATATCCTTTCAGGAGCCCACCCTGTGTAGGTCTCCTGTTTGTCTCAGAGATGCCCCTGCTCATGATTTTCCTTCTCTCTGAAAGTCCTCTGTCCTCCTGTACCCTCTCCTCATGTCCAATCTTCACCCTTAGTTCTCTTCCTGCTCACTCTTGTACCCTGTTCTCACTCTTCAAACATTACACTGTCTATGCTATTTCCCCTTCTAAGTGAGATTTAAGCATCTTCCCTAGGCTCATCCTTGTTATTTATCTTCTTTGATTCTGTAAAGCATGGGTATCCTGTACTATATGGCTAATATCTGCTTATAAGTGAGCACATACCTTGTGTGCCTTTCTGGGCCTGGGTTACCTAACTAAAAATGATATTGTCTAGTTCCATCCATTTGCCTGAAATTTTTATGATTTCATTGTTTTTAATAGCTGAGTTTGTACAAATGTACCACAGTTCCTTTATTTACTCCTTGGTTCAGGGACATCTGGGTAGTTTCCAGTTTCTGGCTATTACAAATAAAGCTTCTATGCACAACATTGAGCAAATACCTTTGTTGTATGGTGGAACCTCCTTTGGGTATACTCCCAGGAGTGGTATAGCTGGGTCTTGAGTTAGAGGTATTTTTAATTTCCTGAGAAAGCACAGTTGATTTCAAAAGAGGTTGTATAAATTTACACTCCCACCACCAATGAAGGAGTGTTCCTCTTTCTCCACATCCTCACCAACATACGCTGTCACTTCAGTTTTTTATCTTAGCCAATCTGACTGGTGTAAGATGAAATCTAAGAGTCATTTTTATTTATGTTTCCTTGATAACTAAGGACATTGAGCATTTCTTTAAGTGTTTCTGGGTCATTCGAGATTCCTCTGTTGGGAATTCTCTGTTTAGCTATGTTCCCCACTTTTTAATTGGATTATTTGGTTTGTTGGTGTTTAATTTCTTGAGTTCTTTATATATTTTGGATATTAACCCTCTATTAAACATAGAATTGGTGAAGATCTTTCCCCAATCTGTAGGCTGCTGTTTTGTTCTATTCATGGTGTCCTTACAGAAGCTTTTCAGTTTCAGGAGGTCCCATTTATTAATTTTTTATCCCATTTATTAAATGTTGATCTTAGTACCTGGGATGTTGGTGTTGTGTCCAGGAAGTTGACTCCTGTGCCAATGAGTTCAAGTCTCTTCTCTATTTTCTTTTTACTAGATTTGATGTATTTGGTTTTATATTGAGGTCTTTGATGCACTTGGACTTGAGTTTTGTGCAGGGTAGTAGATATGCATTTGTATTCTTCTAAATGGAGACATCCAGTTTGTTGAAGATGTTTTCTTTTTTCCATTGTATGGTTTTGGCTTCTTTGTCAAAAATCAAGTGTCTGTAGGTGGACTTATTTCTGGGTCCTTGATTCATTTTTATCATCACCCTGTCTATGTTTATGCTAATATCATGCAGTTTTTATTTCCATTGCTTGGTAGTATAACTTGAAAAAAGGGATGGTGATATGTATAGAAGTTATTTTATTGTGCAGAATTGTTTTTGCTATTCTGGGATTTTTAATTTTTCCATATGAAATTTAGAATAGCTCTTTCAAGGTCTGTAAAGAAATTTGTTGGAATTTTAATGTGAACTGCATTGAGAACCTGTAGATTGCTTTTGGTAAGATGGCCATTTTTACTATGAGCATGGGAGATGATTCTTCTTCTGATATCTTCTTCAATTTCTTTCTCCAGGGACTTGAAACTCTTGTAATAAAGGTCTTTCACTTGCTTGGATAGCATTATACCAAGATATTTTATGTTATTTGTGGCTATTGTGTAGAGTGTTGTTTCCCTAATTTCTTTCTCAGCCTATTTATCATTTGTATAAAAGATGACTACTGATTTTATTTTAGCTAATTTGGTATCCACCCACTTTGCTGAAAATATTCTTCATCTGTAGGAGTTCTCTGGTAGAATTCTTGCGTCCACTTATATATACTATGATATCATCTGCAAATAGTGATACTTTGATTTCTTCCTTTCCAATTGTATCCTCTTGATCTCCTTTTGTTATTTTATTGTACTAGCTAGGGCTTCAAGTACTAAGTTGAGTAGTTATGGAGAGAGTCGACAGCCTTGTCTTGTCCCTGATTTTAGTGGAATTGCTTTAAGTTTCTCTCCATTTAATTTGATGTTGGCTATAGGCTTGCTGTATATTGCCTTTATTTTGTTTAGGTATGTGCCTTTTATCCCTGATCTCTCCAATACTTTTATCATGATGGGATGTTTAATTTTGTCAAAGGCTTTTTCAGCATCTAATGAGATGTTCATGTGTGTTTTTTCTTTCAGTTTGTTTATATGATGAATCACATTGATGAGTTTTCACATATTGAACCATCCATGCATCCCAGGGATGAAGCCTACTTGGTCATGGCAGATGATGGTTTTACATGTTATTGGATTCCTTTTTGAATATTTTACTGAGTATTTTTGCACCAATCTTCATGAGGGATATTGATCTGAAAGTTTCTTTATTGGTTGAGTCTTTGTGTGGCTTAGGTATCAGGGTGACTGTAACTTCACAGAATTAGTTTTGCAATGTTCCTTCAGTTTCTATTTTGTGGAATAGTTGAGGAGTATTGGTATTAGCTCTTCTTTGAAAATCTGGTGGAATTCTGTGCTGAAACTATCTGGCCCCAGGCTTTTTTTTTTTTTTTTTTTTTTTTTTTTTTTTTGAGACTTTTAATGGCTGCTTCTATTCCCTTAGCAGTTATAGGACTATTTAGATTGTAAACCTGTTCTTGATTTAACTTTGGTTCATGATCTCTATGAAGAAAATCATCTATTTCATTTAGATTTTCCAGTCTTGTGGATTATATACTTTTGAAGTAAGACCTGATAATGCTTTGGATTTTGTCAGTGGCTGTTGTTATGTCCCCTTTTCATTTCAGATATTATTAATTAGGACATTATCTCCCTGCCTATTAGTTAGTTTGGCTAACGGTTTGCCTATCTTGCTGATTTTCTAAAATAACCAGCTTTTAGTTTTGTTTATTCCTTTTATTGTTCTCTTTGCTTATAAATTATTTATTTCAAACCTCATTATGTAGTTTGGTTTGGTTTGGTTTAGTTTGGTTTGGTTTTTTGAGACAGGGTTTCTCTGTGTAGCCTTGGCTGTCCTGGACTCGCTTTGTAGACCAGGCTGGCCTTGAACTCACAGAGATCTACCTGCCTCTGCCTCATGAGTGCTGGGATTAAAGGCATGTGCCACCGCTCCAGGCTATGGTATTTTTTAAATGATTTCTTTATTTATTATGTATACAGTGTTCTTCCTGCATATAACACCTGCACACAAGAAGAGGGCACCAGATCACATTACATATGTTTGTGAGGTACCATGTGGTTACTGAGAATTGAACTCAGGAGCTTTGGAAGATCAGCCAATGCTCTTAACCTCTAAGCCATCTCACTAGTCCCCTCATTATGGTATTTTAAGCATAAATTTTCTGTCATCATCCTACCAATAACTTCTTCCTCTCCCTGGTCCTCCTACCTTGCTTTTCCACCCCAATAGTTCCTTTCGACTTTAATATTATATGTGTCTTAGTGCCCTTCCCCACTTCCTCAACACCTTTTTTCTTCTAATAGTCCTTTTTCTAGTTTCTTGATTTATACTTAACACACACACACACACAGACTCACAGCCACACACACACTCTCATGTGCATGTATACACCTTGAGAGCTAGTATTCACATGTGAAAGAGAATATATGACATATCCCCTCCAGTCTTGAAAGCCACTCCAGAAATATTTGTATGTTCCTGTTTATTGCTACTTTATTCACAACAACAACAGAATAAATCATTCTAGATACGAATCAACAAATCAATGAACCATATAAAGGTGCCACAAGTACACAGTATACTTTTATTCAGCCACGAGAAAATGAAACTTTGAGATTTGCAGGAAAAAGGATGGATCTGAAAATTGGCATGAGATAACTTAAGTCTCAGAAAGAGAACTTTTAAATTGTGATAATTTAAGAAAATTTTCAATACAAAAATTCACCCAATCTTATCAGGAAAACTATATTTATATATCACAATAAATAATGCATTCCTACTTAATAGAACATGATTCCAAAATGTTTGATTCTTTCAATAATTACGTCATGGAATGTAAATATAATGCAGTATTATGTAATATTTTTATTGATAGCTGGAGAATCAGTAAGATTTGTTTTGCAGGGAAGTGTACAATTTTTTTCAATTCCTCAATTTAAGGATTTATTAATATTTTTGTTGATATAACAAAGGCCTAAAATTACAAAGGCCTAAAAACAAGATTTATGTCTATCTAGTGAATATGTGTATTGTGATCACTTAGTCTTCCAGCTAACTAGTTCTCTAATTTGCTTTATTTGTTCTATTATGGATCCTAAGGCATTCTGCCTTAGGAAATGATAGATGAGACAATAAATGTGCCCCAGGTGTGGTGCTGTGGGCCAGCTGCAGAAATCTGGCGTTTATAAGCCAAGCAGAAGGAAGCTCATCTTTGTGGACATGTCCCTGAGGGAACACTGACACTGAGACAGCATCCCTCTCCTCTGCCTCTCTCTTCCTTTGCTTCATGAGCTGAGTGGCTTTTGTCCCATACCTTTCACGGTGATGTAGCTTTCACCACAGGCCTAAAACCAAGCGGTCCATGACCTGATAATTTGAGCCAAATCAACCTTTCCTCTTTAAGATAATTTTCATGGTTATTTTGTTACAGTAGCAAAAACTTAACCATATGCAGACTTGGAACATTTTTCTTAAAATTTTATTTTGAAATAATGGTATGTGCATATGCTGTTGTAATAAATAACACAAAGATAGCTCTCATATCCATGTCCTCCTGATGGGAATATTATGTAAGTTAAATTGTAACATCAAGACCAGCATATTGACATTTGCAGAATCCGAGGCAATGCATCATTGCCACCACTACAAAAATGCCCCATATTGCAGAACATCCTACTCAGTTTTCTTATTCCTCTATACTACTCTCAACACCTGAAAATAAAAGTGTTTCACATTTTTATGACTTTGCCACTATTACATAAATGGACTCATGTAACTTTTGCTTTTTCATTCATATAATTACTTGGGGATTCTCCTGTATTGTTGTATATATCAATATTGCATATTTTATTTAAAATATTACATTATCTATGTACACTATTTACCATTTACAAGTAATTATCCTATTACAACGTTTCATAATTTGGTTATCAGAAGCTAAGCTGCCATATACAATAGAGATATATGTACCTCAGTATTAATTTTGGTACTGCTACTTACAACAGCCAGCTTATGAATTTAACACAAGTATCCATAAGTAAATGAATGCATTAAAAATGTGGTATATAGACATGGCGGGACCTTACATGACTACAAAAGAAGTTTCCACATGAAGCTAAAAAGTCAGATTTAGAAACATAGGTTTTTGTTTTCATATTTGGATCTAAATTTGCCAGGGATGGAGAGCAAAAGAGAAGATGTGGGGCCGAAACACGACATAAAACTAATAAAGGTGAACTAACTAGAATAGGTATGAGAGAGTAATGGGTAAATATGGTCAGGGAACACATTACAGTTACATGAAAATGTCACCATAAGACTCATCACTTGTACAAGGAGCATAAACCAATGAACGTGTATTAAAATTGCTTTAAATTTTTATGTGTTTTGCATATGCTTATATACAAGCACCACCTGGGTGCGTGGTGTCAGCCAATAGAGGGTGTCAGATCCCCTGGGACTAAAGTCACAGATGGTTATGAGCTGCCAAATGGAAGCTGAAACAGAACACACACCCTCTGCAGTAGTAACAAGCACTGTTAACTTCTAAGCCATCTCTGCCACACCCTAACAAATGTAATTTTTGAAGAAACAAAGCTGCCAAACTATTCTCCATACAGTTGCACAACATTTCATTCTATCAGGCAGTTCCTGTGTTCCTGTCGCTGCACATTTTCACGCAGTCTGACTTTAACAGCTTCAGCCCGTGTGCAGTGGGCTTGTCTGGCCCTGCACCTACGATGTTTTGTCACCTATATATGTTGCCTCACAGAGGACATTTATTCAATTACTCTTATCTATTTTTTCTTTTTTTGTATTTACTTTTAACATATGTGTATACATGCAGGGTGGGGTGAGTTGTGAACTACCTGATGTGGGTGTTGGACCTGAGCCTCCACAACACAGTGTGTACTCTTAACAGCTGAGCCATCTTTCCCCAGTTGCCCCACCTCGTCATCTCTTTGGGTGCGGTCTAATATATCCCAAGCTGGGTTTGAATTCAACACTTCACCAAGGACTACTTTGAACTGATCCTTCTGCATCCTCTTCCTGTGTGCTGGGGTTTAATTTGTGTATCACTGTGCCCAGTTTACGCTGTTCTCTTGATCAAGCACAGGGTCTGTTCCCTTGGGGAAAACACTCTACTAAGTAAGCTTTATCCTCAGGTTAGCTACTATTTCTTTTAGGTTACCTACTTTTTAATTGAGTGTTTGTCATCTGATCACAGTTTCAATATAAGAATTGTTTATATAGAGGACATGTTACAACACGTCCTCTATCGGAAGCTTCTTACAGCAGCTGTCTATTTCGAGGCAGGCAATGCAGAAGTCCATAATTGGCCAGAGGGCTGAGAATAAGCAATGGGGGAGTACTTAGCACTAGGTGAGCTGTAGAGCTGTGAGAAGTAACTCTGTGCTCCTTCGGCGTGTCCCAGACTCAAGTGTTACAGAAGGCCAAGACTGAGCAAGTCAGCACTGATCCTGTGTCCTGAAGAGGGCAGCACTCAGAAGAAAGAGAAAACAAGACTCTTCCTCTGCGCTCTTTCTTATCCCTGGCACATGTATGCATTTGTTTCCTTGATTTGCAAAAAGTATTCCAGCAACATTTTAAGATGAAAGAACAAAGAAATGTGTGTGCTTAAACAAAATTATATCTTTTCTTTACTGGGATGTTTACCGTATTATTTATTGGATAAAATATTCCTATGTATAAATATTGATCAAAGTCTAAACTAAATGCATCTGGTTTATTCCTTTAAAACCAAGATGAACTGTGTTCCAAATACTTATTTCTTTTATTTACATTTTAATGCTTTTATTTTGAAACAATTTCCCATTTATAGAAAAACTATCTGAAGAACGCAGAGTTCTTCACCTCAGCCCTTCCCCAGCACCATCCCCCATGGCAGGAGTACTTGGGGCTAGAGCCATATTCCATACTTAGTCACCATGTATTTCAGACTGAAGACTTCTTCACCTGAATGCCTTGATAGTTTTTGAAGACTCACAGAAATTCATAGTATAAACTCTGCCCCATTAGGTTTAATACCTATCTTTGAATTATTTTATTAGTTATACATAATAGAAACTGGTGCAGAAACAATACTGAATGAATCAGTCTCATCCTCTCTCTATTTCTGTCTGTCTGTCTGTCTGTCTGTCTGTCTGTCTGTCTCTCTCTCTCTCTTTCTCTCTCTCTCTCTCTCTCTCTCTCTCTCTCTCTCTCTCTCTCTCTCTCACACACACACACACACACACACACACACACACTCCCTCTCTCTGTCCCCAACAAATGTCACTCATTAGAAAAATCTGGTACAATGACTTACTGTTTTTTTTATGTTTCTTTATGAGTTTGTGAGTGCACCTGTGTGTGTGTGTGTGCACGTGCATGCAACAGTGCACATGTGAAGGTCTGTGATAACTTATGGGAACTGGTTTTCTCCATCTCCACATGAGTCTAAGAAACCCAAATCTGACTGACAGGATTGTTAGCAAGCACCTTAACCTATTGATTAGCAGTTGTTAGATTCTCCCTGGCTCCCTGAGCCAAAAGACTGCTGGTAACAGCCAGTATGAGGATCCTTATTTACATACTCACTGCCATTTTGATTATTCCATGGTTTCCTGAAGAAAATTACACAATGATCACAGCTGATGGCTTCAGTTCCGGAATGTACAATCTCGGATAGGAAAGTTTTATTTTGTTGCAGATTTTTGGCTATCCAAGCCTTGATGAACATTAGAAAGCTCTTCAACCTTTTCTACTTAGGACAGAGGGGCTGGTGCTATGGAGGCAAGGCTGTGATTGTGCAAACCCAAACCTCCACTTGTGTGTGAAATACACTGTGAATAGTGCAAACACAAACCTTTATATCCATGCACAATATGCTGCGATTGGTTCTAACAACCTTCTCCAACTAGATGAGTATGCTTCCCAGGCTTAGAGAGTAAGTTGGGAGATACCTCCTGCACTGACTCCTGTGTTACAGTAACAATGTCCTTGTAGGGAGGCCCAGTGGCACACAGAGGAAGGGGAAGCAGGCTATCCAGATGAGACCTGATATGCTGTGACCATATGGTGGGGGAGGAGGACTCCTTCTGTCTGAGGTCTAGGGGAGGGGAATAGGGCAAAAGAGGGAGGGAGAGTGGGAACGGGAAGATACAAGCAAGAGGATAACATTCAGGATGTAATCTGAATAAGTTATAATAAATTTTTTAAAAAGGTTTCCTTGCAAATGCTCTTCCCTTGCCTACTTTTAGTAGTTTTTGGTGGGCTGGTAACACAAAAGCACAACAGCAGAGATGCCAGAGGTACTGGCATGGCAGAAGCACCAATTGTGGAACCATAGACAGGCTGTGCTACAAAAGTAGGAAGGCAGCATTCGTCATCACATTTTTTAAAAAGCAGCAAAGTGTGGTATTGCTAATGGCCTGTTTGCAAAACAGACACATTCTGTGCCTAAGAGCACCCTGGCCATTGGCACACTAAGGACAGAGAGAAATGATCCGTACAGCAGATGTTTCCATCTCATGGATATGGGAATGTGCAATGTCCAAGGAAGTAAAGCTTCTTCTGTTTCTACATAGTTTTCTGTCTGTAATCCCTTGTCTTTGTTCTCTCTGGAGATCTGTGAAGCAAAGCATTCTAGTTTATCATAAACATGGTTTAATTATTGTAAATCTTATTATGTAGTTATGGTATTAAGTATTAAGAGATGACGTGACTTGGAAAGTACAGTGCACCATCTCACAACACAGGTATGGGCATTATTTTTAATTTTTAAAATATTTTCATACAATATATCTTGATCATATTCCTTCTGCCCACACACTCCTCCCAGGTCTTTCCCTCCTCCCTACACTTTGTTTTCATTTTCATTTTTTATTTTGTTTTGCCTTGTTTTGTTTGGGAGGAGTTAGTTGGTTGGTTGAGAGAGAGCAGGAACACAAGATTGCATAGACCACTAAGTGCAATGGCCACTAATATAGACTCAGCACTGGAGAAAGTCTGGATTCTTAGAGCTTCTTGTGTGCTCTTGTGTCTCCAGCCTCTCCCGCTGAAAGTTCACATTGTCAGCTCTAAGCCTTCCTTCATGGACTGAGCCCCACTATCCACAGCAGAGTAGTCTGCTGCCTGAGTTGAAAAAGCAGGAAGTGGCCTCATTGCTTGACAGCTAAAGAGAAGAACACTAAGCACTTTGAGGCAGTGCCCAGTGTAGGAACAAGGAGGAAGGAAGGAAATAGAAAAGCTAGGAAACTGAGGCTGAAGGTAGACAGATGCTGTGAGGAGGCAAAGAAATGGCAGGTCCTGGCCACTAGCAAGTGTTCCAGACAATTGTAAAATCTTTAGCTCCGATGGGCTTAGCCACCACAGGCCTTAGAGTTGTAACAGCGGTCACTGCCCAAGGCCAGCCCTTGAGGAGGTTCTCCTTCCCTACCCATGAGTTCAATCCACATGGTGCACAGACCCTGCCAGCATCTGATGAAACTGGTGTGTGCCAGGCTTCTCTACTGGAGGGTTGCCTTCTCATTTATTATTCTAAGTACTTTGGGAGATAAATCCTAGGGACTATGTAACATCTCATCATTCATCCAACTTGCACTCATGAGTTGCAACACTGATTACTTTTTCTTGCCTGGATTATGAAGAAGTGATTTTTCTCAGTCTAGTATCCTATCCCTTCAAATGTTACTGACTGGCGTCCCACTGGTTGGTTAGCCTTTCTCTTCTTCCGAGAATCAAACACATTCTGTATTTCACTGAATCTTAGTGGAATAAAATATTCCATTTTATCCTGTAAGATAAACTGTTAGTTTGATTCCATATTTTGATCTTCAGCTGACTCCGTCTTAGGAGCCTCCTCAAACTGGTGTCTCTGTCTTTGTGAGGGCCACATCACTCTTTTAACATTGGATGGAAGATGCCCTGAAGTCTTATACAAATCTGAGACCAGCCGTCCCTTTGGCGATATCTAATTCTCTTCTTCTCCTTTTTTATTAATTTATTCATATTACATCTCAATGGTTATCCCATCCCTTGTATCCTCCCATTCCTCCCTCCCTCCCACTTTCCCCTATTCCTGCCCGCTATGACTGTGACTGAGGGGGAACTCCTCCCCCTGTGTATGCTCATAGGGTATCAAGTCTCTTCTTGGTAACCTGTTATCCTTCCGCTGAGTGCCATCAGGCCTACCCATCCAGGGGACGTGGTCAAACTCTGATATTTAGTTCTTCTAATGGGAAGATATGTAGACACCACAGGCTGGATACCAAGTGTGTTCATTGCTACTTGGGTGTTGCTATTTCTAGCTTCTCCCAGCAAATGGAGGAAGGATATAAATGGGGTGCAGACACCTTAGCATAAGGGAAATCTACATTTGTTATTGAAAGACATGAAATTACATGGTCTCTGCAATTCAGTTCTAATCCAAGCTTTTCTCCACTTTTAATCAGTGATCACTATCTTCATCATTGGCAAAACTGCATTCAATAAATGCAATTATTTTCTCAACACCCTACATTACCTAATATATAAAACATATGCTGGTCTTTCTAAGAGGTTGTTCCTCCCAGCACCCTGAATCTTGTCCACATAGCCCCAAGGCCACCTGGCACACTTAGCTGTGCTCATTGCATAACTCTGCCTAATAGTTGTTTAGTTTAAATATTAAGGAAAGAAGAAAAGAGATCCACATTATTTTCAAAGCCTTATATTTCCATTGGTCACAGTATTTTAGAAGAGGCTTTGAAACACTGAAACACTGCTTCTTCAAATATGTTGGCATCACTTTTTATGTTTCTATGCATTATTTTTAAAATTATATGATGAGTTATTTATAGTTTAGTTGGCTTAGTGATATTTGGTTTGTTTCATTTCTTTTGTTGGTAAAAAGAGTCCTTAGGACTGAGTCCAGGTCTTGGCTATAAAAGGCATGTGCTTGCCCACTGTACTACATCCCCAGCACTATTTCATTTTGGAGTCACTTTATTTCCTTATTAACTATTTGAAAATAACATATAACAAGGTAGAGATGAAAAATGAATGCCCTGTAATCTAAAGCATGTCAGATACATTTTTAAAGATTGTTTTGAAGTAAATCAATAAAAATGTATTAACTTTGACTCTAGGAAACTTGATTAAAATGGACGTCTTTCCTCATCTATGGCTCTCTTAACTGTTCCAGGATTATAAGGTCAACATAAGTTTAGAAACAAGAAAAGTTCTTATAACTTCAAGAACTTGGGGGGAAGTCTCTGACAAGAATTACTTGAAAATGTATTGGCTTATCATTAACTTGAGGACTTTGTGAGTACCAAGCTGGTATTTTTATTACTTCTCCCCTGGAAGCATTTTGCTAAAATTACAATTTTTACATTAATCTTTCAGAATAAGGTAGGCATGGAGCTTAGCTCTTGAGTTTAGCAAAAGTGGCTAGTATCCTTCTGGATCTTACAGAGACACCTGTCAATCACAGCCTTTACCATGTGTGCTCCCTCCACATCCAGGAAAGCTCCCTAATGACATCAAGGGATTCTTTTCAGACTATAACTGATATGAACAAAGGAAAGCCATAGAACTTGGGAATTATGGAAGCACAGTGGAGTTTAAGCTTCCAGATGTGTAGGTACCAGAAATGAGCAAGTGACACCACAGCATAACATACAACGATAGGTACAGGGACACTCCAGATCTGACCATGAGTCCACCTCACCCTATGTACAGCAATCAGTTCATACAATTTTATGAGTGAGTAGTAGGACACTGAACTATAAACATGATAGGAAAGTGCCTCTGCTCTACTTATAGAGAGTTAAACCACACTTGAAAATACAAGTGTCCTCACTTTTCTGCTTTGCACTGGTTCAGGATGTCACACTTTTGTGTGAGGCCAGAACCAATGTACATGGCCATCATGAGGATCTTTCCAACCAGTAGCCAGGAAATAATTGTTCTGCATATTTAATGGAAATGGAGGAAACTAAAAATTGCATACTTCTTGGTACGGAAAACGAGGAATTTTGATGACCCACACCACAGAATCTCTTGAGAACTAAGTCGAATGGTTTCTCTCAGAGACTTTAATTCCGTAAGCAGGTATAAGCCACACAATTCAAGTGCTCAATTTTTTTAATGCTATTAACTTTCTGGCCTTAGGGTTTGATACAACTTCTGTTTCCATTCCACACACTTTGAATATGTTATTCCTCTTTGGTGAAACATGAACCATTTTACACCCTGCCATTTAAATAAGAACTTAGATGTAAATTTTAAAGTGAGCCAAGCCATAGTTCTGCCATACCTCAGCTCTGTGAAACATCAATACCCAGGCTGTGCTCGCCCTACCTGCCTCTAATAAGTCAAAGGGAAACTGAAGTTATTACACGCTACATAAACTTCAGAGTTTGTGGAATGCAAGTCATTTTCATCTTACGAGTATTCATAATCTTTTAAAATATCATCACCCAGGACTCTTATGCAATGATTTTTAGGCATGGTTTTATAATGTTTTAAACTATTTTTAGGCTTGTTAAAAGGTAATTTCAATATTTGCTCTTTGTTCACTTGAAATCAAAGTTATTTCCAACTTATTTGGGAAGTGATGTTTATAGCACTTCTTAAGTAGCACAAATCAATATATTAATGATAGGGCCAGTAACTAAGATACAGACTATGAACAGAAATTGAGTAAATACATTTTACAGATTAAAAAAATTAAGCTTGGCATAATGAGGCATGCCTTTAATTCCAGGATTCGGGAGGCAGGAGACAGGTGGATCTCTGTGTGTGCCTAACCTGTTCTGCACAAACAGTTCTAGCCAGGGCATCCAGGGCCACACAGTCTTTTAAAAATTCCAGAAAATTCAGTCATATTTCAATGCTAGGAAGGAGGTTATCTTTCTTATTCACTGGTCTTTTAAAAACTTTAATAAGCTCCGTTTAAAGTGTTTCACTATAAAAAGGAGTCTTCTCCAGACCTTCCTAATATACAAAGTTCCCAGTGGGGTGCACTCTCAAGTAGTTCACGTTTCCACAAGAGAAGAAGCCTGTATCACTAACACTCGGTCCTCCATATAACACAGTGTGGGTGCTAAACATGGACGATGCCCATTTTAATTTGTGGTTTCCCCCCCCCCAAAAAAGAATTTTTAGCTTGCATTATCATTTCTAAAAATGTGGCCCAGTCATGGTAGCAATCTATTGGACCTTTCTTGTCCGTCTGGATCCCAGGGGCCTCCAGTGAGCTTCCAAGTCAGTTCTGAGAATCACCGAGCCACAGGAATTTCACATCACCAACATCCATCTCCATAGCGGCACTGTTTTTTTAATTTTGGTTTGGTTGGCTAGTTTTGAGTTTGTTGTCTTTGTGATTTGTATCTCTCTTTAGCCCAGACTATCTTTGAATTCCCTGTGTAGCTCAGACTGGCCTGGAGACCACGGTGAGCATCTTACCACAGCCCTACAAGTGTCATCATGATGGGTGTGGCCTGTCACATCTTACTTCTGCGCTGACTCTAACTTAAGGAGAAAAAGATTACAATTTGGTGTTGAGTTCCCAACTGTGTAAAATTGGCTCATTGAACTCTCTGAGCCAAGCTCTATCACAATCATTGCCTGAGGCTCTGCACCAGTGCTGCTCTTAGCAGATGAGAACTTATCTCTTCTCTCTCTCTCTCTCTCTTCTCTCTCTCTCTCTCTCTCTCTCTCTCTCTCTCTCTCTCTCTCTCTCTCTCTCTCTCTCTCTCTCCCTTCAGTTATGGAAAGTACACACCAAGTCTTAAAAATTAACTGCTCACCACTTCAAGGCAAGCTAATGGTGATATTATGTAATGCGTGTTCAGGAAAATCAAAGCATGTGGTTGGGTTTGGGTGAGGAGATCCAAAGCACTCAGGAAACAGTGGCCTTCCCTTCCTTCAAACTCTTCAGTGGGGGATTAGCTGCTGAGCGTTGAAGAGGAGGAGGCAGCTGATAAATATCGAGTTGAGCCTATTTCCTAATCATGTGGAAAGTTCATTCCATTATTGTCACCTGGAAAGAATGGTGAGGTTTTTAAAATAAGCTCAGTGAGGAGGGTACCTATTAAAAGCAATTCGCTTATTTTGCTGTGGCTAATCGTGCTTTATGTTCCAGGATGGCAGCCAACAAATACAGTCTAAAATGTATTCATTTTGTCATTTTGATGCAATTCCTGTACTATTTGATATTCTGCCTCTGTGTGCTTTGCTGATGTGAGGTACATGTAATTTATGATCATTACACTACGGGTAAAGAAAGGATCCAGGTTGCTCATGGACTGTAGGGTATGGATTTAGCAGAAGCAATATTTCCTTTGCTAACATTTTAAAACAAACAAAGAAATAAGAGACCCTCAAGGTTTTGTGGCGCCTTTAACAGTTTTGTTGAAATAATTCTTCGACTTTTCAAAATATCATCGCATAAACTTAAAGCTGGGCAGAAAATTTTTCAGAGGTTTCCCAAAGTTTAGTTGTTTGAAAATAGTTGAACCCCATGATCCTTTCTTGCAGATTCTCTCTCTCTCTCTCTCTCTCTCTCTCTCTCTCTCTCTCTCTCTCTCTCTCTCTCTCTCTCTCCATTCTCAGACTACCAATGCGCTCCCTCTTCCTCTTTCTCCCCAGGTCTTTACCCTAAGAGATCTGCAGAGAATTCCAGGGGTGGTGTTGGAGGAAGGAGGTCCTTCCCTTGACTGGCTCTCCTCTAGCTGGTACCCATCTAGGATAGTGAACTGAAGAATAAGGAACGTGAGACATCCCTCCCTTGTGAGCCTTGCCACCAGAGTACCTGACACCCCACCACCCTCCAGCACCCTGCGACCTGAGGACCTTTAGCGAGTGCCTGCTTTCTTGTCCCGCTCTTTTTCTCCGCTATGTTATTGTCATCAATTATTTGAAGGCGAAAGAAAACAACTCGAGATAGTCTCCTGCTCAGAAAATCAGCATGGTTTTCTAAAACACTTCTCTGCTATTTCTTTCACCTTTTTCAGGTTCTACTACTGCCCATATTTAAAAGAAAAAATTCAACATACAAGATAGTGTGTATTTAGGGGCCGGGGAAGTGTGTGTGTGTGTGTGTGTGTGTGTGTGTGTGTGTGTGTGTGTGTAAATAGTCTGAGGATGTATATTTGGATTGTCTGTCTCACACTCTCTTAGCCCTGCCATATCACTACTAGATGCAGGACAGAATCAGATGGCTCCAACTGTCCTGCTAGGTTCAAGCTGGGGCCTCAGGAGCTCACCTGTCTGCGTCCAGGTAACTGGCCAATTGCCCCGCCTGGCCGCATTCCAGAACACCAAGCAGGATAGGGCTCCCTCTCCTGCCTATTTGCTCTGCACCCTACCTTCGCTTAAGAGGATTCTTATTTTATTTCCGCACCATCCCTGCTACTCACAAAGAGAGCAGGACCATTCCCCACTAGGGTTCCTTACCTCAAACAGAGGACCAATCTTGTTTTTCTCCAGGTAAGCCTGGATTCGGGTTTGTTGACGAGACGCCATGGAGAAACGATGGGTCAGCGGCGAGAGGACAGTGCGCCTTGGCTGGGGACAGCCCTCCTCTGCCCCCAGATGGACCCGGGACAGGACCTCAGGAGCCTGGGCTTCCAAGCACAGCGGTGAGCAGCAACCCTGTGAGCAGCAAGCCCTAAGGGAGCAGGGAGCAGGGGACCCGTGCGAGGCTCTGCCAACTCAAACAACTCCGAGGCGAGGGGAGAACTCCATCGAGTCCTGCAGCTCGCGCCCACCCGCTCCGCTCTCCGCAGCGCAGCCGCCTCGGGGAAAAAGCGGGCTCTTCTGTCCTCTGGGCGGCAGCAGCAGGAGCCGGTGGCTACAGGCTAGCGTAGCCAAGTGCAGAGCCTCTCGGAGCCGACGGGGGGCGGGGGAGATAGCGCTGACCAGAGGGGCCACAGCGCATGGAGCCGCCCAAAGCGCGCCGCCACGGTGTGTGCCCAGCTCCTGGCTGCCAGGAACCAGTACCCAGGCTGTTCCCCGAGGCGGTGCTCGCTCCCTAGCGACAGCGCCGCTCAAAAAGCCAATGGTAAAGGTGCTTCTTTCAAAGTGCACATAAATCCGGTGCTTGTTGGCTATTCCTTGGCAGCTACAACTGCAGTTCCAAAGAGGACGGTCCTCACCACCCAGGGGTGATCCTCTCGTGGGCACGTGCTCTGCCTTCACTAGCTGGAGATGAGAGAAAGCCAGAGATGAAAACTAGTGGGTAGGTTTTGCCGCGTAAACAAACTTACTCATCTTTTTTTTTTTTTTTTTTTTTTTTAAAGAAAGCAGAACCAGATATCTGGCTTGGCTTTGAGCAAGGCAACTGGCGTTACAGGCTGAGAACCGATTTAAATTTCCCGAAGTGCAGACATCCAAAGGCTGGAAGCAACCCCTGGGTTTTTAGCAGGGAGATAAAACAAAAGCGAGCTCTGCTTCCAAGTTTCCTTTTCTGCCTATGCCTTCAGCTCTGTCTTCATATGCCTCTAGCTAGGGCTCAGGGGCTCCGCGCTTCTTCCTAGCCGTCCATCCTCTAGATACCTCCTAAGCACCTCGGTTTTACCTAATACCTTCTTATTATGCAGGGATTTTTCACGTTGAAGATCGACAGATACCACGGGATTCCTCACAGAGTTCTTTGTGAATTTTTTGTTAAAGCATGGTATAAAACACTAAAGCCTCACAGACAATTTGCCTGCTTCCAAACCATTATGTATTGCCAAATCAAAGCCCTTATACTACAATTGCTAGTTGTCTCTACAAGAACAGGCACGGGCTTCCTTAACGTACACTACGACAGCGTACATTTTGTCTTTTTCTCACTGTGTTCCAGATTTCTGTGGCTTGTGCCTTTCCTGCTGTCCAAGCTTTTTTTCTAATAATTTTATCCTGATAATAACACAGTAGTTAGGATGAGAATGGATTATTCCTGGAAGTATTATAGTATTAAAATGTCTTTAATAATTTACCTACAACAAATCTATTACTCCCACTTGAAGCAAACATGATTTGGGATGGAAAGATGTCTGAGCTATTACTTTTGCAGTCAGCCTCAGATGACCTGCTGGGTGCCAGCAGGAGGAAACAGCAGTGTATATAGAGTAAACAGGGCTTTCACATACTTCCTGTTAGGTATTTCTGTTACAGTTCAAAACTATGCTTACTTGTGCACTTTTTAGTACGATTGGGAGAGATTGAATATACAAAGTGAATACCAATATTTCTATGAAATACGTTGTAGAGGAAGGCCTGGGAGTCATCTAAAGGGCCAGGTGTTTTAGATTCCACACTGCAAGATCAGGACAGGGCCTTCCCCAAAGTAAGTCTTTTTTCCTCTAAGAGAGATGAGAAAGATCTTTCTTTAAATCTATTACTTAATATAATTAATAAGTCTTCACCAAGCCCAGGAGTTCTGCATCAAGAGTCTTGGCAAAAAAAGACAAAGCATAGGCTGCCGAATACTTGAACATTAAAGAAGACCCATAATAATATTCTCAGTAGGGTGCTACATCACCAAGTACCCAAACTTCCATCACTAAGACATTTCCAAGGCCACTCTGCTCCTACAACAACTGCTACTGCCACCCCAAGGCCTTCCTATTTGTCCCAAGATCTAACATCATTGCCACTGAAAGTATTTTTTGCATTCTTCACAGTAGACGTACTATTAAAACAAGAACTTCAAAGACAAAAGGTTCCACCCTTGTCCTCTAGGTTTCAGTCCTGTCGTGACTGTGATGCACTAGGGATAACATGGCCCTACTGTGGGTACGGTCTTCTTGAGGGATGCTGTCACGATTGTTGTGTCTGGTGTCCTCAATGAAAGTTCGATAAAGGAGATGGTATCCATACACAGGGTTGGAAGATTTAAAAAGTGGTTTCCTAGCTAAGACTGGGAGAGCGAAATTGGAGGATGAAGGGTCAAAGCTTCGATATTAAAAATTAGCATGTAAACGTGCATAGGCATGCAACAGCTAGTGGTTGGAGAAGCATGGGGGGAACACAGGTGCGGATTGCATGAAGTGAAAACATAGTCAACGCTCAGCTCACTGACGTCTTACAAGTCTTGCTCAGGAATGACACTTCTTGTGGAAAGTGACTATTTGGGTCTTGCTTTCTGTGATAAATTATGACAACTCGGGTTAGAACTAGGGTTTGGCATGAAAAATGGGATTTTAAAAATATATTTTATTGGTTTATTCATATTACATCTCAATTGTTATCCCATCCCTTGTATCCTCCCATTCCTCCCTCCCTCCCATTTTCCCCTTACTCCCTTCCCCTCTGACTGTGACTGAGGGGGACCTCCTCCCCCTGTATATGCTCATAGGGTATCAAGTCAATTTTATGATGACATGCTTAAGAACAAATCTGATGATTAGCTGTCTGGGAAATGAGATAGGAGAAGCAAATAAAGAATGGCAGTGGTGCCTGGAATGAAGTAAGGAGATGGCAGTTACTCGCTCAAGCCACCCACTGTAAAACTGGTTGGTCTATGTGTTAATTCAGACTCCCTAGTGCTCAAATGGAGCCTTTTTTTATACCTTGTACCCTACAGTGTAGAAATTATTCAGTGATCGAGCTCATAAATATTAGCATTCCCTGTGAAGAGCTCTCCATCTAAGGATGTGTCATTCTGTAGTGATAATGAATGAGTTACCTTTTAGTAAATCCATCCTTGCACTTTTAGGCTAAAGTTTGTCTCTGATTCATTGTATTTATAATCTGTTGTTTCAGTTAGTTCATTAGATACATGTTTTGGCCTCTAAAACTGCAAACTATTTAAAATCATGAATTGTGTTTTAATAATTTTTTATGCTTACCACATGCAGTATGTTATGTAGTCAGCTCTTCATAGCTGGCTCTTTAGAACCATATGACTCTGCATCTTAATAATTTTGATCACTTATTCACTTTATGGTTGATTGGGGGCTGGAGAAATGGTTCAGTTATTAAGAATATTTGCTGCTTTTCCACAGATAAGAGTCTGTTTTCTAGCGTCAGTGTCAGACTGTTCACAAACACCTGCAACTCTAGCCCCAGGGTGATCTGATCCTTCTGGTAGATGTACATAAACAAATTAATAATAAATAAATAAATATTTATAAAAGATTGATTAAAATTTAAGCCTGGCCTTAGATTGAATTTAGCAAGCTTTTCTGCTTTTCTGTCCACATCACCTTGGTACCCTTACAATCATTTCTCCATTTTTTGGCTTGTGTACAGCCTTAAAGGTCAATTTTTAGTGAGACTATTTTGACCCTGTTGTGCTCTAGGAGTGCCTGTCAGCATAATTTACAAGTATATAGAATCCAATTTATAGAATGTGCTAAAGCCCTTGTCTAACTCCATTTGTAAGACACCTTGCACAGCTCCTAAGACAAATGATTTTCAATGAAAGCCCAATTGAAGCAACTCAGAATCACTAGCAATGTGACCTCTTGAAATAGATTTAACACGGAGGGCAAGCAATGGGGACACATCCTCTGAAGGTTTCTGGAACTGAGATTCCTGAACCCTGAAACACAGTCCTCCCTTCCCTTAATGATTTTTATCTTGTCACTTTGCAATAAACAGTGACAAGTACCTTCCCAAAGATCACAGTGCCTGTGAGCGATCTGTCCATTCAAAGGGAATGAACACCGAGTTTTCTTTATTTCTGTCTGACTGCCACATCTGCCATCTGAGCACAGCCACATCACTTCCTCCACGGAACAACGCATTTAATCCTAGAGACAATGTCAAGAAGTTGGTGTTTTCATTTTCATCATCTTTTCCAGATGAAGAAAATGAAGACACCCAACAAACAAATAGCTTACTACTCAAGGTATGTATGTGTATATATATGTATATATATATACACATACATACATACACACATACACACATAACCTAACAAGTAATTGAATGTGTTCTTGGACCTCTGTGTATTTGAAACACTCAAAGCCCTGGCTACCAACCAAATGCTTTGCTTTCCTTTGCTTTGAATTTGTGCTCACCAAGAGTCATTTTGATAAGGAATTGCAACTCCTCGGTGTGTAGTTGTGGGAAAGAATATAGCTTGGATGGCAGAGACCAAGATAATTGCTGGCCCTGTGTTAAAAGAAAACATTGTCTCTCGTGATTTTCAGAAAAAGCTAATCAATCACATTCAAACTAACTGCTCATAGCGGCTAGTAACACAGACTCACTGTTCCCACGGAATTGCGAACTGCAGTGATTCTATGGTCTGACACAACTCTACCTTCCACTATTATTCAGAGTAATTCCATCTCTTTTATTTTCACACTTAAATATTAGATTTTAATATTTAATTTTTAATATGTGGGTTGTTTATAAGCCATTTCCATGTCAAACTCCTTAGTTTATGGCAATAACTTTACAGCAGGCTTATTTATTAAGGCATGAACCATCTGAGCAAGGCCTGCTAATAGCTTTTTCTCATTTTTGTTGGTAAATTCTTAATCCTGGTGGGATCGTGCCTATGATTTTTGCAATGGCATTGTCTTGGGTTTTCATTCCAGTGTGGGTCTTTGTTAGGAAATAGGAAGTGATGAGGAATCCTACATGATACTGTGTATATATTGAAGGGAAAGAAATGAAAACACAAGAATGTCTGAGGAAACGAAAGATCATGTGGTATGGCAGCACAATTCCACTCAGGAAACACCCTGGGGCCCCAGGCTCTCTGCCTAGGACAGCATGTACTTTCACGCCAGTAGAGCTATCAAGGAATAAGTAACCTGAGACCCATTTCTCAAATACACATCTCCATAAATGAGGGTTCATTTTTGGCTGTAATTAAGTGAATCACAGCAACACTAGCACAAAAGGTTGAAGGTACATTTTAGGTGCATTAGTGGAACTGCCATTGGCCAGCATGAATTTAAACTTTAAATAGGAAATTGTAGGATGACTTTGCACTCTGCAAAAATAATGTAGATTCTCCAGTCGCCCAAAATAATCAGCAATTTCTCTCTTTCTGAAGCATATATTACCTCATGTCTCATGGCGAACACTCACCCTCAGATGGTGTTGGTCCTAGGAGACAGAAGATTTTGAGGAACTTAAGAATAAGCTAAGTTTTCACAAGCATTAGCTAACCATACTTACTTATACACCTTCTTAAAAAATTGAATGAAATAATAATGAAGGCAGCAATGATAGCCGGTTAGAGAGACTGAAAATCAAAACATCTGATGCATGAGTGGGGTAGAAAGATGAAAATTAAATGAATTGGAGAATTGATGAAGAAAAACAATGCTGCTGGAAAGACAGCTCCGTGATTAAGAGCAACTCTTGCTCTTGCCGAGGACCCAGCTCAATTCTCAGCACTTACACAATGGTTAGCAAGGAGCCAGGTACTGAACATTTTACATTTCATTGTATTATTTATTCTTACAACACCAAGTAGGTAAAAACAAAGTCAAACACTGACAGAATCACACCCCTCATAACATGAAAGACACAAACACTGGGTTGTCTGGAGCGATTAATGTGCTCGGGGCAGAATTTAAAGCCTTGTCTAGACTTCACCACTGTTTGATACACCACCCAATCAAGAGTGAATCTTTGCACAAGTATGTTTTCTCTGCTCTCCAGGGTAAATGCTTTTTCCCCTCTATATTTTGTAATATCTGCTGATAACCATCATAGTTTAGTGCCTTCTGAGGATGTAATTTTTACAAAGGTGGCTAAACTAGCTTTGGTGTCAAACCTGAAATTGAAGCCCAGATTTGGCAACTGTGTGACTCCCTATCACCCGTCACTATCACTCTGCATTTACAGGAGACTGGGAAGCAATAGCTGGGCAATAATACAACATACTAACTCTGGTGGAAACCCCAAATTTCAAACCTGATTTGTTTGACTCTAAAAATCTGTTTTCATTAATTTCATTCTACAGGATCAATTTTAATTGTCACTACTTTTTGTACTACTAAAGAAATACTCCTGACAAGTGATGAAACATGCCATAGACTTTAAAAAATTTATTATTAGGCCTATAGTGCTCTGCCTGCATGTACACCTACAGGCCAGAAGAGGGCATCATATCACATTATAGAGATGGTTGACTATGATATGTAGAGGTTGTGTGCAATAGGGTTTTGCAGAAGAGTCACAGATTGGGTTCAGTTTCAAACACCTCTGGCAAAGTGGGGATTCACAGCAAAGGAGTATGGGGGAAAGTAAATAAAAAAGAAAAGGTATTAAAGACTCTGGGAGATTGTGACCGAATTGGTAACTTACTAAAGCAGAACAAATGATCACAGCCATCCCAAAGTTGGAGGTCTGGTTGGAGAAACACCCAAGGAATCTGTCTGAAGACAAATAGATCAAGGATACAATTAGAAATATTCACTAACTCCTCTATTAAATTTTAATTATTACTAATAAATCTGATTCATAGATATGAAGAATAGGTTTGTACATTATTGTATATTTTTGATGATTTCTAACTATTTTTAGAGAAATGATGCAATATTAGAAAATACATAAATGTATGGGGTATGAAATGTGATGTTTTGGCATTTTGAAAGTTTTCCTCATTGTGGACAGAATGACCCTCCCATGGTTTGTCTACTTTTAAATAGAGCAAAAGACTAGGAGGGGGTCACATCTCTAACATGTAGTGGCCAATCAGAGCCACTCCTCCTCCCAATAGCACAAAGATGCTAAATGATAATATTTCTCTGCTTTCATCTTCCCGGGATAAGTGGCAGGCAACTGGAGGTCATCTCCAGAGACGAGAGGTAGCTGAAATCACTCAATGTAGCCAACCCTAACCTGTATCTTATCCTGGCCTTTCTACAGAAATTCCAAAGAGGTCATGACCTAGGGTGCCTCCTCCTTTCTGCTTCCTGTCTCCTGACATGTGGCTTCCCCAGCATGTCCTCCATACTATTCAGATGTTCCATGGCCTCAAATGAGTTCATTTTCCTCAGAAGCTCGGTGTAAATTGAAGATACTGTAAATCAATGCATACTTAATTCATCTCACATACCAAGCACCCTAGCCCCCCAACACAATGCACTTGAAACACCAGTAGTTTTCACTTGTGGTCATGTGACCTACTGGGAGCTGCTACTGCTAGTATCAGGAGAAAAGACTATACCATGCTTGCCAAAGGGGAAAAACCCAACTTGACATTCTTTTTCCCACTAATTAATAATTTATTCACTTTACTTCCTGATCTCAGCCTTCCTTCTCTCCTCCCAGCCCCTCCTCTCACACATCCCTTCTCTCATTCTTTCCTCTCCTTCTCCTCAGAGAAGACGAGGTCCCCCATGGGTACCAACTTCCCCTGGCACATTAAGTCACTGAAAAACTAGGCACTTCCTCTCCAATTGATGCTAGACAAGGCAGTCCAGTTAGAGGAATGGGATCCAAAGGTAAGCATCAGAGTCAGAGATGGCCCCCCCTCCAGTTGTTGGGGGACCCACATGGACACCAAACTGTACATGAGCTACATATGTGCAGGGGACCTTGGACCAGCCGCTGCATCCTCTTTGGTTGATGGATTAGTCTCTGTGAGCCCGCATGGGCCCAGATTAGTTGACTCTGTAGGTCTTCTTGTGGAGTCCTTGACCCCTCCAGCTCCATCAATCATTCCCCAACTCTTCCATAGGAATCCCTGAGCTATATCTAATGTTTGGCTGTGGGCCTCTGCATCATCGGCTGCTGGGTGTAGCCTCTCAGAGGAGTTATACTAGGCTTCTCCCTACAAACACAGCAGGGTAACATTAATCATGTCAGGGATGGCTATTACCTTCTCTCCCATGGGATAGGTCAGGTCTCATGTAGGGCCGATCTTTGTTCCATCTTTATCCCTCCAAATTTTTCAGCAGGACAAATTTTGGGTTAAGACTTGTGGGTGTGTTGCTATCCTTATCCTTTCACTGGCAGTCCTGCCTGGATATAGGAGGTGCCCATTTCAGGCTCCATATCCCACTGCTGCTAGGAGTCTCAGCTAGGATGATGCCCATAGACTTCCTGGCGCCTCCCTGATAGCCAAGAAACACTTAAAGACATGTTCAACATCCTTAGTCATCAGGGAAATGAGAATAAAAACCACTCTGAGATTCCATCTTATACCCATCAGGATTGCTATGATAAAAAACAAAAACAAACTCATGCAACAGTACATGCTGGCCAAGATGTGGAGAAAGTAAAACATTCCTCCATTGCTGGTGGGAGTGCAAAAGTGTGCAGCCACTGTGAAAGTCAATCTGGCCATGTCTCAGAAAATTGGAAATAGTTCTACCTCAAGACCCAGCTATACCATTCCTGGACATATACCCAAAAGATGCCCCACCATATCACAAGGACACTTGCTCAACTATGTTCATAGCAGCTTTTTTATTAATAGCCAGACAATAGAAATAACCCATACGTCCCTCAACTGAAGAAAGGATAAAGAAATTGTGGTACATTTACACAATGGAATACTATTCAGCTACTAAAAATAAGAACATCATGAAAATTGCAAGCAAATAGATGGAGCTAGGAAAAACCACACTGAGTGAGGTAACCCAGACCCAGAAAGATGCCCATGGCATATGCTCAATTATAAGTGGATATTAACCATAAAGTATAGGATAAGCATGCTACAAGCAGCATACCCAAAGAAGCTGAGTTACAGGGAGGGCCCAAGGGAGGATGCTTAAACTTCACTCAGAAGTGGAAATAAAACAGGCACTGGAGATGGATGACGGGAGTGAAGTGGTTAGGAGAGGGGAGCAGGGGTGCAGATTGGAAGTAGGGAGAGTGGAGTGAGGAACAGGGCCAGATGAGAGAACAGAAGTCAGAGGTGGGGGCATCTCTGGCATGTGCCCAAGACCAGGGATAGGGGAGGCATCAAATTCACATTCTTAAATATGTTTTCTACTTCACACATGGCCACTACTGTAAAAATGGAACACTGGCAAGTAGAACCGTTGTGGATTGAGAGCCCATCCACATAAAATACTTTTCCTGAGTACGAGTCTTTTCTGGGTCTCTACTGTGAATGCAGAAGGCTGACAACCACACAGAAGAAAGTGGTGTAAACTTCTACACTTTTAACCATATCACCCTACAGTTCTGGGCAGGTAGATCTCAAAGTTTCACCTTCTTCTAATGCAACACTAAATACACCAGTATGCCTATTGTAGGGTTGCAATGAAGCAACTTTCAGGACAGTTTCTTACTATTTTTAGACACAAGGTATTTTTACTGTCTATGGCTGCCAAAGAGTAAACACCTGGTGAGCATTATGTTACTGCTGATGGCAGAAAGTTATTGCATAACTCACCTGTGTTCCTTCCTTTCTTTCTTCCTTCTTTCCTCCCAGCATTTTGAAAGGTAAGTGTAGGCTAGCCAATAAATAAACAAATAAAATTGCCTGCCCTTCTCAATTGTATTAATCTTAGTCTGAAACTATTTCTATTTTACTATTTGGCCACTGAGGATAATCTGAAGATTTATAACTGAACAGACTATATATACAGGTCAATGTAAAAAACGAAAAAGATAAGAAATACAGAATAACTAAACTAACAATGTCGTTGCATCAATCTAATACATTAGTCTCATTTGGAGGCCAAAAGTGTAAGTTCCCTGGAACAATATATTCTTTTTTATTCTGGAGCCCAACTAATACCTGTTACTGCTAAGTTTTGGGTTTGGTTATTCATAAATTATACCAAAAACATTAACAAAAGTTTGATTTCTTTAAATGAAAATATTTCTTCAGCCAAAACTTTAGACATCTAAAAATGTCTTAAGGATGACAGTTCTACATATGGTGGTGTCAATTCTGAAAAGAACCCTCCTTGTACTTTTGTATAAAAAGCTATCATAGACAGCTAATTCCCAAGACCATGTTTTAAAGTAGGACCAGTCTTTGTATCTCTTGTAGCCCCCAGAAGAGGATGAGGAGCCCTAGGGTGCCTTCTATTCAGTTGCTGATGGTCACCATTTATCTCTGAGCTTTGAGCTTTTCTTAGACAGTGTGTATGAAGCACATCATTCCTTCTCTATGGTTCCTATGAAAAAGAAACAAGCTCCTGTATTTACCAGTTCACTATTAATCACAGGAAAAAGAAA
Source organism: Acomys russatus (assembly GCF_903995435.1). Classification (NCBI taxonomy): domain Eukaryota; kingdom Metazoa; phylum Chordata; class Mammalia; order Rodentia; family Muridae; genus Acomys; species Acomys russatus. The sequence goes on from NC_067138.1 coordinate 21,817,663, forward strand.
ATATAGGATTATTCAGGCTGAACTTAACAGTTGAATACTGTATTGGAAATACAGGTCAATGTAATTAGTCAAGAAAAGGAAATGGAAATCACATTGGGGGAATAAGATGACATTTCAAAGGATGAAATACAAAATGGCCCATAGAACTGTGACAGAAGACCAAGATCAGCAGCCATGAGAGATATGCAAATTGAAGCCACGCTGGGAGTCCATCTCACCCTGGAAAGTATGGCTATTTTTAAGAGAATCAGAAACAGATATTGCTGAGGATGGAGACACCCTCACTCATGCTGGTAGGAATGTAAATTACTTCAGACACTCTATGAAGCTCCTAAAAAAAAAAAAAAAAAAAAAAAAAACCCTAAAAATAGAGCTGCCATATAACCCATCATGTACCAGAATGTAGTATTCCTGAGATATATCCAAATAGCTCTAACACATACTACAGAGGTGTTTGCATGTCCATGTTTATTGCTAGTTTGGATGCCAGTACCTGCCTTAGCGATCTAAGAATTCTTCCCAAATATCGGCAGCCTCACCTCTGAGGGAGATAGAGACAGGAGGACAAGTGACTTGCTTCCCGCTTAGGAGAGATAAGTTCTGGTTTCAGAGGACGAAGCAGAAAGGGATGGAGCAGGACGCCTGGTACTCCTCTCTTCTGACCTCTGCATACATGAACACACACACACGCACACACACACGTGCACGCACGCATGCACGCACCTACACACAGACGTACAAACACTTGCACTGACAAATAAACAAACAGTTTAAAAAGCTAAATTTCTTAAGTAGAAACAATCTAAATGCCCAAATATCAATCGCTGATGAAAATATAAATAAAGTATATATCCTTATAATATAAACTTTCTTTCTAGGGTGATAAAAATGCCCTACAGCTCATTGTGTGAATGTTTGTATATATTTTTGTGAATATGCTAAAACTTTTGAGTTCTGCTTTTTAAATATGTGAATGGCTTGATTGTGAAACTAATCTCAAGAAGTTATTTTAAGGACATACCATACTTGTTAAATTTTATTGTTTCCAAGTTTCTCTTAGAGTAAGGATTCTTGTTATAGAAAAAAAATGTATTTCATAACACACACTGATGGATTACTAAACGGATTCCTATAAGAACTTGTATTTAGTGAGCAGAATAAATTCTAAAGCAAAGAAGGAGTCAAGTGGCCTTGCATTAGCATAAACCCAAGAATATTTCCGGGCCTCCAGGAAGTGAAGTCAGAAGGAGCAAAGACACTTCCCTGTAGAGAGAGTTGCAGGCAGATGGGGTGATTTTAATTTGAGTGAAGTAAGACACCTAAATACAGTTTGATGTAATTTTGTTTCATTTACTTCCTCCTCTTCTTAGAAATTGGCAGGTAAAAACCTTCACCCTGTCTACCTTACTGTACCATGGGCCCTGTTTTGAGGGTAGACTCAGGGTAGATGTGGGCTAAAAGAAGCTGGTACCAACACAGTGGCTATCGGGTCTCTCTCTTTCTCTCTCATCCCCCCCCCCCCCATCAGCTCTTAAGTTTAACGCTGAAAATATTCAGCAATTTGCTTTTTTATTCTTTACAAAAGTGACACTTTTTTGAATTACCCCCATTGATACATGGTCCGAAGTACATCGAATTTCATTGCTCTTAACCCTCCAGTGTGTGATTAGAGCACAATCCACTCATCAGTGCTCCTGCTCTGCGCTTCTATTAAGGCAAGTGCTGCTGCAATGAGATTCCTGTACATGTCTGAGGTTCCCATGGCCTAGAGGTTCTTCAGCCCATGAACCCTCTCAAGGATCTGCTCCTCAGTCACAAAGACAAGCACATTCACATTGTAAGGTGCTGTGACATTGCCCTCGAAGGTGGTGGCATCAATTTGTAATCTTTCCATAATTTCAAAGCAATTCCTTTGCCAGAATCCTCATCATAGTAAAGGGGCAGGACCATAAAATGTGTGAGTCCCTGTCCCAATTCCACCAATCTCACACTAGTACATGAAGTGATAGAAAGCCCCAGGGCACACACATTGTCAGCTCTGCAGTTTGCTGTCCCTGTTTTCAGCCCTTTCTTTATTTCTGGCCCAAGGCAAGCTCCCTGACTTTCTTAGCAGTTCAGCCATGTATCTATAAGGATGTTAGTTATAATTTATTGAGTGATTCTTGGTGCTCAGAGCAGGGGGCTTTCAAGTTATCTGTATTGCACAGGCACTTAAATCCATGACAGTGTTTTCAGCGCCTGGCCGGTCTTGAAACACCCCCCAGATGTTGGACACCATAAAGAAAATAGATGAAATCAAATTAGCAATGGTAATGAGCTATTAAACTCCTCTCTCGGGCTTTCATTAGTTGACATGAAGGCAATACAGCATAGCAATTAATGGAAGCAACTCTACGGCCAGTTGCTTGGGTTTGCCTGCCAAATGCATAATGCGAGGGCAAGGAGCTTCATTTCTTGGGGCCTTGACTTTGTGCTATGTTGGGTGGGCATGGTAACAGTAGTGCCAACACTATAGAGGTGGTGTACAGATTCAATGAGTTACAATTCATAAAATGCATAAGTCTATATCTGGCAATTAGTATATTAATGTGTGTTATACAGTAACTTGATAAACAATTAAGATGGAATCCGGAATACCTAGCGTGCATTTCCAGGTTACTCATGAATATTTTACTAATAGTCTGTTCCCAGGATTCCATCTGCAGCCTAGGCAATATAAAGTTGGCAATACTGCAGCACGACTTTTATAATTCTAATGACCAATGGATTTACCCCAAGGTATCTCTGTACTTATTCATACAAGTGAACTAGTTGGTTCCATTGTGCCCTAGATACAAAGAAGCAATTGTCTGTTCAACTAATCAATTATATATGCTTAAGAATAAGTGTGTTATGTGTGCTTATACAAACAAGCAAGTGCATATACCGTGTAAGAGCATCATACTGATAGGAGTAAAGACGTGCATATACAGTGTGAGTGCACAATACAAACAGAGGTAAGGAAGTGCATATACAGTGTGAGTATATTATACAGACAGGGGCTAGCAAGAAATATTCTGTCCCATCATTTCTGCGGCCCTGAAGTTGGCCAGACTGCTCCATCAGCATCCTTTCTTCTGACCTCCTTCCTCCCTCTGCCACTGATCATTGTTCTCCAAACAGGTCTTTCAGCATTTTTGTGTTCAGAATCACTAAGTGTGCACAAGCCAACAGAAAGATTTTGTGTTTGTGGGTGTTGTCAGTTTTACAGGATGCAAAACTGTCTTAGAGAAAAACCTCTGGGCATGTCTTTGAGGAATGTTCTAGATTGAGTTAACTGAAATAGGAAGACCTGCCCTAAGTGCATCTCACAATTCTACGCTCTGATGCCCTTGGCCAGTGTTTCTCAACCTGTGGCCTGAGACCCCTTTGGTAAACCTCTATCTTAAAAAATATTTACATTATGATTCATATCAGTAAATTTGTAATGGCAAAAATCATGAAGTAGCAACAAAAATAATTTAATTGTTTGGAGTCAACACAACGTGAACAGCTGTTTAAAGGGCTGTGCATTAGGAAGGCTGAGAACCACTGTCCCTAGACTGAATACAAAGCAGAAAGCAAGCAAAGCCTCAGCATTCACTGTTCCCTGCCTCCTGACTCTGGATATCACATGACCAGCTGCCTCATGCTCCTGCTGCTGTGCCTTTCGCCCCACGGGGAAGGCACCCTCTGGTCACAAGCAAAAGTAAGCCCTCCCTTCCTTCCTTTTGTCAAGTATTTTTTTACACAAATAACAACAACGTACTATTCTTTTCAGTCTGTCCTGGCCAATTCCCTTGTCTGATGGCGCTTCGGCTTTAAGTAACGTGCATCTAGGAGTATGACCCTTCACAAGGATGGAACACTGAAGTATCCTATGTTTATTATCCTGTTTAAAAAAAAGTTTTACAAATTTATTTTTAACAATCCAATTCACTTTTATTGGCAGTTCACTAAAACTGGGCATTGTCTTGCCAAGATAGTGGAAAAGAAATCAAGGACGCTGAGCACAGAGCTGGCTTTATGGGTAGAGAGTATAAAGTGGAAACCAGAAGTAAATGGGTTGGCTAGGTCAACATTACGTTCTTTATAGGAGTAACACAGAGAGGCCTCCCTTAACATGCCAATGTAAACATTCTGGAACTTGTTTCTGTAAACTGGAAACCCAGTAGAAGTGACTCCATGCTTGCTGGCATCTTCTGCACTTACACCATCTAAAACAAAGCATCCTATAAGTTCTATTTAATATGATGTCCACACCATATACCTGCTATAGTCTTTTATACTCAGTAGGCATTTAAAACATGATATTTAGCTAGAAGTAAATTAATTAAGATACACTGCACAGTTGATACAGAACACCTGGCAATGACTCACAGCAATACGAATTTGGATAGGACACAATAAACAACTAAATGCATTGTCTTTATGGTACCTTTCTAGCTTGCTTTTCTAAAAATGTGATAAAACCCTGGCCAAAAGCAAATTCATGGAGAAGGGAGTTTATTTGGCTTGTGTGCTTCAGCCCCTGGGCCAGCTAAAGCAGGGCTTCAAGCACAGGGCACAAAGGACCTATAGCTTGCTCGACTTGCTTTCAATGCCACAGGACCACCTACCAGCCACGGGTGTCACTGCCTACGGTGGGACTGGCTCTTCCACATCAATCTTCAATCGAGAAAATGTCTCCCTGATGTGCCCACAGGACAACCTAAAAAAGGCAATTCCTCAACTGAGGTCCTGCTGGATAAGGCTGTAGTCTGACTTCTCCGGATAGCCATTTCACCCTCAGCCTATGAAGGTAGACTCCCTTTTCTTAGCGGGGTTCTCACTCCACTTGATTTGGTAACCCCAGGTTTAGTAAGGAGTGTTACAAAGCCCTAAAAGAAAACTACAGGCCTGACCTTTCCTGAAAAGGACCCTCTTCAGCAGCACAAGGAATTCCTGGAAGTCCCCTCACCCTATGCTGAGATCCTAGCCTCTAGCAAATGACCTTTAATTGTACCCAGAAGTCATGCCCTAACACAAAGGATAATTAAGCACTGTTTTCTCCTTCTTGTGATAGGGTCAGGAATTACTTATTACTTGCAGTAAATGAGATGCTGTACCATAATATATGTAGATTAAGTACCCTGGCACCCTTAGCCCTAGCAAATCAAACACAGTCATCCTCACCAAGCCCCCAGCACACACACTGCCCAAGGTTTATAGATAAATGGCTGGTTGGCATGTTCCAACTCTTTCGTGATTGTTCTCGGGCTTACTCTCTTGACATGGCAACCTGAGACTCCATTTATTCTAGTGGGGGGACAACCGCTAGATGCCCCGTGGTCAGACAACAATGGCAAAACTGCCTTTGCAGCCACTGGGGCCTGCTCCACCTCTGTGGCTATCTCAACGCTGACAGCTGCCCCCCCCCCCCCATCCCCCTGAAACACTGCTGTGCATTTGTCTCACTGGACCTGCCTGCCAGCTCATGTCACTTCTCTTCAGAGAGGGAAACGCTCATGGTATTTCAGCTGAGTGGCTGCTTCTGCTGATTAATGCCCACTTGTTGGAGCCTGGCTGTTTCTGCTGGATCATGCCATAGCTACTGAGTCATGTTTCTTTGGTGTTGGCTATTGGACTGAACTGCTGGTATCCTGACAATGCAGAGTGGAATTGGCCCAAGAAACTACATCTAAAAAGGTCCACATCCCCAACCCCTGTTAACCTTCCTCCTCGCCTACCTCTGGTCGGTGGGTTAGAAGGGAGGTAGAAACATTTAAGAACCCTAAATAAAGTAGGTTTTTGAAAAAAAAAATCTATGTCTATGAACTCCTTCTAACCAAACGTAATAAATATCTTTCAGCCCTTTCAAGGAGGCATCTGTGAATGATAGATGATGAATCAGAAAAGGCTGGGAAAGAGATGAGGTTAAAAGCCGATTTTAAATTCTTTTTCATTTTTAAAATAAAATACTTTAAGATGATTTAAGCACGAGTATCAGTTTAATTAAATTAATTTCAAAACTGAAATATAAACAATATTAATATAACATCCTCTAAACGTTTTCTTTAAAAAAATTAATTACACATATATGTGCATGTCTGTGTGTGAGTTTGTTTACATGAGTGCAATATCCATGGAGAATGTCAGATCACCTGGGGTTGGGTTACAGGCATTTGTAAATTTCCTGATGTAGGTACTCAGAACTGAGCATTGGTCTTCTACAAGAGCGGTATGCACTTCACCATTGAGCTATCTCTGTAGGCCCTAAGGTAGCATTCTTTTCTTTTCTTTTCCTTTTTTAAGATAGAGGCATTTTAAAGAAGGAAAGGAATCCTAGCAACAGAAACCCTGTGGAGAAAAGCTGGTGATGAGGAGTGGCAATGGGGTGCATGTTGACTCTGCCAAGGGGCAGAGCACAGAGCTGGTTCCCATGTGACTGTGGGTGAGCACAGACAGCTCCAAGGTCAGAATGAAAAGTTCAAGCTTTACTTGAGGTTTTGGAGGTTCGGGTGACCTCCTGAGGCCTGTGTTGTGTGAACATCATTCTGACTAACAAAGTAGCTCAGCAAACTTCTGCAAGACAACCAATCAAGTTAATTGCATTTGTTCTAAATAAATCCACTGTGCCATAATTTCCCCTCTGTTTTTGGCTTACTTTTAATATTTCTATGTGCTAGGCATGGCAGTGCAAACTTTTAATATCAGCAATCTAGAAACAGGGGTAGATAATATCTCTGTGAATTTGAGTCATGCCTAGTCTACATAGTGAGTGCCAGGTCTGCCAAGACTATGTAGAAAAACCCTGTCTGAAAAACAAAGCAAAACAAACCAAACAAATATTTCAACTATTCTAGCATAAGTTCCTTGAAAAGAGTCCTCTAAAAAAATATCAGTTTTCCTATGTGAAAAAAAAAAAAACCCTGGTACTGGAAATTTTGTAATAAAAATGTACATTTTTTGACATAAGAGTGTGTAATATAGTTTTCTATTATATTTTATTTTTTGTTTTCTATTTCTTTATTTGTATATATATATACAATAAACTACCTACAGTAAGAAGAACCACAAGACATTCAGGAATTATATAAATGTTATATTCATAGTGTTTTGGCTATTTGTATTTGGCAACCTTGAAGAAGACAAATGTTTGTGAAAAACTATTATATTTTCTTAATTTTCACTTCAATATTAATACTACTTATATACACTCTTTGTTTCATTCCTTCCTTCTGTTCTTTGAGCTAATTCGCACAAACTTTCTCCTCCTAGTATTAATCCCCCCCACACACATGCTCATGAGCTGCAGGTTAAGATGGTTACTCATTTCTTAGGACAGCCCCCCCCAGAGACTCTGGGTACTCCCTGCTCTCTCTAGGAGAGTTTACCACCTGATTCTCTAGCACCAGGGGGGCTTTCATCACCATCATGCATGTTTTCCCTGATCCCCAGATCCCGCATCTTTTCCTTCTTGGTTTACAAGTTTATTTTGATTGGTCACCATCCAGTAAATTCTTGGCTAAAAAAACATAAAAGATCTTGTTTGGGGGGTTTTATGGCTTTCAAAATATTTTAGAACTAGAACTGGTGATGGATAAGCACATAAAACCATATCTGATTGTGACCATAAAATCCAATGTCAAGCTCCACACCTTCTGTTCTGAATGGCCTCCCTACACGTATGGGGGTTCATTGAGTTGTACAGCTTTCAGATCTGGTTAATTCCAGTCTGTGGTGTCTTTTGTTTTTGCAATATGTTTTATAATAAAGTTTAAAAATTTAAAAAGTAAAAATAAATGTTTTGTTCTAATTTTATTATTTGATACTAACTTGGAAATAACTAAGAACTTGGCAGGTATGGTCCTGTCATCTTGTGGCTGAAAAGGCAAAGACCATGGATGGTCCCATCTTTTGTTGACACAATCCCTAACCCCTTCTTCAGGAAAAGTTGCTACTTACATCCTTCTTTTTTTTATTTTATTAATTTATTCATATTACATCTCGATTGTTAGCCCTTCCCCTGTTTCCTCCCATTCTTCCCTCCCTCCCACTCCCTCCTTCTCCCCTCTTCTATGTCTGTGATTGAGGGAGATCTCCTCCCCCTATATATGCTCTTCTTGGTAACTTGCTATCCTTCCTCTGAGTGCCACCAGGCCTCTCCATCCACTAGTCCAAGGGATACGCACCATGAAAAACTTTACTTACCAAAAAAGTGGGTCAGAAGAGAGGACATCCTATTGAGACTCTGGGCGAGAGTAGCATGGAAGAATGGGGAAATAGTAGGACCCACAGGGTCCTGGAAACCTACAATAAGAACTTTATAACAGGCAGATCTGGGTCCTGGGGTCCTCCTCAAACTAAGGCATCAGCCAGGGAGAATATAGGCAGTAAGCTTCGAACCTCTACCAGGACCTAGCTTACATACTTCTTAAGGAGAGTATTGGCGGCCTTTCCAACAGTCAGTATTGGGGTTCAAGCTTTCATTCTAATGACAAATGGATACAAAGACATTTTCCATCCTGTTTCATGCACTTATAAACAGTCTTGTTTCAATTCCTTGGCCCCTGGAAGAGCTGTTGTTGCAACTAAGGTGTGGAATTTCTTTAGATACCCTGCACATTTGCCAGCTACAGTCTCCACTAGATTCGTTGTCATGAAACCCAAGCATGTCTGTTTCATCTGTTCATGGGCCCTTTGTTAAGCAACTATATTGATTTTTTTTTTTTAAATCTACCTGACTAAATTTTCATTATTGTTATTTTTTTTAGAAGTCAAAACATGTCAGTTTATTTGTAATTGAAAACACAAACGAACAAACCAAGCTCACCAAGTTGCACTTAAATGATGAACTGTGAAAACATTAAAGCATTTTTTAAATTAATTTATTCTTGTTACATCTCAATGTTTATCCCATCCCTTGTATCCTCCCATTCCTCCCCCCCCCCCCATTTTCCCATTATTCCCCTCCCCTATGACTGTTCCTGAGGGGGATTACCTCCCCCTGTATATGCTCATAGGGTATCAAGTCTCTTCTTGGCTACCTGCTGTCCTTCCTCTGAGTGCCACCAGGTCTCCCCCTCCAGGGGACATGGTCAAATGTGAGGCACCAGAGTACGTGAGAACGTCATATCACACTCTCCACTCAACTGTGGAGAATATTCTGACCATTGGCTAGATCTGGGAAGGGGTTTAAAGTTTACCTCCTGTATTGTCCTTGGCTGCTGCCTTAGTTTGAGCGGGACCCCTGGGCCCAAATCTGCCTATCATATTGTTCTACTTGTAGATTTCTAGGACCCTCTGTATCCTTTTATTTTGCTATTCTCCCATGTGTCTCTCATTTAGAGTCCCAATAGGATGCCCTCCCCTCTGTCCCAGTTTCCTGGTAAGTGAAGGCTTTCGTGGGACATGCCCCTTGGGCTAGTATGCAGATATAAGTGAGTATATACCATTTGATTCTTTCTGCTTCTGGGTTAACTCACTCATTATGATCATTTCTAGCTCAATCCATTTATCCACAAATTTCGGGAATTCCTTGCTTTTTTTAGCTGAGTAGTATTCCATAGTGTATATGTACCACAGTTTCTTTATCCACTCTTCTACTGAGGGACACTTAGGCTGTTTCCATGTTCTGGCTATTATGAATAAGGCTGCTATGAACATGGTTGAACAAATTTTCTTGTTGTGTGCTGGAGCATCTTCTGGGTATATTCCAAGGAGAGCAATAGCTGGGTCTTGAGGAAGCCCTATTCCCAGTTTTCTAAGGTAGCACCAGATAGATTTCCAAAGTGGCTGTACTAGTTTGCATTCCCACCAGCAATGAAGGAGTGTTCCTCTCTCCCCACATCCTCGCCAGCATGTGGTGTCGCTTGAGTTTTTGATCTTAGCCATTCTGATAGGTGTAAGATGGAATCTCAGAGTTGTTTTGATTTGCATTTCCCTGATGACTAAGGAAGTTGAGTATTTCTTTAAGTGTTTCTCAGCCATTTGATATTCCTCTGTTGAGAATTCTCTGTTTAGTTCCAAGCCCCATTTCTCTATTGGGTTATTCGGTTTGGTGGTGTTTAATTTCTTGAGTTCTTTATATATTGTTATTTTCTTAAAAGTTATTTTGAAGGCTGGAGACATGGCACACTGGTTAAGAGCACGACTGAAGATCCTAGGTTCAATTCCTAGCACCCACATGGCAGATCACACCTGTCTAACGCCGTCTTCTAGTGTGCAGATATGTATACAGACAAAATAACCATATGCATAAAATGCATACAAAAATCAATATCTTTCAACAAAAGTTACTTTGTTTTTCCATCAACAATAATGATATTGCTTCTTTTTAAATGAATTATTATTGTTACTCATCTCAAATCATTTCACATTTTCAGTAATTTCTTAATGACAGAAAGTACAGTTTTCTATAATGTCACATACTTTCTTGTATTCTTTATTGCTTTTGACTTCCAGAATTACTCAAAGGACACATTCTGGGTGCTTCTGGTCAGTTAATTTTCTCTGGACTTGGTAGAAAGAAGAGTGTGTGACCTGTCCTGGAGGAAACATCGTGATTACTTGAAAGGAGCATGTATCCTGCAGTTGTTGAGTGTAGTTTTCTTATAAATAAGATGTACATATAGCAACAGATAGGGTTTGTGCTGAAAATGGTCTGTTCGATTGATTTTTTTAAATCTACATCTATCAATTGCGGAGAGAATGGTGTTAAATGTTTCAACTATGACAACAAAAATTATTTCCTTCTGATTCTGATTTTGATGTTATTGTCTCATGAATTTTGAAACTATTAAGACAGAAAAAAATTGTAAATATATTGAACCTAATGTACTGACCCTTTTAGTGTTAAACATCTTTCTCCCCAGCTCCTCTGGTGCCTTCCTGGGGACCTAAACTTGGTACAGCAGCATTTCCTCACAGCAGGAAGCCTTCCATGAGCATTTCTCAAGGGCCTGTCTGCTGGTCACACTGTCCCCTTTCCTTAGCTAAAGTTGTCTGAATGCTGTCTTTTTTATTTTTTCTAGATATAGACTTCTGAGGTTTTGAGTTGATAGATTTTTTTCTGCTACTTCAGAATTCTAAATGTATTACTGTGCTATCTTATTTATCAATTTAGAATGTATTCTTTTTTTTGCTGATGCTTCCAATATTTTTCTTTTGTTATCCATATTTTAATTTTGGGTGCAAGCATGGCTTTATTACCAATTTTTATACTGGAATTTATTAAATTTTAGAAATAACCTGTTTAAATATAATTGACATATAATAAACCAGTGTAAATTTGGGATGAACACACACACATATATACACATACATATATCCATACATACATATGTGTGTGTGTATGTGTGTGTGTGGTTTCTTTTGAACTACTGCCATCTAAATGCCTGGAAGATTCAGCACACAGGAGGAGAGACTTGTTTTGCTCGTGGTTCAGAGGGTTCAAGCCTCCTTGCTTGACCCTAGCCCTGGACTGTGTCAGTACATCACGATAATAGGAGAAAGGGGTGGAGAACAGCTGTTCGTACTGCAGCAAACAAGCTGAAGATCCCAGCAGAAACCAAGAGTGGACTACATCCTTCAAAGATCCAATCAAATGACCCATTGCTAACAACTAGGCCCCGCCTCCTAAAGGTTTCAGCTTTCCCAAAGGAACACCACCAGCTGACAGGAAGCTTTCAAAGCATTAGGCTGAGTCAGACATTGCAGCTCTAAAGCACAAGATTACAACATCTAACAAATCTATTATTCCAGAAACTTCCTTCTGCGTTCTTCCACACAACCCATGGAGACACTCACTGATCTCCTTTGCCTCTACTTGTTTTTGCTTCCAGGAGTCCATAAATGTTGACTCGTATACATTTGTCTAATAACTTCCAACCAGCATAATTATTTGATATCTATGCACTACTGAATGTGTTACCACATTGCACACTTTAATTGCTGGTTAGCATCCGTGTGTGTGTGTGTGTGTGTGTGTGTGTGTGTGTGTGTGTGTACATATATTCATCTTTTTGAAGAATATTTGTGTTAGGAGTAGTGAAGCATGCTGTAATCTCAGCAGCCGGGGAGGCAGAGGCAGGCAGGTCTCTATGAGTTCGAGGACAGCCTGGGCTACTAAGAAAGTCCAGGACAGCCAAGGCTACACAGAGAAACCCTATCTTGAGAAAACAAAAACAAAAGCAAACAAACAAAAACTAATATTTGTAGCCTTTCCTCTGACCCCATGGCAGATAGAAATTCTATGAAGATTCATGATCACATGTGTAGTTCTCTTACATAAATATCTTGTAATGGCTGGGTCATACAGCAGGCATATGCATAGTTATTTTAAAATTGCCAGATGGCTTTCCACACAAATTTGACTATTTAATGTCCCCTCTAGATGTATTTAAACGTTCCAGGGAGTCTAAATGCTCATGAACACTTAATGATAGTAGACACAAAAGTATATAAAACAATAATTCTATGTAATTTTATTACCAGTGTGGTTTCACATACCAAAAAGTTTATTGCAACTTAAATTTATAATTAATGTGTGTTATATATAGTTTCAGAAATACAAAGTTGTGCAAAACATATAATCACAGTCTTGTCTTGGTCCTAATGTCATTCTTTTTCATAATTCAGATATGCAGGATTTAAAAACTGAATTATAGGATTCAATTTTATAAATTTTCCCTTATAGTGATCCATAAGCTCTTTAAATAATGAACTGCCTTTTATTAATGGTTCACCTGCAGAAACTGTAGCATATTTAATCATATAACAATGATATACTTTATACGGTCATATCCTTTGCTTTATATTTGGATTATTTCTAGTGTTTCACTTCTTTTCAATTTTGCTAAAATGTACAAACTGCAAGATTTACCAAATTCCTCTGAGTGCTGCCAGGCCTCCCCAGCAAGGGTAAGTGATCAAACTGGGGTCAACAGAGTTCATGTCAGAGGCAGCCCGCACTCTCCCCACAACTGTGGAGACTGAGCTGAAGCAGGCTATCTGGATGAGATCAGATAAGCTGTGATCCTATGGTGGGGGAGGAGGTCCCCTTCCATCAGAGGTCTAGGGTAGGGAAATAGAGTAAAAAGGAAGGGCAGAAAGATATAAGTAAGGGGATAGTCTGAATAAATTATTTAAAAATAATAAATAAATAATAGATTTACCAAATTCACTGTGAAATACAGCATTAATGCATTCAACCGAACATTTTCATCACAGAGTTACATCTCTATGCAAAATAAATAGCTCCTACTGTCTCCCCCTCTAGACTGTACAAGCTGCCATGCTACTTGCTGATAGATTTTTCTAGATCACGCCCAGGGGGTCATCTAGGCAATTTGTCCAAATGAAGTTCAGAGTATTCCTCATGAGCTTTTCTGAGGTGTTATAATTTTAGGTTTTGCATTTATGTGTATGACCCTCTTGAGCAAAACCTTGTAAGTGGTGGATGGATATGCTTAGAAGCTCATTTTTGAGGTACATGATAAAAACCTGTTCTTAATTGGCACATAATACTTATCTTTATGGGCTTCATTATAATAATTTGATGCATGTAGTGAATGTAATAATTACCAAATTAGGGTAATCAATGTGTTAATTTCGTGTCTTTCTCACTTCTATGTGCTCAGAAACTTCGTATCCTTCTTCTCCAACCACTTGGAAATTTATCAGTTGTTGTAGACTGCAGCATCTTGCTACTCCACAGAACATGGGAGGGAACCTTCATTCTTGTTCCATTACCATGTTAAAATTATCTTTTCTCAATTGAATGCCTTTTATATCTTTGTAGAAAATAAGTTGTCCATATGCTGGGTACATTTCCAGACCTTCTTGTCTGTTCCTCCGGTTCCACTGTCTCTATGCCAGGACCACAGTCTATATTGCTGTCACTTTACTCAGTTGTTAAATTCACATAGCATTAGCTCTCCAACTTTGTTCTTCTTTTTTACATATGTGTTGCCATTTTTGGTACTTGCGCTTAACATACATTTGATACCATGTAATTTGTGTGGATTGTACTTAAGGCTCTGTTGGCACACAAATGAATATAGGAACACTTTACACCTTCACGTTATTGAGGCTTCTGATTATAAACCCAGTGTACCTTTTCATGGAAATCACTAGTACTCCAAACTATGTTTTCTTGTAATATTTGAAACACTCTGTGTGGTACTAACCTCGCATTACTCTTAGGTTAAAAACAGCTTTAAATCTGGGGAGTGAATCTCTTCTTTCAAATGTCAAGTTTTCCCCAGAATTTGCCTATGTTTATTCATTATACACTGCCGTTAGACAACTGTGATGCCCGTGCCACCGCGGTAACGAGTCCAGGGCGAGGGACTGCGGATTTAACTCATGCACACACACGCGCGTGCACACACACACACACACACAATAACACAGCGGGTCCTTGGTGCTAAGAGGGCAGCAGCCGCAGCAGCAGCCACGGCAGCGTTTTATTATTCTCCTTTCCAGAGTCCCAAAGAGCCTTCTTATGGGCAGCAAAACAGGAATCCTCCTCCCAGATGAAATCCCTCAAGAGGTAATCGCACACAGGAGGAAAAGTCTCGAGGAAGGGAGGGGCACATTCTCAGAGCAGTAAACATGACTAGCTAACCAAGATAAACACAGACGTGGAAGCTGCTAGAAACAGGACATGAAACAGCAAGACAGGCAGGCAGCCCATTCGGGCCTGGTTCCTACAGACAACTATCTCCTATAATTGACTGTAGGCATAAAGTTATTCTGTAATTCAAATACTGACTTCCATACCTCCCATATCTGGTTTTAACACTTGTTCTGAGAATCTCCTGTCTCAATGTTATGCCCCCTTGTATGCTAGTAAAGCAGCTTACAGCCAATTGCTGAGCAGGGGAGTGAATAGGGCTGGACTTCCTTCCTGGTAGAGGAGGAGTAGTTAGAAGAGGAAGTAGGGTATTCAAGCAGGGAATTCAGCCACAAGCAGAGTTGCAGGACAGACGAAGAAGATGCAGCTGTAGCAGAAAGGAATTAAAAAGCCTAAATACAAGTAGCCAAGTCACTATGAATGTAACAATTATATAATTCCTGATTGTCTCATGGTTCTTCCTGCTGTATGTAGTTTATTTTTTTATGTGTGATAATATAAATATATATGGTAAAAGAAACATAATAAAAAAGTAAAAAAAAAAAACAGAAAAAAAAAGAATTAGAAAGCAAGTAACTTGGGAATTTTGGCAAAGATGGAGGCAGAAAAAGATAGAGGGTTAATAATACACTTAAATGGTCCACAATTATGTTGTAAAGATTTATAAACAAATATAAAAGCGTTTCAATTATTGGTGTGATAGCTGGGTTAAGAAATAAACTATTTCTTTATAAAGAAAAAACCCTTAACAATTGACCTAAAAATTATACGCAGTGTCAAAGGGTTATTTTGTCTGGTGATAAATTACTTGAGCCCTGCACTGAGAGTGATACCTCAACTAACTTGTTTCTAAAGTGTTCCACTATTTTCTGCAACCTCTATTTCCATTAAATATTTTCTTGTATTTATTTGCTTCAAATTCTCTTTTCTGCAAGAAGTTGTTGTTAAATGTCTCTGGTGATCTTTAATCAGCCTTTCATTTGTAAACAAATGCCTTAACAGGCAGATTGCAAAACCCACACTGATTTGACAGTCAAGGTCTCTTGTATGTAACCATGCTGAGATTTTTCTGGCCAGTTTGATAGGATGCACTCAGATGTGCATACATCTGGACCTTTCTGATGAGCTTGTGAGTAGAGGGTCAGATGTCTCCTTCTAAAGCCTTCATCTGTTGGGTCAATTTTCTTAACAACTATATTTTATTATGAACTTAGTACGTGAGCCTACCTCCTTTACAACCCAAATAACCCAAACTATAGGAAAAGGAGATTAAAGAACACAATAATGAAACCTTAAGAATATTAACCCTGAGGAACAAATCTCCTGGCATAGTCAGTAGGACCTCGGCAATCCAGCAATCATATAAACGTTGCTGCTGGAACCTGGAGCAACCTGAACCTGAAGCCTCAGCTGGAGTCCAAAGCCTTGAAACGTTCCCTGGAGCAGTTCTCTCTGGGAGCATCTCGAAGTGCAGGGATGAACAGCCAAAACAATCCCAAGTCCTCTCTCTCTAGCCTCTTGTTTTGGATATATGTTTTGTGTGTGTGTGTGTGTGTGTGTGTGTGTGTGTGTGTGTGTGAAGTCTGTTCCCCATCCCACACTTGGTATCAACACAAAAACATGTTTATCTCTTCTACATTCATCCTTGAAATACACCATCTCACATGGCTGTAGTTCATATACATCTAGACCTTCAAGAAACTTCTTTCTTCATATGTCTTACATGGAGGTTATTTTCATTCTCCTATGTTTTGCTCATCAGTAAATATTTGCCTTTGAAGGAACTAGATAACCCTGTTTAAATATGAAAACAAAACATCATCAAGCAGAAATCCCTCCAGCCTTCTGAATTTTTCCTAAGTGTTACTTGATGTTAGTATTCTAATTGCTATTTTTACTGGAATGTACCTTGACCTTCAGCAAGCAGGTTTTTTCTCACGGGCGTTCTACATGGTACTTATATCAAGCTACATCTGGCTTTTGTCAAAAAGATCTTTTTCAAAATTTTTTATTAATTTGCTCTTGTTACATCTCAATGGTTATCCCATCCCTTGTATCCTCCCATTCTTCCCTCCCTCCCATTTTCCCCTTATTCCCCTCCCCTATGATTGTTCCTAAGGGGGATTACCTCCCCCTGTATATGCTCATAGGGTATCAAGTCTCTTCTTGGTAGCCTGCTGTCCTTCCTCTGAGTGCCACCAGGTCTCCCCCTCCAGGGGACATGGTCAAATGTGAGGCACCAGAGTTCGTGTGAAAGTCATACCCCACTCTCCACTCAACTGTGGAGAATTTTCTGACCATTGGCTAGATCTGGGAAGGGGTTTAAAGTTTACCACCTGTATTGTCCTTGGCTGGTGCCTTAGTTTGAGCAGGACCCCTGGGCCCAAATCTGCCTATCATAATGTTCTACTTGTAGGTAAAAGATTTTAATCATAACTGTTCCTTGACTTTCTGAAGAATGGTCCTTCTTCCTCCGATGTCCCATTTCTTTTTCTGTTTAGCTACAGTAGCTACAGGACTTCTACTGTCCCTCAGATCTAGCAGAGAGACCTCTTGTGTGAATATCTTTGACTTTCCAGAGGGCTCTGTTGACCTGACCTTTCTGGAGTCATCTAATAACAGGACTCACTACTGTTTTCTCTTCTAATAACCTGTTTTCAGGATTCTCTTACTGGTTTTTGGATCTGATAAGGGTGAGGACTCAATATTTCATGAAATCTTTACCCATATATAGAGTTGCTACTTAAGACCAAAAATACCAATAATATCCAACATATAAATAATATATTTATGGAAGAGCCAAAATACTCAACTAAAAGTTTACATTCTTATCACAGAATAGTAGTTAGTTGAATGTGTGTGTGTGTGTGTGTGTGTGTGTGTGTGTGTGTGTGTGTGTGTGTGTGTGCTCGTGTGTGCTCGTGTGTGCATGCCCTGGAGAAGGTACTGACTAGAACATTTTGACTTCGAACATTCAATATCCTCTATGAAGAATAGAGTCTATTCTATAAGCTCAAACACAGTCTGTATAGGTGGCACAGAGTCAGACTTACCTGTCATCTTTACTAAAATAGTTTCCATTGTGAAATTTTGCATGAGATAGTTTTTTCCTGTAGTGTATTTGCAATGTGTCTGCATTTTGAATAGAACATTCATGGGTACAGGTATCACCTGAATAAATCTGTCTAACACTTTGTTAACTAGTATACATTTTACTAAATTACGGAGACAGAATTACTATTCACAGTATTTAGATGTTCATGTTTTAAGTATCAGTGACTTATTTTCAGCCTGATACACACAAGGAGCCTAAACCTTTTCCTAGACTTTTGTATTATAAACTAGTTGGGAGACAGTCTAGCAGCTGTTATGTGAATATGCTGAAGCATTAGGAAAAAATACTCTCAAAGTAAATTTAGTTCAGAATTCTCCAGAATCCTTCAGTGATTGCATACAGAGGCAGCAAGTCTTAGCCATGAGAAATCTGACATGACAAAGTTGCGATCTTAACAGATATTATAAGACTGCCATCTGCAAGAACTTCATAGAGGCAGTCAGTGTATGAAAGTGGAATCATAGAGGAACTAGTCTTTATTTTAATAAATCTAGTGAAAGTTTTGTAATGCACAGGTGAACTACATCTCTGAAAATAAGACTGCTGCCTATTTTTAAGGATTTCTACGAACTTCTTCACCCTGAAAAGAAAGTTAATGAAAAAATGACCATGAGCATATTTGCTTAAACCATATGAATTATATAGAATCAAAGAAACAAAAGATATAACCTAATTGTACTGGTTACTTTTCTTGTTGATGTAACAAAATAGCTAATCAAGCAACTTCAGAAAAGAGAGACTTTGGCTGCCAGTTTCAGAGGGCTGCAGAAGGCAGGGAGGACATGGCAGTAGGAGCAACTTCAGCCTCATAGCATGCATATCAGACTACCTGTTCACATGGCAAGGACCAAGAGACAAACAGCACAGACTGAAACCAGAAGTGGGTATAGTTTTCAGTGACCCACTTCTCCTTCTTCCACTCAGCCTCCATAACCTCTCAAAATAGTGGCCCAGGCTCAATGGCAAATGTTCAAAAACATGAACATGAGGGTGAGCTTTCATACCAAACAGTAATAATCTAATCAAAATAACACATACTCAAAAAATAAAGATGATTAAAAACAGAACCTGATTCTGATTAACAGTAGAATTCAAAAGTTTGGAGTATTCCATTCTTCATGAAGGTGATGTGAAAAATGATGGACTGTCATGTGATCAAGGCCAAGTGGCAGAGAAGAGTATTGTCAGGATGTGTGAGAAGTGGCCAAGAAAGAAAGATGCAGTCATTCCAGGGTATGGCTCGTTAACCTAAGTCCTCCAGTTAAAGTTACACCCTTCTTTTTCCCACTTCATGACAGTAACTTGTATTGTTAATTTAAGAAGGTGCTAATGTATTCATTAGGCCATGGTCTTCATGTTGCAATCATTTCTGGAAATGCCAGCACAGACACATCTAGGGGTATCTTCACCAATCTCCTGGGAACTTTTCTCTGCAATAAAGTTGGTTGCAAAAATTACACCATCACAAGAATCTGTTTAATTCCCAGAAAAGGACTACAGAAAATCCTGTCAGGGCTGGGGAATGCCAGGCTCGTTCAGTAAGAAGGACCCAAACCATAACAGTGCAGCCTTCATTTAATTATTTTTACTAGTGTTTACAATCTGGGTCCAGTGTTTCTGTGTTCTTGGTCTCTTATTGAAGAAGTCCCCAGTACCAAGATACACTAGGAATATGTTTGAATAGAGACTAATAACCTTTGATGACTGTGAGAACAGAAGAAACGTATTTCATTTTTTCAGAGAGGGCTGCATGTACAGTTCAAGGTACATGGAGCTCCTGTGTTGCTAGCAGGTTGCCAGGTAAATGTGTGGATGTGAGGGATGTGTGGGCAGGTAAAGGAGTGAAGCAGTTAACTGCATGCTTAGAAGAGATTAGGGTATGGATAGCCCAAACTGAGTCAGGAGCTGAAAGAAAAAGGTCAGCCACCCTAGAGCTTCATGTTGAAAGGGAACATGAATCTGGGTAGGGCACAAAGTCTCTCCTATTCTGTCTCTAAGGCTGTTACAGCTCCTGGGACCCATTGGAAAGCATCCATGAAACCTCTAAGCCTGCTAGATCTGGGTAAAACAAAAGTCTGCTCTGTCCAGCTTTTGGAAAGGAGGGGAGAGGAGAGGAAGGGAAGACAAAAGAAGAGAGAAGAGGAGAGGAATAAGCAAGGAAGAGAAGATTTGCATTTTCTGTACCTTACACTCTATTTAAATGCAACATGTTATAAGAATACCATCTCTAAAGTAAAAGTAACCAAGTAAATAAACATCCTACCCAACCAAAACATCCTCTGAATGTGCCAGCATATTTCTTAGCCAGGCTGGCTATACATCTCTGTCTTGTGTCTACAGAATATCATCACTTATGAAGACTTGGTTCAAGTAAGGTTAGAGTTTTGGGTAGGCAAACAGACATAACAAAAATGATTAATTTAAAGACATTAAATATCATTTTTTGTCTGTAGTTTTACTAAAACTAGGACTAACGTTATTTTATTAAATTTAGGAATATACCAAAGAAAATTCTAAATATCTTAGACATATTTGAGGCAGGCAGGCACAAAAGATTTAAAAACTACAAGTGGGTATGAGAAATGTTATTGGAAGGCTTTTGAATTTAGTAATGTGGGTTGCCGAATTATCCTTGTAATTGAAGATGAATATTACCCAGAGTTTTTGATGTATTCTCAGAAGTTAGTATAATTCTGAGGTGAGATATATGAATCTAAGTGTGCTCTCCTAAAGGATTCCAGTACAGGAAGCCTTCAGAAGTTCTTTATAGAGTACCTTTCCCCCAGGAGTGAAGGGGATCTTTGATGTGACATCTTTACTTGATTAATGAAATGACCTGGTTTTAGCTTTAATTTATATACCCAAACCCTTTTTTCATTGTGGAAAGAATTCTATAACCACTTCTGAAGTTTTACTCATTGTGCTTAAAAGGCTCTTATAGTAATATATGTCTTTCTGTAATAGACATGGTTCATATAGTTTTTATTTTATTTTAGAATGGGTGGAAGTGTCAATAATAGTCAATGATTATATCAACTTTAAGATCAATTGGAATGACAAATGGCAGCATTTAAACATTAAGTCTTTCTTTAGTTGGAGATTAGAACAGTAGTGGGGAAGAAGCCTAAACAATGGCAAATTAATAGTGTAGTGGAAGTTTTGGTGTCTTTAAAAGCTGAGTTAAGTTATGTAAACGTGTTTTTGTTTTAATCCCAGTTGTAGGATATGAGGCTGACTCAGACTGTCCACAGCAGCAAAGCACTTGCTTCATGTGGACTCTGAAAGGGGCTCTTTGCCAGCTGCAGATAGTATAATTCTGAGGCCTCTGGAGAGGGAATAAATGCCAGAGTCCAGAGAGAGACAGAGGGCTCTGAGAAAGAGGGAGGAGGCCACTGCCCCCTCCCCCCCGTGCTGCTCCTGGTTGCTATGGATGCAGTTTGATGAGTACGAGACAGCCTGAAGTGAAGATTGGACTCACCCCAAGGAATCCAATAACCCTAATCCGCAGAAAGTAGCTAAAGAGATCCATACTCCTTCTCCCCTTTAACCTTCTTTCTCGCCTACATAGGGATGGGAAGTTGGAAAGGAAGTAGAGGCTTAAGGAACCCCAAATAAAATGAAATTTAAAAGATCCTACAAGTGGGGCCCAGGTGTGGGGCTTAGAATGGTGGAAAACTTAGTTTCTAATGTCATAGAGAAAATGACAGCTTTCAAAGGTAGGAGAATACTGTTTTGGGTTATGAGACTGAGTCGTCTCTTGCTTTGCTCCCAGAGGGGATATTCTGTTTGTGCTTAGTCTTCTTCCTGTATTCCATTTCCAAAAAGGTTGAGAGAATGGTTGAACAGTTGGAAAAGTTGCAAGTGGACATGAATCAGTCTGTGAAACAAACAAAAGAAAATGGAATAGAAAACTAGAAATGTCACTGAATTCTCTCATTTGCAGGTATAGATGGAAGTACTTGGAAAGTGAAAAGTATCGCTACAAAAGGGAGAACAAAGGGGTCAAGACCTGGTAACAGAGAGCAGGAGTTTTCAGCAATTGGTGCCATGACCCACTTCACACACTTTGGGCGTCAAGTTTCCACAGGCCCTGCTTAGGCTGGTGAGCCAGGAGGAGCAGAAGGCAGCCCATTTGAAAGAAAGAGTTAATCTTGAGCAAACTGAGCTGCCAGAGGAACAGTCTTAGTTTAAGAGATTACCACTATTAGCTTTCCTAATAGCCACTAAAAACCTTATATATCAAATTTCTTGGTGCTTTAATGGTGGTAAGTTTGGTCATTTGAAAAGAAATTTTAATCAAGCTGCTAAAAGCCTCAGAGCTCACAATGGCCAGTGTGTTAACTCTGAGAATATGGTACTTTCTTCCAGAGAAGCAAACAAGCTATTTCTGGCAGGACTTGCTTTTCTGCAAGAATTCCCAAGCTCCTTGGGGATTGTAGATGCTGTGGTAAAAGGTGTCATTGGATGCAGGTCCAAGAAAGAGCTATGAGGGGACTTGCCATTAGGAAGTGGCTGTGGAGTCCTAGCTCAAAGCAAAAAGTACAAGCTGTTACAGACAAGAGCAGCTGAGAGTTACCAGGTTATAGCAGAAACTATTGATCTGAAAAGTGTTTGGTTTATCGATACTCTCTTAAGAAAGCAACAGCAAGTCCCATTCATATTAGAGAAAAGGCCATTCTTTTAGACTAAAGGGGGGAAATGCACTGGAAGTATTGGTGTCTTTAGCTGGTCACAAGGGTGCAGGCCTGTAATCCCAGCACATAGGAGACAGATGCAGGCAGATCTATGTGAGTTTGAGGACAATCTGGTCTACAAGGCAAGTCCAGGATAGCCAAAGGCACACAAAGAAACTCTGTATCAAAAAACAAAACAAAACAAAACAAAAAACCTCAAAGCAATCCAACCAAACAAATGAAGAAAAAAACCCTCAGTTTTGTTATGTAAACCTGTTTTTGTTTTTTTAATCCCAGATGTGAGATATGGGATGATTCAGATTGTCCACAGCATCAGACTAGTTGTCTCGTGTGGGCTCTGAGAGGGGCTCTTTGCCAGCTGCAGGTAGTTTAATTCTAGGGCCTCTGGAGAGGGAAAAAATTCCAGAACCCAAGGAGGGGGCGGGGTGAGCCGGGTTGTTCCAAGAGAGAAGAAGGAGGCTTCTGTTCTCCTGCTATTCCTGGTTATTGTTGATGCAGTTTGATGAAACGAAGTTGGAGATGTCCTAAAACAAAGATTGTTCTTGCCCCCAAGGAACCCAAACAACCCTAAACAGCAGGAAGCAGCCAAAGAGAACTCCACCCCCTGCCCCTACTAACTTTCTTTCTCTCCTACCAGGATTTTGGGTGGAGAAGGGAGGTAGAAGTATAAGAAACCACAATAAAATTAAATAGAGTTTAAAAATACACATCTACATGATACACTGAAACAAAGATGATAAACTGAATATGTTAAACCTATGGATACTGACCAAAAGAAGGAGTCAAGATACAGAAAGAATACATTAATGTCTAAATCAGGAGGAAATTCTGGACTCTCAGTTACAACGGGCCCCTTCTGGTACCTTGTACTGTGATTTTCTCTGGTGAAAGTGGATTGTTCTCAAGGTCTCACATTTAAGTGTCAAGAACTGTTGATCCAAAACCACATCTCTTCTCTTAAGAGAAAAAGGAATATTTGTCTGGAGACAAATATGCATGACCATGACTCAGGAACACATATTTAGTTTACCTCAAACTCCATGAACTCTTTCCTAAATCAGCAACATTTTAAATTATTGGTGGAAACGTCAGACAAGTGTGTTGCATCAAAGCAGGGAAACCACTGTTGTAGACCTTGGACACCATCCGATGATAATTGTTTTGAGTTGGTAAACAATCAGGGGAATAATGCTAGACTCTCCCCAAGAGTCATGTCTGGAGCCCTAGGGTTACAGTCAGAGTCCCCTTCAGTTTGAGGTTCCTTTTTAGTGGCAACAACTGCCTGAAGGATGGTGCTATTTTCTGAGTATTCCCTGGGATTACCTGTCTCACTGACTGTGACAGTAAATAAAAAAATCAAAGAGAGAAATCAAGTAGTGGCTTCTATAGTGTCCTGGGTTTTTGTTTGCTTGATTGTTTGTCTGGGGGTTTCTTGTTGTTGTTTTCTTCCCATGGAAACGCCAAAAAATAGGGTCTTGTGTGTTAGCTTAGATGGTGGGAAATTCAGTCCACCTCACAGCCCTGGAATAGGGGTACATTCTAGAAGGTGAAAGGGCATGGAGACAAAAGGAATGTCACACAGATGCCTAGGTAGTGGGATATTTTGTCATTTCTTTATTTTATGTGTATAAATGTTTTGTTATAAATGTTTAAATGTGACCTCTTGCATGCCTGATGCCTGCAGAGGCCAAAAAGGGATGTCAGATCCCCTGGAACTAGAGTTACCAATGTTTGTGAGTCACCATGTGGTGCTAGGACCAAACCTGGATCCTCTGTAAGAGAACCAAGTACTCTGCACTGCGAATCTAACTCTCCAGTATTTCTAGATAGTATAACTCAACCATTCACCCTCCCTAGGTATCAAAATGGAGGCATCTGGGCAGGGAAAGCTGGTAGAATAGTAATATGGCTGGATGAACAGGATTAGTGTGAAATCACTGAGTCATGGACTGTGACTCCCTCCAGAAGCCATGGTGCATTGGCTATCAGCACACCTGCCAGGAGGAGAGCAGCTGAGCCAAGATGAAAGTCAAACTTGCTATTTCCTATTGTTAATCCTGAAAGATTACATTTAGGTTTGAGTCTAGAATTTTACCTAGAACCTGGCTTAATGGCCAGTACAAATTATTGATGTTCTCTTAAATTTAAATTTCCTAAGAGATAAATATGTTTGACCTCATCTATGGAAAGAGACATTTAAGATGGAGATAAATGATATAATGTATCATTAAAATGTCTATAGCTTTAAAAATATATTAAATGCAGTATTGCTATATTTGCAACTTTCAAATATTAATTCATACTCACCTACCTATCTATTAAAAAAGAATAATCTGACACAAATGTAGTCAACTTATTTTTGATAAAATTTCAAATGTAATGTAATGGGGAAATATAGTTTTTCTAATAACGAATGTTTGTACAATTCCATGTTCATATGCAAGTAAACAACTAACATATATCATCACAGACTTTATACTCTTCATAAAAATTTAGTCAAAATAAATAATGTAGCTACATATGAAAATGCAAACCTCCCTTTTTAATGTTTAAAATCATGTTATTATTTTATGTGACTGAGTATTTGCCCACATACACATCTGTGCACCACACGTGTGTCTGGTGCCTGTGACAGCCAACAAGGAGCATCGCATCCCTTGGAACCTGAGTTGTAGGGGATTGGTTTTCCTTGAGGCCTTTCTGCTTGGCTTTCAGATGACTGCCTTTTAGACTGTCTTTGGTCAGTATGAATTGACTCCATGGCTCTCTCCTTCTTCTCAGATTATCAGTCACACTGGATTCGACCTTCACCCTAAAGTCTAATACCTCACAGTTGCTGGAGGCCATCAGTGCAACAGCAACTGTTGTTCACGGTTGTTGGAACTAGAAAATGGCAGAGCCCCTTGGAAGAGCATTTGTCAATTTCGTACAGAGTTAAATGTTTATTACCACAAGGTTCAGCAATGATATTCTCAGATATTTGCCCAGATGATATGAGAACTTATGTTCTCATAAAAAGTACACCATGTTCATAGCAGCTTTGTTCATATTTTCCCCAAATGAGAAGCAACCAAGATGCTCCTTAGTGAATGAGTTATTGAACAAATAGTGGTCCACTCTAACAACTGAACCTTGCTTGGTTATTAAAGAAATGTGCTACCAAGTTTCCAAAATGACACGGCTGAGTGTGGCTATGCCTTAAGAAGAAGAAGCCAGGCACAGAAAGGCATGTGCCACAAGATATCACTCATGTGTCAGATCTTTTCAAAAAGTGACTTTTACAGAAGAATAGAATAGAATAGTGTTTAACAGGGACTGATAAAGACAGGGATAATGGAGAATGAGGGATTAGCTAACAGGTACAAAGTTATGTGTAGGGAGGAGGAATACATTTCAATGTGGTATCATGCAAATGTGTGACCATTGTTAGCATTATATTGCATATGTCAAAAGTACAGGAGGGGGTTTTAATGTTCCCACAAGAAAGAAGTAATAAATGCTTGAAATAATTAAGCTAAATATTCAGTATTAATTACTATACGAACACTGTATTGTACTAAAAGCTTCGAATTATCTGGGTCTGGTGACACAACTTGTGACCGAAGCTGCTTGGGGAGGGAGGCAGGTGGATTACAAGCTCACAGCCATCTTAACTAGAGTGATTGCAAGTCCAGTCTGAATAACTAAATGAGATCATGTCCCCAAAATAAAAAAAAAATCAGAAGTCAGAGACTCTGTGATAAACTGCTTGCCTCGTACACACACAAGCCTGGGGTTTGTTACCGAGCACTAAAACAAAAGAGTAGCCAAGGTTTTGTATAATAACTGTAAGAATTGCAGCTTTAAAATAAAGACTTGGACAAATATTAACTAATTGGATATCAGTAGCTGAAGGAAGCCTGTCAACTTACTTTGCAAAAGAACCTCATACTGGCAAGAAACAGATCAGTGGTTGAGCTGGATAGATAATGGTTCAGGAGAGTAAGCAGGAAATGGATTTATGGAGTAAAACTATTTCATATAATGCATATAATATAATGCGTAATATAATAATGATGGTCGCATTTGCCTAAATCCAAAAACTGCCTAAACTCCAAGGATCAACCTTAACGAACACATTTTTTTAAAAAAAAATATTGATAATTTTGTAGTTCTGTGTATCTCAGGCTGGAATATCGAATATAGAATATGAAAAAAAAACTGCATGACACAGGTGGCACTTTACCTTCTTAAAGAGAGAAGAGAGTGGCGCTGGCCAATGGAAATGTGGGGAATGACTAGAGTCTGTCAGACCAAAAGCCAAAGAATGTTGTACAGGGGCTGTACTCAAGTTTTTTTTAACAAAACACAAAGGATCTCAATTATGCAACTATGTTTAGTTATTCAAACAGATATGTTGCAGAAAAAGCAATGAGACACAGGAGTCAATGCTCAACATCACTACGTGTGACAGAACCAGCACACCACCATATAGTAACGACAAAAACAGAAATGTGAAAACTCACAGGCAGGGAGAAGGAGTACAATTAACATACATTAGAGCTGGAAAGGCAAACTGTGAAAACTGTGCTAGGAGAATGGTCATTTTAAATATATAGAGACTGATCCTTACGCATGTATCTAGGTAAATTCACTGCTGTACTCACACAAAAACCTGGATGTAAATATTTGTAACAGCTTTAATAAAATCGTCCAAACTAGAAACTACTTAAAAAGCCTTTCAGTGGACAAAGGAATAAGGAAACTGGTGCATCTCTACAGTAGGAAACTAAACCAGAGATAAGTGCAATAAGACTTTTATTGGGCTTATTTTTAATTAGTGTAAATTTAACTTTCAATGATATCTGCTCCCATTTTTGGAAATCTTTAAGGCATGTTTGGAAAAACTTGGATATTTCAATTCTCTTTTAAACTGTAAATCTTATAAACTCTAAGTATAGATCAAGCATGTCTAACCAAATGTAATCTTAAATTTGAGATGTTCTGAGATATGAAAATTGAAATATGAAAATTACGCACTAGATTTTGAGGACTCAGGCAGGCATTGTAAGTCTTCACCATTTTTGCATGGATTGCTCTTTGAAATCATGATAGTGTTGATTTATTTGGTCAAATAAAATATTTTTAAATGAAAGAAGACAGGTAGAGCATCCTAAGTACCAGATAGCAGATATAAAGACTAGGAGAGAAAAGTGCAAGATGCCAGAGAACAAAAGGCAGGAAAGGGACAAAGTGGCGAGACTGCTTAACCAAACCCCACAGTGGGGCTGATGTTAAGCTGATGAATATCGGTTCTGAGGTTTCAATTACCAAGAATTAAAAGCCATTTTTCTTCTTAGCAAACTGATCTATGGAGATCTGTGAGATTAGTGTGTTTTAAAAACTAATGGTGGAGAAGAATCCAAGTATTGCTTTATGTTCCTTCAACAACCTCTTCCTTCCAGAGAGGTTGATTCCTTATGGGATGACCCAGGGGTGAAACCATTTCTTACTGCAAGTGTTTTTGTTATATTGAGCCAAACTGTGGGCCAGTTCACGAATGTAAGAGAAAAATGGAATTTAGATTAATTAAAAAAAAGAAGACTCCATATCATATTTGTGTTTCATTCTATTAAGGCATCCAATTTTCTCCTTATTTACTAAAGAGAAACATTTGTGATGTTCAGATGGCGAACACAGGCAAACCTGAAGACAATTCTGTGTACGACAGAATGGTGTCAGGTAATTCACTCACTATAGACATTCTTCAAACACACATCAAACTGAGTAACAGTCTGAATGTTTCATCTATTCCTAGCACAGGAAGAATGATGATTAAGTCAGTGGTTAAGTATCTTTCAGGTTTCCTGTTCTTGTTGCTAAAGGCGGTGCTGTTGTTACATTAGTTGGTGAGTTGGATTGTCTTGTATTGTTGACGATGGAGTGTTATTCGATAGTCCAGGTTGGCCTAAACATGCACTCTCTCTGCCTCAACCTCTGGGGTGCCTGAATCCCAGGCATGCATCGTCATACATGTCTCTCCAGGTTCTGATAGAAGGCAGCATGTGATCTGGAGGATAGTCCAGGAAAACAAGGGCCAAGAAAGACCACGTCCTCAATTTAGTGTTTGTTTAGCCTTTCTTCATCTGTGACTAAATGTCTTGCCTTTCTCTCCTTTTAATTGTCACAGATCAGAGCGAAGTTTGCTCTGGTTTACCAACTAAGCCAGGCGATCGTGGATACAATTCGTTAAAATTCTCTGGTGTGCTTCTGTCAAATAATTCCCTCAATAAAATCCTTCCTCGCTTCCATCTGAAATCCACAAGCCAGCCATGGTTCAAATGGCATCTCCTTAGTCACCCACAAAGCAACTTCCCCTTCAGCACACACACACACACACACACACACACACACACACACACACACTCACACACGGGTGTGCACATGTGATGTGCCAAGAGTGTCTGCACACCAGCAAGCCTCTGCTCTTATTGGTTGGCTATAGTTTCTCATTCTATGACATCAGAATTATGTCATAGAAAATACAACTTTTAAATTTTCACTGACACTTGCTTTGAATTCAGCATATACACTGAGCTTCCCCTTTGGACACTAAACATAACCTAGTACATAAAAGTCAATGTAGCACTTCCTGAACAGAACACCAACAGCCCAGGCCTTAATGTCAACAATTAATAAATGAGACCTCATGAGACTGAGAAGCTTCTGTAAGGCAGGAGACACTGTCAAAAGAACAAAGCGACCGCCTACAGACTGGGAAATAATCTTCACCAACCCTGCATCTGACAAAGGTCTAATATCCAAACTTTATAAAGAACTCAAGAAATTAAACGCCACCAAACCAAATAACCCAATTGAGAAATGGGGCTCAGAATTAAACAAAGAATTCTCAACAGAGGAATATCAAAAGGCTGAGAAACACTTAAAGAAATGCTCAACATCTCTAGTCATCAGAGAAATGCAAATCAAAACAACTCTGAGATTCCATCTTACACCCATCAGAATGGCTAAAATCAAACACTCACATGACAACACATGCTGGCGAGGATGTGGAGAGAGAGGAACACTCCTTCATTGCTGGTGGGAATGCAAACTAGTACAGCCACTTTGGAAATCTATCTGGTGCTACCTTAGAAAACTGGGAATAGGGCTTCCTCAAGACCCAGCTATTCCACTCCTTGGAATATACCCAGAAGATGCTCCAGCACACAACAAGAAAATTTGTTCAACCATGTTCATAGCAGCCTTATTCATAATAGCCAGAACATGGAAACAGCCTAAGTGTCCATCAGTAGAAGAATGGATAAAGAAACTGTGGTACATATACACTATGGAATACTACTCAGCTATTAAAAATAAGGAATTCCCAAAATTTGTGGACAAATGGATTGAACTAGAAATGATCATAATGAGTGAGCTAACCCAGAAGCAGAAAGACTCAAATGGTATATACTCACTTATAACTGGACACTAGCCCAAGGGGCAGGTCCCATCAAAATCTGCAGCTACCAGGAAAGTGGGATAGAGGTGAGAACATCCTATTGAGACTCTAGATGAGAAAAATATAGGGGATAGGGAAGTAGGTGGATCCAGAGGGTCCTAGAAACCTACAAGAGGAACATTATGATGGGTGGATCTGAGCCCAGGGGTTCTGCTTGATCAAAGGCACCAACCAAGGACAAAACATGCAACCATCATCAAACCCCTACCCAGATCTAACCAAGGGACAGAACATTCTGTACAGTTAAGTGGAGACTGGGGACTGACTGTCACAGGATCTCTGGTGCCCCATATTTGGCCATGTCCCTTTGTTGGGGAGGCCCAATGGCACTCGGAGGAAGGATAGAGGACTACCAAGAAGAGACTTGATACCCTAGCACCATATTCAGGGGGAGGAGGTCCCCCTTGGTCACAGTCATAGGGAAGGGGGATTGGGGTGAAAGTGGGAGGGAGGGAGGAATGGGAGGATGTATGGAATGGGATAGAAAATGAGATGTAATATGAATTATTTTATTTTTCAACAAAAATGTGTTTAAAAAATAAAAAAAAATAAAAATTAAAAAAAAAAGTCAATGTAGCATTAACCCTCCTAAGGCTTATATTCTTAGATCTTTGACCATGATTTTACACACACACACACACACACACACACACACACACACACACACACACACACACACACACACACCTCTGTATTGTGTATTTATTACTACACTTCAAGCATTTGTTTTCACTTAATATGATGCCATGAGGTAAACAGACAGAATACTGAAGAATGAGATTTTAAATGACAGGACGAGGTATTATGAGAACTCAATGATTTGATTAACCTGAAGAAACTTTTGGTTCAGAATCTCAGGAGAATCTTGGGCGAACCATCTCTCTCATTTCCTAGGTTACGTTTTTCTTGTGGTTTATTTAGCAACAGATTTGAGAGACACGTTTTTGATGAGTCTTCCTATTTTTGCAGATGGAAAAATGAGCCAGTAGACAATTTCATTTGCTCAGACACATATCAGCTGAATGAATATAGACAAGTAGCTGGCACAGCAGCAGGGAGAAATGTACTTAAACTGTAACTTCTTATGTTGTAGAGCAGGGATCTGGCTTATGGTGATGAAGATCAGAGGCAAGTGCATTTAATCAGAGTCAGCAAGCAGAACAGAGTGTTGAAATAGAAGCAGGCATAGAGAAGAGTCGTCTGGTTGTAAAGTAGAAACATCCTTAGGACGAAAGCATGTTTTCAGTTGGCTTGTGTCTTCTGTCCAATAGAAGAAGATGCAGATTTCATCTCTGATTTTTTTCCCCAGATGAGTACAGTGATAATGTAATAAACAGTCAAAGCAGAATGCTGGTTTATGGCCTAAGAATTAAAGGGACAATATGCTTGCAGGACATTTTATTCTCTTAGCCGCAACTAAAGCCATTTAGAGCCAGTGTTTCCTCATAGACAACTCAGCAACAGTCCAGATAGTGTGGATAGTGCTCTTCCTTCCTGAACCAAGGAAAAATCTCCATAACAAAAGCACACACAGCCACTCTGGTGGCAAGAGGATTCCACTGACTATATTGTTAATATAAAATAGGGAAGTCTCTCTTTTCTTGACAGGCATGAGATCCCTCTTTCTTATTGACAAATATGACTCAGTAAGATGTCACTTGCAAGAACTGCACAATGAATAGTGACATGGCCCTGAAAACCCATTTTTCTCACAGAGCTAAGACTCCCCTTCTTAACTCAGTCAGTAGAGAGTTGTCACAGAAAGAATATTAAACCAACATTGTCAAAGACCTGACACTTCTACACAGAGTCTGGGCACTCAGGTCTAAGGTGAGCCACTCTATCCTGTCAGATATTGCCTGTAAGACCACTTAGGAATTCTAGGTATAGCAAATAAGCACATCAATGCACAGGGTCTGTGAACGTTAACTACTAGCAGAACCGCAGCCCTAAATTGGACGATAGATGCTAAGATAAAACACTGAAGCAAGACTCAGTTTTCTCACACCACCAGTGTAAAGTATGTAGGATATAGTTATTAATCATTCATCTTATGAAGAACTATGAAACCCATCACTTAAGGAAGCCCAACCATCTTTGTTAGTAACATCCAGATAAACCACTAATTCTAGAGACAGCAAAGTTTTTATCCAAAATGATAGAGCCCTGGGTAACCAGCACATTTCCCAAGCCTGAGATGAGTACTTCTAACTCCAAACACCATATCAGGGATATAGAGGCAGGGATAAAGGCATTATCAGCAAGGGAGAAAACCAAAAAGGCTTGTTGCTAGGAGACTTAGCTTTAAATATTGAATCCAGATAATATTCTTCATTGTAAATGAAAGAATAAAGTAGAGAATCTATAAAATTAAGAAAGAAGAAAGAGTAATGGACAAGCAGAGATGTGAGTATACAATGCCCACTATCACTCTTAAAAGGTGAGAAATCATATTTAATTTCTGGAAGATAAACCATAAAAACTTACATTCAAGATAATTTCACATTTAGGAAGAAAAGCGAAAGAATGTAAATAGATATAACATTCCTATGCATTTCAGGCAATAAAATGTTGGCCATAGTAAGTGTTGTATGTATGCCATAAGCCCATAACAAATGCAAAGAAAGTTACTAGTGAGTTAATTAAAATTTATGCTTTTTACCAAAACACCTAAAAAAAAAACAAGGGATAGTGCAGATTTCTTTCTGTTTATGGCTTCAGGGTTCTCTGATGCTTAGCCCCATGTGCTTAGGAGAATCTCTGAGGCAGAAATATGTGGAGAAAGATGTTCATCTCAGATAGATGGATGGGAAATACAGAAATAGATCTGGGCAAGTTATGGCTACAGGGACATGTGCCCAGGAACCCACCTGCCTCAACTAGTCCCCAGATGCTACATCTTTCCCTCTCCCAATGATGCCATATCACACATCCATCAAAGGATGGATCCCATCATTAAGTCGGAATACCTATCGCACAGTAAGCCAAAGGCTAGCATCATGCATCTCCACCACATGCCTCGGTTTGTTCAGTTTGTCAATTAAGATTTACCATCATGACAACACAGTAGGATTCTTGCTGATGTCTCATTGAAATGATTAGTCAGCACCTAGGGATGGTGGAAGATGAAGAGTTCAGTCAAATACTAAGAATAAGCAGGTGTCAAATGGTGGGCATTCCTGCTAAAATACCATAAGAGACTTCTTCATTTAAACTTTACCTTATAAGGAAATATACAAACAGGGCTCAGAGAAGACTCAGAAACTCTAAGTTTAGCCAAAGAATCATTGTTACCAGTTACAAGGACCCAGGAGGATCTCATTCTCCTAATGCTACAAAGTGTTTATTTTGTAGCTTTTGGCCCTGTAGTCTCTCTGGGACATGTGATGTCTTGCTCCTCTATGTTATATGGGTGACTAACAGATTGCTGTCAATCCCATCCATTCACTACCAGGCATTGTGTCCTTGGCCATCACCTTAGTGAGATTCCCTCCTGTACCAACAGGGTACATAGGAAGTGACTGAAATGCTGGCAAATTTCATGATGAATGGCTGATCAATATCATTGGCAGAAAGATACACGTATTAATGGAACAAAAGGAGAAGCTGGAAGCTAACCCACATAAATATGCTCAGTGAAACTGTACATAAGTATATAAAAAGTTCTATGAACAAGGGTGGCTTGTCAGCATATGTTACTGGCACAATTGAACAAAAATAGGCCAAAAAGGAAATAAAACACTTGACTTAGCTCTCACTGTACAAAAAATTAATTTATAATAATTGACACCCTGTCTTAAACACACAAAAATAAAATTATTTTTTTAAAAAAAGAATGAATCATAACTTTGTGATACAAGTCCCAGAATCATTTTCAACCATCAAAATGAAATCACTATATCTGTACTTTTTACTTTTTGATATGCAGATTTCCCATAAGACACTAAATTATAACTTGGCCTTCCTAGGAGCCTCCATCCCACAAACCCTTAAAATAACATAAGACCTATATATGAGTTATGTTATTTGTCAAAGACCCATATGTGAGTTTGACAAATAAAAGTAGTCTTGTAAAAGGAATTATTTATATATTTTATATGTATTTGAGTGTTTTCTCTGCATGTATAGGTCTGTGCTCACATGTGCCTGGTGCCCGCTGAGAACAGAAGAGGGCATTGAGTCCCCTGAACCCAGAGCTCCAGGCAGTTGTGAGTCACTGTGTACATGCTGGAAAGGGAACCTGGCTTCACTGCAAGGGCAGCATGCGCTCTTATCCAGTGTCGTAAAGAAGCCTTAAGAGCCAAGAGTCGTATTTGCTCATGAATGAAAAGAATTTAAACGTTTATGAAGCTTTAGTAGCGTCATTGTCGCAGCATAACATTATGGAGGTGAATTTGCACACCGACCTTTTTCTGCAGCTCCTGGTGTGCATCCTCTCATTTCCGTCACTCCTACATCAGAGGCTTGTGCTTGTTGTAGAGAGAAGGGAGGGGCCATGCCTGGCAGAGGACAACTTGAGCAATGGAGAGCCACACCTGGTCAGTGGTGTTAAGGAGAGCTGACTCTGCCGGGGTCCAGCATCCTGTGGGCTAGAGGACAGTTTCAACAGGGCAGATTAGGAAGAAGCGAACCGCCAAATATTTCCCTTCTGTGCCATGTTCTTCTGGGAGGCCAATGATTGCGTTATTTGTACTTTCCATCAGGGTGATGATGAGAGGCATCAGGAACAGCCACCCATTCAATATTTTTAATTAATTATTAATGATAAATAGTTTCTAGATATTCCCAGAACCCTGTGTCTCCTCCACGCAGTCAGCATTGGGCCCACACAAAGTCACTGCATCCTATAGTCCTTGGCTCTCCATCTTTCATCTTCCTCTATTCTGCATCTTTCATCTTCTTTGATTCACAGCCTTTTATCTTCCATGCTTCTCCATTTTCATCTTCGGCACTCACCTGCCCGCCCTGTCTCACTGACCTCCACACAAACCTTTATCACCCACCTTTTCTTTGGCTCTAATAGTTTAAGGTTGAACCAAGTGTGACTTTTAAAGTGCTATCTGTTTGATGGAACTTATTATCTGCCAAGAACAGTGCTAAATTATCTAAGGAATATATTATCAAAAAGAATTACCAAGTGTGTGCTGTGACTTCCCAGACTGTACTGAAAGGCAACCTTGAAGGGGTAAAGTCCCTTTCTCGAAAATCCCACCTAAAGATCCCTGCCTGAATTAAAAACCTGGGTCTACTAATCTGCATCTTCTCTTGCACCTGGGTTTCTGCAGTGGAGTTGGCAGGTCCTCTGGTTTCTTGTGATGAGGCATTGTCTCTCTACTTCTTTTTACACTTAATTTCTTCCAGGATGAGAGCTCTGCTATCTACCGCTAAATACACCCTTTGGGGACCACCTCCTTCACTCCAATCCATAGACATCCATGACTAAGGTCAGAACCTCACTGGTGGTGTGACTGCATATTTAACCATGTCCCCTGGAGGGGGAGACCTGGTGGCACTCAGAGGAAGGATAGCAGGTTACCAAGAAGAGACTTGATACCCTATGAGCATATACAGGGGGAGGAAATCCCCCTCAGGAACAGTCATAGGGGAGGGGAATAAGGGAAAAATGGGAGGGAGGGAAGAATGGGAGGATACAAGGGATGGGATAGCCATTGAGATGTAACAAGAATAAATTAATAAAAATTTTTTAAAAAAGGAATCTAAAATATGGAGATTCAAGCACTGCATTCCCTTAGGGTATACAGACTCAATCCATTTTCCTAAGAATATTAGCAAATATTTTCAGGCACTGTAGATTTTTAGCAGTTCCTTTTATACCAGCACATACTGTGTTGAACTATTGTTTTTAAAGCCCTCACATAAGATTGTTGGTAAATATTAAAGTGACCTGTCCTATCCAGGTAGAAAATTGGATGCCTGATGAGTTGTCATTGTTCTAGAGTTCCTCACCTCATTTCACCTGTCTGCACAGCCATCCTACTCATTCTTAGTCTTTTAAGCAGGAAAAAATGATGTGCTCTTATTAATATCCCAAGTCTTATTTTTCAGAATTTATAATTAGACCTGAACATATGGTTTTGTGCATGTCTGAGGACAAGGAGTGCAACAGTTCGTGCTCAGAGACTGCGGTTTCTCAGCTTAAAATGAAATTATTTTATATTTCCTTGCAGCATTTAGTCTAGAGATTAATAATCAGCAAGCTTTTGAAATGTATTTGGAGAGAAAATGTTTGCTTTATCAAATATGCTTTTCTACTCTGGAATTTCAGAAAAATATTATATTGCATGCTGAATTTTTCAAACTGTGTATTCTAAGATGTGTACTATATATTTACTATAATATGCTTCACATATCAATATATATAATAAACAATATAGTAAAAAATAACATGTATATTTTATATAGAAGTATATAGCGTAAAATTATACATATGTGAGCAATATCTTATATAAATTATAAGATAACATGTAATTTCATATACTTTTTTGCATATTTATATCTTTTTATGCAAATTTCTCTTTGATATACAGTTTTTACTTCTTTATTTTATTATTTGTTATTTACAATTTGTTCACTTTACATCCCGGTTGTACCCCCTCCTTCATCACCTGCAGGTCTCACCATCCCTCCCTCATCACTCCTCCCCCCTCCTTTAGTCCTCAGATAGGGGAGGCACTCCTCCCCATCATCTGACCTCAGCCTATGAAGTCGCATCTATAATGCCTGTATCATCTTCCTTGGTGGCCAGGGGGAAGCAATCAACAAGTGGGCACCAGAGTCCATGTTAGAAGTAGCCCCTACTCCCCATATTATGGGACCCACAAGGAGACTGTGGGGCCTATGTACTACATTTGAGCAGAGGGTCTAGGTCCTCACCACACATGGTACTGTTTCTTCTCTTCAAGCACTTCCCGTGTCTAGTCTATTTGCCCTTCTGAACGATAATTAAGCATTCTTCCTACAATCCTCCTTGTTATTTAGCTTCTTTATGTCTGTGTATTATAATGTAGCTTTCCTGTATTATGTGGCTAATATCTGCTTATAAGTGAGTATATATCATGAGTGTCTTTCTGGATCTGGGTTGTCTCACTCAGAAGATATTTTCTAGTTCCATCCATTTGCCTGCAAATTTCAAGATTTCCTTATTTTTAATAGCTGAGTAGTATTTCGTTGTGCAAATGTACCACAGTTTCTTTATCCATTCTTCAGCTGAGGAACATCTAGGTTTTTTCCAGATTCTGACTATTGAGAATAAGGCTGCTATGAACATAGCTGAGCAAATGTCCTTGTTGTATGGTGGAGCATCTTCTGAGTATGTGCTCAGGAGTGGTATAGCTGGGTCTTGAGGTAGCACTGTTGCCAGTTTTCTGAGAAAGCAAAAGATTTATTTCCAAAGTTGTTGTATGAGTTTGCACTCTAAGCACTAATGGAAGAGTGTTCCCTTTTCTCTCCACCCTCACCAGCAGGTGCTCTTGCTTGAGTTTTTGATCTTAGCCATTTTTGTAGGTGTAAGATCTAATCTCAGAGTCATTCTGATTTGCATTTCCCTGAGGATATTCCTTAGTTGAGAATTCTCTGTTTAGTTCTCTACCCGATTTTTTAATTAGATTATTTGGTTTGGTAATGTTTAATTTCTGAATTCCTTATATATTTTGGATATTAGATGTAGGATTGGAGAAGCTCTTTTCCCAGTCTGTAGGGTATCATTTTGTTCTGTTGACAGTGTCTTTATTAAGCTTCAATTTTCTTTTTTAAAAATATTTCTTGCCAGGCGGTTGTGGCGCATGCCTTTAATCCCAGCACTTGGGAGGCAGAGGCAGACGGATCACTGTGAGTTCGAGGCCAGCCTGGTCTACAAAGTGAGTCCAGGACAGCCAAGGCTACACAGAGAAACCCTGTCTCAAAAAAAACAAAAAAAAATATTTCTTGTATTTTTTGAGATTATAATATAATCAAATTATTTACCCTTCTTTTTTTCTCCCTTCAAATCTTTCCATATATTTCCTTTTTGTTCATTTTCAAATTTATGGCTTTTTTTTTCATTAAATGTTGTTAGATGCATATAAGTATATTTCTAAATATAAATGTTACATGTATGTGTGTTTTCAGGGCTAACTTGGTACTGGATAACCAATTGGTGTGCTCTTCCCTGGTGAAGATTATTTCTCCCACTCTTAGCATTCTGTGGTTGCCCATACCTCTTTGTGTAGGATTGAGGCTTAATGCTCTTTCCCCATCCACTTTGGCATGTCTGTTGTTGTTGTTGTTGTTGTTGTTGTTGTTGTCTTTGTTGACTTTTCAGCCAACCTACACACATCTTTTCGGTTGGATCTGGAATCTAAGGACCTGAAAGAATGGGATGGACTTCAGTCTAATGTTGTAGACACTCTCACTTCCCTTGTAGTGTGCTTTTATATGTGAATGTAAGAAATAAATTAATAATGCAAGGAAGGTTGTTTGAGTTCAGAAAAACATGATCAGAAAAATATGCAAATAAACATCAGCCAGCACATATTAAATATCGACAGAACACCCTTTTCTCCAGCTTTGAGGACATCTACACATTATCACATTATGTCATAGTATTTAAACTTGAAATGACCCAAAATTCAATAAAGCTTCTCCACACTTCTTTGGGGTATGTATCTGCAGTAACTGTGCTCAAGGACCCAGCTTATACATAGCAAAATTGGATTTTAATGTAAGAGCAAACATTAGCATACACATTCACATTGAAACATCCTGACTAATGAAACTTTAATGGTGATGACTTTGTAGCCATAGTTACATTATTTATTTTTCTATCCTCTTTGTGCCAGTCATTTGGGAAGTAGAACAAAGGCAGAACTTGATGTGAGACTCTGAGAGTAAACAGAGCAAACTATAGCTCCTCAAAGAAAACGAAAGGCAGAGCTCATCCACAAGTGATAACCATACGAGGAGACCGCAAACTTGAACCGCGATCCCAGCACCTGTTGATTGCCTTCTGGGATTTGTGACTGGTTTTGGACATATGGCACCCACTGAAGATCAGAGGAAGGTGGTAGGTCAAACAGACCTTACTCCATCATGTTCACAGCTGAAAGATGCATAACACCATGTCTCAGAGGATTGAGGGTGTATAACTCCGGAGCTTACTCTTCTATCATTATACTAGAGAAAGAAAGAAGAGCACCATCAGGACTTCTTTTCCACAGGCAACTCAGATTGAATGGACTCGCTTCTGCAACATTTGTAGGAATCTCAGCCATTGAAGACCGTAGAGTTTCTGCTTTAAGAATTTTTGGTTGTTTGATGGCTTCTGGGGATACAGGCTAGGTATGAAGGGATGACAACATGTTCAAAGAAAAGATATAAAGAAAAAAACTAAAAAGACATCATAATCAGGACACCCCTCACAATCAGGAAATATAAAGAAAATAAGTCAAATCTTACCTATATTTTAAAGTAAACATGTTTTAAGACATAGTCTGTTTATGGAAAAGTCCAGGAATGATAAAGCCACAAGGTAAAGAAATCATTGACACTGAAAAATACAGAATATTATTCAAATCTTCCCGAGCACAACATAGCACAGGTGTGGAGCTGGAGGGTGGAGTGCAATGGATGAGAGAAGCAGAGGGAGAGCGGCCTTTGGCAAGTGCCTGTATGGAGGAGCCCCTTGGAAGGCACATGCAAGGCAGGGTAAGCAGACCTGAGGCCGGCTAGTGTCAAT
Organism: Acomys russatus; assembly: GCF_903995435.1. NCBI lineage: Eukaryota > Metazoa > Chordata > Mammalia > Rodentia > Muridae > Acomys > Acomys russatus. The sequence continues at coordinate 21,857,344 of NC_067138.1, forward strand.
AATTCTGGCAGGCGCAGGCAGAAAGCCTATCTGTATGTGTTTGGTTCCTGTTAAAAGAGTGACCAGGGTAGTGGATAGTGCCTGGAGTGCCAGAGCTACACGAAGCAGGTGGCTGGTGTGTGGGCTTTTGATTGGCTATTTGAACTTAAAAGTGCAATCACAAGTGAAGTGTTTACTCTTTTTCGAAACTAATCAATTCTGCTAGAGGAAGCCCATCCATGGCAAACAAATTCACAGAGTATATGATGCAGCGAGTAGAAGACATGTTTACTACAACATCGCACCCTGAATTTATTCAGGGAACTTGATTTCTAGTGTAGATTTCTGTGTGTAAGTGTTCCCCTGCCACTACACAGGGTGCTGAGAATTAGATCACTGCCAGATTACATACAATTAAACTACACAGATAGCACAACATAAGGCTGGCGGAGGTAGGGATATTGTTCTGGTTGATTTTTGTCCTCTTCCCCCAATGTTTATAGCTTTTTGTTTTTTTGTTGTTGTTGTTGCTGTTTTTTGTTTTTTGTTTTGTTTTTTGTTTTTTGTTTTTTTTGGACTTGAGTATCCTTATTAGCATTGCAACCAAGAAACTGGGAAGAATTTGCGGGTGGGAAATATACATACATACATACATACATACATACATACATACATACATACACACACACTTATATATATACATATAATGTACATACATATATACTTGTTCAATTTGCACAGTAATGACATTTCTTTTAAAATTCAGCATCTATTCAAATTTAAAATGTTCAAAATCACCTTGAGTTTATACAGAAAAGTGAGAAGGGGTTTGTGCCTAGTGATAATAAAGAGATTTCATCTAAATTTATGCCAAAGGAAAATTGGTGTTACTTCCAACACATGAAAATCCTCAGTTTGTACCTCCTCAAAGAACTGTGTAGTAGCCCTGGCTCCTGCTCCTTAGATATCAGTGGTACAGCCAGATTTGCTCCAGTGTGACATACACACTCCTAAAAAACACACTAACAATACAAAAATTGTGCAGTTAAAAACCAGTGTGGGTTTAGCGTGTATTTTGTAGGTGAAGTACTTGCCTGGGATGTAAGAGCTTCTCGAAAGACAAAAATATGGGGCTTGACATATGAAAATGAGATTAAAGGCACAATAATAAAATCCTCAAACATGTATGTTTTCCCTCTGAGACAGGTTAAAATGTGGAGCACATCATAAAATACGAAAAATCAAAACAAAAACAGAAGAACTACATTAGATGATTCTCTGTGACTATTACAAGTTAGGGAGGTGCTCAACATACAAAGAAAAAAATGCATGTATCTGTTGACTTTGGAGGCTTCGGTCCACGAGGAATTAGTTGTCCTTGTTGCTGTGGACCAGTGAAGAAACCCCACAGCAGAAAAACATGGCAGAACAAGTCACTCACAGTATGGCTAGGGAGGAAAAGAAAATGTACTTAATGACTTCCTTGAGAGCCCTACTTCTAGAAGGTACCATCTCTTGGCATCAGAACCACTCATGGGAACAAACTTTGAGGATATGGTCCTTTGGGAAATGTTTAATATTTAAATGATGAGAAATCTAGGTCATCCACTTTGAGAGTTTGATCCAATGGGTAGCGTTTATTTACTTGGTTTTCTTCATTTAACCTCCTCATCATGACTGGGGTCTCCACTCTACTCTCCTATCTTCCCTGAGAATATCACTCAGCATCTGAGGGCTTTGAAAACTGTATTGACCTTTAATAAAACCACTAAACATGACACTACTAGCAACAAAAGAATGATTTGAATACTTCCCTAAGATCTGTGTAGATAGAGATGACTTTTCCCTTTAAATACAGTACTATATGCTTTGGAAAGGTTTCTTTACATTGAATAGGAGGGATTTTGTACTATAAATGTAAAATTTTACAAATGCAAAAGAATCATAGAGTATAATCCTATCGGCTAATTAATACAGTGGTCTGAGTGTCTGGAGTATGAAGCGTCTGTGTTATGGTATTTTATTAATTCTTCATACCCAGATTCATCAGACTCCATTTTTATTCATCATCTTAGTGTTCCCTGTGGATGCAATTTTCTAATGAGAAAGTTCAAAACTTACTCATGTTCAAAGTGTTTTGTAATTTACTAATTGTCATTAAACTCATTCACGCTTGAAAACAAGCATTATAGTGGAAGTGACTGAACTGTGCATCAAGTTATAAGAAAACACCAAATATTTTTTTTTTACACCAAATATTTCTTAAATGTCCTTCTTAAGAAGTCAGCCACAACCCAAAGTGTGTCTCAGTTCTTCCTACTTCCGGCTGGAAAAATATCTTTGGGGGTGTGTTTCACATGTCGGTCTCATGTATTTGCTTAACTATCAAATCTAATTACCTTGCTTTCAGTCAGCCTATAGTTAAAAAATTACATAAGAGCATACAAAAGCAACAACTGAATCAGAGAAACCTAAGTAGTGCTGATGGAATGTGCCTGAGAGGAGGTCTCCAGGCACCTGGCCACTGAGGAGATGTCAAACGAATTCGTGGCTTGTGCTCTCAGGCCAACAGAATGAATTTCTCCAGCTGCTTTGGTATGGGTTCTGCTGGGTTGTGACCTTTACTAACTAAAGTAAAATGAGCTTTTAGCTATGAACACAGTGACTACTCCATAACATCACTCACTTCGCTTTAAACCCTCTCTTAAAGCATATGCTCTGCTTAGCCAAGTGGCTGATGAAGAGCAACAGCAACTAATGTGCACCAATCAGATTAACTTGTGACGGGATAGTGGCCCTCGGCTATACAAACACAGGCGCGTCCCACTGTTTCAAAACATGCAAGATGAGCATTCTGCTCAGAGGCACTGGCTGCCCCAAACTCTGCCTGGATGAGCAGTCCTTTTCATGGAGGACAACTTGAGAGCATTATGGACATCTGTCAGTCTCCTTGGAGGGAGGCCTCCTGCTTGATTTCGATGACATGTACCACCTGGGATGTTCCTACTTTGCTCTCTAGCAATTTTTTTTTTTTTTTACTTATTTTGCCTACAATTTCATTTTCCTTTTATTTACTTTTGCCTTTCTCTGCTTCTGAGTATATTACAATAATGGAATATTACAATAAATGGAACTACCTTTGTGTCACCTGGTTTGTGATTTGATTAGGGAATGAAGCACCTGCCATTTTGAAAATGATAGTCGTTGAACTTAAGTTAATACCTGGTATCAAAAAAATATACCATGCTTATCTGATCAGTGTCAAGCCAGGCTGCTTAGGTGAGACTTTATTCTTGAGTGACACTCCACCTGTGAAGGCTTGCAGCAGGGGAATGGCACCCTCTGCATTCTTTTAGAAGGATTGGTTAAAAGGCTAAACTAAAGGCCCTCAAATAAACACAAATAAGATAACACATTTCAACCTGTGAGCACCAGGAGATTCTTAACAATGTAAATAAACACCTTAGGGAAAACTAATCACTACCTTTTATTAGGTGGCTAACATATGCCAAAAAGGTTCTGTGCTCTGCCTGCAGCATTGTGATCTTAAATTTTCATCACTATCGTAAATTCAATCCATTTGTTCATATTTTTCCTGGCTCACAGGTATGACTAGGGGTGGAATTTAATCCACTTTCCAAAAGGAATACCATTAGAATGCAACCAGTTTCATGCCGGTTCTCGCAGTGTGTTTATCAACAGTGTACCTTGTCACTCAGATGTGCTATAGCTTGGGATGAACGCAAATAGAAAGAGGCCTTTGTAAGGTTCCGGTTTCCATTCAGGAATTAGTGCAAGCACTATTGGGTATTGCTCAAGATGGAAAGCATGTGTGCTGTAAACTCTAGAATAAGAATAGGGAAAAGGAGATGGAGAAGTAGATGAAGAAGAAAAAGAAAAGGAAAGAAGGAGGAAGGGACAAAGAATGATGGCAAGAAAAAGGAGGAGGAAGAAGAAGAAGAGGAAGAGGAAAGAAGAGGAACTGGATGCTCTGTGGTTAAATAACTGGCTGCTTTTCCGGAAGACCTGGGTTTGATTCCCAGCACCGACATGGCAACTCTCAGCTGTCTATAAGTCCAGTTTCAGGGGAGTCAAAACCCTCTTCTGACCTCTGAGGATACTATATACACAGGTAGTAAACAGACATACATGCAAGCAAAACACTAGTACACATAACAAAACCCTTTTTTAAAAAGAGAATAAAACTGCAAAAATAAGAATGCCAAGGGAAAAATGATGCCATACTAGGAACTATTCACCAACCCTAAAGAGGCCAAAAGAGAGAAATGAAGATTAAGTGAAGAATAGATGAGGTTATATGCATGCAAAAAGCAAAATAACAAGTTCAAAGGCAACACAGCAGTGAGAGCCAGGCAGACGCTTGTCACAGAACTAGAATGCCACTTCGAAACTGGAGCTGAGATTTCAGAGTTTAAAATTTCTAATAAGTCCAACAAAAACTGATAGTGTGGGAAAAAACAGTTGTAAGATGCAAGGTTATGTTAGGACAAAGTGAAATGCTGTTCTGAGGAGGAATGTTAATTCAGAACATCACTGTTCTGGCAAGAGATCACATTCAAAGGTCTTCTAGGTCTGTGTGATCCAGCTGAAATACAAACACACCTTTAATCCAGGTGACAGAGGCAAACAGATCTGAGTTCAAGGCCAGCCTGGTATAGAACAAATATGAAGTAAAGAAAAGCTTAGGTCCAGGCGTGGAGGTATGTGCACTTAATCCCAAATGAAGGTAAAGTTAGTTTGTAGAAGGAATCACCCACGTTTGAAAGTGATTCTAATTGAGTGGCAGAAAAGGTGACTAATCAGAAATCTGACAGACTAGGATATGCTGATGAGAAGAGAGAGGAAATGTAAGCTACTTAAGAGTCAGAATGAATAAATAAATAAATAAATATAAAATAAAATAAAAAAAAGAGTCAGAATTTTTTAAAAAGTAATTTAACCAGATTATATCCCTCTTGTTAGCCCCTCATGTGTATCTTCCTATTCCCCATCCCTCTTTTGCCCTATTCCCCTCCCCTAGAGCTCTGACAGAGGGACCTCCTCCCCCACCATAGGATCACAGCCTATAAGAGAGGAGGCAATGTTTTACCAGGACAGTAATAAAGAGATGGTTTGGAGAGAGAGAGAACTCAGGTGAAGGCAGAATGAGCCAGAAAATAAGAAGCCAAAAGATTAGAGCAGATTGCTTAATTACTTTGAGGACAAGCAGAGCAATTCTGGGCCCAGAGAAAAGCCAGATTAAATAAGTAAGCTGGGAGAAGAATTTGAGCCAGAATAGCTGAGTTGAACAAGCCAGGCCAAAACTCAGAAAGAACAAGTAAGGGTGAGCTTATTAAGCAGTAAGTCTCAGGGGCTGCAAACATTATAGGCCTAGGTTACATTGTACGGAGGTTAGAAGCTTCTAGGACTAGGCCTAGGTTAGCAGAAGGAGGCAGTAAACCTCTGAGACAACAATTGAAACAGGAAAATAAAAGATACTTTTATAGTTTTATAAAAAATATTAAAATTGGAAATTAGATCTCTAATATAGAAGTGTTTTATTTTGTTTAAATGCATAGATGTTTCTGATCATACCCGCACACAGTACAGCTTATCTGTTCTTAATGAAACCATTTTTATAAGAAAACATAAAACGATGGGCATTTATTCCATCTAGTTTCATTACAGCTAAATCATTAAACACATAAAAGAATTTTGCATTTGCTTAATAAGGAATTTAGACTTTCATAGAGACAAAATCTGGTCGACATTTAGTTTCCCATGATTTGTTTTATAAACAATAAAAGACAATTATATTTCAGAGAAGATTTTAGTGCCAAGTACTAAAATTTTTATGCCTTGTATATAGAATTTATCCACATAGCCTATACTAAATGATCATAGTGACATGAATGCTTTGTGTTGATTGGATGGAGTATTGTTTTTTCTACAAGCTTTATATTGCTCAGCTGAAGTGATAAATCAGAGAATTAAATATTTTTCTACAGACTGAGATACATTTCACATGAAGTCATCATAAAGAGAAAAAAGCTAAAAATGTCTTCATATCACAGTCATTTGTTAATTGTCAAATCCACCACCAGCTAAGTTAGGGTTTACCAGAGCTGGTTTTAACATGGGCTTTCATAATAATATGTGAGACACTTCTTCACCTCCCAACATTTAAGAGTGTTGCTTCGTGTGTGTGTGTGTGTGTGTGTGTGTGTGTGTGTGTGTGTGTGTGTGTGTGTGTTTGAAAATGGTTTTGACAGCAAATTTAAAAGAACAACTCAAATTATTATTTATATAGTGAAACCATGATTGGATTTATGCCTGTTTGCACTTAGGTCTGTTTTTTAGCCTTTGGCTATCTAGAGAGCTATGACTACTTGTGCTTTGCCTATTTCAGAGTCCTGAACAAAGTGCCCTCACATCTTATTCCACTGTACCTCAAGGTTCTCTCTGAAGTTATTTCCAGACCCCCATCACTACACCTTATTAATTACTTTATCTCTCCAAGATTCAGTCTAGTCACATATGGCACGGGAAGGCATGCTGACTGTAAAGAAATTTACAAAGCTTAAATGCCACATCTAACACTTCTGTAATAAAAATACAAGTCACTAGAGAAACCGTCTACTCTTTCAACATATATACATATGTTACATATATATGCACCACATACAAACCCAGTGCCCACAGAGTTCAGAAAACAGTATCATACACCCTAGAACTAAGGTTTCAGATGGTTTTGAGCCACCGTGTGGATGCTAGGTACCAAACCCAGATCCTCTGCAATAGCAACAAGTGCTCTTAGCTGCTAAGACATCTCTCCTGCTCCTGAAATGGTCTACTTTGTATGAGTAAGCATTGTGACTGGACAAAGAAATTTCAAATAATGTATCACACATTTAACAAGGCCAGTCTTTGCAAAAACCTTCTAGTCCTTTCTTTGTAGTACTCCTTCCTCCCAGGCTCGAACAGTGCACCTTCTGGAAGGAGAGTCTTCTAATCAGACAAGGTGAGCAGGGAGGGTCTTTGTGGCTGCCTCCAAATAAGAAAGTCAAGGAAAAGGTTGAAGGAATGCCTTGATAACTTACTTGATGAAAATGGCTCAAGTTTCTGTGATTTGTCCTACGGATGAGGAATTATGGTCTCCATGACTCATCTAGGGGCAAAGTAGGGCATGAGAGGAGAGAGGCTAGAGAATAGAGACCTCAGTGTTCTTGGTCCTATTGATTTCCAACCCAAAGTTTTCAGCATGACCAACTGCGACACTTGGGACATCATTTTCTGAGTCCAACAAGTTCACATGCAGAGTAAACCTTAAAGCTAACCCTGTGTGTCGGCGCCGCACCGTCCAGCGGAAATAAGACACCGACAACCAGACTTCTTCTCTAGATCTTTACTCAGGATTTTGCTAAGCAGGAATGGCCCCGAAGAAGGGAAGGACAGAGCTTAAGTAACAACCAAGTACCAATCAGCTTTTGCCAGGTGCTAACTCCTCATAGGTCAAAGTCAGAGCAAGGCCGCTCGTCACAAGATCGTCCGTTACCCCTGCACAGCCCTTCGCCATATGAGGACTTGTTTATCCTGGAGAGCACTCGCCAGTGGGAAAGTGGAAGGCGGAAACTGGCGCCATGTCAGGGCGCGGCACTTCGCAGCTCTCCACACCAGTGGTCTCATTTAACAATACATTCCCAAGACCACAGATGAAGGCTTTAAAATTGGGACTTGGCTCTGGATTGAACCTTGAGATGTTCATGAGTCCTGAGTTGAATCTTGAGGTGTTCCTGAGTCCCCATAGAGCTCTGGGCCATGGCTCAGGTGCTTAGTGTTCCATCTTTTCTCTCTCAGTTTGCTTCTGGAGCCCACTCCCTCAAGTGAGCAGCTGGAATTGCTTTTCTGTAACCAACAAACAAGACACTGTTTAACACAGATAAAATAAAGCCTAAAAAGTTAGCACTCAGAACCAGTAAAGGATGTCACTACTTATGAACTACTTGTTCAAAGCAGCAGCCAAAAAATACAGTAAGAAAAGCTCCATTCATGGTCAACTGTCTAGATCAGTGGTTCTCACCCTTCCGAACATATTCAAGAGTCATCTTTAATACAGTTTCTCTTGTTGTGGTGACCTCCACCCATAAACCTATTTTGTTGCTAAGTCATAACTGTAATGTTGCTGTTATGAATAGCAAGATAAATATCTGTGTTTTCTGGAGGTCTTATGTGACCCCTGTGAAAGAGTCATTTGACTCCCAAAGGGGTCATGACCCATAGGTTGGGAACCACTTGTCTAGAGGATATCACCATGTTGGGAGCTACTAGAAGTGTCTGGAGAAGTTGATCCTCCTGAGATTACAATGCCGTGTTGATAACTGAGTAGATGAGACAATACAGATAAGAGAGGTTCCCCTGTGACGCCATCAGCCTCAAACCCAAAGCCACAGGGATTTGAAAGAGAAAAGAGAACACACTGGAGGAGGCTTTGTGGAGACTCTGCCAATGGAGAAGTGTGTAATCAGGTAGAGAGATGAGAAGCAACAGTGACTAAATGAGTCAGAACGGGGAAACATAGAGCACATCCATCAAAGGACACAGTTGACTTTGGTTTGGGCTTAGCGTGTTAGCAAAACCGGTGGAGGATAAGAGACTGAAGACTTTGCGCTGGGGATGTAGATCAGCGGCAGAATGCTTCTTTCATATGTGTGAGTAAAATAAAGGTCTTGAATGTGAACAAAAATACTTTAATTCAAAAGGTAACAAAGAGCCTTTTTTTTTAATTGAGAGACCTTCAAGTGAACCTATATGTATTAAAGAGAGAGTGTTAGTAATAGGGTTTAGAATACTTTGGAGAAAATGCCTTCAGAGTGGATATATTAATTACTCAAATGGAAGCCATGAAGTTATCATATGTGACACCAAGAAAGGATGTAAAAAAGAAACAGAGCTAGTTAGTCTCTGTCTACCATGTACATAGATGTTACTACAAACTGTCAAGCCTCAGCATTTTGTTTTTGACCCCGTCTCACTATGGAAGCCCTGGCTAGCCTGGAGCCCAGTATGTAAACCAGATTGGCATCGAACTTGGGTGCCGGTTTTCTAGCCCCTACTTCTATAAGGGTGGGATTACAGACATGCACCACCACACCCTGACCACTTTCCAATCTTCAAACTCTTCTGCTTCCTTTTTGAGTGAGAAAATGATACCATCGCAAACAAAGGTTTCATCAAACTGATGTGGCTTAGGCTTTGACTTCTTCTGTTTATGAGCAAATGGTTGCTTATTTCAATAGTGACAGCAGTCTCATTTAGCAGGCTGTAGGTTGGGCAGCCTTACTAGGATGGCTGTGCTTTAAGAATACAGTGTTTCTTCTCCTTGCTCTGCAATGCAGTAGCCGACTGCATGAAGAGTGCTGTTGGGACAGCCCAAGGGCCTTTGCTTAGAATGCTTATTGAACATGCTTTTGAACAAAATGTTTCTTGTCATACTTTGACATTGGCTGCAGTGGGGGAAAAAAACAGTTTTTCTGTTCCTACTATAGCCTCAGAACAGAGTAGAAGAGCAGCAAATAGAAACTTCTTATGCTGTTTCAAATTCTACATGTAGGAAGTGCTAAGTGTAGCAGTCTATGAGTTATGAACTGGAAGTTTCATCTAATTAATACCACCTAACTTATGGGGAACTATTGGAAAGTGCATTCAACACAAATACATTGATGTAAGTAAAAAAATACTCTTCTATTATACATATAATAAGATATATACTTTTTAGCGTAATTAGTCATATTATGTTTAATGACAGAAACAAAAGCTAAGAAGCGCATCACTGAATAATTTTCTCATTATGAAAACATTATGGTTCTTCATGCAAGATGGCTAAGATAGCACTATGCAATAGGATTTTATTGAACTATCATTTGTATAGTCCATTATTGATAAAAATTACATATATTGTTATATGTGTGACTATACTAATATGTAACATAATTATGTTACTAGTACACTTTAGATATCCAATGTCCTCCAAAGACGCATGTGTTGAAGACTTGGTACCTAGAGTGGTCCTACTGGAAAGTAGTAAAACCTTTAGGAGAAGTGGATACTCTAATGTCTTTGGGTCACTGAGGAAAAGTCCCAACAAAGACCGTGGGTCTCCAAGCTCATTCTCTAAGTTACTTCCTAGCCATGAATTGAGCAGTTTGCTCTGCCATACATTCCCTGCCATGGCTAACTGTCACCCCCATAAGAAGACAGTGCGACCACTCAATGATGTATTGGAGTATAGAAAATTGACGGCCAGAATGAAACTTTACTTTCTATGAGTTAGTCATAGCTATTTTGTTATAAAACATCATGCATACCACCAGAATTAATATATTACAAAATTTGTAATATTCTATTATATAAGCTTTTAGTTATTAATTTGTTTATTTATTTACATTACCCAGTCATAGCCCCATGCCTCCTCTCCTCCCAACCCCACCATCCCTCCCCTATTCTTCAAAAGAGGGGAGCCCCCTATCTACCCACCCCAGCTCATCCAGGCACATCAGATTGTGTTCACTCTCCCCCCCCCCCCCCCCCATGGCCTGGCAAGGCAATCTTGTCAGAGGGAAGTGATTAAAATGCAGGCAGCAGAGTCCATGTCAGAGACAACCCCTGATCTTCTTCCTGAAGGACTCACATGAGGCTTGAGTGGCCCACCAGCTACATCTATGTAGAGGGCCTAGGTCCAGTCCGTGCATGGCCTTTGGTGGGTGCTTCAGACTCCATAGACCCCTCTGGGCCCTGGTTAGTTGACTCTGTTGGTCTTCTTGTAGAGCTCTTATAACCTCTAGGTCCTGTCATTCTGCCCTCACCCCCCACCAACACACACACACTTTTCCCCTAGACTCTCTATGTTGTACCCAATATTTGACTCTGAGTCTCACCATCTGTTTCGAACTGCTGCTACGTGGAACCTTTCAAAGGGCAATTGTGATAGGCTATCATCTGCAAACATAGGAAAGTATCATTAATAGTGTCAGGGGTTGGCTCTCATCTATAGGGTGGGTCTTGGGTTGGGCTAGTCACTGGTTGGACATTGACTCAATCACTGCTCTATATTTATCCATGCAAGTCTTGTAGGTAGGGAAAGTTTTGGGTCAAAGATTTTGTGGGTGGGTTGGTATTCTTCCTCCTCCACTTGTCTAGTTAGTTGTCTCGTCTAGATAGAAGGTATCCTCTTCTGTCTCCAGGGGCCCTGCAACTAAGAGTCTCAGCTTGAATCCCCCTTGTATACTCTCAGGGTCCTATTCTGACTTAGGTCTCCACCTTGTAACAGAGATACCCTCCTCCAGGCCCCCACCCCTCTCCAGATCAGATCTTTCTATGTTCCATCACTTGCTTTGTTACATGTCTTCAACCACACCTCTGTCTTTTCTATTTCTCCTTCTGAGGGAGGTTTAAGCATACTCCCTTGGGTCCTCCCTGCTACTTATCTTCATTAGGTCTCTGAATTGTGCTAAATGGCTAAATTCTGCTTATAAATGAGTATATACCATGTGCGTCTTTCTGTGTCTGGGTTATCTCACTCAAGATGATCTTTTCTAGTTCCTTCCATTTGCCTGTAAATTTCATGATTTCCTTGTTTTTAATGTCTTAGTAGTATTCCATATGTAAATGTTCCATAGTCTCTTTATCCATTCTTCAGTTAAGGGACATCTAGGTTGTTTCCAGATTCTTGCTAATACAAATAAAGCTGCTTTAAACATAGTTGAGTAAATGTCCTTCTTATATGGTGGAAAAACTTTTGGGTGTCTTCCCAGAAGTGGTATACCTAGGTTTTGAGGTAGAAATATTCCCATTTTTCTGAGAAAGTTCCAGGTTGATTTTCAAAGTGGTTGGACAAGTTTGCATTCCCACCAGCAATGGAGATTGTTCCCCTTTTTACAAAGTTGCCAGCATGTTCTGTCACCTGAGGTTCTGATCTTAGCCATTCGGATGAGTGTAAGACAGAATCTCAGAGTTGTTTTGATTTGCATTTCCCTGATGACTAAGGACATTGACCATTTCTTTTAAGTGCTTCTTGGCCATTCAATATTCCTCTGTTGAGGAATATTGCCCTGTTTTCATTGGATTATTTTGTTTGTTGCTGTTTAACCTTTTGAGTTCTTTATATATTTTGGATATTAGCCCTTTGTCAGATGTAGGATTGGTGAAAACCTTTTCCCATTTTGTTTAACTGACAGTGTTCTTTGCCTTACAAAACCTTTTCAGTTTCATGAGGTCCCATTTATTAATTGTTGATGTTAGAGCCTCAGCTTTTGGTGGTTTGTTCAGAAAGTTGTCTCCTCTGCCAATGAGTTCAAGGCTCCTCCCCACTTTCTCTTCCAATATATTTAGTGTATCTGGTTTATGTGAGGTCTTTGAACCATTTGGACATGAGTTTTGTGCAGAGTGGTAAATATGGATCTATTTTCCTTTTTCTACATGTAGACATCCAGATAGATCAGCAACATTCATTGAATATGCTTTCTTTTTTCCACCATATAGTTTTGGCTTCTTTGTCAAAAATCAGGTGTCCATAGGGGTATCTGTTTATTTCCCAATCTTTGATTTGATTCCATTGATCACCCACACTGTTTCTATGCCCAAAACATGCAGGGTTTGTTGAAAATGTTCTTACACTGGCCCATAGCCATCTGATTGTCTGTGGAGTTAGCTATTTGTTCCTTGGACCTGCTGGCTTTCTTGAGCTTTTGTGATCCAGTGAGGTCCTGCTGGTTTCCTCAAGATGGATAGCTAATTGAACTGAACCAAAGGCTGGATCTTCACAACTCTAGAGTCCAGAGTTCTCTTCAGAATGTCAGGGGAAGCCCAGAGGAATAGGAGTGGTCACTTTTTAGAGTCAGCACTAGAGTGGGTCCTGGCACTCAAATCTGGTTAGGCTCAGCCATCTTGGACCCATGCCCCTATATGCTCCTATTGTCCAACTGGTCTCCCCTATAGAACCAATGGGACTCTGGATTGAAGGTTGGGTACAGTCTCTGGTATCCAGGCATAGCCCTCAAGGAGGCAGAAGGAATTCAAGGTCTAGTTACTGGAACAGAGAGTCCCAGAACTGTGGCTGCACTGTTGTATGTGCAGGAAAAAAGCAATGGGGAGGAAGAAAGCATCAGGTGGGTGCTACAGGTCTCACCTGGACCTGGGAGAAAGCCACCAGGGGCCTGGAGCTATATACTGCCAGCTCCCAGGTTGTCCCCTCTAGTCTGGGAAACAGCAACATTGGTATTGTGGTGTCAGCTGCCAGGCTACACATTGGATCTGTAGTCTCTGACCTTCTGCCACTCAGATAAGGTATGCCTTGGCTGCCACCATCTTGGAAGTCTATGTTTTAAATACTTTATACTAAAATCACCTTTCCTACCCCATTTTCATTTCTAAACTTGATATTGCATGGTGCTAATTTGTAAGGTTTTGTGTGTGTGTATGCATGTATGTGTGTGTGTGTGTGTGTTTGTCTGCGTGTGTTATCATGTGTGAATGTGCACATGTGTTATAGTGCCTGTGTGGAGATAACAGGACAGTTACTAGGAGCCTAGGAATTCTCACCTGCCACCTTATAGAACCTTAGGATGCTATTCAGGTCACCAGACGTGCCTGGAAGCATGTCTGCCTTCTGAACCATATTCTCCAGCCCTCATGCTATTTTTGTACATGAAGCTAAACAGGGAAAAGAAAAGGCAAATATTGCAGCTACAAAATAAAAGGCCTCAAGCAATACAGAGTCAGAGTGTGTGGCATGCCCAGTGTGCTGCTGAGTGTTTAACATACCTTGTCCCCAAGGACCTTATGGATTCCCTCCTGAAAAACCTGCTGGGTGCCCAACATTACCCATGTCCTAAGATGAGACCTTTTAGAGAATGTAGACAGAGATCACACATCATTTCTGCAGTTATTGTTTAGTTCAAAGGGTGAAATATATTCTATGATCTAATATTCAGAAGTAGATTAAATAGAGACAGTTTTTCACTGGGGATAAGTGGCCCTTTTCTGTAGTAATAAACCATTTTAAAGCTCCTGATGTATTACAGGAAGATTTTTATTGAAAAAGTACTAAATGGTCCCTGTTTCATGGAGAAATAATTCTTGGACTAAAAACGAGAGCTTAGGAAAGACGTATTTATCTTCTTATGGCATCAACCCTCATGTACATCTCAGTTTTAGATCCTGAAAAGCAGGCTTTTTGGATTTACCATAGACTTTAACATAAATAGCAATGCCAAAAACAGGCAGCAAGGTTGGGGTGGGAGGGAAAACAAGTCAATGGCTTTTGTCTTTAGTACCAGAATCGTTGTTTGTAATCAATTATGCTGCAGCTTGTATAGTAAATAATGCTATCTTCAGTGGTTCAATGGACCATAAAAGCCATCAGCCCCATTGAGAGCTGATAGAATTGAGATGAGATTTTCATTGTAACATCCATAGGCTAGCACAGCTTCAAAAACAAAGATTAGTAATGCATCAAGGAAAAAATCCAAGGTTTATCACTATACTCTTCCACATTTGCTAAATTTTCCACTTGAGCTTTTACACAATTTACTAAGAAGCTGATAACACCTGAGAATCAGAAATCCTGGGGTAGAAATATTGCCAGCCACTCTCCTTTGCTAAATTCCAAGGCTGAGGAAAGGGGCCTTTTTTTATATCTAGAAAGATTGTGTTAAGGGATTACTGAAGAGGGGCACAGGAATATACAAATTAAGTACAAGGGAGAGTTCCTGTCTATAAATAAACATTTTCATGGAATTGTTTTAATACAGGTCAGGAATTGGAGTTGTGCCACAGTTTCGAATAGGGCTGACCCACAAAGGTCCCATGTGTTGAAGGTTTGATTTCCAGTGACCATAATGAGGAAGTAAAATCTTAAAGCTGGGACCTAGTGAGTGGTGGTAAAGACACAGAGGTGCTGCCCTGTGTAGCATTTAAGGTAGCTGTTATAATTATTGTGGTAGTTATTTGTTATATGCCAGAAATGTAAATTCTATGCAAATATTCCTGATCCACTGGCTGGCTTCCTGTCTTTCTGTGCAATGCTCTGCCAGATCTCTCTGCAAGTGAGTGACATCTTCGTGATCTACATAAAAAGGACCTCATTAGAGGCCATGTAGGTGACATTTCCCAATCTAGATCCTTCTTCTTCTACAACTGCTAACTAAATAAACCCCTTTGCTAAACAAGTACCTCAGTCTCGCATGCTGTGGCAAAGCGATGTAAAGAAATAACTACTACTATTACTATGTTGGGGGAGTTTTCTTGAACAAATGTGAAACATTTGATGCCACATATTATTCATGTTCTTGCAGGAAGGCCAAGGGGCCTGACAAAGATCTTCATTCTGCTTCAAATTATTCTATCTTGACCTTGTAAGAGTTTGACTTAAAGCCTAGGGAAGGTGTTTGTCATCTAATCAACAAGAAGAGGGGACTGGGAAATGATATCTCTCTTTAATGATTTTCTTTGCACCTTCCACTTTGGGTGCTACTCTAAAAAGTTAATGATAATGTGTTGCATATCCAGTTATTATTGTTTAAGTGGGTAAACATCATACTATAGTTTGAATGAAACTGAAAAGCGACAAATGTACCCCTAATAAGTAAAAACTAACTTTATTTTGATATCATACATTGCTATCCTGTTATCACACATTGCCCTTCATATTATGTAAATGACTAGTTGGCTTAGAGAGGGAACTGAGTAGATCGTTGGGTAATATGATTCAGGCAGAGCATCTACAACTGAGAAATAAAATTATGACATCACCTTGCATGGGGATACCAAGATAAAAATCACTGGCCAGAGACCAAGTCTGACCTGTGCTCTAGTCTGTTGTGTGTTATTGATGGTATGATGATGTCTTTAGCCTCTGGAAGGGCACCATTTCTATTCAGCCTTTACTTAGAACAATCATCTTTTATTGGGTTTAAAAGGTAAATTGTGATCTCTTCTTTTATCTTGAGCCACTGAAGATGTTTTCTTAACTTTTTTGGCTCTATAATTTTCACTCTCTGAAAGATACACTGAGCACAAATGATAATTACTGAACACAAATGATTTTTCTACAGAAACAAAGTTTTTGTTGTCTGCTGATTTATGTAATGAAGCTTTAACATGCACTGTATTTATCTGACTTAAGACATGGCTGCCATCTTCCACTATTCATACCAGTCTGTTCATAGTGTGGCGAAAGTCTGGAGGAAGAGATAGTGTGTCTCCTTCAGGTTTCTTTTCCATCAGATGTGAAATAGTTTGTGCCTGAGATACATGTACTACTTACTAAGTGAACTCTAATGAATTGCCCCCTAATGAACACATGGTTCTCACTGTGTTCAGAGTTGCAGATCTATTGGCTCATGGTTCTCTTTGTGACCCAATCACTAAATCAAAAAAAGGGAACACTAGAAAAGGTTTGTGATATTATTGGCAAAAGTGACAGGAATATGATGTCATCATTGTAACTTCCCATCACTGAAAAGATTCAAGTGTCTTATGTACACAACTAAGTGTGTGGACATTCATCTTTCATTTCTAACATACTTCCCAATCTCTCCATAACTGGCCCATTTGGAGTTTACTCCAGCTCCAAGCTACGGATGCTGCCACTTCTGAATCTGACCCAGATAAATCTGCTGTAGTCTAGATAAGAGTTCAACCAATGCCCATATGTTCAAAGATTAGCTGCCAGCCTGTGTTGTGTGGGTAGCTAGTGACATTTTTAAGAGACGATGATTAATGAGAGGAAGTTACATCACCATCTACACCTCCTGGAAAGGGTATTAGAGCCCTCCCTGTCTCTTTATTTGCTCTCTGGACACCATGACATGAGTGGGCTTCCTATGCTATATACTGTCACTGCAGTATAGTGCCATGACAGAACCAAAAACAATGGGGCCATATTAGTAGAGACTGACACTTCTGGGACTAGGAGCCAAGTTAAATCTTTCCTTTTGTAAGTACATTATCTCAGTGTTTCTTCACAGTGATGGAAACTTGACTAGGCCTCTGTCATTCTAACAGACTTAATTACTTTCAACAGTGAGTCCACTGGAAGTCCTTAAGTGATATGTCACCCCTCTGTCCACAAGCTGTATGGGTGTCCGTAGAAGACTTCTAAATGTGTCGTCATGATTAATGCCGGGCTCTGCCACCTTTGAAACAAAAAGTCTTCCATGGGGCAGAGATTATTCTGTAGCTTCAGACATAACTGAGTGCGATCCGTGTCAAGGGGGAAATGCCTTCACATCCAAGTCACAGAGTGCTTTGAAATGGATGAACAGCAAGCCTCTTTCCTCTCGCTATTCATTACCCTCTTCATTAGATCATGCCTGCCCATGACCTCTTGACATCTCCTTGTTCTCATTCCCATCCCTGGATTAGCAAGTCTGTCTTTGTTCTCCTCAGCCCGTAATCATTTCTTTCCATGCCGTGCTACTCCATCCCATATCGTACTTCCATACCTTTATTCCCATCCTCACATGACCTTGCCTTATAGCAGCCTCACACTCTGAGTCACCCACTTCCTCCACACAGCTTCCCTCTGCCATAGATATGTACATTCTTCGCATTCTCCACCACTCATAGCATCCTTCCTCCTCAGGGGAATGCTACGCTAAGGCTACATCTGAGCCTTGCATGCTCCACCTGGAGAAACATTCACATTTAAAAAAAGATATTCATACATGGCTTAAAAAACTGATAGCACATCAATCCCCATTAGCATCCTTCATGACTTAAGATTTAATCAACCTTACCATCTCACAGGATCTCCTAGTTACCCATCCCATGACCATACCCTAAAACTTGCCAGCCTCTGGAGCTCTCATCTTAAAGATGCTTTAATATCCTTTTTCCACTCCCTAGACATCTTTATTTCACACTTGCCTGCCATTAGATAGTCAAACTGATAAATCTTTTTTGATATACATTAATTATACTTAGTACTGTGTTTCACACAGACATTTTAATACAAGTATATAATTTACTTTGAGTTTTTTTCTATACCCCAAATCATCTTTTCTTTCCTTCTGTTACTGTCCTGTGTTCTTCTAGAATGTTTTCTCTTTTTAATTTTATATATACATACATGATTATTTATATCTATGTAGAGTCCACAAATGAGCAAAAAATTCCAATATTTGTCTTTCTGACTTTGACTTAATTCACTTGGTAGGAAAGCTTTCAGCTGTATTTATTTGACCATAACTGGTAAGTTTTGCTACAGCAAGCCCCGAACACACCATCAGAAGCTACTTTATTAATTTTAAATGAATTAATTCTACAAGCATTGGCTGAGTTTGAATGAACAAGTTATTGTTGTATTTGTTGACTTCCACAGATACTTCTTCAGCAACTTTTCAAATACATATGATCTGTTTGTGTTTAAAACTAAAGAGATGACATGATGTGCCTGGCACAAAACCTCCTGGACCAGGAATAGGAGACATTGTTTAATGCCAAATTCAGTTGCTTCGAGTGTGCGGGACTCATCTGTAAAGGCCACAGAACACAGCTGGGCCACCATGGAGGACACACAGGATGAGGGAAGCAGAGAGTGGAGAGAGCTTTCCAGTGGGGTCTGGCTGACACATATTCAGCCCTCTGGTTTCAACTGAAGCAGAGCCTCTTCAGTAATAAGCCACTGCCAAGCTTGATGAGCTCTGCCCATTACATGTTCTCATGCTAATGACCAACTGTAGCAGCAACTCTGCTTTAAAAAATTATATACTTTAAAGGAAACATTGCCTATGATACTGACAACACCACTTGCATTTGTTGGGATGTATCTCGCACACACAGAGTGTAACACACATTAGCCAAGTAAGATTGCTTCCAATCATCACATCCCAACAGTCTCCGCATAGCCTTCCTTCCTGTGTAGCCCAGCTAGGCCACTCGCTCTTTGCCGGAAAGCCTCACATATCTCAATTTTACTTCTTCCAGCCCAAGTGGACTGGTTCCCTAGAGTCTACATGCTGGGTGTGTGACCTGTAAGATGCAAGGTTGTGGTATGTCTCCTCTCTAAAGAATGTCTCCCCTCTGTTTTCTATCTGGAACTCTTCCACCATTCCTTGTTCCTGTTTAGGTGAATCAGCTCTGATTCACCACGCGAAAAGGCAGAGCTTCGAAGAATCTCATTCGACTCAGTGAAGGCCTAAGGCTAGTATCAGGTCTCCTGTCCTCTGTCCATAGCACTATGCCTGCCACCTCCTGAAGGTGGCAGGTGACGTTCGTTCGTCACTGAGTGCTCTAACTCAGTTGATGTTTCATTTCGCTGGTGCATCCAACAACAGCAGTGGGTATAGTTACCAGATAAACAGTGCTGTCTAACTCTCCAGAAAGAATTCATTATTTATATGCAATGTATTTTTTGTCAATTAGAACATCATTCATATTCCAGAGATGTCCACAGTGAGATTTGTTTCATTAATAAGCATAACACATGGAGATATTCTTAGCTTCATGAATATGAACTGGACATAATCATCCAGATTCTAGATTTTTTTTTCACAAAGCACTTCGAAGGCAAATACATCAGGATGATAACATTCTCCAAAGAGAGGGTTTCTTGATCTCTTTAGATAGAACCTAGAATTGAAATCATTTTCAACATGGAAGCAGAGCTTTCGGTGTTTCTGGAGGAAACATTTAGCAAAGGTCGAAAGGTATTCTGAAGCGATGTGTTTCCAGGGCACTACAGTGCTTTGTTCATTTCCAATCCTATTCTGATGTCTACTCTGCTTTTATCTTAACCTGGCCACATGTTTCTCTGTCAAGGCACTGTTAATAACAACGATTGAAGGAGAGCCTCCTATCCAGGAGAGCAAAGCAACATAGCACCATCCTGGCGAGGCTTATTTTTGTATTTTCTGCACATCTTAATGCCAGCTCTGCCTGCTCTTCATTATTAACTCCAACTAGCATACTCACATTCATCTTCCAAAGCCCTGCCAAGTTCACAGCCAGCTCAGGAGTCTTACTCAGATCTGTCAGCAATGATTTCTCCATCTGCTGGATCCTGAGAGATAGATGGACCTTCTGAGCAGGCACAGGGAGAGTACACAGCATCCTGAGATTCATGAAATCTAGTTTGGCTTCTCCCCCAAAATACTAAGTGAGAAAAAAAATAGGAGAAAGTGTGTCAGTGCTGTGACATAAGAGTCTATGATAGAAATAGTTGATAATCTGGAAATTTCTAATGATCATGAAGTTAGCAACTAGCTAACACTAGAACAGTATAGGCTAAGACAACAGAAATTGATTTCAAAAATAGAAAGAGCAACCAAAACTAGCTAAAATCCTACTCTTTAGATACAAACTCTCAAGGATGAAGGCTATTTTTCAGAAATTTAGAGGAAAATAAAGCTATTGTGGTAAAGAAGAAAGGAATGTGAACCAGAGAAAACAGCATATATTAAATGCTGCTATGTTCCAGGAGGGGTTTCCCCCCACTTCCTAAGATTTATTTAACATGCACTGTGAAATTCGGTGAGTTGATCAGAGTCCGGCTGTCTGCTGTTTGTACAGATGCTGGCCATCAGTACTTCTTGTAGATAAGTGTGTTTGTCCTTTTTCTACTTGACAATGTCTGAGTGAAGATCCAAGCATACAGTATCTAAAGAAACAACAAATGGACAATGTGAGTCTGTCATATTTGTCCTTAACCAAGAGGAAGCACCACCTCATAAGACTGTACTTCAAGAAGAGACTTGATACCCTATGAGCATATACAGGGGGAGGAGGTCTCCCTCAGTCACAGTAATAGGGGAGGGGAGTAAGGGGAGAATGGGAGGGAGGGAGGAATGAGTGGATACAAGGGATGGGATAATAATTGAGATGTAATGTGAATAAATTAATAAAATATATTTTAAAAATAAGACTTACTTCAGCTAGAAAATGAAATATGGGAATAATTGATAATTGTTAGCTTAGTCGGATAATAATATTGACTTGGACATTACTTTATAATTGCAACACTGTTGTTCAGCCAATGAAAAGACAAATGAAAGTTACATGAAATTCTGTGACTCAATGTTATATAAAAAAATAGATGGGAGTGATGGTTCAGCAGCTAAGAGCACTGGCTGCTCGCCAGAGCTCCTGGGTTTAATTCCACATGGCTACTCACAACTGTCTATGACTCTATCCAAGAGGATTGGATGTCTTCTTCTTGCCTCTGAGGCTAACAATTACACATGTAGCACACAGACATACACACAGGCAAAACACCCATACACGTAAAATGTTAAAAAATTAAGTTCTTATATGAATTCTTAAGTAACACTAGGCACCAGATACACTGTTGTGTGTGGTGGTGTGAACGTAACTCAAGAGTCCTGAAAGCTTTTATATAAGCCAGTGGATAAGGGTTAAAAGACACTGATTAAAATTTGGAAGAGTAAGGCTATAATTCTAGTAAATGCACCTTTCTATCATGGGAAACTACTTCATTTAAATACATTCCATTTCTACCCTCTGGGACATTTCAAAATCTCTACAGAAAAAGTTAAAAAGAAAAAAAGAGGAATATTTCCTCAGCAAGTGTTAACTGGCAAAGATTTAAAAATGGATCTAACAATTCTACTGCTAAGTCCTTTAGAAGAGTCCCTGAAATTACCTGTACTTGCGCATTTTCTTAATGCTCAAGCTACAGAATCGACTTTGACATCCACCCAGTGCTCAATGGATTTCTGAAAACTGACATATAAGCATAGTAGAATAGCGCTCACCCTTAAAAAGAGAATTCGGTCGTTTGCAAAAGCCGTGGATGAACTGGCAAACAACCCACTATCCACTTCCGTTATAAATTAGGTTATTTTGAAATCTTCAAATGATATTAATAACAGTGAATTTTGTCCTTGAAATTTTCTAAACAAGTTAAAAAGTTTAGAGGCCACATGTGTTAATTTGCTTGACTGTCATAATCGCATCAAATATACTAAATATAAAAACATTTATTTGAATATTATGCATAAATAAGGCTGGGGAAGAATGACAAAGCGGCAGAGATGGAGGTCATGTAGTAACTATCATGAGCTCCAATGCCCACCAAAACTATCTCCTTTAGAGGGAACACATCAATACCAATGTATTTATTTCAGATTTTGGTCCACTAGAGAGAGTCTGGAGTGGGTATTTCTGTTGCGTTAAGTATCAAGCTTGCTTTTTATTGTTTCTTTGGGTTTTTTTTTTTTTTTTTTTAGTTTTTTTATATTTTATTTGCTATAATTTACATATATTACATCCCAATTGTTATCCCCTCCCTCTTATCCTTCCATTCCTACCCTCCCTCCCTCTTCTGCCTATTCCTCTCACTCAGACTTCTCATATGGGAGAGGGCAAGTCTACCTACCCCAACTGTCTGGCAACAGCCTATTAGATCTCATCAGGATAGCCAGCATCCCCTTCCTCTATGTGCCCACTAAGCCATCTTGCCAAGGGGCAGTGGCCAAATTATGGGCACCAGAGTGCATGTCAGACCTTCAGCAGCAGTCCTCCAACCCCACATGGACAATAGACAGTCCATTGGTTACATCTGAACAGGGGTCTTGCTTCTCTGCATGCATTGTCCTTGGCTGATGCATCAGTCTGTGCAGGCCCCCCTGTGTCCAGATCCACAGGCCTTGATGGTCTCCATGAGGAGCTCCTGCTCCCTCCTGGACCTTTCATCCCCTACTCTGCCCTACAACTCTCAGCATTCTGCCCAGAGTCTAGTTTCAAGTCCCAGTATCTGTCCTGCTCCCCCAGTGGGTGGAGTCTCTCAGAAAATATCTATGTTAAGGTAATATTCACTTATGAGTGAGTATATACCATGTGTGTCTTTCTGGGTCTGGGATACCACACTCAGGATGATCATTTCTAGTTCTCTCCATTTGCCTGCAAATGTCAAGCTTTCCTTGTTTTTAATAGCTGAATAGTATTCCATTGTATAAATGTACCACATTTTCTTTCTCTATTCTTCAGTTGAGGGACATCTAGGTTGTTTTCAGATTCTGGCTATTACAAATAAAGCTGCTATGAACACAGATAAGAAAGTGTCCTTATTTTGTGGTGGAACATCTTTCAGGTATATGCCCAGGAGTGGTGTAGCTGGGTCTTGGGGTAGCACTGTTGCCAATTTTCTGAAAAAGTGACAGATTGATTTTCAAAGTGGTTATACAAGTTTGCAATCCTATCAGCAATGAACGAGTATTCCCCTTTCTCCACATCCTCTCCAGCATGTGCTGACACTTGAGTTTTTTATCTTATCCACTCTGAGAGGTGTAAGATGGAATCTCAGAGTCATTTTGATTTGCATTTCCCTGATGACAAAGGATATTGAGCATTTGTTTAAGTGTTTCCTGGCCAAAGAGGAATCTCCACTCCTGACCTCAAGTTTACTATAGAGCAATAGTCATAAAAATGGCATGCTATTGGCATAGAAATAGGCCAGTTGATGAATGGAATAAAATTGAAGATCCAGAAATAAATCCATACACCTATGGACATTTGATTTTTGACAAAGAAACCAAACCTACACAATAAAAAAAGACAGCATCTTCAACAAATTATGTTGATCTAACTGGATGGCTACATGTAGAAAAAAGGCAAATAGATCCATATTTATTACCCTGTACAAAACTGAAGTCCAAATGTATTACAAACCTCAACATAAAACCAGACACACTAAATCTGTTAGAAGAAAAAGTGGTAAAGAGAGAAAAAGCCTAGAACTCATTGGCACAGGAAACAACTTCCTAAACAGAACACCAATAGCTCAGGCACTAAGATCAACAATTAATAAATGGGACCTCATGCAACTAAAAATTTTCTGTAAGGCAAAGGACACTGTCAACAGAATAAAGCAATAGCCTAATATCCAAAATAAATAAAGAAATCAAGAAATTAAACATCACCAAACCAAATAACCCAATTACGAAATGGGGCTCAGAACTAAACAGAGAATCCTCAACAGAGGAATATGGAATGGCTGAGAAACACTAAAGAACTGCCCAACGTCCTTAGTCATCAGAGAAATGCAAATCAAAACAACTCTGAGATTCCATCTTACACCCATCAGAATGGCTAAGATCAAAAATTCAAGCAATACCACATGCTGAAGAAGATGCAGAGAAAGAGGAACACTCCTTCATTGTTGGTGGGATTGTAAACTTGTACAACCACTTTGGAATCTATCTGGAGCTTTTTCAGAAAACTGGTAATAGGGCTTCCTCAAGACCCAGCTATTCCAGTCCTTGAAATATACCCAGGAAATACTCCACCACACAAGGACATATGCTCAACCATGTTCATAGCAGCCTTATTCATAATAGCCAGAACCTGGAAATAGCCTAAATGCCCCTCAATTGAAGAATGGATTTAAAAACTGTGATACATTTACAGTATGGAATACTACTTGGGTATTAAAAACAAGGAAATCTCAAAATTTTTGGACAAATGAATTGAACTAGAAATGATCATACTGAGTGAGTTCATCCAGAAGCACAAAGACTCACATGGTATATAAGTAGCTCAAAAGGCATGTCCCATGAAGGTCTCCACTTACCAGGAGATTGGGATAGATGTGAGGACATCCTACTGGGACTCTAGGTAAGAGAAATATAGGAGATGGGGAAATAGAAGGATCCAGAAGGTCTTAGAAACCAACAAGAAGAACATCATAATGGGTGGATCGGGGGTCTGCTCAAACTATTGCACTAACCAAGAACAATACAAGTAGTAAACATTGAACCCCAACTCTGATCTAGCCAACGGACAGGACATTCTCTACAATTATGTGGAGAGTGGGGACTGACTCGGACATGAACTCTGGTGTCCCATATTTGACCACCTCCCCTTGGTGGGGAGACCTGGTGGCACTCAAAGAAAGAATAAGCAGGCTACCAAGATGAGACTTGATAGCCTATGACCATATAGTGAGGGAGGAGGTCCCCCTCAGTCATAGACCTCGGCGAGAGAAATAGAATGAAAGGGGGAGGGAGGGAGGAACGGAAGGGTACAAGTGATGGGATAACAATTTATCTGTAAACTGAATAAATTAATTAAATTTTAAAAAAGAAAAAATTTAATTTTAAATTTTAAAAAAGATGGTGAGAGACTACAGATGTAGCTCAGTGGGAGAAGGCTTGCCTACCATGGTCAAGGACTTGCATTTAATCTCCACTACCATAAAAACAAAATAGAGGTAAAGAAAAACCCTATGAAATGAAGAGTTCAGTTTCAAAAAAAAAAAAGGAACAGCCTGCAGATTGGGAAAAGATCTTCACCATCCCTACATCCAATAAAGGGCTAATATCTAAAATATGTAAAGAACTAAAAAAAAAAAAAAAACAACTCAAAAAATTAAACACCACCAAACCAAATAATCCAATTAAAAAATGGGATACAATGTATTTGTTTGTTTGTTTGTTTTGAGGCAGGTTTCTCTGTGTAACAGCCCTGGCTGTCCTGGAATTCATTCTGTAGACCAGGCTGGCCTCTAACTCATAGAGATCCACTGCCTCTGACTCTCTCTCTCAGCAACCACATGGTAGCTCATAACCATCTATAATGTGATCTGGTGCCCTCTTCTGGCATGCAGGCACACCTGTAGGCCAAATACTGTATTTTTTTTTTTTAAAGTATCAAGCTTACAGCACTTTATTACAGAAATTTATTCATCATTAATGTAGCGAACCAGGACTGAATCCAAGACTCGAGTTTTGTGTTGTCCTCAGATCTGGGATCCATCTTAGCAGTCGTCTCTCCTACAGCCCAGAGAATGACAACACTAAGCCAGGAAGTGTGGATCAGAGCTGGGTACTAGTGGAGTGGCACATGGTCCTGTTACGACTGTGAACTTTTGCTGGTTTTAGAATGGCCTGGAATACAGATCTGTGAGGGGCATGTCCAGAGAAGATGAGCTCAGGGAAGGTCTGCACCTTTCTGCATCTTCCAACAGCCCAGAGAGCCTCCTAGAGAAAGCAGTGGTGCCTGCTACCGGTTCTTCCTTCTGAGCAAGTATGTCTATCCCTACAGCTGCAATTCTCTGCTGACACCACATTCTAGCTTCTTTGGCCTTTTAATGAGGGCTCAATACCAGGAACTCTCCAGGGAGCATCCAGGCCATGATCAGAGCGGGACTCCTGAGGCATCCAGGGTGGCACAATGAGCAGCAAGCAAGTTCTTCGAAGCTCCAGTGTGCATATGTCCATTGTTAGACTATCCAGACCATATTGCATAAGCCAATCTGATAACCTTACTTATAACATATATTCATTCTGGGCTTCAGTTCCTACAGGGAGCCTTGCCTACTATAATCAAGAGCCAGCACAAGCCAACACAGCGTGTTCTGCCACCCTAGTGACTTCAGGGTCCTGTGGTGTGTATGATTTTGCATGTTTCAATGACAGAGGATTATAAAGTGCCCAAGATAAATTGAAAATAGTAAAGGATCACAGTGAATGGAAACTGACAAAATGCGAGCTCTTGTGCAGTTGACTTAAAGCTCCAAGTTGTTTTTTATCATAAGTGAAAATATTTTATGTACAATTCATTGAAAATGTAGTAACTTGGCTATTTGTAGTTGAATATTTTTATGGAGTCTAATTGATGCTATAATTTATGAATAAAATGTGAAGTAATTAAATTGAGCCAATTAACTTCCATCCATTCAAAAATACTTTACATTTTGTTTTCTGTTTCATTTTGCTTTTAGTTGTTGTTATTGCTGATTTTTTTTTTCATTATCAAAGTGTGAATCTAAAGCCTTGTACATGTTGGGCAAGAGCTTCCGATGTTTTGAAACTGAGTCTCCTTCCCTGTGTAGCTCAGGCTGGCCTTGAACTCTCAATCCACTTACCTCAGCTTTCTGAGCATGAGACTACAGATGTGTTCCTCTATACCCAAATAATGACAGTTTATTTTTTCAGTGTGGGGATTAAACCCAAGTCATTGCACATATTAGTCCAGTGCTCTGCAAGGGAGCCACATTCCTAGCCCTAGTTAACTTTTTTTTCTGGGGAAAACATTCCTGATAGTGTTGAGGTTTACAATGCTCTATTACTAATTATATTAAATACTTTGCAGTAAAATCTCATATCCAAGAAAACTTATTCCTCCTAAGAATTTTGTACTCACTGGCCATCATCTCCCTCTTCCCGCGGCCTCAGATTCTGTAACCATCGTTCTGCACTCTGCTTCCACGAGTTTGATTGTTTTAGAGTCTACATATAATTGGAGAATCCATGGTATTGACTTTGGAACAGAAAGTAATGAAGAGATGTTGTTTGGTGTCTATAAAGTTAGTTTAGCAAAATGAAAAGAGTTGGTTTTACAATGAGATGAGTGCACTTAGCATCAGTAAAGTGTACAATTAAAAATGGCCAAGATGGTAATATGTGTCATTTACCACAATTATAAACAAAGTTTTTTAAGTTATTAAGAGGTCATAGGCCTTGCTATTTTTGCTTTCTCCATTGTGAAAGGAAGAAATTTTGTTGCCATTTATCATAGTGGTACCATAGTCTGGAACAATGCTGGCAGAGAGTAAAAGCTAATATATTCCATGTGAACAATTTAGTTCTATTGTTGTTATCATCATCATTATATGACATAACATGCATATATTTTCTGAAGACTTGTAGATTTCAAGCTTGCCTGATGATAAAATTATCAGGGATGATTCCCAAGTCCAGCCCACCCTGCTGAGTCAGAATCTCCAGGCAACTTCCCAGGACTACTTATTTTTAAACAAGTCCCCAGGTGACTTATGTTCAAGGCAAGCTATGCACACTGTGGTTACTGCCTTTGGGATCTCATTAGACTCAGAATCAGAGGCTCCATCCAGATGCCCCGAGATTTGACAAACATCTTAGGGACTCCTAGGTACAAAGCCAAAGAGGGGCTGGCCTCAAGTATATTCTCTTAGAATTCCTCAATTGTGATCATTTAGTATAACTGAAGGGAATGCACATTCTCTTTTGATTCCTGGAGAAATTCTGAAGAAGCCACAGTTGACTCCTATCCCCCAAGTGAGACTCCCTCACTTTTGGATTTAAAGAGAAAACAAACACTTTCCTCTTTGAAAAAAAAATGTCTTTCTAGACCTAAAAACATCTTAACCCCTAAACAACTAAACTTGATTGTAAAACTAAACTATTTGGTCTTCAACTCAAGATGTTAATTGTCACTCACAAGGTTATCCTCAATTCATTGGCATAGAGTCTTGCACATTGATGCAAAATTAGTTTAATTTTGATACATTGCTATAAAATTCAAATTTAAGACTATTCTTCACACACCTTATAAATATGAAGTACTGTACCAAATCAAGTCAGGTAGAATACAAGGTTTACCTCCAATACTTTGAAAGTGATATTTTTAGGTCTAGATAGATGTGTTAAGTTGATAAAAAGGATATATGATAGATATTGACTTAAATACATAATTTTACACTCACAAAGATAGGAAAGATGTTTTCTTCAAGGTTGTCAAATACAAATAGGCAAAGCACTATGAATGTAACATTAATATAATTCCTGATATTTTGTGGTTCTTCTTGCTGTATGCAGTTTATTTTATATATGTGTAATAATATAAATGTATATATAAAAATATTTTTTAATCCATCAATGCTAGAAAACTTGTAGGGAGAAGGCAGATTCTACTGTTCCTTTGGATATCTCTGAGTCACTGAAGCCCCTGTTCTATTCCTCAGTGTGACAAAGATGCAACAGAAATTCTGGAGCCACTTGCTGGACACACCTCATTGCACATGATTTGTTTTGCCTCTCACTACTTGTCAAGGCAGAGAAGAAGAAAGCCTTGAGTGTACCAAAGACTGAAATGTAGTTAAAACTGTATATATTTAGTTAAAATCAGATAAAAAGGACATTTTGATCATGGTATTACCCCCTAACCACTTTAAAGCAGGAGTCTCTGCCTGGGACTGCACCAAATGGCTTCATAGGCAATCTAAGCATCCAGTGGATTCTTATGTCATGTCCAATTCTTAGATCTTCCAAGAATTCTATCCCTGATTCCTCCATTTTCCATCCTGTTCAAATGAGAAAGAGAGCACTGTATAGTGGAAGGAGCATGTACAGAAGCACAGAGTGCCTGGTGGCAGAACTTAAATGGGGACCCTAAACTTGTTGTGGATTCTTCAAGAAGTGTGGGGACATGTTTAAACAAGTTTAGGTTGGAGCTAAGTCAAATCACTTAGGTGGGCTCCAGGTCATTTGGTTGTCCTCTGCTGTCTGGTCCATGACCCTGTGGTAATTATGACAGGTGATAGTAGGTAGAGTGAGGTGCCATAAAGAGAAGTTGGCACTGGGTGCCAGCTCAAGGTTGGCTGTGAGATGCACACTGTGGCATGTCCTACCTCTATGAATGTTGCCCTATAGAGGGCTAGCAACAAATGAAATTACAACCCTTATAGGTTCATCACACTCTGCCATCCGAAGCATCTCTTCTATCCATCCTAGGATCAGTCCTGCTTACATGATGGAAACACGCCTTCTCACTAACATTACCTCTTCTCTGGTCTACAGTCTCTGCTATCTCTATGCTTAAAATAATGATAACTCTGACTTTGAAAGCAGAGATGCCAGTCAACTGTGACGGTTTCCATGAGTAGTAGTCATAGGGGTTGTAATCAGAGCTCCACCTTCAAAGCCTTCGAGTCACTCTCTGAATCTATCTTAATTAACTGTTGATATAAACATTGGTTTAAACAGATAGGTCAGATCTCTTTCCATGCTGCCTCTTCTCAAAAGGCAAACTTAGTGTCACTTGTAACCTAGGCCAGCTGCTGGTCAGACACCAAACATAAGACGCTCAGTTGGTGTCCCTAACTTTGATGAGATAGCCCTTTGTGAAACGAAGAAATCCCAGCCCTTCATTTTCACTCTCTGGTTGAAGTCACAATGGCCAAATGCGCTCCAAAATACTCCCAAACTGTGTCCCAGAAGCCCAAGGAAAGCTACAGTCAGGACCTACAGTAATGCTTTTCAGGATTTATAAAAACATAAAAACTTTGCATAATCAATTCCTGTAAATGCCTTTTGCCCAAAATGGCACAATACATCCTTCGATTTGAAACTCTATTTTAGAGTTACTGTTCAAAGCTGTGTGTGTGTGTGTGTGTGTGTGTGTGTGTGTGTGTGTGTGTGTGTTATACATATAGTAAACTGATGGAGTAAATATCATTCAGGTAACAATCATCTACTTCCACTCAAGTTTTTTGTTTTCTGTCAGAACACATGATCAGAAATTCAGAAGTAGACATTCTATACAGCATTTAATTTGAATTCCTAATTATAAGTGTGTTTAGCTTTTAAAGCTCACTTTTCTCATATATGCCTTATCATGTGACAAGAGAAACTGTCATCATTCAGTCTTTCAAGTCTTAGCAAATGATTATATAAACTATGAGTTTCAGATTTGGCTCATCAATATGCCAAATATGTACTAGGACTTTTAAGCTCATTTCTCATTAAGCAGGATTTCTACTGTGGTGACTGGAAACCTGCAATTGAATAGTGGATCACTAAGAGTCAAGGACAATAGACAGGAAAAGAAATTCAAGATGGGAATATTTGCTCCATGGCAAATCAGTATTTTCATTGTCAATAAAGAAATAAATATTAAACTAAAAGGAAAAAAGCTTTCCTACTCTTGCCATCCTGACTATGCTGCCGTTTTCTTCTTTCCCAGCAACTTTACAATAAAATTTACTCTCTCTGTCCCTTCTCTGTTCACTTTATAGGTTAGGGTGGCATGGCTTTTCTATGATGGATCTGTCTAAAGATAACTGTGGATTGTTAAGAGACCAGGAAAATACATAGACTTTAGATAATTTCACATGTCTGACTGCCACCCCAATTCAGGGCATACTCACTCGCGGTTAAACTTGACACAGGAACCCCCAATGCTGTTCTCCCATATCATCATGTTTAAGCCTGTCCACAATCTCTCCTGCTTCCAGTAAGCCTTGATCTTCCATTTGCCCAAGCTCTGACAGTTCCTCTCTTAATCAAAAGGTTGACAGGTCCAGCCAGCGCAGTTCTGCTTGGTCGAGGGGCAAAAGAATGCAATTCAGTCTGGACCAACTGCAAACACTTCAGACATTTATTTTTGGGAGAACTTGGGAGACGTTATTGACTATTGGTGTTCATGTGTGATCTGTGAGTTTAGTGATACAGCTAGTCCATTTGCTCTTATTGAGGGAGAGCTGGTCTAAAAAAGAGACAAAGTGGTTGGGGCAAAGCAAAGAGAAGAGATGAGAAACTCCCAGTGGCATCATTTTACCCATAAGACATCACTGGTTTAGGAACTACGAGGAACTATATCTTTGGTACTGAGAAAATGCCTCTGTGATCAACAGCATTGGCTGCTTTTCCAAAAAACCTGGGTTCAAACACAACTCCCACACTGCAGCTCACAACTGTTGGTAGTTACAGTTCAAGGGGGCCTGATACCTTCAGGTGGTTTCTACAAGCAAAGAATGCATGTGGTGTATTGTCAACAGATGGGCAAAACACCCATACACATAACATGAAAGTAAATAAAATCTAAGTGAACAAAGACATTCGTTTGGTTGTAGATGCCAATCATACTTTGATTGCTTACTATCACCTGTACTGTGCGGCAGTAACACTCTCTGGTGGAAAAGATGCTGAGCACTGGACATACTCTAATGTGACACTATATTGTGAGGTGCTGGGGGAAAAAGTTGTTTTGTGAAGGATAAGAGACAGGTATCAAGGCTGACTGTCACATGTGGCGACCTAGTTTTCTTGGCAGAACTTGTTGAAAAGATTGTCTTTTCTCTAATGTATATTTCTAGTATCTATATCAAAATTCAGATGGTTGTAGCTGTTCATATCTAGGTCCTTTATTTTGTCCAGTAAATTTGCATGCCTGACGTTGTGCTAGTGGCATGCTGTTTGTGGTATAAAGGCTCTGGAGTATAACTTGAAATCCAGTATGGTGATACATACATACATTGTTTTTCTTGCTTAGGATTGTCTTGACTACCTGATGTCTTTTGTTCCTCATATTAACTTTAAAGCTGTTTAATTTTTATGAAGAACATTATTAGAAGCTTAGTGGAAAGTTCATGAGACCTATAGAATATATTTGGGAACATAGCCTCTTTCCAAGCATGAGAGGGCCTTCTCTGTTCTAGTGTCTTCTTCAGCTTCTTAATTTTCCATTGCAAAGCTCCTTCACTTCCTTGGAACAAAATGCCACACACAATGAATACACACAATATAAACTAAAAGTAAAAGTAGTCTATCTTAAAACACTCTGTTAAAATTTTTCAAATGTAATGAAAAAAAAATCCTCAGAGTGCAAAAATGAATAAAGTAAATGAGTACTTCAATGGTTAAACAGCATTTTCCCTTTCCAATCTAGTGAATAATTTGATAATTCTCCCCTTTGAATTCTACTTTCTCAACTTTCAAGTTGATACAATTAATCATCACTCCTCCCCATCACTTCAAATACTTGTTCTGCATTTTATGCAGTTTTCCATTTTGTTTACTTTTTATTTATTTTATTTATTGTATACAAGGGCTTGACCTGCCAAAGAGGGCATCATATCACATTATAGATGGTTGTGAGCCACCATGTGGTTGCTGAGAACTGAACTCAGGACCTCTGGAAGAGCAGGGCATTGCTCTTAACCACTGAGCCATCTCCCCAGCCCTGCGTCTGTGTGCTGTCCTTGGGCTCTGTAATATTCAATTCCAAGTGCCTCTCACCAGGGATTCAATTGTTCTCACACACTCCCTAGAGCTTTGGTTCTCATTTTTACTTATCTAGAGTGTTTTTCCTAAGGACTCATGCCAGTTCCATTTGGATATCTTATAATTCGCATGCAGCCCCAGACATGTATTTTCTTTACAATTAATTCAGCCTCCTCCCTCATTATGGGATCAACTGTCTAAGCCACTTTGCACCATGACATGTCTCTTTTCATTCACTTTTTCCACACCACGTAGATGAATAGATCTTGTTAATTTATCTCATAAATCTTTGTCAAAACACTTTCCCATCCCTGTCTTCCCAGATACTTTCTTTTAAGAATTCTAATTAGAATTTTACGTTTTAGACAAGCAATTCACAAACACTAGAATGAATTTTTTTTTTTTTAACAAAACCACATAAACACATCTGGAGATTTTATGAAACGAAATCCTCAAGGGTAATTCTGCAAGGGAATTTTTTTAACACATTTTTATTGAAAAATAAAATAATTCATATTACATCTCATTTTCTATCCCATTCCATACATCCTCCCATTCCTCCCTCCCTCCCACTTTCACCCCAATCCCCCTTCCCTATGACTGTGACCGAAAGGGACCTCCTCCCCCTGAATATGGTGCTAGGGTATCAAGTCTCTTCTTGGTAGTCCGCTATCCTTCCTCCGAGTGCCATTGGGCCTCCCCAACAAAGGGACATGGCCAAATATGGGGCACCAGAGATCCTGTGAAAGTCAGTCCCCAGTCTCCACTTAACTGTGGAGAATGTTCTGTCCCTTGGTTATATCTGGGTAGGGGTTTGATGATGGTTGCATGTTTTGTCCTTGGTTGGTGCCTTTGATCAAGCAGAACCCCTGGGCTCAGATCCACCCATCATAATGTTCCTCTTGTAGGTTTCTAGGACCCTCTGGATCCACTTACTTCCCTATCCCCTATATTTTTCTCACCTAGAGTCTCAATAGGATGTTCTCACCTCTATCCCACTTTCCTGGTAGGTGCAGATTTTCATGGGACCTGCCCCTTGGGCTAGTGTCCAGTTATAAGTGAGTATATACCATTTGAGTCTTTCTGCTTCTGGGTTAGCTCACTCATTATGATCATCTAGTTCAATCCATTTGTCCACAAATTTCGGGAATTCCTTGTTTTTAATAGCTGAGTAGTATTCCATAGTGTATATGTACCACAGTTTCTTTATCCATTCTTCTACTGAGGGACACTTAGGCTGTTTCCATGTTCTGGCTATTATGAATAAGGCTGCTATTAACATGGTTGAACAAATTTTCTTGTTGTGTGCTGGAGCATCTTCTGGGTATATTCCAAGGAGAGCAATAGCTGGGTCTTGAGGAAGCCCTATTCCCAGTTTTCTAAGGTAGCACCAGATAGATTTCCAAAGTGGCTGTACTAGTTTGCATTCCCACCAGCAATGAAGGAGTGTTCCTCTCTCCCCACATCCTTGCCAGCATGTGTTGTCACGTGAATGTTTGATTTTAGCCATTCTGATGGGTGTAAGATGGAATCTCAGAGTTGTTTTGATTTGCATTTCTCTGATGACTAGAGATGTTGAGCATTTCTTTAAATGTTTCTCAGCCATTTGATATTCCTCTATTGAGAATTCTCTGTTTAATTCTGAGCCCCATATCTCAATTGGGTTATTTGGTTTGGTGGCGTTTAATTTCTCGAGTTCTTTATAAAGTTTGGATATTAGACCTTTGTCAGATGCAGGGTTGGTGAAGATTATTTTCCAGTCTGTAGGCGGTCGCTTTGTTCTTTTGACAGTGTCTCCTGCCTTACAGAAGCTTCTCAGCCTCATGAGGTCCCATTTATTAATTGTTGACATTAAGGCCTCGGCTGTTGGTGTTCTGTTCAGGAAGTTGTCTCCGGTGCCAATGTGTTCCAGGCTCTTCCCCACTTTTTCTTCTAACTGATTTAGTGTCTCTGGTTTTATATTGAGGTCTTTAATCCATTTGGACTTGAGCTTTGTGCATGGTGACAAGTATGGGTCCAATTGCATTTTTCTACATGCGGAAATCCAGTTAGACCAGCACCATTTGTTGAAGATGCTATCCTTTTTCCATTGAATAGATTTGGCTTCTTTGTCAAAAATCAGGTGACTATATGTGTGTGGATTCATATCTGGGTCTTCGATTCGATTCCATTGATCAACCAGCCTATTGCTGTGCCAGTACCATGCTGTTTTAATTACTATTGCTCTATAGTACAGCTTGAGATCAGGTATGGAGATTCCTCCTGAGGATCTTTTATTGTATAAGATTGTTTTAGCTATTCTGGGTTTTTTGTTTTTCCATATAAAGTTGAGAATTGACCTTTCAATGTCTTTAAAAAATTGTGTAGGTATTTTGATAGGGAT
The DNA here is from genome assembly GCF_903995435.1 of Acomys russatus. NCBI lineage: Eukaryota > Metazoa > Chordata > Mammalia > Rodentia > Muridae > Acomys > Acomys russatus. The sequence continues at coordinate 21,892,483 of NC_067138.1, forward strand.
TGCATTGAATCTGTAAATTGCTTTTGGTAAAATGGCCATTTTTACTATGTTGATTCTCCCAATCCACGAACAAGGGAGATCCCTCCATCTTCTCAAGTCACCTTCAATCTCTTTCTTTAGGGACTTAAAGTTTTTTTCCAACAAGTCTTTCACTTGCTTGGTTAGCATTACTGTTAGGTATTTTAAATTGCTTGTGGCTAACGTGAAGGGTATAGATTTCCTAATTTCTTCCTCTGTATGATTGTCATTTGTATATAGGAAGGCTACTGATTTTTTTGAGTTAATTTTGTAACCAGCCAGTTTGCTGAATGTCTACAAGGGATTTTGATGAACTTGGTCTGAGAATCCCATCCTTAGAAACACTGTTTGGTTTCTTGCGATAGCAGGAACTTCTCTGAATATGACCAATCTGAGACTTTAATTTATTCTTTGGCCTACTTTGCCAAGCTTTATCCTGCCTCCAAGATAACCTACAGCTTCTTCCTGTAGCATCTCATGTTTCCAAACTTAATTCTCTCAATGTCTTAAAGAAAGGGGTCTAGCAGTCTCCCATCCAAGTACTAACCAGACCCCACCCTGCTTAGAGATGTATTTATTCATTATGTGTACAGTGTTCTGCCTGCCTATACACCTGCATGACAGAAGAAAGCATTAGATACCATTATAGATGGGCGTGTGCCACCATCTGGGTGCTAGGAATTGAACTCAGCACCCCTGGAAGAGCAGGCAGTTCTCTTAACCTCTGAGCCATCTCTCCAGCCCCCAGATTCAGAATCTGAATTAGGTCATGTGCATTTGCGTCGTCCTGTCTGAACTGTGAGCTCCCTTGAAGCCGTAGTGAGAGGCACCTGGAATTGAATACTATAGAGCCCAAGGAGCTAAGAGGGTATCCCACCACCAAAGGCTTTCAGATAGTGGGTACTCAATGCGAGCAAATGACTCTCAGATGCATGAATGCTGGTAAGCACAAAGAAAGTTAACAAAGCAATCACAATATTTATTTGATTCTATTCATCCTCAAACTGTTACATTTATCTTTAGGGAATTACTTCCTCCTTTAAAATGACCTTTTTGAGAGGCTGTTTATACTCTTGTTATGTATGCAAACTGCACCCTTACTGAGCTAGACCTCCAACTCTACACTAGTTTTTAAATATATTTATTTATTTTAAGTTATTCATATTACATGCCAATTCTTACCACCTGGTTTGCATCTTCCCATTCCCACCCTCTCTCCCTCTTCTACCCTACTCCCCTCCCCTAGACCCCTGACAGGGGGTCCCTCCTTCCCCACCCTCTAACTGTGGGGATCAGTTATGATCATGAATGGGGGAGGGGCGGGGGGAATGGGGGAATGGGGACTGAGCCCAAGAGGAATCCCAGGAGTCAGATTCCTGAGACCAGACTCAAAGGTACAGCTCTATTGTTGTCCAGTGTAAAGACTTTAAAAGGTTACAGGAGCAATCAGACTACCCCATACTAGCCTCAAGCACCAATAGCAATCAATCAGGAAATATGAGGCATGGAGGACACAAGGTCACCTTAGGAAACTTCCATAAAGATGGGGGAAGCAGTCACCGCCCTAGCCTCTGGTCCATTTTGAGACTTCCCTAGTGTGCTAGGAGTCCCTAGTAAATCAACACTGTGCAGTGGGTCAGGACCATTCGAGGAGTCTTAGGAGCTGCTGGTGCTTTACTTGCCATTCTCTGTGGGCCTTCAAGAGGATGATCTTGACACTCTCCATGGGTTTCCCCTCTGTTTTAATTTTAAGGTTAAAAATCTCTAGTAGGAGAGCTTTCGTAAACTGATTTTGGAGGTGTATATGATTTTTAAATTGTATCAGGAAAAAGATAATAAGTGAAATTTTAATTGCCATGGAATAAACAAACTACTGGGTGAAAACAAAGTAGTGAGTTTGGAAGCCATATCCTGAAAGAAATGCCCCAGATCAGATAAGGTAACTACATCTGCTCTGGTGTTATTTATAAGTGCTATTTCCTGATGGAGCTTATGGAGAGAAAGGAAAGATGTATTCCAGGCACTTTCTGTATTTTGACACTGGAGCTGTATGGCACTACTCTAAATGGTTAAAAATTCCTCCTGATGGTCTGGCGTCTGGAAACGTGGGCTGGCGGTCACCATCCTCTCCTTCACTCAGGCATAGATTCTGAAGAGCCGTCTGGAGTGGTTCCATGGTTTCCCTCAGAGCAGGTGTACGGCTTTATGGCTCGACCAGGAACCCAAACTGGCTTGTCTGTTCCTTCTGGAAAAACACACACAAACCTTCTTCCCATGGTTAAGAAGAGGCAGGACTATCCATAGGATCCTGCCAGTAGACTAATATCAAAGGGAAGATCCTGGGAAGCATTGCACCCCAATGTTTTTAGGCAGGAAATAGACCTTTTTTGTCAAAATTTTTTAAATTCATGGTAAAAAGAGCCTTAGTTAATTTATCATATGGTCAAATCCCTGATGTCCCCTTTTAATTTGTTTTTTAAGAGAGAGGCATGGGCTCTCTTTACTATGGCTTGTCCTTGGGGATTGTAAGGAATCTCAAAGGTATCTGTTATATTCCATTCAGAGCAAAAAGCTGTAAAATCAGAGCTAGTGTGTGTTGGCCTGTTGTTAGTCTTAATTGAATATGGCATGCCCATAACCAACGTGGCAATTTTAATGGTAGCAACAGCCATCTTGGCATTTTCTTTTAGCTTGTGCTACCACAAAGAGGAATGAGGAAAATGTGTCAATAATGACATGCACATATTTAAGATGACCAAACATTGAAAGATGGATCATGTTTATTTGTCACAGCTGTTAGGACGAAGACCTCTAGGATTGGCACCAGCTGGTTCTAAGGGACCTAAAGGCAGCAAGGGGCTGCAAGTAGTACAGGCACATATTAAATGTTTACAGAAATGTATGAATAATTGCAGGGAAATCTTGTCTACAAGACATAGAGCTAAATTGTGAAATCTAGAATGGAACAATTGGGCTTGTTCTAACAGGGATGACAGGAAGGCCATCACTAAATGGTTAGTCTCCCCTTTTCCCTGTGAAATGGCTCCAGGGAGGCCCAAAAGAGAGGTACATGCTGAATAAAGAAAAGATCCTGTCTTTGTTCAATAATTGTGTGAAGTTGAATCATGGCCAAATACAGAGGACCATCAGCATGTTTAACAACCGCTAAACAACCTTAACAATATTAGTAGCATATTGGCTGTCACTGAATATATTAAAGGAGTCTTGCCAATCAATCCCTTAAGAGGGCTAAGAAGGCCAACAATTCTCCTAACTGCACAGATCACTCAAAGCAACTAGTAAACACTTTAGGTCTGTGGGGATGACAAAAGTGCATAACATAGCCAGAACATGTCTTTGAGGAGTCTGTAAAGGCTGAAGTGGCCTCAAGAATGTTTTTTTTTTCCTAGTAAGTACTGCCTATGAGTCACAGATGTTAAAGAAAGCATGGATAGGACTTTATTTTTAGGGAAATGGTTATTTATTTACCCTGGAAATTTAACAAAAAAATAGCTGAGCAATACAGTGAGATGAGAACGTCCAGGCAAGTAAGTCCTGGGACAGTGGGAGAATAATTGTGTCTGGCTTTTTACCCAACAATATAAGGGACATTTTAAACACCTTTAGTGCAAGGGTGAAATATACATAAAAGATGTAACATTAGGAGCAGAAGAATACGCCAAATGAACCCAGTACAATATTCTATTGGGTGGTTGGAAAAGCACCCCAGTAGGGAATCCGTGAGTGGGCGTCACAAGGCCCCAAACCTCACTGGCAGTGTCACATCTATGTAGAAGGGCTTGATGAAGCCCTACCCTAACGTCCTGTAAAGCCTGTTTTGCTTCTTCCTCAGTGATGGTTAAAATCTGTTCTGGCTGTTTGGCACCAGGAGAAAGAGGGGCACAAGCTGTCCTGTGGTAACAGGAAGACAAGGGCTAACCCATGTCAAGTTCCCTGAAAGGTCTGCATGGAAGCCAACGTGGGCAGTATGGGAAAGGAGAACTGTAGCTTTTGGGGCCTAATAGCATCGGAGGTAACCATGTGTCACGAAAACAGACGTGGTTTTTTTGAGTTTGTACCTTTTTAACTGCAATGGGAAGACCAGCTGCTCTCAAAGCAATAGAGATACCCTGGAGCTTGAGCTGTAGTGTTTTGTTGCTCCCAGTGACCAATCAAAATATCATACATATAATGAATCACACAACAGTCATTTGCCACCTTTTTAATAGCCTCTCACACACACATCTAACAAATAGTGGGACAATTATTTTTATCCCCTGTGCCAATACCACCATACCTTCTGTTCATAGGTGTTTTATTATTAACTACAGACACAGAGAATGCAAATCTTTGTTTGCCCTCTGGATGTAGAGGAATAGCAAAAAAACAATCTTTAATATCTATAGTGACAATATAGCCTGCTCGAGGGACTTCAGAAAATGCAGGAAGGCCAGGCTCGGTAGCCCCATCACCTCCATAGTAGCATTGATAAATCTGACTTCATGTAAGAATCTAAATTTTTCTGACTTTTTTTTTTATATATAACAAAGACAGGAATATTCAAAGGACCGGTAGAAAACTCTATATGACCACAATCAAGTTGTTCTTGGACAAGCTTGGGCAATTTCTAGTGCTTCTCTCTCCCTATTGGCCATTAATCCACCCAAACAGGCTTATCAGAATTTCCTGTCAGTTTCAGGGGGAATTGGAATCTCGTTGGAGCAATGGCCCTTAGAACTGGAAGAAATGTCTCAAATGTAATTTATCTTGTGCAATGCAATCATCATAAAGGGCTTTCTTGTCTGTGGCAATGACTACATCCATATCTTTTAAGACATCTCTTCCCCAGAGATTGTTGGGAAGGTCTAGCAGGAGGAGTGTGATTGCCCCTTGATTACCATCATGATCACACCATGTGATCAGCTGAGCTGTTCTCAAGACTGTGTAAGGCTTCCAATGCTCTTTACAGACAGTCCAGGCCAAAGTTTCCCAGAAATGGGAACCTCCTCCCTTCTTAAGCAAGTTCTTCTCGCCCTGGTATCAATAATACCACAAAACATGTTATTCTCTAATTTCAATTGAAGGTGGGCCTGATGGATACTAACAGGAATTGTCCATAATATTTTCGTGGATTTCCCCTTTAGTTGAGGGGCTGGAGGTTGCTCCGCTGGAAGTTTAAAGATTGCCCATCTTTGTTAGTTTTGGAGCAGCAGTCTTTGGCCCAGTGGAATCCTTTCTTATGTTTTGGGCAGACTGATGGGAGATGTTTTCTAGTTTTGTCTAGTATCTTATAGGACATTGATGGGCAAAGTGGTCTTGCCCTCCACATCTCCAACATCCTGCCTTGTTTTTACCTCCAGTGTCCTGTGTTTTTAGATGCATAGCTAGAGCAGCTGCCAAGCTTTCTGTCTGATTGAGGGCAATACCTAAGTCTCTAGTGGCAGTTATCCAATCCTCCAATTCCCCACTCTGCACTGGAGCCATCATTCTGTGTGCTTCAGTGGTAGCACCCTCCCATAAGAATACTTTTTACAAGACATCAGCAGCCACATAGTATTGTACCTGCTGATTGACCACTCCTTGCACTCTATAGAAAAGTCAGCAAAGTGTTTATTTGGTTTTTTTTTTGTTTTTGTTTTTGTTTTTTTTTTTAACCCACTGAGCAACGGTACTGTAGCACTCTAGTAGTTTTCTGAATGACCTGCATGGCGCATAAGCACACCTGTTCGAAATAATCAGGAGGGCCTAACACCTGAGTAGCAGGAGAAGCATAGTTACCCTCTCTGCCTGGGGAGCCTCAGGAGGGATTTGTACATTCCAAGCCAAGTTCTTTTGTCCGAGGACTTCTCCCTCATTATAGAATGTAGATGTCCATTGAAGGAACTGCCCTCCAGATACGATTGCTCATGCAATATTTTTCCAGCCCTGGGGTGTATTTAAAGTGGCGGTCATAGATTCAAACATTAGACTAAAAAAATGGTGAATGTAACCCATTCTCACTAACTGCTTTTCTAAATTTTTGTTTGCTACATTTCCATGGAATGTGGTTCTCAAACTCTTTGAGGAGGGTGTTTGTCACCCTGAAGCTGGAAAATTACAGGGAAAGCTTAGGTAGTGGAAGAGTCATCCGTTTTAGGGTTTAGCATAGCCTCATAGATGTTGCAGGAGAAGGAGAGGGGGCCACCCAAGGAATTACCTGGGAGGCCATTCCCTCGACCATAGTGGGCCATGTCCCTCCAGGGGAACAGGAAGTTGCTTCCATTCCCTTTGAGGCTGTGGTAGTGGTTTTCTTTCAGTCTCTGTTTCACTGAATTGATTCAGCTTGGGGCATAAGGAAATTACTTTTGCTTTGGCTGGGTCCTTATCTGCGGAGCCAGCAATAGTAGAAGTATGCCTGCTCATGCCAGAGTCTTTAGCGTTTTCTGTCTCTCCAGGTTTTGTCACCAAGGTCAAAGAAGGTCGAGTGATAACAGATCCCCAAAAGCAACTAAGAATAGCCATAACTATAGGGAAAAAATATGGGGAAGTTCATCCTCTATTTCTTTCTTCTCTACAAGAAGTGCAACCCGCTCCCAAGTTTGTTTATTCCCAGATTTCCCCTAGGATCATGCAAAGACACAGTTTTAGAACCTTATAGAAATGATCAAGCTTTTTATCTGAGAAAAGTCTCCTACACTCTAGACTACCTTTCAGGATTTTTAATTGATTCTCTTTGTGCTGAGAATTTGAGTTACTCATCCTGAGAAGAGAGGTCCACTCTCATGCAACGAACAATTAGGGGGTTCCTGATATCCCTGTAGTTATTGTTCAGGTGCCAGCTGTGAGGATCAGGAAGCAGGAGGGGGGGTGAGTGGTGATGGAGCCCATGCAGAATCCCCGGAATCAGTCTCCTGAGACCAGACTCAAATGTGCAAATCTAAACTTACTGTCCAGTGTAAAGTCTTTAAAAGGTTACAGGACCAATCAGACTACCCTATACTAGCCTCAAGCACCAATAGTAACCAAGTAGGAAATGTGGGAGATGGGGGACCAAGGTCACCTTGGGAGACTTCCATAAAGATGGGGGAAGCAGTCACTACCCTAGCCTTGGATCCATTTTGAGACTTCACTAGTGTACTAGGAGTCCCTAGTAAATCAACACTGTGTGCGGTGGATCAGGACCATTTGAGGAGTCCTAGGAGCCACTGATGCTTCACTTGCCATTCTCTGTGGCCCTCCAAAAGGTTTATCTCAACACTCCACACATCTGACCACAGCCTATCAGGTCTTATCCAGATAGCCTGCATCCCATACTTCTGTGTGCCAGCATGGTCTCCCCACCAAGGGAAGGTGATCAAATCTGGAGCACCAGAGTTCATGACAGAGATAGTCCCCACTCCCTCCACAACAGTGGAGAATGAGCTGTCCATTTTCTATATCTGAACAGGGGTCTAAGTTCTTTGCATGTATTGTACTTGGTTGGTGCAACGGTTCGTGTAGGCCCCCCTGGGACCAGATCTGCCAGTCTTGATGGTCTCCTTGTGGGGCTCCTTAAACCCTCTGTGTTCTTCCACTCCCCCAATCTTCCATACCTCTCTAAGCACTCTATCCAGAGTCCAGCAGTGAGTCCCAGCATCCGTCCCAATACCCCACTGGGTGGGGTCTCTCAGAGGACATCTATGCTGGGCTAATATCCACTTATAAGTGAGTATATACCATGTGTGTCTTTCTGGGTCTGGGTTGCCTCACTGAGGATGATCTTTTCTAGTTCCATTAATTTTCCTGCAAATTTCAAGGTTTCCTTGTTTTTAATGGCTGAATAGTATTCCATTGTGTAAATGTACCACAGTTTCTTTTTGTTGTTGTTGTTGTTTGGGTTTTGTTTTTGTTTTTGTTTTTTGTTTTTTGTACCACAATGTCTTTATCCATTGTTTGGTTTAAGGACATATAGATTGTTTCCAGATTCTGGCTATTACGAATAAAGCTGCTATGAACAGAGTTGAGTAAATTTCTTTGTTGTGTGGTGGAGCATCTTTTGGGTATATGCCTGGGAGTGGAATAGCTGGGTCTTGAGGTAGCACTATTCCCAGTTTTCTGGGAAAGCACCAGATTGATTTCCAAAGTGGTTGTACAAGTTTGCATTCCCACCAGCAATGGAGGCATGTTCCCCTTTCTCCATATCCTCTTCAGCATGTGCTGTCACTTGAAGTTTTGATCTTAGGCATTCTGATGGGTGTAAAATGGCATCTCAGAGTCATTTTGATTTGCATTTCCCTGATAACTAAGGATGTTGAGCACTTCTTTAAGTGTTTTTCAGCCATTTGATGTTCATCTGTTGTGATCTCTGTTCAGTTCTGTATCCCATTTTTTAATTGAATAATTTGCTTTGGTGGTATCTAATTTCTTGAGTTCTTTATATATTTTTGAATATTAGCCCTTTGTCAGATATAGGGTTAGTAAAGACGCTTTCCTAGTCTGTAGGCTGTCACGTTGTTATGTTGACAGTCTACATTGTATTTTTATGTGAAATTATTTTGAGATAATTGTGGCTTCTTGTGCTTCTACAGGAGCTAAGAGAGAGCTTCTGCACCCTCCTACTTTCTCTGAAAGATGCAGTTCCCCAGGCACAGTGCTGACAGTGCTGTACAGGGCTGTCACCATCACCATGAGGAACACCTTACTGTAATCACATGGCCACACCTGATGCCCTCATCTGATCTTTGCTTTCCCTGGCCAGAATGCCACAAAGAGGACCCTGCAAATGGAATCTTCCAATACTAACCTACTGCATCATTCATCAGAGCCTTGCATGGTTTAAAGAAGGCACTGTACTTTGTGCAATCAGGAGCTCACAGCTCTTTCCTCCCACTTAGTGCCTTGCTTTTCCGTTATCTCTAAATGGGCTTGAAAATGGGAAGATATATAAATTTAGGATATGATCCTGTTGATTAGTTACTTTTTTTATGATGTATGAGTTTTCTGTGAAGTCTTGAAATTGTCTGGCCAAAGATTTTCCAAATTTTCTTTTATGATTTTTTTTTTTTTTCTGGAAGTCTTAACTACTAATCTAAATGCACTGCCCATTCCAAGATGATTTCTGTGTCTAGAAGTTCATTTCTGTACCTACATTTAATTGTCCCATCATATCCTCTGGAGAAAAGGCCACCTTCATAGAAGTGGCCTTGTGCTTATATTAAAAGTGTGAGCTGGGTATGGTGGTGCATGCCTTTAATGCCAGCGCTCTGAAGGAAGAGACAGGCAGATCTTTGTGAGTTTGAGGCCAGCCTGGTCTACAAAGGGAGTCCAGGACAGCCAAGGCTACACAGAAAAACCCTGTCTCAAAACATCAACAACAACAAAAAAAAAAAAAATCAAAGTAACAACAACAAACAAACAAAAAAAAAAAAGTGTGAATACACAATTGTCTCCAAATAAGTTTAACAGAAACAAACCATGAAATCTAGCCCTTTTGAGGGTAAGGTGAATTTGGGGGAACTAGGTAAAAATTATGATGACAGAATGGAATGTCTTACAAGTTGTGAATGTCTTAAATGCGGCTCAATTTTATTTTTCAAAATGTTCATGCTGGGAATTTCATCTCAATAAAAGAATGAGAAAAACTGTACCCCAGATTAGCTTCCAATTAATATTTTATACAATTCAGATACATACTTGAAAGACCGTATCAAGCCGGGCGTGGTGGTGCACGCCTTTAATCCCAGTACTCGGGAGGCAGAGGCAGGCAGATCGCTGTGAGTTCGAGGCCAGCCTGGTCTACAAAGTGAGTCCAGGACAGCCAAGGCTACACAGAGAAACCCTGTCTCAAAAAACCAAAAAAAAAAAAAAAAAAAAGACTGTATCAAACCTTGTCTTCATCCAGGCTGCTGTTTCCTCACTGCTTCCAGCTCCTAGATCCTTCATTGCTAAAGCCAGGTACCATCATGTGTTTAACCTCTGGGCAAACATTTTCAACAGTGAGGCAATATGTGGGTGCCAGCAGTTCTTAGCCCTGATGCTTCCTGGTCATCCATCCCATAGCCTTTAGTCATTCTGTGGCCATTATTTATACTCTGTCCGCATTGCTCAGAATTAAAGTGTCCTCAGTAGAACACTCTATTATATCATGTGACCACTGCCTTTACTTGGCTCCCAAATGACATATTTCATCACTTTCTTTCTCTTTTTTTGACAAGGAGTGCTCAGACTCCTACTAAAGGAGAGCAGTGTGGTGAGTCAGGCTGAGACTGTGCAGTGCATGACTTACAGTGCTTGCACTGTCTGGATCTGAGATTTCCTCCCGTGAATGTCATTTTCATACATGCTAAAGGGGATCCTTCTTTAAATCTGGAAATTATTGCTGCAAAGCAATCTCTATGACCTCAGATGAGACATATAAATGCCTTCCTGGGGTTTCTAGTTTCATAGCCAGTCTGGCTTTAAGAAATCAATCAGATGTTTGTGTTACCAGATCCAACTCCTCTTCAAATGACCAGCCAATGGCAAGCCAGAAAACCCCACATTGAGCAAATGTCTTCTTATAAAAGAAAAAAATTATCTTTTTTCATGACAGACTTTAAATCATAATACCCTGGTCATAGGAATCACACATGGCATAATAAGTTTGGAGGTCTTAGCAAATGGATCCAAGTTTTTACATATTAAAGTACATGCTATCATATTGTGGGGTTGAAGTGGCCCGAAAGGGAAGAAGACATTGTTATGGTTCTGTGGACCAGCTCTTGCTGGTCGTACTTGCCTGGACAAAGGTGACGGGTGAGATCACAGCCCACTCTTAACACAGGCACTTTCACTGCCACTCTGTGGGCACAAATGACACCTTGCAGGTCAAGATGCCACATTTCCTATTCATGTGTTCATGTGCTTTCAACGTATAAAGTTTCTACATTGTTTTTCACATGTTATGTTTTGATGAGAATTTGTATTCCAAGGAACAAGGAACCACTCTTCCATATTTTTTTTTATTACCAGAAACCTGCATTCTCCACAGAAATACTACAAATAACCACTGTTGCTATTTGTCCTCTAGACTCTTGGGGAAAATGTTTGGGCGTTGCTGTAAGGAAATCTAAATGACTTGCTCTTTTTTTCCCCTTACATTTTTTCTCTTGTATTTCTTTTTTAACCTTTTATTGATTCTTTGTGAGTTTAACATCTTGCACCCCAGTCTGCTCATCCCTCCATCCTCTCATATCTGCCCATTGACCTTGCAACCCACCCACCCACCCCAAAAGTAAAGCACACAAGCAAGCAAGCAAGCAAGCAAACAAACAACAACACAACACAGCATAAAAAAAAAAAAATCTCATGTGGAACCTGTAGTAAGTTACAGTGTGTCCCACAGTTTATCTCTCTGCCCACACATCTTCACTGCAAATGTTCATTGCAATGAGTCATTTGTTCTGGTTTGAGATCTCTGGCTTCTGTGACACCATTGATATTGGATCCTCATGAGGACTCCTCCCAGTACTCCTATTGTTGCCCCTGTGTCACGGAGATCCTGCCACTTTGGATCAGCAGGACTGGCCCTTTCATAGTTCCCAACTGTTTGAAGAAGACATATATTTGGGAGCTGGCCAATTCAGAGCCCCGGATCTGGGCCTAGGTGGTAGTTGAGCTTTTCAGCCCACCAGCTTTCCCTAACTGGCAGCACCAGAGTGAACTTTCCAGCACTGCTTTGACTAGGGCACCTAATGCAGCTATCGGCAAAAGGCAAGGTCAACTCTCTTCCTCTCATGCTCTTCAGACTGAACTCATCTGCACTGCCAGAGCTGGCCCTACTGTGCTGCAGGTGAGAGATGCAGCTCTTTCGAAAACTACAGCCAGTGACATCCATATGGTCCCCAGTGGCTACTCCGACCAGGGACATCCTCATGTTCTCTAGTGGTAATATGAGCCATGGATATCAACACCGACTCCTGCTGCTACATAGCCATGGACTCAGACATGGCTCTCAATGGCAGCTTGGATCCCCAGGTGGCAGGACCGGCCACTCCGAACAGGCTATTCCTTTCTCCCTCCAGTCTCCAGTTCCATCTTTCTTCATAATACTTAAGCTGTTCTGTCTCTCCCATCTGAGCACCACATACTTGCATATTGTGGTGGCTCCTGCTACAGGCTGGCTACAAGGCTGGCGGACCCCTGGGTGACATCCCCCATCCATGAGGCATAATGTGGCAGCAATTAAGTGTCTATGGCCTGCCTGTGCCAGGCACTGGAAGACAGGTCTATGGGTGCCAGTCCACAGATCTCTATCTATCTGTCTTCTTCCTTCTATGCTGCGCTGCCTGGTTTTATTTTATTTTATTTTTATGAGTTCTAGGCATGAGACAGAATTGGCCATCAAGCCAGACATGAACAAAAAACTGCCACCTGCTCTGATATTGACTGATGTAAGAACACTACCACCATCAAGGTGTCTCTTTGCTCATTGCCAGGGGGCGGGGGGGTCTCTTTCTTTAAAAAAAAAAAAATGGTTTACTTTGTAGCTCTTTTGTTTTCTTTTTTATTTTCTTTTGAGTTTTTGAGGGAATATTTCCTGGCTGGCCTTGAACTCACTATGGAACCCAGGCTGACCTTGACCAAATTACATTCCTATCTCCACCTGCCTTCGCTCAGATTACAGGCATGTCCCAAGGCACACAGCAGTTCTGTTACTTAAATCAAGACATACTGGCAAGGGGTGTGTGTGTGTGTGTGTGTGTGTGTGTGTGTGTGTGTGTGTGTGTGTGTGTGTGTGTGTATGTTGTAAGGGGAGAAAGGAGAAGGGGGAACATGCTAATAGTGCTCTTCTGGAACATGGATATTTTAATTTTTGTTCCAAAACAAATAGCTTATGTTTGTTGCTTCTATTTTCTCACTGTTAAAACTATAGTAACAGTGCTATCTTGGTGTGCGCTAGCAATGTATAATTAGCAATAATAATCTAGTTATTAATGTCTTTCATCCAGTTATTTTGATCTTGACATTTCTGAGCTAGCCAACACAATCAGCAGCATGTGTACCCTTCAGACTTACCACTTGGAATGCATGATGTCACATCAGGTATTAACTGGGTATCTCAGCTACTCAGCTCACAGCACCCTGGCACTGTCTAGGAAATTTAATGTGACACACGTCCAGAGCCAACTTCAAGCTCTATCTTTACCTCTTTCTAGTCACATTCACAAACCATATCCTGCCCAGTCTTAACTACCTACCATCGCACAAACCTGCCTGCTGTGGCTCCGCCACAGAGCTGGCAACCTGTTACTGTTAGGTGGCTGCTTCTGTTGCTACTTGTGCTCAGCCTGCAAGTTCACCATCTTTCCTTACCTCACCTTCTCTCTTCAAGTCTTTTGACGTCACTGTTTCTCCTCCCGAGACCAAAACCACTGTAAGGTGTAAGCCATAAATGTGTATCTATGGGTTCCTTTCTCCTGGAGGCTGGGCTGAGAATCTGGCCACAGAGTTTTCTTCAGCCTTCTGGAGGCTAGCTGAAGAATGCTCTGTCCTGAGAACCGGTCATGAAGAAGGCCTTCTGGGAAGGGAGGGAGCACAGGGCAGCTGTGCTCAGCCAGGTTGAGACAAGAGAAATCTGCATCTCTTCCAGAGGGGGAAGGGGACCTCTGGCTTGCAAAAGGCCAGACTACACTTTATTAAAATAAAGACAAAAGAGTCAAACAACTAGATTTTAATTCACTAAGCTTAAAAAAGAAAAAAAGAAGAGAGCTATGGGGAAGGGACAGGGGTGCGCAGCTCAACCTTCCAGCCTCTGAGTTTTTAAACTAAGCTTACTTGAATAGCAGGAGACACTCCCAGGACACTTCCCGGGGTTTGTCTCCTTTAATATGTTTTTCTTCAAAGAGCCAGCTTTTGACACCTTTTATGTGGGTTAGAGTCTGTAAGAACTATCTTTTAACTTGCAGGGGTCTGGCAGGCTGTTGTCAGCAGGGCATCCGCTCACCTGTGTCTGAGCAGGAAGCTTACCAGGAGGGAGCATCCTTTGGCCTGCAGACAAAGGCCCACAAGTATCTAGCTACTTAGTCAAAATGGGTAAGCGATCTCTAGGCAGTCCATAATATGATGTTCACTAAATCTAAATTCCTTGAACTTCCACAGTACAAGCGTCTCACTGCCTCGCTGCTGGGTTTGCACTGCTGTTCTTGTGTTAATAGATAACCCCTTGGCTTGTGTACCAAATAAATCACCCTAAGTGATTTTGAGGATCACTGCATTTATATCACTCTTAGCAGCCAGGTTGACCACATCTCAAGCATACTAAGAATGGCAACCTTGAGAGACTGGGGAGAGACACCACAAAGCCTTTTTCCTACACTGTGAGACATATTAAATTCTCTTTCTGTCCCCTCCCCATCAATGAACAGTTGATCTACCTGTATCATACACAGACCAAGTTTCTCCTCCTGAGCGTGTGAACCTTTAAAGGGTGAACATTTCAGCTTCATTCTTTCTGCCTTCTAAGCATGTAAGAAAATAACAGAAGTCAGCCAAATTTAAGTTCATACTATAAACCACTTTATTACTATTGACAGCCATCATACAACATTACTATTCCAACCTTTTATGTGGGCAAAATAAATGATATAAAATACATAATGGACTTTAACAAATTTAACCATACACGAAATATGGAGGGATAGAAACTATGTTACATGGGTATTTTACAGAAAAAAAAAAAAGCTAATAATACACTTAGATAAAAATTATCATTGAACTTTGGGTGTTATGTAATATTAAATACAGACATAGTCAACACAGTTACTTTTAGAGAACCACTTTGATATTTTACCTTTAAAAATGAGTACTGTGTAAATGAGTGCTTACAAAAATATTTTTAAGCAAAAGCTATGGTCTACTCAGATTCTTGCAGTTAGAAAAATATATATTCTTCCGAAACTAATACATTTGCTTGAGGCATTAGATATTTAAATTCAAATGTATGCTTTCTAAATATTTCAACAACATAGTATTCTTGACTATATAATATATAATACACACGTGGTATTAGAATAGATTTATCTCATGAATAGTATAGTTTTTATGTAAAAGCTACACGTGACTCTTGTATATATGGAGATACAGAGACCCTATGAGGCTTTATTTTAATGAAATACATCCAATACACTCAACTCTGGCTGAGCCTTATCAAGTGACTTTTCCATATGAGTATATGAGTGGATAATAGTTACAATTGTCTGCATCTAAAATTAACTACCCAATCCTCGTTATTTCTGGTATTACCAGTATTTCTAGTAACTACCATTTAAAATTTAGTAATTATGTCCATTATAAGCTATTTCTTAATGATAAACCAGATAAGTACATTTAAGACTGACTGGATAGTGGTTCAGTTTGGACAACGGCACTTCTCTCAAAGGTCCCTGTGTTAAGGGCTCAATCCCCAGCATGGTGCTATTGGGAAGTGGAGGCCAATGGGAGCTTCCTGTGTCTATTGAAGGCTGTCTTTGACAGACTGTGGGGCCAGAGTCTCTTCCTCATCTCTGTGATTTGGCTAATGAGCCAAGTAGTTGTGTTCTGCTCTCTTCTCCTGTCAGGAGTTGCTACCTCACCACAGGCCTCAGGGCACAGGCTTCAGTTGATTGTGGATTAGAATCTCCAATGCTTTGAGCCAAAATAAACATTTTTCTTTGTGAAATAATCATCCCAGATAATTTGTCACAGTGATGACCAAAAAGAAAAAAAAAATTGGCTCACACAAATAGCAAGTGAATACCAGTAAACAAAAGACACCCCATTGGGAACACCTACTAGCTAGATAGCACTGATGTCTACAGCAGAAATCACATTGTCCATCCATAAAATTTATGTTTCATATTTTTATACAAATAAGGCACCAAAATCTAATTTTTGTAATTAACTTTCACAAAAATAGAAAGTACTTGATATATGATATATAAGAACATATGCATACACACATCTGAATATCACTTAGAAGACTTAGTAATATATCCGAGGGAGAGAATAAACTGGTCTGAGTGAAGCTGACTTCCCCTTATGTCATGACTATGAGATGCATAGACTGATTGTATTTAATAGACCGCCATACATGCCAGGCTGTGCTCTCTACAACATGAATGCTCGCAACACTGACAATAGCAGAACACTGAGTATCAAATGATTCTGAAACTGAAGGTTAGCTGCTATGCCCAGCACATGACTGCTGCACCTAGTACAATGGCGGCCATTTTGTAAAGATGCTACACAGAGGCCATTCTTGGTAAAGATGCCTCTTACATTTTCCTCACCAGTCCCTCTGAGTAAAGATTTTCCTGAGGCTCTTTTTCCAAACTCCAAACACCCAAAAGTATAGTGTGTCTTACTTAATTGAAACTATGTATGCTAATGAAATTATAACTTGCTAAGGAAGAGTCAAAAAACTACTATGTAGCAGGAAAATTCACATAAAAACAAGACTTTGAAAATTAATGTTTTCTAAAACCCAGAAGCAGTTCGGTCAAAGCCTAAGCATTGGCAGTATGAGTCCGTCATTAGCGTACAGAGTCCAGAATCGGTTTCAAATTTTTAAAAGGCCTAGATGACTTAGAAAGTGGGGTTATTCCTTTGAAATTTTCATATTATGATTTTATAAAAACTCAAATGAATAAGAAAACACCTGCTGAAGTGTGGTGATTCATAGCACACATGACTAGAGCTGCATGAATTTGTGTAAGAATACGTGACCATTTGAGATAGAAACACGTTTGCTTTAAATCCATGGAAAAACTTGTTTTCAACCCAAAGCTTCCAAAAAGTAAACACACACCTTGCCTATAAAATCTATGTACTCAAGACAGGACATTGTTCTTTGAAGTTAGCTAATACCTCCTCTTGGATTCATTTCTTGTTGATTTCTTTCCTGTTAAAGTTAGCATAGGGGCAACTTCATTTCATTCTGAATTGAACTATTCGAAGTTAAATCAATAGAGCCGGAAATAGTGCCACCCACACATAAAATGTCTTGTAGTGTATTTTTTCCTTCTTAGGCAGTGTCTCACACTGTAGTCCAGACTAGCCTCATATTCAGTATGTGGCTCAAGAGGCCCTTGAATTTCTGGCAATCCTACTGCCTCGGTCTCTTCCAGGTACAGGGATTACAGGTGTGAGCCACTACTGGCTTAACATAGAACCAACATGGTTTAATTTATGGCTTCACATGTGCATGCAAGTGTTCAGCCACTGTGCCATGCTCCTAGCCTTACCTTCCTTTTTAATTGACCATGCTCTAAGAAGAGTGGCCAGTGAATATGCAGGGAATTGATGACACCAGAAAAGAAAATATCTATTAAAGGGAAAGAATGTAGCCTGAGCCTGTAGATGAGGATGCTGGTTTACAGGAGAGAACATAAACTCGAAACCCACCATTACGTGTCCTGCCAGGGAAACCTGGAACAGAAGTTCTCGTCCTCTGTCTGTCTGACTCTCAAAATAAGAAATAGATGTCTGTTCAGTTCTCTTAAATTTCATAATGCTAGAAATCAGTGAGAAAAACCTATAAGATAGTAGATATGATTCAGGTCCTGTGATAAGGACTGAAATCTCTCAGTGGGTAGACAATGGCCTATGTCCACATACAGAAGTTGGAGGAACAGCAAACAGGCTTTTCCAGTAGCTTGTTAATAAACACTGGTCACAGGGGAGAGTGCAGCATTAAAGCAAGAGTGTCCTAAACTCCTAATGCCTGCTAAAATTTCAGTGTCAAAAGAAAGTATTATGGTATTGAAAAATGATCTATCAGACATTTTTAACTGTTACCATTGTTTTGGAATTACAGTCAATTGTTATAGATTTTCCAACTCCTCGCTTGCAACACATGTGCAGCCTCTTCAGTCATGAGTGGAAAATGCACAGGCGACCCTACTATGCTTGTTTATTACAGCCATTTTGCATATTCACTCATGGTTTTGTGACATGGTTTGTATAATTAAGTGACAATACATGTCACACAAAGCTCCGAGTTTGCAAGGAAATAATCGTTCATATTATAACGGTTCTCACATTAATAAAGAAAAGCAGCCATTCATAAAGAAGATGGGTTTCCCACATTAATCTCGGACCTCACCATGCTCACCAGGGGAACTTGCATGAATCACTGGATTAGTCTTTCCTTTAGCTGAACTGTCAAGTGCTGGTAATAAAACAAGGTCATCTTTTGTCACTGCTACAAGGCTAGGTGAAGAAGGAATAGCACAGTGTGGGAGAGGCAATCAGAGGTGCAATTAAGTACACACTAAACTATGTCTGTTATGATTTTATTATGATAAAGAAAATTAGAGTGATTGGTGTTCCTATAAGCCACTAGCAAACTTTTAAAGTTAGTAAGTGCTGTGTACACAGATACTAGGTTTAACTCAGAAAATAACATTAGCTACATTGTTATATAGAGTGGTTCCTTAAAGTACACTAATTTATAAGTACTGCAAAAAGCAGATAACACGCCCTGTGAGATATAACCCTGATTCACGGCCCTTCCATGCCTCTGTAAAGACTTACTACCGGGATGGAGAGTGGAGGGCAGCAAAGCAGCATACAGAATGTGCTTAGTCAGTCAATCAGCTCTCCTGACTCTCAAGCCTCGCAGAGAGGGCAACCTAAGTTACTAAACTGCCATGGTTGTGTGCTGACGGTAGCAAAAGTGTGAACTTCCTGAAAGCTATGGATATCTGTCATGAAAATATGCAAGCGTAGGTCATATCTTCATTAAATTCAAAAGGCTAAGGCTGCTTTTTGGAAACTGATGCTGGTTTTCTTGTGATGAGTCACATACATATTTACTGAAACTAATCTCAAGTCCTCTGTGCTGCATATTTCTTACCTAATAGTAAGATACATATATCCCATACCTTTGAAACACATTTCAAAATCCAATATGTCACTGGCAGTAATTGTGCCCTTTAATGATAGTCTGAAAGCCAGCATGAAATTTATGAAGTAAAACTGAATAATGGGTTTCCAAAACTGTAGTTAAATTAAGGTAAGGACTTCCTATCCTTACCTTATAGCCATGCACAGTCCTGTGCTGCACAGTGGCCTTAGGTCAGTGATGGACAGTTGATAGGAGATGGCTCCATAGGCCATACCACCTAATGAGGCCATGATCGTCTCAGCTTGTATAAGTGCACCCATGATAATATTTGCACAATGATAATACCACTTAAAGACACAATTTACCCCTATCATTAAGCAAAACACAACTCTATCATAATCATAGTAATGATATTTTAATCACGTTTAAAATTATATATTTGAAACCAATATTAATCTAGTCACGGTGCTAAAAAGAACAATGTTAGTATATGAACACAGAAGCCATAAACATTGTATATATTTTAGAATGAATAAAGCCTATAACTTGGTTCCATAAATTATCAAGGCTCTTCCCTAACGTCCCTTAAAAGTACAACAAATACATCTATTTTCACACCCTATACATATAACTTGATAGAGAAATACTCATGATGGCGTATTGTTTTAAGGGTCTGGCATCTCATAGGACGATCTCATACAATTGAGAGTTTATCTCTCTCAGTTAAAAGTTGAGTTTTCAAAAGGGATTTTTTTTTTCATTGTCCTCACTCCTCTCACATCCACAATCCTAGAAACTCCCTACTCCCAGGCAGCAGTGGAACACTGCCTAGCATTCATGGCTCCGTGCAGAGGAAACGCACCTGCCTGCTGGAGTGTTTACATGGGCAGAGAGTGTACTTGACAGCAGTGAAGAAAGCTTTGCCAGGACCACACAGCTTTTTTCACTACCACGAAGCTGTAGAAGAAAGGGAGGCATGTACTCCCCTACCTCCTACTCATGCACTTCTGTGTGGTACAGGCAGGAGACAGGACACCTGTGCCTCTCCCACCTACGCTGTCTTTAACATTTCTGTATGACAGTTTTCAGAGTGTGGATGTCATTTATAGTGACAGATTTTTTTAAAGAGAAAAACCACCAAGTATTGCATGTGTCCATTGGGGAAGTTAAAGGCAAATACAATATAATTGATGAATGAGAAATGATCCAAAATAGTGACTCTTTCATCTCTGTACATTTTCCTATAAATTTGAGCAGTGAAGTTTTGCCCTAATATGAATCTGAAATGTTAAAATTAGCATGTGTGAAGCTGAACTGTCTGGATGAACTGTTAGTTCCAACATAAATATCCACAAAGAAACCAAACATCAGCTATGTACACTGTGGGGAAGGGTTTACATCTTTATCTTCGGGGGAGAATGTTGCCTTGGTCAGCAATTGGAAGCTTCTGTCCGCCTGGCCCTCTGGAATGCTCATTCTTCTCCAACTGGAGGTGGAGGCTCACACAGCCTGTACAGCCTAGAAAAGACACAGGACAGTGGGAAAATCATGTAGTTAGTTAGTACAGCACACCCTCACCTAATGGTTTTATGGGGGAGAACCAGTACATTAACAGTAATTTCCTGGCTCCATCAGCCACCACCACGTTGACTGCTCTATAGAAAGTAGCGTATGGATCAGCTTGATCTAAACATTTGGTCCTGTAATTTAGAAAACACTTCCTTTTCTCTGTGCATGTTTAGGAGGCTGCTCATTTCACAGCACGTTCCTTTCACAGTGCTTCTTAAGCTTCCTCACACTGCGATCTTTTCGTGCAGTTCTTCATGTTGTCAGGACCCCCAAAGACAAAATCATTTTGTTGCAACTTCATAATTGTAATTTTGCTACAGTTATGAATCATAATGCAAATATCTGATATGCAGGATACCTGATATGTGGCCCGTATGAAAAAGTTGTTTGACCCCAAAGGGGTCATGACCCACAGGTTGAGAACCCATCATTTTAGAAACTGCCCCTCCTCCTACTTTGCTCCAAGCCATCTGTTTATTTTGCAGATAGTAAAGTTTCTCCCCTGAATTCCCAGAGGCAGTGTCATGGTAGCTCACACCTTGGTCACCATAGCTATCTTTCAGTGATATGATCTCTATCTCTTGGGGATCTACAGATTTTCTTACAAGTTTTACAAATTTACCCCTGTACCTTGTGGTACCAGAGGTTGACTGTGGATGGACTGATATAACAGCTTGCTGAAGCCTGAATCTCAAGACACATCTTCTTACCTGGCCTTTTCTAAGGGCTTATGACTGGCTAGAGCCACCCATGACTCACTCATCAGTAGGATGGTCATGTTCAAAGAATTCATGTTACTTGTAAAAAAAAGCTGGAGCATGCTCCTTCACAGCCTAGTTGTCTGAGACAGCTACATCAATACACAGCTCAGGAGACCTCACCAGCTTTACACAAGTTGGCCTGAGTGGCTAAAAGCTAACTCTAGATCAAATCAAAAGGGAACAGGTAGTGACTTCAAAGCCATGTGTGTTAGAGCAGTGGTTTTCAACATTCCTAATACTGAGGCCCTTTAATAAAGTTCCACACGTTGTGGTGACCCCCAACCATAACACTATTTCATTGCTACTTTATAACTGTGATTTCATTACTGTTATCTATCTGATAAGCAGTATATCTGATATATGACCCCCAACGGGGTCATGACCCACAGGTTGAAAACCACTTATTTAGAAGAGTGGATAAGCTGAAGAGCATGGGACTGGACTCTATCTGTCCTCCTTAAGAAGAATTAAGGCTACGCTTGTCCTACTGTGTACATTAGGCCAGTATCTCAAATTCAGAATTCAGCTTTGAAACAACTCAAGTGTCTGTGTATGTACATGTGAGTGTGTATGTGTGTGTCTGTGTGAGTGTGTATGTGTGTGTCTGTGTATGTGAGTGTGTATGTGTGTGTGTGTATGTGAGTGTGTATGTGTGTGTCTGTGTATGTGAGTGTGTATGTGTGTGTGTGTATGTGAGTGTGTATGTGTGTGTCTGTGTATGTGAGTGTGTATGTGTGTGTGTGTATGTGAGTGTGTATGTGTGTGTCTGTGTATGTGAGTGTGTATGTGTGTGTCTGTGTATGTGAGTGTGTATGTGAGTGTGTATGTGAGTGTGTCCGTGCTGAGTATGTATGTATGAATACGAATGTTGTGTGTGTGTGTGTGTGTATGAGTGTGTATGTGTGTGTCTGTGTATGTGAGTGTGTATGTGTATGTGAGTGTGTATGTGAGTGTGTCCGTGCTGAGTATGTATGTATGAGTACGAATGTTGTGTGTGTGTGTGTGTGTGTGTGTGTGTGTGTGTGTTGTCAGGAGTGTTTATGGGTGCTGAAGATTGAACCCAAGGCTTTCATACTTGCTAAGCCTGTGCTCCACCTATAAGCTACACTCCTAGTCTTGATACCTCAAGCTTCTAGCTTTTTAAAAGCGATTCCAACACGGGTAGCCAACGATATTTACACCTATTTGCACTGTAGTTTAACAGAACTTAAAAGCATTGTTAGTCACTTCAGCAAACTATAAATCTCCTCTGCCTGTGACCTACAGTGTCATGATAATTTTAAACCAGTGGAGAGAAATGAGGATGATTTAATGCCAGATTGTAAGTCTAGTTAATAAAATGAACTTTATTAGTCTAGAAGCCAGAAGTCACAGTCTTTGGAGGTTTGAAAAACATACTTCCTGCCTGAAAGGTGGCTTTTGCCCCATAGTTTATCTCCACAGAGAATACCGAAAAGCTTGTTTTGTCCTTCGCAGAGAAGAGAACACATTAAATTGAGCTGATGTAGTTTGAAGATTCTTCTACAGATGAAATACAAGACGCTGCTTCAGACAGCCTCCTGGGGCTGGGAAAACGGAACAACCAGAAAGTTCTTTTCTTTCTCAATTCATATCCTCCTATTTCCATGGCAGTTCTGCCTAGTGAGTGACAAAGCACAGTGGCCCAAGGACGCAGGTAGAACAGGGGTTGGGGGAGGGCATGGGAGGTGGACGTCCTACCTATCACATCCAATTACCTTGCTCTGCATGTTTGTGCCCAATATGACTAATGCTAGCAGAGAAAGGAGTCTTTCAAATGTCTGCCTTGCAAATTGGAGCAAAGGCTACTCCCTGTGGTCACCAAATGCAGTAATAGCTCTGGCGACTGCAGAGTTGGGAAGCTTCAGCTTCTGTGGGGCTTCCAGGGGGGTGACTCGGGGTTATCTGAGTCCAAGCACACTCAGCTCTGAGAGTTTAGCACAGGCCAGTGAAATTTGGAAGTGAAATGTTATAGGTAAGGAGTTGGACTCTAATGTTGCACTGTGGGTTTTGTTTCTGGCAACTTAATTATTGGTGTGTGTGTGTGTGTGCATGTGTGCGTGTGTGTGTGTGTGTGTGTGTGTGTGTGTGTGTCAGGGGGCTTTTGCTGGCCCAGCATGTGGAGTTACTATCACACACATGTGCTTTAGAGCCCCTGCATGAGCAAGGGCTGTCCTGGTGTCTCACATGGTAATCCGACACCTTTAATGCTGTAAATGGGCCTTGGTGAAAACTTGGTTACTACCCAGCTGACAGAAGGCAGGAAGGGAAGCCAGAACTAGGCAGGACTGCATCCACTCACGTCTCATTTCAGCGTTGCCTATCACAGACAAACAGGCTTTCTTTGAATTCTGCTGGGCTGAAAGCTCCTTGAACACACAGGTTTGTCTTTGTTTTGTTTTGTTTGCTTGTTTTTAAAAAATTTGTCTTGACCTCTTACTGCCAAAGGTCATTTCAGACAAGGTGCTAATGTAGAGCCACAGAGATGTTCAGGAAACCCACCTATTAGGAGTAGGCGTTCCCTTGCGACCACCTACCTACCACCAATCTATACAGAATGATTAAACTTCAGCACTAGGCAATGCAGCAAAGATTTCATGAGTCCTTACGCCTTCTCTTCCTATTTGGTGACCATGGCCATTTCCTCCTTTGTGAATCCAAGAACCACCACCCAGGTTTTTTTCAGCTTTTCTAACTGCACATCCTCCATAACGTTCTGGTTTTCTCTCCACACTCAGTAGCCCCCTCATAGTGGTATTCTCAACCTTCCCTACCACCAGGGAGTAAAATCAAGTCTTTGCTGACCTGTTACTCATAGGACTGCAGCCTTGCCTCAACTACAGACCTGCAGACTGACTGAGCAGCACACAAGACCATCTGCTGGTTCCTAATTCTCCATCTCTGTGACCAAGCTAAGATCAGCATCTTTGTCTAATACACACTCTTTCCTTGTCATTCACTGTTTCAGAAGCAAGAGCTATTAACCCCTTTATCCAAGCCAAAGCTCTCATGGTCAATCTAGAATGTTCTTTTTCACTAATTCCTCTCCAGTTCCCACACAAAAGCTATCAATTATGTCATCTAAATGTTTCTCTGTCTTTTTCTTTTGTTCTTTGTACTAATTCCATGTCCTTTAAAACCTGTATTCAGTCCTAGCTTCACCTAAGGGGCCGTCCCAATGTTCCCTGAGAAGATGCTAAGATTCAAATTTTGTAGAGCCAAAGATGAGGAATGACATTGTGGTTTTGTTTTTTGGTTGGTTTTTTATTTGTTTGTTTTGTTTTGTTTTTCAAGATAAAATGAAAAGCACAAAAACAAAACAAAAACCAAACACAAACAAACAAAAAAATTCCTTCCTTATTCCTGTATCTTCCTTTCTGGCTGGTCTCCATCTCCAGCCATGCTCTTCAGCATCCTTAATTACATCATCCATTTGTCACAGAGACTCAAAAATCTTTTTACCTTCCTTTTACCAAAAGGCCTGCTGTTCTCAGACACGCAACAAGAAGTCAAGATATGTCAGTGTATGTTCACTGAGTGAAAAAAATAGCATGTCAACAAAGTGGATGTTAGAGTTAGGAACTTTGAACCAAATAAAAGCTCAAATAAAGATAGCTCCCTGGGAGAATGAACCTTCCAGAAATACTTTGCCAGCTTTTCCAATGGGTAGTTTGGCCCTGAGAACCAAGTGAGTCCTCCAGCTTATTGTCTTTGGAGAAAGTGCTGGTTCCTATTTGGGGGAGGGGGAGTCTGAGGCCTCTGTATGTCCATGGATTGTTGCTCTCCCTCTTCCCTCTCCTCTCCTCCCCTCATCTCCTTTCCTCTCCTCCCTCCCTCCCTCATTCCCTTCTTCTGTCCCTTACCCCCTCTCCTTCCCTTTTTTCCTGTCTCTTCCCTGCTGGGAATCAAATCCTGGCCCTTGTCCATTACAGGCAAAGGTGCCAGTGCTCTACCACTGAGTCATGTGCCCAGCCACATATTTCATCTTTCTAAGTGCAAGCTCCTTCAGGGGCCACAGTCATTTCTGTATTGTGCTGCTGTTCTCCCTGGGGCAACAGTAAGATGCACTATATTTCCTCAGTAAATATCTGTGCAGTGAGTGAAATGGTAAATAAACATTTGAAGTGATTTTTATTTCTCTCCTAAAGCTGTTATTCCCTTGTACAACGTATCCATTTTATAACTGGTTCCTTTTACTATGTTTCTTCTCGAGTGTTTTACAGATAATCCAATAGAGAAAAGGCTTGACTTCATCAGTTTTTTTCCCTGTGTTTGCCTGGAGTATTGATCGGGTGCTGAAGCTTTATCCCAACCCCACTGTTGATTAGTGCTTAACAGCTCTAGCTGAAAATTCCTAGCAAAGCTATTATCTTGTTTTCTTATTGGAACTTGAACACTTCGGGGGATCTGTTATACAAATATACCATGCTGGATCATGCTGCTAGAGAGAACACTTTTGTTAAACTATTCCTACGCAGTAGAAAGCCTTCAGAAGCTAACGTTAACAAGACTGGAGGATTTACATAGAGTTAGGAGTCATCACTAGAAAATAAGTGCAGCTAGAACATGATAGCCAATTCATTTTCATGGGAGGAGTCACGTTTTCCCTTTTGAAAGTATTCTCACCATCCAAGTACATTCCCAAAATGATGTGTCACTTCAGAATGGTTGTAGTCACCATCCTCTTCCCAGTGATAGTGTTGCAAACCAGAACAAAGAACATCTTACCCAAGATGGGGTCTGGGGCCCCCCTACTTTCTATTAAAATGCAAACATATAATCACGATCAAATGTATAAGTAATTATTTAACATATCACCACTTCAAGATAGGTGACTGTTTACCCTAATCATGAGAAATCATGTAGAAAGCATTTCTCTTCATTTTTTCACTTTAAAGGTAAGTTAGAGTTCTTTCTTACAATTGGTGAACTGTGAATATTTGATATAGCCAACAAAAAGCTCACCGATTATTCTATGTTTCATTCATCCACATGGTCTTGAGATAAATGTAGGTATTTGATGTCTACTATGTAGTCACTGATAAAATGAAAATACATCTTCTGTCTCATGAGAACTCATATTAGGGTTAAGTAGAGAAACCTCTAAGACATATCAACCTTAAATAGAAAGGGGCATTATAATGTGATACCCAGAATACTAGGAAGCCTGATAAAAGAGCTACTCAAGCAAGACTCAAAGCAGAAGATGACATCCCAGGTGGGGTTTCTGAGTTAAATGAGGGTTTTCCAATCATGGCAGAGGGAAGAGAGGAACAGTCACAGGGGATCAATATAAAGGGTAGACTGGTAGTTGGCACACCTGAATTATATTTTAGTTGTACTCATTGTAGTCTCATGTTTTTTTTAGTGTTTGTATGACACTGAGCATGACCTGGAGCAAATACCTGGCCCTGACTGACACTGTCTGAAGCCAGCAAGCCCTCAGATGAGGGGTAGCTGGGGTTACACTTACCTTGGAGCTGACTGAGGAGTCCGATCTCTAATCCCCAAGTTCTTAGCTGTGTTCTGAACTCTTGCACCCTGAAAGTCAGGAAAACTATTTTCAGCTTAATAATGTACTAACAGGTGATTCAAATAAATCTGAAGTTAGAGGAAGTTTTCAACACTATTTAAGGTCAAGGGACACTAATAAGCAATACAACAGAAAGCACTATATGAACGTTTTTAAATTGCTGCTCTTCTGAGTTAAACTATACTGACTCAGATACTTACCATTTACCCATAGCCATAGCTTATTCAAGAATGTAACAGTGTCCTACTTTATTCCCACACTTTATATCCTTCTCATCAGAAGCAATTAATAACTTAAGAGTTGAAAATAGGACATGACCATCACATAAACGCATCCTAGGCCAAAACACTTTCATGAAATAAGAGTCACACCTGAATTTCTTCAGATGGGCAGTTATTTTAAATGTAATAGTGTAATGCTTTGTAAGGAAACATGTTCTGAATAGCTCTGCAATGATTTCTAGACAAGCCCCATCAATGCCGATTTATAAAATCTGAGGGTTTCTTAAATGTATTATAATTTATTCAGATTACATCCTGATTGTTATCTATCCCCTTGCTATTATTCCCATTTCCACCTTTCCTTCCATCCTCTTCTGCTCTATTCCCTTCCCCTAGACCTGTGACAGAAGGGAACTCCTTCCCATCATATGATATAGTACATCAGCTCTCATCAGGATAGCCTGCATCCCCTTCCTCTCTGTCCCCATTGGGCCTCCCCACCAAGGGGAAGTGATGAAATCAGGTGCACCGGATTTCATGTCAGAGGCAGTCCTCACTGCCCACACAACTATGGAGGATGAGCTGTCCATTGGCTAGATCGAAACAGGGTGTCTAGGTTCTCTGCAGGCACTGTCGTGGTTAGCACACAGTTTGTGCAGGCCCCCCTGGGTCCAGATCCTCTGGGCTATCATGATGGTGTCCTTGTGGGGCTCCTGAGCCCCATGGGTCCTTCCATTCCCCCAACTCTTCCATACCACTCTCAGCACTCCACCCAGAGGCCAGAAGCGAGTCTCAGCATCTGTTCCAGTCCCCTGCTTAGTGGAGTCTCTCACAGGACGTCTATGTTGAGCTAATATCCACTTATAAGTGAGTATATATGCCATGCATGTCTTTCTGTGTCTTGGTTATCTCACTCAGGATGATTATATCTAGTTCCATCTGTTTGCCTGCAAATCTCAAGCTTTCCTTGTTTTTAATAGCTGAGTAGTATTCCATTATGTAAATGTACCACAGTCTCTTTATCCATTCTTCAGTAAAGGGATATCTAGGTTGTTTCCAGATTCTGGTTACTACAAATAAAGCTGCTATGAATATAGCTTAGGAAATTTCCTTGTTGTATGGTGGAGCATCTTTTGGGTATATTCCCAGGAGTGGTATAGCTGGGTTTTGAGGTAGCACTATTCCCAGTTTTCCAAGAAAGTACCAGATTGATTTCCAAAGTGGTTGTGCAAGTTTGTACTCCCACAAGCAATGGAGGAGATTTCTCCTTTCTCTTCATCCATTCCAACATTTGCTATCACTTGAGATTTTGCTCTTAGCCATTCTGTTAGCTGTGAAATGGAATCTCAGTCATTTTTATTTATATCCCCCTGCTAACTATTGAGCATTTCTTTAAGTGTCTCTGGGCCATTTGGTGTTCCTCTGTTCAGAATTTTCTGTTTAGCTCTATATCCCATTTTTTAATTAGATAATTTGTTTTGGTGGTGTTTAATTTCTTGAGTTCTTTATATATTTTGGATATAGCCCTTTATCGGATGTAGGGTTGGTGAAGATCTTTTCCTAGTCTGTAGGCTGTTGTTCTGTTTTGTTGTCTGTGTCCTTTGCCTTCCAGAAGCTTTTAATTTTCATGAGGTCCATTTATTAATTGGACCTGTTCAGGAAGTTGTCTCTCAAAGTTGGTGGTATAAAGACAATCCTTTTTAGCAACAAAGGGACCATGTGACTAGTCAATTTCATGAATGAAGTTACAACCACTGTTCAGTTCCTAACGGAAACTAGTTACATTGAACCACTCATGACTGTTCACTCGTGAGAACAGAGAAAGCAAAAGATCTAAAACAAAACAAAACCCTTAGATGCTCCAAATATCCACTGCACCCAAAACTGCCCTAAATAAAGCTGCAAGAAGAAGCAAAGAAACCCCAAAGGATAAATTCTCTCAAAATAAAACTAAGAAAACTGGAAAGATGGGACAGGCAAAAGGACATACAAAAGGGGACTGAGGAATAGCAATAGTTCAGTCCTTTTTCTTTTGAAGACAGTGAGTACTTAAGAGAATATTTGCAAGAACAAAATCACTACATTTCACTGAGCTTCCCTTATTTTTTTTTTAAGTTTGTGCTTTTATTTTATTAGAACATATGGTACTTAAGTATGTTTTGGATACAGAAACACATATCTGGAACTCTATAATTGTATTCTAAAATAGAATCCATGCAAATAGTGCTAAAAGGGTACAGCAACTGGCCCTGTCTCCTCACATCTCCGGGACATCTTGCTGGTTTTTTTCCTCACTATCAACTTCAGTAAGTAACAAACTGAAAATAAAAAACCACATGATCATCTCCTTAGATGCAGAGAAAGCATTTGATAAAATCCAACACCCATTCATGTTTAAAGTTTTGGAGAGATCAGGGATACAAGGCACTTTCCTCAACACAATAAAGGCTATATACAGCAAGCCAATAGCCAAAATCAAATTAAATGGTGAGATACTCAAGGAAATTCCTCTAAAATCGGAAACAAGGCAAGGCTCTCCACTCTCTCCATATCTCTTCAATATAGTACTCGAAGTTCTAGCCAGAGCAATAAGACAACAAAAGGAGATCACAAGTTTCCCTTCTTAACATTTCCATTAATCATGGTTGGTTGAAACCAAGAGTCAGACAAACATGCTGCTATTAACTGTGGTCCATGGTCTTCAGGTCCCATCGCTTGTTCCAGGAAGGCTCCTTTTCTGGTCCAGGACCCTGAGGTGCAGTTCTCATGCTGCATTTTGTGAACATGTCTCCTGCTCCTATGGCAGCTGCTCAGAACCTGCCTTTCCTGACCTTCATACTTGGATGGGCGCCAGCCGCTATTCTCTAGAGTGTCTCAGTGTGCTTGTTGTGTTCTTATAATTAGGAAGATGAAATGCTTTTTTTTTTAAGAAAAAAAATAACACTTAGGCATTTTCTGTGCATCCCATTAGGAGATACATGTTATTTTTGCATCTCAGAGTTTGTGACATTACCTGATCTCTTTTCCAATGGGGCATCTTCTGTAATGTCACTACCTCTTCTCTGTAGGCTTTATAAAGAAGTTGGGACTATGAGACTATGAATATTCAGTCTCTTTCAACTGCCTGATTGCCATGTCAACCCCCACTTCTGACATAACAATATTATGATAGAATCGCATTTTCTATCAAGATGAGTTATCTATTTCCCAAATCCTTTATTCAAGGATATATTTAACTCAGCATTAATATTAATAAAATTAATAATGATTAATTTCTTTGTGAGATATAACATAAATATTTATCCATAGACACTGACACTTCCTCCCTCCCTCCAAGACGCTCTCTTTCCCTTTCTTCCTTCTCTTCAAATGGTGCTTAGAAGCCAAGACCTGGGAAATATGTGTGCATTACTGCGAGTAAGAAGCTGCTTCTAGATCTTTTAGTAGACGAGTTTAGTATGCTAACAAACATACTCCTGCACACCTCTATTCATTTCTACATCTGTACATATCTGTGGTGCACATGTCTGTGTTGGGTATATCTACTAGCATACTGACACCACTGAACGGCCACACGGTTCATTAGACACTCCATTTTCCTTATTTGTAACTTCTTTCCCTGACCGTGAAAATTCACCTTTTCATGCTTAGTTTATCATTATTAGTTCATTAAATCTCAATGTGTACAAAAAATTGAACTTTATAATGTCTAGTGTATACTTTCATTAAAAATAAGTTTAGTACATAGTGTTAATGTATAAGTCACTGTGTTGTTACATAATTTTTCATTAAGTAATTAATAGAAAGCATTTCATTTTCTTAAATCTTGATAACTGATTTCATAGAAAACACCCCTGCACAGACAGCCTCCCTTGGGCCTTTGTCTGGTTACATTGTGTTTATTCTTGAGACTCCAAAAATCCAGCATGATCACTCACAGATAACCACGTGGTCATTTGACATCTCACTTAGCACACGTTTAAGTGAGTTGAATATACTGGTTTCTTTAAATCTCACAAACGTAATATCGGGAGAGTGCTATTATTATCCCTGACTGAACCACAAGGAAATGAAGGAATTGAGAAGCTGAAAGCCCTGCCCTGACTCACAAAGCCAATGAGTACTAGTGCTGGATTTAGGTGGGAGTGCCAGCTCCTAGTGACTAGCGCACCCCAAGACAGTGCACTTCCCCATTTACTCTAGTTAGAAGTGTCTCAGTGAATAAAGGCCACCTAAGCATTTACTCTGAACAAAATGTAGACTCGGGTCCTACCCACCACCTCACAGTCTGCTGGCATACTTCCTGTCCTGGGTACTGAGGTTGGGCTTCTCTGGGGGCACTTGCTTGCCAGTGTTTCTATGATGGTAATATGCCTACACGTGCTTTCCATGTGGCACCCTCGTGGTTTTGCTCTCATCACCATCCAGTCAGCTGGCCACATCCAAGTGCTATTTAACCCATTACAATCATTGCAAAAACCTGGAAGGGTTGTGTGTTATACTTCCTGCTCATTCATATTCAAGCAGTGAGTTTAAACAATCCATCCATAAGGATTGCATACCCAATCTGTCCTTAAAAACAAATATATATATATGTATATTCACATAGAAAGCTCATTCTACCAAAACAAAAAATTTCTTAAATTATGCATTATATTATTACTGCACAACTTCAATGCATAGCAAATAAAGTATAATAGCTTAATATATAATAATTTACATTCAGAAATGTGAGCTGGGTGTGATGGCTCATGACTATAATTCTAGCACCTGGGAAGCAGAGGCAGTGAGATTGCAACAAGTTTGAGGCCAGCCTTGGATCCAGAATAAGACCTTGTCTCAAAACCCCAATAAACAACCACTACCACAAAATTCAATGATGAAATAGTTCTAATACTTCAAAACCTAATAAAGATGAAAAAGTTTAAATACTGTGTCTCCAAGAGTCAAGTTTAAATGGCCAAATCTCTCCCCTTGAAAGGGAAAAAGTGAAAGAATGCTGATTAGGCTTGTATTCTAGCTGCCTAGAGACTAACTGGGTAATATTTCTGCCAGATATACAGGGACAGAAGGCTGAAGAGGATTCTCCAACATTATAAAGAGTTGGTGTGACTGTTCAGGCAGCAAACTGTCTCTGTCAGTTTTTCATTTTGGAAGCTGATAACTTGCACTTCTGGTTCACTCAGGTAATTAAGTTTTATTCCTTCTCAAACCTCCAATGGGCTTGAAGACCAGATAGTTTAGTCTTACAATGAAGCTTAGTTGTTTAGGGGTTAAGATGTTTTTAGGTCTAGATAGATGTTTTAAGTTCATAGAGATGAGATATCCAAATCACTATGAATGTAACACTTATATAATTCCTGATTGTTTCATGGTTCTTCCTGCTGTATGTAGTTTATTGTATATATGTGTAATAATGTAAACATATATGTAAAAAAGAAATATAATAAAATTTTTTTTAAAGAAAGAGTGCACTGGAGCACTGGCCCCAGCCACTGCTAAATGTCTGAAGAAAGGCACTCACAGGAGCCCTGCAGGCTGATCTGCTGGGCCTCAGTCTACCAATCTGATTCCCACACAGAAGGCTATCTTTCACAGGAAAGAGATTCCCTTCTCTCTGCCCTGTAGGATATACAGCTTGGAGCTGAGGAACCAGCACCAAAGGGAGATAGCTACCCAGTCTCTACCCAGTTATTCGAGAAGAAAGACAAAAAAAAAAAAAAAAAAAAAAAAAAAAAAAAAAAAAGAGGATAAAAGAGCAATAAACAAAAATGTGCAGTTTAGAATCCGCCTGGCTCTCCTGTCTTTCTGATTATATTTTACATGTCAAATATCGGTACTATATATGTATAGCATGTTTGTAATGGACTTTGTAGCAGGGAAGTCAGGGAATAGATATTTATTTCTATTCCCATTTTTGTTTTAATAATTGACAATATCACAGACGATTGTAATTACTCAGACCCACATGTAGGAATGAATATGGAATCAACTCCTTAGTGGAATCCTCTCAGGAGGCTTACTCTAGATCTTTTTCCTTGGAGGTTGTAGTTTTGAGGGGCCTTTTCCAAAGCTTCCTATGCATTTTTTTCTAAGACTAACATGGGAAAAGCAAGTGAGATGTCACCCCTTTGTCCTGGTTTTTAAGTTACAGTCCACCTCTGATGTGAGAATCTACAACCTTACCTGGGTTTCTTAAAGAAGAATTTGTGCATCTACTTCCCCAAGTCCCTACACCATATTGTGGTTGTTTGCATCTGGGTTTGTCATTTGCCAGGTGGAGAACAGTATGTCACATTCTCCTGCAGGGGGCAGGGGGGAGGAGTCTAAACCTTTTACTCCTGTGCGACCTTCTAAGCTCCTCACAGTCAACTTCTACCCTTGGATTCCTAAAGCAGAAATGCCAAAGCATGCACACTCACTGGGTCTGCAATGCGCTTGCAGATGCTAGCCCCGTGTTAGCTTCTTCATCCAATTCCTTCACTGGCTAGCATGACATTCTGTAGTCAAATCGTGGGGACAAATCCCAGGAAAGTTGACAGTGCTTTTGCTTGCTTGAGTAAAGTTTTGCTGAATAAAGTGGTCATAATTACAAAAGCATATCTAATGAAGTCACCAGCACCGAAAAACTCAAACCAAGTCAGCTTTGGCTGTAGCAGGCTAAGGGGACGGTGACAGAAAAACATAAAATTGATGACTTTCATTTGTCTTATCACTGCCTAAATGTCTTTCGTACTAGCTCAATTCTATTTTCTAATCAGAACTATGGAAGATAGTACATGTTAGAAAAAAGAATTTAAACAATTTGAAACCAATTTACATTGGTTCTTCAAATGCTGTTGGGACAGAGTTTAGGAAACGCATTCTTCGTCAAAAAGAATAGAAAGAGAGTCCAGTCTC
This sequence comes from Acomys russatus, assembly GCF_903995435.1. NCBI lineage: Eukaryota > Metazoa > Chordata > Mammalia > Rodentia > Muridae > Acomys > Acomys russatus. The sequence goes on from NC_067138.1 coordinate 21,926,326, forward strand.
TGATGATGGAAAAGGGCTCCTATTCAGCCTCAAATGGAAATTGTGAGCTGAGCTGTTTATCCTCAGGATGATGCAGACATCTTATCACGGCATGGAAGAGTTTGGAAGATCATAGAAACCAGCGGGGCCCTCGCTTCTCTTCTTCCTTGCCTCTGCTCCTTCCTAATCTACTCCGTAGGCTTGGTAAATCACCTACAGTTCCCAGAAGTGCCACACATCCTTTATTTTTTTATTGCCACTCCATACTTGTTTGTGTGACCATTTCCCTTTTTGTTTCTAGGTCGCAGCACAGATATCTTTTTCCCAAATATCCAGGACCCTTGGGCTAGGAGCATTTACTATTTACTCCTTGGGCATGCTTCCCAGTCATGGCTTACCCAACGGCATGTGCCTAGAAAATGTCACGTCTGATAAATGAGTGGAGGCAAACCAGGTGCTAGAAAACTCCCCTAACACATGTAGGAGAGACTTACCTGCTTTCTCATCACATCAGTGGCCTGCATAATGTACCGAGGAGGCAGCCCATGGCTTCTGGCTAGAATGATGGCCTGCTCCAGTGTCACACTCAGGGTGCACCTGTGGGCCAAGGTAATAGAAGTGACAGTCAGACCCGTGGATCCACTCCTAGATAAGCTTAAACTATTAATGTTATCAGAAATCAGCAAAACTCAAAGTTGCTCAGAATCCAAAGTTGCCAGATTTATCTATGTGGAATTCCTGTTTAAAAAATAGGCCATGGAGGCACATTACTGGAGATGTGTGTCAAAAAATTTAAATTTAAAATAAGCCTATTATTGTATCAAGGGGCCTTTACCATAACAAATTGAATATTTATAATAAAAGTTTTGTTTCCAGTGACTAATAAACAATTTGAGAAATGGTCTTCTTGTAACCATTGCTAGGAATTCCTCTGATTTTTTCACATGCTAATGGTCCGAAGTTACATAATTAGCTTCTAGTTGGACATGATGTTCACAAGTACTTAGTGTCTGAGTTGACTCAAATTGTTTCACACACTGTTTTACGTGTAGCTGTAGGCCACCGAAGGCCAGCCAGTGTATCTGACGGTTCATGTAAAGAGAAAATCAATTCCATTTAATTGTCTGCCTCCTCAACAGACTATACAACCTTTTGTCCTCAGTAAGGTGTCCTCTGCTCCAATTTTAAATCTGTTGACCCTAACAGTTCAATCAATAATGCTCATTACACCCACTGAATGAACCTAGAGAAGGAAAAACCTGGACTTCCTTTTCTCATCCTGAGACACGTCTGCACTTTCCTGATAGAGAACAGCTTGTCTCTTCCACTGCAAACACAGACACAGTCAGGGGCGTTGCCATCAACTTTCATACTGACCTATTCCTCATTGTACAAGTTATAAACAGCAGCACAGCAGAAAATTGTCTGCCAGAGACTTGAAAAGATTTTGGTTCAACTGGGGGCGATCAGTGTAGCCGATGATGCAGGTCAAACAGGGAATATCACGTGTTACCTCTTTGTCTGCCTCTCTCCCCTTCCCTCACCTCCTCCATCCCCATTTTTTAACCCTGGCTGGCCTAGTGCTATTCACTGTGTAGCCCAGGCTATTCTGGAACTCACAGCAATCCTCTCGTGTAGCCTCCCAGCCCTTGGGATACATGAGATACCACATCTGGCTAACTGCCACTGTTTAAAACCCATGACATATTACTTAAAGAAAAACTGAACTTAACTGGGTGTGCATGTTTTCTTTCCCCAGCTAGGCAGAAAAAAATAATAAAAAGTAATTTTTTAAATGCTGTGCATATTTTAATGAAGTCCCAGGATTGACTAAAAAAATAAAAATAAAAAGTGACATTTAAAATAAAAAGAAACAATCATACAAACATTGGACATACTGCTTGCCAGCAATTCAGGCTGCCAGGCTCCTCACGGCTCATATTTCCATGTACGACACCCAGAATTCCAGCATCCTAGGTAATGCATGTACAGGAAAGCTAAGTACTGAGCACCCAGCTCTGTGGGCAATGAGCTATTATTTGCCTCATAGCTCTTTATCGTCTCTCAAATCTTTCATATGAATGGTGGTAAAATCCAACGTTTTAGTCCTAGTATCTAAAAGACTCCAACTCCTGTAAGTGACATGAGGATTTCCCCTGGTAAATAAAGGCATGCATACCCACTGTCAGGTTTTACAAGACACCATTTGGTTTTACAGGTGCTTTGATTACCAGAGGTGCTCAGCTTAATACCTCAGGCCTGAAAAAGAAACGATAAGTGAGAGGCCGGGGCTAAGTAAATCCTACTCACTAGGAAGTTTCTTGCTTAACTACAATATCTCCCCTCTAGAATAATTCCGGAGTTCAATAATGGACAAAAATGTAAAATATCTATATTTTATACCGTCTTGAAAAACTTAGGCCTTTAATTTTGTAGCTCTTTTCAGTTGCTATTTAAAAAACAATAAAAACAAAACAAAAACTTAAGTAGGCTATTTTTTTCTGCTGGCTGACATGAAAGTAATTTAACATTTATATTGCATGATATAAACATACATTTTTAAAGCAAATTATCAATGTCACAGAGTAGTGTGTGAATCCTTCCTAAAAGGCAGATAATAGTGAATAAATGCCCCTGCAAGACTGCAGTAATGAGGTATTCCAGATTTGGGTCCTGCCTTCCACTGTGAGGATGTGTGCTTGGTGAGGGGTAAACTACAGAGGGTTGCTAGTTTCCCATAGAGTCAAGACAAGACAGCATACCTGTGCTTATGATGACGCCCCTTCCAGACATCCTGTGCTGAGCACAGAGCCAGCCCATTCCTCCTTCACACACACTTCAAATGATAAACCATCGCTAATGGACCCAATTTACTTTGAAGGAAAGTTTAATTTAGGAGTCTGTGTGAGACTGCACACTGTGTGTGTCTGTATGTGTGTGCTGTGTGTGCATGTGTGTGTGTGTGTGTTGTGTATGTGCGCACATTCATGTGGAGGCCAACGTGTTCATCATCAAGCGCCTTTCACCTAGGTCTTGTTTTGTTTTGAAATGGGTACTCTCCCTGGGGCCTTGAGCTCTTTAGGGTATGTTGACTGGCCAGCAATCCTGAGCAGACCACCCGTCTCCATTTCCCCAGCACTTGGACTACAAGTGCACACCACAACCGCCAGTTTTATGTGTGTTCTGGGGGTTGAATCTGGTTCTCATGTTCACACAGCAAGAACTTTACCAACTGAGCATCTTCTCAGCACCTAACACAGAGGAGTAACACTCTTCATTCATTCATTCATTCATTCACATTCATTCATTCACTCATTCTGGGCTATTTTGTACATCCACTTTGCACCAAGTACCATTAGTCGCCAACAGAACCAAGTTTGGTTCCATGTGGACAAGCTTCTGTTTCAGGACTGCTTGCTCAAAAGGATCCCTTTGAGGTTCTTAGAGGTCCCTGTCAGGATATAGACACCACCACATGCTTTCTCTTTCAAACTCACAAAGTAAAACATTTTAACTGCAAAGGGTTCTGACTGCAATTTTCTCCACTTCCCAGCATCTTGTGTGGTGCTTTAATGGCTGCTGGTTATCACTGGGACAGAGCTGGAGAAAGCTGAGTTAGGAGGCATTCAGGACAGCTTGGCTGGGATTATTTACCTGACTCATAGTTCCTTCCACAAGGAGTTAGGATATTTCAGTATTGTGGTACAGCAATGGTTTCCAAAGCATTCTTCCCTGCTTGCCCACTGCACAAAACTTTTCCAGGGTAAAGGGCAGGTGTAGGAGCAGAGGCTATGATGCAACACCCCCATATCCTGTTCCTCCTGACTGGGAGTGTGTGTGGTCAGAGGGAGCAAGCTGTAAATGCACAGAGCCAGAGCATGTCTGGATAATAACTGTCAAAATGACACGACTTAGGCTGTGTGTTACAGAATTTCATAAAGTTTTAAATTAACAACCGAAAAGTGTACAAGCCATTAGCAATAATATATTTTTGCTACAGAAATGCTTTTCTGAGCTCCCAGGAACTCAAATTAGATCAGTCATGCTAGAAGCTACAGCAAATTTTCTATTCTCTTCAGAGAAAAATTATATCACAAAATTATCATAATTTGCTAGGCAATCAAAGGCAATGCCATAAAAATTATGGGACAAAGGATGGAACTAGGTCATACAATAATATCGTATTCTAACTTTTGTAAGGCTGCTCTTTATTAGCGTTTAACTCGTGACTTGTTCTTGTTCTGATATTTGGTCAATATTAACTTTGACTTCTTTTTTATCTTCCCATTTTTATTATTTTTCTTCAAGAAGGCTCTTAACTTCAGACCCTAACATTTCTACCACTCCAGCGGCACCAGCCTTCTTTTCCTACTACAGGCAACAAATGATTAGACGAAACTCTGGGCCTTTCTTCAGCTGAGTCTCACAGATAACAAAAAGCTTATATGTAAAATTCTGTATTTCATCTCTGTATTAACTTGTGTCTACTATATACTAACGTCAGGGTTTTAGACATTTAGTCTTCTCTTAAGCAGCTTTTGTACATGTAACCCTCCTATTTAAGATGCTTTGTGACTCTCTTTTGTTTGGTTGGTTTTTGTTTTTTTGAGACAGGGTTTCTCTATGTGGCCTTGGCTGCCCTGTATCACTTTGTAGACTAGGATTGCCTCAAACTCACAGTGATCCCTCTGACTCTACCTCCTTGGTACCCTGGGGTTAAAGATGTGCATCACTACACCCCAGCCATGACACTCATCACAAATTTGACTTTTAAAAAACTCTCAAAACCTCAGGACCTTCTGTATATTTGTTCATTTACAATAATTACAGACAGAAACATCAGCTTAGTTCTAATTGTATCTTCAAACCTTCCAAGGTCTAATAACTCATTTATTGTTGATTCAAATTGTAGTACACTAGTCTCTTAGGGGGGAGATTCATTCAACTGAACCTTTAGGAGGATGCTGTGCCTCCTTAGGGTCACATCAGGTAGTGCTGGTGCCAGAATAAGACTGATGTGGGACTCAGTATGACTGCTGGGGTGCTATACTGGATTTCTTTTCTTTCAGACCACATAGAGTCAGAGGTACAGATGTTATGTTTCATAGTTAGTCATTCTGTGCTCTGTGTGTGTTTGTGTGTGTGTGTGAGAGAGAGACAGACAGACAGACAGACAGACAGAGACAGAAAAACAGAGACAGAGAGACAGAGACAGAGAGAGAGAATGGTCCTGGCTATAACAACACAAAGAGTTTAATACATGGAAGATCAGACTGCTAATAAATATCTCTATATTTTCAGCAATAGTTGTCATAAAATAGTATCATGTGTATGTTCATCTAAAATGCAACTCTTGCCAGGTGGGTGGCACATGCCTATAGTTCCAGCACTCAGGGAGGCAGAGGCAGGTGCATCTCTTTAAGTTGCAGGATAGCCTTGTCCACAGAGCAACCAAGGCTACACAGAGAAACCTCACCTCGAAAAGAAAACAAGACAACAAAAAGGTTACTCTTACAAGGGGTTCTCAGTATTTATCTTCTCACATTTGAAAACTCCTGAGTGAGGCTCTGTAATAGTTTAAATCCTTTTTCTGTGTCATATTTAATACTCAAAACTAAAAGCTATGCATATAATATTCACTGCCATCACTGAACTTATGGGTGAGTATTGACACTCCAAAAGTAGCCAAAGCAAAGGCTTTCAATTATCTTAAGCATTAATTATATCGCTTGCATAAATATGACCCTTTTAGAATGCTATTTATAGTTAGCATGATTATTAACTTACAAAAATGAAGGATTTGGTAAACAGCCATCTGGAATCTAAAGATTTGTATCAGAACCTTCTGAGTTTTAAAGGCCAAGTGTTGCACAACAGTTTTGACTGGTAACATCGTTGCTTGGAGCTGTGACCTCCTAACAAACACTGTGTGTACACTGGCTAACCCTGAAGCACGCATGCGTTCATTTGCTTAATTTGTACTAGTTGAACGCCAGTGGGTTTTGCCTGGAAGTACACATGTACGTCATGGGCACAGCATACATTTCTTTCCTCTATCCTTCACAGCTCTGGCACTGCCTTTAGTCATGGAGAGAAGGCAAAGAAAAGTCCCCAAGGGCACAGCACCCTGCAGAGTCTCAGGACACCCTGGGAAGACTATTATTTTGATAACACTTCTTCACATGAATGACATCTTATGTAGCTTTTGATTTATATTTAGGACTGTACAGGCTTAGATCTTAGAAAATGAAATCATTTCCTCCATTCAGGGAGACTCTTGGTGACTTCTCCTTTAATTAAAAGCTGGGTCACTTTGTTCAAGTGACTATTGGGAACATGTTATTAGGAAGTTAATCACCTGTGCTCCTTGCTGCTGCTTTCTTAAGTGGCAGTTACCTGGGTAGCATTCAAATTGTGGAAAAGTGCCCAACACCTATTCTGGGCCCAACATAATAACGGAGTGCAGTACACTGGACATGAGCCACTCTGGTGCCGCTTCCTGGTACCCATGGGCACACAAGTGCTTTTTTTAATGAGTGGTAGACACTTCTGATCACTAATTTCACACACTTCAGAGCTGTACTTCTTTTTTTATTATTATTAAAGGTTTATTTATTATTATATATACGGTGCTCTGTCTGCATGTACACCTGCAGGCCAAAAGAGGGCACCAGGTCACATGAGATGGTTGTGAGCCACCATGTGGTTTCTGGGAATTGAACTCAGGACCTCTGGAGGAGCAGTCAGTGCCCTTAATCTCTAAGATGTCTCTCCAGCCCATCATCTGTACTTCTGACCCATTAATTTTAACAATATTTGAACTACAGTCACAGCTCTACCTGTTAGAAAGATTTAAGTGCCTATGCTCGGTTTCTAAATCTCTTTCTTCCGGGCTTCTTTTGTGTGTGTGTGTGTGTGTGTGTGTGTGTGTGTGTGTGTGTGTGTGTCCCCATTTCTTCTGAAAATAATAAAAAGAAATCTATGAATCAGCTATCTTAGATGAGAAAGGCAAGAATTGAGGCATGAAAATTAATTTAATAAGGACACAGGGTAGAAGGATTTTTAAAACGTGGTCCAAATCTTGCTGTTTTCATAAGCCCACCCTGGAGTAAATGTCACAGCTGCCAAAAAATGATTGTTTAATGATTTGTGATAGCCTCTTAAGGTTCCATTAAAAGTGGTGCATCATTATCAACCTCAAGTGATAAGGTTTAACTTCCATTCCCAGGAGATGGATGCGTGTATGCAATGGATCACGGGATCTACACAGAACATCTCATCCCTACCCATATCCTATTTTTAACTGCCTCTCAATCTCCCCTTTCTATTTTGCTAATGCTGTCTCTTGTCTACACTGCTACAACCCTTCTGTTCTGCCTCTTTTTAAAAGTGCAAATGAAAATGGAATTATCTGAATGATTTCGGTCCCTCGTGCCTTCAGATGAGGTATACGGTCTTCATGGTACATCCACGGCTTCTGCTATACACTACAACATGCTTCAAGGGCCCTGCTTATGTTCTCTGCACTTACTGGCCACAAGTTTGCACAATCTGCTCCTCATATGCTCTAAGTGGGCGCTGGGTTAAGTCACAGACTCCATCCTATTCATCTGGACATTTAAGAACACAGATATTGAAGAAATGGTTCTGCATAGGGCTGTGACCTTGAACAAGTTGTATAATCGCTTTACATGTCTTCCCCTATAAATGCAGGTAAATGATAGTGGATATCTCAGAGTGGGTTTTTTTTTTCAGGATTTCATAAGAATAACATCTTATTATTTATCATAGAGCTATCAAATTTTGTTAATGTGATCACTGCACCGTCCCCAATAGGCAGAACTGCTATCTGTGTTGAATGCAGGCTTTTTGGAGTGCTGCTCAGTAAGTACACACCTTATGAAAAAATCATCTGACCCCCACCAGTGCTATGCATGCACTCCTAAAAGACAATTCATTTCTTTTCAGTCTAGACCTGGCATCATTTATAAAAAGGGCCTGCTTATTAAATCTATTCAGAAACAAGGCAAATGCATTGAAAAGACAAAAGATATTGGCAGAACCAATAACTGGTTCTCTAATAGTGCGAATGTTAAAAAATGTGGTTTCATTTCCTTTCCTTTAGATCCAATCATTATTCCCCTCCACATCTGCTGGCTAACTTTTCTGGGTGAGTTTTGTTTTTACGTGGAACATAAATATTACAGTATACTGCTTAATTAGTCTTCGCTTCATACTGTTGAGAAAAGTTTGCCTTGAATAAACTCATTGGCTACAATACAGCTGCTATACAAAGCCAGCACCTCTGTTGATTCTGCTTGGAGTCACTTCACTTAGAAGCCCAACTCTTTGGCTATTCTCCTTCCCAGTATTAAACTGCTGCAGTTTTAACTTCCCAGGGCGGATCCCTTTTCTAAGACTAAATGCCTGGAAGGTGGGGGCACTCAGAGCCCCCACAGTAACATTCTATAAATAGCCTTTTGTATTATCAATAAAGGAACAAAGGTTAACACCTGCCTCTTCTCACATCCTAAACTTTTGTCTTTATTCTACTGGTTTTTTCTCTCTCTTTCTGGGAATAAAAACTTCCTCTGCTTGAATTCAAAGGGAACTCTTTTGTTGTTTTTGAATGAATTTCTATGAGATTGCAAGGGAGGGTTCTAAAAATAAGCACTAACAAGATCTGGTGTTTTGTGTTCTTCTCTGTTTCTTATATAGCCCTCCCTTTTTTGTCTAGGATGAATGCTTACTGTGACTTCTGGTAGTTCCTGCAATTTCCTCTATTTTGATAGGTTTACATAGTAATTTTAAGTGGCTGTGTTTTGTGGGCTGGGGGTACTAGTGCAGAGTGCTTGCCTAGCAAGAATGAGGACATGAGGTCTGTATCTACTACCCTAAAAATAGAAAAACCATTCAGATGTGCTTCATATTTCTAACTCTGCAATGAAGATACTGAAGGATTCATTCTCTGACCCACAGAACTCTATGGAACAACCAGAAGTGCCTGCAGTTGCTAGGTCCTCTGCCAGTGGTGCTCACATATGCTGATTATTTAATCTTCACACGCCCACTGTAACAAAGAGCCCATTACTTCCATCTCATCCAAGGGGCTCACAGAGATCAGGATATGCAATATTTACTTTAAAGCAAGTAAGTAACAAGAGCCAACCATTTTCTGATTCAAAACACAAGACCCTGTTCATTACATGCCATTCTTCTCAAATAGTTAATACCTTTAGAGGATTTGAATTCCCAACATCCATAATTCAACAACCGCAATCTTGGGCTCAGCTCAGCACTTGTATTTTATATGCATTGTTTTGGTAGCGATGAATCCAGGAAACTCAAATTGCTTCTGGATTGATATAGACCTTACTAAAAGTCCTACTAAAATGCCCTCAGGATGAGAGGGGAACCTGTTTTCAAGCACACTGAGGTGCAGCGATTGTAAAGCAATCAGATAATGGCGATAAACAGACAGGCTAATGTGTTCCTTTCTACCGGGGAATTGTGTTCTGCTGTAGAAAGTGCACTGCTCTGTGCAATGCATGTTCACTCCTAGCTTTGAATTGTCTTTAACCATGGCACACAGAGCACCGCTGTGTGAAGTCCCCTGGCAAGCAGAGTGAAGCACCTGACTGAAGAAACAAATTTGTTCTTGTTGCACGGCTCTGTTTCTCCTCCTTGCTTTTATTACCTTACACTGAGAAAAATTGTATACCTGGGGGCAAACGCAGCATGTTAAACACCGATCAATCCCCAAGAGGCTGCGGTGGTTCTCCGCAGTCAGAGTCTCTGCAAAATTAATAAGGAACGACCAGATGCTGACCTATCGATCTTTCTCGCCCCATTCACCCTTAGAAATGCTTCTATGACAAATGAAAAGCTTGACACAATCACTTCAAGTCAATGGGGATTTCAGAAAGACTTATGTAATAGAACCCCTTTTTAATGAAGCAGACAAACATTTTTTTTTTTTTTTTGCGTGTGAAAAACTTTCCAAAACTAAGTATAATTTAAGACAGTGTTTTTTTCAGGGGCATCTACTGAGGTTTTCAACATTATCACTTGACCCTCGTCAGACAGTCTTGGTGAGATCTGCCAGTGATATCTAGATTGGATCATCAGAGAGCAGAAAGGCCAATGGACCAGCAAAGACAGGACAGGCAGAGCCCAGCCCTGGGAACAACAGGGAAGCAAGAGTGCAGAGTGATGAGCTATAGCTAGATCCTGGCAGCAGAGAGAAATTGAATACTCCACTCCCTCTACCTATCATCAGGCCAAAAAGCACTGCAGGTTAAGGGGGCATGTTTCCAGCATTGCACAGGGAATTAAACATGAAATTTTCGTTAAAGATAATGACACCTTCTAATAAAACTCCCAACACAGACTCTTGAAATTCTCCATATATTTCTTTTTGTTTTGTTTTTGCTTCTTTGTTTGTTTTAACACAGGGTTCCTCCGTGTAGCACTGGCTGTCCTGGGACTCACTCTGTAGACTAGGCTGGCCTTGAACTCAGAGATCTGCCTGTCTTTGCCTCCTGAGTGCTGGGATTAAAGGCATGCACCACCACTGCCGTGGCTATATACATATACATAATCTTTATACCCAAGCTTAAAAACCAGCCACAGGGCAAAGACATCCACTATCATTACAGCGTGTTCCTCACTGGCCCTGCTCACTGTGAAAGTCAGCATCAAGGAGCTCACTGACATGTGGCACTGGGTAAGGCACTTTGAGGAAGCGTTCTCTGTGCAAGGGTGTATAGGAACAGGTTAGGGCCGTTAACCCTGCACACCCACAGGCATGGGTCTGCTTCTCCACCACACTGTACCCTTCCAGGCTCGGATTCACTCTCTCCCACGCATTTCATCTCTATTTTGCTTTGGGGGTTTGACTGAATACACTGGCTATCTATCCTAGGCAGCTGCAGTTCTTTACCCCCACCATCTGGTCCTGTTTGCCATCTCACTTCTGTCCTCATCCTCCATAGGTTTCCTGATGCCGTGAGTACATATGGAAGCATCACAGCACAGTGACGTAGCTGATGTCTCCTGACTCAGTTCATCTAAACCATTGCATAGGCCTAGGTCACTGTGTTTGTTTCCACACATTCTTGGTGGCTTTCGCTGTGTTTGGGTCTCAGGTGTCTAACCAATGGGTGCGTGCAGGTGGCACAGGTTCGGGTACCGAGCAGTATCAGGAAGCCTATGCAACTATAGGTGACTTATCTTCCTGCTCCTACAGGGGACAGCTGATTGTTCCCTTCTCCCCAGGCCTTTTCCTACTCATCCCTGCCCTGTTCCTAACAGGAAAATTTAACCCAGCTCCAATATGTCTCCTTGGAGCCTTATTTCCTCTGTTTTCTAATCAGTTCCATCTCTGTTTTACAATCGCTGGTAACTTAGCTCACATATTTGATCCTTGTTAACTGTGACTCTACCAAAGGACATCGAAAATCACCACCTAACAAGTTAATTCAACATCCTCTGCACAATCCCCTAAAATTGTATATATATATATTTTTTTCCTTCCTGTGGAGACTCTGACTCTGTATCCTTCCCAGGTGGTCAGCGAGAGTCATCAGTGGCTGATTCGGGATGTGAGCCAGACTGAATTACAAGCGCGGCAAAGCTAGAAAGGCTGCATTTATTTTGAGTCACTGTGTCCATTCCTCACAATGCTTCCCGGCCCTACCTCTCTTTTCTGAAATAACCAAGTGGTTCGCTCGGTTTCTGACCGACATGGCTGGGTTGCCCCAGGTGTGGCTGTAAGAATTCTGGCGGGGGCGGGTGGGGGGTGGTGCTGGTATTTCTAGCTGTAGGCGGGCAAGCCTTATCTAACTGGCTACAGTTCCAGCAGGCGGGCAAGCCTTATCTAACTGGCTGCAGTTTCAGCAGAACATGAAGGCAAAGCCCCGCCCCTGAGTGCCCGGACGCCTCTGCACTACCTGCATAGGTCAGAACAGCAGGGTTTCCCCATCTTTCTACCCCAGGACTCATATGAGAATGTTGGACATATTGTAGTAACCTAGACATTTTTATTTTAATGATTAAAAGCAGTTATGAAAAATGCTAATTTTACATATATTGAAGTTAAGGCATGTTTGACCAGCGTCATAGAAATCCTAATGTCACAACTAGTTTCTTGAAAGAAGATGTTACTCTCAGAAACCCTGTGTTATTAACTTTTGTTCATGATGCAGGTGATTTTAAGAAAATAACGGTCATTGCCAAACCAAATAATGCCATGCATTAATTTATCAAGATATGTGTCAAGTAAAGGCAGTCTAAATTACAAGACAATGACATCACTTGTAGACATGAACACGTTTTTAAGGAAAACAATTGCTGCTTTTGTCTCCTGTCTTTTAGGGGAGAATGGAACTACTATCATGTGTGAAATATCTAAATTCCTCTGTTTCTTTAAGAGAATACGTACACCTGTATTATTTATCTGATTACCAGATCAGCAGAAATGTCTTTGCTTATTGGAAAATTCTATGATATTTAAATTACTTCTAAGGAAGTGAACCCATGAGGCAAATTAACATCTGTGTTATGAAAAGGCAGCACTTCTAATCTTTTGCCAGCACACTGATGTTTTGAGCCTCTTTACTAAAGTGTACAGATTAGAAGATAATTGTAAAACTTTTTTTCCTTAGAAACTAATGTTTCATATAACCATCTTTTATTGATTTAAAATTCAAACATTTTCCCTGATCTTGCTATTAATCTCTTAAAGTATTTTCTGCACAAAATATAAATGAATACATCTGAAACTTTTATTTGCTTGTGGAGGTATTTATTATTTTCTGTCCCACACAGAGATTCCAATCTTCCTGTGGAACCCTCTACAGTGAACGATGTCCACTGACATATTTTGTGTCTTTATGGGTTAGAATAGATGAGGCTTCACTGCCTGCCTCCTGGGACTCTCTGCTTACCTAAGTCAGGTTACCTTGAATGTTCTACTTTCATAAGAGACTACATTACCTAATCTGAACCTATTTGTCAAGTTGTCCTTTGATGTCATGTTAATGGCAGAATAAATATACTAAGAAAGAGTCCTTCAAAAGCTCAAAGTTGTTGTTACAAATGTGAGTGGATGTTACGTGTGTAAGTGGAAGTGAGTGGAAGGCTTTTGTAACTTTTGAACCAAGAATCACCACACTGCTTATCTTTGAAATAGAAACCATACTGTTGACGGCATTGCTAATTCTAATTTCCTTGGAGGTGTTGTTATGTTCCATGATCTGGATTTGATTTTCTTAACAAATAGTGTAATCATACTTTGGGTCCTGGATCATGGTTGTGCAATCAGGCTTCTGTTGGTGAGTGTAGGGTGGGAGTGACCTTGGGACTCCAACCAACTCTTGGAAAGCTAAATAGGAAAATGCATCTCAATTTCCTAATAAATGCATTTTGCATGTGGATGCTTTTAAGCTTCACTCCTAAAATATTCTCTCTCTCTCTCTCTCTCTCTCTCTCTCTCTCTCTCTCTCTCTCTCTCTCTCTCTCTCTCTCTCTCTCTCTCTCTCTCTCTCCCCCTCTCTCTCTCTCTCTCTCCTTCTCTCTCCCCACAATAATGAAAATAGCCTAATGTTGATTTTGTGTGTAGAAAGCGGTCCATCAGTATTGTGTGTTTTAACAATGGCAACCAGCGGCCTTAGCATGCATTATGCCCTTCTCATACTAGTGGACAGTTTTTCACAAGGAAGAGTATGGTGCAGCTGGAGGTGGGAGCCTGAAAGCCTCGATACAGTAAGGCTCATCTGACAACTTCCACTGCAGGGAGGCCAGGTATACTAGCTAAAAATGGAGGTCCTGATTATTGAAGAACTTCAGTCTCACCAGAAATCATGAGGACAAAGAGCGGCTCCTTTATACAGAAGAATTTAACCAGACACCTCGGAGGCTCATCAAGCCCTAAGCCCTGCACTCAGATCACTTCCCATCTGCTGGCACCACCACAACAAGACCCCGACATCATGGCTCACCCACTACGGAAACTCAGATCAAGACAAGTACAAAGACAAGTTCCTGAAGAGACTCACTATGGTCCCAGGCATCTTGTCTTCACCAGACATTGTTTCAACAGTGTGCTTTCAACATGTGGGCTCCCAGAGTCTGAGTAAACAGATACCAATGCAGTAGAAGGGAAAAGCATCTTTGTGCACTCAGTAAGAGACATATTAGGGACTTTGTAACATTTGTAAGATGTTGATTTATATTTGCTGAAGGGAAAATGGTGGCTGTTAAACAGGGTGGGAGTGACAAACTCGAACAAATCACACACACACACACACACACACACACACACTAATGGAACGGTGCTGCAATAAGAAATAAAAGGAACATTTAGAACTCAGACACAGTCGCAAGCTTTTGGATTGCTTGTAGCAAATAACTGGCATGAGTACAAAACAGAACTTGAAAAGCCACAAAGCTGATTCAATACCATCACACAGTATAAAAGTATCTCCCTTTACAAAGCAGGTAACAACACAGCGTCACTAGCATATGCCTCTACAGGAAAGGACATTCATTAGACAGCAAGAAAGTGCAAATTAAAGCACGACAGAAACATAATCGTGCCTCTATTAAGAATAAAAGGCCAATGATCCCCAATGCCTCTGCAGACAAGGTAAGGAAAGCCAAGGTACTCCACCCTGCTTACTGTGCTATATTGAGAGTAATTTGTTTTGGAGCCTAAACTACACTATATTAACCAGGAAGCTTGAAATTTGTTGACACCACAATTCTAACTAGTGGCTATTTCACTTTTAACTTAAGAGACAGCAACATATATAAAGGTGCCTCCATGCCAGTGCTATGTGCAAAGGCAGGGGGGAGAAAGTAATCATTAAACAAGAAATTAACCAGTGATGGTAGACTCATGAGTGACAGCATTAAATGGTACATAATAGAGATGACGAAAGCAAACCACGTCTTTTGTGCTGCTACAACAGAATACATGAGGTAGGGCAATTTATAATAAATATAGTTGTTAAAATTGAGGCTGAGGAAGAAGGTCCAGATTGAGGAGGCTCCACTTGGTGAGTGCATTAGGGCTGCACGGTCTCCTACTGAAGGCAGATGGGCAAGAAACCAGAGAGCTAAAGGGGTCGAGTTTACTGTAGCAATCCAGTCCAGCAAACTCACCCACTTCCTGTGACATAATGAACTCTTACTAAGACAGTTTTTGCATAGTAAAGCAATGTGCAAATGTCCCATACTTAGTAGAAACCACAAGAAGATTCAAAAGGGGAAAAGTGGGCATACTAGGAGAAAATGCTAAAAAAAAAAAAAAAAAAAAAAAAAAAAAAAAAAAAAGTCCATTACTAAACTACCTGTAATCATATTTATAATTTTTAAAAGGCAAAGTGTCCTCTGAAGAAGAGACCACCCTTAGTCCTCAGTTCTTCTCAATGGCAGCGGAAAGCTTACATATGGTGAGAGGCAGTAGGGGAGCATCAGAGACAAGGACAGGACACTCTGGGAAACAATTCAATGAAACAAGGCCAGGCTAAGAGCTGTAAGATCTTCATAACTCACCTTAAACTCCATTCTCCTGATTTTGCATGCTCATTATTAATCATGCAGATGTTATGCTGATGCAAATTAAGCCTGCCTTCCTTCTAAAACCCACATTCTTGCTCCTAATAATTAAATTTTTGGTCATATCTCCCCTTTAACCAACAAATAAAAATGTAGTAAAGTAATTCAAGTGGACACTATATAGTTTGACTACTTGTCATTTTTTGTTAAGAAATATCTTGTATAACAGTGGATTAACACTGAATTTGTCTTCTCGCTGGGAACCTGACTACAAGCTTCCTTGTTTTAATGCTTCCTGCAGGTGTGTGTGGATCTGCCCCACTTCCTCTCTAGATGTCTAAAGTAGAATTACTAAAGGATTATTTTAGGAACAGCCTTCTGTGGAATTTTAAATTCCAATGTAAATTGGCACAAATTTTATGCTTCTGAAAAAAAAAAAAAGCTAAGCAAGTTCTTCATGGAAAAAAATAAAAATTTATTTGAAAGTCTCAAGTTATTCTGCATAATATAAAAATAAGACACAATTTTCAAATAGGTTTAGATTTAAGTTCAACATCTGTCAACAGTTTAGTAAATATCTTCTGAAGTGTATAATCTAATATAAACTGTTATTGATTTTTAATTGTAAAAGTAGAGAAAATCATACTTTAAAATTTTTTAATGCTACTTATGATTCTAACATAAGACTCAATGAACATAGAAATTGTAAAATAGCTGTCTAATGTTGACAACACTGATAAAACTCTAAAAATATTTATGGAACGTCTGTGAAAGAAGTGGCAGGATGAATTTACTTAAATTTCAGGAATGGATGCAAGGGAAGAAGTGTGCGTTTCTCCATGCAAGGTTAAAAATGTCTATTTGCTTGTTGCAGACCTCTGATGAGTATGATTATGAACTAGGGAAGGCAAGAACACAAAAAGCCAAAGGGATGCCATCTTGTTGGGTCCACCATGGATTTTTTTGCTGTTCCTTGAACGCAGAAGGCATACAAATTTAAAAGTCACCTCCACAGGATTGGCTTAGATCAAAGCCTCTGACAGTTTGATTGCCCTATGAATCCTATTCATTAGTTTTAGATTTCCCAAGTTATATTTTCTTGCACTTAGTTTTTCTTGTGCTTTCATCACTGTTATTTTCATTATTAATTTTACTAATGCTTATGTTGGCCCTGCTTACTATTCATGCTTGTCTCCAAGATGAACACTCTTACTGTATGTTGTTACACAGCACAATACTTTCCACAGACTAAAGACCAAGTAGTATGAATAAATAAGTGACCACGCCCTTCAAAGTCTACATGACCAAACACTAAAAATGTATAGCCTATGGCACAGTTGAGCTTCCTATCCAGAGTAAAAGAAAGACTAACATTCTGCCTTATTAAGTCCAGCTATAAGGTCTCACTTCTGGAAAAAAAACGAGAAGAAAGGAACACATGATCATGAAGCAGGACTTGAGTTGGGATGCCCACACCCATTGGCTGTTGAATCCGACAGAGATCAGGTCTGAGGCACCTGCTTTGGCTGCCCCCAAAAACACAGTTGGCATGATCTCTGATGAAGAGTATGTCGTAGCATATGAGCTCTGGCACCATTACTTTACTGACCACAGAAGAAAGGCAGTTAGCTATCTCAAGGAACATTGATCTCGCGACATTTTGGCTCTAAGGAGTAAATGTCTGTTAAACACCCTGAGAAAAGTGGCATTGAGCTATTTCAGTTTATACAGCGAATAAGAAAGATGTATATTTTATACCTAAAATACTGAGATGGTGATATAGGCATGAGAGAAATAGAAATCTGGGTTATGCTGGCACACACAGAGGGTTGCACAAGAATCCAAATCAGAAAATATCTCAACTGTACCTCAAGCACATCTGAGTCATTTGAACAACATTTGTTTTATACAGCTGCACTCGGCCACAATAAAGATGGAACAAGAAAACGCTGGAAGGGCAGAGAAGCTCACATACCGGTGCACACCACTGCTGCACATGATGATGTGACAGGCGCCGAGCCTGTCACACAGCTCCGAGGAAACCGACAGCAGTCCAACTCCAGAGGCGCTGCAGGGTGTGTTCACACAGGCCGCGATGCGTTTGGATCTGATAAACGACGTGATCAGCCGGTAAAGTTCATCTACAGCATTGAGAGGCCTCATGAGCTAAAAAGAAAGTGACGGACACAAAGCTCAACACCTTTAGAAGTCTGTACAGGTGGCATGCAAGTCAGCTGTCCCAGCATTTAGAGGATGAGTCTAAAATACCAATGGAGGCAGCCCATTGGAGATTGTAAACATCCGTAATCAGGCATAAGAGCTGGTAGGCAGGTAGGTGAACAACACTGCATTAATAATTGCAGTCACCATTTTACCTTATCTATGTAGGCAGCTTTGGACGTTGCATTTGGTGGTGAATTTGACTTGTCCAAGTAGAACGCCCTGCAAGAGTCCAAAGAAAACCATTTGTTGTTAGAAAACAAAGAACATTTTTAAAAAGCATGTTTGATTGCTAAAAATAAGATGAGTAAATGAGCAAAGGCCCTGACAACAAGGTTGGCTGGGGCTTTGCAAAGGCAATAGTTACTCATTTAAAAAAAAAAAAACATGGCAGGATGGCTCACAGGAGAAAAATTACTCCTCAGAGCTGTCCTCTGACCTCCATCTGCATGCTGTGACCCACAGGCAACCCTTATCCACAGTCTCATAATTAAGTAGCAGTCTTGTATGTATCAAAATAAGGCAACATGGATCAATGGAGGTTTACAAACTAGACTAGGAAAAATACTCTGGACAACTTCCACAATGACAATTGCTTTCATTCTTATTGAGAATTAGTTTCTTCGTTCCTAAAACATTGATTAAACTTCTCTTTAAGAAGAAATTGCATGTAATTAATTCAGTACCACAAGTTGGTTATTTGCTCACTAGCGTACAGTCTGATCTCTTGAGATTTTATTTCCAGGCACCACATGTAATGAGTGCCAAGGAGCAAATAAACAGCCATGAATACAGGGATGACAAGGTGACAATGACATAATTCACAGATACCCCTCAAATGCCAGGAAGATGGCCCTACTGAGGCAATGAATCAGCTTGCACTATAACCACTGGATCAAGAGCAAACTAAAGGAGATTCAGGCACCATTTAAACTTTTCCTTAGATTTCCCAAGGAGTCAGCAGTAATCCAAAAGGAAGGCTCTCCAAGTAAAAGAAAATCAACCTTGGATCCTGTCAAGGGCAAAAACAAGCAGTGGGGTGGAGCTGGGGGGCAAAGATCCAGCAAAGAGGCAAGAAGGGCAGGTGGGGCCTTGTGGGGCCTTGTAAGGAGGAGATGGGAGCCAGGAAATGGAAATGGCCATGCCAGAAAACTGGCCTGGCTGTGTGATCAACTCAGGGTTATGCCCAACACATGAGGTGTAAGAAGTGTAACATGTCTCTCGTTTCAAACACACAAGGCCATACTCAGTGTAATGTGAAAACGCACGTGCACACTGCCATGCTTTACCTCATTGTGGCACTGTGTCTTTTGTTCACCATTTTCCCTAATAAAATATCACCAAGATGGTCAAAGACCCCTGGAGGACATCCTCTCTTCTCTCCTGCTTGTGCCAGTGGCAGCCCTTCCCCTACAACAAATACCTCCTAGACTTCTGGATGTTCACATGTATGGTTGCCATGCTAAGGCCGTCACACAGCACACTACTGGCTGTGCCAGAGATGACAGAGAACAGGTGCGTGCATTTCCACATCTGTGTTTACACACTTCCCACCTCTGGCCTTTTAGTTTGAATTTGTATATATTTGTTGACCATGCATTTCTTCTCTTATTTTCTGTTCCTATTTTTTTTTTTAACTTTCATGTAGTATTACACTTTTTTTTATACCTACTCATTAGCTACTACTTTTTGGGGGTGGGAGAGGGATTCAAACCAGGGTTTCTCTGTGTAGCCAGATCACAGTTTTCCATGCGAGGAATGTCATTTTCAACTCTGAAATGATTGCAATTATCAACTATGCCAGTTTTTTCTTTCCACCAATATTTCTATTATATCTTGGTGCTCCTGTTAGATGCATATTCACATCTTTTTAAGTGTACTAGTCCTTTCCCCCATAACCCCAATCCTCCCAACGTTTTTCCATTAACATGCATCTGTTCTGCATCTTAGGTGGTTTCCTCAGAAAGACATTACAAGTGTCTACCTTGGCCCATGGTCAAGTGTATAACTTGGCCTTTGCTACGAATTTTACTCAGATGATTATCGTTATTCTTTTCTTTTTTTGTTTTTTTTTTGGGGGGGGGAGGGGGTTGTTTTTGTTTTGGTTTTGGTTTGTTTTTTGTTTTTTTGACACAGGGTTTCTCTGTGTATCCTTTGCTGTACTGGACTTGCTTTATAGACCAGGCTGGCTTTTAATTCACAGAAATCTGCCTGCCTGTGGCCTCTGCTTCCATCTCCCTGAGTGCTGGGATTGTAGGCGTGTGCACCATGGAGCCTGGCAATCTTTAAAACAAAACAAAGCAGGATGGCCTCAAACTACAGATCTTCCTGCATCTGCCACCTTCAGCAAATCCTACTGGCCTGAGCCATCAAAACCAGCATCTTTTTATTTTCAATGTGTCTACTTATTCTCATTTTTCTTCTGTCATAAAAAAGCCAATGCCCCCACCCCCCGAATATGTCTTCTCTATGTAATTAAAGAGCTTTTTTGCCTATTGCTGTGATATTTAGCACCTGCGATGGGGTCATCTTAATAAATATTTACAACTCTATAATAATTAGGTAATTAACACTTTTGTTCCAGGATTTTATGCTTTTATGGATAATATTCTTTTTTCTGTACATTTTTAGGCTGTTTTGATGGATCAACTGTTTCTAGAATAGGGGTTTTCAACCTGTGGGTCACAACCTCCTGTTTGAGGGGTCATATATTAGATGTTCTGCATAACAGATGTTTATATTACAATTCTTTTTTTTAATTTTTTATTATTAATTTATTCTTGTTACATCTCAATGGTTATCCCATCCCTTGTGTCCTCCCATTCTTCCCTCCCTCCCCTTTTCCCCTTATTCCCCTCCCCTATGACTGTTCCTGAGGGCGATTACCTCTCCCTGTATATGCTCATAGGGTATCAAGTCTCTTCTCGGTAAATTATAGTTATGAAATGACAACAAAATAATATTATGGTTGGGGGGGCCACCACAACTTAAGAACTGTATTAAAGGGTCTCAGCACTAGGGAGGCTGAGCACCAATGTTCTAGAACATTTATTTTTAGTGGTCAGTTCTCTGGCTATCTTTCTTAGAGTTGGGTTTTCTCGTGACTTATGGAATTACATGTAATTTTACTTGAAGTAAGAAAATTTTAAATTTAGTTTTATTGAACTTTACATAACCCCATTATTAACTCTATTGTGTTCCTTTATAAAAATGATTCTGAAGAATCCCATTCCTGCCTTCTTCACTTCAGAGGTTTGAGTAGTCATCCTATAGACATTGGAATAGAGTCACATCACAGACCTAGCAGTGACTGGCTCGGTTCCTACTTTAGGGACTCTACTTGCTTCTTTCAGTCATCTTCCAATCTAGCATCACATGAGTGATGGCTGCACACGGGTTGGGCAGCACATTTTTTTTTTCTTTTTTTTTAAATTAATTTATTCATATTACATCTCGATTGTTAGCCCTTCCCCTGTTTTCTCCCATTCCTCCCTCCCTCCCACTTCCCCCCTTCTCCCCTCCCCTATGTCTGTGATTGAGGGAGACCTCCTCCCCCTATATATGCTCTTAGAATATCGAGTCTCTTCTTGGTAACTTGCTATCCTTCCTCTGAGTGACACCAGGCCTCCCCATCCGGGGGACATGGTCAGAAAAGGGGCACCAGAGTTCGTGTGAGAGTCAGATCTCACTCTCCACTCAACGGTGGAGAATATCATGATCATCGGCTAGGTCTTGGTAGGGGTTCGAAGTTTAGTGCCTATATTCTCCTTGGCTGGTGCCTTAGTTTGAGGAGGACCCCAGGACTCAGATCTGCCTGTCATAAAGTTCTTCTTGTAGGTTTCCAGGACCCTGTGGATCCTACTATTTCCCCATTCTTCCATGCTACTCTTGCCTAAAGTCTCAATAGGATGTCCTCTCTTCTGACCCACTTTCTTGGTAAGTAAGTTTTTCATGGAACGTATCCCTTGGACTAATGTTTTGATATAAGTGAGTATATACCATTTGTCTCTTTTTGGGCAGCACATTTTTTTATCTTCACCAAGAAACAGACCAGTTTTCTCTGCCTGGTCTCACCTGGTGGAGCTGGCTCTGGACTCCCATGAGATGTGCTTAAAAGTGACATTCCTTGCCCTGGCCCCTCTGCCGGATCCAGAGCCCAGCAGGTCAGAGGTCTCAGTGGAACCTTAACTCTCACCTGTATTTCTATGGCCCTTGGTGATCAGCTGTGACCTACACATTTTCTGTCCTCACAGTTGATTTAGGAAAGCTACAGACTCAGAAGATGTGTGATGCTGCAAAGTCATATCTTCTCCCAGACCACTGGGCCTGGGCAGAAAACGCAACGTGGGGAAGAAAGTACCAAAGTTCAAGGGCAAACCACTTACCCTCTCAGGGTCCTGGTGTTATCATTATGTAGGTGGCACAATGTTAGTGTATTAAGCGCCCAGTTCTATGACGTGTTAAAAAGGACTTGTTCATAGACAGTGTTGACTACAAGCACACACAGAAGTTAGGATTTCTTGGGAGGGTATAAGTCATACAAAAGGGTAGAGTTTTGGAAGAGCCAGATGATTCAGTAGGTAAAGGTGCTTGCCAGTCAAGCTTAACTATATGCGTTAAAGCCCCAAAAACCCATATCATGTGCATTCACACATGCACAGATATCTCTCTCTCTCTCTCTCTCTCTCTCTCTCTCTCTCTCTCTCTCTCTCTCTCTCTCTTTCTCCCTGACACACACACACACACACACACATTTTAAAAAATACTGTAGTGGGAATTTTGATTTCTTTAAAAATGCAGTTATGTGAATATGTTTTTGTTTTAATTCCAGGGGTGGGATATGGGGCTGCTTCAGATTGTCCACAGCAGCTAACTATAATGTGTCTTGTGCACTGGCAGGGGTGTGATTTTGCCAGCTGAGGATAGTTTACATTTGGAATGCTGGGGAGTTCTATAAATACCAGAGCCCTGAGAGAGGATGAAGGTGCCCTAAAGAAGCCGGCCACTGCTTCTCCTGCTGCTGCTCATTCCTGCTGTTCCTGCTTTTGCTGTTGCAGTTTGCTGAACTGTGGATTGCTGGTTGCTGGTTGGAGGTATCCTAACAATAAAGATTTGACTTGCCCCGAGGAATGCAATGCATGTAATCAGTACAAAGTAGTCTAAATAGATATATACCCCATTTCCCCTCTAGCCTTCTTTCTCACCTATATAATATTGAGGGGGGGGCTTGGAATGGATTGGGATGGAGAAGGGTGATAGAGATAAAATCCCAATAAAGTACGGTAGCTGAAAAGGCTCAGCTACATAACACATTTGCTTTAAACAAGTAAAATTAGAGGCAAAAGAGATGGGTCAGCAGTTAAGAGCACATATTGCTTTTGCAGAGGACTTATGTTTGATTCCTAACACTCATATTCAGCAGTTTGCACCTGCCTGCATCTCCAGGTCTACAGGTACTCATACCCTCTTCTGGCTTCCTCAGGTACCTCCACTCATGTGCACATACCCACACATGGGCACACACATACACATAATTAAAAATGTAATAAAACCTCTTTTTTAAAAAGATAAAATTAAGATCAAAGACATCCTGATTTTCCTAGCATCACCAAAAATAGTTTATAACTATTTTGTTTTATTATATTTTGAACTATTATGTGCAAAACAAAATTATGTATTTGAAACATGGATAATTCCATGGTAACTACACAAATAGTGGTTTAAGCCCAAGAAGAAAAAAAAAATGTTTTTAGATTAAAGAAGTCTGTTCTTGAAATGGCTTAGCTAAGTACAATGATTGTAGAAACTTCAGATCTCCTACATTTTGAGTCAGCTAGGAGAACAATATTCTATTAGTGTATCCCAGAGATGATAGTCCTATCTAAGAAGAACACCCTTAGGAAACAATGTCGGTACCATTGTCTGCCCCTTTCCTTCTTTCTAAACAAACAAACAAAAACACCACCCTGGCTGGGTTATAGCCCAATGGTATAATTCTTGCCCATCCTGGCATGCATAGGTAATATACTTGCCTATCCTAGCATGTATAGGTAATATACTTGTCTATCCTAGCATGCATGATGCATGTTTGGGTTCAATCTCTGGCACCACAGGAAATAGAGAAGAAGCTGCTACTATTTCCACCTTTTGAGAGCAGGTTAGATCACAGTGCTCTAACTCTGTTATGTGCACTTAAAAGTGACTTTACAGAAATCTCCAAAAATCAATCCATTAAAATAGTAAAAGTAAAATAACTGCTAGTTGATGAGGTTAAAGAGAATAACTTAGAGAAACACACCTCACATCAAATAAAACCATTTAGGAGCCTTATTTTCCAACTGCTATATAGAAAATTGAAAGAAAAAACAGCTAATGATAAAATGTGACTACTCCAAACACTCTTACAAGATAAAAGTTACTACAGATTCATAACTAAATATTTGACTCATGAAGATTTGTGCCTATAGTTAACCCTTTCTAATCCATAATTGGAGGAAAGGAATAATTATGAATAGTCATTAATGCACGGCTATAAAAGCTAATCACCAACTACTATTAGCAAATATTAACAATGTAGTTACCGTAAAATAGACCAACTCACTGAAGAGGTCCAAAGACAGCAAGCAGAAAGTGCAAAGCTACTTCAATATTCCAATATTCACAGTCAATGAATCTGAAAACTCAATTACTTGTGAAAATGAAAGTATAGACTTGAGGCAGAAACTAATGTTAGGAATTCTTCATCAGATAAAAGGTTGTTTAACAAGGTATTTTACTTAACAGGTAGTCAGTGCATTTCAGAATCATCCAGAATGTGACAAACCATAGACACAAAGCCAATCTCCTAATGCACTATCCTTAATTACGTAAGTCCTGCAATGCCTCTTACTCACATTTTATGGAGAAAGTTAATGGTGAAGTTGGATTACTGCCAAAAAGCTGATGTCATTTAAAATACTTGTAAGGTGAGTAAGAATGAAGTCATGGCCCTGGGTCTGAATACAGAAAATCTTATTAAGACCATCTAGAATGTGTTGATGCCAGTTCGAGAAGGCTGACCAGTGAGTTCCCCTTCCTGCCAGCCCATGCCAGTTTTCACTATTATAGCTTCCTAAAATGAACACATTTTGATATGATCCTTGTGTCTAAGCCTCAGAGAATGAAATACCAATGAACGACCGGTGGCGGATACATTTCAACAAGTAGCTGAACTTAAGTTGACTTAGTTATACATATACATAAATCAAATAACTGAACTATGGGTAAACTTGGCATAGTGAGCCTACCATTGTCAAGAAGACAAGTACAGGTATACAGGTATAAAGGCTGACTGTAAGAGGTAGCTTCCAAGATTTGGTAGATAAATAGATGTAAGGTCCCAAGAGTAGGATTTAAGAGTTGGATTTGGATAGGATTACAACAGGTCACAATTGTAAGAAACATTTGGAGTGGAACCTTCACCAAGAATAGTGCAATTAGCACAGGTGGAGATGGAGCCAGTTGTCTGAAGAGTGGGTTCAATTAAGGGTGGAGGAGAAGGTATTTGGTGATGTGGCCAGTCTATGTTCTGAGGAAATGTGATGTCAAATAAAAAGTCAATAATTTGTTAAAGAGTAAAAAGAAACATTGAGCTACAAGTTATAATAAGAATGAGTGGGAAGAAACACATGGCTGCTAAACTGTGGAAATTTAGAGCTGCAAGGGATTCTAGAAATGATAAGAACCACTAAGAATTATAAGAAGACCTTGGGGATCAAGTAAGGAACTAATGCTTGCCATAGGAGGAAGAAAACAAGTGTGGATACACTGATTAGTCCATGCAGTCATGCAAGTTACATAGTAACTTAACAATTACAGCACAACACTCTCAAATGGGTAAACAAGTGCAGATCCTAGCTCAGCAAGATCAGCTGTGGTCTAGAGATGACCAGGTGTACCCACAAAAATTGAAAAAGTGTACCTTGAGAGATATACAGAAGTTAGACCAATTACAAAATGGCATCTTCTTATTTGGCCAGCCTTCCCCCCCCCCCCCCCCCCCGCCCCGGGCCGAGCATGTTGGAGGAGAGCCAGTTACTAAGAGAGATAATGAGATAATGAACGCATACATGTCCCTACTGTTTTATAACAAAGTAAAAGGGCTTTTTCTCTGGATCATTATTCATGAGATCATTCTATTTATATATTTATAATCACATGCAAGATTTTTTTTTTTTTTGGTCTGACATAAATATTTCTACTACCGTATTCTATTCTATAATATTCTAAATTTTAGCAAGGTGCTTTTACGTATTTTATGAATAATTTGAATTTTAGCAATTATTCCTTACTTCAAAAAGAGCTGGAATGCCATTTCGTCAATTATGGGAATCATTCAGGCATATGATTAGACGTGTCACTATGACTGTTGAATACAAGTTTGCCTGGATGTCTGGGATTATCGTTCAGTTGCATTTGATGTACTGCCATTACCCTTAAATTATGGAAAATAATTTTCTAGCACATCTCATTAAGAGGCACTGGATACTTACAAATGCAAACCACTAGCCAGGTTCAACCTCTAGCCACAGATGTTTAAAGGACACACACTGAGTAGAAAAGCAGGAGAGTGACAGTTTGTTCTTGAATCCCTTGGCCTTCTTTCATGAACTTAAACATAGTCCAGACATCACTGAGAGCAGTGCTTACAGTTAGATAAAGAGAAATTCTGATTTTTGAGACAACCTTGGGCTTGCCTGTTTGCCTGCCATAATGGAAACATAATGAATTGTGTAGTTAGAATGGCCAGAGAACTGTCAACAGCCAATGTACAGCTTTAGTTCAACTTAAACACCACAAGATCAGCTGACAGGAGAGACCATGTGCAGGACCACAGAGAAGGATGGCTAAATAGCACGTTTATGACTTGCCACATTGGTCATGGATACAGACCTCACTGCTCCCCACTGATAGAGCCTCTTCACTCCTTTCCTTCTGAAGAACCTACTAGACCAATGTCCCATTCTCTGCTTTCCAAACACTCCTTTACTGACTCCTGCTCTCCCATTCATGAATCTGTAAGAATGATAGACTCTGCTTGTGCTTACATATTTACATAATTCTATGGACAGCATCTGTTGCTCAAATCCTCCTGCATGTGGCTCCCAAGGGTAAGGAGGCTTTTCTGAATAGTAGTTTAATGGTATCATGTCATACAAAACCAGCTCATTTTACTCAGGAAAATCATTAAATTAGGTAGTAGTTCACCTTTAAAAATCATCCTATTTAATTAAATCATTACGTTAAATAATATACTATTAATTAAACTATGTAAGATAGCATAACATCTTGTTTTCAAGGAATAACTTTTTAAGGTTTGAAACAAAGATTTTAAAAAATATGAATAGTGAGTTGGTGCCAATTCTTTCTGACATCCTAGTTAGGTTGAGTCTGTCTTCAAGATGACCTATAGAGAACATAGATTTCATTTCACTGTCTTAAAAAATCATTTATCTTTCTTCAGGACCCAAAGATGCAGCCTAGAATCACCCCATCCATCCTGCCTGAACAGCACACTATCTTGCTAAGACCCTGTGTCATCTGTGCACACATGTGACTCCTTTCTTGAGCACTCTCTCTGGTAGGTCTTTCCTGTATCTGACAAAATCCTACTAGTCCCATGCATCCCAGCACAAATGATACATTTAGAGAATATTTGCATGGAAACACATTGCCTATAACTCCATTATACTGAGTTGCACATACTCCTTTGCCTATGCTAAACAATGCAATCTGGGTGGGCAAACACCCTTTGACATTTTTTATTAGACTTCATTTTGAGACAGGGCTTTACTCGCAAGCTGTCCTGGATCTCACTATGTAGACCAAGGTAGCCTCAAAATCATGCCAGTCCTGTTTCAGCCTCCTGAGTGAGCCATCCCAACAGCCTCCATTTTATTTTAGAATCTCATAATTTAAGGCAGTTCTTGACAATGTTGTGCATTTTTTTAATCCTATGAAATATTGAACTGACTTTTATTTTTCTAAGAGGTAAAAATAATTGTGGAGTTATTATACTATAGAATTAAATGCATATGTTACCTAGTAGGGGAAAATAATATATTTATGTATATTTCCAAAAAAATTGGCATACAGCAGGAATTCTTAAGCTTATAAACATTAAGCTACAATTGAATCAGCACTGAAAAATAACAGTTCAAAATATCAATTGACAGTTATCAGAACTTAAAATTTGAATAAGGATATCTGTCAATCTCTCCTCCAGTGAATGGCAAATAAAATTAAATATATAAAATATAAATTGTTGTTGACTCTTCTACTGCCCCAGATGCCCAGGCATCTCCTCCATGAAAATTCCACTAGTTTTCCTCTTAGGGATTTGTTTACATTTTCCCTCTAGTAAACTACAAGCACCTGAAGACAGAGTCAATACAGTCTGCCTCTGTTACATCATCTTATTTTGGGGATCGAAAAGTGGTCAACATATTTTATTTGAGTTAATAAATGAAGAAATTTCTAATTTTTCTGGTGAATGATACCTTTTCTAAGAACCCTTTAATTAAGATTTCTTGTCAACAAAGAAAAACTGTCCTTCCTCAATGGTAACTATTGAAAAAACTCCACCAAGCACAAGACTTGTTTGTTTGGTCGGTTTGTTTTGTTTTTTGTTTTTTGTTTTATCACAACATCTGCTGTCATCACATAAGAAAACAAACAAGCAAACAAAACAAACAAATTAAAAAACAAAACACCGACTGGCACAGACAACCCAGATCTGTCCTACCTTAAACTTCCTATGAATTTAATTGAAATCAACAGTACCAGCAGGATCTTGCCACTTCTCCTAAGGTGTCTCTTAAGGTGTGAGTTTCATAATACTCCCAGACCTCTGCCCCGCAGGGAAAGGCAGGGAGAGATAATACAGTTGGAATTACAGGCATGCAGGCCTGGAAAGCTGCTTCCAACAGCATTTAGGGAGAGAATACATCAAGAGAGCCCCAAGCAGCCAAAGTCCCACTTCATGAGGAGAAGGAATCAAAGTCCAGTCTAGAAGTGACCGCTAGAGATGCTGTGTGGGACTACAGGGACTCTCACTTTCAAGGTTATGTTCAACTCTTAGAAAGTTAGCTGTTCATGAAAGGGAAACAAAATAAGCCGAGGACAAAATAAAAATCTGTAACAGCTAACAAGGAACAACCTGAGTGATAAAAGTTGGTTCTGTAAACAATTGTGAGTTTGGCCAAATCTATTCTGACTGAAAACAAACGAGTCCCCACTGACCACATCCCTTGCAGATGCTATTGAGTCACCCCAATTTCTCTTCCAACCAAATTTTCTCCCAAGGGCACCAAATTATCAATCCCACTCCTGAACGTGTCGCCTTCACTCCTGTCAACTGTGAACAGAACTCCCAGCCTCTGTCTTTTTAAAACCATTCTCCTGACACATATTGATGACTTTGCTGCCAGCTCAAGTGGGCATTTTCCAGAAATTACTCCTGATTCTCTTGTAAATGACACCCCTCCATCTTCAAGGTCTTACTTTTTTGCAGGAGACTGGCACCTTGTTGCTCACTTACTTTTCTCACTACCTGCTCCTTGGCATCCTCTTCGTCACTAACATCAGAACACCTGTTTTATGTGGTTTTCCGTGCCTGGGCACACTCTTGTCACTCAACATTTTCCTGAGTCATCATCAATTTCTCACATTACCCAGACATCTCTAAACTCCAGATTCATGTACTTGGGTACCTGTTCAGAGCATGTAATTCGTAAGGTAGGAAGAGTGTCAAGCGCTGGGGTAAAGACAGGTGTCACCTGTGAAAAACTACCTGGAGTTTAGAAAAGAAAAGTAATTGGGTAATTACTACACAACTTAGGAAGCAGAAGAGGATCAGAAGTTCAAAGTCATCCATGGCTACACAGCAAGTTCAAAGTCAGCCTGAAATACATGAAACGTCTCCAAAAGAAATAAAGCAAAACAAAACTAAGAATTTGAAACCTAACACACTATTTACACTGCTCTGCTCTGTCTCAGCATCCAAAAATTCCAAAGCATGCAGTGCTTTGTAGTGACCTCAGTGCAGATTGTCACTCCAGGATGAGGTGTGATTTGCATGATGATCACACACAGTAGGGCTGCATCACAGTAAGGGAACTAGTAAGAGTAGTCTGTTGTGGCTGTGCAAGTTTCTGTATCTGCTCACTTAGACATTTCTTCAAATCGCTCCATGAGGAAGCCTACATGTCAACAGGAGAAATGGATAAAGAATGATGGCATAACGTACAACAGAAATTATTTAGCCATAGGGAATAATGAAGTAATGTTACTCGCAGAAAAAAGTGGGCGCAGATGGAGATAATAAATCCTATGAAGCAAATTAAGTCAGTCTCAGCCATAGAGCATTTTCCCCTCATTTTTGGGTTCTAGATTTTACATATAAACATATGACAGGAAGCTAAAAATAAAACTCTCTAGGGGAACACTCAAGGGGTACTAATGGAATAGGGAGGAGACTGGCTAAGGGTGGCTATGTTCAGCATAAGTATGTACTTGCATGACAATGTCCATGTGTAACCCAGTACCACATACAAAGAAAGAAACAACATGTTAGTTTGTACACTATAAAGCAAAAGTGTATAAGATTTTACTACAAATAAAAATTTACTGCCATTTAAACATTGTCTTCCTTGCAATCATGTGTGTGTGAGTGTGTGAGTGTGTGTGAATGTGTGTGTTATATGCACACATGTGTGTATATGCTCATTACATGCATGCAGAGACCAGACAAGAATGTCTGGTATCTATTATTATATATTATTCATATCATATAAAAAATTTTAACAAAGCATGTATAAAGTTAAGTGTGGGGATTCATTATTCCATTCTTAAACTTTATTCTAGTTAATTACAATGATTAATGGCAATTATTTAACTACAGAGTCTGATAGCATTCCAGGAGATTGTAATATTTCTTCTCGCCTTGTGGCTCTACACTGCATAAAAGGTGCTTACCACCTTCTGGCAGTGTTGTTTGTGGCAGATTTGGGTAACAAGCCTTCCTGTCTAAGGGTTAAATCCAGGACAAGGAGAGCAGGGGCTGCACATCCTTCTGAATAGCTTTTCAGGATCACCCCTATCTTTGTGTGGTTTGCTGGGTGCCAATAGGGGCAGCATCTGCATTTAAACCTCTATGGCTGTGGACAGGCAAGGTTCCTTCTGGCCTACTCTGCATAGCTTTTATGCATGTTTATTCTTTCCCCAGTGGGCAGTGAGGTCAGTTATCCCAGAAGCAAGCACTTCAGAGAATTGCTTGGCGTTCATTTTGTCTTCAATTAAATTGCTCTGCAGGAAACCCATGAAATCTGTCTTCAGACAAAAATCTCTGGGCTCAGCTCTTCTGCATGCTAGGCAGGTTCTGAAGACTGATCATACTTCCTCTCAGCTAATAGGGCAGCCCATGAATCATCATTAGCTCCAACCGCAGACAGAATGGAAAACAGAATTGTAGACCTTATGAGCCTGCCCCGAGGGATATGGCTACTCAGGGGCTTCTAGTCAGGGGACTGGGCTCCAACTGGAGTGGACTCCAGCAGAGAAACAGAGTCGGGAAGCAGATGTATGGCTTCACAGGATCTTTCTTTCTCAAAACATAGCAGAGTTCCATGGTTACACTCTTCTCACAGGGACCTGACTGCTGTTTAATCAATAAGCATTCTTCCATTTTGTTTCCCTCGGGTTGCTCATAAGGAACACAGCAGATGTCATAGCTACTGAAAGCACTCTTCCATAAGACCAGAAAAGACTTTGCTCATCTCTTCCTCACTGAATTTTCAGAATGTATATACTTAATTTTTTCAATTAATGTGGGTTTGTGTGTTTTACTTGACAGTATATCTGGGTACCATGTTCATGCAGTGTCCTGGGGTGAGGAAAAGAATGTCAGCTCCTCTGGGACTAGAGTTATGAGGCTGTTGTGAACTACTATGTGAGTGCTGGAAATTGAACCTAAATCCTCTGAAGGAGCAGCCACTGCTCTTAACTGCTGAGCCATCTCTCCATCTCTCCACCCCTAGGTCTGTGTTACTGATGTCAAAAGTAGATGAAATTATATATATATATATATATATATATATATATATATATATATATATATATATATATATATATATATACATACACATACACACACATATATATATATACATATACAGATTTATGAAATAAACTATGGGTAGGCACTGCTGTGGGCTTTCTGTTTTACAGGATTACAGATCTTAATATTTGAGTAAACTAAAATGGAAACATGCTATTTACTTCAATGTTATCTGTATGGGATTTTTACTTAGTTATAATATGAAACTACTGTCTTTTTATGATTATTAAAGAATACTAAATATAGTATATAATATACATTTGATCCTTTATTTTGGATGTTGAGTAGAGATGATGATACATTTTGATGTCTTCAATGTAGGCCCCATTTATATTGAATTGCCCTCCTCTGCCACGCTGATTGCCGCTCAGACGTTTATCATGGCTGGCTCCAGCACACGCTGCCAACTCACCTCTGCCTCTCCCTGTGCCCCATGGTTCCAGGCACTGAAACAGGACCTCTCTCCTCCTACAGCTCACTCAGCAATAGCACTTGTCAGTACTACCAGCAGACCCTGAAATCCCCAGTCTTTCTGTATGCAACTCTTCAAAGTACCCTGTTAGAGAAACCGTGGCGTTCCCTGGAGAATCCTCAAATAGCCTGTTTACCACGGGTGCCTTTGATCTCCTAGAAGACTCAGAATCATCACAGCATTCCCACAGCTGCACACATGTCTGCACTTGCATAAAGGTGCACGGTAACTATTGCTGAGTCAGATGGAACAATCTCCCAAGCAGGATGGCACTGGCTGGAGAGCCAACAGGGTGGCAGAGTTTCAAAACTTGAGTTGTCTAACCAAGCAGCTAATTTTACAAACCTTATGCTGTATTCCCCGTAGTAACCAAGGGTTTCGATATAGCCATATTCTTTTCTTCTAAGTTAGAATCGTGCCTCTTGTATCAAGGTCTCTGGGATCAAGCTAAAGGTAATTTATGGTCATCCATTTACCTTCCACGATACAGCCACAAAACAAAATCTGAAATGCTGGCAAAAAGGGACCAAGCAAAAGCAATAGGAAAAACACTAATCAAAAAGCTTGATAAAGATGCCCTGCATATCCCTTTTAAGGCTGTCCTGCTGATCAGAAACAAAACACAGCAGTGTTAAAATCAGTTTTGCTTCTGTAAGCACTGGACGTTCTCTCCCACACAGTATATTGCCTTAACTAACTCTTTGGGGCTGTGCTGATTTTCTCTTTGACATGCTCAACTTGCATTCATTCCAAATGAAGCTCTGAACACGGAGAACTTTTATCTTCCTTTTCCTTTGGCAAAAAACAAAATGTCCTTTCTTAGCTTGGAAATGGAGAACAGTAGCCTTTCCTTAGCTTCCAGATGGAAAACAGTAGAGCCTCTTAGCATCTAGATAGAGACAATTCTCTACCGAAGATGTTAAGAAAATGAAGATGATTTTATCTGCTTCTATTTGTCAGACTATGAAATATTCATCCTCAAAAATATTACCACATGCAGGACTTATCACAAAAATCTGAAAACTCATAGGGTAGTAATTTTAATCTCCTGTTTTCTCCCTGCCAAAATATTATATTAAGAATTCCTTTAAGGTGGGAGCAAAATAAATATTAGTTACAAGAATTTCTCAAGGGTAAAGGAACTGGTCTGAATCCAAAAAGTACAGCACAGGCGAGTTAAACCACATTAACACGTTAGCATACGCGTAGCGACACACCTTCTCGGTAAAACAATGGTGACAAGCTTTCACCGAATTACAGTATTTTTCAAATAAAAAGCAGATGCTGCTCGCAAAATGTCACTACAACTTTAACTTTATCTGTCCTCATCTCATGTGAAATTTATGAACCTTGACTATGCTGATAAATTTTCTGGAGAGAGCTCCAACAGAGTCAGCATCTGTACCCTTCAAATGGTCTGAAGAAGTCTGGATATAAAACAAAGTAGCCTGGATAGTGGAATAAATTCAATATAATAACCACATGACAAGAGTATGGTCGTGCATTACAACAAATGTAATTTCTAATTCAATACAAGTATTTGGAGAATGGACAGACAAACAGACCAACAGATAGATACCCATTTTTCCTCATCCTATTAAGGATTTCAGATAAGTAGTTCCCTAATCAAAGCAAAAATAACAAATTTTAAAAAGTTGTTCTGCTTAAAAGAAGTTGATTAGTTAAAGCTCTAGATGTCAGAGAAGGTATCTTACAAAATAATTATACTTTCAACAAAAGGCAATGGAGCTGTTAAAGGTGGTTTGTTAGTTGGGCAGGAGCTGAAAGGTAAGCAGGTAAAAGGAGCACTAGGTTTCTTATTCTTCTTTATGGGCTCTAGCCTCAGTCACACCTAACAAAGTCTCCCTTTACCTTTGGGATTTGAAAATCTTATTCCCTCTCTTGGAAAATGATTGCCACCCGCCAAGTTTCCCTTCCAGACCCTCTCCCCTAAACACTGCAGGCAGAAGCTTAGCAGCTGCAATGGCACCAACATGCAGTACTGTCCTTGGTAATTGGCAGGCAGGTCATGTTTACTCAAAAATGGTTAAGGCACCAAAAAGTGTATGTTTTTACTCTGTGGGAAAATTTGTAAAGGCTATAGTTTGCAGACTGTGGATCCTTCTTATAGCTCTTATGTAAGAAAGACACTTCGGACATGTGTAAGCATCCTAAACTGACTCAAATTCTTCCTAGACACAGTTTCTTAGCCTACCGTTGCAAATCACTTCTCATGTAACCCCCCAAAAATTCAGCATAGTCAGTCTAAAAACAGACAGGAATTAAATGTGCACATTTGGTTATATCTAGTTGTAGAGATGCCAAAATATACACCTTAAATAAGCAAAAATAACAACCAAAAACCAACTTCACTGAGAGGCAGAGTAAAAGATACAGAAGTGCCACAGAGATGAGTGTACAAGATTTCTGTATAATTAAACATGCATCGCATCATTTAACTCTGAAGACTATTCCTCTAAACATTATTTACATGCTAATTAATGTTCTCTGTTACTCACCTGATTGTTCATTATAACTGATATTTTCATTGACTTAATATGGCTTACACACACACACACACACACACACACACACACACTTACCATAGGTCATAATATTTTCTATTTCAAACTCAGCTGCCCTGCTTGTCATGCAATAAATGGATAGACAGCACCATCTCATGCTGTGAGCCACCAAAGAACTAAAAAGAAGGCCATGAGCTATAATCCCAGGACCTGCAAAGGCATACCAGAGCTGACAGTGTGCTATTCCTCCATTTTCTCCTACTGTTTGATAGCTGTGCCTAAAAATGTGAAATGACAGTATATCTGCTTCATGAACCATAACTGTCCCATGTCAGGAACGCACATTTCCCGACACATTTTCTTCTGTGGATGTGGAGAGACGGTGTGCTTCATGGAAAAGCTACCATGAGAATCATCAAAACACATACTTCTGGCTGCCATTTTCCAATATGATATACTGTCTGAAATATGTGGCCCTGAGATGGGTATGTGCAGTATTTCTTTGTGACATAAAATTGCTACAGTTTTTTTTCTATTTACAATAGAAAATATATCTGGTTTTTCAAAAGGTCTTTAAATTGTTGTCTATTTGTGTGTAGTGTGTATGTCTGCCTGTCTGTGTTTGCATCATGTGAAGAACCACAAAAGGACATTAGGCAGCTTGAACTAGAGCTACAGATGGTGGTGAGACAGCACAAGGGTGTTGGAAAGTAAACCCAGGGCCTGGCAATGGCAGCACATGCTTAACCTCTGAGCTATCTTTCCAGCCCATTAAAGAAATGTTTTTAAAGAATGTGTGCCATTCTGTACTCACAATGGCTCATCTTAAGAGAACCATTGTTATGAATGATTTTCTCACATTCTTTAAAAATAATGTATTTACAGTTAGATACTCCAGATCATCAGCCCTAAAAAAATACCAGGATGAAGCTTTTGCTTCATATGAATAATAAATGACATCAGCTTACATAGAACTTGGTTTTTTATTTTGTTTGATTTCACTATTCATTTTACACTAAAAGTAATATTAGAAAAATAATTATCTAAGTACCTAAAATTTCAAGGACTTCTTGAATACAGGGACATTGTTCATATTTACAATTTATATCCTTAGTCACCACATTGAGGGTTTTTTTTCCAATACAGGATGTATTAAAATGAAAGGATTTAGTAATGATAAATTACCTTTAAGTAGGGCATGGCAAAATGGGCTGATTGGAGAGCGTGGATCATGGCCAAGGGAATAAAAAGAAAAAAAAGGGGGATGGGAAGGATACAGCAGGTAAGGGGATTGAAGGAGGTGGGGCATAGAGAAGGTTAAACACTGAGTTACACACTTCAGTAATTGTTGTTCTTTTATAAGCAGAAATAAATCAATCAAAAAATGATTTCTGATTTGGTGAAGGAAGGTGTTTATATTCTAGAAACATCTAGGAACTATTTATGCTACTTCAGCCTTGTTCAGAGGATAAAGAGCTAAGTATACATCTTTAGGGAAGAAAGGCCAGGCCCATGGTGCCAGTGGCCAGGGTCCTAGGCCCTTTCTTATCTGTATCTCCCTCAGACTAGGAAGTAGTGAGCTGAGCCACCTAGCCTGAGTTTCTTCACTGCACCCTGGGGAAGTGTTAGCTGTCATTATTATCATTTGCAATGGATGCATGGGCTGTTAGCAGACAGTATCAATTCAAGAAACTTTTCCAGTGGATTCTCTGCTGTGCTTAGACTAAAACCCAAAGTACCTCCAATAACAACAGCCCTACAAGTCAGCCAGGCTCTGTCCATTTCTCTCAGTGAGATTCATGCTCCCCATGTGCTGGAATCCTATTGGCTTCTTTGTGTTCCTTGAACATGGTATGCTTCCTCCCATGAATTACTGCTGTACAAACTTTTCCTGGGAAGATGTAAGTGAATTCCAACCTGCCCACATGGGCACCAATGCTGGGCCAAGTAAGATTACACTGAAGTCCAGCTTGGGGAGACCAATGGATTTATTATGCTTTCTTACAGACCACAGTTGGGGGCTGATTATAGGAATGTGGGTAACCCTCAAACAGCAGCATCACTGCAAAGTCTCACCCTATCATGGATGGTGACCTCATAGAATCTGCATCATAGTGTCTAGCTTTTAATCAGCCTTTTACTTCTATACATGGCCTAGCAACTCTTAAGAGCACTTGCTGCTGGTGTGGATGGTAGAGAGGAGATAAATAGCTAAAATTCCAGGCAAGGGTCTTCTGGATTTCCCCAGGGAGTTTCAACAGCTTTGTTACCATTAGTAAATTTGGTGTCACTGTGTTGCTCTATTCTAGTTGCCATGGCTACAGGACAAAGTCCAAGACAGCAGCTCATCAACATCTGAGGAAAAAGCATCACATAACACTTGCAGCATTTGGAAGGTCTTCCCTGTACCCTGGCAAGGATGTCTCCTTGTGACTCAGGCTAATGTTCAGACACATGTCTTTCCTCTTCTCATGATAACCTCATTTTGTTGGGTGAATAAATGACTGATTTACAAAATCAGAGCAATGAGATATCAGATATGAAAAGAGTAACAGAAAATTTGTTTTCAGTATTAAAAAATTCACTCCACTCACTGAGATAGTCATGTACAGGACAAAAAAAAAAAATGTTTTCATTAGAAAGAAATAGTTCATTGCTTGAAAGCTTGGTTTTACCACTCACTGTCTAGATAACTGGACATTGTCCTTAAAATAGAAATGTTAATGAGGGGAATATTAAGCTTTTAATTACTCCATGTAAGTTGCTTTCCATGGGACTGATTCAATATATTCTTACAACTTGGTAGGTTTGATATCTGCTATTTTCTGGCAGGTAGACAATCATATCCATCTGCTCTTGGCCACTCTGTAGCAATAGAACCCACTGTTTCCACTTGCACAGTATCCTTCTCACTCTGACTTTATAGTCAACTGGTCCACCATGCTGAAGGGAGTAGACAACTAGGCTCTAGCTGCAAGCCCCTCCCAGGTCATTCGGCAGAGCTGCTGATGCAGGGAGCACTCCCTCTTCTCTGTGTAACATTGGTTTGTAGTGAACATATTTGCAGAGATCCACACTGAGGAAAGGGTGGGTGCCAACTGATGGCCTGACTCTTTATTCAGAAGAATGCTCATACCCCAGTCTGACAGCACCACAGCCTTGGTGCCTGCACTACACAGCAAATACATTATTTTGCTTATGGTGGCTTGAGTTTGCTTTCTGAAGCTTGTCATCTAAGGAATGTTTTCGAATCACACAGAGGCCAAAAAATGTTTTCTGAATTGTAATGAGTAAATAAAATAATGTCCAGGATTAAATGAAATCTAGTGGAAGACTGAAATGGAACCTAGGGTTATAGGGGGGAGGAAAACTCCTTTTTTAAAAGATGGGCAGTCAATATTCTTGAATTGGTCAATATTATCTCCTGGCTCTAAAAACAAAAACAAAAGCATATTTCTGAAGTAAATAATAAATATCTGTGCTTACAAAGTCACAAGAAGAAAATTAAGGAAGAAATTGGCTATGTGTTCAAGAAACTAGCAGAAAGTAGGAAGATAATTACCTTCCTGTGAAATTCCTTATTCTAGTGAGTAACAAGTAGGACAGACAGTAAGTCATTACTGCCAAAGGGGCCAAATTTCTACCAAGGACTATCTACTTCTGAAAATCTTTCTTGAGGAGAAAAACATTAAAATACTTTCTTATGAGAGCAGAATAGTGTGTGATACTTCTGCTATTTTCTTCACAATCAATAAATATCCTGTCAAAAATGCTGTACATCTATATCTGTATTAATTTCTATTTAAAGTAGACTCATGGGGATGAAGAAGTTATGCCCTCCTCACCCTTGCTTTCTGCTTGTTTGACATAAGCATTGTTATTATAGTTTGAATGTGGCATCTTCCCCACAGCACATGTGTGGGATAATTTGGTCCTAGTTGGTGGTGCTTCTTGGAAGTAAGAAATTTGACACTAAGTTGAGACTTTGAGTGCTATACTTGCTTCTGTCTTGGGCCATCACCCTCTGTGACATGAGCACTGAGAACTGAAGAGTCCGTATCTCACACACCTACTGAACCTCCATGATGGACTATGTCCCCAGTAGCTATGAGTCAAAATAAGCTTTTCTCTCAAGTTATTATTTGTGTGAGGCATTTGGTCAAAGCAATACAAAAGTAACCAATACCCATAATGCAATTCAACACACATCAGAGCTTTCTAAGCAAAAATATTTTGATAAGTACAAGAGGGAACACCAAACTCAGCTAACCCCTCAACTCAAAGACTTTATACTCTAATTAAAAAGGTGAGAGGTCAATAATTGTAATTTAAAAACCAAAAAGAAATGCTGAAGT
Organism: Acomys russatus; assembly: GCF_903995435.1. Lineage (NCBI taxonomy): Eukaryota > Metazoa > Chordata > Mammalia > Rodentia > Muridae > Acomys > Acomys russatus. Next base: position 21,965,593 of record NC_067138.1, read on the forward strand.
GTATGATTATCATAAAAAGAAAGTTCAAGGTTGGGAGAAGGACCGTTCTGTCATTTAGATCTGGACAGTGGTTCTGAAATGTGAGGGTGAGAAAGAATGAGTCATGGGGAAAACTTGCTATAACCCAGACAACGGGGCACATTTAAGAGGTATAAAGACGCTTGCAGATGACACTGGCCTTGCTGGTCTGGGAACTTCTGATTGAGGAATTGGTCTTCATCTATGGCTGCACATTAAACTCCCAGGCATCTTTTGAAGCATTGTGTTTCCTGATCCATTCCAAATCCATAATAACTGAATACAAAGAAGACTGTAGCAACATGAGATGAGTTATAAGTACAGCCTTCTCGGGAGTTGGGAGGCAGAGAAAGCAGATGCTAAGGAGGACTGAGGAGGCAAGAGAGGGCAAGAGTGAGGCCTAATGAGGAAGGAAGCCATGACTGATACATCTGTAGGGAAAGGAAGTATAGGGTCAGGGCCATGAAAGTGCCCCATTGTCGAGCTAAGGAGCTTGTTATTTCTCTTGAACACAACAGGAAATCATTAAATACCTTCGAATCGGAGCATGGAATGGTCTGGCAGCACAACACTGAGTGGATGGATGAATACAAGACTGGTGGTCTGAGACACGGTTAAGTAGGATGCCTCAGCAGTGGTCCACTTTTTAAAAATGAGTATATGGATGCATGCTCAGGGACTTGTGCTCTTTAGAAATGCTTCAATGGTGTACTTAATTCAAAGACAGCCTAGGAATATTTTTTCACAAGTTAAGAAGACAGAAGTTTCTCTGTAACAATAGTCATCAGAAAGATTTTGTCCCGACTGAACTTAAGCTTACTAAGCCGATGCTTCTTGGTCAGGGAATTAGGAACAAGTTGATTATAAATTTAAGGTTAACATTGTCTTTCCTATGGAAGGTTTAGTTGATTATATACCTCTGATAAACAGTGATATAGACAAGGAAACAAAATTGAAGTAGGCTAAGATATTCCAAATCTGAAGCATCAGAATACATTTGCTAAGGAAGAGTAAGTAAAAAAAAAAAAAAAAGAAAAAAAAAGTGCTTAAAACTTTCTAAAATAATAAATTATGGATGAAGCTGAGGGCACACAGCAAAGGATAGGTGTGTGAAACCAGTACAGTGAGTGTTACTAGAGGAAGAAAATCACCTGGAGCAACATGCACTCTTGGCTGGTCATTTTAGGAATCAATTTAATTTTCAGAGTTCAGTCATATTGGGGGGGTACACAATAGCAGTTTTTTTTATTTATATAGACTCAAGCTAAAACAAAAATAATACTTCCTTTAAAAAATAAATGTTAAGCAAAATAATCCAGACTCATAAAGATAGGCACCACACTGTCTTTTTGGGTGACTATTAATTCATATCTCTCTCTCTCTCTCTGGTGTCCTTCCTCCCTCAGGGTGTGTGTGTGTGTGTGTGTGTGTGTGTGTGTGTGTGTGTGCTTATGAAATTATGAGGACCATGAGAGGGGAGGGAGAGACTTTTAGAGAAGGAGGGAGTAAGGAAAACATAGCAATGCAATACAGGATGCATGCAAGTAGAAGAAGGAAGTATCTCACCATGAGGAAGAGGATGGGTCAGAGGAGAGCAGGGAGAAGGGCACTGAGGGAGGACTCTGAGGGAGAGTGTCTGGTTACACATATATACACTATAATGGAACACATTACTTTGTGTGTTAACTTTAAGACATCTTAAAACAAAGGTTTAATATGTCAAGTAATTTTAAAAGTGATCTGTCAACCAGCTCACTCATGAAAGAGAACTATATTCTAATAATTGTTGAAAATGAAAGCTTCTGAGTTACAATCCAGTTGCTTCCCACTGCCTCAAGGTTAATTTTTCTTGCCATTGTGTTGTCAAGGAAATTCATGGCTCCCTTTTTGGGGTCTTAGTCTTGCTAATAAGAGAAATTTAAAATGACTATAGAAGTGATTTTGAGGATGATTCTACTAGAGTCTGGAAGGAAACACAATAGAACAAGCAAGATATAAATCTCAGAGGCTACAGAGTGGAGGGCTATAGTGAGAGGAAGAAAAAGCTACACCACTGTGAGTATGGTTCAAGACAACCTTATTTAGTAAAGCAGCTGCAAGCTGGAAGGAGAGGGGACAGGGCACCTTCAAACACAGGTTTAAAAAAAGCCCTGAGTAAGCTTAGCCTTTTGACTAGGCTCCAAAAAGGAGGAAAAAAAAATAAACAAGAAAAAGGGAAAGAAAAACAGTTACACATTTAGAATTAGAATTATTAGAATTCAAAAAAAAAAAAAAAAAAAAGGAAGCAGATTGAGCAACATGGCATGGTGCAGAAAGGGGCTTTTGTGCAGTACAATTATATCATCTCACTGAGGAGATAATTGTTCCTCCCATATTCTTAGCATATCTTCAGTTTTGGTGTTCTCCTAATCAGGTGATTTACAGACTTGGGCAGTCCCCTCCTTTGAGAGCAGATCAGAAGATCAAGTCTCCACTCAGGACCTGAGGTAGAACTCAGATTCCATTCTTTGTGTCGGGGGAAGTAGCTTTCCCCCTCAAGGTGTCTGATACTCTACTCTTTCAGATATTATTTTAAATCTTAAGGAGAGGGAAGCTGATGTTTTCTTTTGTTGTGTTACCAGAGAAACAGGTTAGGTCAGAAGCCAACCATGAGGGATGAAACTCTGCTACTATCTGTGATAACTGCATAGTAACAGTGTAGGAAGAAAGATAATATTAAGATTCATCATTATTTACTTGGACATAGATATATTTTTCCAATAACAAATACATGGCTGTCATAGCTTCATATGGAGCCTTCTCTCCATGTGAGGGGCCAGCTCTTCCACGGCAAATGAAGGATTGCACTTTCCCTGCAATTCTATGACCCTGCCTGTAGATGCCGCTGTAAGATATGACAATGATATTTCCCCTGGAAACACTCTGCTATACCTTAAGCCCATCCCTTTACTTTCCACAGAAATTAAAACCTCAGCACAGAAACTCCTTTTCTTAATAATTTTCACAGGATAAAGCCATTATGATATTTGAGACATTAAACATTATTAATTATCAAAAGAAATATCATCAATAATCTAAGCTACACACATCATATAGCCTAATATAAAAAGCAAAATGAAGTCATCAAAAGTGGAGGTTGCATACCTGAGCTTCTGAATGTACTGGTTGACCTTTTCCAGGGAGGCTGTGTTTATCTGCGCTTGAAACTCTTCCACGGAAATGTTGTCTCTATAGTAATATCCTTCCATGCTCTCCAGTGCTGTGTAAACAAGTGAAACAGTTTACATGCCACTTTATAACCCAGTCTTTAAGTCATCTCTAATCCTACTAATTCTCAATAGGTACACCAAAAACTGTCACATGTGAGCACATATGCAACAAGGGGCTCCAGAAATGAAGAAACATGTGCCCCGTGCTCTCGAAATATATATTGAACAGTTGGTGAATTTTTTTCTTAAGTAGGCAAAGGAAATTTCTAGTTATAATTGTCCTACATTTTTACAAAATTTTGAATGCATTATAGAAGACTAGAATATGCCACCCCAAAATATGCCTTTTTGGCATAAGGATGATTTTCAACTGGCTATTTTTAGAAACTGCAGACACAGGAAGTATTCAGAAAACAAAGTAAAACTTGGTCCTCTGTAAGAAGAATTTGTATCCAAAATAGAAGCCTGCATTGTGTGTGCACCCACATGTGTGTCGGGGAAGAGGTGGAGGACAGGATGGGAGGTGGGGAGGGGTCATGGAGAGGGAGGAGATCCGAATCAGTATGCACATCCCATCTTCTGCACCATGAAGAAAAACGGACAAAAATCATAAGAGCTTCTGGTCCCTGCACAAGCCACTGAGATAAATTCAGACAACTAACCTTATCCTTACTTTTCTTGTGCCTCAGGGTTTCTATTGCTACAACAAAATACCATGCCAAAAATCAAGCTGGGGAGGAAAGGAGTTGCTTGGCTTACACTTCCACACTGCTGTTCATCACTGTAGGAAGTCAGGAAACAGGGCAGGACCCTGGAGGCAGGAACTGATGCAGAAGCCATGGAGGGGTGCTGCTTACTGGCTTGCTCCTCAGGGCTTGCTCAGCCTGCTTTCTTATAGAACCCAGGACCACGTGCCCAGGGGTGGCACTGCCCACAGTGGTCTGGGTCCTCTTCCATTGATTGCTAATTGAGAAAATGCCTTAGAGCTGGATCTCATGGAACCATTTCCTAAGCTGAGGCTCCTTTCTCTCTGATGATTCTAGCTTGTGTCAAGTTGACAAAAAACCAGCCAGTATATTTAATCACTCTTTATAATTGGTCCTTTCTCCCTATTTGTTTCCATGAACATGGGTACAATGGTCTTCTATTCTCCATAGGATGCATTTCAAGACAGACCTGCAGTAGATGCTGAAACCAGGGACTCCACTGCCTCTGTGCATTTTCACAGTGTGCGTGTGCACGTGCGTGCACACACACACACACACATACACACACACAGATTCATATTGACTTTCCCATTTTCACTAAGCACTTATGTCCTATGGCTGTCATATCTGCAGTTTGACAGTAGAAGCACTGGAATTCTTCACCCTCACAATGTTGTGGGCAGAGGAGCTAGTCTTACTCTGTATCTTCCTTAGTCAACAGTGTTAGGCTTCTCATAGGTAGGTAGCATTTATGCCTCTCGTTAGCATATCCCAATTACCAGCATCACTATTTTTGCATGTTGGAGACATTGCTCATTAAAATCAGGGTCACTTAAGAATGAACACTGGGCCAGGCTGTGTTGGTGCACGCCTTCAGTCCCAGCACTCGGGAGGCAGAGGCAGGTGGATCACTGTGAGTTCAAGGCCAGCCTGGCCTACAAAGAGAGTCCAGGACAGCCAAGGCTACACAGAGAAACTCTGTCTCAAAAAACAAAAACAAAAATGCACACTAAAGCCAGGTATGGTGGCTAATGCCTTTAATCCAAGCCCTGAGGAAGTAGAGGCAGGCAGATATCTATGAGTTCAAGGGCAGCCTGGTCTACAGAGTGATTACAAAACAGCCCGGGTTACACACTGAGAAATCTTGTCTCAAAAAACTAAAAAAACAAAAACAAAAACAAAACAAAAAAAGAATGCACATCGAGACTGTGTATAACTGACAGTCAACTGAATGGTGACTGATGGGTAAGTGACCTATACAAGCATGGATCTGCTACTCAAAGGATGATCATTCAGGCTCTGGTTAGATGAAGAACACCACACTGTTCAGAATGGTGTGCAACTGAAACCATGAATCATTTATTTCTAGAATTTTTCATGTAAAGTTTTTTGACTATAGTTGCCAACTTACACATAAAAGCACAAAAAGATCCTCAAGATGGCGGAGCCACAGACTGTTAAATCCAGAGAACTTTAGGTGAGTGGGGTCCCGCACAGTGCAGACCACTAGCGGGCCTGGCCCCGGGTCAAGTAACAGTCCACGGAGGCCCTGAACCCACTCTCCGGACGCTCATACGGAACCCATCTGTGGGCTGCAGCTGGGAGATAAAGCCTGAATTCAGTGTACAGGTCAGTACCAGAGCCCCGGGCCTGTGGAAGTCACAGGGAAACAGGTGAAGGCTGCCCTTGGTCCCATCCACCCACCCCATGCAAATTTGCCAAGGACCCCATGCTGGATGGAAACACAGGCAACTGTATCCACCTAGCTCAGAGAGCACGCACAACCCGCGGTGCCAAATCAGGCCCATATTGGAACAGAGCGCAGGATACTGAGCTGCTTGGGTCCACCTAGCTCAGCGAGAGCGGCAATACAGGGGCCATACAGGGCCCACATTGGAACAGAGTTCAGAGGACAGAGCCTGCAGATTCGAGCAGTTAGAACCCAGCTTGAACACTACACACAGCCCTGGTAGGATCTCCCACTCTCTTGGGAAAGGCTGGGCACCCCAGAGGTGTCTGTACACTGTTTTAAAAGGCGCACATAGCTCAGTGGGTCTGAGCTGGGTGAGGTCTGGACTACAGGTCCATGGAAAGTGCAGGCACCTGGGAACATCTTGCCCAGCCAGAGCTTGCCAGCCTCGGTCTGAGACCCCATAACAGCTGGCCTGAATCACAACACTAACATGAAAGGGACCAGTCAGAAGCCTACTTCTGCTGACCCAGAGCCTAATGTGTAGAACAAAGTCTCCAGGAGTGGACACTAGGTCACCAGGCTGTGTCAGGGAAAAACTCCCTGATCCTCACAGGCAAGAGCACACAACCAATAATCATTCACAAAGTACCCACTCTCAACAACCAGTGAAGGAAACCAGAAGCAACATCCCATTAACAGAAGCAGCAAAATGTCTAAAGACGGCGTAAGAACCCAAACAACAAAAACCAAAACAGCTCAGTACCTCCAGATCCCAGCTATCTCAAAGAAAACAACCTGGAGAACCCAAACACAGTCAAAATACAAGAAAACGACCTCAAGTCTTTAGTAAGGAAGATGATAATGGAAGAAATGAATGAAATCTGTAAACAACTGCAAGAGGATGCAACCAAGCGGGTGGAGGACATAAAAGAGTCATATAGAAAGGCACTGGAAGAATTTCAGGAAAATACAAACAGACAGATGAAGGAAATCAATAAAACACTTCAAGATCTGAAGACGAAAACAGAATCTATGATAAAGGAACATGGAAGAAAAACGTGACCGGGAGACCATAGAGAAGAAAGCAACCAAAAAGAGATGGCCTTCTCAAACAGAATCCAGGAAATGGAGGAACAAATTTCGGGACTTGAAGATGCAATCGTAGAACTCAAAACAACCATCAAAGAAAATGCTAAATCAGACAAGTTCCTGACACAGAACATCCAAGAAATCAAGGACACCATGAAAAGAAGAAATCTGAGAATAACAGGCATTGAGGAAAGGGAAGACGCACGATTCCATGGCCCAGAAAATATTTTCAACAAAATCATAGAAGAAAATTTCCCAATCTGAAGAAGGAGATGCATATGAACATACAAGAGGCTTACAGAACACCAAGTAGAATAGACCAGAAAAGAAAATCTTCCCACCACATAACAATAAAAACACAAAATATACAGAACAAAGAAAAAATATTAAAAGCTGCAAGGGAAAAAGGCAGAGTAACATACAATGGCAAACCTATCAGAATTACACTTGACTTCCCAGCTGAGACCATGAAAACCAGAAGGGCCTGGACAGAGGTCTGAAAACCCTAAGAGACCACAGATGTCAGGCTAGACTACAGTACCCAGCAAAACTATCAAGAACCATTGATGGAGAAAACAAAATATTCCATGACAGGAACAAATTCAAACAGTACCTATCCACAAATCCAGCATTACAGAAGTTACTAAGAAGAAAACTCCACCACACAGGGAACAGTTACAACCAAAACTACACAGGAAATTGATAACTACATGATCGCAAAATCAAACCTCACAAACTCTCAACTGTAACAAACATCAAAATGAGTGGACTTAACAGTTACTGGTCATTAATATCTCTCAACATCAATGGTCTCAATTCTCCAATAAAAGGACATAAACTAAAAGACCAACATTTTTCTGCATCCAAGAAACATATTTCACCTATAAAGATAGACATTACTCCAGGGTAAAAGGCTGGGAAAACTTATTCCAAGCTAATGGTCAGAAGAAGCAAGCTGGTGTAGCCATCCTAATATCTAATAAAATAGACTTTCAACAAAAATTAATCAAAAGGGATGAGGAAGGACATTTCATATTCATCAAGGGTAAAATCAACCAAGATGACATCACAATTCTGAACATCTATGCTCCAAATACAAGGGCACCCACATTTGTAAAATAACTATTATCAAAGCTTAAACCACTCATAGATGCCAACACATTCATAGTGGGAGACTTCAAGACCCCACTTTCACTGAAGGATAGGTTATTGAAACAGAAACTAAGCCAAGAAATAATATCACAAACCAATGCCATGAATCAAATGGATCTAACAGATGTGTACAGAACTTTCCACCAAATACAAAAGACTACATATTCTTCTTAGCACCCCATTGAACCTTCTCCAAAACTGATCACATACTAGGTCACAAAGCAAGCCTCAACAGATACAAGAATATTGAAATAATACCTTGTATCTTATCAGATCACCATGGTCTAAGGCTGGACTTCAACAACAACAGAAATAACAAAAGCCTACTCACATGTGGAAACTAAACAACTTTTTACTTAATAACAAGTGGGTCATGAAACAAATAAAGGAAGAAATAAATGACTTCTTGAAATTCAATTAAAATGATGGAATAACATACCCAAATTTGTGGGACACATTGAAAGCGGTGCTAAGAGGAAAATTCATAGCACTAAGTGCCTGTAAAAAGAAATTGGAAACATCCCACATAAGCAACTGAAAGACACATCTGGAAGCCCTAGAAAAAAAAAGAAGCAGAAACACCAAAGAGGAGTAGACAGCTGGAAATAATTAAACTCAGGGCTGAAATCAATAAATTAGAAACAAAGAGAACAATCAACAAAACCAGGAGTTGTTTTTTGAAAAAATCAACTTGATAGACAAACCATTAGCCAAACTAACTAAAAGGCACTATCCAAATAAACAAAATCAGAAATGAAAAGGGAGACACAACAACAGACATGGAAGAAATACAAAGAATCATAAGATCCTACTTTAAAGGCATATATGCCACAAACTTTGAAAATCTAATGGAAATGGACAATTTTCTTGATTGATTTCACTTCCCAAAATTGAATCAAGATCAGATAAACAAATTAAATAGTCCTATTTCATGTATAGAAATAGAAGCAATCATTGATAGTCTCCCAGCAAAAAAAAAGTCCAGGGCCAGATGGTTTCAGCACAGAATTCTATCAGACCTTCACAGAGGAGCTAATACCGATACTCTTCAAGCTACTCCAAAAGATAGAAATGGATGGAACATTACCAAATTCTTTCTATGAGGCCGTAGTCACATTGATACCTAAACCTCACAAAGGCCCAACAAAAAAGGAGAACTTCAGGCCAATTTCTCTTATGAACATAGACACAAAGATACTCAATAAAATACTCGCAAAAAGAATACAAGAACATATCAAAGATATCATTCATCATGACCAGGTAGGCTTCATTCCAGGCATGCAGGATGGTTTAATATATGGAAATCCACCAATGTAATCCACCGTATAAACAAACTAAAAGAAAAAAAAAACCCACATGATCATCTCCGTAGATGCAGAAAAAGCACTTAACAAAATCCAAACACCCATTCATGTTTAAATTGTTGGAGAGATTGGGCATACAAGGCACATACCTAAACATAATAAAGGCTATATACAGCAAGCCAATAGCCAACATCAAATTAAATGGAGAGATACTCAAGGAAATTCCTCTAAAATTGGGGACCAGACAAGGCTGCCCACTTTCTCCATATCTCTTCAATATAGTTCTTGAAGTTCTAGCCCGAGCAATAAGAAAACAAAAGTAGATCAAGGGGATCCAAATGGGAAAGGAGGAAGTCAAATTATCCCTAGTTGCAGATGATATGATAGTGTACAGACGTGACCCCCAAACTTCCACCAGAGAACTTCTTCAGCTGACAAACACATTCAGCAAACTGGCTGGATACAAAATTATCTCAAAAAAGTCAGTAGCCTTCCTATATACAAATGAAAATCATACAGAGGGAGAAATTAGGAAATCTACACCCTTCACATTAGCCACAAGCAATTTAAAATATCTAGGAGTAACTCTAACCAAGCAACTAAAGGACTTGTTTGAAAAAATTTAAGTCCCTGAAGAAAGAGATTGAATATGACTTGAGAAGATGGAGGGATCTCTCTTGGTCATGGATTGGGAGAATTAACATAGTAAAAATGGCCATTTTACCAAAAGCAATTTACAGATTCAATGCAATCCTTATCAAAATACCTACACAATTTTTTAAAGATATTGAAAGGTCAATTCTCAACTTTACATGAAAAGACAAAAAACCCAGAATAGCTAAAACAATCTTATACAATAAAAGATCCTCAGGATGAATCTCCACCTGATCTCAAGCTGTACTATAGAGCAGTAGTAATTAAAACAGCATTGTACTGGCACAGCAATAGGCTGGTTGATCAATGGAATTGAATTGAAGACCCAGATATGAATCCATACACCTGATTTTTGACAGTGAAGCCAAATCTATTCAATGGAAAAAGGATAGCACCTTCAACAAATGGTGCTGGTCTAACTGGATTTTTACATGTAGAAAATTGCAATTAGACCCATACTTGTCACAATGCACAAGACTCAAGTCCAAGTGTATTAAAGACCTCAACATAAAACCAGAGACACTAAATCAGTTAGAAAAAAATGTGGGGAAGAGCCTGGAACACACTGGCACAGGAGACAACTTCCTGAACTGAACACCAACAGACCAGGCCTTAAAGTCAACAATTAATAAATGGGACCTCATGAGGCTGAGAAGCTTCTGTAAGGCAGGAGACACTGTCAACAGAACAAAGTGGCAGCCTATGGACTGCGAAAAGATCTTTTCCAACCCTGCATCTGACAAAAGTCTAATATCCAAACTATATAAAGAACTCAAGAAATTAAATACCACCAAACAAAATAATCCAATTGAGAAATGGGGCTCAGAATTAAACAGAGAATTCTCAGCAGAGGAATATCAGATGGCTGAGAAACACTTAAAGAAATGCTCAACATCTTTAGTCATCAGAGAAATGCAAATCAAAACAACTCTGAGATTCCATCTTACACCCATCAGAATGGCCAAGATCAAAAATTCAAGTGACATTACATGCTGGCGAGGATGTGGAGAGAGAGGAACACTCCTACATTGCTGGTGGGAATGCAGACTAGTGCAGCCACTTTGGAAATCTATCTGGTTCTATCTCAGAAAACTGGGAATAGGGTTTCCTCAAGACCCAGCCAGTCCACTCCTTGGAATATACCCAGAAGATGCTCCAGTATATAACAGGGACATATGCTCAACCATGTTCATAGCGGCCTTATTCATAATAGCCAGAACATGGAAACAGCCTAAGTGTCCCTCAGTAGAAGAATGGATAAAGAAACTGTGGTACATATACACTATGGAATACTACTCAGCTATTAAAAACAAGGAATTTCCAAAATATGTGGACAAATGGATTGAACTAGAAATGATCATAATGAGTGAGCCTAACCCAGAAGCAGAGAGATTCAAATGGTATATACTCACTTATAACTGGACACTAGCCCAAGGGGCATGTCTCATGAAAATCTTCACTTACCAGGAAAGTGGGATAGAGGTGAGGACATCCTATTGGGACTCTAGGTGAGAGAAATACAGGAGATAGGGAAATAGATGGATCCAGCTGGTCCTACAAACCTACAAGAAGAACACTATGATGGGCAGATCTGGGCCCAGGGGTTCTGCTCGATCTATTGCACCAACCAAGGACAATACATGCAGTCATCATCAAACCCCTACCCAGATCTAGCCAAGGGACAGAACATTCTCCAAAGTTAAGTGGAGATTGGGGACTGACTTTTACATGAACTCTGGTGCCCCATATTTGGCCATGTCCCCTTGATGGGGAGGCCTGATGGCACTCAGAGAAAGGATAGCAGACTACCAAGAAGAGACTAGATACCCTAGCATCATTTTCAAGGGAAGGAGGTCCCCCTCAGTCACAGTCATAGGGTAAGAGAATGGGGTGAAGGCAGGAGGGAGGGAGGAATGGGAGGATGCATGGGATGGGATTGCAAATAAGATGTAATATGAATGATTTTATTTTTCAATTAAAAAAAAAAGCACAAAAAGTGAAACCAGAGAAGGAGGGAAACTGTAATTGACCTAGGGTGAAAGCCGAGGAAGGAGACCTGTTACTGGCCTAACATTTTGTATTCTTTGGTTCTTCATAAACTAATTTTTCTCTTACATCACACTCTTCAAAAGTTATATTAGATTCTAGAGATGATAACATTGGTCAAAAACCAAACTGCCCTCAAGGAACAGCAAACAGCATAGGAGTTCCGGGATGAAATCATTATGCCAGCACTAGTTACTTTCCTGTGGTTGTAACCAACCAAAAGCAACTTAGAGAAAAGATCCTTATTTTACTTTCAAGTTCCAAAGGGGACATAGGCTGTCATGGTCAGGGAGGAACAGCAGCAGAGGCAGGAGGCATGCCTGGCAGTCATGAATCAGGGTGGTCGCATTTAACCCACACACAGGAAGCAGAGAGGGAGAATAGGAAATGTAACTGGGGGATAAAACCTCAAAGAAAGCTCACTCACTCACTCACTCACTCACTCACTCACTCACTCACTTACTCACTCACGCACGCATGCACGCACACACATCGTGCAGCAAGTTCCTCTTCCTAGAGCAGTGGTTCTCACTCTCCCTAGTGCTGTGACCCTTTAATACAGTTCCTTGTGTTGTCATGCCTGCCAACCATAAAATCATTTCATTGCTACTTCATAACTATAATTTTGCTACTGTTATGAATGGAAGGTAGCTCATTAGAAATTATTAGGAGCAGATGGTATGGGATTGGGGCATGGTACAGGATACCTGCCCCAACATGGGCTGTAGTTTAGAGGATTAATATTTGCCCTGCTCAAGGACAACTAAGCCTGTTTTAAAATATAATAGTTGTCTGTGTTTCTAGTGGGTTAGAAAATACCACCATAATAATAATTACAGGATGGATAATAAGCATTATTAAGCCATAGTGCTAGAATAGGGACAACATATAGGTGCCCAACTAAATTCAATTATTCACACTCTTAAAAATAATATTTTGTCATAGTTGCCAGGGGGAATAACTCCCAGTGAGATATCTGAAACTTAGAATCTACTTCATACAAATGGAAGACAAACTAAGCAGAGTTACCAAAACAGAGCTGATTGCCTCTAACTAATCTGCCATCCCTTCCCAGCAAACATAAGCCATTTCCCAAGCCTTAGATATTGAAAAGGAGGAGGGGATGAATTTTTTTTAAAGCAATGGTGTTTTACTCTCCAAACCTTTCAAGCTTCGAAGAGCACACATATTAACTTAACACATGTGTGTCCATGGGCCAGACCATTTCACAGGCCCTGCTCCTCGCTGCCTGCGGGCTCAACTCTCAAAGAGCAGCGATGGCTGCAGACACATGGCAGGTTGGAGACGCAGAACCAGGAGGCTGGCAGTCTTCTAGACCTACCTGGGAAATGGAGTTAACCACTTACAATAAAAGATACTGCTATGGTCCCTTTCCAAGGCTCCACGGCAGAAGGCTTTTTTGCCTTTGTTTTGGCTGTTGCTATGGATTTGTTTGCAATATGCTCAATGGTGCGCATGCTTCTCCATACCCTCTCTAAGAAAACTCAGGGAGAAAGACAGAATGCTAAGAGACATGAGGCTAAGTTATCAACAATAAGAAGGGGAAAAGGAACAGAACTCTTATCCATAGAGTTGATAGCGGTTGGACTTCAAAAGCTCTTTCTGGAAAGGGACAACCTACATGATTTAAGAATAACTGAATTCCAAGGAATGATGGGCAGGGCTTCACTTACTGAAGCCTAAATTGGCACCACTGACCCAAGACTTAGAATTTTCTTGTTTCCTTGCTTTATTTTTGCCTAAGACTTTTAAAGATTTTGACTGAAATTGAGATGAAAATTTGCGCAGGGCAGTGGTAGCATACACCCTTAATCCAAACACAATGGAGACAAAGACAAATGAATCTCTGTGAGTTCTAGGCCATCCTGGTCTACGCTGTAAGTCAGGGTATAACCACCTGCTGATATGATAACCTACTTACAAAGACAGCCTAGGTCAAAATGACAAAATTTTCCTTAAAATTACTATGTAAGTTCCTTTTTCTTAATAATGGATTATATGACCTTACTGATCTAAAAGATGGATACACATCAATCAGGTTTGTGTAAGGAAAAATGATGTCAAACTGATCTATAAAGGCCAGCCAATCTCCTTGAAAGTGGGGCCTCCATGGGAGAACTGGTGCCAAAGGGTAATCTGGCCTAAGAGATATGTTCTGTTGGTCAAAGTAAGGACCCAAGGTTGGGCAGGGAGACAGACATGCAAGCTGCTGCCTACCACATCAGAAAGCTTTTGTATGCTGACTGAATTGAGTTGTCACTGCTATGGAAGCAGGCTTGCTCCTCTAAATGTGAGCCATTTTTATGGGGGACAGGTGGAAGTCATGCCTGACACAAATAGACACAGTGGACTTACAGGTAACACTACATGTCAGTCTAGTTAGGGCTCAGAAACTCAAAGGCTACAGTTCAAATGTTTAAAAGATGAAAGTGTCCATCCCCTATCGAGAGAAGAGATGAGATGTAAAAAGATGCCAAGGGTATGCATAAACTGTAAAATAAAATGGGAGTTTATATAAAGTTTATGTAAAGCTTTTTCTTTTGCTCAGAGTAACTGGTCTGTCTCTAAATGTGATGTGTTTTCTCTGGAAACAAATAGCAACCTAGCCTATACATCAGGCCATCGAGCCTAGAAAAGGGCATTTAGAACTATACCATCTTGTTTTGATTTCAATTAGATAATGTTTATATGTTCTTTGGTAATGATAATATTATACTTCCTCTTTGAAAAAGAGTCAAAATGAAACAGATCTGGATAAAAAGACTGCTAACTTAAGTCAGTCTATACTTACATGAATTTAAACTGCAGAGCAAGCAGGTAACTTATATTGCTAATCCCACTACATGGGTATAGCTCTGAGACTGGATGAGACATGAATGTCTATGCATAGACAAGGCTTCTTGTTGGCTAAAGAATCCCTGTGACTTATTATTACATGCCATTCTTTGTATGGCATGAATGAATATTTACAGATGCATTTCTTCTGCTCATACAAAGAACAGAGAACTAGCATTAATTGTTCTCTGCATCCTGCACACCTCATACATTCATAGTTTTAGGACTGTATAATGCTTGTGAGAAATTATGTTTTCAGAACATAACCTGACACTAAAGCTGGATCAGACCTGACAGAATTCATTCCTCTCAGAGCATGGTGGATGCTGACATCCTGCATCCTTCATGTTTCAACCCCCAAGTGCTTCAGTTGCTGTTTCTCATCAGAACAAGACAGCTTCAAAGAAAGCTCCTGATCCCCGTTGGTCCAGCATTTCAGACTGTCCCACACAGGACTTGAATTAAGCCTAACAGGCTATACTGAGCCACCAATCCCAATACATCTTTAAAGACACAAGTGATGGGGAAGGACAAAGGAGTAGATTTGGTCAATCTGTGTTGGAGAGAAAAAAAAGATCATTTATCTCAAGTCTGTGTTTGGGTTACTGACGTGAGTGTTATACCTAACAGGGAGGACTGGAACAATGGACAATAAAGCGTATAATGGGGCAGTCTAGGGTCAGGCAGTCTAGGGTCCACTTGTTGTCTCAATTCTGGTTCTAAACTGTGATATGAAGAAATTCTTTGTGCTTGAATAGACGGGCTGGTTTTCAGGAGATGGCTATTTATGTTCTAGGGTGCAGCCTTACTAGGATGCATGACTGCCATCATCTGGAGGTCCTTCTATGCTCATTGCTCCATGGTTTGGGACCATAACTTACTTCTGTGCCTTCAACTTGACTGGACAGACATTCTTGCATACTTACATACAGAGGCAAGCAGGTGACCCAGAGGGAGGGGGACAAATGGGGGATGAGGCATGCCTTTGTTGCCTTGTGGACCCAAGAGATAGGCCAATGCTCTTTTCAAAAGGCAGCTTCCATGACAGCTGCTATTATAGGAATTACATCACTAGTAGATAACTTCATTTAAATTTGTTTGTCAAAAGAAGTAAAGAATGTCTCCAGGGCTGTTAACTGAATGAAATGTAAGAAATAAAAAGAAAGGATATGACCGCTCCTAGGTATGGTGGAAGAAAAAAGTAGCTGAGAAAGTGAATTCTAGAACTTGGGTTCAAATTTGATGGGTGGCAGAAGCCAGCAGAAGCAAATGATTTGTATACATCTTAGGAGAGTCTGATCAGCAGCTTGGTTCGGAGAGGCAGAGTCCCTTGGAAGGGAGCCCACATATGCCATTCCCACAGTTTTGGCCCCTGATGAATGAAAAAAGAACTAGAAAGGAAGGACAAAGGACATGACCGCTCCTAGGTGTGGTGGAGGAGAAGGTTTATGGTAGGCATGAGGGAGAGCGTAGGCAGAGGCAGGGACACAAGAGCTACTCCAGAGAGGACAAGACCCTGAGCCTTGTCAGGAGTCGGGGCAAGGGAGAGAGGAAAGGAGCCATAGACCAAGAGGGGTAGTTTGTGCCAAGAAATTGACCAAGACACCAGCAGAACCAAAGCAGCTGAGTTACATAGGGGCCAGGGGAGCTGCAGGGAGGGAAGTGAGTGGTAGGGCTAGGGCACTGGTATTCCAGCCAGGAGGACCTTTTAACAGGCAGAGACTTAGACGCTAGGAGAACCTGGCAGACACCAGCTGCTTTGATAGGCTAATGGGTACCTCAGTTCACTATTTGTTCTAGGATTGAGCCCTGACATTAACATGTCTGGCCTGTGTTCTATATAAAGCCTCTGTTCTTGTAAGTCATCAAAGGAAAAGAAGACAGAAAAGAACTATTAGGTAAGGAAAAGGGTAGAGAATGGTACAGACAGCATGAGAGTGCATGGGAGTAGGAGAATATGAAATAGATTGCGGTAAAGAAGGTTAATCAGAAAAGACTTCAAAAAAGAGTGTTCCAAAAGGAAAGGACTGTTTCAAAGAGAAGAGAGGAAAAAGTGAAGATGAAAGCAGGAAGGCTTAAGCCAGTTTCACAGAAAGAGCTCAGTCACAAGAAGACTGATAAAAAGTAAAACAATAAGATGACATCTGTATGATTATGTTTACTATAATTAAAGGTGATTAGAATTTTTCTAGGATCAGATTTTTTGTTTGTTTGTTTCTTTATTTGCTAGTTGTGGGGTTTTTTTTTTTTCATTGTTGTTTTTCAAGACAGGGTTTCTCTGTGTAGCCTTAGCTATCCCAGAACTCACTGTGTAGACCAGGCTGGTCTCAAATTCACAGAGATCCTGCCTCTGCCTCCCAAATCCTGGGATTAGGGCATATGTCACCATGCCCAGGTCAGATTTTTATTTAGATACTGTTTCATTAGACAATCTGCTCTAGACAGTTAAAAAAGAAGCTTTTAAAATAAAATAATGATAACACAAATAAATTAATAATACTAGTATTGGTACTAGTACTAGCTTACTACTAATACTACTACAATAATAATAATAATAATAATAATAATAATTATTATTATTATTATTATTATTATTATAATTATAATAATACAATAACCAGTCTCCCCAGTCAGATATATCTAAATTAATTTTAAATTTAGCTTTCAAAGTCTTGAAGAACTAAACACAATAATGATAGTCTAAAAAGGCCCAGGGCCAAGCCCTAGTGACAGCCTTAACTCTAGACAATAGTGAGTCTCCCAATCAGAGAAGATCCGACCCCTCTGAAAACTCTAGGCAAAAGAGGACTCTGAAGGATTCCCAGCCATGAGAAACCAGGGACATGAAAGCAAGAGTGTCTAAAGCGTGGTCTTAAAGACTAGGGTAAAGTAGGCTGGCATCAGAAACAAGAGTTTCCTACCCCAAAGGGGAGGGGTTGCTAATTACCCTTGATACTGGTTGTCCTTGAGGACTGAAGCTGCTCAAGGATGCTCAGAGAGAACCTCTCAAGCCACTACAGACATCCATCAAGAAGCCTTGAGTAACTCTTGACAGGGCAAGTGTGACGTAAAAACTTCCTTCTTTTCAAAAACAGGGCTTCCTTCTCTCCTTTACTTGACAATCTTTTTCTAAATGATCTTGTCATGTCTAGTGCTGATGGGAACCCCCAAACTAAAAGATCCAGTGCACTTTTAACATGAAGACTCGGAGATGTAATTTCTCTGAAGCTTTTTCATTCTTCCTAGAGCTCTTGTCTCTTTGTTGAGAAGAGATGGAAACCCTGTGCAGGGCCTTGTGGTACCTTGCTGGTCTGTATATAATGCTCCTCTTTCCCAGGTCTAAAGCCCAGTGGGAAATATTGATTAGACCAAGGCCTGAAGCTTTTCCTCAAAAACCAATTCTTCCCCATTAAGTAGACTGAAATAGCCATACTTCTTAAATTCAAAGTCCAATTCAAACTGCTTGGCTTACCATCCTTGAATTAAAGGACACTTCCCTTGGACACAGTATGTCTTAGATAAGAGTGTATGTCTTTGAATGGACTGATTCCCATAGTAGGGCGACTGTTCAGTTCACCTGTACAGTTTGGCCACAGGAATTCAGTGGTTGGTCTGACCTACTTGAAAATACAGCAGCTAAAGACTTAAAGTCCCCAATTTTTAAAAAAAAAAAAAAAACCAAGTTATTTTGAAAAAAAAAAAAGGATACAGGAAGTTATAGATTCTATAAGAATGCAATGGATGCTGAGTATGAAATAGATTTTTGGTACAGAAGCTTAAAAAGAAAAGGTACTGCCTCTAGATAAAAAAAAAAAAAAAAAAAAAAAAAAAAAGTTTTTCCTGGAAGGTAAAGACTATTCCAAAGCAAAGAGAAAAGTGAAGAAAGCAGAAAGCTTGAGCTTGTCTCACAGAGAGGGCTATGTCACCAAAAGACTGACAAAAGATGAAAACTAAAGATAACAAGTTTATAATTAAAAATATCTTCTAAGAGTTGGTCGAATATTGTCTGCCTTAAGAAAAGGTTCAAATCTCCCCATGAAGGTGGAAATTTGGGGACAATCTTAACTCCAGGACAAAGAGCTCTGACCTCTAAAAGAAAGATCCTCTGACAGTTTAATTAAAAGACAGCACAGAGCCGTTGCAGCCTGGCACGCTGGCCTCAGAGCTAAGCACTTTAAAAGGCTACCCAGGCAGATCTCTTAAACCCTCTGGTAGCCCAGTAAACCACAAGGTTTCCAAGGCTG
Organism: Acomys russatus; assembly: GCF_903995435.1. Classification (NCBI taxonomy): domain Eukaryota; kingdom Metazoa; phylum Chordata; class Mammalia; order Rodentia; family Muridae; genus Acomys; species Acomys russatus. The sequence continues at coordinate 21,984,565 of NC_067138.1, forward strand.
AAGAAGTTACTGTTACCAGCCCAACCTTGAGAATTCCCAATATGGAAGTCCTTTGCCTTTCACATAGCATAAAAATAAAGCATAAAAAGGAGATCAAATGCTGAGGGGAATTCTCAGGACAGAAGTTCATTCTTCTGAGCAGTTGGACCCTACAACATGTACGAGGCCAGGGCCTTCACAATCTGTAACAGCTACAGCTATGGCAGCAAATGAGACAGCTACACTCACTCTGGGACACTTGATAGAGGTCCTAACTCCTCACCAAGTTCATAGCATCTCTGAAACCAAAAGATACAAATGGTTAACTGTCTAAAACAAAGCACTTTGTTGGAACCATCAAAAACAATCTTTAAGGTGTTCCACATGTTCAGCCCACCCATTTCCTCAAGTTCTGGAAACAATTAGCTCACTCCTGTGTGGAGTGATTAGGTCACAGATCTAAGGCAGTGGGCCTTAAGAAGCTCGTGTGCAACTGTTTATGGGTGGAAGTAGCTACACAAACCTGGGAACTCACAAGCCGGAAGGCTAAGGTGGCTTCCAGAAGATGAGAAAGGCTGCACACCTGCCTCTCAACACCTCAGCTCACAAACTGAGCTTATCAACTTACCTGAAGCTCTCTAACTGTGGGGAAAAAAATGAGCCAATATTTATTTATGTTGACTCTAAACATGGTTTTCTGGTTCTTCATGTTCATATGGTTGTATGGAAAGAGAGGACTTTTAACAGAAAAAAAAAAGGTCTTAATAAGCATAGCCCTGAATTTTATTTCTTCTCTAAGCCAATTGGTGACCCAAGCAGATAGAAGTGATGCAAAACAAGAGTCATCAGAAGGACAGTTATGTGGCACAGACACATGTGCCAGACACGCAGCACTTCAGAAGACAACAGTGATGCCTCTTCTACCACTCTCTGGGGGTAAAACCAAGCCCATCTTAGACAGAAGCAGGGCTCCGAGAAGAAATGGTACCCTCATCAAGGATGGAGATAAAAATAGCTGGTGGTGGACTCAAAGTGGACATAAGATTCTGTTGTCCAAAGAAGGAATTAAGGGATTTCATGGCCTGTGTCACCGGGGAAGAGACCTACTCTAGCCACTCATGCTTTTGTTGTTGTTGTTGTTATTGTTGTTTTGTTTTCAACACAGGGTTCCTCTGTGTAGCCATGGCTGTCCTGGACTCAGGACCAGACTGGCCTTGAACTCACAGAGATCTGCCTACTTCTGCCTCCCGAAGTAATGGGATTATAGGCATGTGCCACCATGCTTGGATTTTCCTTTACCTTTTTCTTTTCCTTTTGTCATTCATGCCTTTGAGAGAAAAACATTTAAGTTTATAACCAGAACCCATAACCAGGTCTTGTCATCTTTAGCTGTATATTAATGCAAGAAGAGAAGCCATGTAACCACTGTGCTCCAGATTATACAAAGGAGAGCTAACTAAATCCCATAAAAAGATAGCCAACTAGATTTTACTGAGATGTCTCTCTGTATATCTTCTAACATTTGCTGACAGCTGTGCAGTATGGATGGGCACCTACCATACTTGAATAAAAACAAATAAACAAACAAAGGTCTTATTTCCTATACTAAAATCTCTATCTTTTAGCTGCCTACAACCTCAAGAGTTATCTTGCAGAAAGGGGTCTTACACCTGAGAAGACTGAAAAGCTCTCTTCAAGAAAAAAAAAAAAAAAAGTCTCAACTTCCTAAAAAGGAGTTATAAACTTACCGAAATTTGTAAACTGACTTTTTATTTTGGTTTGCTTCATTGCTTTCCTTTCAGGTTCCATGGGTGTGATACATACTCCACGACCATAACCTCATACCCTCCCTTTGAGTTGTTCCACACTAGATTCCATCCTAGAATCATTCTTCCAGGTATATATGCTCTCTCTCTCTCTCTCTCTCTCTCTCTCTCTCTCTCTCTCTCTCTCTCTCTCTCTGTGTGTGTGTGTGTGTGTGTGTGTGTGAGAGAGAGAGAGAGAGAGAGAGAGAGAGAGAGAGAGAGAGAGAGAGAGTATGTGTGTGTGTTTTTAAAAATAGCCCAACAGCTCTTACTTTTAAGCTCAGACATTAAAACAACATGGGAACTTGAAAGCCCTTCACATTCTGAGAGAGTTACAAGGGACATTGCACAATGATGAAAGTAGAATGTTGGGACTATATACCAGAGAACTGGGACTGGACCACATGTGTCCTCAGTCCTCAAGATTTACATACACAGATGGAATCTATGTCACTCTCTGCTTAAGTTTTAATGACTTAGTAGCATCATTACAATGCATCCCTTGATTAAAAGGTCCTGTTCTTTTTTGTGCTAATCTTATTAATTTACACACAAGAATCTGCTTCATGAAATACCCTTGCCATTGATGTCAGGGATAATGACACGGTTTCCTAGAGATTTCCATTAAATTATGGGATCATACTCTGGTTTCACGGCTCTTGGATCTTCTCTTATTCCCCCTTAGGCCTAGCAGGTTGAGACATTGGATACCTGTCATCGTCAAATCTTAGGGAGTCTAAACCTGACAGGAGGAAAGTGAGGTGCTATAGAAAGACAGAAAATTAGGGGACCATGGAAAGAATACAGGCCTCTCCCCAGGATTCTTGCTGAAGTCTCAAAGCTAAGTTTTTTCAGTAGACTCCTTGTGAAGATTACCTACATAGAGAGGATACTCATCGTATAGAGGGACACTTGAAATAGGAATGTTAAAACAACAATGAACTGTACTTAGGACCTAAGCATATATGACCAAATATGGACTATCTTTTCTCCCTTTCCAACTTCAAACCTGTAATATGCTGTGAATCTCCCTTCTGTGGCCTTTGGGATTCATGGTTTTAGCTCATCAGATGGCAACCATATCACCAGCACCGCAGAAACCACCTATGCTCCCATTCACTGAGAACAGAAAGCTTTTCCTAGGGACTCAGAGAAGCAACTGCAGAGGCTGTTCCAATCCTACGCACAGCTATTGCTAAAACAATTAAGTACAATTCTTTCCCGAGAAGCCCACATCTGGGTGTTTATTATCCTGCCCTTAAATGCTTAAATCGACAAAAACCATCTTGCCTTAATAAATTCTAATTATGCTCGTCTGACTCATTCTCTATTCCTTTCTGGGGCTCAGTCAATAACTTCAACTTCACTTAGGCAGATGCCTCTGTCAAGAAGTCTCCAGGCTGCTGGTGCCAATGTCTCTGGCTGAAGTCCCACAGTACTGAGTAGCCATGGAATCTCAGCCTTCAAGAGGCAATGGCAGGGCAGTTTGAACCAGCCTGGGACAGAGTGAGCCAAGGGCATCATGAACTACATTGTAAGATTCTGTTTCAAAACCAACAGGATCAGAGGGGGTAGCTTTGTAGTAGAGGGGTTGTACTAAACCTGGGCTTAATTAGCAACGTCTGTGTACATATCTTTGTTTATATTTTATATTCTGTTATTCAATTAAGCATTCCTAGTGTAACAAAAAGTGCGGATGAATTCTGTGAAATCTTAGGACAGCACTTTTACTCAAAGGGTGAACTATTTTAGGTCAGGATAAAACATACTTAATAACATTTAATTAAAAACAACATTTAAAACATGACTTCAGTTTGCTTGTTTTATTGCTATCACTTTTGAATTAGAAGAAATAAAACAACCCATTAAACTTGTATAGCTAGCAAGAAAAATGGGTAGGCAGTCCTAATCAATTTTAAAGAAAATTAAATGTTAAATTAAGACTCATAGAAGCCACGTTTCAACTTATTTTTAAAAATTAATGGCTTTCCCAGGAAGCTGATTAATTGAGAAGGAAACCAAGATCCATCAATGTGAGTTCTGGGTGTGTTCTTGAAAGAGGCCCCTCAGCATATCTGTGCATCCATGTTCACTGCAGCAGGACTCACCACAGTCCAGTTACAGAAACAACCCAGTGCCCATAAATAGATGATAGCATCCCTGGCAACTGTTTGTTCATTTTTTCAGTAAGCGATTTATTATTTCAGTTAGAAATACTGTAAAAAGCCCAATGGGAACACTAATATTCATCTTCTTTTTAATTTTTGTTTTTGTTTTTGAGACAGGGTTTCGCTGTGTAGCCTTGGCTTTCCTGGACTCTCTTTGTAGACCAGGCTGGCCTTGAGCTCACAGAGATCCACCTGCCTCTGTCTCCCCCAAGTTCTGGGATTACATCCATGTGCCACTGTGCACAGCTTAATATTCTACTTCAAATGACACTTGAAGAAAAGATTGGGTGGAAAGTATGTTAAAGGGAAGTAAAGAAAACTGGCAATGTTTACAGCAAAGTTATCCTTTAGAAAGAAATAGAGCACTCAAGGGTCTAGGTAAACTAAAGTACTCCATGCATGCAGGAAGACATTTTGTAAAGAATTAATGGTAGCAGCTTTTGCAGAAGGCCCCTCACTCTAGGAGTCAAGTAGAAACTCCCCCAAGAGACCAGCATTAAGCAGTTCCATATAAAGCCCACCAGCATCCAAAGACCAGCAAACAGATGCAGAACACCTACTAGGAAGGTATATTACATCTTTCAATTCACTGAGCTTCATGTGATGTCACATCAGCTCATGGTAGAACACAAGGTTGGGAGCCCAGGTTGGCAGCAGAAACGTCAGTGCATGCCATCTGATGAGAGTTCAATTATAACTCTCAAAACATATGACACACTCCTAACCTGTAGTAACCACACAATGAAAACGGGACTTTACTGTGAAATATTTCCAATGTTATCATTTCTTTTAAAGTCATACTGCATTAGAGGAGGTCCGATTTCATTGACTTGCGTCATTGTCAAAGGAGAAAAATGCATACAAAGACACAGGGATAGGCAAACAAGAAAGGAAGGGGGTCATCAAAGAGAGGCAGAGCCTATAAAAAAAATCTGGCACTACCCAAGGGACACTGCAGACACTTGATAGCTATGAACTGATGGAAAGCAGAGAAAGACCATTCCTCAGGTCTTCAGAGGAAGTGCGGATGCCTGATTTCACACTGCAGCCTTATGGAACTGTGATAGAATGAATCTCAGATAACACAGTTTGCTATATCAGACTCAGGAAACTGGGCCATCCATTCCACTGACTCAATTTGGGACTCTCTTGCACTTCTTCTCTCTGCTTCTGTTGATTTAAAGATTCCCAAAGGAGATCCTTTCTCTCAGAGATGAGTCTGATGTCCCACTGAAATGTAAGCCATCATTTCATCTCGGCTAGGGTTCCTAGGTAACAGCATCAGACATCAGAAGAAGGTTGGGCTACTGTAACCTTATGGGAAGAGGAAGCCAAGTCATCTCGTGAGGTCCCCTTGGGTCTTCCTTGCCTGAATGCTATCGTGAGGATGTGAGGGCAGCTATCTTGTCTGAAAGAGGAGAGATTAAGAGCCCAAGTCCCCTCAGGAAGATGGTCTGGTTGTGTCATACATCATCAACCAAGCCCAACAGAGGTGCAACGCAGAGAGAAACCTGTCTACACTCAGACTGGTGTCCATCTAAGGAGAAGGCAGGATCTGTGAAGCTTTAAGGTGAGCTATAAAAGTAAGGGCTATAACTTGTCCCAGCAGCCAGGTCCTAATTGCTAACTCCTCTGAGGAAGGGAAGCCGATCCAGGTCCCACAGGAGCCTCTTGCAGTTATTACACGAAGACGAAATTCAAGGGACAAGGCACAGACTACAGAGGGTGCTCCAAGCGCTGACAGGCAGATACCTTGTCAGGAGTAGCCAGTTCATTTCCTAGCTGCAGCCCTTCACCCTTCAGAACACCATCAACTTTGGGTGAAGACAACTCTGAGACAAAGCGATGCCTCTTTGTAGGGACAGCCCCTGTCTTAATGTTTGTTAAGCGTGCAGAATGTTTTAGTTGCCCTTAATCTCTTTGCTACAGCTACACAGACCCTGGGCATCTGAACATTTGTTAAATGAATTAGTATAATTAAACAAAGATTAACTAGATGATTGCAGTGCTTCATAACCCAGGAAGACCAGTGGCTTCTTATCCTGGTGGAGTAAAAAAACAACCTAGAAAACTGGGAAAATATCTTGGCATCTGTGCACCCTGCCCAAGTGATTCTGTCTTAATGGCTGTTTCTTGTGTGGGGCTAGGCATGGACACTGTATAAAACCTTTCTAAAATGAACTTGGGCAGTCACATTGACTACTGCTGAGAGCAAATAAGTCATGAAAATAAAAAGAGACATGAAAATAAGTCAGCGGAAGAGGGATCTGAGTATTAACTCTCTGTCTATTGTTTGATTTTCCTCACACTAAAAGTCCAGGAACCCATCCATATTAAACTGTATAACCTATAAGAAAGCATGTGTATGTCAGTGGCAAAAGGGTATATTAAACTCATCTTTGTCTACAAGCACAGTAGATGGTCTTTGTGCTAACTTTTTTGCCTGGCTATCTCTGTGTGCCTTGTCTTGGAGATTAGTGCCACTTTTATTTGCCTAGTTCCTGTTCTGAAGCTCTGGCTTCCTGCAGTACACATTCACCTTTGACCTTGCTTACTTCCTGCCCTTGAGAGGAAGAGAGCAATATCCTTTTTTCTGCTCCCATAGGCCATGCTGAGGGCTGACACTGAGGACTCCCTCAGGAGATTTACACATCCACAGGTTTTTTTTTTTTTTCCTATTAAATAGCTAGTGAGAAGCTATGGACAATGGAACCTAAAACCCTTCATCCTGGGAAAGATTTAACATCTTTCAATCACCAGACTGGGTAACTCTTTATTCAAAGCGAGTCTGGATCTCCCAGGCTTCTGTCAGAACCCTGAGAGATACTAATGATAGTACATGGGAGGCTCACAACTGCAGAGACATTTGCACCCTTTAAGGAAACAACTTTATCATGGGCAGAATTTTAATGAAATCTAGATGTTTCCGGTCTGCTATGCTCTTCTATGACCTCAAACACCGGTCTAGCACCACCCCCAATCCCATGACTTCTGTTTTTCAATATGTTTTCTCTGTGTAGTCCTGGCTACCATGAACTTACTCTGGCCTGTAACTCACAGATTCACCTGCCTCTGCCTCTGGAGTGCTGGGATTAATGGTGTGCCTTTGTTAAATTAATTGCTATGAGGTATGAAAGCCAAATGTTTACTGCATGTTTTTAAATTACTTTTTAATGCAATAAATTTATTTTTCAATTGGCTTTTGTAAAAGTTATAAATTAAAGGTTACTTACAAGATAATCGTTTCCCATCATACATTTGCAGTGGGGTGTGGTTATTCAGTTATTGAAAGTGGATGTGTCAGGAATGAAACATTTTTTTTAAAAGAATTGCTTAGTGCCATCTGTCATATCATTCAGTAATGGATTCAAAGACAAAAACTTTTTAAAGACAGAAATAAGCTTGGCAAGTCAGCTCATGGGCTAAAGGCACTTGCTACTCCATGATGTAAGTCTCTCAATGGAAGTTTGACTCCTAGGACCCACTTAAAGGTGGAAGGAGAAAAAGGACACCATAAATTGTCGTGTGTGTGTGTGTGTGTGTGTGTGTGTTGTCGTGTGTGTGTGTGTGTGTGTGTGAGAGTGTGTGTGTGTTTGACTGCCCCTCTTTCCCTCCCTCCCTCCCTCTCTGTTTCATAATAAAAAATTTTTTTAAACTTGAAAAAAAAGAAAAGACACAAAAAGCCCTTAAGAGCTGTAAGCCCACCTAAAACTATAAAAATGAAGTCTGACCCAGTGTTCTTCGCTGTCTCTTGCAGCTCTGTGGAAGCTTCTGTCATGTTTCAGGCTAGTCTCACATATTTCCAAAGATCTACTCTTGGTCATTGTTTCTTTTTCTCTTCTCTTTTCTTTCTTGCAGACTGTTGCCAGCATTGACCTTAACTATCACACACATTCAAAGAAAAATGAAAATGCCCCCTAACAAGTTCTTGGAAATCACTGAAATGCCCCTGGGTGGTGTCAATTTGGAAACCTGAGGAAGAACAAGCTTTCTTTAAAATCCAGCAAGATTTCCCCTTGCGACAAATCTGGTTTTCACACGCCTGATTATTCTTTAGTCCCATTGCTGGTTTCTTTCTCTACTCTGATCTTCTTCATCAGACTAATAAAGACCCCAGTACATAAAGGTTGGTCTTGAAAACCCAATAGGGACAAATTGGAGTTCTGCAGAAACTGCCGTACTGTGGGCCTCCAGCACACTCATTTTATGAGGCAGAGGGTCACTCCTAAACCTGCAGGTATGTACTATAATGTGCATGTCTGGTCTCTTCTGGGTTTCCAGGAGCTTCTCTTGGAAACTCATGACAAGATTCTTCAAACTTATATTATTCTGAATTTCTTTTACTGCAGCTGTCATTCACTGAATACTTACAGGAAAAAAAATGAGCAGGAATATTCATTTCCTCACAAAATTGATATATACAATAATAAAAAGTACCGATTTTCCAGCTAGTGACATAGAAAACATTTAGTATTCATGTACATTTGTGAATATACACATGGCATAAGCCAGAGCAAAAGTGTATGTAAGTTTAACTTGTTTTCAGACAGAGTCTTACTGTATAGCCCAAACTGATCAAATTAACATATTTTCTGCCTCCACCTCCTTAATGCTGGGCTCTAGGCATACACATCACACCCAGCAGAAACACACTAATATTGAACATTATCTGTGCCATGTAGAAGTGTAACCATTTGATTTTTTGCCATACTTTTTAAAAAGCAGTTCATTCAGCTTAATTCGCCCTTTCCCCCGCTTTGAATTATTCATTGTACTTCTCTCTCTTATAAAATGCTTCAATTCTATTTGATAAATATACTCAAACCAACCATTCTTAACAGACATTCATGGAAACAATTATATTAACTGAACACTATGAAAGATCTTTCAAATTAGTGGGAAAAAATTCACCATTAACAATACATGTATTTAAAACATTAATAAGGGCCAAACAGTTTACACAGCCGAAGCCTAAAAAGGAAAACGGCTCACCTTGTGAAAAGAGAACAGGATGAATTTTAAACCCTCCTCCATTCTTCAGCCGTTGGGGAAGTTGCTCAAAATGGTAAGCATCAAGGTAGAAATAAACTTTCAGAGCCTGCCGGCTTCCTTCTACTTGGTACGTAAGAGGGACATCTGAAATGACATTAACGCCATGTCATTCCCTGAAGTCAAGGATACCATATACAGTACAATTGGATCATATCAGTAATATGTTACATCTTTACCCCCCCCCAAAAAATCTGAAATTTGCTGCAAAGTAATGTATGAAGAGCATTTCTGTATGTAAGATCCCTGAGGCCTATGAATGGCCAAGCCCCACCTTGAGGTTGCTCTGATGACCAGCCTACTCACCCTCCCCACAGACTAACTCCCATAAGACCCATTTCCAGCCCCTGGGGACAAAGGTGGCAAAGCTCTTCCTGACACGAAAAAAGGCCCATGATCAAGCCACAAAATCCTACCAATCCCAGGCCATGCTGGAAATCTGCATTCCTCCCCCTAACCCCTATATAAAGCCCGTCTCCTGCTCAGTTCTTTGTTGCTTCTTGCTGGGGCATAGGCAGCCACCCTTTTGTGTCTTTCCATCAATGTCTTGACTCCTAGGACCCACTTATTGTGCTTATTGTGCAGTGTGACCTTGTGGTGTTCCTTGGCTCCTGACTACCAGAATAGATTTCCCCTCAGAGCTATGACACTAACTCTGGGGAAACCTCTGCCCTCACATCTGTAGCACTTACACTGTACATTTAGGCCCACATGACATATAAAGTGCTGTTCAGTTAAAGAGAATTAAATCAGAGTCTCACTAGCTAAATGGATTGGCTTATTAGTGAGCTTAATATCAAATTCTGTAATGGAAACTTGGTTACACTTTGACATACCAGATGTCTCAGGAAACTAAACGAGGGTCTCTCAGGGTAGGTGTCTCATTCATATTTAGTCAAAATGAGTCTGTGGGGTACATTTCTTAAGTAGTATGTGAGAAATAGACTACATATCAACCACTTAAAAATGAACATGGGTTTTATAAGCTCTGTTCTCTGAGTATCAGATTAAAAGGAACCATATTTGGTTGAGCTTGTGTGCTAGTCACTAAAAATTATCTTTTCAAATTCTTGTAACTATTTACAAATACTTTAAAATTAATGGCTTTAAAAAGAATCAGCCAGCCTGAATGTCTGAATACTGTGCATATATTTCACATTGCAACTATAAATCCATTTTCTTTTACATGAGTCGACAATATTTCTACCCCATTAAAAAATAATATAAAATCATTCTGAAAATACTCAAATTAGAACACACATACTAACTAGTTAAAAATGAAGTAGAAAACATATCTGGTACTTAATATATCTTTCTGATTAAACATTAGCACTTCAAATTTGTTTCCTGAAATGAAACTGATAAAGAGTTCAAGTTGAAATGCCCGTTACCACACAGACCACAGGCTCCCTATTGATGTATTTAATTATGTATCCTGGCAAAGAAGACACGTTACTGATGTTCACTAGTCTTCTTTAATGCCACATCCTTGTGCCTATCCTGTTTCAGTGACTGTTTCATACAGACACATTAATGGTTTGATTTAGAAAATAAACAAATACTGGAGATTTAGAAGAATTTCCTTTTCATGATTGGGAAAAATATTTTATTTCTGGTTGTTAAAATTAAAAACCAAAACAAAAAACTCAGCATAACAAAACCCATCAAGCAAGGCAGTTCACACCTGTACTGGAAGGTTGGGAGGTTCCAGTCCAATCTAGGCTACAGAGAAACAGATCAGGGGAGACGGGGAGAGATAGATATAGAGATAGATGAAGATAAAGAGGGAGAGACAAAAAGATAGAGGGGGACCAACAGAGACAGAAGGAAGAAAATATGGATTTATACCTACTAAATATTTATATATTTTACATTTTTATATACCCATCATATATGTCAATGTTTATTAAACTTTATGTATTTGCTCATTGCCATCAATGTAACAAAATTGTGTAAGTGGATAATGCTATTGAAAGGATGATAATGATGCCACAAAGAAACATATATCACAGGTTGATGCAATATAAAGGAATTAAGGAGGTAAAATCTACTAAGAATGGGCAACATCTTGTTTACAGTGAAATATACTAAAATATGTACAAGATTCATGTGAGAAAAATAAAATTTCTTACACACACACACAGAAAAACAAACTAGGAAACAAATAAATGGAAAGCTAACTTGTGTTCATGATTAGGAGGAGCCAATATTGTTGAGATGTTATTTATTCTTCATCTGATATACAGTTTTCATGCAATCTCTTAAAATTCCAAGGTATTCAGGGATATCAACAAAATTATTCCAAAGTTCACAAGACGAGGAAAAAGGATTGAGAACAACTAACATAGTAATAAAAAGAACAAGAGGAGTGGAGGATAGGGACTAACTCCAAACATCACTCTACAGTTATAGAAACTAAGACAACATGCTGATGAGCAAAGACTAGACAAGCTGATGAATGGAACTCCAGTCTAGAAACATTTGAACTATCACTCTGTATTATGGCTAGAAATCAGGGATGGAGATGCCTCTAGAAATTCTTTTATTGTGCAGGGTTGTTTTAGCTATTCTAAATTTTTTCTTTTTCCATAGGAAGCTGAGAATTGCTCTTTCAAGGACTGTAAAGAATTGTGTTGTAATTTTGATGGGAATAGCATTGAATCTGTAGATTGATTTTGGTAAGATGGCCATTTTTACTATGTTGATCCTCCCAATCCATAAGCATGGGAGATCTTTCCATCTTCTGATATCTCCTTTAATTTCTTTTTTCAAACACTTGAAGTTCTTATGATACAGGCCATTCATTTGCTTGGTTAGAGATACACTAAGATACTCTTTATTATTTGTGGCTATTGTGAAGGCTGTTGTGTCCCTACTTTCTTTCTCAGCCTCTTTATTGCTTGTATAAAGGATGGCTACTAATTTTGGAGTTAATTTTGTATCCAGCTACTTTGCTGAAGGAGTTTATGAACTGTAGGAATTCTCTGATAGAATTTTGGGGTCCCTTATGCATACTATCATATCATCTGTGAATATTGATACTTTGATTTCTTCCTTTTCTGTCTGTATTCTTTAATTGTCTTACTTCTCTGGCTAAAAGTTTAAGTATTATATTGAATAGCCTGGTCTTGTCCTTGATTTTGGTGAAATTGTTTTAAGTTTCTCTCCACTTAATTTGATGTTGGCCATTGGCTTGCTCTATACTGCCTTTATTGTGTTTGGAATTCACTTTGTATCCCTGATATCTCTAAGATGTTTAACATTAAAGGGCGTTCTATTTTATCAAAGGCTTGATTTGTGCACCCAATTTTTGACAAAGAAGCCAAAACCATACAATGGGAAAAACAAAGCATCTTTAACAAATGGTGCTAGTCTAAATGGATGTTTGCATGTAGAAGAACCTAAATAGATCTATATCTATCACCCTGCACAAACACAAGTCCAAATAGATCAAAGACTTCAACATAAACCTGGATACACTAAATAAAATAGAAGAGAAAGTGGGAAATAACCTTGAATGCATTGATACAGGACACAGTTTCCTGAACAAAACACCAACAGTTCAGGTACTAAGATCAACAATTCTTAAATGGAACCTCATGAAACCAAAAAGCTTCTGTAAGGCAAAGGACACTATCAGTAGGACAAAATGGCAGCTTATAGATTTGGGAAAAGATCTTCACCAACCCTACATCCAACAAAGGGTATAAAGAACTCAAGAAATTAAACACCACCAAACCAAATAACCCAATTAGAAAATGAGGTACAGAGCTAAACAGAAATTTCTCAACAGAAGAATCTCTAATGGTTGAGAAGCACTTAAAGAAATGTTCAATGCCCTTGGTCATCAGGGAAATGCCAATCAAAATGGCTCTGAGATTCCCTCTTACACCCATCAGAATGGCTAAGATCAAAAACTCAAGTGACAGCACATGCTGGAGAGGATGTGGATCAAGGGGAACACATCTCCGCTGCTGATGAAGTACAAACTTGTATAAGTATGCTAGAAATTGATCTAATGGTTTCTCAGAAAATTGGGAATAGCTCTACCTCAAGACTCAGTTATATCACTTCCAAAAGATGCTCCAACATACAACAAGGACAGTTGCTCAACTATGTTCATAGCAACTTTATTCCAAACAGCTAGAAATTAGAAACAACCTAGATGTCCCCTCAACTGGAGAATGGGCAAAGAAAATGTGGTATATTTATACAATGGAATACTATTCTATTGTTAAAAATAAGAGCATCACAAGATTTGTAGGCAAATGATGGAACTAGAAAATATCATCCTAAGTGAGGTAACCCAGACCCAGAAAGACATGCATGGTATGTAGTCACTTATAAGTAGATATTAGTCATAAAGTACAGAATAGCCACCCTATAATTCACAGACCCAAAGAACCTTTTTACCCAAAGTAACAAGGAGGGCCCAAGGGAAGATGCTTGAATCTCACTCAGAAGGAGAAATAAAGTAGACAACTGAAGTAGATCCAGGGAGGGAATTGGGTGGGAGAGAGGTGGGGTGGGGAACTGAGTGGGAAGGGTTAGAGGGGGGTTAGAGAATGGAAACCAGTGGGGAAGGGACACTTTTAGGATAAAGGGAGGGGGCATCTTTAGGACAAGTGGAGGCTCTTAGGAGTCTATTATTGTGACCCTAAATGAGACTCCTATCAGTGAGGGATATGGATTCTGTAGTGGCCACCTTCTATAGTCAGGGGGGACTTCCAGTGGAAGGAGGGGACACCAACCCACACACAAAACCAGTCAATCACTGGCTCAACTTGCGTCTCATGCCACGAAAGAGAGCTCACTACTGACACTTCTAACCACGTTCTGCTTCTCTTGTAGACCGGAGGCTAGCATAGCAGTCATCTGAGTGGCTTCACCTAGCAACTGATCAAAACAGAATCAGAGTCCCACAGCCAAACATTAGACAGAGCTCAGGGAATCTTATGGAAAAGGGGATAGAAGGAGAGGAAGAGCCAGAGAGGTTGGCACCACAAGAGTACCTACAAAATCAACTAACCTGGCCCATAAGAGACTGAACTACCAACCAGAGAGCATCCATAGGATGATTTTCCCCCCTGCCATATATATGTAACAGATGTACAGCTTGGTCCTCATGTGGGACCTCTAACAGGGGGAAGAGAGGCTGACTCTGATTCTGTTGCCTGCCTTTGAACCCCTTTCCCTGACTGGACAGCCTTGCCTAGCCTCAATAGAAGAAGATACATCTAGTCTTACTTGATATGTCAAGGAGGATTGATATCCATGGAAGGACCCCCTTCTCTGAGAAGAAAGGCAAAGAGGCATAAGGGGAGGACAGGGGAAAGGTTAGGGAGGGACTGAGAGGAGATGGGGGAGGAGAAGTTCCAATCAGGAGGCTAATTAATTAATTAATAAAAACAAGTGAACTATTCCCATGTGAACTGCAAATTAATTCTTGACAATGGAACAAGGACAGCATGTTAAGTTTTTCATCCACTGTATTTTTTCTTTTTGAACAACTGGGCATGTACATATAAAAAATAGTCTTAAAATAGTGCTTACATCCATTCACAAGATTAACTCTAAGTAGGTAAAAACCTACATGGAAGGTTTGAAGCTATACAAATCCTAGAATACAGCACAGGGGGGAGCCAGATGACCGTGGATGGCACCACCGTAGGCACAGTTGATCATCTGGATTGTATAAGAATTAAACATTTGAGCTCTATGAAAGATGAGGCCAGTCCAACGTGAAGACAAACATTCAACTAGAAGGAAATATCAGTGAGAGACCCATTTGATAAAGGATTGTCACTTGGAATACACACAGAATTCTGAAAACAAAATAAGGAGACTATGAAGCTGTTTTTAAACATGTACAGCAATATGGAATGGAAGCCCACTGCCTGTCAGAAGTGAAAGATCTATGGAGAACACATTGATTTTGCGAGAAATGTAAGTGACTGGCAGCTTGCCACTATCACTGTGTAAGGTCAGGTCGGGGAACCTCCTAGCAAGACTCACCCTATAGAACAGTGGTGACAGTTATCATCCCTGCAGCTATGACACCAGACAAATGAATGGGATGAATGAATTTGTAAGTTTTGGTTTACAAACTGATAGGTCAGCCTGTTTGCATGGTCTCTCTAACCCTTTTGAAATCTTTGTCTTCCTTCAGATCCACTTAAGAGCTGCTTCTACAGGAAGCTTTCTCCTGACAGCCTTGATAAGGCCACATCATCCTCTTTTTTGTGTGTGCATCTTTTATTTCTTCACGGCATGTATCTCTTCCTACCTCCGTAGTTAACTCATTGTGTTTCATCTTGTCTGTCAACATCATGTCAATACAGTAGACCATGTCTATTTCACCCAATATAATATCCATAGCTCCAGACAATTCTTGGCCCATATGGAGATAGTGGGAGCTTTTAAGTGCTCATTCTTTTAATAGCTACTGTAATTATCAGATCATCAATATAAAGGAGATGTTATGTCATCACTTGCCAAAAAGGAAGTATAAGGGGATGGATTCAAATACTGATTGTAACCATGATTTGCATGTAATGGTTGAGGATTTCAAACACTTTATTTTATGAGAACCTCCCAACTCTGAGTTGAGGAAAGCTAATGTTTTGGTTGGCACTTTGATGGATGAGAATGAACCCAGGATTTGAACTCAGGTTCTAGGTCAAAGGGAATTTCTTTCCAGTTGACACATCTTCTCTGTATTTTTTCCTCTCCCCAGAGGCATACAGCTAACCCATGTCTATACCAGTGATAGACTTTATTAGCTATCCTGACATATCTGCATCTGCACAGGTGGAAAGCTGAAACTACTTGCCATAAACATTAACACACTCCCACTTTCTTATACCACTTAAGTAAGATATGATGGATCTTCCATATCAACTCAGCTTTCACAGTGAAAACCCTCTCCTATCGTCAGTTTGAAATTAATATTAGATCATGGCCTACACCTTTAAAAAGAAAGCAGATCCCACATCCTGAAGAAATAAGGATGGATGCACATGCAGCTCTCTCCCTGGGAGATGCTTATGGTGTTACTGATCCTTATTCATGGTTTTAACTAGTATCTGGATCCTCCACACTCTTTGTCAACTACACTATCCCACACTAACATGCATGATGTAAAACTTCCTGCCTACCGCCAAAACTTAGAAAATCCAGATATTACCCTTTGTTCTGGGGAATCCTCTGAAGGCTCATCTGTCCTCCTCAAACCATCCTTGTCTTGGTGGCTCTATCCTCCTCCTCCTCCTCCTCCTCCTCCTCCTCCTCCTCCTCCTCCTTCTTCTTCTTCTTCTTCTTCGTCTCACTGTAACTGGCTGACCTCACACACACTGTGTGAATGAGGCTTGCAAAAACTCATAGAAATCGACCTCTCTATGGTCTCCCTTGAGAACACTGGAGCTATAGGCACAGCTGACTGAACTATCTTTAAATGAAGCTCCTCTCAGTTTCCCTTTAAGGCACAGGCTATGCTGTTTTAATGACACTGTGCCCTTCTAATTAATGCTCTCCCACTCAAGGCTCGTTCATGGTCTCCAGGCTCTTTCTCCTAATACAATTCATTCCTGAAAGGCTTATGTGCCAACTCCTTTCCCAAACCCACAATGGCTGCTCTTTCTCTGTTATGATATTTAATGGTGGAACCATGAGGCACTGAAATTGCCACTTCAAAAGTTTCAGAAGTTCAAGTTATGCTCCAGTGAGATGCATTAAGAACACCACTGAATACCACCACCATGATTGCTTTCTCATGGGCACAGCTGTATTTGAATCCTACCTTTACTTATGTGGTCACAATTAGCTTTAATGTCCAACACACCAATGTCTCTTACTGTGAATAAGAAACTCACTCACAGAACAGCTTACTCATCTGTCAAAAAATGTCATTATGAAACCACAGAGGACAGTGAATGCTCATGGGAGCTTAGAGCTCCTCAAGCAGCATTTTTAAAAATTCTCAATGCTTCCATAAATTAATAGAAACAATACCGGTATTTTTTTTTTTTTTAGTATCACCATCGCCACAGATCCCCTCAAGTAAAGGTCATTGTGATTTCTCAGTTGCATCATTCAAAAGCTTCCCAAGTGGTCTGTTGGTGGGCTTCTTCCTTGTCCTCAGAATGGTCTGTGTAACACTACAGCCAGAGGCATCATTTTGGATATGTAAAGCAGGTCCTGTTGTTCATCTGGCAAACAGGAGTGTGGCCATATCTCAATGGCAGTAAGCCCCATATGGTCCTATCTTCTATCTGCTTTCATACTCTGTTCTCTTCCATTGCTCTACCATAACCAAGAAGGCTGGCATGCTGCTCTGAGAACATGCCCCACCTTCTCCTGCCTGTGAGTCAAAGTCTGACAGAATCTTCCCCCAATATCTGTGTGACTCTCCCTCCGCCCCTTCAGAGCCCTGCTCTCCTAGACCAGATGCCGTCCCGATCCTATGAGCAGAACCTTTTACCCTGTTCCTTCATCTTCGTATTTTAAACAATTTTGTTGTTACTTTTAACTCCACAGCAAATTAATTTGTTTTCCTGACCTGTCGTCTCCTTTCCTCACTTCAATTTATAACCTATGGAAGGTACCATCTGTTCAGTACTCCTTTGAACCTGATACCCAGAATAGTGCTGGCAAGAAGTAAGCATGCAAATGAAGTTTTAGATGAGGAAAATAAAAGGATCATTACCATTATTTCCTCAAATCGTGGATTTGAAGTGTGCCCTTATTGAGTTTCTATGTATCCTAGTAGCTGTTGAGAAAGTAAAGAAGAACTAATCCCATCTCTGAAGACTCTTATTTCTTCTATTACAATACACAGGACCCACACACTTGTGAGAAACAGGAGGCACATAAAACTGTCTTTTAAAAAAGTAAACTGGAGATTTCTTGGACTCATAGACATCTTCTTCTTAAACATTTATGACAAGATTGAAATAGTAGAAGAGTCATGGAAATTGCAAAATCTTAAAGACATGAAAATTAATCCCTGGGTTCAACACTTAACAAGGACTGCTACTCATTCATGCATTCATGCTGGGAAGTGGCTATGTCAAAGAGACCTTTTTCAATCATCCAACTTATATGACTACGAGCAAATGAAACGATGTTAACATCCGCTAGCAGAAACTTTCTATACACACGTAGTTACCCACTTGCTACTAGTGGCTCCTCTTCTGATGGTTTGAAGAAAAAGGAAACTTTTTCCAAATCCAATAGGGCAACCAGTGTGTCCTCTAGCATGGCTTGCTCATCTTTCTACGATAAAGAAAAAAGTCTGTAAGATAGCAGTGTAAGGCGCTGTCAGATCCCACAGCACAATGTCAATGCAAACCAAATCACCAGACTTCTGTTTCATAGAAACCACTAGTGAGAACTCCCTGTCCAAAACGAAGTGAAGAAGTCCTGCATCATGACATGTTCCTTGTGTGGCTTTACAGTTTGCTGTTTTTGTATTTTATTAATATTTATATGATTATATACACAATTTTCAGTCTAGCATGTAGATAGACTCTAATTATACTGACCTTGTTTACAAATAACCTACGCTTTTTGCTTTTTGCTTCTAAAATCTCACAAAGTGAGATCTAAGTAGCAAAAACAAAAATCTTAATTTAAGTTAAATGCTACATTAAACCACAGCCACCCTGTTTTTATAATTTATTTGTTGTTCAATTAGTGCCTATTAGAACTATGAAGAAAGCAATCTCCATGTATAGATATATTTGTCTCCCAAGGAGCTTACATACACATATAATTCTCACATTACCATCTTTGTGAGGTGCTTAGTCTAGAACAGGAATGCACTTGTCTCTATAATGAGATTTTCCATGCATACAATAACAGTTCTTTAAAAGCTCTTCTGCTACGCTTCTCCTGATTCAACATACAGTGAGCTCTGAGCAGCTTGTTGAAATGTAAGAATCATGTTGGGCTTGCTTGAAAGAGTAAGTCATGTTATTAAGAAAACAAGTGCTATATTAAGAGATAACTTCTAAGCGTACAAGTAATTACATTATCACATGGAACCTGAGTGCTGTAGAGAATGCAGCAACTGTTCATAAGAAGCCAGAGATGAACACAGGGTCTCTGAGCTATGAGCGTGAGATAAATGTGAGTGTGTGCACACGCATGGGTGCTAGATGGTGGTGCCGGGTGTTCTCTCTCCCTCTTTTCACCTTTCAGACAGGGTCTCTTATCAAATTAGGTCCTAGGCCAATCAGCAAGTTCTAGGGATCCTCCTTCCCCTCGCTCCCCACCGCAGAATTGGAGCTGCAGAAAGTCAAGGAGGTATGCGCAGTTTGGTGGTTGTTGTTTTGTGAAACGTGGTTGCTGAGAGTTCAAACCCGTGTCCTAGTGCACATACAAGAGCTCGTACCCGTTGAGCCATCTCCCGTGGCTCCTGAACCCCTTTGAAGCAGTAGAAAGGTGCCTGGTACCTGGAAGTTTATGGTAGGACTGAAAAAGAATCCTTTTTTATCGTCAAGGAATAGAGTTAAGAGAAAAGTTACTAAATATAAACTGTTCAGTCTATATGATGCTCTTCGTATGCACATTTTCAGGGCTTTATGTTCTTAACACAGAGGTTTCCTTGAATTTTTTCCAGTAAACTCTGATAGAAAAAATAGTTATTGAAGTAATCGTAAAGATGTCTCAATGACATATTTTAAGAAGAGCACCGTTTCATTGAGATACACAACTCACGAAGTATGGAATTCACCTAATCAAAATACACAGTTGGGGTCTTTATTGTATGGAGAGCTGAGATGCTTTCTGTAGTCCTCTAATTTTAGAATATTTTCATAACCTCCAAAAGAAACTGAGCATCAGTAAGCACTCTCCCTGGGGCATCTACCCCTGTTTTTTAGCTCCAGGCACTCAGATGTCTACTTTGATCTCAGACATGTATCCATTCAGCATGTGTTGTCACAATGTGAGCAGTCTGTGCTTTTTTTTTTTTAACCAGGCAAGTTTCCTGAGGACTGTGCTTCCAAGATTAATGCATAGTTCAACTCTCATCAATACTACAGATTGTCTATGCCCAAATAAGATTTTATTAGAATGAAATACAGCATTTTACTTATCTAGTCATTGATGACAGTCTTTACATATTTTGAATTACACTGACAGGACTATTTGTCATAAGTTCTTGAGTGAATAGAAGTTTGAGGTTCCCTTAGGTATTACCTAAGTACAAGAGTCAGGAATACAGGAACTGTGTTCAAGGTCTTGAAGAACTGCTGATCTGTTTTCCAAGGCAGTTTCGTGATATTATATTCCCATGATTCATTTATGAGGATTATGAATTCTACAGATACTCTCTAACACTTGTTATTGCAGCGGGTTCCTTCCTTGTGCTGAGTTTCATTTCTCTAATGGTGGCTGATGCTGCTTATCTGTCATGTGTTTAATGGCCATTTGTTCATCTTCTAGAGCAGTATGTATTCAAATCCTTTTCCCACTTTTAAATTAGGCCTTTTTTTATTACTTTTGGGTTTTGAAAGTTCCTTATATAGTCTAATCTTTACAATTTATTGCCTCTATGATTCTGAACATTTTCTCCTAATCTTGGAAGCTTCAAACAAGATTAATCTTAAAGGCAAAGCAGCAGCAATTGATTGGATATCAGAAACTTTAAGTAAAGAGAATAGAATAGAAATGAAATTGTATTCACACATTCATTCATTCAAACAATGAATACTGTTACTATGTTAGGAAGTCACATGATTATCATACATGATTTACAGTGGGTATGCTATGGTTTTTGTTTTTAAACACTTTATCTAAAGTGTATGACTTTAAATCAACCAAGTAAGCAATTTATTGCCTACATGGAGTGCATAGCATCTTCTCTAAAGAATCTAAGACTCTAAAGAATCCTTATCTCTTAACCATTCTGAGATGGATGTCTTTACCTTGTAATTACAGAGTCTTCTATGAACTGCTGCACAGCAATCACTTCTCTCTTCCACAGTAAGAAAAGTGCTATTTCAATAGATCAACTCATCTATATTTGTTTTTAAACTATGCTACTTGGTAACTACATTTTGTATTTGTAATTTAACAAATGAGACAGGCTCTCGTGCTCAAAATCAGAATTCCCTTTAGTGAGCCCTCAAAATGTTTATGCAAATAAAAGTGGACATTTGTGCATTAGGACATCACAAAAACTACAGAAAGCCTATGTGAAAAACTATGAAGTTCTCCATATTTCAAACATTTCAAGATACTTTTTCATCTTTATCAATGCATAGGCATGGCATTTTCTACTGTAGATGCTATAGTGTTCTTACTGTCAATAGAGAACAGTCATTCAAAGGAAGAATTAAGATTCTTTAGCACACACAGATTTTAAGCAGATTGCCAGACAGTAGCTGCTCCTTGAAGCATGCCCCAGATTACCCGAGGCATTGGAAGCTCTGAGATCACAGAAGTTGTTATTTCTGGACTGAATGGGTTTATAAGACTCCTCTTTCTCTCATGATAATTTCCCGTTGTGCTTAAGAATCTAAGAAATACTAACAATACAAAATATATTCTATGTCTTTATTAAAGCTTAAATGACCACAGGGAAAAAAATCTCTTTAAAGTAGTGAAGACTGTGGAAACAGTGAAGAAGATAACGAGGGAGAAATGGTCAACTGTTTCATATTTGGTAACACATGACCACATAGTTTCTAGTTGACACAGGCAATGGGTGTCACAAGATTCCTTACCAAATTTGGTGACAGAAGTGACTGGAAGTGAAAAAGAACACCTGCATTTGCGATCTGGTCCAGCCACCTTCTGCTGGCTTCCCAGGTCTCCATTTCATTTTCCTTGCTGTTGTCAAACATCTGGTTTAAGGCAGCCATGAGCTGCTCAGAGAAGGCACAGACAGTGGCCACAAGACTTTGGCAGAAAACCATGTCTCTTCGGAGCTGCGTTTCACTATCTGCAATTGAAAGGAATACAGAGGAATCTTTATTGAAGTAGACGGGTGTGATGGCACATGCTTTCAATCCCAACATGATCTCTGTGAGTTTGTGGCCAGCCTGGTTTATATGGTGAGTCCCAGGATAGCAGGAATACATAGTGAGACCCTGCCTGAAAAAAAAACAATGCAAAACAAAAATTGTTTCCCAGACTCTCACCAGCATGGCATGATAACCGCAATGGTGGGGTAGTGGCACACACGCTCTTGCACTAACCAACAGCTCTCTGTTTGGATTTAAGACCCACTCAGGATGAAAGAAGCCCTGCTGTTACTAGAAACCTAGCCAACAACCTAAAGCTAGTGAATCCATGGGTCTTGGAGAAGAGTGTAAACTGCTACTTTACTAAACCGGCATAATCCCTAACTACATTAAAAAAACAACCTTATGACTTCAGATAAATGTAGTTAGTATTCACTTTTCCTTAATGAAACTTCTCTTTGAAACAGACAAGAGACCACTACAGAAATTTAAAACCAATCAAAATGTGGAGTTGTGGAATCCAGCCCCAAAGGATACATGTACAAAATACTCCTGTACAGAAGGCTCAGGATACATTGTGGAAGAGGGGATAAAAAGATTGTAAGAGCCAGAAGATCCAAGAGTTTGCTATGAAAGTGTATCTTCTAGTAACATCAGACAATACACTCACCAAGTGTCACCAACATGACTGTCTAAACGTGATCTGTACAAGGACATCAACAATGTACATGTCATAACAGATGAGGAATGACCATGAGGCCTCCACAGATAACTACAGACAACTAAGGAACGCTGACAATGGGAGGAGAAATAATCTTCCCCAGGAAGGAGCACACCAATTGCCTACCCTAGAACATGCATACAAGTAACATTATACAGATTGAGTAAGTTTCATTTATGCATTCAAGAATATATATGCATATATCTATACATATATGTACGTAACAACAACTAATGAAAAAAGAGCAATGAATCTGAAAAAGAGTAAGGATGAATAAATAAGAGGATTTGGAGGAAGAAAAGGCAAGGGGAAAAATAATGTAATTATAGCCTCAAAAAAACATTGCAAAAAATGAAAACCATTTTTTAAACAGGTCTCTAATTGCATTTTTCTACATGTAGACATCCAGTTAGACAAGCACCATTTGTTGAAGATGCTATCTTTTTTCCATTGAATAGATTTGGCTTCTTTGTCAAAAATCAAGTGACCAAATGTGTGTGGTTTCATCTCTGGTTCTTCAATTTGATTCCATTGATCAACCAGCCTATTGCTGTGCCAGTACCATGCTGTTTTAATTACTGTTGCTCTATGGTACAGCTTGAGATCGGCTACAGAGATTCCTCCTGAGGATCTTTTATTGTATAAGATTGTTTTTGTTATTCTGGGCTTTTTGTTTCTCCATATGAGGTTGAGAATTGATCTTTCAATGTCTTCAAAATATGCTGTAGGTATTTTGATAGGGATTGCATTGAATCTGTAAATTGCTTTTGGTGAGATGGCTATTTTTATTATGTTAATTCTCCCAATCCACGAACAAGGGAGATCCCTCCATCTTCTGATGTCATCTTTAATCTCTTTCTTCAGAGATTTAAAGTTTTTTTCAAATAAGTCCTTCACTTGCTTGGTTAGAGTTACTCCTAGATATTTTATATTGCTTGTGGCTATGTGTAGCCTTGGCTGCCCTGGAATTTGTAGAGCAGGCTGGCCTTGAACTAACAAAAATCCACCTGCCTCTGCCTCACAAGTGTTAGGATTAAAGGCATATGCCACCACACCAATTTTGAAAATGAATCATTAAGCATTTACCAAGGCTAGTATTTAATTTTTTTACTTAACTTGAGCAGAAAGGGTGAATTTGAGTTAAACAACAAACTTTTAAAAATATGCTTTTCATTGAGGTTTATACATTACAGTATATCTGGAATGTTAAAAGAAGTCTCAGTGGGTGGGGCAGGTGCTGTGAGATGCTGTGTCTTGGACATGTCATGGCTGTTGCACACAGGAGACTCACAGGAGTTATGAGTACATAGCCAAGACGCGCACAAAGTTAGTCCAGGCCAACCTCCAAGCATGGAGGAGGAAACAGTCCTCGTGCTCCATGGGGAGCTGAGCAGCTATGTCTCCTGATGGCTGTTGGGGCTGAGAGAGGCACATTTTTAGGAGTGTGCCACTGGCACATTCTCTGTGCCCTAGTGGATGGCCCTGTGCTCATATCCATATGGACAGCACTAATAGTGGGGTAATAATAATAATAATAGTAATAATGATGATGATGATGATGATGACATGAACTTGGGCAGGAGATAGAATCCGTCCTGGGGTAGCTGAAATAAGGGAATGAAGGATGTATATGATCAAGATACATTAGGCATAAAAAAATTATAATTAAAGATTTTTATTTGCATTGTGATTCTATTTCCAATCATCGATATATTTTATAAAAACTTGATAAAAATAGAAGCTTTTATTTATATTTTTACCTTATATGACCCAATTTGTATTTATTAAAAAGATTCAAAGTCTAACTGTAGCATTTGTGCTGGCAAACAATACTGCTAA
Source organism: Acomys russatus (assembly GCF_903995435.1). Taxonomy (NCBI): domain Eukaryota; kingdom Metazoa; phylum Chordata; class Mammalia; order Rodentia; family Muridae; genus Acomys; species Acomys russatus. The sequence continues at coordinate 22,009,097 of NC_067138.1, forward strand.
TATTTTTTAAATAACCACCTTTGAAACCCACCTAAATATTAATGCAGGTGGAGAAAAAGTATTTGCTAGCCAACTACTTGTTCTAGTAACCAAATCTATACCTTATGAATTAAATCATTCACTTTTCTGAGTAGTAAATGTATCTGCATTTATAAGGCTGGGGATTCCTATATTTCCCCTGGCATACTAAGGCATTTAATTTTAGCATAAGGTGATTTCACTAAGCTTTGTAAAAGTGCTTTCCAACAGCCAAGCAAATTCTGTTTTGCGTGTGGCCTGCCTCTCCAGGGCTGTTCCTAAAGGAAGACGGGGGGAACCCGGACTCATTTGGCATCAGTACCGACTTTCGCCTTCATAATCATCCAGCCCTACTTTCTGTATGGGCTGAAAATCATGTGTGGGACAGGAACATAGGGCAAAATAATCTCCTCCCAAAAGTGAGCTGAGTATTTTGAGGCCTTAAAGAACCTTGTAAATTGAATAGCCACTACTGATATTCATGTAAAATATAAAGGCAGATGATGTCTTCAGCAATGAATTTTTATTTTATTGACAGAGACATGATTGTTTAAGTTATTTACCAAGAACACTGAACATCAAAATCATGTTTCTACACAATAAAGGTGTTTTGTGTTACTTTGAATTTTAGGAACATTCACTCTTGACATTTTTCTAGAAAATAGATTAAATGTTAAAATATCCAATATTATATTTAAAATATTCCTTTAATAGGCTGAACTACGTGTGTTCCCCTTTGACCATTGAAAGGGTTGAATAGGTTAATTGCCTAAGGTTAAATTTATTGATTTAGCCAACATTTATATGTTAGCTATCTCCCTTCGATGATCTGCATTGGTGCTGCTAGGTGGACAAGATGTTTTGGAGGTCTGTAGCCAACACAAAAACTGGAATAAACTTTGCTCAACTCTCAAAAAGAAAAGAAAAGAAAAGAAAAGAAAAGAAAAGAAAAGAAAAGAAAAGAAAAACACCTGTTTTGTGTTATACAACAGCATGGGCATTCAACGGCTGCCTACTGGCTGAGTCGACTGAGACAGTGAACCTGTGTGGATTAATGAATGAAACACATGAGTTCATCCTCTGACTTCATGGAATCTGGGGATATAGTTCAACTTAAAAGCCAAATTCACAAAGCCTGTGAGCTCAAGACTGCAATACGGAGTGGGCCCTCTCTCTTTTTTGACCATCTTACTTTGCTTTTCAGTTGTCCTAGAGGAAAGCAGAAAATCTGGATCCTGTTTTAATAATGCTCAGTAGCTATTGAAGGACTAACCCCACCTGTAACCTGAGAATAATTTAATAACATACAATGTGGAAGAAACTGCTGATACCAAGAGTGGGAAGCCATCATCCAGGGAGGAGAGGCTCTGGCTCCCACATCAGCTTGAGCAGGGAGCACACGGGTTAATACCTAGTAAAAAATAACAACGTCCAAAGTACTTCTGAAAAGAGTTGCTAACATTTTATTATTTACATCACCCCAATAGTTAGACACTCCATGGGCCCTCCCTAATTATATTCTATAAACATGTAAGCCAATTTTCCTTCGACCATTATCAAGTCAGAAGAGATCGCAGTTAACATTCATTAGTCTTTCTAACACAAAAAAGTGTTGATATCTCTGCCAAATATACATGGTTCTTGCTCACTGATTCATTGTAACATTGAATTTCCTATGGGAATGAAGCTTGGTGTCAATTATTATAGTGAAAGGAGCCCTGGTCAGAGCCTTGGCCATATCTCCAGCCATGATGGAATAACAGATGAAGACACTCAATATGTCTTGGATGACAATGTTGTTTAAATTTGAAGCTAACAAGTTTTTTTAAATGGAAGTCAGTTAATAAATGCTCTCTGTTTGTAGAGTGATACTCAGTCACAACTTTGCTATTTTTAGGAGAGAAGGGATGACTTGTTTGTGTGAACTTCAAAACACAATCTACATTGTATATGGAGTAGAAAGCTCTGTAGCATCACGGCCACCTGATAATAACTGCCACCTGTCATTCACAGCTCCTCAGTGTCTCCCCCTCCTTTCATCCTACAATGCAACATGAATTTTAGAGCTGTGGAACTGAAACAAAACCAAGAAATGTGTGTGCACAGACCTGCACTAAGACATGCAGTAAGGCTCAGAGCCGTTCAAACATTAAATGACTTGCTAAGTGGCCTCATAACCCATATTTTGCTTCTATGCCTCTTCAATTAGAAGAACCATCCACAAACATTAGCAGTCAATGGATTGAAAGGCTGGATCTCTTTGAATTATTGAACTATTGCATCTACCATTAAATTTTCTCTATCAGGGAATATAGTGAACTTATTTCTGCCATCATAAACCTAGGGTATCTCTCTCTAAGATGGATAATTAATAGCTCTAGGAGATTCTGTTTATGTATCTGGCTTTCCCATTGGGTCATCAGTGTATTAAGAGCAGAAGTTGTATACACATGAGTTATACTCATGGGATTTAGAGGCAATTAATGAGCATTCAGCTAATATCTTAGGCCAATGGGTTTGGTCTGGTCATATAACTTAGTACTAGAGCACTTTCTGAGCATGAACAAGAACAAGGCATTGGGTACCAGAAAGAAGAAAGAACTAAGATGAGATTCATTTCTACTTCCTACTTCTTAGGTCTTTAACAAAGACAAATAAAATTTTAGATGCTAAGCCTTTGTTAACAAAACGCAGTCAAAGGGGTTTAGTGTGGCAACTGCTTGTTTCTTACCACCTAGCCATGCCAAATGAGAACCTGCTTGCTTTACTGAGAAGGGAAAGAACAGAATGATAAAGAAGCAAACTAGAGTCTGTTTCCTGCCAGCAAAAAACATACTCTTTTCCTTTAAATTATGTAGTCGTTCAAAATTCCCCAGTGTCCCCAAAGCTATGTAACTTCTTAGTCTTATTAAAAATAAATAAAAGAGAAGAACTTCAGCTAGGTCCATAGCAGCTGTGCCCAGCTCCTAACAAAAGAATGGTTGTATGACAGCTTGCTAATTATTCTCGTAGAGTACAATTTTTCTTAAAGTGGGAATATATTTGAAAAAATGTTTTTGCTCCTATAAAAGACTTTAATTTCCTTTCAATACTTCCTTTCAATACTTAAGTACCTACTATCTCCATCATCTATAAACACCTAAAAAATTCAATATTCTGTGTAATCTTAGCTATTTACAAGTCCAAAGTGCCTTAATTTACTGCTCAGAAAAGGACTCAGAAGGACATAGAGAGATAAACAGAAATATTGACAGGTATTATACTGACACAGAGATGGTAGGGGAAAAGAAAGACAAGAACAGACAAGAAAACAAAGACTTCGCAGAACAGGAATGGTAGTAATGCTGCAGGTGGGCAACAGAAAAGGAGAAGCAGTGTCCTCCATAGACGAACATCCTCCCACAGGTTGTCCAGTCCCAAGTGGCCAGCCCAGGAAGCACGCACACAGATGCAATAGGTTATGCAAGCATGTGTACAAATGTGTGTGAGTGTCTATCTATCTATATATGTGCATGTCTACAGCAATAATATTTCAAGAAAATATCAAGAATTTGGAAGAGGGTTATACACAAGAGTTGGAAGAGAAGCCAGTGGGAATGATGTAGGGCTTATGTATAAAGTTCTTTTTAAAAAACTATTTAATAATCTCTAAAAGCCCAAAACAGAGAAATAAACTTTTATCTTTGGCTTCAAAATAAATATGGAGTATTTCTGAAAGAATAAAAAGGTTAAGTAGAAATTTTACCAGACATGGTCTACCCTATTCTAATGAAAAACTGCATTTCACACCCAAAATGATGGACTAATTTGGCCATTGCTTAAATGCCATCAAATATATAAATAGAAAGAAAGAATGAATGAAAAATAACAAACATAAGATAGAAAAATATAAAGGAGAAAGAAGCCTCTGTCAGCTGTGTGTGGTAGCACCTGCCTGTGATCACAGCCCTCGGGAGGATGAGCCAGGAGAGTCTACAGCAAGAGATGAGCTTGGGCCACATCATGAGTTTGAGGCATCTTGGTCTACATGGCACCCTATTTCAAAACATACACATAAGCATACATATGAACACCAGCACTACCTGCTGAAGCAGTCATATCTCAGTACTGGAGAAACCTATACAGTCCAGGATCACTGGTGGAACTGGGAAAACTGAGTTTGAAACTCAAAACTGCCTCTTGCTAATTTATTTATTTATTTTTGGTGTTTCAAGACAGGGTCTCTCTGTGTAGCCCTGGATACAGTGGACTCACTTGTAGACCAGGCTGGCCTTGAACTCAGAGCTATCTGCCGGCCTCTGCCTCCCCAAGTGCTGAGATTAAAGGTGTGTGCCACTGCATCTGGCCTTTTGCTAGGTCTTAACTTTACTCACTGGGGACTATTATGATATTCATGATCTGGGTTGAATAAACACAGTCTATTAGTTATTATTATTCTCCCAGAACATATGTTTTCTCCTTTAAAACTGTGGAAATAATCATAGTTGTCCCTAACAAAGTTTACATGAATGAATCTATGAAGTATCTTTAGAAATGTTCAAAAATGTAAGATCTTTGCCATTGTTGTTGTTATTAAACAAGGAACAAGGTATGAACCAGCCAACCAATTAAGAGAAAGCCCTTTTTGTTGACCCAACTCATTCATGACCCAAAGTTTCCAAATGTGGTAGACTCTACCGTCACAAATTACCCCCTACCTCTTCCCACATACTGGCAATATAATTTTGAGAGTCCTGCCCAATACAGGTTTGGCATTATTTCCCAGATATTCAAATGGCTGGGGCTGGAGAATCACTTCAACTAAGGAGTTCAAGGCCAACTGTAGCAACTGAGTGAGAAGCTGGCTTTTACATCTTCAAAATAATAAATCAATCACAATCCAGGAAAGGTCCTGTCTCCACTGCTGCATTGGAACCTGCTACCAGGCATCATGGTGCAATAAGGTTGAGCTTCTGAATGCTTCCACACTGTCCACTTGCTGCGTGCTAGCTTTAGAGCTGTGTGCCATCATGCCATGCTGTGAGTGCAACCAAGGACTTCCCAACAATCAGATGAACACTGACAAGGGAGCCACATTTTCAGACCACCATTCTTTCTTATACCACATATTTGATGGACACTGTGACTGCTACCACTTTGGGTATTTGTGGACGATAAAAATAAGTAATGCTCACTTTGAGGAGGCTAATGACTTACCACTTGTAATTTAGACTTTGATGAAATGTTTAATTGTCCTTTGGTGTCACTGCTAATTATGTTGAGCTCCTACTATATGCATGGTAGAAGTACGTTAATGTAAGAGCTGTAAAATGTTTATATAAACCCTTGGCCACAACCAACCAATTAGATGTTTTCACAATAAATCCCATATCTGTGCACATATCAGCAATCACCTTTACCACAGCCTACACCCTTTCTCCTTGTTTCATTGAGGGAAGGTACTATTGTATAACCCAGGACAGCCTTGAACATACAATGGTCTTACTCCATTGACTTTCTGAGGGATGAGAGTGCTTGCCTGTGCTTCCATACCCATCTTCCTTCTCTTACTAATAAGACTGTTTTGATATGTATTTATGTTTATTTTTATGTACTTATGATAAAAAATGAGCATGTGCTTTTGTGCTCTTATTAAAGCACTTAAATACATTTGTTAAAATGTCTTTCCAGTACGTTAGGGAAGGCAAGTTTCAGATGCCCATTTATCTCTTAAAGTGGCGGAAGGAATTGATTTCCTATTTTGAGACTTTTATCATCCTGAGCCACAATGCTTCTAATAGTAAAAATAGGACAAAACACTACCTGAGTATTCAAGAAGAGCCAGTAGGATCCGACACTTAACCTCTGCAGAGAAAGAAAGCACATTCATTAATTGTCCACTCTGTTTCTGCAACATATTATAACGTGATAGCAAAAATTACCATGGTCTTATTATATTAGGTAATCAAAATACTATTTTCTTGACATTATATTGTGGCCCATCTGTGCAGATAAATGCTGTCAATTGCTCAAGACGCTAAAATGTCTTTCAGCTCTAAATTACACAAGTAATAGAACACAGTTCAAATCTTGCCAAATTCTATGTAATCCTTAGCTACTTTAGCCTGTATGCTATTCCCTAACATACACACTGTAGGCTGTGTTGCTAAGCCATGAAAATAATGCTTTCTACTATGAGTAAAACTTTTAGAGAAAAAAACCCATGTATATACATTTAATATACTCTGTTACTCCATCCCACACAAGGGCAATCACAAATATTTGGCAAGTACATATTAATTTCACATGTATCACTGTGTTCATCTGCTTTCAGTAGTAAATTATGCACTTGCATTAGGTAAATTTCTAAAAGTACAACGTTCCTTCTATGTAACCAGGTGAAGGGTGAAAGAAGGTTACAAAGCATCCTGTTCTATGTAAGCTTGTAACTGTCAAAGACAGAGATGGGTTAACAGATCAGGAATGCAGACACTATATCAAAGGTCCTTGAATGTTTACAAAGAAGACTGACAGAACAAAAGGACATCATAGGCAAGAAGCACATTGGGCCAAGAACCAACTTGCCATCCTCAAGCTTCGTGGCATTACAAATTTTATTAACTACTTTCAGTCTTAGCTCACTCGTCATGACATCTACTTTATCTCTATAATGGCCTGTGTAGGTAAAATGAGCAAGAAATATACTCAAGGTCGTTGAAAGTTTTTTTAGAGCTCTGTATATACCAAAACAGTGCAGGTCCTCTAACCAAGAGCTGGCTGAAACTGATACAGAATCTACAACAAGAAAATACTTGACAGAAAGTTGAGTTTAGACCACTAAGGAGAAGGAACACATGTGGGAATAGTGCTAACAAAGAAACGCATCAGAAAATGAACACTAATAAGCCAATCATCTAGCACAGAGACATTGTTATCATCTGTGGACTGAGCTACGATGATAAAGCTTAAGTAAAAAAGAGTTCAGATCATTAGTCTGAAGAATTTAGATTCATCTAAGAGAAAATACTACTACAAGGCTCTGGGGTGGAAGAATGAATATTAATGAGACACTTGATAATAGTGTGTACACACCATAAAACATGGAGGGACGAATAGATAACTATCAGCATTATGAAGGCAAGATAAATAGAAAGTGAAAAAAATCTTAAGATAACTGAGGCAAATACAGGCAAAACATAAAAAAAAAAAAGTAGGTTTCTGGGGGGAAATAGATCTGTAAAAGAATGGCATTTGTAAAGGAAAAGAAGAGGTGAAATGGCATTACTTACAACCATTACATTACCATCATGTGGAACACTCCCTCCTGGAGGGAGAGTGCTCATTAAACTCACAAGTAACTTGGCAGATTCAGAAAGCTCAGGAACATTAGAAGACTCACACAGGCCCTCTCATTGTTTGTGTCAGCAGTAAAGGGCTGCAGGGAAGGGGGCTCTTCAGTGATGTGGCAGGCTGCAAGTTGTGCAGGGAACGCACACAGTGCTGCAGCCTTCTGTCACATGTTCTGGGATTGGGATTTCTGGTGATGCAGAAGTCAGCAAGTCATCACACTCATGTGAATTATACCTCGCCCATGATCTGGAAAGTAGCCCCAATAAACTCATTGGTTCATCAAATTGGAGCTGGATGGCGTCTTTCTTTGGTCTGCCACTGCCCTGTCTGGAGTGATGGAGCATTTCTTTGTATCTTCTTAGGAAAAGTCGTGTAACACAAATTGATCATAAACTTAAGTAAATATACCTTAATTTAGCTGGTAACATAGACTATGCTTAGCTGAAAGATTAAACAAGAGACACTTACCATTTCTCTGACATCTTTATCAATTGATCTGCTATTGAGTTGGCTACTGTCTATTATCTTTTCTGCTCCCCATCCCCCATCCTCACTTCAGTAGGCCATGGATGGATGAGTAGTCATCTAAAACTAGAATGTCACTGTATCAGTCCTTAAACAAAGGCTACAGCACCATGGTATTTTGATACAATATTTGGAATAAGTTTTAAGTCTTACTTAACCATTTTCCCTAATTGGGGGGGGGGGTCTTCAAAAAAATTATTTGTCCTAAATCAGCCTGAAGAAATCTTAAGAGAACGACATCCCATTTCCTCTAAGGGGGGTTAGATATGTTTCTGTTTACTCTCTTGGTCTACAGATGCTTATTTTCATTGGGAATTGGTTATAAGTATTATTGGTCTTTTACAGAGAGGAAACTAAGTTTGACTCATGCACGTGTGTCTTTTTCTTTATCTTTATTTTGTAGGTAAGAAGACAGGAACTGAAAGGAAAGAAAGGGAGATATAGAAATATAGAGGGAGAGAGAACAAAAGGTAGATTATTGCATGCTGTGCACAGCAACCTGTCAAGATCCGCTGGATACACAAATCTGGGGCGCTTTGTTCATCCCACCCCTTCAGAGTCCACGCATTTACTAAGACAAGGGAACTCTAGTTGGCATCAGAAGGAAGCAAATGCAGCAAGATCAAGGCCATCTTGCTTTGATTAGTCTTCAAGAGCTGCAACCCTGCCCCCCCCATCTTTCCCTGTAAACGTGTTTGGTGATCACCGTAAATGCTTTGTTCAATCAGAAATTTTCAGCATTCTGTATGGAAACATATGTTACAACTTGAACCAAAATCTCAGGAAAACATGCATCTTTTATTATGTAAATCCCATAATGACTCACAGCATTCTGTAATAAACAACTGATGTAAAAAAAAAAAAAAAAAAAAAAAGGTAGATTATTGATTCTAGTCCTCATCTCAAAGCCCTAATTGCTACTCACAAATAAGGTTACTTTTTAATTCAATGGTATTGAATTTTGTATATTGATGGAAATCATGCTCATATAAAAAATGAGTCTAATTTTATCACAAGAATATATATTCTAGATCTAATAGATAGATATAATTCTATAGATATATGAGGTAAAATAGTTAAATAAGGTATTTAAAATCCTCAGAGACCTACAGAATAAGTCATTTAAAGATATTTTTATTTTTCTGAAGACTGTTTGAGAACAAGCCAAGTTAACTCCTGACAACACCCAGCCTACGTCAAAGAAAATTATAAGCATCAAAGAAACTCCTTATGGAGTTGTCTTCAAATGTGGCAAACCAGCCACTGGTCAAAATGTCCTCATTTCTGGCACAGACAGAATTCTACCTAAAAATGGGCAAGTTTAGATGCAGGCAGAGTCAACGGCCAAACTCTGCCAAGACAGGATGAGCAAGCCCTTAATAGTCCCCGCCTCGTGTATATGTCTGTCAGATATATTGAGCCAGAAGGGTGAAGATGATGCTCCAACGTTATAGAGAGTGTTGGGTGACTGTTCAGGCAGTAAACTGTCTCTGTCATTTTTTCTTTTTGGAAGCTGCTAACCTGCACTTCTGGTTCATTCAGGTACTTAAGTTTTATCCCTTCTCAAGTCTCGGATGGGTTTGAAGACCAGATAGTTTAGTCTTTCACTTGAGCTTAGTAGGCTAGGGGTTAAGATGTTTTTAGATAAAGATAGATGTTTTAAGTTAATAGAGATAAGATATGATAGATATTAATCTCCATTCAGAAATTTAGACCCAACAAGATAGGAAAGATATTTACTTCAAGTTTGCCAAATACAAATGGCCAAACACTATGAGTGTAACATTTATATAATTCCTGATTGTCTTGTGGTTCTTCCTGCTATATGTAGTTTATTTTACTTACGTGTAATAATATAAATGTATATGTGAAAAAAGAAACATAATAAAATATTTTTTAAAAATGGAGTCACTCTCTTGACATATATAAAACACACGTTTCTAGCCAAGTATCAGTAAATTAAATATTTACCTATTAATAGCCATGGAGTTACATATACTACATTATTCCCTATAGTTTGAAAAGTCAGATGCAAGTAATCCTGAACCAAGTGGGGGAAGTGGTAAAGGACTGAGGAGGTGACCCGAGGGTATTCCCCATTACAACAACTGATTTAAAGATAACAGCAGCTTACGCTCTCCTTGGGACAGCCTGGTAGCTAAAGCAGTGTATGATAAATTAATTGGTTTTTAAAGACTCATTTAACACAAAGACAATCTGAGTTTTATCCAGAGTAACTGCATATCAAATGAACTTAGAAAAATGGAACTTAAAGTCTGCAAAAGGCTCCTGCCACACTAAAAGTCTTAGGATGTACAACCAAAGAAAACCAGCTACTGGACTCATAATCGAGGTGGCACCAATGTTTGCATCATCAATCAATCAATCAAATAAACAAACAAATGATAAAGCAATCTCTGCAAAATGTGCCCTGAGGAACAAAGAGTATAAAAGCCTAACTTGAGATACTAATCTAAGATTTAAAATGTTTTTTCGTTAAGCTTTCTTCTACATTAGAAATGTATATATTAAAGATTAAATTCTTTTTCATCTTCTAGAAGTATGTTCATTTCTAATCAATACCATGCTTATTTGAAAAACAAATACAATTAAAATCTATTTCTATCATCATTAGACATTCAAAGATGGTAAGATCAACCCTGAGTTTACAATGCCTAGGAGCATTATGCTACTGGGATTAACTATTCTGAGAAAGTATGGCTTCCCTTCCATAAAGCATGTGCTTCCACTCCCCAATATGTCATTAAAACCCACTTATTTGTTTTAATAGTCATTATGTGGAACAGTTTTCATTCAGAATCTTCATCACATGGAACGTTATAAGTGTCCCAGAACACCACAGTGTTAAGCCATAAAATTTAAATAAAGCCAAGGGATCCAGTTACAAATACCAAAACATTTCATCATTGAATAGAATCTCTGTTATTTATCTGGGCAGCCTGCTCCATCCACATCCCTCCATGTCCTCTTGACTCCACTCAATATTCAAACCTGTTATACTTGAGTATTTCTCTATGCAGAAGACTGACTATACCAGAGTAACACTCACTAAATGAAGACGCTGAGACAAAAGGGTAAGCTACTTGCTCAGACACATAAAACTTTTTCTAAGTAGCCCTAAAATTGGACTCTTGCTGAGTACCATTTACTATAGCTAACTGACAAACAAATAGCTAATAAATAAACCTGTCAGCACTGCATGATGTTTGCTGAATCTATATATTTCTCAAATTTAGCACTGCCAATATTTGGGGGTGACGGATCCTGTGTTGTGATAGACTCTGTCCTACACATCGTAGTAGGCTCCGCACCATCCCTAGTCTCTACCCACTAGGTGCCAGTGTCACAGTGCAGCTGTGACAATCAAAAACATCATCCCCAGACTTAAAAGTTGTGACAATTTCAGGATCCCATGCAAGTCACCAAGACCAAAACGTTAAAAGTCTAGTGATGCAACCCACACTAATATACAGTAGACTTTCTGCCTTCTTATAAAAAAAATTAAGCATCGTGTACTTTTTGTTAATTCCTTATAATTTTTATCATATTACTTTGAATTCCAAAATATTAGGCTCGTGGTGTTTCATCTGTGTATGCAGGAGCCCTGTTCTATTCATTCAGAATACTCTCCATGATACAGTCGGCAGGGCCTGGAGGCCCATTGCTCCTTTAGCTCCTCCTCCCTCGTGCATTTCATTCTTTTTATCTGATTCAGAACAGGAACCTCTGCAGAAAGCAATGGGACATTACAGGACTCTGGCTTGACTGGCATTTTAAATGATTGTCGCTGATATCAGGCAATGTTCTTCACTTCTCCGACTGACCTTCAATACATTTTCTGATGCTCTGCGCAAGGGCCCGGACACTGCTGGGAAGATTCCAAGGATCCTGCTTGAGGTGGAGCCTCAGCCTTCGGGGGCTGCTCAGCTTGGCCTCCATCTCCTGTTGGAATTCTAATCAAATATGGAAAAAATCTCTCGTAAGTGTCAACTGCTTCTCAGTTAAGCCCACTGGCTGCAAAATTTGCTTGTTCTTGTCCATTTTACCATTCTAGAATGGTGTTAAGAATTTCTGGGAGGGAGGGAGGAATGGGAGGATACAAGGGATGGGATAACAATTGACATGTAATATGAATAAATTAATAAAATATATTTAAAAAAGAAAGAATGTCTTTAGTGACATTGCAACAGAAAGTGTGCTAAATCGAAACACCAAAGCGCAATGTTATTTTCTTATAGATATTCCAACTAGGAAGCAAACGTAGGCAGAAGCTCTATTGAAAATACTGAAAAAGAAATGTGAGAAGGCTACAGTGCTAGGCTCCCTGCTCTGTGGTCTGACACCTACCTGCCAACTCCACTCTCCTCAGAGCCTTCCCCTGCATAAGACATGGCCAGCCAGACCACACTCTTCTGCAAAAGCCACTTAAGTCTTTCATGTCTTTAAGTAATGCATTTTTAGTTTTGCCTCTAGAGGCATCGAGTATTTTTAACTTTCAAAGAAACAAAAAGATGATAAAAGATAGTACAGTCCTTACTGATATTTTCACAGATGATCCAAACAGAAGTGGAGAATTACAGGAAAAACAACAAATTTGTTCTTCTTAAGTACTATTTTTGCTTTATGGCTATGTTGCCTATTTCATGCTATCATCTTATATAATTTTCATATGTACCTTGTAATCCTCGTCCTGGAGTGAGGTACTTGGTTTGCTCAAATGCCCTTACAACAGCCTGACCCTTCAAGAGGTTGGTGATTGAGTCCATCTGTCAAAGGTAGATTTCTGAGAGTTATATACATCCATAATACATAATGTAGATTCATAGATGAGTACATAAATACATATATACACACATGTATGAGTGTATCTTATAAAATATTACTTTTAAACAAATGTTTTGAAAACCCACAATGCTTGTGAAGCTGATCTGTAGGCCAAATAGCATAATCAACTCTTTTCACTTAACCATTTCCAATTCTTCCTAGGCAGTGATAATAAATTGATAAAAAGTTACAAAAATAAAAATTTACTTCACAGAAGAAAGTGACAGTTCAGAACTTACTTAAAAAAAAAAGTTGTCTTCAAAGTGCTAAACCCTTCAAGACTATATATTTTAATTATGATTATCAAACATTTTGCAAAAGCAAAGTCCTACCATGAAACTCCAATCATTCAGTTTTCGAAACTAGAAATAACACTAAGCAGGGTGTGGAAACCTTCAGATGTGCCGCCAGTCATCATCAAGAGGGTGTCTCCTGTCTGCGTGGTTCTCTTTAGTTTGCCATATGGTTTTCTATAAACATGGTACTCACAGGTACCTTTTAGGTTAGCTGCCATAGGAATGCCTCTTTTAAAGCCAAGGAGGCCTAAAGGATGGAGACATTTGCCTTCTCCTTCTAGGCACTTTGCATCTCAAAGATCTCCGACCTTTAATTGGGGAAAATAAGATGCACAATTGCCCCCATCACACCTGGCTGAAAAGCTGCTCCAAGCAAGTGTGTATTTTGTCCTGTTTATCATGAGATATCCGGACGCTGATAGGAAGCTCATCACCTATATGGAAAAAAGGACGCCAAAACTGTCATCTCATTTTTTAAATTAAATTTATTTATTTTTTAATGTCCTCAGATGGGGGGTGGTTCCCCCTCTACCATCTGACCGCAACCTCTCAAGTCTCATCAGGACTGCCTGTATCCTCTTCCTCTGTGGCCTGGCAAGGCTGCCCTGCCAGAAGGAAGTGATCAATGAGTGGGCAACAGAGTCCATGTCAGAGGCAACCTCTACTTCCCGCATTATGGGACCTACATGGAGACTGTGCTGCCTATATACTACATCAGAGCAGAGGGTCTAGGTCCTCATCATGCATAATCCTTGCCTTGGTTGATGCATCAGTCTCTGCAGCCCCCACTTGGGTAACATGTTGAAATTATCTCGATTTGATAAAATACAAGCAACTCAAAATGAGCTTTTATCCCACGTCAGAAAGGAATTGTATCAGGTCTCATAGAGCAGAGAAATCAGTCAGATCATTCTCCAGAAATAAGCCAAGCCAATGGCCCTCATGGGAAGAAGCAAGCATAAAGCATTAATCTGTGTTCTCTGACATCTTCCTCCCTGTTAACTGAATATAAGGCTCCGTCAAGTGTCTGAACTTTCTTTTAAAAAATCCTCAGCTTGAATCATCTTCTCCCACCTCCAACCAACCATCCATGCCCAGTGCTTTGGCTAAAACTTATTTCCAGTGTACCTAGAACCCTTCATAGTGAGTAGGAAGATCAGAACCTGGACATTAAATAACACTTTTAAAGGCAGCTTTCTTATAAGTGGGATATGGAAACTAGCTTTATCAGTCATGGTGCAATATGGGTAGCCACTGAGAATGAGTAATAAAAATGAAACTGCATGTGGATCAAAACTCAAAGAAAGGAGCCCCCCACCCACCCCTTACAGGGAGCTGTGATGTTCCCAGCATCAAAGAGCACAGCTGTCTACCACACACACCTGAGTCCATCTCATCACTGTGGAAGTAGGAACTGCACTGGCTGCTGCAGATACTTGTGAAGGAAGCAATGGAGTTCCTGTTGCTGTTGCAGTCACTGAAAAAAAAAAAAAAGAGCCATATGTTGCTTTAAGAATATGCTTGTCCAGGTTTGTAGTCCAGTGTGATGACAAGAGAGAGTGGTTGAGGCCAAATATGAACAGAGCACAGGGAAATAGGAGAAGATGAAAGGTGCTGCTTTGTGTGCTGACTAAAAATCACAGTAGAAGAATGCGCACACCCTCCTGCCATTTCCTATCACATACATTTATGCCACAGATACATTCATCAGTGTGTTGCATATCACATTATGAGGAAGAAATATATTTATCTCGGTGTTTAAAAGCATTCTTTGAAATTCAAAGGTCTCAAATTTCCCTGCCATATAATTGATTGCTAAGTGAATTTTTGAAAATGTCTGGTTATAAAACCAGGAGTCAGCCCACAGAAGAGTCTCCAGTATCTATTTAATAACAGTGCTTCAATAAGTTTCTGACAGAGGCAAAGCCTGTTTTGTGACTTTTCTCTTTCTGTCTTCTCTCGTTGTCTAAATAATAACTTACAGGGAACAGCTGGAAACCCGCCCCCCAAACAGCACTCTTATCTGTCTCCATGGTCAAAACCACACTGGAAAGTACTAAAAATGAAAAATGTCTACAGAAAGAACATTTTCAGCACTGTTGAATATGAAAATAATCCAGATTTTTAGAAATAGTGCAAGAGGTTTTTTTTTTTTTTTTTTAACAACTTATAGTAAGAAGAAGAACTTGATTTCAAATTTACAGTTAAAATTTCTGTCACAGTCCAGAGGGAGAGTGTGAGGGTAATTTTAATTATGTGATAACTAGGATGTGAGAGAGAAAATATTTTTAGAAATGTAATTTCCCACTGAAGAGAACCCACCGATCCCCATGATGGAACATGCTGGTCCTTTCAGAAGCTGGAAGTAAATGACATAGTAAATGTGTTCAACTCTTTAAGAAATCTCCAGGAATAATTAACTTTGATGCAGTGGTTAAAAATCCTCTTTGGAAAATAAAACTTAGGATGGCAGACTGATTAAGCAAGGAACCCTGGCGCAAGACCCTGGTTGCGAAGATGAGTTTTCTATCATAACTCTGTGAACCTCCACTTCCCATGTGTTAAAATGGAGCTGCTACCAGAAACTCACCACTCCGGGTTGTTGTGGCAGATTATGTTAAATTCCTCTGCTAAAACTATGCTTTTAAAAGACTGTTAATCACTAGTTCAGGATAGCCCTACCTGATGAGAATAGTTTTGACATAATTAATACTTATATAAGTTTTTCATTGTAAAATACTATGAACAAGAGTGAACATTTTTCCTTCACTGGATGTAAGTGAAAGCAGAGGTGCCGCAGCTGCACACAAGTGTTTGTGGCTAGTTGTGGAAGTACACAGTGAGAATTCTGGGGATAAGATTTTTGGAGAGAAAAGTGCTTTCATTGATGGAACCTCATCAGAAGAGGCCTTGAGCAGGAAGGGGTGCCGCATGAAAGTGTGTTTGCCCCAAACTCTGAAGTTGAAATCTGATCCTCAATATCTCAAAATGTGACCAAATGTAAGGAAATCGTCTTCGTCAGGTCATTAGGATGGGTTCTTAATCCAGTGTGACCACGGTCCCATAAGGAGGGGCTCTATAATGGGAGGTGACATGAGGAGACGCAGAGGGGAGATGAACATTTCCAGGTAAAGAACTGACGCCTGCAGGATATCCTTTCTTCACAGTCCCCAGAAGGAACCAACACAGGCAACATCTGGGTCAGACTTCCGGGTTCCAGAGCTATGTGACGTGACAAACAGCCAGTCGGTGGTACTTGATGTTATCAGTCCTGGCTAACTACGACAAATACATCCCAGAGAGGAAACAAACACAAACTTGGACATGAAGGTGCAATATATAGAAGGGGGGCAGGGCAAAAGGATTGCTATTTACTAGCTAATAAACTATGACCATAAAGACATTTGAGCAACTGCTTTTAGACAATTACACTGCCTGTAAAAGAACAACCCTCCCACAACAGGGCTGCACTGCTGGAGGGAGAAAACGATTTTGCCAAACAATCCAGAGCATTCCTGAGAACAATGCTGTCCCACTTGAACTGGGGATTATTTTTGAAACAGCAATAAACAAAATCGGCCATGAACATTTTTTTTCAAGACCTTTGAGGAAAATACAAACTGTCCTTTGAGTGTCTCGATGAAATGGGACCGAGGACCGGCTTACCTGTAAGAGTCCCTGTTGCTCACTGTGTCGTGACCTGAATCCTCTTGCTCTTCTCCTGCTACGTTAAAGCAGACGCGTTTGCTGTTTCTCTCTCCCTTCTCATTGTCGCTGTCTGTTGGTATCACACACTCCGTCGTCTTACGCTCCAGTTTTGGGGAATATGTTATTGAAGACAGAAGGCTGCAAACGTGACAGTTTTTAGAACATAAGCGCATGTTTTGAAACTCACTAAAACAGATAACTCTTTTATTTGTTCAATGTGATAGCTTACAAATACTCCAGAAGGCTTCTGGGTTCCATATCAAATAAAATATTATCTGTGTGGAAAAACTTGTCATAGAAAGTTTGGATTTACTACTCAGTGTTCAGAAGGTACAGAGCAGCACACACTCAGCCCAGAAGGCTGCATTCAAATCCTGGTGCAGCCACCTGAGCTTTGTTATCAGAACCAATTATGGTGGTCCTTTCTGGAAGGTAGATGATGGCAATAAGAAGAAACTAGGTCCCGTGGCTGACAAGTGTTACCTATTTCTTCTTGCCATGACTACCACCAGCATTACAGTGTAGCTGTTTCCCCTAAATTGAAATAGTAATTTCTGGAGGGAGAGGAGGCTCATAAGACTCAGCAGGCTAAGGAAACTTAAAAGATTCAGGAAGGTCATAAAAGCTAACAATTAGCAAGGCCTCAGTGAGGGCTCTAAAGTCAACAATGGATGGTTGGAGATAAGAGACTCTTCAGTGGAGTTGTTTTCAAGCTGTTTGGGAAGCTCCAAGGATGCAGATTTTGTGAGCCATCACCCCATGCTATGACATGCCTTTCAATAATGCAGCCATGAGTCACCCATGCTTCTATAAGCAACTTTCACGCCTATGCTCTCGTAAGTAGCCCCAATAAAACCATTTTTTAACCAAGTTCTTTGGTCTGGCACTGGTGCCATATTGGGAGTTCAGACACTGGTTCCTGCCTCCCCAGGAAAAGTCATGCAAAGAGCTACTAAGTAAAAACATTAAACAAGCTTCAATATCCTCCCTGGCTCATCTTCCTACTTTAAAAACCAAGCTACCCTCTGATGTCTGCCTGCAGCATTACCTATTTGACAGGGAGAATCCACACTGTCAGTCTCTTTTCTCTGTTCTGACAGGCAGGAGCCCCAGACAACTGAATTACAGGGAGACATTCAGAGTAAGGCTAAGAGGAGACAGGGGCCTTTGGATTGGCAATCCAGCCAGGATGAAATGTACAGGTCTTCCCAACAAAGAGTTCTCCTGGAGATGAGTGGTATAATGCCTTTAGTTGTTGTAAAACGAGATAACAACTGACTAGTTATGAGTCTAAGGCTGGATGTTTGACAGCGCAATGCTTCTGTGAGAACCAATGAACTCAAAATTAGGCAAAAGTAAAATTGGGTTTTATTATCAAACAGCATGTGGCCAACTTGCAGGATGAATTAAACCATACCTGAAATAATGGCCTATAGATGATTTCTCTAGCCAAAAATCATAGTCACGGTATAAAATGCCTATGGCACTCAGTGCCAACCAAGTGCACATAATCTCTATACTCATTTGTTCACAGCAGGGCAAATATTCTTCTCTCAGAATTTCAAGACAACCATGCCTCTTATACATATTTTCCATGTGACATGCTGTACATTGAGTAAATCCATGGGAAGGGGTTTCATTGATAAAACCATGTTTTGTTCTTGGTACTGCAAGTGTAGCAGTCAACAGAAGGCCCTGCCTTGTTGGAATGTTAATTTCACTTGGAGGAAGCAACAAACAGCAAGCTTTATAGCTTATCAGATGGTACCAAATGCAAATTTCTAGAAAGTAAATAGAAGGAAGAATGGTGCTGGCCTTGGCTGTGGCTCAACAGTGGAGCACACACATATGTAGCATGTGTGTGTCCCAGTAGATTCCATTGACAGCTACGATTTCACATAGTTAGGTTGGGGAACTTCTCACTACGAGGTGATATGTGAATAATGTGTGGCATTTTATTGTTGTTAGACCCCAGTGAAAACTGGAGAACGTCCTTCTACCATTCAATGCTCAGTGGACATTCTCAGTAACCCAAAGCAGTGAATTATTTTAAAGACAGTTCCTCTATTTATAAAGAGATTTCTAGGCCTTCTAAGACAGACTGCATTTATTTACTCCTCCCCCGCAAAAGATGAAAACATTAGACTAACTCCAATTACCCAATCTCCTACTGCAGAGATAGATGAACCCTGCATACCAAGGAGGAAAGGCATGCAGGAGTTCTCATCTCACAGGGAGCCCTCTGTGCTTGTGGGTATTTTAAATTAGAAGTCATGGGGCTGAACATAAACAGTTTTCTCACAGTAATAAGAGTTGTATTCACATTTTAAACAGTTGCAATGTGCTTGACTGGCCCTCTGGGAATAAGTGCTTAAGCTTACAAATAAAATGAAGGATGAAAAAAAAAAATCACATGCATAACATTTCTAGATTCCAAGAATCAACAATAAAGCACATATATTTTTGTGTACTGGCAAAAATATTCTCCTTTGCTTTTGCTCACCGAGAACATGCAGCTATCTACCAAAGGTCCAATTAATTAAATTCTGAGCAGAGTTCTACCCAGAAGAGTTTCCTCTGGATTAAACCCTAGTTGATGAAGACTTCTTCTATGCATTGTCTCACACATCTGCCTGTGTTCTAAAATAACATCATCATATCCAGCAATCGCTGAGTTTTTATGGTAGACATGGTAAATATGGACTGGGTTGTAACTCAGTTAAATCTAATTTATCCTTCTTAAATGTAATCACTTAAGTCCACCATTTAAGTAGGTATTAACTTTAACTTAGTAGGATGGTGGTGAGAGACACACATTATTACATACATGCACTTTAAAATTAGGCAGAATTTACCATCTCTGCATGTGTCTTACAAACTGGATAGGGCAGGTGGCCACCAGTGTGCATATCCCAGTGGGAGACACCATCCTAGATCTCTAAGAGTGGACACGTCTATGTGAATTACTGTAACTATTGTAAGATGAGGGGATGTGGTGTGTGTTACTTAGAATTCCATATGCTTTTGCAAACCCGCCATAGTCCTCTCTCTATCAAAACAATCAGCAGCATTAGGTCAGGGGACACCTGAGTAAGGACAGTGCACAAAAGCGACCTTGTGGCTCAAGGGAGATATGAAGAAGGAGGAAAGAAATCCTTGTTTCTTTAAATCTGTGAGATCCTTAGTGTTCCTTTAACAATGTTGGGGGGGGGCGGCAACATAAGGTGTTGTGTGGAGACCAGACATCAGAAGAAAAGCTTGACTGTCTAGAAAGAAGGAGCATCTTCTCTCTCTCTCTCTCTCTCTCTCTCTCTCTCTCTCTCTCTCTCTCTCTCTCTCTCTCTCTCTCTCTGGCTCTGGCTCTCTCTTAGCTTGAAAGTCCAAGTGGTTGGCTGGCCATGGAGATCTCCTCAGAAGCAGGGTCCACCAAGCAAAGCAGCCACCTGTAGGACTATAGGTGGCATTGGTCAGGGATAGAAAGAGTGCAGTGAATCTGGAATTCAGTGAGATGCATTTGGGACGCATCATAAGGAAGCTAGCTATCTGGGTTTGTGTGTTCCATATCCATGGACTCAATCAACAGCCACAGATTAAACAATTCCTAAAAAAAAAAAAAGTCCTACCTGCCTTGCATATGTACAGCATTTCCCTATTATCATTCCCTAAACAGTACAGTCAGTATGAAAACTCTCTCTTAGAATTTGTATGGTAGCAAACATTATAATGAATCTAGAGGTGATTTAGTATATAACAGAGTAAGTGTGACTTATACACAAATGCTGTGCTGTTTCATAAGGGATTAGAGCATGTTGAGATTTCGGTATCTGATGAAGGATTTGGGTGCAATCTCCTTTGGAGACCAAGTGACAAGTGTGATTTAACTACATTGTAATGCTGTTTATGGTTTTAGCAGGTTATCAGACCAATTCACCACATTGGCTCGCTCTGGCATCTGCTGAATGTAGGATGTATCAGAGAAATCTCAGCTGGGTGACTCTCCGGTGACACCAGTGAGGATTGATGGTGACTCAGTTTAGAGTGACAGGCAGGGACATATTCTGAGGCATAACTAGCACAGTTAATGAGGTTCTAGAGTTGGAAAAAAAGACAGAAAAAGAAAAAAACAAAGGTAATATTTCGATTTTGCCTTGATGAATTGAAACGTTGGACATTTTGTTGTCAGGCGAAGCCCCTAGTAGGTAAAGGGGCAAACATTTTTTTAAGTGTAAGAAAATTAGAACATTCAAATCTTAGAAACATTTAAATTGAAGACAATTTGGAGCCACCCTCTCACACAGCTATCACAGAGAACTGCAATAATGAAATATGCCAGTGAGTATAAAAACACAATATACCCTCCACAGGAGTACATGGAATGATTTTGGGGGAAGGCAGGCTTCTGTTTATACACTTACCCACAGGATATTTCAAAGATAATTCCACCCACAACACTACAAGTACTGAAGTGCCAAGTCTCCTGCTGCAAAGTAGCCATCACTTAGTCATGGGCTGCCTGTGCTTACAGCACAAGGCTTGATCTCAGGGTTCCCACCTTTACCATGCATGGCCCATACTCTCCCTATTTGGTGCTCCATGCCAGGAACAACATGAAAATTCTCTATTATAAACTCCCATCAAGAATTTTGGACCACCTATAAATTGCCTTTCCTCTCACTCATAGCTAAATGCAATTAACCACAAATGACTCATCTAAAGGCAGAATCATTCAGCCTCTCAGAGGGAAACAGAAACCATAAATTGGCAACGTCCCCTTCTGCCATGTTACTGCAAAGAAAATTTACTCATCTCCAACTATGGATTGGAAACTAGGTAGAAGGAGCTAGGAAAATGTCTATGTGCCAAAAAAACTTTGATTTCTAGAAGTGCCGGAGTAATAGGATACCCAAACATCAAGGTAAGACATCCTCAATACCAGGTCCTTCATAAGAGGGCTGGCTACAGGATCTTCTGAGGCAATCCCTCTGTTACTGTCTCAGCAGCAGCTTCTTTACCCTGACCAAGAATAATTATTACATGGGGAGAAAATGATGTGGTAACAAGCCTTTTAAATAATTTGTTAAGCTCAACTACACTTCAGCATCTCTGAGTGTTAAGGGCAATAGAGAACCCAGGCATTTGGAGAACTGTATTGTTTTAACAAGATTATGCTGCAGATCAAATTGTGTGGAAAATGTTTATATTTAGAATTAAATTACACAGTGTTCATGGAAAAGGCCAAATTCACTTCTCCAACTATTGTTCATTTCTTGTTACTTTTTGAATAAGCACACAGAACTGAGCAAAGGTTTTTACAATAACAGAATGGAGACTTTCAACTGAAAATGTATCATTTTAATTAGTTTCAGCTCACTGAAGCCTAGCCATTGCTACAGCTAGTTCCTTAAATATAAGGATCAAAAACCAAGTCAAGCAATGCCTTAATTCAGTTTGCACCGACCCTCAAAAACATATCTGCTTGCAGCCCTGCAAGGCCAGAGCTCTCCACCTCTTTCTTTGCTCTACCAGATCCAATGCCCCAGTCTCATCCTCAGCTCTGGAGCAGAACAAGTGCAGCAGCCTTACCCAGCCGATATCTAGTAGACCCCCACAGATCTTCACCTACTAACTGCCTTCACCCAACCCATCCCTTTATCCCAGCCCCCAACACTATCAGGGACATCCTGGGAACGCACAGGCTACTTGACCAGGAAAGCAGATAGGCTGACCTCAGATCCTAAGCTGCCCCCCTGCTCCTCCAAATCCAGTTCCCCCAGTCTCATCCCCAACTCTGCAGCACACATTCTGACATGGTTGCTGTTCACTCTGCACCCAGTCCTAGGGAATCCTAAACAGATCCTGGTGGAGCACTCTTGTTTTTCTCAATCCTGCTATCTCCCTCATCAGATCACTAGCCCCACCTCATTTCTATGTGTCAGCTCCCAATACCCAGAAATAGATTCTACCTGGAACCCCCAGTGCCCACATCTATCAAGACCCCAGAAGAGTTTCCTACTAGGTAACATACAGCCAACCAACCATACTCTCCTAAGAACCAAAGAGGAAACAGAAGCAAAAGAATAAACAGCCATCCAACAAAGAGGAGACCAAATATCAGCACCTAGAACTAGAGGCTTCCCAGTCCTAAATGCCTAGGCACCAGAACAAAAGCACATCAATAGCAGCCAGGAGACGATGTCTCCACTGTAGTTCAGAAACACTGCCACAGTAGGCCTTGAACATTCTAACATGGCTGAAACATTAAAAAAAAAAAAAAACCAGACTGTAAAACAGCCTACACAAAATGATAGAGGTCTTTAAAGCAAAAATGAATGAATCCATTAAAGAAATCTACAAATCATGGAAGGAAATGAATGAAACTATTCAAGACCTGAAACTGGAAACAGAAACAATAAAGAAAACCCAGACTGAGTGAAATCTGGAAATGAAAAAATCCAGTAATTCAAACAGAAGCTACAGAGGCAAGCTTCAACAACAAAATACAAGAGATTGAAGAAAGAGTCTTAGTCACTGAAGACACCATAGAAGAAATGGATACAGCAGTTACAGAAAATATTAAATCTAAAAACCTCATGGCATGAAATATCCAGAGAATCTGAGACACTATAAAAAGACCAGCTTAAGAATAATAGGAAAAAATGAAGAAGAGCAAATTCAGGTCAAAGAAACAAATTATTAAAAAATATTATCAAAGAAGGTTTTCCTAACATAATGAAAGATATGCCTATTCAGGTAAAAGAAACACACAGAATACCAAATATACTGGACCAGAAAGCTTCCTTGAATATATACATGTATAAAGGTAATATAAATAAAGTCACCAAATAATGAGGGAGACACAGTTCCAAATACATATCTCTTGTCACCAAATTAAGCTTACAGTATAATATTGGGTTATAGCCAATTGACCTGGTGTACAAAGGAATCCCATAGGAATTCTCAAACACCCCAGGCTGTTACCAAGACAGTAGGTTTCTCTCCAGAAATCCACAGCAAGTCTCCATTGCTGAAGACAACACCTACACAGCTCAATAACCATGGAGAAATTAAGCTGGTGCCTATATAGAGCCATTACCCCTAAGCCCCAGCATCTTTGGTAGAAAAAAAGTACTATGCATGCTACCAAAAGAAAAACATGAACACGAAGTCAACCACAAACCCTTTGTTTACAATGATGTCCTGCCTAAAAAATATACTAGGCAACGATAGCACAAAGCTTTGTAGGAGCAACAAACAAAAATCTGATTTGACTAAAGCCAAATGTTACTGGCTTAAAAAAAAAAAAAAAGTAGTGATAAAATGACTCCTAATGCCATTCTGCCAAACTCATAGATAAGTGCCTTGTTCAGCCATCATCAGAAAATCTTCTTCCTACAGCAGATAGAAACAAATACAGAGACCCACAGTCAGACATTATGCAGGGAGTGAGACAGAACCACTCAGCCCTAAAGGGGATGTCTTTATGAAATCCCTCCACTCAGAGCTCAGGGAACCCTATAGTAGAGGAGGCAGAAAAAGTGTGAGAGTCAGAGGAGATGGAGAACTGCAAAAATACCAAGGCCGTTTGTCTCAATATGTGCAGAGCTCATATGAGCTCAGAGACTGTGGCAGTATGCACCAGGCCTACACAGGTCTGTACTAGGTCTTATATGTATAATTATGGCTTCCACAAAACTTTTGTTAGTGTTTGAAAGGGATCCCTGAGTATGTAAGCTAGTAGGTCTCCTCATTCTGTTTGTCTAGTCCAACTTCAGTGCCATAGTTTGTGTTTGATCTTATTATATTTTATTTTGTTATATTCTATTATTATCTCTTAGATGTCTATTCTTTTCACAGAAAGGGAGTTGGTCTCGATGGCAGAGAAGGTGAGGAGGAGGTAGAAGAAGTTTAAGGGAGACAAAACTGAAATCAGGCTATAGTGTGTAAGAAAAGGGTCTATTTTCAACAAAAAGAAAAAATATTTAAAAGAATCTAAATAAAGCAGAATAGTATCTAACTGTAAAGGAATTTTAATCCAGCAGCATAGCTACTTTTGCTGGAATACAGGCACACTCTTAGTGTACACCTTTAGTCCTCTTAGCTGGAATACAGGCATGCCATTAGTACATACCTATAATGCAAAACAATGAAGATAAAGTGATATCCAATTGAGAGGCAGACAAAGTGATGAATTAGAGAAAGATTTGACAGAATAGAATACGCCCAACTCTCAAGGAAACAGAGGAAAGAGAAGTGATTTAGCCAAGACCAGCAAGAAAGGAGGGGGGAGGGAGGCAGAGAGGGAGAGAGGGAGGGAGGGGGAGAGAGAGAGAAAGAGAGAGAGAGAGAGAGAGAGAGAGAGAGAGAGAGAGAGAGAGAGAGAGAGAGAGAGAGAAGCACAAAAGACAGAAAGGAGAGGCAGTTTTACAGAGACAGGTTGCAGAGAGAACAAACCAGACATAGGTGAAGACAGTATGAGCCAGAGAATGTGAAAGAGCCAGAAAATTAGAGCAGAACAAATCAGTGAGAAACTGAGAGAAGCCAGATTGAATCAGTCAGCTTGCAGGGGAGTTTGACCCAGAATAGTTGGTTTGAGCCAGCCAGCCAGAGTTCAGAAAGAACTAGAAAGGGTGAACTTACTCAGCAGTAAGTCTCAAAGGTTGAAAGCATTGGAGATGTGTGACAAAGAAGTTCATACTTCAAAGCATTATATATATATCATTTAATTTAATATATGAACTTCTTTGACATAGGATTCCAAGACAATTCAAAAATATAATGCCATGGCTTAACTATAGTGTTCCACTGTCTTTGAAACCTCAGCCCATTTAGTTCATCTGCATGAACACAGAAGCAATGGTTTAATATTTCATAGTTCATATGTAATTTTAAATATCTAGGTCTTGAGAAGGAGCTCACCCCTAACACTGCCCAGTGGGCCAGGAACCAGAGGCTGAATATTCCCAGAGGCCTAGAACAGAACCAAACATGACTGGCCAGGGAAAAAAAAAGGCAATGAAATAATTTCTGCTATACTCATAGACTGGTTTCTAGCCCAGTTGTCACCAGAAAGCCTTCATCCAGCAGCTGATGGAAACAGATGCAGAGACCCAACAGCTAAATGTTAGGCAGAGCTCAGAATGCTGTTGAAGAGGGAAAGGAAGGATTGTAAGAGACATTGGGTCAAGAGCATCTCAAGAAAACCCACAGAATCAACTAACCTGGGGTCATAGGGGCCCACATAAACTGAACTAATAACCAGGAGCTTGCATGGGTCTGACCTAGGCCCTCGGCATATACAGTTGTGTAGCTTGATCTTCCTGCAGGGCTGTCTCTGACTCTTTTGCTTGTTGTTGGGACCCTACTCCCAGCCTTACTATGAGGCGAGGTTCACAGTCTTACTGCAACTTGATATGCCGTGTTTGTTTGATGTGCCTGGGAGGTCTACCCTTTTCTGAAGAAAAAGGGAGGAGGAATGGACAGCAGGGGTAGGGGGTGGGCAGTGCTAGGAGAAGAGGAGGGAGAGAAAACTGAGTTTTACATGTTTTGTATTTAAACAGAGTTGTCCATGGATGTGGAGGGTGATATATGTTTGTAGAGTATTTACTTCACGTCTGCTAGCAACTAAAGAACTTCATAAAGCATATAGGACAAGGGCCTTTATATACTTTTCAGAATCTTATCAGGTCAAACTATATTGAATAATATCTACTCCTTGAAAACGTGAGCAAGCACATTTGGTACTATGTTGACTATGTTGATTGCTTTCCATATTAATTTCTACATTCCAATACAAATTCAAAGCTTATTATTATTATAATGCATTTACTTCACTGCATGAGAAATTGAAGTTTTCCAAAAGCCTCTTTTCCTTCATGATACTGAACCGCTAGATGGAGACATAGTTACACAGCAGAATATGACACACCCTCTTATAGAGCACAGTCATCCCAAGCATCAAATTCCTTTTTTAAAAGACATAATCCATTATTTTAATATGATTAATTAAATTGATAACCTCATAGGCACATTAAGAAGAGATAACACACAAATTCTTGACAAGAAAAATTAATTAGAAGACATGTATAATATTTCTATGGAAATTAAATGTGTGATAGAATATTATGAAGAACTGTATACCCACAAATTAGGCAGATGAAATGATGAAATGAACCCATTTCTTGAAAGACACGTTGATGAATATTTAAAGAGATAGAACACCTGTATAGGCATATTTTCGTAAAATAAATTAAAACAGTGATAATCTTCTAAACAGAAAGCAACTGCCCAAAGCAACTCAATAATCAATTCTACTAAATACCAAAAAGGAGTGATACCAGTTCTGGCCAATCAAACACAAAAAAAGAAAGCATCAAATTCTTATGTAAAAAAAAAATATATGTAAAAGTCTAGTTATAAAGGAGTTTATCTTGGCTAAAACTTCCAAATGATTCATTCATTAATTCAGAAAGACTAGGAAAAAAGAATTGATCTTAAAAACACAGTTTTGCTTTAACTCATTTAATACATATTAGGTATGCATTATATTATTCTATGTACCACTTATGAATATACTGTAATATTGTTTGCTGTGCTGCAAAATACAATACAAGGAAATTGCCATACACAATTAGGATAGTTTTAAATGTATGCCATTTAGTACTCAGGTCTTGAGGTCTCATGCATGTAGGCAAATGCTCTACCACTGAGCTACAATCCCCGAGAACGTTTCTCACTTTTTCGTCTGAGACAGGGTCTTGCTAGGTTGCCCGGGCTGGTCTCGAGTTCCCTATGTAGGCCAGTTTCACCTTGAGCCTGTAATCCTCCTTTGACTTCACAAGTAGGTAGGATTACAGACTCCCACCATGGGTCCAGCTTTAAACATATATTTCTTTTTTTTTAATTTTTTATTTTTAATTTATTCTTGTTACATCTCAATGGCTATCCCATCCCTTGTGTCCTCCCATTCTTCCCTCCCTCCCCTTTTCCCCTTATTCTCCTCCCCTATGACTGTTCCTGAGGGGGATTACCTCCCCCTGTATATGCTCATAGGGTATCAAGTCTCTTCTCGGTAACCTGCTATCCTTCCTCTGAGTGCCACCAGGTCTCCCCCTCCAGGGGACATGCAATGTAATATATTATAGTGAGACTTAGTGTTCTTCTTGTGTCATTCTTTCTCTTGGAATTAAACGACTATTTAAAATTCCTATCCATATGAATTGGCTTTTTATAGCATTTATAAGGTGGAATGGAAAACGTCTTTATGGGCAGCACAAAATTCCCACGGCTAATAAATATATTTTTCAAAAATAACGCCCTGTGTAACCCTTTTGTTTAGGCAAACTGCTGTGCATGGCACAACATACTTACTCATCTATTTGACAAACACACATCTCCACCTCCTTCATCACAGTCTGCAGCTTGCCAAGGTGCTTCTGATAGATGTCTGCAGATTCTAAGTTCTCTTCTTTCAACAAATATCGGAGGCCATGGCCGTCCTTGTGTCCCAGTGACAGGCCCGACGGGGCTGCCATGGTTGTGATTGTGTGTTGAATATACACCATGGGGCTCAGTTTCCCTGAGGAGTTGAAATCAGTTCATCACTTAACTTCTATTTATGTAGTCTTTTTAGAAGCCTGAGCTCATATATAAGAAAATATCCATTCAATGCTAAACATAATTCAGAAATTATAATTTCTCAAACATTGTTAATAAAGTCTACAAGTACAGTTAATCACTTGACCTATTGCAATGATTTACAGCAGCCTCATGCAGCCTTCACAAAGCTATAGAGTCATTTCAGATAAGAACCTGTCACAGCAAGATAAACTATAAACACAAGGAAACCAAGAGCAATTCCCCTTTCTTAAAGGGAAATGCGAAAAGTGCAACTGTCTCTATTCTACATATACTTATACGAAATAATCTAAGCAAGGATAGCCAGGAATTCTTTCTCTATGAAAACACAGGCTTCAGTGCGCACTGGGAATGTGCCAATTTTTTTTGTCCTGTTTTTTTTTCCCCCTCCTTTTCTTTCTGTTTTTTTTTTTATTAATTTATTCTTGTTACATCTCAATGGTTATCCCATCCCTTGTATCCTCCCATTCTTCCCTCCCTCCCATTTTCCCCTTATTCCCCTCCCCTATGACTGTTCCTGAGGGGATTACCTCCCCCTGTATATGCTCATAGGGTATCAAGTCTCTTCTTGGTAACCTGCTGTCCTTCTTCTGAGTGCCACCAGGTCTCCCCCTCCAGGGGACATGGTCAAATGTGAGGCACCAAAGTACATGAGAAAGTCATATCCCACTCTCCAGTCAACTGTGGAGAATGTTCTGCCCATTGGCTAGATCTGGGTAGGGGTTTAAAGTTTACCGCAGTTGCAAGTATAGCTAGCTACACAGTGATTAAAATTTCAACAGCTAACATACCTGGTTCAGCAGACTTATTTTCTTTATCATGGTAATTATGTTTCCTGCTATCCAGCTGAACACCGAAGGCACTCCCCAGGGAAGTTGATGTTTTAGGATAAGAGACTTCCATCACATTGACATGGCAGTTGGTTGGGCAGAAATCACTGCTGTGCAGTGGCGAGATCTTAGGTTTGGCCTGCTTAAAGGTGGGCCAGGCTCGGTTCTTCAGCACTCGAGAGAACTACAAATTAAAGCAGAATGGGAACCAGCTGAACACACAGGAATCATGCAGATAGCTCACATGCATGCTCCATAACAAAAATCAAGTAAATAAATAAATACAAACAAATAAAATCAAGGCATTTCAACCTGAATGAGGTGAAAACAGGCTATAGTGTTAGAATCTAACTGGCTGTTTCAAATCCTTCAAAACCCAAACACCGGGCCTGGATAGATGGCTCAGAGGTTAAGAGCATTGTCCCCTTGCCAGAGGTCCTGAGTTCAATTTGCAGCAACCACCTGGTGGCTCGTAATCATCAGTAATAAGATCTGGTGCCTTCTTCTGGTGGGCAAGCACACAAATGCAGGCAGAATGTTGTATACATAATAAATAAATAAATCTTAAAACAACAAAAAAACCCAAACATGTGGGAAGAATTGTAAGCTTTGTCACAGGTGAAAGCAGTCTTGGCGGGCTTTGCCCTTGTACACACCACAGATACTCCCTGAGATTAACCTTGAGATGGACTGGATGGAGCCATCCTGGGCCTGGAATTCAGGAAGGGGACAAGGGACTCCACCTGGACTATTGTGTTTCTAATCAACCCTCAATGGGAGAGGGAGACTACCCCTTGCACATGAGAGACAGGCAGGCAGAGAGGACAGAGAAGAGCAGCAGAGACTGGGCTTGAGAGCACATGGATCAGGAAAAAGACGAGGGAACAGGCCAGACCAGTGAGCAGGCCAGAGACACCTAGGGACCCGTCCCATGGAATGGATACCGGAAGGTTCACTCTTGTTTCCCTTTGACCTTTTTTCCCTTTTGAGTAAACTAGTTGGGTTGTACAATAAAGTTTAATTGTTAAGAAACAGAGCCAACACAAACATCCCCATATTGCAAATCTTATAGGCAGCAACTACATATGGCACAGCTGAAGCTGGGTGAGTGTCAGAGAGAATGAACCTCAGTGACAATATAACTTCCTAGCACTTTTTCCCATGTGTCCTAGTAGCTGACAGAGCCTAATAGAGAAACTTGCCAGAAGGGGCACCAGAGCAGGCGGTAGAGTTTTAAAACTAGGCAAGTCAGCAAAACAGTACAGCTTTGGGTGGTCAAGTGCAGAAGAAGATGGGATCGTCCTGTGCCCCATCAGAAACCCACCCAAAGCATGGTGTACAGACCCAGCAGTGCGCTGTGGCGGTACTAGCCCGGATTGGCAGGATGGCTGGGCTTCCCACACAGTCTGCCAAACAGCTGAGCTTTATAGCTGGGATCAGCCAGAAGTTGGTTGTGTGCTCTTCTTCCATGCCAGTGACAATAAAGTGCCACTCAAATGACCTGTGATTTCCAAGTGTGGCTACTCTGCTAATCCTAAGCTGCAGAGGCTTGCATGTTTGGGGACTTACATGGACTCCACGAACTCCGTGGACCCCACATGTTCCTTCTGTGGTCTGTGGGGCCAACATTCTTGCTCCACTAAGCTTCACCTCACTTCAAAGCTCTCCCCACCCCCACTTGCTCCCTAGACTCCTTCTAGCATGTGCACAGCTCCTCTCACATATGACTCACTCACTCTGGACTCTGTGCAAGATTTTCAGGGGGGTCTAGATTTTTCTTATTCATTGCCAAACATTTTTCCTCTTCAGCAGCTTTAGAAAGTTGTCAGGAGTTTTTTATGAATTCTAGGCTACAAATTATGAATCCCTGGCTACAAATTATAGGTCATTTGCAGCCTTCCTCATAAATAGGAATAATCTCTTTACTCTCGCTCAGCTGGCAGAAGGAAAATTCCATGGGGCAACAGTCTTGTGTGCAAGAAGTAGGCACCTCAGAGAGCCCAACTGAACCGTGGTTTCAAAGACCTTAGACATCTTTTGGCCTTGGTGACAGGACTAGAACAGGACTGGACATGATGTTGGACAAGTCAGTATCTTATCTCACAGTATAAAAGAGATTTGGGTTAGATAATCCTACTGGCTTCTTCTTTCTAAAAGTACAACCATGATTCTACTTTCTCATGCTATCAGCTGATTCATAGTGCTGGCATGAAAAACAGCAAAAATAAAACCATCACTGGTCATGTTCTGACATTTTAAGTCAAAATCAATGGAAAATATACAAGATCGTATTCCATAAGTATAAGCTCACTATTGGTATAAATCCCCTCATATATGCACACACACATATATAAATATACACATATATATTATAATGTGCACGTAAAACCATTTATTACAGCCTGTATTTATTACTTTGTGGGCTCTTCTTTTTTCCACTCTCTTTCTTCTACCTTTTCAGCCCCCTAATACTAGATAGGAGAGAAAAAAAGATAGAATGAAAAAGAGGCGACATTATCACTAGACGGCTTCATGCAGATTGAGGGCATCAGGTTCCTTGGGGCAAGTTTGATCTTTGCCATCATGATACCTAGTTTCTTCTTTTTACACAATTACTTAACAAACCAAGACCAACAGCATCCAGCTACCAACCAGCAACACATCTATTGGGGCTCTAGCATTTATGTGTCTTCTGAAAAGTTCTCAGAATTCCAAATGTCACACAAATTGCAGATACGATCGGCAGCTGACAAAACCACACCCCTGCCAGAGCACAAGGCAAATCATATTCAACTGCTGTGAGGCAGCCCCATATCCCCTTACCTGGGATTAAAATTAAAACATACTCCCATATTCTATGGGTTTTAAAAAAAGAAATCAGATTACAAAATTCTTGATATAATTTATATCCTATATCTAGCTACATAGGTCAGTCAAGCAATACAGTGACAATCAGAATGAAACTGGCCTGAAATGCAGGAAATTATTAACAAGATTACCACAGAACTTGATGGCCATGTACACTGAGAAGAATTAAGGGACTCAAGGGATTCTGGATCTAGCACCTCTCTTTAATAATAAACTTCCTGCTGAGACAGGTCCAGGATTTGAGGGAGGCTAGATGCAAAAATTCAACCCCAAGTTCTTTTCTACTACTGTTTCAAGATTAAAGTCGTAGCTGAGACTGTATGGCACAGAGAGGCACAGCAGTGAATTTTGTTGTGTCATAACAGCAACCTCAGGAAAAGGTTAAGATTCTCTTGCCTTGTCTTTCAACCCATTCCCTATCCAGTCAGAAACCATGAGGGAATCATCTGCCTGGGCCTCTGAGCTAAACAATGGAGACACATATTCTATCCCATGAAGTAAACACTATAGGAGTGGAACAGGTAAACACTGCACACATCGCTATACAGAACAACCACTGAGATTAATCATATGGACCACAAGGATACATATATGGAATGATGTGTGTGTAACAGACACATATTAGATGTAAAAGCTAGGTGATCAGAAATGTTGATAAGAGTCTGAGGAGGTGATGGACTGGGTTACGCAATGAAGTGGGTAGGAGTGGGACTAGGTACTAGAATGATAAGAGATGGCAGGGTTGGGGACAGTAAGATAGACTCTCAGATTCCTATCACAATGCAAATTCTTGTGCACATATCTGGAAAGACACCATAGCTCTGTGATAGAGTGAACTAGTTCAAAAGTATCCTGGATGAAGCTTCTCTGCCAAGTCTATCCTAAGAGGCAAGAGCTTCAGGAAATGAGCACTGTCTCCCATCCTGGGATGTCTAGTATGAATTTGAGGTGTGTGTCAAATACATGTTATGGTCTAGGTGTGAAGACCTGTGTCTTCAAGGCTTCCATGCTTTGTGCCCAGAAGGCCAGTGCTGGCACCTTTGAAAGGTGAGGCCTAGTGAGAGGTCCTCAGGCTGAGTTGACGAGCATGTTGTTCTGGGAAGAGATCTGGATCTCTCTGCTTCTGTGTCTCTGTCTCTGTCTCTGTCTGTGTATCTTGGTCTCTGTCTCTGTGTCTCTGTCTCTGTCTCTGTCTGTCTCTCTCTCTCTCTCTCTCTCTCTCTCTCTCTCTCTCTCTCTCTCTCTCTCTCTCTCTCTGCCTCTGGTCTTGTTATAAAAGTCAGCTCTCCTTGACATGCTCTGTCTTTCAACATGGCCCTTTACCTTTAACCAGATGCTGGCCAGATGTTACGTGGTCCTCGCCTAGCAAGTGAAGGTGAATAGCATCTATTCCTCAGTAGCCACCCAGTCTATAGTACACAGTTACAGCATCAGAGCTTGGACTGAGGCAGATAACCTTAAGCAAAGAGAAGAAACAGGAACATCTCCCCATCACAGGTGCTACCACAGCAGGTGGGTACAATAGTATGTATCCAGACACCAGACCCCTGAACTTCACGGTATTTTCAGAAACAAGGATGATATAGCCTGTGAACTAACTGTGAGGCATATGGAAGAACATACTCTGTGCCATGTGCTAGCAAACCTCCACCTGCCTAGCACTGTAGCCACCGAGTTTACTAAGAAAGGAGAAAGAGTGAAATTTCCCAAGTGAAATTTGATAATTTTCAATAAAGACATATACTGGTCTGGGGTGAACTCTGAAGGACAGACTATCAGAGCTACTGTGGAATAGCAAAACCTGAATTCATTGCCACTTTTATCCATGTATTGATGAATTAGAATTGGACTCTGCAGGGGGTTGATTCCAGGATATGATAGGGGTACTGAAAAGCAAAGAGGTTTAAATCTCCTATATAAAGTAGCACAGCACTTACATATGACTTTGTTTTTTTTTAATCTTTACATTTATTCCTTTGTTAGTAATGTGTGTGTGTGCATGCCTGCATACGTGTATGCATGCGTACATTCTCATGCATTTGGAGGTCAGAAGACAATTTGCAGAAGTCAGTATTCTCTGTCTACCACGGAGGCTTAACAGGCTCCATTTAGCCTACAGAATGTTCTCACCAGTACTTACACAAACAATCCTTACATTGCTTCAATAATATCTAGAACAACGTAAATGCTATGTAATCATCTGTTATAAAGCTCTTTAAATCTTGTGCTATTTTATATTTCAAAATGCTTTTGATCTGCAGTTGGTTGACTCTCTGAATGTGGAAACACAGATGTGGAAAGATGCAGTATACCATCTTTCTCGGAGTGTAATCCTGAGGCAGAGGAGACAGCAGACAGGGCACATTGTGGGGGGGGGGGGGGGAGGGGGACTTTATAGAAAACATGTAAGGTCTGAGATGTTTATCAATTTCCTTGGAAGAAGCCAGTAGAGAAGGAGACTGAGGTTATCAAGGAAGGCAGAGTGAAAGAACACCAAGACCTGAGGCCTGGAGATTATCAGTGAAAGGGTCAGAAAGAACAGGAGAAACAGTGTCTAGGGTCCAGAGAACTGCTGGTTTCTATACCAGGTCAGCTGTACCAGGTGCTGTTAAAGCCTGGTAAGGAGGACAGTGAGGGGGCTGTGACCACGTGCAGACACTTCTTTGACATGGCAGGAACCTGAGCCCAGGTATAGAGTGCTGAGGATGAAAGGAAAATAAACGGTACAATGAAAGGTATGGAAGGCTCCTTCCAGGAGGGAGATGATGAAACAGTGGGTGAAGAGGAGACAGAGGACAAGGGAAGGAAAGGAATGACAGTTTTTTTCCTTGGTTTTTCAAGACAGGGTTTCTCTGTGTACCCTTGTCCTGGACATGCTTTGTAGATTAGGCTGGCCTCCAACTCACAGCGATCCTTCCATCCAGTGCTGGGATTAAAGGCGTGTGCCATCATGGGCAGCAGGGAAGGACCCATTCTTGATACAGGTGAAAAATAAAGGAGTATTTGTAAACTGACAGAATGTACAGTTCATGGACATGGAACTTCAGGTTTTTTTTTTTAATGCACAAAAGGTAATTTCTGTTTAAATTCAATATAGCTACTTAACTAAAACCAAGAGATAATACAAAAGTAAATTATTACTGTGCAGATGTGTCCCATTTCAATTGCCCCAGAGTTAGGAAGAAAATTTTGTATTCAATTATCCTCTAGAAAAGGAAGATGAAGACATTTACACATAATTTCCCCAAATCCCTGTGTCAGTTTGAAGATTATATGTAGTAAGTGAAGTAGAAGAAAGAATCAAGTAAGCTTTCCAATTCTTCCCATGATTTTTTTTGTTTAAGCAGGAACTACCTCTAGGATGCTAAAAAGGACTCCCCAATACTCACCATAAGTCTGATTATTTCAACCAAGACAGTGACAGTAGTGTTAGAAGGGTTCACCATACTGTATAAGAAGACTGTGTTTCTAGAGCAAGGCATAGCTTTACACCTGAACCAATCACAATTGTGTTACCCAGAGAATAAATTCCTGCTCAGGATTCATTCAGTTGTCCAGGATGCTCAGCCTTGTCTTTTCCATGGACAGAAACACATGTGGTGCCTGTAAGAATCCTATTATGGTCTCAGGACCTTGGCTATAGAAGCTACTGGAATTGATAGGCTCTTAGTTTTATAATTGAAAATGTTTAGGGTCAGAATAAAATAAATCCAGCCTAAGATTTTAGTTTCCATGGATAGTTCTTTTTTTCTTTATTATTATATAAATGTTTTAAATTCAAATATATTTTGATCATATTTTCCCCTCCTCCAAGTCTTTCCAGATCCCCTATGCTTCCTACTTACCCAACTTTAAGTTCTTTTTCAAAAAACAAAAACCTAATACAACAAAAGCCACCCCTGCAAAGCCAAGAGAGCAAAAACACCACAAAAGAATTTTTTAAAAACCACCAAACTGTAACTCAATAAAAGCGTTTGCACTCTCTCTCTGTCTCCCTCTCTCTGTCTCCCTCTCTCTGTCTCTGTCTCTCTCTCTCCCTCTCTCTGTCTCTGTCTGTCTGTCTGTCTCTCTCTCTCTCTCTCTCTCTCTCTCTCTCTCTCTCTCTCTCTCTCTCTCTCTCTCTCTCTCTCTCTCTCTCTCTCTCTCTCTCTCTCTCTCTCTCTCTCACACACACACACAACTGTGGAGTCCATTATATGTCAGCCAACTACTCCTTGACATGAGGCCTGCTGTGGAGTGGTTGCTATAGGCAGTGCCAGTCCATTAGAGAAAACTGACTCCTCTCCCAGGAGGTATAAAAAACAGCTCAGGTGTTAGCCCTTATCTTAGTGGCTGGGTTTCCGTTCACTCCTTTTCAATATAATAAAATAAAATATAGTAATATAAACCAAAACTATCACATCAAAGTTGGACAAGACGGACCTATGAAAGGAAATGAGCCCAAAAGCAGGCACATGAATCAGTGCACCGCTCACTCACATGCTCTGGTACCTGTACAGTCACTGAACTGGAAGCCACAATATATACATGCAGAAGACCTGATTCATATGAACTTTGATCATGTTGATTTAGAAGGCTTTGTTTTCTTAGTGTACTTCCTCCCTCTCTGGTGCTTACACTCTTTCTGCCTCCTCTTCTGAGGACTTTTCTGAGCTATCAGGGGAGGGATTTGAAGGAGACATCCCATTTAGGGCTGCATGTTCCTAAGAGTCTCTCTCTCTCTCTCCACCCCCACCCTCCATGTGTATGTCTGTGTGTGTGTGGTGTGTTTGTGTGTCTCTGTGTGTGTGTCTCTGTGTGTGTCTGTATGTGTGTAAAATATCTGGCTGTGGATCTCTGTATTTGTTCGCATGTGCTTCCGGGGAAAGCTTCTCTGATAATGCCTAATAAGACCTTGAACTATGAGTTCTGAAGATACTTTTTATTTCACAAAAAGAAGCATGTTGAACCCTTCATTTGGAAGAAAAAAATGTTGCTAATAATAGCTTCGAAATAAATATGTGGGAATTAAAGCTGTCTAGCGTGATAGGTACAGTGAACTAATCTTTTCTATGCTGCTAGAATTAGCTATATCCCATTGAAACTGGGATGGTCCTTGACATATTTCCATGCTAACCTTACATCTTCCTATAATGAAAAAGCCAATTATTTTAAGTTTATTTAAAGGCAAGTAAGATGACAATGAACACAGTTTATACAGTGATCAGGCCTTGCCAGACTAGTTGTTTCATGATTAAAAATAAAAGTGAGAGAACATTCAGATATCGCCTCAGCTGAATGACCTGAGGCAAGAGTTATCTCCTAGAGGCAGAAGCAAGACAAGACTCAGCATGCATAGAACTTTGCAGTTCAACCAGTGACAAATATCACAATGCAGTCTGTAATTCAGTGATAGGAGTTTTATCTTTTGTGATGATTGCCTACTAAGCTGGCCATGTCTACCTTAAAATGTCACAAGACCCGTTTGTTCCTATATAAACACAGAATATTTTAAACTCATGTACTTTGAAAAGACCAGAAACATTTCCACTCTGATTCTCACCAAAGAACATTTTACATTCCTGCCTTATTCTAAACAGAACACTCACTGGAAAAAATGTGATTTCATTCCTTTTCTACTCTGATTACAAATCACTCAGACTCCCACTGCTAAGCCAGGCAATAACCCAGATTCTCTATCAATTAGTCCAGTCTCATTCTTATAATATTCATTCTCTCTTTTTAAATAATATAAAATAAGATAACCAAAGTTATCACATCAAAGTTGAGCAAGACAGCTGGATCCCATGGAGGCATTTCCTCAACTGAATCTTCTTCCTTTCTCTGATGACTGTAGCTTGTGTCAAGTTGTCACATAAAACCAGCCAGTATACACACTCCACCTCACATGTCTTTTCATCATGAAAGCTATCAATTGTTGACTATTCAAACCAGTGATTAGTTTTGTACAGAGTTCTTATTGTTCTTTTAGTCTGAACAATGCAGTTTATCATATAAGCTGTATATGATAACACAGTATCAAATTTATGTAAGCAAACTAGAACAACGGTTAAAATAGAAAAAAAAAAAAAAAAAAGCAAGCTTCAAACACCAGTGCTGGTGCCAGCTGTGTGCCACTGGGCAAGTTCCCTGACAACTTGGAACTTCATTTACTTTATCAATGAAACAGGTAATATATTATTCCTGGTAATAATTCCAGGTAAAATTATGTATAAAGGGAGCTGGAGAGATGGCTCATATATTAAGAGATCATGCTGCTCTCCCAGAGCAGCTCCCAGCACCCACATCAGTGGCTCACACCCTCTGTGACTTAAGCTCTGGAGGACCCAATGACCTCTTCGGGCCCCTACACACACACACACACACATACACACACCCCACAAATACATACAAAAGTAAAAATAATTCTGTAAATCATTTCACACATTGCCTGATGCCTCTAATAGACAGCCAAAAACTGGTGTGTGGGTTTACAGGGCTCTAGTCAGCACCTCATACAAACAGGAAGTGTGTTGCCAGAGCATTTGGTCATCTTGGTGGGACTCATAGCTGGTGAAAGTGGCATGGCTAGTCTCACTTCATATATTTTGATCTTTCTTTTCAATTAGGTGCTAAGTGTGAGAGGACAGGAATCCCCAAGTAACTTTTCCTTGTGCCATGCTGCTAAGTATTGTCCTTTTCTTCCTGGCCCATCTTACAACAAATTTGATTTCATTTTATTATGGAAGACAGAGCCAGTGACCTATGCCTTGAGAGTGTCTGCCACACAAAGTAATCCACTCATTTTCACTAACTCTTTGCAGAGGCCTGTTTATGAGCACCACCTATGATACTTCTTGGTGTTGCCTCTATAAAACCTGGTGTGTCAACTGGTAAAAATGAAAACAATAAGTGACCATGGGGACCCAGCCTCATTTGGTACATCTACAGTGTAACTTCTATGTCTATGAGTCAGAGATCATCACAGAGAGAGGGAGTAAAGATTCTAAGAGCCCGAGGAATAGGAAATCTGCTGCTAGACAGTATCCTAGATATGACAGGGATACTCCCATTCATGACAGCTCAACACTATGGTGGCTTAAACAATGTGGATGAGAGAAATTTCACAAGGCCACAGCCTTGATGAAGGGCCATCAATGGTTGCAGACAGAGGGAGAAACAGTTTTCCTCAAGGACAAGCTACCTGATAGATTATCCAATACCAAAACATCAGCCCTAAACACATGTATGTATAAGCAACGCTGGCTAAATGGGTTCAGTACGTATGAACACACACACACACACACACGGGAGTGTTATAAATTTGAGATGAAATAGGGGAAGCATAGGAAGAGAGGGTTACAAATGATACCAGTACGGTGTTCAAGTATGAATTCTGCAAAATTAAACTGGTATGAAAGATTTCCCTTAGAAAATGAGCCCAAGACAGGCTATGGTGCTGGCTAGTTTTATGTCAACTTGACATAAGCTAAAGTCATCTGAGAGGAGGGAGCCTCAATTGAGAAAATTCCTCTATAGGATCTGCTGTAGGCCACCCTGTAGGGCATTTATTTAATTAATGATTGACAGAGGAGGGCCCAGCCCATTGTGTGTGGTGCCTTCCCTGGGCAGGTGTTCCTGGGTTCTACAAGGAAACAGGCTCAGCAAGGCATGGGAAGCAAGCCAGTAACCAGTACCCCTCCATGGCCTCTGCATCAGCTCCTGCCTCCAGGTTCCTGTTTGAGTTCCTGTCCTGACTTCCTTCAAGGATGAGCAGCCAAATAAACCTTTCCTCCCCAGGTTGCTTTTGGTCATGGTATTTCATCACAGCAGTAATAACCTTAAGTAAGACAGTCATGAATACATACACATACATAGGGATTTTGATAAGTACATAGCAGATTATTCCCCTTTTCATTTAGGCTGCTATGACTCAGAAAGTCAGATATAGCATTCAATTTCAGCAACTACATAGGATCTTGGGATCTATTTTCATAAGAATCTTTTCCTTGTCTATTTTTCATCTTCTGTCTATTCATTTGTTTGTTTGTTTGTTTAATTAGAAATAGAGGTTTTATACAATATATTCTGATTACAGTTTCCCATCCCAACTCTTCCCAGATCCCTGACTACCTACCCACCAAATCCACACCTTTTCTTTCTCTTTCTCATTAGAGTGCAAATAAGCATCTAAAAAATAAAATGAAAACAATAAAAAAGAAAATAAGATAAAATAAAAGCCAACAATCCAGAATAAGATGAAACAAACAAACCACCAGGAGAAAAAGAGCCAAAGAAAAACCACAAATAAACACAGAGACATACATGTTCATACAACACTGGAAACTATAATATATGTGCCAAAGACCTTCAAGGGAAAAAAACAAACTACTTGGTCTCAAGCATTTTGTTACATTTTCTTACCTTAACAGACAATTGATCAAGAAAAATTATATAAATATTATTATTTCAATAAAGGAATACTAGTACATATTTAAAGAAGATATTAGAAAGTGATTTAAATGTCACTCAAACAGTAACTTTTGTAACAATTTCATGTAAAATTCAGACAACTTACCTTTCTATAACTGGATATTCTGTGGTGTATGTGTTCAATTCTTTCACTGCACATGGTACTAAATTTATTCTGAAGGTCAGCAGCTATCACTTCATTCAAAGAATTAAGGCTGGTGCAGTTTTGTACGAAGTGCTCATCACTTTTTGCTAGGGCATCCAGAATCTGTAGTGATAAATGTACACAAAAGAAAAGAAAGGCAACTTTAAAAGAGAGCACATATAATTTCCCTAGGTTAGCACTGCAGCTGCCTGGGTTTAAGGGTCCATGAGGCACAGCATGAAAACTGATTTAACCTGTCTGTTTGGAATCTAAGGTTTTGCCTTCTCAGGATGATAAAAGCCTGTTCAGGGAGCCAAGCAGACTTCAAAGACTTCCTGCTGGATAAATCAGTTCACTCTGATGTGGGTACACCTCTCCTGAACATCTGTCATAGACATTCACTTAGAGTACCCCCCTCGCCTAATTCTGTGGTAGAGCAGCAAAAGCAATAACAACAACAAATTAAGAGAAAGCATTGATATCCTTGTTACATAGACATGCCACAGAGAATTCAGACATCATGCTGCCCGCTGAGCATCTGGATAAATGAAAAGTTTCCACAGTGCTTTGTCTAGGCCTTATAAAATGTTTTTTAGTCATAGATCATTAACTCAGATATCCACGGTTTCTGAATTTTTTTCATGGATTTTCTGTATGTGAGAATGTGTGTTCCCCCACCATTTCAATGTGTTGCTAGTGCTATTTGTTTGCCTCTTTTCGTTTTGCTTTGTTTTGTTTGTTTGTTTTGTCCTTTTCTGGATTGTATCATCACCATCTTCATCACCACTATCATTATAACCATCAATGCCTGTTTGTATTCTAATAATAGAAAGAAAGGGTATGAATTAGGGGGTGGGGGAGGGAAGTAGAGAGGATGTGGAGAAGCTGAGGAAGGGGAACCCTTAATCAAAATATATCATACGAAAGAAATCTACTTTCAATAATAAAAAAGAATAAAAGGAATTCATATTAACCTTTAAGAGGGGGTATCTTGGTATATTATAAAGTAGTCCTGAGAGTCCATCTTACACCTGTCAGAATGGCTAAGATCAAAACTTCAAGTGACAGCACATGCTCCTGATGATGTGGAGAAAGGGGAATACACCTCCATTGCTGGCAAGAGTGCAAACTAGTACAACCACTTTGGAAATCAAACTGGCACTTTCTCAGAAAATTGGGAATGATTTTACCTCGAGACCCAGTCACACCACTCCTGTGTATATATCCAAAGTGTGCTCCACCATACAAGGACATTTGCTCAACTATGTTCATAGCAGCTTTATTCATAGCCCAAATCTGGAAACAACCTAGGTGTCCCTCAAGTGAATAATAGATAAAGAAACTGTGTACATTTATACACTACTACTCAGCTATTAAAAACAAGGAAATCTTGACATTTGCAGGCAAAGGAAGGGAACTAGAAATAACCATCCTGAGTGAGGTAACCCAGCCCCAGAAAGACACACACGGTATATACTCACTCATAAGTGGATATTAGGCACATAATACAGGATAATCAAACTACAATGAGACTGATACACCAACCAAGGACCATGTATGATGTGGACCTAGACCCTCTGCTCAGATGTAGTAGATAGGCACTACAGTCTCCTTGTGGGTCCCACAACATGGGGAGTAAGGACTACTTCTGACATGGACTCTGTCCCCACCCCCACCCCCCAGCAATGTTGATCACCTCCCCCTGGTAGGGCAGCCTTGCCACAGAGGAAGAGAATTCAGGTAGTACAGATGAGACTTGATAGATGGAGGCCAAATGTTAGAGGAGGAGGGCTCCCCGTTCTGAGAACTAGGGGATGGAGGGAGAGGGTATGAGGAGGGAGGAAGGGGGGAATCGGGAGGTGATGAGGGAGGGGGCTACAATCAGGATGTAAAGTGAACAAATTTAAAAAATTAAAAATAAAGTAAAAAAAAATTTTTAGTGCAAAAAAGTGGTCCTTATCCAGTGTCTGAGCTCTGGCTGTTTTCAATGAACAGATCTTTTATGTACTGCAGTCAAGTTAAGGCTCTGTGTGAGCACATACACATGCAATGAGCATCTTTCTGTACCTCAACTCACTGGGGTTTCCCTAACACTCTACAATGTGTGAGATGCACCAATGCTCTCCTCATCTTGCCTTTTTCTACCTCTGCTTCCCTGTTACACTGATTGAATGTGGAGGACAGGATCATCTGCTCACAGGTCTGCACACATCAGGGCTAGCTTTCTCATCAACAGTGTGATGGGGATTGTTGGATGTCTGACGTAACACTCAGTTGTCACACTAACTTATGCAGTCACACACATAGAAAAACTCATGTGATTTTGCAAAGTGGAACTAGCTAAAGAATGAAAGTGACATACTTATGATCATCACCTGGTCCTAAGTTCTGATGTGATCCTAGTTATTAAGACAATATTGTTCAGAAAGGATAGAATTTTTAAAATATACAAATACTTACAATGGTATAACATCAGAATGTGTGCTTTAAGTTAACATTTAGAAGATTAAAACATGATTATTGAAATATACCTCCTTTGGGTCACTACATTAATATTCCTACTTAATTTTCTTAAATGAATGTTATTATAGGTAGCATTTCAACTATACATATTTGAAACACTAATTAAAACAAAAAAATATCGGTCAAGAAACTCTATCTTAACTCTCTAACTAGTAAAGTCAAAGTTGTCACGGGATGATAGAAAAGCCAACTGGAACACTAAAGCCCAGATGTGAAGAGGGCACATCTGGATCTATTAGAAGGGCTAGCAGATTGATCTCTTTCACAGTACATGGCATTTCCATTCAGGTTTAAAGATGCTTCCTCTTTCTCCACCTTGCTTTTACCTAAGGACCATCTGAGAGCAGCATTTACAAACAACAACAAAACAGACTTCTGTGACTCTATTCACAAACTGGCTTCCAAGTTTCCCAACATTTTGGCACTTATGGAATTTGAATTTTTTAACATTTTATGGCATGAAGTACTCATAAAGAATGTACATTTAAAAAGCAATCACGAAAATTATCTGAAAACTGTTATCTGGCCTGAATTAGGAGCGAAACAATGATAAAAGATACAGCAAGACCTTTACCATGTCAGCTAAGCCTTGTCTGGGCAGGAGCCTCAACTAGTGCAACACTCAGCTCCTATGATCCATAGGAAGAACCTGATACAGAGTGAGTAATGAGGAGAATTGAATGAGCTAGCCTCTGCAGTATAGAATAGCCTCTATTTATTCTGTATAAAACAGTAGAGACACGTTGGACATTTAGTTTAGAGGGACCCTCTGTCACAGGGCCATGCGTACCTTGGCGGTTAGGCTGAAGAAGCCTTTGGGTTCCGCCATCTTCTCCACCACGTTGCACTTTGTGCCCGCCGTGCTGTCGTACTCATACACAACCCCGTGCTCCAGGTGGGCATTGTCCACCGTCAGACTCACATGCTCCTTCCCGCCGTCCACGATGGCCATGGTGTTGAGCTTGTCGATGACTTCTGGAATACAATCTTACTGTAGCCAGTTCATGGTTTCTCCTCACCATCAGGTGATTTTGAGTGTTTGTTAATTTGTTTGTTTATGTATTTATTTATTTGGCACAGGATCTTGCATGTAGCCTTGGGTCACCTAGAACTCACTATGTAGGCCAGGTTGGCCTTGAACTCATAGAGATCCACCTGGCTCTGCCTCCAAGTGCTGGGGTTAAAGACACATACCATTATGCCCAAAAAGTCTCTGACTATTTTAAAGAGTTCTTTAATAGCTATCTAAGTTAGACATGATAAATGGCATGTTCTTGCTAATGCTTTAAAAACAAACAT
Source organism: Acomys russatus (assembly GCF_903995435.1). Classification (NCBI taxonomy): domain Eukaryota; kingdom Metazoa; phylum Chordata; class Mammalia; order Rodentia; family Muridae; genus Acomys; species Acomys russatus. The sequence continues at coordinate 22,053,568 of NC_067138.1, forward strand.
TTTTTAAGGAAAAGTAAATATTTGCCACTTTAACCTAACCAGTCTGATTGATATGCCACTTTGATCGGTGGACCACATACATACTGATTCACACCAATATTAACACTATAGAGGCAACTGCGTCTGTTTTCACTTAAAATGAATACGAGGGGCTAGAGAGAAAGCTTAACAGTTACAAGAACTTTCTGCTCCTTCATAGAACCTAGGTTAAGATCCCAGCATCTATATGTTGGCTCACAACCATCTATGGATCAGATATCCCCTCCTGGCCTCCATGGACATGAGGCATGTACTTGATGTACATACATACACATGTAGGCAAACACTCACACACACAAAATCACAAATGTGCAAAAGTCTTTTTACAAAACGTATATGCTATCACATGTCAACCACAATCCAATACTACTTACATGTCTGAAGTGACATATAAATTTGGTATCAAGTCACGGCTCAAAAATCTAAGACCTTGGTACTTGGTAGCAGACACAAGTGCTATGGGAAAGGATAGCATAGGTACATGAGGAAAGAAAAAAAGCTACCTACCTTCTACTTTGCAGTCAAAAGCATCCCCTGCCTCGTCTCCAGGGAGCTTCGAGTGGGACTTTTGCATGTCTTCATGAGCACTTTCAAGACTATCATAGACCCACTGTATGGAATCTTGCTGGAAGGGAGGGAAGTGAAAACTCTCAGAGATACTGGATAGATGCCCGAATGTGTATTAGTTTCATAGCCCCACCTTAGAAAGAAGCTTGAACAACATGCTTACTTATTTTTATAGTCAAATGAAATTTGAAAAAAGAAATAAAATGCGCAAAAGGACAGCCAATGACGATTCAACACTCCAACTCTTTCTGTCTCGTTATCTTCAGATGTGCTCTCTATATTTAAGCTAAAGATGCACTCTTTAAAATAGCATTCAGTTCTCAAATGTCTTACTGAAGCATCCCAAATATATCTCTAAGTGAATTAAAAATTTTACTTTAAAATAAGCAAATGCTAATGGGAAATTATTTGCTGCACCAATTATCTATAATTATGTACACCATTTTAAGGTTCTAAGAGACACATATATTACAATATATTAATGGTAATATGACTCAAACCAATGTGGAAATCAGAAGAATATCTCTCATTGCACAGAATTTCCAAGTCATGTGACATCCTTTCATATAATACATAACTCATCTATATTCAGGGAAACGAGACAGATGAAAAAATAACTTCCAAATAAACGCTTCAAGGGTTCCACGACTTTAAGGTATATAAATATGATGATAAATCAAATTGAACTGAATTACTTAAGTGTAATATAATGTGCCACATCCATTTTTCCCTGAATCAGCTCCACAATTGTGTCTAGCTGGTGTGCTGCTATAAATCACTAAAATGAGAGCAAGGGTTTGTAGGTGTGGTAGAACTCAGGAATAGGGGCATGCTTAACATGCACGAGGCTCGAGGCTTAATCTCCAACACCACACACACACACACACACACACACACACACACACACACACACACACACACAAAACCATACTAATTGACTTGGACACTCCTGTGGCTGTCAGGAACGACACCCACAGTATCCATGCCTTCCTGTAGGTCCTTCTCACCCTGACCCTGGCCTTGGCCCTGAATGACCCAATTTGTCCAGAGGTTTAGTAGTGGCAAGTATCATCCTGGAAGAAGGTTCACGGCAAGAAACACTCCTCCCTGATACTTTGGTACTATGCACAAAAGAAAATCCTGTAAGAGATCTCCAGACAGCTCAGGAAGAGAGCTTGGCACACACATTTGGGTGCCATAAAGAGGGGATCTGGGTACCCATGCAGGTCCTGTAGAACACAGACACACCAGAAGCTTCAGAAAAGCCACCTCCAGTCAAATTCAGAGAAAGAAAGTGCTTTCCTAGGTCACATGGTTTGGGAGCCCTTCATTACACACCAGTGGGTACCTGTCAGTATGTGGTACCCAGTGAGGTCACTATGACTCTCAATGATTTCCTGATCATGACTTCTCAAAGGAGACTGATGTGGAAAGTGAAAAGGAGTAAAACACAAGTGGATCGATTTGTTTCCCTAGTACATCCCTAGTACGGAAGAGGAAGGCTTAGGTTAATTTTAGCAGAGTCTGGGGGTGGAGGTCACATCCAATTGTACAGGTCAACACATATTTCCTAAGCTGCCATCATCCAGAGATCCCTAAGAGTCTGTGCATAACTTTTAATTATTTCCTATTTCAGTTCTGACCCCATTAGGAAGCAAAATAAATCAGCCCTTTCCCTGTGGAGTCAGTGCTTTGCAGGATGGCAGCGCTAGATCTGGTAGACACAGCCTGCCACCTTCCCAGTTTGGACACAAAATCATTTTCTCTAAAGTAAGAGAACTGCATCACACAGTGTGGAGCCCACATGCCTCTCCCCCACAGAGGTTCCTCAAGTTGGATAACCCCAGACTCCACTCTACCAGGCCAGTAGTCCCTCTTTATTCAGACAACAATAAAATTGCTTATATTACATTCCAATTTCATCTTTTGATGGCATTTACTGGATCAAAAAATAGTGCTTAAAAATTCAAACACTGGCAAGTATATTCTGGGTTTTTTCTTTTCTTTTTTATTTCATTAGTCTATTTAGATTGCAACTCACTTGTTATCCCCTCACTTGTATCCTCCCGTTCCTCCCTCCCTCCTGCTTTCACTCTATTCCTCTCCCCTAGGTCTATGACCGAGGAAGACCTCCTCCCCCACTATATGGTCGTAGGCTATCAAGCCTCATCTTGGTAGCCTGCTTATTCTTTCTTTGAGTGCCGTCTGGGCTCCCCACCCAGAGGAGGTGGTCAGATATGGAGCACCAGAGTTCAAGTATTTTATTTTAAAGCTAAATCCACTTACCTAACAACTATATCTAAAATGTAACTCTATAAAACCGACAGCCTATACTTTTTAATAGAAGAGTTATTATGAAGAGCATACTTAAATACCTTTGATCACTATATATTCTAAAGTATCTCAAGATAACATTTCGTAGCTAAAGATTTAACATTGATTAACTCTTATCAAAAATAAGGGCTGAGGGATGAGCTCAGTGGCAGCTCTTGTCTGGTCTGCACCTGGCCCTGGCTTCAGGCCTCAGGAACAATGGGATTTGAAAGGGAAGGAGGGACAGAAGGAAGAAAGGAAAATGTCCCAGAACTTGTTTTTAAACAAGCAATGAGGCTACAAGAATAAACCGTAATGATAAAACACAACTATTTAAACATAGCCAATTCTAGTTAGGATTAACAGATAAGATAAAACATCATAATGAGATTTACAGTGCAGTGCTTAAATTGGAACAGAATTGAAAACCAAAAGCTTTTCCTGAATTAGCCTATGCCATGCCTACATATTCCATGCAAGTTTTCGGTTAATCTAATCTTGTACATACCTTCATTGGACGCCTGTATTTTCGGCAGGCTGTGACATGTGCGATGACACTGGCATGTGTCTCTTTGCTGACATTGATTCCATTTACTTTGATAATACACTGTCCTGGGTGAAGGCCAGCTGCTGCAGCCACAGTGCCTTAGAATACAAGTGGGGAAAGTCGTCAAAATCAAATGTATGCAAAAGAATTCAACTGTATCCAACATAGAACAGTGGAAGCAATCTTAAACATTTCAAAGCATACCTAAAATGTTCCTGATGAATCTAATTCAGATAACAATGACCCTCAGTCTTTCTGCTTTTTTACCAATGACCAAAATAGAGATTAATAAAATATTCCACTGCCCCCACAAGGATTATTTTGAAGGAATATCACTGAGTAACCCTTACGTTGCTAATCAGATGTTTCTGTTTCAAATGTCTAGTCAATCTATATAGTAAAAACCAGAAGAATGAACTTTATTTAGTTTGTTTAAAATAATCCATAAATACTGAGATAGTATTACTTTTGTTTTTCAAACACCAATAATTTAATGTGCATATAAAAACCAATTCTTTAAAAGTTTTTCAGTTTTTTTTCTGTGTGTACAGAGGTGTGCACAGTCATATGAGTGAGTATGCGTACATCAATGTGTGTGCTCATGTCTCTGTGTGTGTGTGTTTACATGTATAGGCCAAAAGTCAATAATGAGCATTTCTTAGATTACTTTTCACTTTTTTTTTTTTTGAGTGAGGCTTTCCCACCTACCCTGGAGTTAAGTCATTAGCTAGCCTAGCTGTCTAGCACTCTTCATGAACCATCCTGTTTCTGCTTCCCCAACGCTAGACTGATAGGTGAGCACTGCTGAATCAGCTTTTTTAGGGGGGTGTTGGAGAGTCAAACTCATGTCCAAAAAACAGTGCAAGCCCTTCAACTGAATCATCTCTCTAGTCCTAAAAAGAAATTCTTAAGGAAAAAAATCAAACCAGTTAGGAATTATAAGTGGTTGCTTGAACATAAATGAGAGCTTGGGAACCAGAGAATGTGTGAACAATTGAATTAAGCAGTTATCAATCATCCTGTCATTTTGTGTGCACAGGCACATGCATCTGTACATTTGTATCTATGTAAATAGGTACATGACATGTCCCAACTGGAGACTTAAGATTTTCCAACCATTAATATAGAGTCTGAGCAAAACAACATGAACAAATATTGTTAATGAATTTTACACACACACACACACACATACACACACACACATTATACCAGTGTCTTTAAAACTTACCATATAGCAGAAAAGCTTTCCATTGCAAGCAATTCACCCATAAAGAAATCACAAACACTTTTTAAAACTTCTATATTTCTCTGTATACTCAGGTAATTAATTTTATTCCTTCTCAAGACTGTGATGGGATTGAAGACCAGATAGTTTAGTTTTACAATTAGGCTTAGTTATTTAGGGTTAAGATGTTTTTAGGTCTAGATAGATGTTTAAATTTGATAATAACGAGATGTGATGGAGATTGATTTACATATACATATACAAATACAAATAACCAAAACACTAAGAATATAACATTTATATAATTCCTGACTGTGTCGTGATTCTTCTTGCTGTAGGTAGTTTATTGTATATATGTGCAATAATATAAATGTGTATGTAAAAAACAAATAAAACTTTTATACTTAAGAACACACCTTTTTTTTTTCTCTGTTCCATCCTAAGGTTCGTTCTTAGAAATGGCTTTCCCCACACTGAATTGAGCCTTAGGCAAGGAGGAACATTTCAGCAGAGAGCAATGTTCTAGTTGGAAAATCACCCAGCTGCCTGGATGTACAAACACTTCTATTCGTGTGCAAGCTTAGAGTTGCTGGGGGAGTGAGCTAAGAATTGGTGCAGTGGATGCAGATGAAACAGACTGAAAAAGCCGCAGAGCTACCCCTCTCCCAGGGATCCTAGCTGCCTAGTGTGAAGACCCTGGTGTTGAAACTTTATTATACTTGGAGGAAGCTGAAGGACACATGTCTTAGAGCCTGGGTGTCTGTGATGTAAGAAAGAATTGCATCTTGGGAGCCAGGAAGCAAGTGTGAGACAAAGAGAGAACCAGCAGAGCACGATCCTGTGAAGAGAAGGCTAAAGAGCCACGAGGGCTCAGCAGGACAGAGGCAGTGAGCCAGGAGGCACAGGCTCCATAACTCTAGCAGGCTGCTGGGTTGATTTGTGTTGTGTTGTTTCATTTTGGGGTTTTCCCCAGCTATTCTGAAAAAAAAAGGGCTAAGAAGATGCTTAGATTGATCCAAGGCTGAACTCTAGTGGCCTGGAAGCAGCAATGCTAGCAAGAAGGACCACAGTGGCCCTTCCTTGTGGCATAACTTGTTTGATAATGAATCACTGGATTAAAAAAAAATTTATATATATATATATATATATATATATATATGGGAAGACACAAGAACACCCCAGTCTTTCTCATTAAAAAAAACAAAAAGCATGAATACAGTGCCTCCCACACACACACACACACACTCAGATAATGATGGGGCCCATAGCTTTACATAACCAGGCCCCCACAAGACTGTCCCCAAGTACGAGACAAACTTCTGTTACAAGTTAGAGAAAGCAGAAACCCTATGAGAAGTCACAGTACACTTCTGTTCTACAGTATTGAAAGAGCTATTAAAGAGGCTTTAAACGTTTATCCATCCACTGTGGAAATCTAAGTTGAAAGATACATTTTTTTTGAAGGAAGATTTATTATTTTTTTAATCCTACGCACAGTGGTTAATTTTCTAATATAAATTTGGTTCTGATAGCAACACCCTTTCAAAATGCTCCTGCCGTGTGTCTGAGTAATCAGACTGCGATGTTTTGCGTTTCTTAGTGCTATGAACAGCCACCTCCTCTATGGCGGAAATGCGAGGCTTCCTCTGTTCACCAAGGCTCCTCTTGCTCCAGCAGCCAGGCCACTTATAGGCAGCACTGGGAAACTTCTGCCTCACCCCCTTTACTGGTGTCAAGATGAACTAAAATTACATATCAAAAAGCTATGTATTTTTGTTTGGCTTTCAAAGAAGTATAGTAAAATACAAGCATGCTTTTAGTCACTAAAAACTATTTCATTTAGAATAAACTTCATGATGAGATTAACCGAGGGCTCAAAGAAAAAAGTTGAAGGAAATATTTAGCAACAAGGTATCAAGACCACAAGGCTCTCTACAAAGCCTGAAAAGTCACATTTTTAAATTATGGAACAAAACTCCAAAATGTATTTGCTGCTAAGAAAAATACAAATATATAACCTTAAAATTATCATTAATTTATACCAAAGTATACAAAAAATTCATAATTGAGGTTGTCATTCTTCAATTAAATTTGAAACAATAATAAATATGTTAAATAATTTTAGATGATATTTAATTACTTATCGATTGATTCATGGGTTGTATGAGAATGTGTGTACACATGTGTACATATGTATGTACATGTGGAGGCCAAAGATTGGTATAATATCAAGTGTCTTTTCTAGATCACTGTGCCTCAGTTTTTGAGCCAGGTCTCTTGTTGAACCTTGAATTTGCCATCAGGATATATGAGACAGCCAGGAAGCCCAGGGAAGTCTCTAGTCTCTTTGTCCCTGGAACTGGGGTTATAGGTAACTGCTGACACACAAAGGTCTTCTTTTCATTTTGTTTTTAATGTGATTGTTAGAGGTATGTACACGCAATCTCTTATTTGTGGGGCAAGTACTTCACTTACTGAGCCATCTCTCCAGCCTCATTTTTGTTTTGTTTTGTGTTATGGGGTTTTGTTTTGTTGTGCTTTGCTTTGTTTGAGAAATATCTTATTCTCAACTGAGCTGGCCTGAAATTCGAAGCAATCTACCTGCCTTGGGTTTTCCAAATGCTGGAAATGCAGACGTGAGCAACAACACACAGTTTGAACTTTGGAGGTTTTACTTTTAATGTATTATTTTCAGAATGTGCTTTCAGTGAGCCACCAGAGTGAAAAGAGAGAATCCTAACACCATGAGATGCGTTTCAGTTGGATGGGGAGCAGCCAAAGCATGGGAGAATGCAGTTTGTCACAAAGGGGAAGGACTCACCTCTTCCCACCGCATGCACAACTGAAGGGCCAAAGCCTCTGATCTGGAACCCAAGCCCATCTGCAGAGTCTGGTATCTTCACTGTCCTAAAAGTAACCAGAAAAAAAAAAAGTGTAACTCCACAGTTGGTTCTGATAACAGTCCTCTATGCTTTCTCTCATTCTGGCAAGGCATATAACCTGAGATGTCAGGCAAGGGTTTAGCCTTGGAAGAACTGACCAACAGCACCCACTCCAAGAAAGAACGTAAGATAAACTAGGGGCTAGTGGCGACTCCAGCTGAGGCAGCTCCTGGCCCTCAACAGGATGCAAATATAATGGTGGTACTTGAGTCCAGATGGGCTCCCCAGCTCAGGCTCCCAAAACAGGATGTTAAGAACAATAAGTGACAGAGGCCACTCCAGCTAGGTCAGCTCAAACAACTGCTGAGGCTTCCTCACAAGGGAGCAAGAGCCATGCTGCTAACCTTTGCCCTACTGGACTTCTCAATCTCCTGGACACTAAACCCTCTTACACATATTCTTGCATCTTCTTCACGTCCTTATATCAAAGAAAATTTTGTGTGAAAGGGGCTTCTGAGGAAGGTCCCCCCATTGTGAGAAATGTGGACCAGAAGAAGGGGTAACAGGTGGAAGAGAAGTCTAAGCCCCATATGGGCAGGACTGTTGCTCAGCTCAGGCTGTGTGTAGTTGGGTGTATTCTTGTTTTCCCACTTGCTCTAATTGGACCTTTCCCTGCTTGCTCTATTACTGTTTCCCGGATGAATTCTTCTATTGCTGGAGCCTAAGAAGGGAGATGGATGCTGCTGTCAATATCAGAAGAAACTGGAAGATTGCAGAGGGTCTAACCTGGAGAATGCCAGTGAGTGGGAAGCCCAGGGAGACAGTATTAGCCATTCCCCAATGCAAGGGTTGCAAAGCAGGGATGCTGTACAGTGTCCACCCTGAATGAATTCTTACATGGATACATCCATGGAAAAGAACAGGCAATGGGGACAACTTAACTAGCCCTGAGCCCTTATGCTGTTACTTTGTAGCTGGTAAACTTGGCTTTGGACAAGCTCCTTAAATTCTCTATTGCAAAAAAATGTCACAAAAACTGTTAAAGATCATCACTGTTAAAACTTATTCCTAGTATGCTGATGATGATTAAAGAGATACAATTTCTATCCTAGTTAGTTTCTGTTGATGAAATAAAAACTTGGCCCAAAGCAAGTTGCAGCAGCATTTATTCCATCTCACAAATAACTGTCAATCACCAAGGGAAGCTACGGCAAAGGCTGAGGCAGCAACTAAAGCAGAGATCACAAAACATTGTCTCTTTGAGGCTTATTGCCTTCTTCGGCCCAGCTACCTTCCTTATGCAAGGCAGACTCACCTGCCCAAGGGTGGCACAGCTCACAGAGGGCTGGACCATCCTCCATCAATTACCAATCAAGAAAATGCCCCCACAGACATGCCTGTAGACCAATCTGATAGAGGTAATTCCTAAGTTGAAGCTCTCTTTCCCCATGTGTGTCAAGTTGATATCCAAGATTAGTCATTACCAATGGCAAACTGCCCTGAATGCTGCTGAGCTACATAGATAATCAAGAAAAAAGAAGCATCTTTCTTTGGTTTACTATTACAAAAGGAATGGGTATCTTGCGAAATTACATTATATATAATAATATAAACAAAACACACACTTAATACACTTCTACTGGTTGGGAACATCACTAGTCAACACCAATAAGGGACAGGTTATAGAGGACAGAGCTGTGTATTGGAATTACATTGGAGCCATGCAAGAATAAGATTAACTTTAGCATTTATGTAATGATTGTCTGGAAGAATACTACATCAAGAGGTACAACCTGAGTAAGAGAAGCATCACCAAATGAGCCCAAACTAGGCAAATTTGAAGGGAAGGAGAGTTGTCATGGCAAACCAGGGAGGGATGTGTTCTAACAATGGAGGCATTTCCTGAAGGAAGCCAGAAATCAGAGAGCAAGCCTAAAGAGCAGAGAATTCTACCGAGGGCAGAATATTGTAGCATAAAATGAGTATCATAAACTATAGTAGAATGCAAAACAAAATGAAAACAGTGCCGTAAATTTTGATGGACAGCCCTTCATGCCCAAGTATCAAGAGTGGTATTCAAAGAGTGAGTTAATTATGAAATAATGTCAGCGGCTCTTCAAGGACACATCAGATGGTCTGAAGAGAGGCATGTCAGTTGGAGGCAGCTCAAAGAAGACCCTGTACCTGGAACATTCTGGAAAGACACGTTTGCATTTAGGTCTGAGGGCAGTGTGTGACACTGCAGCCTCCAATGTAACCCAGGAAAGCAATCAGTGATAAAAATGCAAATTTCCTGTCTAGTGGAAGTTTGAAAGTGCTATTATAAATGAGGTTACACAGCACAGCATGATTTACATACATATGTGACAGGGGTTAGAGAACCAACACACCCCCTATCCTTAATTCAATCTTTTCTGGTGTACAGGACTGTATCCATTTCACTTGTACAGCAAACGGTAATAATTATCTGTCAAAGAGACATGTCCTTTCACTACAATTAAATCTAATGAAAAGGAAAGGAGAGAGTGGCCACAGGAGCTGCGGAGGATGAATCAGAAAGTGGCAAACTGCTTCTGTGTACAGAAAATGGAAATTCACTTAGCCTGAACGAACTCTCAGCTTCCAAGCGGGGGCACTTGATTGCTGTGTGGTTATCTGAAATTCTCAGCACCTCTCTGCCCACTCTGAGTAAGGTCTACTCACCTGACAATTCTGCTATGTGAAGTTGACTTCTACTCCTCAAGAACATTACCATACATCTTTAAAATCAAAATGTGTACACACAGTAAAATCCAGCTGAAGGGGGAAATTGGAATTCCTCTAATTAAACATGATTAAACTCTAATAAAAACATGATCTTTGGAGATCATGTTCTTTTACAATGGGAAAACCACATTGCTATTAAAATAATATTTTTTAAATTATACAGGAGTAATGTTCTATTTCTGGTAGAAATTAGCTACTGCAAAGCCTTTGGGAGAAATTCCTTGATGTTATCACGTGTAAAATACAGCTGGAATCAAAGAACATTCTGTTGTGTTTGCTTCTCGTATTTTGTCTTTTCCTCTCCAAACAGGATGCTACTTAAATTTCAAAAAGCTAATTTAAGAAAAATATGAGTAGCCCAACCAAAACTTCCACACAGTTCTTCCTGAGGCCTTATGCTCTCTAGGCCTGATGCAATGATGCCCACCCCCAAGGTGACCCTGGAAGCCTAAGGGAGGGGAAAGTCACTGCTGTTTAAGACAAAATAAATCCACTGGAAAGCATGGAGTACCTCTTCCCCAATGTCCATTCCTCTTTGTATTAGCGAGAAATAATCACCCAGTCTGGAGAACATTGAAGGTGATCTGCCTGTGCCATGGTGCAAGCAGCCTGCTAAAGATACTTCATTTCATGAACTTTCTGAGAAGTTACAGCAGAAAATTCTCCAAGAAAAAACACCTATACTTACTTGTTATACTCAAGTCAATTTATGGAGGAAATTATCAAGGACATCATAAGGTACTATAGAAGGTCGGGCATGCCTTTGTTATGATTGAATGAGACACGCCCTCTACAGAAACTTGTCCTGGGAACCTGACAGACAATACATTTTGAGGAAGAGATTGGATCCTGAGAGATCCAGTTTTCCAGATGGTGTGAGATCTTGATGGACTCACAATATTCTGGGTTATTGTGAGGAGATTAAAAAATAGAAAATAATGGGACAGAGGGGAAGACTTCCTATTGGGACTCTAGGTGAGAGAAGCAAGGGAGAATGGGGAAATAGAAGGATCCAGAGGGTCCTAGAAACCTACAAGTAGAACATTATGATGGGCAGATCTGGGCCAGGGGTCCTACTCAAACTATGGCACTAGCCAAGGACAATATGTGCAGTAAACTTCAAACCCCTACCCAGATCTAGCCAATGGACAGGACATTCTTCACAGTTGAGTGGAGAATGGGATCTGACTTTCACATGAACTCTGGTGCCCCATATTTGACCTTGTCCCCTGGATGGGGAGGCCTGGCGGCACCGAGAGGAAGGATAGCAGGCTACCAAGGAGAGACTTGATACCCTATGAGCATATACAGGGGGAGGAAGTCCCCCTCAGTCACAGTCATAGGGGAGGGGAGTAAGGGGAAAATGGGAGAGAGGGAGGAATGGGAGGACACAAGGGATGGGATAACAATTGAGATGTAATATGAATAAATTAATAAAATATATTTTAAATAAATAAATAGATAGAAGATGGGGCCTAAATAGAGGACCAGGTCCATGGAGGTGTGTTCAGTGTTGTATTTTCTCCTGAATGCTTCTTGCCTTTCCATTTCTCTGTTTTCAGTGTCCCATCAGGTAGAGAAGTTTCTTTGCACCACACACTCCCACCACCATCATGTGCTGTCCTAGCAATCATGAACTGAATCCTTTGAAACCATGAGCTAAAATAAACCCTTCCTTCTTTGCGTTGCTTATGTCAGCTATTTGTCACAGTGTGACAAGAGAAATAATGACTTCAGAGTTATTTGTCAGGGACATGTCAGTGAACACATAATAAATAGATCCTTGTAAGTACCTGGAATGTGTCAAAGCTTTCAAAAAGCTTCCAACTCTTTACATATCAGAAACTTGGAATGAAGAGAAAACTAGTAATCTATGTGATTTAGATGTTCAATTTCAAATGAAAATGTCAAGAATGGATGCACTTTTGTGGTATCAACTATAATAAGATGACCATAACTGCTATTACTTGCCAAAGCCCACTGCAGTGTCTCTGAGCACATGTTTGCTCCTCGCAGTGGAGTGTTGAGAGTTTCTACCAGAATTTAGCATGGAGACTGTCTTGGGATGCCAGGACACAGCCCCCAGTGCACAAAGCATCTACTTGAGTTTTGAGTTCTTAGAATTTTACCTTACAAGATATTCTCCTCAATAGAAACCAGAGTAACTGTCTAAAGAACATATGCTCACCACTTACAGGTGGATTTCCCACATAAACACTACTCTATCTTATTTATATTTTGTCAAATATACTAATGTATTATACTCCATACTTTCTTCTATTTTTACTGTAAATAAGTTTATATGCCTGTTATTATCACAATGTCTCTTAAATAGAGATAATTTTTACTTTAATATATGTGAATAATCTATAGAACTCAATATAATGAGAATATTAGGGGAAAGACACATTTTAAGTATATTAAAAGAAAACAAAAATATGCAATCTTTCATTATTTATTCATTGATTATTTCTGTGTCTCTAGGTGTGTCTGTATGTCTGTCTCTGTCTCTCTCTGTCTGTCTGTCTCTGTCTGTCTCTGTCTGCCTGTCTGTCTGTCTGTTTCTCTCTCTCTCTCTCTCTCTCTCTCTCTCTCTCTCTCTCTCTCTCTGTGTGTGTGTGTGTGTGTGTGTGTGTGTGTGTGTGTGTGTGTGTGTGTGTGTGTGTAGGTCAAAGGACAATTTTCAGCACTCAGTTCTCTCCCTCTATATAATGGGTTTGGTGGCAAGTGCCTTTAAATGCTGAGCCATCTGACCAGCACAATTATGCCATCTTTTAAAGTTGTTTTTAAATACAATGCAAAATATGCTCTTGATGCAATAAAGAAGCAATGAAATAAAATTATAAAATTATTTAGGGCATCATAAAACAACACTAGTGAGTACTGACTACTATAGGATGCCTGCAGTGAGCATCAAACACTTCAAACACTTGGTAGAAACCAAGATGTGATCAGAGTCTTGCTAGCTCTGTGGTAGAGCGATCTTGTGCCTTCTCACCAATGAGGACCTGGAAAGGACAGGTAGCAGGGCAGTGGTGGAGGTAAGGCTTGAACCTTGGGTTCTAGATACTGCACAGCAGTACTTAAGGAAGGATTGAAAAACGTGAGCCCAAGACTCTGATGGCTGAAATTCATTCCTATCTGTTTAGTTCTGACGTCATTGGCTCTGTGCTCTTGAAATTAGTGAAATGTCCATGCAAGCAGATAAGGTATAGGAGTAAACCAGGTGGCCATGAGGCATGTACTTATATTCAGTAGGAATTGTTATGAATATCTCTGTATTCCTTCTAAAAGACTTTTTTTCCTTTTAAATGTCCTAAATGTGCCAGGAGATAGGCAACTAAGATAGCCTTACCCCAGGCAGAGATAGACAAAAAAATAAAAAATAAATAAACTGTAATTATAAGTAGAGAGAGGGCATTGCTGTGGTTCTTTGCTGCCCACTAGCCCAGGGTTCCCTGTAGGAAACTGTATTAACAAGTTACATGTATTCTTTCAGCTACTTAGTGCATTACATTATGAGCTAAAGCACTCGTGACAATTAATGATTTAGCATTGTCACAAGGAGATGTACTGGGGAGAATCTAGCCCATTACACTGTACTCAGACTCAAGAAAAGTGTGCACATGACACATCCAGCTGTTCCTGAATGTTCACTATATAATATTATATATACAAAAGAAATTTAAAGACTGTAAGAGTGCCAGCTATAGTGATAACATTTTCCTACATTATTAAAATTAACAATTTTTTTCTTTTTAGTGACATCATTAATCTTAAAATTAATGAAATTGCTTTTTTTCCAATGACACAAATTTTAAATAGTAACACTGACATAGCTCACTCACATGCATTGTTAAATACTTTACATACATGTTATATCAACCAGTTGATGCACCAGTTGATGACTAATCTGAGAAAGAAATATCAGGTCATTAATAGAAATAAATTAGACAAGAAAAGCCAATGAACTGCACATACAACAAACATTGCAATTAAAGAAGCTTTAGTTTCTGTAGAGGAAAATATTTTCCTTCAAATTTGACTACACATAAACACCCACTACTGTTTTGAAAACAATTGCTGAGTTTATTTTTCATTATTGATACATATTACAACAATATGCATTTGCTGGGACATTAGGACTAGTGCCCTGCTGGAAGAGATGGGTCACTGGGAGCATGGTTTTGAAGGGATGCCTTCTCTGGGGACCATTCCTTGCTCCCTCTCTGCTTTCTGAGCATCATTGGGTGGCCAATTTTGCAACGCCATTCCCTCCTGTCATGAAGGACTACATCTATGCAACTATGAGCCAAAGTAATCCTCCACTCTTTCAAGTTATCTTAGCTATTCGGTCATAACACTAAAGGATGGACACAAATGTTGGTATTGTTTCTGCTTATGTAGATAGAAGCAGAGAAATCAACCAAAGTTCGGGTTGGTTTTGTTTAAAGGAAAGGGCAGCTTACTAAGTATGCACACCCATGGTGCACCATGTAGATTTGATTTTATACATATGAGCAGCACATTATAGGCTGTATCTAATCACACAAACTTCCTATAGCCAAATATGTAGTTCTTTATTCCTGACTTTCAGGTGTTCAGCTAAGTCATTTTTCACTCAGTCATACTCACCAGAACCCAGAGCAGCAAAGTTTGGATAGTAAAAGAAAATATCATTGCTACCAACATCATTTAATTCAGGAGTGAGCACCTATCACAACAAACCATGCCACCTCCTCTAGCATCTAGACACTTGTAGTCATCATGCTGGGGAGGTATAAATGGTCAGTGACAGTGAGGCCTAATGATAACTAGCTAACTAGAAATAACTAACTGGAGAAGCCAACTGCTCTCCCACTTACTCCCATAACTGCATCACTTACTCCCTTGGCTTTGTGCTCACGAGGACTCTCAGCGGCTTTCTGCTGTTTAAGCACGATTTCAGGAAGCAATCAACTTCATGGAAAGGTCTCAGAAAAACCAGGTCACCATTAATAGCAAAAATCTTCTTCCCAACTTCCATGCCAGCCATCTAAGGGAAAAGTGGCAAGAATAATATGTACTTTAGGTTTTCATACAACTAAATTGGGGAAGGCTCAGCATGTATAAATTTGGACTTGAGAGCATATCTACAACAGCTTTATGTTAATTTATATAACAGAATCATGAATGAAGTAACAATTATAATAATCTGTGGCATCATTGTAAATGAGACTGGAAAGCTTTGTTGAAATCAACTGTCCTCACACCCATGCAAGCTTTTCTTTAATACTGTACCCATCTTTGCCTCTCTCTTGCTGTTATAGTAACAGACCCTTTAACTTAAAAAAAAAAATCTCATCCTTTAACTTACAAACGGCAGGTTAATTACTTTTACTGTGTTTCTAACAGATTGTCTATATATATATGTGTATATATATGTATATATATATGTGGAAACACACACATATAGAAAATATACACATATATGTTTTATATATTATATAAATATATGTACTTCATATATTATATATTTATACATATATATTGTATATAAATATATTTATTGACCCATGAATATATAAACCACAATCAATATATATCTCCAGCCTACATCAATATTAGTGTGCCTAGTACAAAAGAATGGAAATAGTGGCCAGGAATCCACGCAAGTCCAGTCCAAAAAGTGCATAGCTGACCCTAATGCATCATGCTGAAAGAGGAAAAGGACACTATTACCCATACAGTTAGCAAAGATGTTCTTAACCTGCCAGACTGCCCATAAATTCCCTGCTGTTTTGGACTCCAGCTACCTGATGAGACAGGGTTTTTTCTGGTTTTGTTTTTTGTTTTTTGGGTTTTTTTGTTTTTGTTTTTGTTTTGTTTTGTTTTGGGGGGAGGTTTGTTGTTGTTGTTGTTGTTGTTGGTTTTTTTTTGTTTGTTTTTTTGGTTTTTTTTTTTTTTTTTTTTTTTGGTCTATGGCAGAGTAAAAGAAGCTCTGCCATAAGACTGCCTCTAAAAATGCCTGCAAAGAGCATCTTCTTCTGTAGAATTATTGACCACAATCATTTGAAGGCCAGATACACCAACAGAGTACAAATGGACCAGAGCTAATATATTTGCACTTGGAGTGCTACATAGAAAACTTTATCTTGCACACTTTTGTGAAAGAAAAGACCTTTAGTATTAACATATACAGTGTACCACTGGCTTTAGTAATCAGATTTAAAATTATGTGTGTCTTACTTCTGCAGTTCTTACATTTTTATTTAAGACCTAAACACTGAGGTGTTTGCTTAGGGGTTATGTGTCTTGTAAGTTAGGTAGCAGGGCCACGAGTCTTCAATAGCATTGTAGTACAGCCCTGGAAAGTAAACTCCAGAACAGAGAAGAAAGGAGGAAGGAAAGAGGCAAGAGAAAGAGGGATAAAAAGAGAAACAGGAAGACAGAGAGAGAGATGGAAGGAGACCAGAGAAAAAGACAGAGAGAATTAGAAAGACAGATAGTTTGTGTGTGTGTGTGCGTGTGTGTGTGTGTGTGTGTGTGTCTGTGTGTCTGTGTGTATGCATGTGGCAGGCAGAGGACAACCCTGGGTGTTGCTCCACCTTGTTACCTCCTTTGAGAGAGGTCTCTCAATGGCTTGATACTCACCAAGTGCCTAGGACAGCTGGCCTGTGATCTCAGGAATCCCTGCCTCCACCTCCTAAGCACAGAGTTACAAGTGCACACACTGCACTTTTTAAAAAATGTGTGTGTGTGTTTTTTTTTATCGAACTCAAGTCTTTATGCTGATACAGAAAGATTGTTAAGGACTAAACTATCATTGCAACTCAGAATAAGAAATTTTGTCTGCTATACGTCTATATGTCTATAGTCCTGGAATCTAGAATGTTACTTAATATATAACTGCTACCACAGGAGTATTTCTCAGCGATGGAATCAGTGATTAGAAGAGCGCACTGCTTAAAAACATAGTGATGTAGGAAAGTGTCAGTTACCATTAATCCATTGAGAGAGTCGACGTGCTTTGCTTTACTGATGGAAATTATAGTCATGCAAAAACAGTGAAGGGGGAAGAGAGCAGACACTGCCGAGAAGCACCATTTGACATACATACCACAACTGTCACATCCTATGTAGCCCCCATGGAGCTCCAGGATGGATTTACGATTGTGAAGATACTGAAAACACGGAACATCCCAGTTGATAACTCCGAGATATGGAGCTGTAGATTTTTTTTAAACCACCCCCTCCCATCACCAGGCATTACTGAGACACAGTTTCAGCTGCTCCCAATCCAGCCCTATGGGGAAGAACCTCAACACATGATTGTTCAGAGAGAGAGATGACGGTATCCAATAATGGTTGATTTCAGCTTGGTACTGTATAGCATGTTAACAAACTTTTAACAAAAATGCTAATTCACATTACCTCGGCGCTGGACCCCTTTTCCACTAACTTTATTATTGGAACTTTATTTTTGTCTTCCAGGCCAAAGCCGTAGCTGCCTTCGTTGGATTTAATCTGAAATGTAAAATACTAATATTATTGACAAAGAACAAGGAGGGCATCACAACGGTTGAAAGCGTCAACGCGTTACTAGGGTCTCCTGCTAACCGCCACACCAGGAGGCCGCGTGAGGCCACAGTAGCTTACCAACAGCGACTTAGCGATGACATTTTCCACAACCTTCAAGTCGTGCTTCATGAGCCTGTGTTTCATATTTGATCCTTCCATTTCCTCATCGGCAAAAAAGCGGAAAAGTAGAGGCTCATCTTTGAATTCACTTTTTTCAAGGACTGCAGAAATAGAGGGATTCAAATAATTACAGTGAACTAGGATCTCACATGCACTTTCCACACCAGTGCACACTCAGGGAGCTCTTGCCAACAATGAGGCCAGTGTTAGACTCCTAGAACAAGGTCTTCTCACAGATACCCCTCAGATTCCACCAATGGCTTATGGCTACTTTTTGGGTAAATCACTGTTATCTTCAAGACTTTGCCTTTTAAAGTAAGTTGTATCTTTTCAAGGCTGCATTTCTTAATTTCCCATTGTCCAAATGAAAATCAAAATTTAAGAAAGAAAATACACTAACTCATAAACCTCATGCAATTTACACATAAAGATTTAAGGCATTTTCCACTTTCAGAACACATTGTAAGTATGTTTTTAATGCTCTACATCTTTATGAGGAAATTCAACCCTGCTGCATATTATCTTTCTATGTGTAAACAACTCCCACTGAAGGGTCCCAGTTGGTCCAACACTACAGACTAGAAATATGTCTTTTTCTAGGCAAAGTGTTATTTTAGTTTCCATGACTTGCTATTTCTTCTGTATTTTGAAGCAACATTGACAAATAACTTTATTTCTGCCAAGGTCAATTTTCTCTCTTTTATGTAAATGCTAATATTTCTATTTTCACATAGCCTCTAAGATCCCTGGTATAAGCTGATAAATTGTAGTGTATGTTGGAGTGCATTTTGTTACTCTTGTTTAAACTACAGGCAGATACAGATAATAACAATGTATATTGAATAAGATCTTCCCAGCCACAAAATACTTTAAAAGAGATGTCTGTGTTTCTCATTCTCTGTCATTAGTACCTTGTAGTGTACTCGTGAGGACAAGGTGACTCACAGTAACAGGAAGGCTGTGGTCCCAGGACACTTAAGTTTGTGATGAATTAGTCCAGGTCAGGGGCCAATTCTGAGTGTGGAAATTAGAAAATTGTCTAAACTCTCTTCATTTTAGTTTTCCCACCTGCAAATTGAGGGTCAAAGAAATATTCCCCCTGCCTTCACTACACTAAAGCACTACCTGTAACCAAGTTGGCATGTCAAACAACCAAAAAGTCAACTATGGCTTTCATTATTTTTCCAGAGTTCCAGCAAATAATGTGGAGCAGATGACGCATGGGCGATCTTTGAGTGGAAGTGCATCTGGTCACATGGTGGCAAGCAAAACCACCACACAATAAAAAGTAACACGAGCCACAGTGAACAACAGAAAGGAAAAACACTTTGGACCGAGTTAGGTTTTGCCTCCATGATCTCATCATTTCCCAAAAGATCACATGATACTTTCTCCAAGCAGCCAGCCCATAGCAGGCAACAGAAGCACCAAGAAATCTAGGCTGGAGACTTTTGTCAGCTTAACTTTGGTTGTCAGTACTTTGCAATAAACGCTTACTTCCTGTTGTTGCCTGGTCTTGAGCTGGGCTAAAGAGAAAACTGAGAGGTGTCAGTTGGAGTTTATAGTTCTAATCTCTTAAGATATTATAGTTTATTCTATCAATAGTTTGCTCTCCAGGGGCCAATATTTGTCTGTCTTAACACTCAAGGTGATCTAGACATTAGGACATGGGACAGATTTCCCCAAGAAGTACATGATGAGAAAGGATGCTCTCCAAATGGCTGTAAGTGGTACTCACCTTCCTTTTTCTTTTTTTAAATATATTTTATTAATTTATTCACATTATATCTCAATTGTTATCCCATCCCTTGTATCCCCCAATTCCTCCCTCCCTCCCATTTTCCCCTTACTCCCCTCCCCTATGACTGTTCCTGAGGGGGACTTCCTCCCCCTGTATATGCTCATAGGGTATCAAGTCTCTTCTTGGTAGCCTGCTATCCTTCCTCTGAGTGCCCCCAGGTCTCCCCATTCAGGGGACGTGGTCAAATACGAGGCATGGACAGGACATTCTCCACAGTTGAGTGGAGAGTGGGGTCTGACTTTTGCCTTCCTTTTTCATACAGTTGTTGATAGCCTTCGGAAGGCATTTGATAAATGGATATGAGTGATATCTCAAGCATATGCTGAGAAGCACACTGCATTAGTAACTGAAAAGAGACTGTTGGGGTGCCTGGATTGTGGAAGATAGCATAGATAGAGGAAATGCTCATTACATTGAAAGCTGGAGAAATTAAAATAAAACACTAATGCTTATTGATTTGCTTGAAGTGATCAAGCAAGAAAGAGAATCTTTAGTAGAGTAAGAAGTGTTTGTTTCCAGAGATATAGTTCTGTGAGATGATCTTGAGTCTGATTTCCTAAAATGGACAATAAATATTAACCATATACGCTCTTACTGAACCATTCCACTATATACTGTCAGTCAGGCAAGATCATAAGTCTAATATAAAATGAATTCAAAGACATATATGAGATTTTAAAAAGAAAATGAAAGTTTCAAGTTATGTCATAATTCTTCTGGAGTCAAGACAATTTAAAAAAAAAAAACTGGTAGATACAGCCATGGGCATAAAAATGGCAGCATGAGTAAAATCACTTGCAGATGTGGTGACTCATTGGGGACCCATGGCAAGACCCAGACAGGTTGTCTTGATCTTAGTGGAGCACTGAGTCACTCCCAATGTCCCAAGAAGAACCAAAACAATGAAATCCATGTGTGAGGAGGCAGGGTAAGAGCTCCTACCGTGGTGCATGAATCCATTGTCACAGAGTCCAACTGCAAATATCATCGCCTCTTCTCTGGTACGGCAATCACCCTGTTAACAACAACAACAGCAACAAAAATCACTCTGCGTGGTAATAGGAACGTCTCTGGCATATTACGTAACTTTTTCCTAGTCCTTTTCTTAGCATTTAAGTACTCTACCGAAATCACCCACACTTCTATTTCATCTCCATCATCAGCACTCTAATTTTGAATTTCTTCTTCCCTTATCTAAATGAACATATTTTTTCTGGAGTCCTTCTAACTTTGGCCATTGCAGAATTCAACTGTACCGTGCAAGAATTTCATGTTCTAAAGTTAGGCTTTTTTAACAATCAAAAAATGTAATAATCAAAATCAAAATATTCTGCTGTGCTTTCAAGATCTTCTAGTCTTGGTTTTATTCATCTCCAGCTTCCCTTTCCAAAATTTCAGGCCCATCTCTTTCCCTCTGTTAGTCCAGTTTCCTACCACTGCCTGAGCCCAGTCAGTGTCACTCCCCTCCACCAAGGAAATGCCAGGACTTACAGTGTCTGTAAAGCACCAAGATACAGCTTTACCTCTGGGTGTGACAACTTTAACCCGGTCACCCGTCAAAGCAAATAGACTATGCACTTGTAGATGATGTGCTTAGTATCTTCAGCAATCCAGGTGTTTGATAAGCTTTATGCAGCTATTCAAAAATATATGTTTATTTGTTTCTAAATATCAAGCCAAGTTCGAATTGTCACACATTAAAACTCTCAAACAAAAGGCTTTTTCCTTCCTTCCAGTAATTTGGATCTTGCGAAGGATTTGATCACTTTAAAAGTGGTACCTACTTAAGTATCCAATTTAGTTAACATTCTTAATCAGCTCGGTTCTCTCAGGAAACTAGGCACACAGAAAAAGGCCCTGAGCCCAGCTGGAGTATCCATGAGGACTTCTATGCAAGATGGTGCTGAAGGAGAATTTTACAGAAGAACTAAGAATGAGCCCAACTGATCAACAATGTCTCAAAGACTAGGACACACCTGCATGTGTCCTGATGTTTTATTGCAGTAGTTAGTTAAAGTGTCATGCTCATGCTGAAAGCTTTGAATGTTTTGACTATTTAAATGTTACATTTACCAGACTAATATATCATTAAAAGGAAAATGTATAAATGTAATCTGAAATACTGACATGATCCTATATCTTTTAAAAATTCTTTTGGGTCTACCTAGACTTGGCAAGCACTGAAGGAAGGTGAACAAAATATTGTTTGGATAGGATGAAACAAAAACTTGTTTAATTAAAAAATATAAATGGTTCCTGCACATCACACACAAGCAAATGGCATGATGTTCTAGAAATGCATTGATGCATTTATCCAATGAGGAGCAACTCTGTGGGATAAGATATTCAATTACAAGCTATTATAATAGAAGCATCATTCTCTAGCAAGCTGAGAATGAGTGCAGAAAAGAACAAAAGCCACAGTATTTCCCAAGTTGATATCACTCACATAACACAGACATCAACAGCATCCAAAACAGCACCAAGACTGCCGCACTGCAGTCCAACTCTAATCCATCCAATAAAGCTGTCCAAACCCATTTAGTATGGATCATTGATGTGCAGATTAAGTCGTATTCAAGGCTTGGTGTAATGGGAGCCTCGCTTTGTCTCTTCTTCTCCTAAATTCAGCACTTCTGTTTGCTCCCCTATCATCCCAATACTATGCCTGCCTCTCCTAAGGCAGCCCACATGTTCTATGTTGACTCAGCAATAAGAGCCGAGACCGTCTGCCTTAAAGGGACTCATTTCACAATAGCAAATTATGAACCTGCAGTGGCCAGTACAAGATGCCCTGGCTGGCTGTTGTAGGCTGAGGTAAGCGGTTGAAAACACTACACGCTAGAAATGGAGTGACATATTTAAGCTCGCCTCAGTTTCAGCAGAGCTGGCATCAGATATGGGTTGCTTGAGACAACCTCATGGGAGTTTCAGACACTGAAGTAACAAAATACTTTCTCTCAGCGTGTTTCAGACTTTCTGAAACTAACTCCATTTTTTTTTTTTTTCATAAATGTTAGGAAGCACAACTACTTTCACCCCTGAAATTGGTAACTGACTTTCTGGGTTAGGATTTAAATGTTGATTTGGTGTCCTCGGGTTTTGCTACACGTGCATTTTCTTCAGTCTTCTCCCACATACCGTGCATCATGTGAGTTCACTCTAGTTGTAGAGCACCCTGGATTGTGTGTGAAATTCTCCTACTAAACAAAGAGTCAACCTAGGTGCACATGAGACTACAGTATAAAAGCGTCAGAAGCTATCACACTGGAGCGCTACTGGTCATGTAATTCAGGGTATTAGCAGAGTCATTATTTGATTCTTCTAAGGTAGAAGAGCCACGGTGGCTCCTGTCTTTAATGCCAGCACTTGAAAGGCAGAGGCAAGTGAATCTCTGTGAGTTCCAGGCCAGCCTGGCCTACAGACCAAGTCCAGGACAGCCAAAGCTACAAAGAGAAAGCCTGTCTCAAAAGACCAAAGAGAAAGAAAAGAAAGTTCTCAAAGTAAAAATTTATGTTCAATGAAATACAAAACAGGTCACCTTGAAAAGTTTAGAAAACAATGCTAAGCAATAAAAATCCTAAACTGTCTTTTAAAGTTAAATATCTAATTTTATTACTATTTATAAAGGAAAATAATGATATTTGATTGTAAACCAAAGAGTAAGGCTGGGCCAGGCCTGGATAGTACAGGCCTTTAATCCCAGCACTTGGAAGAAAGAGGCAAGTGGATCCTTTAGTTTGAGGTCAGCCTGGTCTACAAAGTGAGTCCAGGACAGCCAGTCCTACACAGAGAGACCCTGTCTTAAAAAGAAGAAAAGAGAGTAATGCTGCTTATGAATTGACTGAAATATTTATTACGTGTAATGACTGCATTTCAACCAAGCAACCCCCTGCCCAGGCAGCAAGTTCAGGTCTGTATCACCTTTTCTTAGTGTCTTGCCTTTAATCAGCAGAATATATCCAAGCATTTATTAGTTGACCTAATATGGAAGTAACTAAGTAAATTTGTATTTGAAAAGTTCTGTGATGTGTCAGGTGTGTTCATTTGTTTTACTTATAAGCAAATAACAAATATTTAATCTGATGAATGTGAGCAACAGTAAAAATAGCCTCCTCACTTTGCAGATAGGAAGGCTTAGGTTCTCCAAGCCCGGCTGCTATTTAGTGACACGGGAGATTGGAATAATCTCTGAGGACTAATGAACACATACTTTAAACCAAATTAGTAGAAAAAGCATGCAAGACAATTTATGACTAAACATAGCTATTCTTTATTGTTACTCAAATTATGCTTCTTTTTTTAAAATGAAACTCAGCTCATGTTTTAAAAAGAGGAATATGTTATTTTTGGAAAAAAGAAGATAGCATAACGGATGTTCAAGATCCCAGGAACTAGCTTCAAGTCCTGACTTCATGCTATCTGTAGGAAGGCAGAAAAGGAGCTCACAGTGTGTCACCTGAAGGCAGGGTCCCAACTCACACACTCAAAGTTAAGTGGGGAGAGAGGAATCACAGCGATGGCTACTTGCCTCCTTACCTGTGCAATTAACCAGTCTATCAATTTGTTGGCCATGACAACAGATTTGTAGGTTCTTAAGTGATAATCTTTATCTCTACAAATGAAGAAGACAACAAAAAGCATTAGGCAAGAGACTAAGTGAGAGTGAGCACAGGTAAATCCTCCCATTCAGTATCAGTGTACAAAAAGAAAAATCTACGAATGAGCTTTCAACTGCCCAATGTCTGCATCTATAAGGGAGGGAAACAAAGTGTGTAAGAGACAAGAATCTGTTATCTTATATAAGATAAGACAGATTATATCATTAAAATACCAAAATAGCACATTTCTTTTTTTACACACAAGGTTATTACTGCTACCATACCTGGTGGTTAATTAGCTGGAAAAAATGGTATCTCGTTAATGGGGGAATAACAAAATAGAATTTCTACCCCTAAGTCATGGCTACTAAAACTACCCACATTCATTATTTCCCAATTTTACACTGTGAAGCCTGCTACTAAGTAGACATTTGTTAGGACAAGTAGGTAGGAAGACATGTAGTTTTCCTGAAGAACCTACTCACAGCGTTTATGCTGTGTAAGAGGGCGTTCCATTAGCAGACAGAAACTCCTGGAAGCAATCTACGTCTATCTCTGTTCCATGTATCATTTATCTATCCATCTATCTATCTATCATCTATCTATCATCTATCTATCTATCATCTATCTATCATCTATCTATCTATCATCTATCTATCTATCTATCTATCTATCTATCTATCTATCATCTATCTACCCATTTACCTATCATCTATCTATTATATATCTATCATCTCTAAATCATCTATCATCATCCATCCATCCATCCATCCAACCATCATCTATTTACTTATCTATCATCTATCTATTATGTATCTATCATCTAGCAATCATTTATCTAGCAATCATCTATCTCTCTATCATCTATCCATCCCACCCATCAATCATTTATCTATTCATTTATCTTTTATCTAGCTATCATCTACCTATCATCCATCCATCTATCTATCTATTTATCTATTCTATTGCTCTATCTCTCTATGCATCCATTACCTTAAAATTGACATTAAGCATGTAAAATAAAATCGTTGCACACAAATATTTGGATTTTATATCCATCACTTAAAATATATTTATTTCTATAAAAAGGAACATCCATTTGTTTTGAAAATGAGTTAGTTAATAAACTTCAAAATTATATCTATTAGTCTAAAATAATTCTTAAGTTTCCAATACAAAATATTGCCTTTTGAGGGGAAAAGCCTATCAAAAGGAAATATAAAATATATAACCAATATTCAATTATTCATGTATATGTTATATATAATCTAAAAATCTTCCTAGATGTGAACACTCATAATTAATAGTATTTTTGAATCACTTCTAGATCATTCAAGTACCATTTATTAAATACTAAGGTAATCTGGATTATTTCATGTTCAGCTAGAGAACATGGTATGAAATAATAATAAAATAAATCTTGAAAGTATAACAAAGGGAAAATACAGTGACTATATGGTGCCAGAAAAATATAGAAATATTTGAGGTAAATAATTACTTAGAGTAGTCCAAGTTCTCACGGGAAACGTAAACAGATCCTTTTATGGCCTCATGAGAGGCGGACTCACCTGACCACTGGGGTAAACAGACTATGAAGACGACAGTACAGTCTTACACCCTGTGGGAGACAAGGCAGGCCAGAATGAATAAGATCATTCAAGAGACACGCTAGTGAACTTTCTGAATAATAAAAGCAACTCTCTTTCAGTCTCCTTCAGTCATTACGTAATCTCAGCAAAACTAAAAATATATGCAAACATTGAAATACATGATAAAAGCAGGAGTTAAGACACTGAAAAACATGATGGGATTTTACTGTGAACCTGTCATATATGTATGACATATATGAAGGGTTTCCTAAAATACTTCTTAATATAAATTATAAGATATATATTAAACAGAAAGCTTACATGGCAATAAATTTAGACTATGTGTTTGTCATATTTCAGTATAAAATTTACAAGGGACCAATAAAAATGGGTTTTTGTCCTTATGTTTCTGTTTTGTAAATTTGAACAAATGTCTTGATCAGAGGATGCTCCACATGAAAGAATTTTCAATGACTGGTACCTTCTGAGTGAGACTCCATTTCCATTTAGAACCAGAGAGGAAAATAAATCATCTAACACTGGAATTTCAGAAGTCTTGGTAAGATGAAGGCTGCTTATAAGATATATATTAATGCTTTTTCAAGCCTCTCAGTAGCTTTTCATCTTCCCCAAGCCCAGCAACAAGAATCTTGCTATGGATTGGCTGAAGATGCCATTACCTTTGAGATCACATCCTGCATCTCACTCCTGGGGTAAAATGTACCATCATCATAGCGGAATCGGTACAGCATTTGCTCCGGCTTGAACTGATGCTTATCGGTAACTGAGAACACAAAAATGTCACAGTAACATAGCGGTGAACTACATTGCCATATGAAAACATGTTTACCAAATACTCACAATTTATAAAACTGCTGATTTTCTAGCAAAGTAATGTCAATCCAATATTTGCAACAGGAAAGTTTGTAAGTTTTTTTTTTTTCCTTTGCTACATTGAAACTTTTGATTGCAGTCCATGATACTCAGCTGGCATCACATGTGTGGAGGTATGTAAGCATAGAGCATGCACTGTTACTTCTGAAATGCACAGCCATGCTTCCTATTTCTTGACAAGGTCCCCAACACTGAACTCAAAGTCAAAAAGCAAACACTCAGCTCAGTGTTTTAGTGTATACCTTTAAGCCTAGAACTGGGGAGGCTGAGGCTGGGGGATTGCTGAGTCCAAAGCCAGCCTAACACCTACCTAGTGAGTTTGAGGCCAGCCTGGGCTACAAAGTAAGTTACAGGCCAGCATGAGCTACAGAGAAAGACCTTGCTCACAAAATAAAATAAATTTTAATTTAAAAATTATAAAGAGTAGATATTTAGATAGTAAGCAAGTTATTTCTGTTTCTGTCTTGGTTTGTTTGGTTTGGTTTTTGGTTTTTATCCTCAGACCTACAAGTGGATATTTGCTTGTAACTCCCTGATCACATGATATAGTGATGGGGACAAGACCACACATACACCAATCCAAGACGTGGCTCTTGTACTCAAGCCTCCAGAGACTACTGAATACTCTCAGTATGTAACAGGTCCAAAAAATTTAAGATCTATTCCACTGGCCAGCCCTTTTATGTGTCACTTGTTTCTTTTTCTTCTTCATCCTCAATGGGAAATAAGAATGGCTAGCCTTCAGTGTCATCTACGGGATAAAATTTTCATTTCTCAAAACCCTTATCATTAGGAATGATGGCTTCCTTGGTGAACACTTAAACAAATGCCTAAAAAAAATTAAAGCAAATCCTTCTCAAACTCTCTCCCCACAAACAAAAAGCCAAAACAACAAAAAACAAAACAAAACAAAAGCCCTGAAGAGAGAGGAATAGTTCCTCACTCAGTTTATGACTCCTGATGAGGACACTACAAGGAAATAAAACCACAGCTTAATATCACTAGCAAACAGAGCTGCAAAATTCCTCAACAAAAATGCTGCAAAACTGAAAAGAAGTCTGCAAAGGCAGACTGGATCGGGGACACAGGGAGGTTGGAATGCTGCAGACCAGGAGCCTAATTACAAGTTATCTTGTGCTACTTCAGCTAACAAGTTATTTCTTGCCTAACTCTGTGTGGGACCAAACATCCTTGGACAGGCTGATAAAATCTTCTTGGAATGTTTAAGCAGACTCTTGGTCTCCCCAAAGAGCTAAAAGTGGGATCAGCCAGCTTAAGGCCTATAGCTTTGCCATAACCGACCTATCCAAAGTAACCACTGCAATCTTTCAGAGAGTTGTGACAGAAGAAGGGACGCACAGTAATTGTGACTTCTAGAAAGTAGAGGTCAGGGCAAGTGGAGAAGAAGGCTAGCTGATGCACAGTTCACTAACTTCTGTGGTATAAAGTTTCCTGCATTGACCAATTTCAAGCCATCCACTAGAACATACTCAGCTGAGCTGGTGCAGTGGACACACTGTGTGTGTCCACTGCACATAACCCCATAGCAGAGGTAAGGGGAAGTAATAGGAAAACGAGTTTCATGAACTGATCACCCCATTCATTATGTACTAGTTATGTAATTTCAATGTTAATAATAATTGTGTCTAACTACCAGGTTGAGAGTATTTTTAATTTGATTAACAGCTCACAGAAGCTTATACAACCAACGTTAGCACACTGGAGAATGAGAGTTCTGAAATCTCACCCAAAAATTTCTACTCTGGATAGTAGTTAGAGAAGACAAATATTAGCATTGTGCCATAGAGAGAGCATATGTTCTTCCAACCTAGGAGTCCTTAGGAAAGCAAAGCATTATCTCAGACTACGTCAATAATATATGCAAGGTAAATAATAGCAACAACAGCTTCTCTCTCTCTGTCTCTGTCTCTCTGTCTCTCTGTCTCTGTCTGTGTCTCTCTGTCTCTGTCTCTCTGTCTCTCTGTCTCTGTCTCTGTGTGTGTATGTCTGACTGTCTGTCTGTCTATCTAGATATCTCTTAAACAGATGGCTCCTTCAACATTACTTTAGGAATCCTGTTTTTACAAAAGTGCAGCTGGAAGCAGTACTCAATAACGAGAGTATTTAGCTCTGATCTCTTCATTTGAATGGGATTACTCTTTTAATATGAATTTGTATGATGAGGTTTCTTACCCCAAGTTTTGGAGAATTAGAGATTTTTAAAAATGGTTTCCTTTTATAAAAATGCTAGATTCCAAAGGTGAATTTATAGTTGATCAAATCCTGACTGCAGCATAATAAACCTGGGCTCCTAAAGTCAAACAGTAAATGCTAGAAGAATACTGACAGACAGTTCTCTGGGCTACATCCCTCAGTAAAAAGAATTAACCAGGTTATAAATGTAATTGTTCAAAACAGCTGTAATTCTCCCAATTTAAATATTTGAAGTTGCATTTCAGATTTTAAAAATTCATTTAGTATTTTTATTTCAAGACTCTATTACTGGGGCAAGAAGGTGGCTTGGTGGAGAAAGGTACCTGCTGGCAAGGCCAAACTCCCAAGTTCAATCCCCGGAACCAGAAAGGTGACTCCCTAAAGGAGTCATCTAAACTCCAAATGTGTGCCAAAGCAGGAGGATACACAAGATAACCAAACATGAAAATGCTTTTAAAAGAGATTTTGCTACTGATGCAAGTGGTACCTACAGCCAGGGATAAGCTGACTAGGACTGACATGCTCCCATTCTTTTATTTGCTTCCATTTTTTTTTATTTGTCAATCTTTTAAATTTCTTTTTGTTTGACAATTTCAAATATACATATATTTAGACCAAGTCCACCCTTTTCCCCCCATGGATATCTCTTAATATCTGTGGGTTTGGCTCCAAAGGACCCTTGTTGTGTTACTCCTAGGTCAGGCTCAGTCTTCTGGGTGCTAAAGCCTTTACCATCCACACTGTGGACTCTGAAGTGATGCAGTCAGTCGTCAAGTTCTACAGAGACCAAGACCTGGCGGTGCCGTTGTGTGAAGATATCCAACAGTCCTGACCTTCAGTACACAGCCAGTGGGTGGTGTTGCTGATACTAGGTGTCTTCCCACCTTTCCCACCACAAGTCCCTCTCAGGACACTGGCCCCTGGTGCTCACAGTGTAGCCACATGAGGGTCTATTGCAGTTCCTCAAGTGGCCACCGTGAAAGTTCATCCTGCTATAACTGAGTGCTCTCAAATTCTCTGAAGTGATGCTCCTTCTGCTATCTTAAGTGCTAGACATCCTGCAGTGCCCATTACTAATGTCACTGCCCACATGGGGCGATCTCACATACTCCGGTCAAAGCTAGTCATCTCTCCGTTCACAAGCTGCCACTTATTAGTATTCTGGCTTTTGCCTCTGCAGTGGCTGTTCATTCTAAAGAATGACAACTGTATAACCTTAAGCCCATGATACACTGTTTTCACACATTAGTCATTGAAAGCACTAAAAGAAATAGCCATGCACCATAACAAGCCATTCTACAGTACGTACAATGCAGAACATTTTACATAAAACAGATGCGGGACTCAGGCACAAGCCATTTGAAAACACACAAACATGTAAATTAATGAAATAATCACCATGGTGGATGATCCCGTTATCTAACAATGCTTGTCCCAGGTGAACACCTTCTTCAGGCCTGTGAATCTCACCAATTTCCAACAGCCAGGACACAAACTCACTGCAAGAGAAAGACGATGGAAATGATAAAGTCTGTGTCTGTGTGGTCCCCATATCATGAAAGAAATCTCACATACACAAAGCACCATTTTCAAGACGTCTTCCAGCAGATTTTTTTCCCCATGCATAGGCCTCACTACCACAAAGTCAGAATCTATGCCAGAATTCCCATGTACTGAGCTTCTGCTAAATTCCACCCACTAAATAATAGCACTTGAGGAAGCCCCTCTTTCCCAAAGAGAGTATTGGAAAATTGATTTAATTAAAGGATGACATTCTCCCCAAAGCAGCTAGTCAGGGGATCATTGAGAAATACTCAGTAAATATAGACATTTTGCATATAAAATGGTGTCATGTTTATGTTTTAAAACTTCAACACTCAAACATTTACATAAACCAATGAATGTGATTATTTGCACACAGGGCAGATAATTAAAGCTATGGCCATTATCAAAATTATTTTTTTCCATTGATCCCACAGGAAACAGCCACCTCAGACCCAATAATCAAAGGACAAGATTCTCCAAGTAGGTGGTTTAGTTTAAGAAATACATGCTAAGACAAGAAAGTGGATAAAGGCCATTCCACACTTTCATTAAATAAAAATCATATAAAAGAGGACAAACCATAAGAGAAAAATAATAAAGGATAATTTAAGAAAATAAAAGAGAAGTATTTAAGAACATAAAATACCATGTAATGATTACAATCATAGGTCTTGCAGTGTAACACTATAGAATCAAGTCCTGTCCCTTTGTCCACTGGTTGTGTGGCCTCTTTCAAGCCAGATGCCTGTGTCAGTAACACAGGAATAACTTTGGAAGAATGAATGTCAGGATTGCTTAGGATGCCTTTATCAATAACATGGAGTTAATACTAAGACTATCAATGTCAAAGTGCAGCAACAGGATTGCTTGGGATGATGTACGTCAGCACAGGGCCTGGCACATAATGGGCTCTGACAAAGGCCACTGGGTTGAACTGGTTTCATATGAAGCTAAATCATTCTGATTTTGCTTACTTCATTAAATGCCAAATTTAGATGAGAAAGGGAGCTGATTTAAACACTGATGCAAATGCTGCTCTTTTTTTATTGTGGGAGATACATCAGAAAGAAGTTCCCAAGTGGCTTTATCAATAAATAAAAGACCTTCTATGACTATATGGCATGACAATATAAGCTGCGGAGAAGCCATACCTTGCAGTGACTCTTTTACAAGTGGCCATATCACCATGAGGACACTAAAGTTATACCCTTGGGATTATGCCAACCTTGTGGTGCTGGGTCTTCTCTGGCAGGGAGGAATTGGATATGCTTCCCTTTGTAGTAACTATCACCCGTGTGTGAACAGAGCACGGGCGCAGAACTTTTCTAATGTCTTCAGGCAAATGTGTGACCCTGCTATGCGGACCACTCCCTCTTAATGAGAAGCAAATTCTGGCTTTCAGTCTGAGGTCTCCTGGCCTATAGTTCAGGTGTGGCCATATGCTCTCTTCTGGTAGCTAGTTAAAGGATATCCTGGTGGGCACAGATCCATCAACTTCCCGGATCAAAAGGAAGTAGAACTGAAACTGTCCCAAGCCATCACTCTAACCAATCAGATGGTAGTGTCTGATCTTTGATATGACCCCAGGGAACTTTTGGGTTGTTTTTTTTTTTTTTTTTTTTTTTTTTGGTATTTTTTTTATTAATTTATTCTTGTTACATCTCAATGGTTATCCCATGCCTTGTATTCTCCCATTCTTCCCTCCCTCCCATTTTCCCCTCCCCTATGACTGTTCCTGAGGGGGATTACCTCCCCCTGTATATGCTCATAGGGTATCAAGTCTCTTCTTGGTAACCTGCTGTCCTTCCTCTGAGTGCCACCAGGTCCCCCCCTCCAGGGGACATGGTCAAATGTGAGGCACCAGAGTACGTGAGAAAGTCATATCCCACTCTCCACTCAACTGTAGAGAATGTTCTGACCACTGGCTGGGTCTGGGTAGGGGTTTAAAGTTTACCGCCTGTATTGTCCTTGGCTGGTGCCTTAGTTTGAGCGGGATCCCTGAGCCCAAATCTGCCTATCATAATGTTCTACTAGCTTGCAGAGGAAGAAATTAGGAAAACCACACCCTTCACATTAGCCACAAGCAATATAAAATATTTAGGAGTTACTCTAACTAAGCAAGTGAAGGACTTGTTTGAAAAAAATTTCAAAACTCTGAAGAAAGAGATTGAAGATGACATGAGAAGATGGAATGATCTTCCTTCTCATGGATCGGGAGAATTAACATAGTAAAAATGGCCATCCTACCAAAAGCAATCTACAGGTTCAATGCAATCCCTATCAAAATACCTACACAATTTTTTAAAGACATTGAAAGTTCAATTCTGAACTTCATATGGAAAAACAAAAAACCCAGAATAGCTAAAACAATCTTGTACAATAAAAGGTGCTCCGGAGGAATCTCCATACCTGATCTCAAACTGTACTATAAAGCAGTAGTAATTAAAACAGCATGGTACTGGCACAGCAACAGGCTGGTTGGTCAGTGGAATCGAATTGAAGACCCAGATATGAATCCACACACATATGGTCACTTGATTTTTGACGAAGAAGCCAAATCCATTCAATGGAAAAAGGATAGCATCTTCAACACATGGTGCTGGTCTACCTGGAGGTCTATGTGTAAAAAAGTGCAACTGGACCCATATTTGACCCCAGGGAACTTTTGAAGAACGGCTTCAGCATTCTCTAACCACAGGAAAGTGTCAGGCTCACTGACCCACAGCTGCTGCTTCTTTAATTAACTATGGAGACAAATAACTCCGAAGAGTGGATTACTGAATTCAAACTTGCATACAGGGAGAAGCCAGAGCAGAACCTGGCCTATGAGGATCCAGCTGAAGCAGCTCGCCATCTCACTCAGGAAATCATGTGCATCAAATGACAGAGAGTCTCTGGTTCTAGGTCCCTCACAAGACAACCTATTAGCCTCTTAATCTACACCTTTTTATTAAACTCTAGTTGTGTAAAGTCTGACTAAAGGGAAGCTTAGCTTTCTCTCAGCTCTCTAATGTCCCTTCACTTTATGGATTCATGCCCAGCTCTGACTCTCAGACCCTGTCCACCTCCACACTGCTTCCATCAGCCTGTCTCCAACAGGCACACGGCCTGCCTGACACTCCTTGCCTTGTCACAAGCACTGACTCACCCTGACAACAAGGCATAGCAGCAATTGTGGAGATCACAGATGATGTCTGGATGGCTCAAGGGCCTGGCCATCTTTGTCCATTACATCATATCCGTATTGGTCAGAAAATGTGTATTATGGGTAGAAATTCAACACTGCTTAGGACAGTAATTTTTAAACACAAATCAGGTAAACTAGATGACAGACGCAGAAGACCAAGCTTACCTTCCCAGGAAGCACTTAGGGAACGTAGTCAGTTTTCTTTTTCTGTCTTTGATCAGATTCCCCTGTTTGCACATCATTTTATATAATTTCTCACCCTGCTCAGAGATCATTACCCAGGTGTCTTGTTCCATTCCTAATTTCAAACCTATCAGAAGTAAAATAATAGGCACCATGTTAACTAAAGAACTTTCCTCATCTGTTCACTCACACCCTCATTTAGCAAGGGAGGCTGTGGGTCTGAGCTCTATATAACTGGGACCAGTTTTTTTGTTTGTTTGTTTGTTTTTTGTTTTGTTTTTTGTTTTGTTTTTTGTTTTTAGACCTTCCTATTTTATTTTTCTTGTTTCTTTTTTATTATCATTAAATATTTTTCATTTTACATATACATTTATATTATTACACATATATAAAATGAACTACATACAGCAAGAAGAACCACAAAACAATAAGAAATTATATAAATGTTACATTCATAGTGTTATGGCTATTTGTATTTGTCAGCCTTGAAGAAAACATCTTTCCTATGTTGGTGCACCTAAAATTCTGAGTTTAAATCAATATCTGTCATATCTCATCATTGTCAATTTAAAACATCTGTCTAGACCTAAAAGCATCTTAACCCCTAAATAACTGAGCTTAACTGTAAAACTAAACGATCTGGTTTTCAAACCCATCAGAGACTTGAGAAGGGATAAAATAAGGTAAAATATTTAGAGATGGTCTTCAAAAACTCCGGAGACATATAGAATATGGCATTTAAAGATGTTGTGATTGTTTTAAAGATTCATTGACAATGAAACAGGTTAACTCCTGGAAACACCCAGCTTACTTCAAAGAAGATGATAAGCATCAAAGAACCTCCTTATGGAGATGGCTTCAACTTTGGCCAACCAGCCACTGGACAAAATGTCTCATTTCTACCACAGACAGAATTCTGCCTAAAAATAAGCAAGCTTGTATGCAGGCAGAGTCGACCTCATAACAGTATAAGCAAGTCCTCAATAGTTCCTGCCTCACAAATATATATATATATATATATATATATATATATATATATATATATATATATATCTCAGATATATTGGGCCAGAAGGCTGAAGATGATGCTTCAATGTTATAGAGAGTTTGGGTGACTGTTCAAGCAACAAATTGTCTCATCTTCTCAGTTGAGAAGCTGTTAACCTGCACTCCCAGTGTACTGAGGTAACTAATTTTATTCCTTCTCAAGTCTCTGATGGAAGCAGTATTTTGAGAAATTCATAGCATCCTAGTGAGCTTGGCAAGGCCACATCCCCAGTGGGCAAGGTTCTTCTGTGCAGCTGTGCCTCAAGAACACATGATTTTGCCAGTGAAGGAGGGGCAGTTAGGACCAGCGTAACTAGATTTGAGGTCCACACTGGAGGGAAAACCACCTTACAGTAGGGCTCATTCAACGAATCTCACCTCTGTGTAAGAAATACCGTGAGACGGTTCACAAGAAGACTGTGCTTAAATGCAGACTTGTGAAACCTTAGTTCTAAGAAAGAAGCTTTTATAAGTGCTACTGAAGCCAAGCGATCCAGCACCCTGGGGTTTCGATGAGAGGCAGGTGCTCTTCTGGCTTTAGTAGTGTCCTTGCAGAGTTAAGTCAATTCATCTTACTGGGGAGATGTCAACATATTTTAATGAGCCAGGAAGAAAGGCTGGTACTATGGGAAAGTTGTATCACTCTATGTGTAGCTTAGAGGACTGGGGTATAGAACCAAGTAAAGAGGGCAAGTTTCAAAAGAGGAAAACATTAGAAGAGAGCTCAGAAAATTCAAGCAAGCCTGAGCCCCTGCCAACAAGAAGGAGCACAAAATGAGGAAGGTGCCGAGAAATAGACAGGAGGTGGCGTGGCTGGAACACAGCAGTGGCTAATGACAGCTAGGAAGGGAAAGGGGGAAATCAGCCTTCAAGGTTTCTGGAGAGAAAGGGAGGTGGGGATGCTCTCCAGGCAAACTGATGAGGAGAAAGAAGTCCTGACAACGTCAAGCAAAGTCCCGCGATCAGCACAGCATGCACATTTGAAGCCCAGGAGAGAAGGAAAGGCTGCGTACAAGGACAGACACAAGTATCGGAGCAGAAGTCCCTCTGAAGAGAACGGATAAGCGGGACCCAGAATCTAGCCAGCAGAAGCCAGAGTCAAGAGTGAAATCCTCTGGCCATTAACAATCAGTGGACGGGGGTGGGGGGGGGGATATTGCAGAAGAAGAACTGTTTGGAAGAAAGGTGGGTATTCTAAAAGTCTACTGCCAATGAGGTGTTTGATTTTGAAATCTCTAGAAGAGCAATCAACAATGCTATGCTTCCTAGGAATCCAAGTTGGTTGGTTAAAAAACAAAAAAACAAAACAAAACAACAACAAAAACTAGCATTTCCACTTCTCAGTTGGCTTATAGATATCCATTTAGTTCACAGTATTGATATAGCACAAGTAACTAAATACTATAGGTTAATGCTCATTTAAACTATGAATAAATATGTTGTGTAACAAGAATATTTTATACATTTTTCAATACTCAAACTTTCTTTTTTTTATTTAAGTAATTTATTCAGATTACATCTCAATTGTTATCCCCTCACTTGTATCTTCCCATTCGCCCTCCCTCCTTCTTTCACCCATTTCCCTCCCCTAGGGCTGTGACAGAAGGGGGCCTGTCCCCCACTATAAGATCACAGCCTATCAGGTCTCTTTATGGTAGCCTGCTTACTCTTGCTCTGAGTGTCACCAGGTCTCCCCACCAATGGGAAGTGGTCAAATAGGGGCCATCAGAGCTCATGTCAGAGTCAGTCCCTCCTCTCCATGCAATTGTGGAGAATGTGCTGTCCATTGGCTAGATCTGGATAGAGATTCTAGGTTTACTGCATGCATTGTCCTTGGTTGGTACAGTAGTTTTAACTGACCAGCCTGGGTCCAGATCTGCCAGCCTCAATGGTCTTCTTGTAGGTTTCTAGGACCCTTTGGAGTCTTCTGTTTCCCCATTGTTCCTTACCCCTCTCACCTAGAGTCCCAATAGGAATCCCAGTATCTATAATAATCAAACTTTCAAGATATTAAATTCATTTTTTCTAATGTTTCCTGAAAATATATTCTAGGTTCCAGGACAGATAGATAAACTATACACAATTAACTTCTTCCAGGCCAAATATATTTGAAAATCTTTCTGAAACCATGGAGTAAGTTTTAAATAGGATTTCTCATAGAGACAAGCTACTTATTGGTGACATTACATTGTATTCAATGACATTCAAAGAGTATTAAACTTAATATGTGTATATGCAAAGTGCCTTAATCTGAATTAGAAAGCTAACCTCTTTGGCCTAGGAATTTTCAATGTGCTATAAAAACACAGATAACAGTCCTTGGAGGTCCTATGATATTGCAATGCACTGTATAACTGATGGCTGTCTCTCAAAGGAAGACTGTGACACTGTTTCAGAATGTGCAAAAAAAAAAAAAATGTGAAGTCAGCTTTCAAATTTAAATTAATTTGAAAGCAACAAAAGTAAAAGGCATTGCCAAGCATACATACTATTTTGCTATTCCCAAGTATATACAATTTTATTTTAATGTGGCAATTACATTGCATAGCAAATCGAAGTGAACATCATGCACCAATACACCTTCTTATAATTTTTCCCTTTATCTGCTCTCATATCAAGCCAGACTTTTCACAAAGTACAATAGCTTGCACTGTATGCACTCACCTTTCCGACGTTCTCTCTCTTTCAAAATAGCTTCAAACCATTCATGTTTTTCTTCAGGGTTTTTAGCCATGCATACAAACCATTTATTTTTTGCTGTGTTGTGTATCTTCCACCCATTCACAACAATGTGCCCACTGCTATGAAAATCAGCTGAAAAGTAACAAGTGAAGATAGATAACCAAAGAGCAATACGTATTATATCAGCATGAACATCCAGTTTCGGATGTACGATGCTCATATAATATACACACGAAAATTAAGAAAATATTTACATGGTAGGCATATTTAGTGGTCATTAATGGAGCATAACTAACTCATAGAGCTGATATATAACATGTAATTAAATATTGTAAATTAGCATTCATTTAAACTATGTCCAAATATATTGTTTAATTTTTTAAAGTAATAAAACAAAAAAAAATTTTACTCACTTTTTTCAATAATCAAACATTCAAGATATTAAGTTTATCTTATCTCCCTAATGCCTCCTGAAAATTTAGTCTAGGTTTCAGAAAATAGATAATCTTACTGAACAGATAAATTTCTATTACTTAATGAATGTATTTAAGAATTAAAAATATTTTCAAATGAAATAACAATTAGGTGACTGACAGAATTTTGTAAGCTTCAATGGGCCTAAAATATTAACTTTATAGAAGATGTGCAAGGAAAGTGAAACTTAAACTCCCACTCATTAAATGTAGAATGTTCAAGTTCAAAAATCCACTGTATCTAATTTCTTATAAAACCAGAAATATACAAGGGTCAAAGCCACACAAGTCATTAATGACTTTGCAGCCATGATATCTGGGAGATCCTTATATTAATTCAGCACACTTCCACTGAAGGCAATGGAGTTCTTCCAAAACCAATCTGTAAAAGTCTCAGTGAACACACACCACATGCATTTTAGTAAGATGGACAACATCCAAGACCTTCACACACATGCTACAAAAGAGGAACTGCCAAAATATTTGTTCCAAACACCAAATATTAATAATTATATCTCCATAATGCATTCAGCCCTTGCTCTGGTGGTCAACAGTGAGTGGATTAATTCTAAAAGAAATTTTTAAATTGCAACTCAATCATATAAATATTTAATGTAAAGAAAATTAGTTTTGAAAT
Organism: Acomys russatus; assembly: GCF_903995435.1. Classification (NCBI taxonomy): domain Eukaryota; kingdom Metazoa; phylum Chordata; class Mammalia; order Rodentia; family Muridae; genus Acomys; species Acomys russatus. The sequence goes on from NC_067138.1 coordinate 22,092,440, forward strand.
AAATCTTTGATTTTATCAAATAATGCAAAAAAAAAATTCTGGCAGCCAACATGACACAGGACATTACTTAGGACAAAATGGGAGAAAAAAAGGGTTCAAATCTCCCTTATAAGCCCTAAAAACTTGCTCATCTCTTGTCTTTTTTGAATATTCAAATGTCTTTACATAGCATTAAATTTTTAAGTGTGTCAGAACAGATTATGCTGTGTGCACTCTACTTAACATAGAAAAATTATGAAATTTTAATTAAGAATGTATTCAGGGCCATTGAGAGGGCTCAGCGGGTAAAAAGTGTTTGCTATGCCAGTCTGAGTTTCTGAGTTGTGTCCTCAGAACCCAAAGAAGGGAAGAGCTGACTTCTGAGTGTCATTCTCCGAACTCCACATGCATGCCCTTACTCACAGGCATACATACATGGGTAGTAGCAGTAGTGGTAGTAGTAGTCAGCATAGGATGTGTCCTACCCAGCATGTACAAAAGTACTTTTGGTCAGGTATCCATTCACTTAGATCTTATAAAACTACTGAAAACTACATGCATTTGGTGACAAGAGAAGAAGACTAACACTAATACTTCTATTTAAATGAAAATCGATTAATAGCTATAAGAGTTTGCATTTTTCAACATTTAAAAAATCATGAGAGAAAATATTTTAAAATCTCATTTAAAAGCAAAGCTTAATATTACAACAATAGATTCAATATCTTAAGACAGTTCTAAATATTTGTGTTGAAACAGTGGTTGCAAAATTTTCTATTAAAATGATCAGACTTTTAAAACATATCTGAGGCAAAACAAAGCAGTAATGCAACACTTGCCCAGCCTACCCAGGAAACTAGGTTTGACACTCGCCACAGCCCAAAGCAAAACAAAACAAATAGGAAAACTGTCCTAAGAATAAAAATGTCCAATCTTATCACATTCAAATTTGACAACTGTATTAAAACCTGTGGTTTGCCCAATAAACTATAAACCCTGCCTTTAAAAAGTCAACAGCCTTTATTCATTCTTTCTGACAAACCACACAAATAAACTAGCTCTTCAAAGAGCTTTCAAACTTACTATAAAAATTAATCACTGGAATTTCAGTAATAGTGTTACTATTATTTTTAATTGGATATTTTATAACAACGTGAACAAACTAATATCCCAGTAATAATCCTCAAGAAGGAACTACATTAAAGTCACTGAAATGAACTCTGAAGTCTAGGTAACCGGAGAAGGGTAATCTGGCTACAAACTAAATTACTAACATCTTCACTCAACAGGGTGAAAATGTGGGAAATAAATATTCAGACTTTTTCATTTCAGAAGGACACACTGTCAATTCTTCTATGCTATGGAATAACCATAATAGAATACAAGTCATTAAGAATTATAAACAAAATTTACTATAATTATTTGCCAAGGGGTTAGGAACTTAGTTCAGTAGTAGAGCTTTTGCCAAACAAGTGGAAGGCCTTGAGTTTAGGAGAATAATGGAGTTACATTTTACATGTCAGCTGAAAACTAATTGTCTCACATCAAATACAAGTATTTCTCCTGCAAGTTTTGAACCAAATCAGTGCTATCAGGTGTCAGATGGAGTTTCTGCCTTCTTCAGGAAGCATTTTACTCACACCTGTAGTATACAACCATTCTAACAGTTTCTATAATTCAAGTGGCATACAAATTTTTCCATTTAATTTTCCATCAGAAGTTCCAGGCATGCTCAAAACTTTAGCTCAACTCTTTCCATTTTATCTGTATAAAGTATAGCTGCCAGGTTGGTTTGAGTAAATTGTAGGTAAGCCTGATAATGGTTTCCATCCTCGTCTTAGCAGCATGCTAACATAGAGAGAACTTAGCAGTGGATATAAGCAGTAGGTTCTCATTTAAAATCTGAGCTCATTGAGACAAAACAAAGGTTCCATGATGGGACTGTCCAGGGAAATGAGAAAGAGAAAGTGAATGCAGCAGCCTACATGGCTTGCTGAAACAGTGAACAGCAGCCTAAATCAGTCTCAGCACACTCATGTTTCCAGCCTACGGATGCTTCAGTTCCCTGTCAGCTTCCCAGGCATGGACACCAAAGCCTCATAGACTGAAGCCCAGGCCCTGCTCTCTATCAAAGCTGAGGAGAGGATGCACAATGCAGGATACAAGGTTTCCTATGTGTTTCCACACAGGATGTGAAAGAAAGGTATCCATTTGTGGCCTGAAATACTTTTCATTCCTTTTTCTTTTTAATCATTAAAACAATAAGGTCAATTCTGTCTCTTTATAAACAAATTTCAAAGACAATTCTTTTCTTTTTAACATAGTATTTGTATCATTTGGGAATTTTACATCATGCACCCCAATCACACTCACTTCCCAGTCCTGCCAGGTCTGCAACACACACACACACACACACACACACACACACACACACACACACACACACTTGTGACCTACAAACATACAAAAGGAGGAGGAGGGGGGAGGAGGAGGAGGGAGGAGGGAGGAGGGGGAAGGAGAAACAAAGAAAAAAGAAACAAAAGCCAAATTCAATTGTGTTGCCCATATGGGAGCATGATCAAAATCCCAGTGGCCAGCCTCTTAAGAAACTGAGGCTTTTCCCACCCATACCCATGCAAGAAGCCATCAATTGTAGAGAGCTACACTTCAGCATCCCTGTCATGACTGTTAAGAGTTCTCTTCAGTGGTTTCCTGTCTAAGCTGTTACTTTTTTGGGACAGGAGTTGAGGCAGTGTGGGTATAGGGTTGTCACAGAAGCCTTCTATGTCCCTCATTTACAACTTTGAGTCTGCAGTCCATACTTATGTAAAAGCAGTTTCCTTGCCTTTTACAATCACTGGAAGGAGCATGGATCATGGATCTCTCTATGGTTTCTGGCAACAGCAAGTGCCATGGACCCCTGTGTGCTCCATGGACCTCATCAGGGTCTCTGGCAACAAACCAAACCATGGACATCAACACAGACTACTGCCACAGTACAGGCCATAGACACCATCATAGTCCTCCATGGCAGCACAGGCCAAGGACATCAACACGGTCTCTGGGGCAACACAAGGCTATGGACACCAATATCATTTCCAGTGGTCTGGCCCATAACCATCAACATGGCTTCAGGCTTCAGCACAGACCATATACACCCGCATGGCATTTGATAGTAACATGGACTGCTGACATCAACGTGGTCCCCGGGTGCAGCAGGAGAGCAGACCCCAACATGGACCTCAGCATCAGCGTGAACCATGGGCATTAACATGGCACAGGTGGCTGCAGAGTCTACTAACATCAACATGGCCTCTGGTGGCAGCCTAGGCCAGGAACATTCACAGGAACCTAAGGATCATCATGGCCTGGGGCAATGGGCCACGGATACCAAGGTGGCCTCTAGGAGCAGCATGGACCATAGAGGTCTTTTGAGGAGGTCTGATCTAGAGAATGAACTATTCTTCATCACAGACCTCCTGCTGTTGCTTAGAACCAGGGTAATCATGTCACTGGATAGTGTGTTCTCGGACTGACTCAGCACAAGCTCTAGGCTTCTGCACACCATCTCATTGGGCCTACTCAGCAACGACATGTTCCCCCCATCCATCACAGCCTTCTCTCACACCTGTCACCACAGATTCTCTCTAGTTCTGCCTCTCTCTACCACCTCACCATCGCAAATTTATTTGTTGCTGTGGCACCGGAAACTACAGTGTGTCACATAGCATATTTTCCCTGCCCAAACAGCTTTACATACAAATATGCATTGCAACTAGTCGTTGGTCTGGTTCAAAGTTTCAAGTCTCTGACACAGGACCATGGCGCAGACTTGCCTTGGAGATCCTGCTGCTGCTCAGATCAGGGTGATGTTGCAGCAAGGCAGGGCAGGGTCGGGGTTGGGGGACAGGGTTAGTGCCCACCGCCCTATCAGGCATGACCTTTGTGCTCGTAGCCTATTGGCTGAGACACTGTGAAGAGGGATGTAGACTCCTCATTCTCCATGGTGCCACGGCTCTGTTCTACTATTTTTCCTTCCAATTTCATGAGTCCATTTTTTAGAAAGCATATTCCCCCAAGACTTGCTTTTTTGTTTATACAACCAATTCCTTCTCCTTTTCAATTTATTTTAGGTTAACATAAAAGTAATGAGTCATACCATGGCCTTTCGGTGCATATGCATCATATACTTTGTTCTAATTTATGTCTAGCTCACATAGCCAGTAAAACTGGAGCTTGTGGTAGTTCTTTTAGTCATTTGAGAAACCGCCATGCTGATTTCACAGTGGCTGTTTAGTTTATAAGTGAATAAAAGTTCCTCTTTGTACACATCATTTAGGTCTTTGGCAATAGCCATTCTGACTAGGGTGAAGTTTTGGATGTTTTTAAGTATTTGCTAGCCATGCTTGTCTCTTCTCCTAGAACTGGCTATTCCAGCCACTGTTCCATATGTTGCCTGGGTGATTTGGAAGATTTCTGGTGTCTAGTTCTTTTTTTCTTGATATAATCCTTTTAATGCAGTTATCCAATGCTCCCCACCCCCCCTCCACCCCCAGTCTGTAGGACATCTCGTTACAAGCCGTTTTATTTCTTGTTATCCCATTTGTCAATTCCTGGAATCACGTCCTCAGCTGCAAGTCATTTTCAGAAAGTCTATATGCCTATATCATGAGGGGCTTTCCTCTAGTTCATTTAAAGTTTCAGCTTTTACATTAAAGTCTTTGATCCATTTTTCAAGTAAAGGGAGAGACAGCATTCTAGGGTCCACCTTCTATGTGTAGCAATCTAGTTCTCCCTGCACCACTGGGGTCCGATAAAGCTTATGTTGGGCTTGTAGATTTCATTCAAGAATACCACTAATTGCACTACTGCTTCTGCCTATGCATGTACAGGTAAAATCTTGCCATCTTGTAGCATTTTCCTTTCCTTTTCTTTTCTTTTTTTTTTTCCTCCTTCAGTGTCTTAAGCTTCTGGTAGTGTTATATTCAGGTATTCTGTGAAGCTACTTGGAGTGAGATTCTTCCATGATTTCATTTTTGTTGTGGTTGTTGTCGTTGTTCCATAATAAATCTATCACTGCCTCTGAGCTAAGTTCTCCCCCACTACCTCGCTGAAGCCTTCTCTGCATCATCAATTCAAACAAGTTTCCTAGTAAAGTCTAGTACCTCCTTCACTCAGAATCTTTAGGTTCTTTTACTCATAGGGTCACATGTGCAACAGGGATATTGGATTTCTTCCTTTCTTATTTGTATCTTTTTTTTTCTTTCTATTTTTCTATTTTGAGCACTGTATACTTTTAGAGAAGATTATCTCAGCTTCTTTCCATGTATTATAATATTAGCTATAGCTCTGTCATATGTAACACTTACTATGTTGAGTTTTGTTGCTTCTATCTCCAGTTGCCTCAATGCTTTCATCATGAAGGATGCTGAACTTGGTTAAAAAGCCTTCTCTGCCTCAATGGATGCAGCCATATGGCTTCTGTCCTTGAATCAATTTGTGCACTTTATTACATTTATTAATTTGCATATGTTATTCTAACCTTGCATCCTTGTCATGAGAGCTGCTTGGTGGTGATGTATGACTTAATGTGTTCTTGAATCCAGTTGTCCAGAATTTTATTGAACGTTTTATATCTGTGTTTATCTGGAAAATTAGTCTATATTTCTCTGTCTCTGTCTGTCTGTCTGTCTGTCTGTCTGTCTCTCTCTCTCTCTCTGTTTCTGTCTCTCTCTCTCTCTCTGTCTGTCTCTCTGTCTCTCTCTCTGTGTCTCTCTGTGTCTGTCTCTGTCTCTGTCTGTCTCTGTCTCTCTCTGTCTGTGTGTGTGTGTGAGAGAGAGAGAGAGAGAAACAGAGAGAGAGAGAGAGAGATCTAGTTTTGGTATCAGGAAATTGACTCTGATAGCACTCTTCCCTTCTATTTTATGGATGAGTTTGAGGAACACTAGTTCTTTGATGGTTTCGTAGACTTTGGCAATGACTCCAGCCAGTGTGACCTTTTCTTAGTTGAGAAACTTTTGCTGCTTTAATGTCAATTGATTTCTATGCATTGCCTTAAGTTGTTTACATTGTATTGATTTAGCTTTCATAAATTATGTGTCTAGAAATTTATTCTTTTCTTCTAGATCTTCTAGTTTTTTGAAACATGTTTTCCAATCATTCCTCCAATGACTTTCTGGATTGTGTTGGAGTCTGTAGTAACTACCTCCTTTCTCCTCTCTAATTTTATGAATTTAAGTTGTCTCCCTTTGTTGGAATGCTACCTAGGGGTTTTTTCAATTTCGTTCATTTTTTCAAGGAAAAAGTTCAATGATATTTTCCTCTCATCTTGACTATTGCTTGAAAGAAAACTACACTGCCAAGGATTTATGGAGAAAGTAATCCATATGTGGTATATGTCACAGTGAGCTTCAGTTGTCAATTTGACACATGTGAGAAGAAGGAACTTCAACTGAGGAACTGCTACCATTGGGTTGGATTCTGTTATGTCTTCATTGCTACTTGAGGTAGGAGGGTCCTGCCCACTGTGGCCACTATCCTGGGCCAGGTGCTCCTTGGTTATATAAGGAAGGCAGCTGAGCAAGCCATTAAGCAGTGTTGCTCCAGTATCCTTCAGCTTCTACCTCCAAGTTCCTGTCTTGTGTTCCTGTCCTGACATCTTCGATAATGAAATAAATCTTTTCCACCCAAAGTTGTTTTGGGTCAATGTTTTATTACAGCAACATAGGACACTATAGGTGTCCATCCATAGGTGAATAGACAAAGCAAATACATAACATACACATAGTAAAGTATTGTCTAGCCACTGATGAGGGATTCTTGTCATTAGAATGGCAAGAAATCTTCAATCCCACCACTGTGCTGGATACTAATAGGCTTGACTCTACTTAGGGAAAAATTCAGCAGCTATTGATCTATGTTATGTACTCTTATCATTTTTCTTAACACGGCTTTGAGATTATAATGAAAATCATTGCAGAAAACTGTGATTCAATTTACTAACAATTTTCTTTAAATATGTAGCCTTTTTGTTCAAATGGTAAAAGTAAAACATATTTTAACTTTGCTTTACTTAACAATTATGACTAATTATATTTTCATAAACATGTCTGTAAAGGCCAAACTTTCAAAAATCTTTAATTTAGTCTCTGTACTTGGAATCCAGCACTTGAAATCACAATGGTCTTCCCCACTCAGGTTCCCTTTGCAAGCCAAGCGACAATGGAGCCACATGGAACCTCTGTATGCCGAAAGCACAGCTAGCATCACTTATAGTCTACAGGTAAAATGTTACAGACCAAAACTACCATCCTGGCCAGGCATTACTGGAAAAGAGTCGATTCATCCATTAGTCATTTTCTGCACATTCATTTTACATCCCCAAATATAAAGTGGCTAATGTCCTATGGTATTAGAGCAAAACAGGCAGACTCGGTCAGAACACAGCAGAGTGATTTCCCTTTAACATGGTATCTTTCAGCCAACATTACTGACAAGTTAAGCAAGGATCCCGCATGCCTGCATTTCACCTATCTCCACTCTAAACCCCTGTTATACCTAACAAGACACTCCTAAGCTTGGATGAGATGAAGGTAAATCATCCAAGTCAGAACTCAGTCTAACAAGGGATTTACTAAGTGCACTTACCTGTGCCATCATCCACATTTTCCACTTCCATCACCTCGGTATTGATCCGACCTCGAAAGATGTACCGGTGGCCATCTGTGGATGCCTTACTATTCTTCAGCCGTCTTAAGTAAATGAAACCGCAAAGCATTTGTTACTAAACTTAATGTACAACAATAAGATTTTTACAATTCTTTGGGGGAAAAGTCTCCATTTGGCTAGTGATGTAAAAAGTTTGGGGCAGGTTGATTTTATTCAAGTCTTCTCATTCATGATGGTGTTGGTGGACTGCTGTGCAGGCTAGGAGGAGGGGAAAAAGAAGACTCCACAAAGTAGCTAAGACCAGGTACAATACACTGTTTATTTGATGCTGGGGTTCTAACTCAGGCTTCCTGCTTTGTTATAAAGTACTCTACCAAGGAGTTACACCTCTATCCCTTTACTTATGAGTTAAACAAATGCAAAACAAACAAACGAAGGCAGTGGACTATAGACAATACACCAGTGGTGGGATAGCCATGCACATTTCCTCACTTTAAGACTTTAACACTGTCAAACCTAACTGGCAGACACTGGAAGTTGGTGATTTTGATGCCATACTTGATTCTCACACCTCTGCATCTCCATTTTCAATGGCTGAGAATTTCCAGGTTTTTCAAGACCTGGCAAGCAAACTCAATTAGTACTTCTGGCTCTTCTTCTGAGAAAAGGATCTGCTGGAAGCTCCTAAGTAGAGCAATACTCAGCTGCAAAAAATGTTTCCTGGGGGCAGGAAATGACCTAGTGGCTGAGAGGATTTGCATCTCCTGCAGAGGAACTGGCTTTAATTCCTAGAAGCCATGTGGTTGCTCACAACCTCAGTAACCCCAGTTCCAGAGGATCTGGTATCCTTTCTGGCCTCAGTGGGCACAAGGCACACACATAGTATGCATACACACATACAGATAGAACATTTCTACACATAAAAAGAATTACTAAACATATAAGTTGCCAGGGGATCAGGAGGTGGCTGGAGAGATGGCTTAGAGTTTAAGACAACTGGCTATTCTTTAAAGGTCCTGAGTTTAATTCCCAGCAACCACATGGTGGCTCATGACCATCTATAATGAGATCTGATGCCTTCTTCTGGCCTGCTAGCTCACATGCACTACAAAATACTGTAATAAATAAACAAATCTTTAAAAGGGGGGTCTTAAAATATATATATATATATATATATATATATATATATATATATATATATATATGTGTGTATTCATATATTTTTCTTTTAATGGGTTAGTGGTAAGATAAGTTCTGGGTTTCCTGTAGTAATGCTGGGAACCTATGAGGTAGAAATGATATTTTCAAAATGTGACCTTTTTTTTTTTTTTTTTTAAATGAGCTTACCTGTGTTTTCTTTTGCAGTATACCAAAAGATTATCAAAAAGAAAAAACACCCGTTCTTGAATATTTCCAGAAGAAATTTTCATTAGGACCCCACACATCAGCATCTCAGTGCAGGTGTCGGTAATGTTGGACCCCTGAGTGAGGAAAAAAAAAAGATGATAATGTCTGATTGCCTGATGAATATTGTTATCTTTGTAGTGCTGGGATCAAATGAAGGGTGTCATAAAAGCTAGACAAGCACACTGCCACTGCGCCATACCTGCAGCCCTGATGAAATGTTTATATGCAAATATTCTCTTCAAATTTTCACTTATTTTTATTGACAAGCAATATGTACTCAGGAGGAAGTGTATGCCATCAAAGTTATTACACTGAATGCCTGCTCCTTCCTGCTAGTCTCCAGGTCAGTCTGTATAGACACCTGGTCTACCCAGAGAGATGCTACAATGGACAAGCTAAAACAGAGGCTGAAGGGAGCCCAGGTGGCCCAAAGCTACACAAAGAACTACAGGCAACTACAATGGTGAAGCTGGGAAACAGTCCTCCACGAGTAAGCACATTACCTAATAGTCAACCCTGAAAGCTCACTGTAACAGGAGAGGAGAAGACACAATCACACACATGCACACACACATGCATGTAACAGCAGTTAAGGGGACAGAGAGGGTTTGGAGCCAGGGAAGGAAAGGGAGGTGTGATATAATTACATTATAATCTCAAAAATAAAAATAAATGCCTCAGTGATTAGTGGCTATCAATGTAAAGATCCACTCTAATTATAGACAGGAGAAGAAAATAAACAAAATCAGAAAAATGGACTGGAAGGTGGCCTGGTCGGGAAGAGCTCAGATCTCAGAACCCAGGCTGGGTGGCTCACAAGGCCTTTCACCCCAGCTCCAGGGGATCCCATGCCTCTGGATGACTCTTTTTTTTTTTTTTTTTTAATATAGTTTATTCACATTACATCCCGATTGCTACCCTTCATCCCTTCATTCCTGTCTTCCCAATCCCACCCTCCCTTGCAGGCACACAAGGAGGAAGGAATGCAGCCTATCTTGATGAGCCTGTTAGGCTATGGTCAGATGGTGGGGGAGGAGGCCCCCTTAGGCATCAACAGAACATAGCTCAGCACAGGGCTTCTGAACACACAGCTCTGAACACCACTACTGGACAACTACAGAAGTCTGTCTGTCTAACTTCCTACTACCACTCTAGCCTGTTTGCTGCCACCTAACAAGCCCATTCTAGGTGCACTGAATCATATTTAAAAAGGAGAGACAGAGAAAGAGGGGGAGAGAGAGAGAGAGAGAGAGAGAGAGAGAGAGAGAGAGAGAGAGAGAGAGATTGAGAGAGAAAGGATCCAAGTTTTCAGTAGGTCTCTCTAGTCTCTACAGTAAGAGTACTTCAGCTTTAAATTTGTCTGGGTTGGGTTTTTTCGTTTTGTTTTTTAATCTATAGGTACATTGTTGGGTTTGTTTAAATCAATGTTTCTATCTTATAGTTTGGATATTTAACATTCAGAGCAATACTATAGTTTTATATTCCCACAATAATTCCATTATATGTTTTACTGTCAACTAAAATACAAAGTTAAATGAAAACTCAAGTTTATAACAAGAAAATTTTAAAGAGGAAATTAATGAAGAGAAGGTGTTAGTATGGTCACCTGGTTATCAATGTTATAAATATATCTTTATTGTTTTTCCAGACAGGGTTCTCTGTGAAGCCTTTGCTATCCTGGACTCACTTTGTAGACTAGGCTGGCCTCAAACTCACTGAGTTCTACCTGCCTCTGATACAAACACATCTTAAATTTTAGGAAACTTCTTTTGTCTTTGTTTGTTTTTTGGTTTTTGGTTTTGTGTGTGTGTGTGTGTGTGTGTTTTCAAGATGTGTCTTTCTGTGTTAGCCTTGGCTGTTCTGGACTCACTTTGTAAACCAGGCTGGCCGCGAACTCACAGAGATCTGCCTGCCTCTGCCTCTAGAGTGCTGGGATTAAAGGCATGCACCACCACACGTGGCCCTATTGTTTAGGGGAAATGTCTTTTTATCAAGAGGGTCTTAGAAACCTACAAGAAGAACATCGTAAGAGGTAGAACAGGGCCCAGGCATATCTGCTCAAACTATTGCACTAACCAAGGACAATACAAGTAGTAAACATCGAACCCCTACTCGGATCTAGCCAATGGACAGGACATTCACCACAGTTACATGGAGAGCAGAGACTAACTCGGACATGAACTCTGGTGCCACATACTTGATGACTTCCATTTGGTGGGGAGGCCTGGTGGCACTCAAAGAAAGAATAAGCAGGCTACCAAGATGAGACTTGATAGCCTATGACCATAAAGTGGAGGAGGAGGTCCCCCTCAGTCATAGACCTAGGGGCAGAGAATAGGGTGGGGGTGGGGGTGGGAGGGAGGAAGGAACAGGAGGATACAAGTGATGGGATAACAATTTAGTTGTAATCTGAATAAAGTAATAAAATTAAAATTTTAAAAATTAAAAAAAATTTTTGAAAGTTCTTTTCACTCTGACAGTTTAGAAAGATATGAAGATCTTGTAAATCTTCAGACAGTTTGATCCATTCTCATGTGTTCATAAACCCAAATTACCATGAGAACATAAATGTAAGTTTCCATTCCTGTAGCGTGATTTCTTATTATTTACTTATAATTATATAATTTGTTATCATAGAAATAAACAGAGTAAAATTAACATTTTAAAATGATACTTACCAAGATGCTTATATAAGTAACTAACTAAATATTACAGAAGGGCTTTCTTAGCAGAAATTTCAGAAAAGTCACAGAATATGTCCTTTTTAGTGTGTCCTTACTGTAAGTAACACATGCCAACCCAGTATAAAGGGTACCCACATATTATCCTCCTTGGAATGTTAAATATTCCAAGTCAGCAATCCAATTAACATATTCAGACACTAGCAAATAGTCTTACAGGACATAAAGACTAAAAATGCATTGCCTGACCTGTAGCTTGTAAAATAATTACAAGTATTTTCCATTAAACTGATCTAGCAACTGATTCAAAGTCTTCTAGGGTAGCAACACCACGAGGCTTTTTCTTCTTTCTGCAACTGTGGTAGTCTGCCTTTCAACCTGCTTGGTAACACCTACTGTACATTTCAACATTACTGAGTAGTCCTTTAAACTCTCAATATGTCATTTGGCCTGGTTAGTATTTTATCCTCATTTTGACAATTAAGGCCATAGTCACTGAACAACGGTAAACAAATACTTTATCAAGAATACGAATGTCCACAAATTTCTTGTATTTCCCAGAAGCAGAAAGCGTCAAATGGTATATACTCACTTATATCTGGTCACTAGCCCAAGGGATATGTCTCATGAAAGTCTTCACTTACCAGGAAACTGGGACAGAGGGGAGGACATCCTATTGGGACTCTAGGTAAGAGAAGCATGGGAGAATGGGGAAATAGAAGGAACCAGGTGGTCCTAGAACTCTACAAAAAGAACATTATGATGGGCAGATCTAGGCCCAGGGGTCCTGATCAAACTATGGCACCAGCCAAGGACAATACGTGCAGTAAACTTCGAACCCCTACACAGATCTAGCTAATGGACAGGACATTCCCCACAATTGAGTGGAGAGTGGGGTGTGACTTTCACACGAACTCTGGTGCCCCATATTTGACCAAGTCCCCTGGATTGGGAGGCCTGGTGACACTCAGAGGAAAGATAGCAGGCTACCAAGAAGAGACTTGATACCCTATGAGCATATAGAGGGGGAGGAGGTCCCCCTCAGTCACAGTCATAGGGGAAGGGAGGGAGGGAGGAATGGTAGGATACAAGGGATAGGATAACAATTGAGATATAATATGAATAAATTAATAAAATATATTTTTAAAAAAGAATACGAATATCGCTGGGTGTGGTGGCTCACGCCTTTAATCCCAGCACTCGGGAGACAGAAGCAGGGGGATCGCTATGAGATTGAAGCCAGCCTAGTCTACAAAGTGAGTCTAGGACAGCCAAGGCTACACAGAGAAACTCTGTCTAGAAAAACAAAACAAACAAACAAAAAAAGAATACGAATGTCAAAATTTGAATATTTCTACATGCCAAGCAATACTCTACACACTTTCTCCCAGCATGCATTTATACAAAAGTGATCTTTCTGAGATAAGAAATTATGAACCACTAAAATTAACCTCTACTATTAGCCCTCTCTTCTTGAATGTCAATCACAAAGGGCTAAAAAGAAAATAAAGGTTGGAGAAGATGAAAGAAAAGAAGAATCCCTAGAAGCTCCCCAAATATGCAACATGTTGGCCAAGATCCAGCAGAGACAGTCCCATTCAAAGCAAAGAAAACTGACTAGGTTGGGAAATTGTGTCCCTAGAACAAGAATCCTGTCACTGGTGCTGGAATTTCATGAACCCTTTGAACATTCTTATAGAAACCTGTTAAAACTATGGAATCAGGTTGAACATGAAAAATACCAGTGTTATCATCTAAAACTTGCCAGAAAATACATATCACACACAAAAGATGCATCTGATTTGCTCTTCTGGAGTTTCCAATCATTAGCCAAAAGTATAACTTCAGTACTTGAATGTAAGATTAAATCAAATGAATAACATTTATATTACCAGCAAAATGTCCCCAAGTTTTTTCCATTTCCATTTAATGCAAGTTTAAGTGGATTCATTTTTGGTGGCCCCTTTTCAAAAATACTTATCCTCCTTGTAACTCAGTTCTACCTCAAAGTAGAAGATGCTCAAATCCCATGTCATGTTGTACAGGGGGCAGGCGGTGGGGGAACAGAATAATCTCATTGGCAGTTTCTGGAACAGCCAAACTCAAGAAGCAATGAGGGAACAAAGCTTGAAGTCCATCACAAGCTAAATCAAATGTAAGCAGCCCATAGATTCTAGAAGCAACAAGGACTAATTTCAAAATGCCCACAGAGAGCTGGGAACATGTCTATGATGTTAGGAGTGAAATCTGAGTGGCCAGTAAAAAATAAGCCTGGTCTACATAGTAATTTCCAAGCCAGCTGTGAGATTCTGTGAAAAAAAAAAAGGGGGTGGGGGGTAAAATTGTATTTTCCCATCTGAAAAGAAATCAAGAAAAGTCATATTTCCCTTATGTTTCTCTTTCATTTTCTAAAATATAATAATTATGACCTTCCCCGCTTCCCCCAAAAAACTTTCTTCATGATTCCTTCTCTTACATCTTACTGTGATTTTTTTCCCCCACATTTGGGAGACTATTTCCAAATAAACAAATCAAGGACTTCAAGCTAAATTGCTAAACAATGTCATGATATTCCTTCATCAAAATCCCTCCGTGTGAATCCATAACCTACAGCCAAATCCACATAACTGATCTCCCATAGCTAGGTAAGACTGAGAGTGGTCCCGTTCTGTGGAATAAGTCGACAGCTCTGATGAAACTTCCAATACATTTCTTGTCCAAAGCAAATTAATTGTCGACATGTGAATTCAGTGAATTGGGTCCAGTGCTCTGTCACTCTCGACTTTATGGCTCTGTCTCATTCACTCATTATCAAATTCTTCTCAAGTACAGTGGGCATTGCCATTCCCCTGGTAATTAGTATAACAAACTCTGATAGTAAGAAGCATAACTTCAAAGATGAGTAATTAAAGCATATGCTATAGATCTTCTTGGCCATAATTACTATGCAAATGCTGAGAAAAGCCTAATTTCTTTATTGAACTTACTGCTGAAGGATGGGCAGGCAAACAAACCTACTTCAAAGAATCAGCTATTTTTCTTACCTGCCAACTTGCAAACCTAATCTCCATTAGCTTATTGTTTTTGAGCTATTGGGTGAGTTAATTGTCCTAACCTGTAAGTTGACAGAATGTTCCCACTCAGCCACTGTTAAGGTGTGGTTAAGCCCTCAGAGAAGTTCATGTCCTAGAGACATAATATGACAATGTTGAGGTGGTAGAGCCTTTAAGGGCTGGTGAGTGGTGAAGATAACTAGGTCACGGCACTGGACTCACAAAATGTTAAAACAGATCATATGGGACTCGGTCAGTTCCCATGAGAACGAATTCTTAAAAGGGAGCCTGGTAAGCCTGGCAGTGGTGGTGCACACCTTTAATCCCAGCAGAGGAAAGAGGATCTTTGTGAGTTCAAGGCCAGCCTGGTCAACAGAGTGAGTTCCAGAACAGTCAGGACTACCCTGTCTGGAAAAAAAAAGAAAAAAGAAAAAACACGGAGCATGTAGCCTGGTACTTTCTCTGGTTCCCTCTTCCACAGGTGACTTAGCTCTTCCTCATGCACTCCCAGAACAGTCACCTGGTCTGAAGCTCTCAGAGACCTGAGCAGATGCCTTGGATTCACACACTCGTTGCTTCCCCAGACCATGAGCTGAGAACAGCTGTTCCCTGCCATTGCTTGCAGTTGCCTATTCACTTTACCTAGAGCTTGATAAGTTGTCAGAAATGTCAGTTACTCAAAATCATTTTCAAGTCTGACACTGTAGATTTTCGATTGGTAATGTGACCTACACGTTTTCTGTAAAGTTAACTTTTATTTGAAAAGTCCTTGTCTACCATAGTTAGAGGTGACTATTTGCTGTAATGAAACACCATGACTCAAAACAAGTTGGGGAGGAAAGGGTTTATTTGGCTTACAGTTTCACCTTGTAGTTGATGCTAAGGGAAGCCAGGACAGGCACTCAAACAGGACAGGGACCGGGAGGCAGGAGCTGCTGCAGAGGCCATAAAGGGGTGCTGCTTACTGGCTTGCTTCTCTAGGCTTGATCAGAGGGCTCATCCAGAATCACCACCCTTGGAATGGCCCCACCCACAATAGGCTGGCCCCTCCCCCATCAATCACTATTTAAGACAATACCCTACAGGTTTGCCTGCAGCTGGACTCTCTGACGGCATTTTCTCCATTGAGGTTCCTTCCTCTCACAAGACTATAGCTTGTGTCAAATTGACAGGAAATCAGCCAGCACAATGGCTTGGATTCATATAACTCTAAGTAATTGTAATGTTTAATCTGTGTTGTCAACTTGACTGGATTTGAAATCAAACTCAGAGCATGACTGTGGAGGTATTTCCAGAGGTTTAACTGAGTAGGAAAGATACACCTTGACTACGGGAGCAGCATCCCATGGGATGAGGTCTTGAAGTATATTAAAGAAGAAAAAATGAGGAACACAGCTGAGTACCAGAACATCCTTGTCTCTCTGCTTTTTAACTAAGGACACAATGTGACTGGTCACCTTAGCCTCCTGCCACCATGCCTACCATGCCAAGATGCCCTTACTTCCTTAAGTTGCTTTCACTAAGTATTTTGTCACAGCACTAAGTATCTAGTAGAGCAATATAGCTGCTGTCACTAGCTGAGTTCATATCCTATACAAATAGGACTTCTTAAGGATAAAGTCCAACTACTGAACCAAAGCTTCAAATTATTGCATCATATTTGCAGAACTTTCACAACATTCGAAGCATTCTCACCAACTTCATTGAACCCTTGAGATCACCAACATTATCTACAAATGAAGCCTGATGTATTACCCACCCCAAAGAAGGGGACTTGTAGACACCCAGACTAAACATCAAGGCTCCTCAAAAGCTGTGCTTTTCCCCACTGTTCCATATGATTTGGGAACAATAAATGTGAACTATTTATGCAAATTCCACACACAAGTGTAAATGATCACTTAGTAGCACAAATTTCCAGGTGGGCAAATTATTTGTGAGAATTTACTGTAAAATCAAACCCTTTTTTCAGGGTCATAGTCTCGCACGTGCTTTTTAGTCCTAGCCCTTGGGAGGCAGAGGCAAGCAGCCTGGTCTACAGAGTGAGTGCCAGACCAGGACTACACAGAAAAGCCCTGTCTTTAAAAATAAACAAACAAAACCTTTCTTTGATTACTGGGACAATGAGTCCCCGGATAATTGAATGAGAAAAAATTCTAACCAAAATTGGAAAGAGTACAAATTCATCACTTAATAAGACTTTGGTGCTATTCAAGGGCATTTTAGTGACTGATGCAGAAATGCTGTCCTGGAGGTTGTCCTGAGAGACCTAGAGGTGCCTGACAAGGAGATCATTCTTAGCATTTACCCCAAGTTGCTAACTAATAAACTCTTCAAGGGACTCTGCCTTCCTTGAGTATCAATGTGCCACCTACATCAGCTCTTGGACTCTCCCAACAGCACATCAAAAAACAAGCCAAAGTACCTCTTCAACCCATTCCTGTCCCTCAGGGCGGAGATAACCCTGTACAACTCTGTGCTTCTACTGAGTTCTCTTAGAAGAGTAACAATACCTCCTACCCCCTTCAAAAGGATGAACAGTTCCCCTCATTACTATAGAGGGTTGGTGGGGTATACGGCCAGGCCTAAGCATAGGTTATCAAGCAGTTGGCTCAAACCCACTCTAAGCTTCATGCTTCAATGTCCCCAAGCTCAATTCTATGGCCATATCTCATGTATTCATTATGAAGATCTTCTCAAGAAGAGGCAGCATTAGCACGCTTTTTGGAACTAGCCATTCCTATCAACTGCCCTGTCTTGACACAGCTGAGCTCTTGCTGGATTCCTGCATCCTTAACAGAATTACTAAAGTTCTGCTAGCTTCTTCAGCTTTGAGGCTCTGGTATTAATGTAGCAAAATCAGGGCTGGCGTGTCAGCTTTCTGTGACTATAAAAAAAAAAAAAAACCTGACATAAATCAATGGATAAGAAGGAGTTCAGAGGCAGGTGGATCGCTGTGAGTTCGAGACCAGCCTGGTCTACAAAGCGAGTACAGGACAGCCAAGGCTACACAGAGAAACCCTGTCTTGAAAAACCAAAAAAAAAAAAAAAAAAGGAGAAGTTTGGGTTCGGGTTTTGTTTCATGTTTTCCAAAATTCCAGTCCTTGGTCACTTGGCCCCATTGCTTTGGTTGATGATGAGATAGTACACGACGGTGGGAGTGTGTGCAGAGATGATTGCTTACCCCATGGAGGAAAGGAAGTGAACAACAGGAGAAGCAGGAAGGCCGGGCAACTCAATTTCCCCATCCAAGGCACACTTCCCACTCACCTAATTTACTTGCACTAGGCCTCACCTCCTAAAAGTACTGTTCCCTCCGAACAATTCCAAAGGCCAAGGTACAGCCTTCAATAAATGGGTATTTGGGAAACATACAAGATCCAAATTATAACAACTGGCCTAACTGATACACTCTCTGCTGTGAGCTACTCGTGAAATAGCACAACCCGAGGCTGTGCAAACAGCAATCATCTTTAAGCAAACCCTCTTCTCTGTAGCAGACCAGATATTTTAGGCTACATGCATACACAGGAAACCAAACTCCACAGTCCTGAAGACAGCCTCTGAAGCTCTCAATAGTAACAGATAAATCCTGCAAGTTTAAGAGACTTTAGTTTTGCTTCCAGTATTTGACTGATGACAAAGCCTCGAAAGCAGCAGGACAACTGATCGGCAGGAAGCAGATAACCCTCATGAATCAACTGTCAAACATGCAGCCACTCTCCCTGATTCAAAGAGGCAGCAATCTGCTGCAGGAGGGTCACCCTGGACACTATGAATGGAAGAATAGGAGGCACACGGAAGTTAAGGGAGACCCCAGGTAGCACTTTAAATGGAGCAGAGCAGGGAGGCAGGGGCAAAGAGGAGGCTTGTCTCAGGTCAGCGCTGATGATGTTTTTGCACACCAGGCTGAATATCATTTTAGGGCTAATGAAAACCAACAGTTGAAGAAAAAATGAGTTAATGGCAAGTTACCAAGGATAAAGGTGATTTCTGTGGGTTGACTGGAGTTGTACTTGCCTGTATATTTTCTTTCCCATTTATACTTTTGTATTTTTAATATCTTGGGGGTTTTTTTTGTTTTGTTTTTTGTTTGTTTGTCTAGTTGGTTGGTTGGTTTTGTCTTTGTTTTGTTGTTGTTGTCGTTGTTGAATGTGTGTTTTGTTTGTTTGTTTGTTTGATTTTGGTTTTTCGAGACAGGGTTTCTCTGTGTAGCCTTGAGTGTCCTGGACTCACTTTGTAGACCAGGCTGGCCTCGAACTCACAGTGATCTGCCTGCCTCTGCCTCCCAACTCTGGGATTAAAGGAATGTGACACCACGCTCGGCATATTTTTATTATCTTAATTGCTTTCTTAATCACAGGAAAAAAGTTTGCTAGCCCAATGTTCATATTCATTTAAATTATGGTCATTTCAAACCAGAATTTTAGCTTAATTTTATAGCAGTGCTGTAAAGTAACTGGGACACAACATCACCAGTCACCATAGCTGGGAACATCTGACAGACTCAACCAGGACCTTCATTCACTTTTTTATCTTAAACAATAAAATATTTCTTTAATGACTCATAAAACTTATAACATTTTTCATTTTGCCTAGAGGAACACTATGAAGTCATAGAGATTTCCCTCAGTGTAGAAATGAAGAAATCAAAGCAGAGTGGCTACTAAAATGATATTCAACTTCAGGTCCCTAATTAAAGAGTCTAAAGTTGAGTTCAGAGCACAAGCATTCCTTTATCATGCCAAGCATTCAGGTTACGTACTTCTTGACCAAAACCAGGACAGGAAAAAGGGAGCTGTGGTACCTGAAGTGCCAAAGCCTTGGAGGTTATGTGGAGATTTGTTGTTTCCATCACAAAATTCTCAGCTCAAGGTGCCTTTTCATCTTACATACATGTTCAAGTAGCATAAAAAGCTGACTACTACGGTCTGTGAGCTGCTGGGAGATAACCACCTGGGGTTCCGTGCATTGAGAAGAAGCCCTGCGTGTGACTCCACAGCTACCTGAAGCTGAAAAGGTGAGCAGAGTGCACGTACCTCCCAGCCTTCAATGTGTGACTGCCACTCTTCTAAAACTTCCAGCTTTTCCATCTGTCTCTTGGCCTCGTTAATGTTGGAACACACAGCCTTCATGGCTTGGAGGGCTTCCATCACCGCGGCGTAGTCACTGTGTTTCCGGGGGGTCCGTTTCAGTAATTCCTGTTTATACACAAAAGCAAACCGCTTTGGGATCTCCCGTTCTGTGGTACAGCAGATTCAGACTGACCAGGAAACGAAAACTACACAGACTGTGACAGCCACTCTGCTAGGTGACATCATAAACTCCAGCAAGATAGAGATCAAAAGCAAAAGGTCAAATCGATGAGTTAGCATTGCTTTAACGCTCAGTTTTCCAGTCACTGTAATTTTCCCTCAGACTTGCCTATAGTTTAGAAACAGAATGAGGTTTCTTCCAAATCAAACTATCTCACCTGGATCTCATCGTTTTCTAAAAATCTGACTTTTGTTCTAACAGAAGCATACCAGTATAGTTAATTTCCTTTTTCGTACACACTTCAACGGATCTTCAAATAATTATGCACCACAGTTTCAAAACTTAATTAAATTTCTATTTCTAATATCTTTTGAGAAACTATAAAGATATGCCATGAATAAAGCAACACTTGTATATATTTTATACTCTAGCAAAATAATTCCTTTATCTCTTCCACAGCATCCCGTCACTAGGGCAGCAGAACACACCATCTTCATCACTGACCTGGTTCACTCTCTGTGAGGAGCAGACTTCTATACACCCAACAACTCCCTTATTTAATTCTTAGCTTGTCCTTTGGGCATGGGGAATTTATTTATGGGTTTTCTTTTCATTCCAAATATCAAAAGCAGAATAATCTGCAATCTTTGAAGTATATTAAAATGTCTTCTTAGCTATTGTTTAGAAGCACAAAATTAAACATCTTCACCCACTGTCTAGACAGCTGTGTCCGCACTGCTTTTTAATTACTCATTTGTTTCTTTATGGCAGTTGTCATCAACATGGCACTCACACAACTACAGAAACCCTGAGGCATAATTTCAGAAAGATTGCTTCTTCTTCCTCCTTTTCTTTCTTTCTTTTTTTTTTTTCTTCTTTTTCTTTTTTCTTTTTTTTAATTTGATTTTATTTCTCAACATGCAGTGGGAAAGTGGGCAGTTCTTAGTTGTTTTATTGTTGAATATTTTGAAATAAACTTTGACTTTGTGTTTGATATGATCTCACACTAAAGGAATACATATTCCATTATTCCCAAGATGAAGCTGAATTTTTTTTATTCTGGATCCCAAATTTGTAAGAGGGACATGCAACTTCAGAAGTAAATTCTCAGAAGTAAAGCCCCCCTTAAAGTATGTGAAGTGAGGACATTGACAGTCGGGACAGGATGTTGGCCCTTGGAATGCTCCCGAACACCAATCTGAAGGGCTGAGGCATGAATTAGATGATGTGAAAAAACAAAAGACAATCAAATAATGGTTCTAGTGGTTACTTGCTCTCAGATCCTTTTAATACTTTCCTTTGAATAAATAAGGCCACTCAAAGAGAATCCGAGCATAACTTTTCAGCATTAGCCTAACTATATTCATAAGTAAATGGTCTTTTTTTCTGTATGAAAATAATCTTCCCCCAAAAGGAAAGGAGGTCACCTCTGCCTAAAGTCTCTTAACTCCTCTCTTTCATGTGAGACAAGAATGTATCAGTGATGCTATTTTTTATTTTTAAGAATTAAATTCAAATACTTGAGGTCACTTCTAATCAAAATGCAACTGTTTGTTTACAATGTACTTTCAACATTCCCTTCTGAGCCTCACAACAAAGTAAATACCTGGGATTCCAACAGGAATCAGGGATGAGGGCACCTATGGGTGAAAAGCACACCAAGTCTCTTGGCTGGAGATCATGGGGACTCTCAGGATATTGGAACATACAGAGCCGTGCTGGTACTGACACCGCACCCCAAAGGCTGTGCCAAAACTGCAGCCAAAGGTCCCTGTCTTTGCTTAGTATAAGGCTTTTCATAGCTTAACCAAGAAACTTTAGACCTGCTTTCTAATAAGAAATCATTCTTTTTAAAAAAATGTTTTTATAGATGGTGGCTCAGTCCATAAAGTTCCTGCTGTATCAAAAACTGGGTGTGGCCGGCTGCATCCATAACCCCACTGCTGAGAGTAGGAGCAGAGACCAGAAAATCACTGAAGTTTACTGGCTGTCCAGCCTAGCCTAGTTGATAAGCTTCAGGCTCAGCGAGAGACCTTGGTTCAAAAAAATTAAGGTGGAGAGCAATTAAGGAAAGATGCCCTGAAGGCAGCCGAACACCCTGACAGGCAGACAGTTAAGAAAAAGAGGCTATAGGTAAACAGCCAGATGGTAAACTTCTGGCTTCTCCATTCAGGAAAAAAAAAAATGACTTGGCCGAGCTTCTCTCTGTGGCTTAGCTTTTCCCTGTATCTGAGCTCCTCCCTGCCTAGACAATAAGATTTTTTGAAAAGACTTGCCTAGGAGTCCTCCTGAGGAGCACCTAAATATTAAGGTCAGGATAAACTGAGCCAAACCATGAAAGCATAGCTTGGGGTGACCATTGAGTTTGCTGTTACCTCTTCCCCATCCTGGAACAGGAACACCACCACTGCTACTTTTAAAGTATGGTGGAAACTGGAGGAGGCTGTAATTTGACTGTTTTCCCATTTCTTTGATAGGGAGGATTCACTTTCAAATTTAGCTCTAACGCCTTAGTTTCAAAGAGCAAAAAAATTCTTTCAGATAGCTCTGGCTGAAAGTGTCAGAGCTGGCAACCACGCCCTGGGATGAGGCTGAGGAGCTCTTAGAGGCAGTTACAGGCACCTGGCTCCAGAGAGACTTTGTGAACTTTTTGCCTTTATCCGGACAATCATAGTCTTCTCAGACTGGGTAGAATCTTGTTAGGGTCTTATCTAATCTCCTCTGATATGGAGAATCTCGTTAGCATCTTACCCAGTCTTCTCTGACTGGGTAGGAATTTGTCAGGGTCTTATCTAACCTGACTACCAGCAGGCTCTTCTTAGCAGGTCAGAATAAAGGGGCCATTAACAAAACAGTTAAACAACCTATTGGGCTGTTAGGTGTTGGACGCTAACTGCCACCCTTCCAGAGAGCTGTGCCTAGAGGCCAGCTAGCTCCTTTTACTACTATATACTTGAAATAATGGGGGGGGGGAGAAGAGCTAAGCTAAAATCTGAGATTGAGGGACCTAATCTGGAGACTTTCTTCATAGGGCATAGCCCTGTCTGGGGGCAACTTAACTGGGGTTCATATTGACCCACCAGTAGCCAATAAGGGTCTCTGATATTTTTCAACAGCTCTCACATTAAAGAGGATACTGCATCAATGGATTATGGTGAAAACTCTAGCCTAGGGAGAGACGATGTAGAAGAGGCAGAGAAACTGGAAGAAAAACCTTCACCCAAGAAAACACTACTAGTAAATAAAACACCCCCAAGGATCTCTCCTGGTCTCTGGGAGCCCAAGCCCCTAAATAACCTGCCACCCCCTCCCTACACGCAGAGGGATGTTTCATCTTAGGTGAGAACCAGGAGAGACAGAAGGAGTTACGTTTGCCCATGCCTCCTTTACGCTGCCAGAACTGAACGACAAGAAGAAAGACCTGAGAAGTTCCACGGAGGATCCAGAACAGTATGGTCAATCCTCTGAGCAACTAAAGCAGGTATATGAATTATGCTGGAGAGATGTGATGGTATCATTAAAACAAACACCAACCCTTTTGGAAAAGAGGAGCGTGGTAGGCAGGCTCTTGGAGCAGCAATGACACTGTCAGTGCCCACAAGACTTAAGTGAGCAAGGACTTCCCTATGAGGGATAAGGCCAGCTTCTCTCAAAACCCTTCTGAAATCCAAATGACCCCATGAAGAATGGAGAGGACATTTCCTTTACTGTATAATGGAGGTCCTTAAGAAGGCTAAGGGCAAGCCGGATACGGTGGCACACGCTTTTAATCCCAGCACTTGGGAGGCAGAGGCAGGCAGATCGCTGTGAGTTCAAGGCCAGCCTGATCTACAAAGCGAGTCTAGGACAGCCAAGACTACACAGAGAAATCCTGTCTCGAAAAACAAACAAACAAACAAACAAACAAACAAAAAAGGCTAAGGGCAAAACTCTTAATTAGTCCCTCTTTTATATGTCACAAAGACAAAGACAAGGGGCTTCCACTGGGAAAAGATACCAACTCACCTAGAATCACAGGAGGAAGTAATCCTAAGAGCCACACTCTTAACTCAGCCAGCTACAGACATCCATAAAAAGCCCCAGACTCTGGTAGCTGCCCCAGACAAAACACTAGCGGGCTTTTTTTTTTTTTTTTTTTTTTTTTTTTTGGTCCAGGTCATAAACTCGATCTTTTTATGACAGACTCATGAAAGGAAAGAATACTATGGGCTGTTAGCAGGCACTCCAAGAGCCAACTAGATAAATGATCCTCCCCGGATACAAGTCTAAGCCTAGGGCTTGTTTCCTCTGTGGGCAAGAAGGTCACTTCCTGTGGGGATGCCTTCAGAGACCTTCAAGATTCTATCCCATCTGTAAGGGAAATCTCTGGCAGCATCATTGCCTTCCAGGCCAGTGGAGCCTCATGTCATCATCACCTTCTCTACAAAGACAGGGCTGGTGGGCGGGGCTTACCAGACGGTCTCCAATAATGCTCAACAATATTGAGGAGCCCTAGGAATTTCTGAGTCTAAGGAGCATAAGATTAGATATTTCATCCAACTGCTTGCATGCTGAGAGATCTCTACTTTTCTCATTTCTTTTTGATAGTTCTCCATACCCAGACTCCTCGCTGGAAAGACACCTTTTGTCTAGACTCAAGGTCAAACTACTTCTCCCTCCAGGGCAGAACACTATTGCTTATCTCATTGGAAAACAAAGGTCAAGTCAGTGTGGACAGATGGAAGAACACATGGTCTCTTTTGTGGTCATGTAGCTTAAAGATCCTGCCTATTTTCTAGATCAGAAGCAATGTCTCCTAACGTGGGAAGTCAGAGGTGGGTTTCTCTCCATAATTCAAGGGCTAGTAAAATAACGATGTTTGGTTGAATGTTCTACTACATAGATCATCCCATTCTTGGTGTTAGCAAAGGCCCTGAAAAACGGAAGTCAGTCCAAGGTCTCTGTATGCTCAATGACAATGGTTCAAATCTATCCAGTCATTCCTAATTCTCATACTCCTCTCACCCACATTCCCCTAAAAAGACTCATGGGTCAGGGTTAGATCTTGTTTGTTTGTTTTCAAGACAGGGTTTCTCTATGTAGCCCTGGCTATCCTGGAACTTGCCATGTAGACCAGGTTGATCTCAAATTCAGAGACCTGATTGCCTCTGCCTCCCAAGTGCTGGGATTGAAGGTATGCACTGCCATTACTGGCATCTTTCCAGTGCTATATCTTAAAGACAGCTTCTTAAATATCTCATTCCACCCATAATCAGTGTTATATTTGCTGGTGAAGATCCCACAGAGCAGGACAAATTACTTGCATTGTCCTCTTGCAGGAGTGTTAAGGCAGTCTGCCTTATTTGTCTTAGTTCTTTCCCAAGACTTAATGGGATGAACTTATCTGAAGAGCATCTTAATCGACTGTAGATGATCTCCTATGTAGGCAAACTGAAGAAGAACTCACATCCAGAGACAAGACACCCTCCTTAATCTCCAAGCTGACAGAGGCTACAGGCCCTCTTGGGGAAAGGCCCAACTATGCAAAACCAAGTTGCCTATTTGGGCCTTGTCTTGCCAAAAGGGCCCAGAGCTTTAGGATCTGAATGAATCTGACCCTTCTAGGCTTTCCTGCTCTCTGAAGCCCACTCTCCCAAGCCCTCAAACAGAAGAAGGCCCTTCTGGGAGGTAGAGGATATTGTGGAATTTAGATCCCTGGCTAACTATGCTTCTAAATCAGGCTCTCAAGACGATGCAAGCTGAAGAATTTACCAGTTAAATGGACTCCTAATTCCTAGCAAGCCTTCCAGAAACTTGAAAATATATTAATCAAGACGCCTGCCTTAGGCTTCCCTAGTAAACCTAAACTGAGAGACAGGGAAGTGCTCTGGGGATGTTTAACCAATGCGTTGGCCATTTCCTCAAGTCATAAAGATAGCGAAGGAATTAGATCAGATACCCATGGGCTGGGCTAAATGGCTATGTTGCTTCCAGACTCCTGATTCCTAAAGCTCAAAAGACTACCCTTGGGCGCCCCTCAGAGTTCTCATGCCTCATTACACTGGGTCATTCTAAATTAGAAGAGAAGAAATCTCTAACTCAGTGGTTCTCAACCTTCCTAATGCTAGGACCCATTAATGAGTTCCTTGTTTTATGACAACCCTCCCAAACCATAAAAGTATTTCCATTACCACTTTATAACTGTAATTTTGCTACTTTTATGAATCATAATGTAAATGTCTGTGTTTGATGGTCTTAGCCTACCCCTGTGACAGGGTCATTCGACCCTCAAAGAGCTCCTGACCTGCATGTTGGGAAGCATTGCTAATCTAACTCACATGCTGGAGAGAACTGAATTTACTCCCAAGACCTGTCCACATCTGAACCATCTCTCTCAGAAAAGGAAGGGGAGCCTCTCTAATCTGGTCAAGAAGTCCCCTGGACAACTGTGTGGCCCATCCTGGTCCCTCAGACCACCCCCTGGAAAACCCTGATTTGATCCTCCATACAGAAGTAAATTCCTTCATGAAAGACAAAATCTGACATACAGGCTATGCAATAATCACTGGCTTTGAAAGGCCTGAATGAGGACCAAATGCCTCTACTCAACTAGCCAAACTGAAAGAACTTATTTCAGCCCTAGAAATGTTCTAAGGGGGGAAAAAAGTCAGTATTTGTTTACACTGATCCCAAATATGGCTTCCTCACTCTCCATGCCCATGTAACCACATGGAAGAGGCCTCCTCTTAACTACATCTGAGACCCCTATGAAGTAATCTCTAGAAATTCTTAGGCTCCTGAATGCAATGCTTTTGCTCACTCAAGTGTCTGCAACCCACCCACTGTCCTAGACATCAGAAAAGGGATGACCCAGTGGCAAGAGAAATAGAATGGCTGACTCTGAGACTAAAAGGGCTGCACTGGAGCATGAGAAAAGCCCCGCCCTCTGGGAGGAATCTCTGTTGCCTCCTGAAAGAGCCAACAACTCGCTTAAGAAACCCCTAGAAATGATCACAATGAGTGAGTTAACCCAGAAGCAGAAAGACTCAAATGGTATATACTTACTTATATCTGCATACTAGTCCAAGGGGCATGTCCCACAAAAGCCTTCACTTACCAGGAAACTGGGACAGAGGGGAGGACATCCTATTGGGACTCTAGATGAGAGAAGCTTGGGAGAAGAGCAAAGTAGAAGGATCCAGAGGGTCCTAGAAACCTACAAGTAGAACATTATGATAGGCAGATTTGGGCCCAGGGGTCTCGCTCAAACTAAGGCATCAGCCAAGGACAATACAGGCGTTAAACTTTAAACCCCTACCCAGATCTAGCCAATGGGCAGAACATTCTCTACAGTTGAGTGGAGAGTGGGATATGACTTTCTCACATACTCTGGTGCCTCACATTTGACCATATCCCCTGGAGGGGGAGACCTGGTGGCATTCAGAGGAAGGACAGCAGGTTACCAAGAAGAGACTTGATACCCTATGAGCATATACAGGGGGAGGTAATCCCCCTCAGGAATAGTCATAGGGGAGGGGAATAAGGGGAAAATGGGAGGGAGAGAAGAATGGGAGGATGCAAGGGATGGGATAACCATTGAGATGTAACAAGAATAAATTAATTTTAAAAAAATTAAAAAAAAAAAAAAAAAAGAAACCCCTTTAGCCGTTAAAACCAGAAATCAGACACAGTGTGTGATTGGCACCGCCGCATGGCATATACTTACTTATAAGTGGATATTAGTCCAACATAGATGTCTTCTGAGACTCTTCCACTCAGCAGGGGATCGGAACAGATGCTGGGACTCCAGGTGAGAGTGGTATGAAAGAATAGGAGGATAGAAGGACCCAGTGGGTCCAGGAGCCCCACAAGAAGACCATCAATGTTGGTTGATCTTTTCTCAGGGTGGGTTACACAAACTGTTGTACCAACCAAGGATAATTCATGGAATAAATCTAGACTCCAGGCCCCCCACCCCCGCCCCATTCAGATCTAGCTAATGGACAGCTCATTCTCCACAGTTGTGGGGAGAGCTGTGACTGCCTCTGACATGAACTCTGGTCCATGCCCCCCCCCATTTGATTACTTCCTCTTGGTAGGGAGGCTCAGAGGCACTCAGAGGAAGGGGAAGCAGGCTATCTGGATGAGACCTGATAGGTTGTAGTCATATGGTGAAGGAGGAGGTCCCCTTCTGTCAGAGGTCTAGGGGAGGGGAATAGGGCAGAAGACAGAGGTGGGGGGCTGGGGGGGGATGGGATACAAATGAGGGAATAACAATCAGGATGTAATCTGAGTAAATTATTAAAAATAAAATAAAATAAGTAAATAAATTGTAAGGCAAAAACAAAAACAAAAACAGAAATCACCTCAGATTGAGATAACACCTAGTCACTCACTAACTTTCATTGCCCTACAATAAAAGCGCTAAAGCCCTGTTTCAGATATGTCATTTAGGACAAGGAAGTACACCCATCCTAGTAAAGAGAACGTTAAAGGGACAAGGCCTAATAGAATCCATCAATCCATCACGTAGCACAAGAATATGAGATATGCCATCAACATAACCCCTCAAAAAGTCATCTTCAGTTTTAAGCACCAAGAGAAAAGGAACCTACCCTGGGGAAGACTGGCAACTAGATTTAATTCCTATACCTGGTAGACCAAATTCCATGTATCTCCCATTCTTGGTAGACACATTTATAGGGATGACAGAGGCATTCCCAACAGAGTCAGAGATAGGTGGATTTCTGTGAGTACAAGGCCAGCCTGGTCTACAGAGCTAGTTGCAGAACAACCAGAGCTACAAAAACCAAAAAACCAAAACCAAGTCTCCAGAGTGACAACGGGCCTGATTAAAACCTTGGAAAGTCAGTATCATTAGCATCACCTATGTTGTGATTGGCAGTCCCAGACTTCTGGAGAAGTAAAGCAAGCTAAGAATCTCCTAAAATATACATAAGGAAGCTAGGTCAAGAAAGTCAAGCCCTGTGGGTGATATATATTGCCCCTGGCCCTGCTCAGACTAAGGAATGAGCTTAATTGCCAAGGCCTCATGCATTTTTAATCCCTGTAAGAGAACTTTCCTCACCAATGACCTTGACCAGTCCCTGAACCAGCAGTCACTGCTGAATCACACCACCAGCAGGCAAAATTCCAAGAAAGACACAAAGGACCGCCCCCTTTCTGTCCAGGAAACTTAATAATAATCAAGACACCAGGACCCGATCAAAAGCCTCTCCACCTCTTCTGGTAGAGCCCCTATCCTGTTATACTAGGCACCCTCGAGGCACTTTGAGTCACAGGACTGGACACATGGCTTCAACATACTTGTGTCAAGCCCTCAATTGCTTCTGGCTCCCCTGAAACAATAGGAGAGCCCAAGAAGCTGCCAACTCAAACTGAGCTTCAAGGGTCAACCCCCTCCCAAATTCAGTAACACTATATGATTGGGCTCTCCCTTCTAGGGACTGATTTCTCACTAGTTATTGCCCTATGGATATTAGGAGTGCTCTTACAGGCTATGATATTTCTTCTCTCTTTTTTTAATTATTATTTTTAAATTTCAATTTATTATAGTTTATTTAGATTACATCCCAGTTGTTTTCTCCTCAATTGTATCTTCCCATGCCCACCTTCCCTCCCACCCTACTCCCCTCCCCTAAACCTCTGACAAAAGGAGACCTATTCCCCCACCAGCTGACAGCAGCCTATCAGGTCTCATCCAGAAAGCCTGCTTCCCCTTCCTCTGTGTGCCTCCGGGCCTCTCCACAAAGGAAAAGTAATCAAATCAGGGATCACCAAAGTTCATGTCAGAGGCAGTCCTCGCTCTCCCAACAACCATGGGGAATGAGCTGGCTAGATCTGAACAGAGTCTAGGTTTACTGCATACATTGTCCTTGGTTGGTTCAACAGTTTGTGCAGGCCCCCCTGGGTCCAGATCACCAGCCTTGATGATGGCCCTTTGGAATATTTTGCAACCCTCTTGTCAAGGACCCTGTACTCTGCCCAAAATCTAGATATTTTTGAGCCATATTCTAGAAGATAGATTGGCAAAAACATGGTTCACTATATGACACACATTAAGAGGAATGTCAGATGTAGTATCTAGACAGGTTTCCTGCTTCACCTCCGCCCCCCCCCCCATTTTTCAGAGGGACCTTTACCCTAAAAAAAAACCACCCTAGACCTTGACAAGAGGGGATGTTTTTCAGAGATGCTTCTTTGCATTGGCCAGAACCCCATTAGAACCAACCCATTCAATCCTTTCCAGGATAGTATGTGTGTCGAACACAACAGCTGCTTCCCTTTCTGATTATCATCAATATGGTATATGCCACTTCATAGTGATGGCCTTCTCAAATCAGGAGTGACTACGGGTTTGGGTCATAGATCCAAATATGTGAAACTTACTGCAATATAGATCAGAGCAAAAACCACAAAAGCAAAAAACCACAAAAGCAAAAACAAGAACAATAGCCCTTACCCTGTACCTGCAGGTTAACCATGGAGTTCCCCAGTTGACATTCCCAGGTACCAGTCATGACCCTGTAGATTCACACCCTCTCCAAAATCACCTTAACAATACATACAGGATGAACCTGGAATCCACACGGGCACACCCAGACCTGGGCTCACCTGGAAACTGCCTGCCACTCTGACCCTCCAATGGGTTGTCTTCAACTTTTGAATCACCATTTGAATCCACAGGCCTATACAGAGTCAAGTTTCCTAGTTGTTGCCTCCCATCTTGCCTGAGGAAGACAGGATTGAGGAAACTGACCTGGGTACCCTAACCTCACACAAAAACCTGGGAGACAAACTTTCCCAAGAACATCCAACACCTGTCTGAACATGACTCACCTCCTTGGGGGAAAAAGGCACAAACCTAGGGATCACCAGACTGCTAGAGCGGGCCACCTCAGAAGAACGGCAAAACAGGCTGTAAAGTCAGTCTCTTATTCCAAGCACAGGGAAGAGAATGCAACAGCTAACCAAAGAAAATTCAAGTCTAAAGATGTTTCTGTCACCTCATGGAATGAGGCTTATATTCGAGGCCAACTACTTGAAATGGGATCCAAACTGGCTATGTGTCAATGGTCCACCCTCTCAAATGCGGAGACTAATTCTAGGAGCATACTTCTAATTATGGAAAGCCTTTGCTTTTAAAGATAACTTCACACCACTATAATATTTTGTCTTGTATGCTGATGTCCTAGGATCCTCATCTGACTGAGGCTACCATATACCCTACCATCCAACTTATAGGCCTGGGGAGAAATCATTAATGGCACCCAAGTAGAATCCACATGGCTGGACAATCTTACAAAACCAGATCTAGGTGGATTATATTGACCCCTAGCTAGAGAGTAGACTCTAGTTGTGTTCAAAAACAGAAGAGACCCTGACTTCACTCACACTTGCCCTTGGTGTCTATCCTCAGCAGCAATAAATTCTGGTACACTGGAAAGTACCTCTATTGTTAACAGGGCATGACCAGGGAAATGGTTGCTCTCACTGACTTTTAGGCCTCTCTCCATCAACTGCATGGTATTGGGCTCTGGTGTACCAATCCACTGATTATACAACTAGACCTTGCCCTCTTACACAAAATCTATATTATAACAATGTAGAGGAATTCTTTACACTGACCTTGTCCTGTGATGCTCCCACAGGTTTGAAACAAGAGAAACCAAATGGCCAGCTGATGGTTCTCTACTGGCTAATTGAAAGTACCTAAATATCTTGAGCCAAAGCAAAGGCATTCTTGACAAAGTACACTGAGTGGTAGATCAAGCTGGTAGAGTACCACCAGCCTGACCAGTGCTCTCTGCATGTGTATGTGTGTGTGTGTGTGTGTGTGTGTGTGTGTGTGTGTGTGTACGTGTACTTCTACACTTTTAAAGAAGTTTACTTCCTATCTTTGTTTGCTTTGTTTTGTTTTGTTTTTGAGTCAAGGTTTCTCTGTGTAGCACTGGCTATTCTGGAACTCAGATATAAACCTATAATTAATTTAGTAAAATAAGTAAGAATCCAATTGATATGAACAACAATGAATGATACAAAACATACTATGCTAAAGATAGATACGAAGTAGCAAAATTGTCTCTTTTTAAAATCCTATATGTATGCACATAAATATATATCCATATACCTGTACATAAATTCATACATTCATGTGCTATGATTTCATGGTCATTTTCATCATCATCTCTGTAAGAGGATAGACTATATACCTCAGACAGACAATTAGCAGTGACCCCACCTGTGATTTGAACTCAGGGTTCATATGTCCAATCCTATCTCAAATTCCCTATCCTAATGTAATTCCAAAAGCTATAATTTAAAACTTGCTACTTCTGTAAAACACTATATTATCATAGTAAAATAAAAATCCTTCTTACTTTCATACCTATAATAACTGCTAGGGTAGTGTTTACTGTCGGTAATAGGAGTGCTTTTTACTTAGTGTTCTATCATTTCTTGCCCCCTGTATCCACACCACAACTTCACAATAATTACTTAAAATGCAAATGTATTGGTTGAGTCTCTATTGCTGTGATAATCACCATGATCCACAGCAACTCGCAGGAGAAAGGTTTGTTTTAGCTTATAGGCCTTCATGAGGGGCAGTCGGGGTGGAAACCTGGAAGCAGGACCTGAAGCAGAGGTGCTGGAGGGACACTGCTTACTGGCATGTTCCCATGGCTTGTTACCCTCCCCCCCCCTCTCTTTTATTTAAGTAATTTATTCAGATTACATCCTGATTATTACCCCCTCACTTGTATCTTCCTGTTCCCCACTCCCTCCCTCTGTCACCCTATTGTCCTCCCCAAGGCCTGTAACAGAAGGGGACCTCCTCCACCACCATATGATAATAGCCTATCACATCTCATCCAGATAGCCTGCTTCTCCTTTCTCTAAGCGCCACCAGGCCTCCCCACCAAGGGGAAGTGGTCAAATATGGGACACCAAAGTTCATGTCAGAGGCAGTCTGTGCTCTCCATACAACTGTGGAGAATGCACTGTCCACTGGCTAGATCTGAATAGGGAGTCCAGGTTTACTGCATGCATTGTCCTTGGTTGGTACAATAGCTTGTGCAGGCCCTCCTGGGTCCAGATCTTCCAGCCTTGATGGTCTTCTTATAGTTTTCCAGGAACCTCTGGGTCCTTCTATCTCCTCATTCTCCCATACCTCTCTCACCTGGAGTCCCAACAGCAAGTTCCTGATCTGTCCCAATCCCACGCTGAGTGAAGAATCTCAAAGGACATCCATGTTGGGCTAGTCTCCAATTATATTAATAAATGGGACCTCATAAGGCTGAGAAACTTCTGTAAGGCAGAAGATACTGTCAACAGAACAAAGCAACAGCCTACAACTGGGAAAAGATCTTCACTAACCCTACATCTGACAAAGGAATAATATCCAAAATACATAAAGAACTCAAGAAATTAAACACCACCAAACCAAATAACCCAATTAAGAAATGGGGTTCAGAACTAAACAGAGAATTCTCAACAGAGAAATATCGAATGGCTGAGAAACACTTAAAGAAATGCTCAACGTCTTTAGTCATCAGAGAAATGTAAATCAAAACAACTCTGAGATTCCATCTTACACGCATCAGAATGGCTAAGATAAAAAACTCAAGTGACAGCATATGTTAGCAAGGATGTGGAGAAATGGGAACACTCATTCATTGCTGGTGGGAGTGTAAACTTCTACAACCACTTTGGAAATCAATCTGGTGCTTTCTCAGAAAATTGAGAATTAGGGCTACCTCAAGATTCTGCTATTCTACACCTTGGAATATACCCAAAAGATGCTCTACCATACAACAAAGACATTTGCTCAACTATGTTCATAGCAGACTTATTCGTAATAGCCAGAATCTGGTAACAACCTAGATGTCCCTCAGTCAAAGAATGGATAAAGAAAATGTGGTACATTTACACTATGGAATACTACTCAATTATTAAAGACAAAGAAATCTTGAACTCTGCAGGAAAAGGATGGAACTAGAAATGATCATCCTGAGTGAGTTAACCTAGACCCAGAAAGATACAAGTAGTATATATTCACTTATAATTGGAGACTAGCCCAACGTTGATGTCCTCTGAGAGTCTTCGCTTGCTTTTTTATACAACTCTGAACCATCTGCCCAAGGGTGGAAGCACCCACAGTAGGCTGGGATCTTCCACCTCAATTGTTAATCAAGAAAATGTCCTCCAGACTTGCCCACAACAAAACTGACAGATGTATTTCCTCCATAGGCATTTCCTTCTCCCAGATGCCCTGGCTTGTCTTAAGTTGACAAAAAACTAACAAGCCACAAGCTTTGAAATTATGCAATTTTAACCTTGACTTCACTAGCATCAAGTCGCCAAAGTATGTAGAAATTAAAACTAGACCAACAGTGGGATTATTTAAAGTTCTCTGTAGCTAAAGTACTATGTAAACCAGTCATAACGGACTTAATGGAATCTCTTCTGAAGCTAATGCATTTACTCTAAATGAAACGCAAACAAGTATGTGTGCTTCAGAGAGCCCTAAAAGCCTCTTTTAATGGCCTTTCTACTAAAAGTTTGTTTCCTGTTCCATATACGAATTTATGACAAAACAGCTATTTTTACAGTAATTATGGTCTACTCCCTTTAAATATCGATGTCTTTAAAAGATATTATTTTAAAAAATAGCAAAATAATAAGGCAACAATAAATACTGCACATAAAATACCTTCAAAAGAAGAGGGTACTTGCATATTCTTTGTATTGGTGTCACTAAGTATCCTTCCAGAGGAACGTCTGTGTTCTTCCGCCCTCCGAGCAGCATGCAGTTCTGGGGTGAAAATAAACAGAAGCACATCTTGCAAACCTGAGGTTGTAAGCTATTCTGCCATAACATTTTATGCTGAAAAGTTGTGAAAACATGTGTCCTTATATACCATGACACAAGGAATAGCCAAAACCCAGTCATCCATGTTGGTTACAAAACCCAAATATACCTATAATTTAGAATTTAAATCACATTTATTCTTCTAAGAATAAAGGAAAAAAGTTTAAATACAAAAATGGAGAGAAAGAAAATAAGCAAACAGACAAAGCAGATATTTTTTAATAGGAGGTACACTGATGTACTTAGATTGTTGACCCTTAAGAGAATTAAGAACACTTGCTACTTTTGCAATGGACCCAGGTTTCATTAGTCAGTACACAAATTAGGCAGCTCACAACTGCCTGTAACTTGAGTTCCAAATGATGTGATGGTTTCTTATGGCCTCCACAGGCACCTGCATACACATTAAACACACAGACAAGCAGGTACATACACATACAAGCACACATACATACACAGAAATAAAAAAAATAAACTAATTTTTTAAAGTGCATCATGTTTTAGAAAAGCAGGCATGAAGACGTTGAGTTCTCTGTGCAAGTCAGGTTTCACTGCTCACTAGTGACACTACGTGAACTCATCTCAGAGTTATCCTTTCTGTGAAACTGGACACCTCAGCCTGCTGATTCTAAGTCATGTTGTTGCTGTTGTTATGTGATTGCATTTAAGGAATGATGACCAATCCCAGAGATCAGAGAGAATCTCCATACCGGCAGGGTGAGTGGAGAAATCCCCACACACCAGCACTCACAGGGAGGGGGCATGACACAGCTGCAGCTAGCCACAAAGTGGTGGTGAAGAGAAAAGCCCACTTAAATGAACAGCCTTCAGTCTTCTGAACAAAACTACAAAGAGGAAGACTGAGAATCTTGCTCCTCATTGCCTGCCAGAGTGGCCACACAGAGGCGGGTTTTATATATCAAACAGGAAGAAGAGCTTCAGATGGCTATAAGGGAGGTCATCACATTCCTTGTCACTATTTTGCAATACTGCTCCATATGAATTTTGAGGAGAAGCCAAGAGCTGAGAGAAAAGCACTAAAAAAAACACAGCATGATACGGAGGCCTCCCCAGGATAAGGCAGCAAAGCCTCAGTCTCAGTGTATGTACCTAGTTAAGGATGATCCCTTTGCCTACGTACTTTTAACTTTTCTTTCCACACATGTGTCTGTGTGTGTGCTCACACTTGCGAGGGAGGGAGTGGGGAGATGTGTGTATGCATTCTTACATATCATGGACACCTATATGTACACTGAACATGCACATTGGGGCATGCACATGTGATATGTGTGTATGTGGGAGGGCCAGTGATGACATCAGAACTGATTCTCAATCACTCTTTCACCTTATTCACTAATATGACGAGTCATCCCAGGCAGCTTGCTCTGGGGAATCCTATCTCTCCCTTCTAGAGTTGGGTTCCAGATGGACACTCAGTCCATGAGTCAGTCCTGGGGATCACAGGATCAGATTGTCTTTATCCTTGCACAGCAAGCACTTGTGTGGGTTTTCTCAACTTGACACAATTAGAGTCACCTGGGAATGGGACCCTCAATTGAGAAATTGCCTCCATGAGTCTGTGGGCACACATTCAGAACACTTTCTGGATTAATGATTGTTGGAGGCATGTACAGCCCATGGTGAGCTATGATCCAGTCATAAAAAAATGTCTATGTCAAAGAACTTCCTTATGGAGATGACTTCAAATGTCGCAAACCAGCCACTGGGGAAAACGTCCTCATTTTGGCCACTGACAGAATTCTGCCTAAATATAGGCAAGCTTGGACGCAAGCAGAATCCATGGCCAAATTCTGCCAAGACAAGGTAAGCAAGTCCTCAGTAGTTCCTGCCTCAGAAATATGTATGTCAGACATATTGGGCCAGAAGGCTAGAGATGATCCTCCAATGTCACAGAGAGTTTGGAGTGACTGTTCAGGCAGAAAAATATCTCTGTCACTTTTTTCAATTTGGAAGCTGCTAACCTGCATTTCCTATTTACTGAGGTAATTAATTTTATTCCTTCCCAAATCTCTGATGGGGTTGAAGACCAGATAGTTTAATTTTACAATTAATCTTAGTTGTTTAGGGATAAAATGTTTTTAGGTCTAGATAGATGTTTTAAGTTGATAGAGATGAGATATGATAGATATTGATTTACATTCAGAATTTTAGACTTACCAAGACAGGAAAATATTTTCTTCAATGTTGCCAAATACAAATAGCCAAAACAACTTAAATGTAACATTTATATAATTCTTGATTGTTTCATGGCTCTTCTTGCTGTATGTAGTTTATTTTTATATATGTATAATGATATAATGTATATGTAAAAAAAGAAAAAATATTAAAAATAACCTGGAGACTGTTAGATGAATCCAAAAAGATAACTGGTACTATTGTGCATTTTATGAATAAGGAAACTAACACCAGAAATGCAATTATTGTCTGATAACCTATGTCTGCTAGTTCCAGGGTAGGAAGTATCAAGACACATTTTTTTTTCTGCAGGAATATGCTGTGAGTCACCTAATCCCACGTTCTTGACTTGTGGCTTTTCCAGTGGGACTTCCTGTAAGTCACAAGGTGAACTAAACTAAGTATCACCCTAAGTGAATGCTGCAGAGAGCAAAAGTCCCACACCAAGGACTGTTGACCAAAGTGCTAGCACATTCCTTAAGCCAAACAGGAAATGGCCATAATGCTAGCCTGAAATTAAGCCTCTATTGGAGGTCTTCCAGCAAACTAGCCAATAATTTAACATAGATAATCTAAAAAGATATAGATGGCACAGAGGGAATGCATTTATCTTTTGCTGATGAAAAAGGTAGCTCGTACAGGAAAGCCTGAGTGAGTATACTGGGAGGAAGTGTGAATTGCCTCACCAGTAGCCTTGCCTTCAACTACACACAACCTATACTCATGCTGGGATCCATGTTCTTGAGAGAATAGCTCTGACAAGTTGAGCACTCAAATAGGGGATCTCAAAAAGCAAGGGTGAATAAGGAAGGAAAACTAAGCAGAGGTAATTCAGAGAAACAGGAACTCAGACTGAGGCTAAGCAGGTTATTAGAAACAGAACAGAGCAAAAAAGAAAAAAATAAAATAAAATAAAAATAAATAAAACAAGAGGCCAGTAACCAATCTCAGAGTGAAAACACAGATTCCAGAGTTGCTATTAAGTTATTAAAAATGTCAAGTTTTCTTTTAAATTTAACATTATGAGATAAAAAAAAGGAACAGAAAAACTTGACTTAATCATAGTCAATAAAAAATCCTTCAGTTTTTTTGTATTTTTGTATTAAACAAAGACTTAGAAATAGCTACTATAAGTATATTCAAAGACTATTTAAACACATTTAAATAACTAAAGGACACTAATGGTGGATGGAGAAAGAGGAACCCTCAACATAGAAAAGCAATGAAGCCAAATCAAGCAGAAATAGGATAAAAAAAAAAAAAAAACTTCATTGAATTAGAAATAAAGTAATATAAATCATCCAATACAAAAAACAGAGAATAAAAAAAAAAGATTATAGAAAAACAAACAATTACAAGGAACCAAGAGAAAACATGGATGTGGTGGCTACAGAGATGGCTCAGCAGGCCATGGCTTAAGGCCACTGGCTGCTCTTCCAGGGAACCTGGCTTTGATCCCTAACATCTGCATGGTGCCTTATAACCATCTGTAACTCAGTACCAGAAGCTCTGACACTCTCTTCTGGCTTCCAAAAACAGTACACATGCAGATAAAACATCCATACACACAAAATAATAAAATACTAATAATTATCATTTTTATTTTAATGTATGCACAAAGAGTAATTAAGGAAAAGAAAAAATATATTATTTATTTTTCTTTTGACTTTTGAGACAGGGTTTCACTGTGTAGCCTTGGCTGTCCTGGAGCTCTGTTGACCAGGCTAGCCAGGCCTGCCTCGGCTTCCTGAGTGCTGGGATTAAATGCGTGCTCACCACCACCTGGTTTATTTAATAATGCTTAAAAACTTTACAGTTTATGTTTTATTTTGTTTGTTTTATTTTAAGATGGAGGTTGGGAGTTTTACCATCTTTCCCAGACTAGTCTTCAACTCTTGAGCTCAAAAGACCTTCCCACCTCTTTCTCGCATGTCTCAATATTTATTAAAAAGCCAAAAAGCTTATCTACAAATAAGAAAAGCAAAGCTATTACGCTCATCTAAACACAATGTAGCTGAACTACGGGAGACAAAGCATTAAGAGTGGCAAGGAGAAACCGAAGTAGTTTGCAAACAACATAAGCAAGATGAAGAACAGGTTCATCCTCGTCGGAAGCAACGGAAGCTGTGTGGCAGTGCGGGCCAAGTCAAGATTAGGGAAAGAAAAGATGCTTCAAAATACACAAAAGATCTAAATAAATACATCACCAAAGAAGTCATATGCATGGCTCGTGAGCACAGAAACACATGCTTAGTTTCTAATTCAGACTTCGGTGGAGTACTACATACCACTTGCATGGCTATAACCGTAAGACCAGTGAACACCGAGGGGTTGGCAAGGGACAGAGAACCCAGAATCTCTGTGGAGGATTCTGGAGAATTCTCAGCCATCATGGAAAGCAGACCCAAAGTTTCTCAATTAAACTTACCACATGACGCACCAATTTTACTCTTAGTTTATCCTCAAGAGAATGAAAATATATGCCTCCCAGACAAGCAGGCGTGCTCATAACACCAAAAAATATATGCCTCCCAGACAAGCAGGGGTGCTCATAACACCAAAATGTATGACAAACTCTATAAATTAGCGAGGCCTGATATTCATGAATTGACACAGTAGATGAGCAGAAAATATCAAGCCTACACAATAGCATACAAGTCAGTTATAATGAACGTAAAGTCAATACATGGGCATTAGAGACAGGCCCAATAGACGACACTGTGTGTTTGTATTTGTATAAAATCTACAAGAATTGAAATCTGAGCACCACTTTCAACACTTAAGAGGTAGTTCGGGGGGGGGGTGTTATAAATTTGAGGCTATCTGGGACTACTTAATAAAACTGTGAAAGAAAGAGAATTATAGAAAAGGTCACTCTACATAGAAAGCAAATCAGTGTGACCTGGAGCAAATGGTTGGAGGGGAAATGAGCTATCAAGAGACAGGAACTGCTCACGGTGCACGGAAGTGCTCTAAAACTGGACTTTAGGGCGATAGCCTAACACCTCCTCTCACTCAATCAGACCCTCACAATGTCAGCCCACAGCTGTCGAAGCATGCCTTTATGGATGTTTCCTTAAAGAAAGTTGACACTGAATCCAGAGGCTTCGATGAAAACCAAGTGAGGAATGTGTGGAGGAGAGCAAGTGGTCTTTACACTGCTTCCTTCCTGTGACTGCCCTACTTCCTGTTCTCTGTGGTGTAAACAGATCCCCAGGGAGCTGAGGATGTAAGGCAAAGGTGAAGTCAGACCTAAAGTATTGCTCCTCTAGAAACCTAGTGAGTGCACACGCAACTCTCATTCAACCAGGAGAGGGCATTAGCAGTGTTTGTCATACACTAGTGCAACCCAGATCTGATGCTTACAAACTCAGGAAAGCTGGTCACATGTGTTCTTACAGGAAGGGCCCTCAACCAACACCAGCAGATGGAAGCAGATGAACACTCACTTACCAAAAGAAATGTCCGGATTGTTCTTATTTTATTCAGTTCAAGAAGTAATTTTTGCGCCTTTTCATGGTTGCTGCAATATTCATCATAAATACGAAACTTGTCTTTCTATGAATTAAAGAATAGAATAAATGAGAATCACTGTATACGACTTTGAAATGTTAACCCACGTGCATGCATAAATAAACTCTACAAAGGACCAGTATCTCAAAAGACGCACTACATACATATAAAATTTTATTTATTCTCCCAATTCGTAACTATAGCCTAGAAAAGGAGATGATAAATTTACCCCATATGAATGCAATAATATGAGTGAGCTAAGTGGTGACAAAATTCAGAGAGTAAAATATTTTTTACCTTTGCCATGAGAATTGAGACACACTTTATTTATTTATTTATTTATTTATTTATTTATTTATTAAAGATCTTACTTCTGAGCTGAGCCTAGTGGAATAAATGTACTTCTTCCAGTCAAAGTCATTTAAGACAGAGGGAAGACACATGTGTTGTATCACACAGGAATCATGAAAGGCAGACCCCTGAAGTCCATGTTAGGCAACCTTGGAAGCTGGATTTAAGAGGGATATGGACAAACAAAACAATATCCAACAGCAAGTAGCTAAGACAACAGCAGACCCTGAAGATACGACAACCCAGTGATTGCTTCAGAGAGAGATGTTTAAGACAAAAAGGTCAAAAAGTAGAATTATAGCTACTTTCAAATAGCCTTTATTCTGTGAGAAAAACAAGACTGCTGGGCTTCCAAATAAGACTGTTCAGTGGAAATGGCTGGCTAGTGGTGGAGGATGTGATCGATTAAGCTCTTCTACTGGTTCAAGCTGCCAGGAAACAACACAAACGGTCTTCAGTATTAGGGGGAATTTTTTCTAAAAATGAAGGATTTTTCTATTATGATCTCTGGGAGCTACCATCTATAATAGCACTCTCAAAGGAGTTATAATTAATAGTTATCAAAGAAGGCCCAGTGAAAGACACAAAATTTATTGATCAGCTATGGAAACAGAGGGATGTCCTTTACAATTGCAGAGACAACACACTTAAGAGCAGCAATCATAGCCAGCCAGCAGAGCGTGTATTGAATTACTTCCCTCAAGAGATGGAGTGAGCTAGAACAAGAGTAAAGTTCAGAAATAGCTGAGTGACATTTATGGATGAGAGATTCATAATGTGGTACTAAGGAAATGGCTGTGAGGGGCAGCGTTCCCATGAGCATCGCTGGCCTCAGATGACAGTTCCTCCAACTGGCAGGGGAGTGTGATTCTTCTGTGAAAGGAAAGAGGCTTGAGGAAGGGGTTCGAGGATACGAGCATCACAGCTTCCAGCCATAAGCAAGAAACGCATAGGTTAATCCAGCCAATCCCCAGGAGCGTCTCCCTTTGAGAGCTTATATTTGTGAAATATAGATTACAAAAAGAGCCTGTTCATCACGTATAGATAAAGAAACTGCGAGACAAATGACTAAGTGAAAACATACACAAAACTTCCTTTGGGATATAACACTTTCACTCCGTTGTTAAAGTCAGACAGTCATTGGGTAGCCCTTTGATTCGGGTTGAAATTTAGCACCAATGGAGTGGGATGGATAACG
Organism: Acomys russatus; assembly: GCF_903995435.1. Lineage (NCBI taxonomy): Eukaryota > Metazoa > Chordata > Mammalia > Rodentia > Muridae > Acomys > Acomys russatus. Next base: position 22,134,614 of record NC_067138.1, read on the forward strand.
ACATTTAAAAATTTTGTTCCTGTAGTGAGAAATGTCCTTTAGTTCTTAAAATCAAGTTTCGCTAAGCAGATGGCTTACTTTGCAAATCAATTGCATACTTCCGGCTATCCTGTACACGCACGTGAAACTGATGACAAGACACAGGGTACGTGTTCTAGACAACTGAGCTTCTGACTCTCACTCTTTCCACAGCACTGCAAACAAACTTCTGAGAAGCCACCCTGGAGGAAAATCAGTCATGGGAAGCCAGGGTCTGTTCACCTCTAGGTTTGTCACCAGCCAATTAACAAGGGAACATTCTGACCAATAAAGAGCCCACAGCGCCATTATAAGAGTGAGAATTTTCTGCCTCAATAGAAAAATGTTCTATGTTTGAGCAAAACATAAAAATCCATTCACTACGAAGCAGCCTGAATATTCATTAGAATTCAAAGCTACAGAGGATGCGAAGAACTAGCTTGTCAGGAAAAAGAAAAGGCTGTTTATTTATTCTTTGAATAAAATAGATGATGAGAAACGCGCCTCCCCCTTTCTGGCTCTGAGGGCAAGACTTCATTGGCCTTAAAAGACCCCAGACTTCTAGTGTCCGACTTTACTTCTGCTGCAGAATTCACACACACTACTCTGCCAACACGCAGTCCTTAAAAAATAAACAGGAAACAAAAACTTATCCTACAAAGTGAAGGAAGCAGGTCCCCACTTCCTGCTGAGCATTGGGTTCCGGCTGTAAGCATTCTTCTACAACTTTCAAGAACTCTTTGTGTACGGCAAGGATCTCCTCAATATTGGAGAATAACATCTGTAAAATAAATACATACATAAAAGCTGTAAGTTCGGTTGAGAAACAAATTTGAAAAGTTAAAGGAAAAAGCCCAGGAGGGCACAGCATCTTAAGCGGGTACCTACACCACATCGTCTCTTCCCGCCACCTGGCAAGCAGAACCCAGTTTCATCTGAGCTTCTCTGTGGCCACAGAACTCTGGGAATGAGGACACTACACAGACACTCAGGAAAAGGCTGCGGGCGGGGGTGGGGGCAAATCCTAGCCTGCCAGTCCCACCCTTCCCAGAATGCCTGTAAGTACAAGTGTGGGCAGATTTGTTGACAGGCTTTGAAGAATGTCCTCGACACTGTGAAATGTATCGCGGACCATCCTCCCTTCTTCAGGCAGGTGCTTGTGTGTAGAAGTCACAGCTGGGTCAAGGGCAAGGTCAGTGTGTTGCACCCAGATGGAGTTGGGTGGGGCAGCCAACAAGCATCGCGTTGCTCACCCTCAAACACCTGCACAAGTGTTTTTTTTTCCACTATGAGTCCCTGTGAAAGTGTTCCGATACATTCGATTCATAGGTTGCTTTTCTCTGAACCTAAAAGCTTGTTACCTAAACTTTCCAATGGTAGAAAAGTCTGCAAGTTAGATATATAGCCTGTAAGAAAAGAGTTAGAAGAGTCTATAAAAAAAGAAGCCTTAGATTTTTTTACTACTAATAAAATAAAACAGTAAGTTAGCATAATCAGCAGCCACTGCAGAAAAATTACTTTTCATTTACCTACTATTCTTTATTTTTTTCTCAACACTCTTCACGACTTTTCCCGAGTGTGCACTGGGGGGAGGGGAAGGGGGAGAGGGGTGTTGGGGAGCATGGAACACGGGTCCTTAAGTACTACATACTCCTCAGCAAGCCTCGCCACCTGGGTTATCAGCAGTGTTTCCCAGTTGGCTCCTGTGATGCCTGCAGTGACATTGTAACCATCTCAGAACACATACTACCACTAAACTACACCCCAGGCCCCTTTCCCTATGTCGCACAAGAACTACTTATGGATTTACTATTGGGTTGGAATATTACATACTTTTCTGTACTCCCGTGGCATGCCTAAATCTTGCTCATTGGAGATCACAGAGAATGGAACCCCCACTTCCCCATATCTTGAACTACTCTGGCAACTATCTGCCAGCTCACCCAGTCTTATTATAGATCCCGAGGTTCTAGTCTTACCCCTTAAGCTTATTATTTTTTTTTCATCGTTTCAAATGGTTACATAATTGTGGTAAACACAAGAATTCTCTTCCTTAGCTCCCTCTTTCAGATTAACAACAGTAGTCCCTGCCACGAGGACTTAGAGTTGAGCTGACAATAAACTGAAGAGCCCCAAGGAACTGCCAATGGACACAGCATCACCTTCAGAATACCCAAGATTGGCTGAGGGGGCTAAAGGTGCCTGCTCACCTTCACTGTCTCCTCTGTCACATTCTTGTCCACCTTTGCTGCCGCACACTGATTCATTCGATGTAAGAAGGCCTATGGGAAATAAGAGAAGACATTATGAGAACAAACCTAGTGTCCTAAAACGGCAGGGCACTGATCAGAATGAGATAAAGTCCTGAACAAAACACGAAAGCCTACCAATGGGCATGGCGATGCACATAGGTAATCCCAGCACTTGAGTAGCAGAGATAGGAGGAGTGGCCAATTGTCAAGGCTAGCCTGACCTCCAGAACCATTTCCAGGCCAGCTACGGCTATGCAGTGAGACCTTCTCTCAAAAATAAATAAATAAATAAATAAATAAATAAATAAATAAATAAATAAAGTACAGCCGGGCATGGTGGCACATGCCTTTAATCCCAGCACTTGGGAAGCAAAGGCATGCGGATCACTGTGAGTTCGAGGCCGTCCTGAACTACAAAAGCGAGGTCAAGACAGCCAAAGCTAACACAGAGAGATCTTATTTCGAAAAAAAAAAAAAAAAGGTTTAACATTCTAATTGTTCAGTATAATAGTTTTGCTGTAGTGTGTGACACTCGTGTACACCTGTTGCTCCTACCTAAGAACTTCACTTCCATCACAATCCTGAGGCAGAGACACAAATGATCAAGCTTATACGAATTAAATTCATCTTCCTGGTCCTCAGAATTCTAGGGTAAACCATTTAGAGTCAGATGCCTCCTAAACTTTAAGTGTTGCAAAGCACAGCAACACAAAAATATAATGAAAAATAGCATTTCAAATAAAAAGGCAAAAGGACCTTACTTTCTAAAGTGACACCATCAGTATTGTGAGATGAAGGGAGGAAAAGAGGAAGGGGGTTGTCAGGAAAAACAATCAAGAGGTACATCAGCACACTCAGACACACTTTCCAGTAACTGCTTTTAGGAACGATCCTTCCCACTTCTATGTCACCATACTCACACTTTATAAGAAGCAAAAAAAAAAAAAAAAAAAAAAAAATCAAAAATTTCTGGGTTTAGGTCAGAGTTCTTCATTGGCCTATGGTAGTAATTTTGGAATGAGACACAGGATAAGGAAGCTGCTCAGTGGTGCAATAATTGCCTAGCAGGCACAAGGCCCTGGGTTTAACTCCCAGCTTCCAGGAAAGGGATGGTTGTATTTAGAATATTTAGACTGAAACTTCTTAATGATAATTAAGTATTCACTAAAGGCTAAATACAGAAAAATGCTTGATATACAGTAAACCTTACACTAAAAAGTTTAAAAAGAAAAGGAACTCCCCTCCTAGCAAACGTAGCTTATGTCTTCAAAACACTGCCCATAAATTACCTAGTGGCCAGAAAACACCATTTCAAGGCCTGCAGATATTGCTCAATTATAGACAATCTGTCAGAGGCCCTAGGACAATACCCCAGCACTGCAAAAGTTAGAAAAGGTCATCACTTCTGTGTCTCCCTTGAGAATTCTGCCACCATGAGCCAAGTGAAGGTATGCAACATTCCAGGACACCCACAAGTTCAGGGTGCCTCTGGTTATGGCATTCAAAAAAACAAAATTACAACAAAAATCAGACCTTTGACATGCTATATTTATACATTTAAGGCATTAACAAAAAGTGATGATAACCAAGAAATTGCTCATAATATCTCCAAGACTGAGGAGAATAATAGCCGAAGCTGGGCATGGTGGTGCACACCTATAGTCCCAGCATTCAGGGAGGCAGAGGCAGACAGATCTCTGTAAGTTCAAGGCCAGCCTGGTCTACAAAGTGAGTCCAGGACAGCCAGGGCTACACAGAGAAACCCTGTCTTGAAAAAAACAAAAAACAAAAACATCAGAAAAAGAACAGCTAAGACAACCATCCTAAAGAGAACCTGACAGTACACATCACACATAAAGTGGGCTTTCCTTTACTTTAGTAATTCTACTTCTAAGAATCTGTCCTAGGAATATATTCTGACAGAGACTCATTGGTCATAAAAGCAAAACCCATATAGAAATTACAAAACAAACTGTGGTACATTCAAATTGCAGACTTTGATTGCAAAAGCACAGTCAGACATGAAGGTACTGAAAACTATACCCATATATGTGTATATATGTACATATATGCATACACACATATATCATACATACATACATGATAGACGCTCATAAAAAGTTGGTGAAAAAGATTCACAAAGTAGCATACTTAATATGTAAATACATATATCCACATACATAAGTATACACACACACACACACATATATATGTATCATGTCAGTGTATATTAACACTAAGGGGAAAAAATGGTCAGAATACTCCAAAACTGCAAACAGTAGCTACTTCTGCCTAGAGGTCAGGAAGGACACTTTTGGACATTAATCGCTTTTGAATGTTTGGCTGTGAGCACATTATCACTTCTGTCTTAAAAAACAAAGCCTATTTAGACCAAATAAAACAAACAAGCCCCAGATCTTACCCACCATTAGCTCCAGGACTGCTTTTCATTCCTGATTCATCCAGTTCACATCTCAGATTTTCTAACTGCAGAGCCAAAGCAAACTAATAGCCCTCACTATCTTCCATGCATCCAATTAAATAAAACAACTACAAAAATAGTGGATATAACCTTAACTTTTATTAAAATACCATCGAATTTTTGAGCCATTTTCTGAAGTTACACAAAGTTGGCCATTGGGGAAAAGACGTCTGAGTCTGGTAGCTTTAACTGCCCATTTTAATTAGTATTCTTCAGTTTACTTTCTGATTTCAGATTTGTAAATACTCATCCCAGCAGGGCCTTGGCTTTTTCTGTTTAGCTTTACAATACCTTGAATATTTTAGTCACCTAGTTTACATTTCACATTGACCACACAGTAAACAGGTAATGCCTTGTGTGAGCAAATCTTAAACTTCATGTCTGCAATTATAAACTTTTCTTCATAAACAGGACCCAGCACATTCTTCAACCACTACATGAAATCCTGGAAGTGGCCAAACTGAATCAAAATAAGAGTTGGAAGGGAACATACAAACCAGTCGAGTACACCACCCAGTCATCTGACATTTGTGTCTTCTGTGCTCCATGATCCTGTGGACCGCATAGGAGTGGAAGCCGGAGCTCGCTTGCTCCCTAGCTCATCTAACCAGTCATCCCTCAAGATCCTTGTTTTATACAACAGGAAAAGCATACTTTAGATGGCTTGCTGGGAATGTGCAATAATACATGTTTTGAGAACCATATTTTAACAGGCTGTATCTATGGTTTCCTCAGAGTTTGATAGCTGGGCATTCATCCTTCTCAAAGCAACTAAGGAAGCACCAGCAAGCCAGTCACAAAGGCATGAGAGGGGAATTCACACACGATTCTTTTCATTTATTCATTAGCCCAAGCCCACAATTTCACTGGCATTAGATGTGTTTTGCCTTGACACAAGTATATTTCAAAATAATCCCACAGAAAACAACTTTTAATGTTCGTGGTTCATAGCATTCTGTTGTGATTAAGACCCAGAGAGTCTGTATCCTGAAATCCTGAGAACGAAGATTGATGTAGTTGGCCCTTTGAGCAGGACTCTTTGGTGGCTTTGACAAGGCAGGTCCAGAGCCCTCTTTTGGATAGATGTTAGAGAAACTAGCAAGTGAACTGAGATGCCAAAACAGACTCATGTACCTCACCCTTTGTTGCAACTCAACATCAAACAACGGTCCTCTCTTTATAACACTCCTTCTCTCAGGAACTTGGAATTTATGGAACCTGCCAAGGAAATGCCTCCCCCATGAGAGGCACAATCTAGGTTTCATCAACTGTTGACTATAGAAATGTAGGCAGGTGGTCAAACAAGATAGACAAACCAGAGTTGGAGAAAGTAGGGCTTCCAGGTACATTTCAGAAGACCCCGCAGCTTACATAGTCTCAGCACATACCCTATAACCATTCCTTAACTGTGCTTCAACACAACATTTTCTGAGATCCCAGGAGTGGAGCCTATCTTTCCCCCCACAGAGAGCAAATGCTTCATTTCCTCTTTACCTTTTTCCATGTTTTCTTCTGACTGTATGTTAGGCAAAAGCTTATATTAAATATCAACTTCCAAATGCTAACTAAAGTTTAACAACATTAAAATGTCATAGATTTGTTACCAAGAGAAGAAGTAATCTCTTTAGATAGAAGAGAAAAATCAAAGAAGCCCTTCCTTGTTTGCTCAACTGTGCTGCTACCATCCAATAGGAAGCTAAGCCCACATAGCTTCACACTTGGCCTGCATTTCTATTTGAAAATTTCAAAGCTCTAATGCATTTCCCTAAGCTCATTTTGCCTTTGTGATTATTTTCACTGACTGGACATACATATCTTCCTCTCTTTCTCTCTCTCTCTCTCTCTCTCTCTCTCTCTCTCTCTCTCTCTCTCTCTCTCTCTCTCTCTCTCAAAAGCCCCACAAGTTTAAATATTTAACACTTTAGATTCTAACCATTTGCTGTCATACCGAGTTTCACAATATCATGTAAACATTAAATCTCAGTACTGCCATGAGTATTCTACATATAGAAACTTCTCAGCATCATTAGATGACCTTGGAAATGTGGCTATGAAGAGTGTGGAATGATTTTACACATAAATATGAAAAAGGCAAATGTTGTAGGAAAAGGAATGTACTCATTCTATGAAAATAGACTTAAAAAATGTTAAGAGTAAATGTTTTCCTTCCCCTCTTTAAACTTGAAGCATCATGATATCTCAATTCTTTGGGATATCAACAAACTTTGTTTTGTTTTCCTGAGAGTATAAACAAAATCTTGTTAAATCAGGCTAGCCTGCCTTGGGTTCATCTTGAACACCTAGCTAATAGTGGTGCCATTTTAAGGGAATGGAGAAAACTCAAAGGATAAAAGGATGGGAGAATCAGCTTGTTGGGGCCACATGGAGTATGAAGTATCTATACTGAACACAATGATGGAGACTCTGACCAAGGAGACAACATACCATCTGAGGTTCTGAAAGATTCTCTCACAGTCTCTGAGGTGAAGTCAGCACTCAGTGTCACTGACATGAAGCTGCAACGTGGAAAAGGATGGAGAGAGAGGAGACCACCAGCCTCAGTCCATAAAAAAAAGGATGAAGAAGATGGCAAAAAGAAAGAAGTTAGGGCCTCTCCAACATGCAGCATATCACACACACACACACACACACACACACACACACACACACACAGGACAGGAAACAAGAATTCCACTAAGAGACGAGGAAAGCTAGGAGAACAGAGTCACAGATCCCAGGGCAGTAGAAGACTAAAGACAGGAAGCAGACCAGCTGTTTCTGATGTGCCAAACAGCCAGGTCCCTAGGAAGCCTTACCAGTCAGGCGGGCAGAGAGAAAGTGAGGGGATGGAACCAGTAGACACAGAAAAGTTCTAAAGAAGTTTTGTGGAACAAAGGAGACAACTTAGAAGGTAGATTTAAAAACTACTGTAGTCAATCATCCTTCACATTTCACACCATCAAGTCGCCTCACCCGAAACGCTTCCAACCTACACTGGGACCTTTCCTCAGAGTTTTCAATATGTGCACATACACAGTCATATTGGTGATATGACTAAACTTAACACTGATTTATGTGTAACACATAACTTGCATGCACAGTCTGAAGATAATTTTACATGTTTTTAGTAAGTTTGCGCATGAAACAAGTTATGGGGTTCTCCACTGTTGTGTCACGTTAGTCTAGCCAATGGACAGGACATTCTCCACAGTTGAGTGGAGAGTGGGGTCTGACTTTCACACAAACTCTGGTGCCTCATATTTGACCACGTCCCCTGGATGGGGAGGCCTGGTGGCACTCAGAGGAAGGATAGCAGGCTACCAAGAAGAGACTTGATACCCTATGAGCATATAAAGGGGGAGGTAATCCCCCTCAGGAACAGTCATAGGGGAGGGGAATAAGGGGGAAAAGGGAGGGAGGGAGGAATGGGAGGATACAAGGGATAGGATAACCATTGAGACGTAATATGAATAATTTAATAAAATAAAAATTTTTTTAAAAAAGAGGGGGAAAAAAAGAAAAACGCTTTGAATTGTAACTTTCAGAACATGCTCACCTTGCAATAGGTTTCGTGAGCATGGTTTCTGGGACTGCTCCCTGTCCTCAGCAGGCTCCCTGCCATGAATGGTCACTGATTTCCCAACTCGTGAGTATGTGCTCTTCCTTTTACAGATGCTTTCACATGCTGATGTTAATATCTACAATCTAAAAGATACTTTAATAATGAATGGCTCAGAAAAAGCCAAGAATGTTTCTGTTCTGTGCTAGGCAGTGTTCTTGGCAGCTGTTTAGTCTCAAGTCAACTTCATACTCATGAAAAACTATGATGAGCCTCAAAAAGCCTTTTTTTTTTTTTTTTTTTTTTTTTTTGGTATGTGTCTATCAATTCTAAAATATTACAAATTAAATCAAAATAATGTAACAATTATTAATTTAACATATTCATTTATTTTTGAGATACTTAATAAAAAGCCCATTGTGCATTTATATAAATGACATATATTTGGTTTTAGAAAGATATTAGTTTTTTCCAAAATAATTTCTGTGAGAAGCGTGGTACTTGGAGCTGGAGCTCAGCTCAGCACTGAGAGGATGGATGTTTAGAGGCCAGTGTGGGCAACTCACAGATTGTAACTCTAGCCCAAGGCATCTGAGGCCCTCTTCTGGCCTCCAAGAGCATCTGCATATACCTACCTGCACATAGGCACACACACACACACAAATAAATAAAGTTGTTTTTAAGTATATACTGGCTGAGATCCTTGCAATTTTTTAATGACTATCTTAATATAAGACAGCAAGATCTTCATATATGCTAAAATTGTTGTGTCATGTCAATGGAATTATCCAGAGAGAATACAACCTGATATAAATAGAAATAGGAATGTGTTTCTTAAAACTTATTAAAATATTCATAGATATTCTTCTTACATGACTTACCAAACACAATTACTATAGTTTCTTAAAAATTAGTAGTAATATGGAATATGAGGCCATACACAGTGTTCTTTTCACTGCTACATTAAAAATCTACTGGTTTACCATAAAGGGGTATTACATTCAAATGTGAATGTTCAAAAATTCAGTGTTAGTTTAATGACCGGTCTATCTACTTTCAAAATATTGGCAGTATGTCACTACTCAGTGTTGGGAAAACCAAAGGTGTGAATATCAGTGTCTACCTCATCAGAAAATTCCTAAGTATCAGAAGCAGTCAACCTCCCAGAGATGGACAAACATTTCCTAAAACTCAATGCTCACTTGAGAGCATGAATCCCATCACTGCCAACCAATACCGTCAGCTGTTTTTCTAGAAGTGAGAGGCTCACTTTGTTTATTGAGCAAATGTCTGCCAAATACCCAAATACTCTAAAACAGAAACCATAGTTTGTCCTGAAGACACTGTTTCAAGTAAATATGATGTTTCCCAGCAACTCAAACAGCCCCCACAAGTTCTTTTTCCTGGAGACAAACATGGTAGTGGGCAATGTGACCAAAATCCTTGCACTTACAAAGAGTATCTTCAATATTTTGTCAAGAATGTTCTTTGGGGGATAGAGAGATGTCTCAGCTGTTTCAAGCATATGCAGAGGTCCCAGTTTGATCCTCAGGATCCACATGGTGGCTCACAGCCATCTGTAATTCCAGCTCCAGGGGCCCTAATGCCCTCTTCTGGCCTGCATGAGCACCAGGCACCTATTTAGCGCAAGTCATACACGCAGGCAAAACACTCACACACATGAAATAAAATAAATACCCCTTCCCTGGGGAACAAAGAAGTGTAAAGAAAAGAATATTCTTCAGTGGGATTGTCATCTTCCCCATGAACCCCTGTGAGCAGGTGACATAAAAGAACATGAGCAGCCATGTCTTGGAATCACAGTAAAGCACCAGTGAGCACCACCCATACACATGGCAATACAGTAAAAGCATTACTGCATTACTTAGCTTTGCCACAAACATAGTTTGAATCACACATGTTCCCTGAAATGTTTTCATAAAGCAGCAAATATCCAAGATCATGTGCACTCTTCCAAGATCATGTGAAAGAAATATAGCAATAAACAAGTTCTCAAAGGTACCTGTTTCTATACTAATGGGAGGCAATCTCCAATAAAGATTATCACAATGTGTCCCATGGTTTTTCAAAAGTCCCATGATTTTCCGAAGTTATTTAAGTGAGTTTTTCACTTAGCGTTAATTACCTTCTATTTTCCTTTTTATCTCTTTTCCTACTAGTGCTTGGAATGGCTGAAAAACACTTAAAGAAATGTTTAGCGCCCTTAGTCATCAGAGAAATGCAAATCAAAATGACTCTGAGATTCCATCTTACACCCATCAGAATGACTAAGGTTAAAAACTCAAGTGACAGCACATGCTGGCAAGAATGTGGAGAAAGGGGAACACTTCTTCATTACTGGTGGGAGTACAAATTTGTACAACCACTTTGGAAATCAATCTGGTGCTTTCTCAGAAAATTGGGAATAGGGCTACCTCAAGACCCAGCTATTGCACTCCTGGGCATATACCTAAAAGATGCTCCACCACACAACAAGGACATTTGCTAAACTATGTTCATAGCAGCCTTACTCATAATAGCCAGAATCTGGAAACAACTTATGTCCCTCAGACAAAGAATGGATGAAGAAACATTTATACCATGGAATGCTATTCAGCTATTAAAAACAAGAAAATCTTGAAATCTGCAAGCAAATGGATGGAACTAGAAATGATCATCCAGAGTGAGTTAACCCAGACCCAGAAAGACACACATGGTTTATACTCACTTATAATTGGATACTAGCCCAACACGGATGTCCTCTGAGAGTCTTCACTAAGTAGAGGCTCGGGACAGATGTTGGAACTCATTATTGGGATTCCAAGTGAGAGTGGTATGGAAGAATGGGGAGATAAAAAGAGCCAGAGAATCCAGGAACCCCACAAGAAGACCATCAAGGCTGGTGGACCTGGACCCAGGAGGCCTGCACAAACTACTGTACCAACCAAGGAAAATGCATGCAGTAAACCTAGTCCCACTAGTCAGATCTAGCCAATGGACAGCACATTCTCCACAGTTCTGTGGAGTTCAGGGATTGCCTCTAACATGAACTCTGATGCCCCTTATTTGACCACTTCCCCTTGGTAGGGAGGCCTGGTGGCACTCAGAGAAAGGGAAAGCAGGCTATTTAGATGAGACCTGATAGGCTGTGATCATATGCTGAGGGAGGATGTTCCTTCTGTCACAGGTCTAGGGGAGGGGAATAGGGTGAAAGATGGAGGGAGGGGGGAAAAGGAACATGCAAGTGAGGGAATAACAATTGGGATGTAATCTGAATAATTTATTTTAAAAATAAAAATGAAAAAAATCTCTTTATTGTAAATTGTCACCACCCATATTGATCAGACTGTTTCTCAATCCTGTTGACAGTTGGAGTAGATGATCCTTTTGTTTTGGGGAGAAGTGTTGTCCATTCCAGGGTGTTTAGAGGTGAGTTTCCTTTCCTAATGCCCTTAATCTTAAGGATAAATAATAAATAAATAAACCTTCTGAACTGCACCTGCCTAATGAATATAAACTGCATCTTTTCATCTTTGAAAGCGATGATCATCTGTCCCTCAGCTACCATGGCAACATTCCATCCAAACAAAACTCCAAAATCTTAGAAATACGAAACCATCTGTTAAGCACTTCAATACCATTTAAGGCTCATCCTCAAGGGTATTTATCAATCTAAAAGTCATCCAATGAGAATATACAACACCTGGACTACTCAAATAAAAGCCTAAATTGCAGTGACATCAAACCAATGGAGTGCCAGACTCCTCAAGGAAAGTCCTCTATGATTCTGCATGGTCCAGGGCTAAAAGCATTTGTTATATCACTGTTATTGTCAGACTTTCTACATGTGCACAACTTCCCATTACAAGACATTTTTACTCTTTTTTCAGAGTAACTATTAATTCCAACAAACCTCATGATTGTCCCAGAGGTAGACAATTTTAAACACACTCTCTCAATTTAAGATAATTAAGGGGCTGTAGAGATGGCTCAACAGATAGGAGCATGAGCTGATTTTCCAAAATATGCAGTTTCAGTTCCCAGTACCCACATGTTGACTCAACTTTCCATACTGCCCATTCCAAAGGATCCCATACCCTCCATGGACACCAGGCACACATGTGGTACACAGATATACATGTGGCCAAAACATCCTACACAAGACAATAAAAAGAAAAATGTTGATGAAGATAATTAAAACAATTTACCATTCTCTACTTGACCCCAGTAAGTCAAAAACCCTACATGAGAACTATTTTCTTGGATGTCTTCATCTCTTGTTTGTATGTGACAGGCACATTATGTATCAGACACAGGACTTTAGAGATGTTGGACAGATGATTGGCAAGAGCAAAGGTGAGCCAAAAAGTAAACTAAGGAAAATATTACTAGTAGAATTGTAGTTTTACATTCAAGTATTAAAAGTAAAATAAAAATCTTTTTCTCTCTCTTTTGTGTCTTTCACCAATTTTCTGTTGTTTAAGCTTTGTTTTTGAAATTACATAGCTCGGTCAGTAAAAAGATATTTAACTTCTATTGGCCTAAAAGGCAATACCTGTTTTAATACAGAGCTGAAGAGCACTACAGGGTTTGTTTAGGGGTATTTTGTTTTGTTTCTTTTTGTTTTGCTGTTGTTGTTTTTGGTTTTTCAAGCCAGGGTTTCTCTGTATAGCACTAGTTGTCCTGGAACTAACTCTGTAGACCAAGATGGCCTTGAACTTCCAGAGATCTGTCTGCCTTTGCCTCCTGAGTGCTGGGATTAAGGTATGTGCTACTACAGCTCAGCTTCAGGGTTTGTTTTAAGCAAAGTATAGTTCACTTAAAACATTTATTCGGGGCTGGACAAGAGGCTCAATCGGGCACATGACTGCCACACATGCATGGAGGCCAGAGTTCAGATTCTCCGGCAACCCACAGGGAAATGTGTTTGGTAGCCAGGCCTATGACCCCAGCAAGGGAAAGGCAGAGACAAGGGGACCCTGGAGCTCACCAACCAGCAAGTCTTGTCGAAACAGTGAGCTCCAAGGTCAGTGAGACACCTCATCTCAATTTCTTTTTTAATGGTAAAAAGCTATAGAGGAAGAGACCCAGTGTCAAACACCAAGAGAGTCAGATGGTCTATCTTCCTCAAGGGCGCCACCATCTGGGACCCAAGGGAGCCTCATATTCACTTCATTTTGGCAGAAGCATCATTTTTCTCTGTTATACCTTCCACTAAAGCTGATCCATTGCGGCCATATAGTCTACACAAGTCGTTTAAACTGAAATCTGTTTTGCTCGTTTTTGCAAATTGATCTTTGTAGCCATTTCAGTTTAGAGCTACAAGCTTGGGATTTTGCCAAGGTACTCTTCACCCACACAAATATTTAGTACTGGCCCATTCCAGAGCTGTAAGTTTGAAAATGCCATTTAATTTTAAAGTGTTTAAATAAAATACCACTTACATGAGAAAATAAAAGGGAGGGAATAAAACAGAGTGAATACTACTGAACACTGTGTGACCTATCTTACTTAACACTTGGTGTCTCCAGAGTCTAAACCTGAGATACTAACTCTTAGGTAAGAAGTAACAACAGCTCCAGCACTTGCAAACACAAACACCAAATAATGTCATTTTTTTTTTAATTTTCCACTAGAATTGTTAGGGAGTAATTTTTATAAGTAAACTCTTCTCAGCATATTTAGTTCAAGAATTATTTGATTCCTGACAATGTTGCTTTCCTTGTACTGCTGGGGCAAATGATATCTCTTTAGACAACAGTCAGATATGCAAGCCAATTCTGGGGAGAAGTCAAAGAAATCAAGGAAGATAAGAAAGCATAGTGTTGTGGTGGGCTGTTTGGAAACCTGTCAAGGTTGACTCTCTACATACCTTCTCCAACAAATCTGGACCTCCCCCCTCAACTCACATATGACCTCAGAACTCTCCAGGAGGTAGAGGCCAGCTCTGTGATGAGCACTTATGAGACACCAGCAATTCCAAGCATCAGTTTCCTAATCCATGCAATCAGGCTCATGATATCTTCCTCATCTCTCAGAATGATGGAGGGATTGGATGGGAAGTGATCTTAGCTGGTACTTTGTGCAGCACCCAGTGAAGGTCCAATAAATAGCAGCTGGTGTTTCTGCTGCTCCCACCATTGTCACTAGCAACTCTCGGTAAACATGCAGCCATGATGCTACTACTTCCATTGCTTATAATTGTTATGGTCTGAGTATGAAATGTGCCTGGATACCCAGTCTGCAACCAGCAGTGCCATTTTGAGACTTGGAGTCCAACTAACAGACAAGAGTTTTAGGAGCTAGCTTAGCAGGCTATTAGAGGCCCTGCCTACACAGAGGGCTCAACCCCATGATTGGCCACCAAAATGTGAGAAAGCCACCTTATACATTCTCACAGCCAAGGACATGACTGGTTCTTGTTACCAGGAGCACTGTCATGCCCTTCCATATCCAAGTGCTAAAATAAACCCTTCTCCTTCTCACTTGCTTCCGGCATGTGGGCTGTCCCTACAACCAGAAAAGTAAGTGACATAATAACCAATGGTCTAGAGAGCAGAGCTAATGTAAGGCTGCTGCCTTTTGCTCTCTGCCCCTCTACTCACAGTGAGTCTGCCAACGCCTGAAGAATTTCTCCATATGAAAACATCATAACTGAACCTTTTAAGAGAAGTTCTACTGTTCACAAATGCTACCTACTGGGTGGGGTGACACAGCAACAAACCTACCGTAAACTGAAAATATCACAAGCCAAAAATGGGTGAAATTAGCTTAAGCTGAAGGGTGTTTGTTGTAGGTCAGCAACACAGTTTCCTCTCAAGACCATGTGGCTGACTGTGGCATGTCTGTCATTGGCCAGCGTCAAGGAACAGTACCATCCTGCACATTGTTAGCACAAGGCATGACTCAAATTCAAAACTCAAAGTAGGGGTTTCATTAAGTGATGATGACTTTGGAGCCAACAATTTAAGCCACATTATCAGTAAGCTGCAGTCATTGGTATTTAAATGTTGTCCCCAAGTGTTGGGTCTTTGTGTTGAAGATGCCAGCCGACCTGACCACACCCCAGACGTTGTGTATATACGTCAACCTTTCTATTCATGGATTTATCTTCTGAACAGTCCAGAAACTTATGAACTCATGAAGAATAGAAGGTACAGGCTGGAGAGAACATTCAGGCTTAAAGTGCTTGCAGTGTAACCCTGAGTCCCCAAATCCAAACCCTGAGCTGCCATATAAAAAGCCAGACCTGATGGCTCCACCCCATAGCCCTAGCATAGGGATAGCCAACCAGTTTATTTCAGCGAGAGGTCTTGTCTCTAAAACAGAGCAAAAAGGGACCAAGGGAGACCCCCAGCATCTATCAAGCTCTGGTCTCCACATGATGTAAGCATGCACACACATAAACACAAACCTGGTCTCCACATGCTGTAAGCATGCACACACGTAAACACAAACACAGATATACACTACACACACAACAGCAGAAATACATGAAAAAGAGGAGAAGAAAGAAACGATCCATTCAGATCAAGTTACAAGCCTAATAGAGTTTCTTGTCTAACTACCTCAATGCAGTAAGACTTTTATCATACAAGAAATGGTAAAAGCTATTCAAACTATGCAAGCCTTTGACTTCAGATGTGATTATGATGAGATTAACACGGGCTAATGGTAAAACTGAAGGTGAATCTGGGATACTCTCTTCAAAACTGTCATAAAATGAATATTCTCTATGTTACCAATGCTGTCTAACTAATGAACCTTCATACATTGCCCAGCAGTGGCAGCACATGCCTTTAATCCTAGCACTTGGCAGAGACAGGCAGATCTTTGTGAGTTCAAGTCCAGTCTGGTCTACAGATTGATTCCAGGACAGCCAGAGCTGTTACAAAAGAAACTCTGACTCCAAAACAAAAAACAAAACCAAACAAAAATGATAAGATGGGAGAAAAAGAAGTCTCAAATGTTTCATCATTTTTTCTGGTGATATCATAAAAGTATGTTTTAATTTCAAAGGAATCTGACACTATCCTCTGGCATCTGCAGGCAACAGGGATGCTTGTGGTACACGGACACACATGAGACAAACACCCATACACACAAAATGTGTGTGTGTGTGTGTGGTGTGTGTGGTGTCATTTGTATACATACAGGTGTCTGTGGGAGCCAAAATAGAGCATCCAGTCTCCTGAAGCTGTAGTTAAAGATAGCTGTAAGGCACCTGGCATAAAATGCTGCGAAATGAACTCAGATCCTCTGAAAAAGCAACAATCAGTCACTCTGAACTATGGAGTTGTCTCCCGAGCCCCAGAAATGAATTTCTAAAAGCCGTTCATACACTAATATGAATGTCTCTATGATTTTTTCCTTAATTCGACATTGCCTAAATGGCTTTATTCTTAATATTAAACAAATATTTATACTTCCATGTCAGTAGACTATTGTGCCTTTGCTATAATACTTCATATTGTGCTGGTCAGGAATTTACATTGATAGCAGGTAACTTAAATAGAACACAATGAAAGAAAAGGCCGAGCGGGAAGCACACTATAGATAATATTTTCAAGCACAGCTTTTTCTCCAGCACAGGAAACTGGTCATTTCCCGAATTTAAAGTGCAGAACACTATTCCTGTTCAAGTCGTTATTCAAGAATCCAGTTCCCATGAAAAGGAAATGTTAGCAGTGGGGGTAGGAAAACAAGCCAAAGAAAGGAGTCAGGAAAGCAAGGCGAAGCCCTGCCCCTCCCTGGCACCCAAGTCCTCTCTCTTCTCACCTTCTGATCTAACTGAGTGCCCATCTTATGAGGGGCAGGAAAGAAAAAGTTAGCTTTACAAGAGACTTTTTGTTAACTAATAGAGATTTATGTGCCTTGCCTGAAAGTTTTTTAATGATTGATTAATTTATTTACCTTACATCCCAATCGCAACTTCCCCATCCCTCCTCTCCTCCCAGGCCCTCCCTCTCACCTCCCCATCCACCCCCTCCCTTTGAGGCCTCCCATGGATATCAATGAGCCTTGGCATATCAAATTGCAGTATGATTAGGCACATCTTCTGTTGAGCCTAGCCCAGGAGGCATGCATGGGATAAACCTAGGCCCTAGGCACATATGTAATCCTTATGCAGCTGGCTCTTCATGGGAGACTCCTTCCTAACAGCAGGAGCGTGCGGGGCGGGGGGGGGGGGCAGAGGTGGGGGGCAGTGGTGGAGGGGGGTCTTTCTCTGACTCTGATGCCTGCCTTTGGTTCCCTTTCCTCTACCTGGGCTGCCTTGCCTGCAAGTTTTATACCTGAAAAATCTGGGAGCTAACTTGGCTCTTTCCTTAAAGCTAAAGACTACAGCTGGCCAGCCACATCCTGGGAAGACTACAATGCAGGTCAGGACCCGAGGCTCCTAGTGACTCACTGTGTCCCCTTTCCTCTGTTCTCAGAGCCCAGCATTGTCTTCACCCTATTCAGTCACTGTAGCAGCTGCTCCCTGGTGTGAGATGGTATCTCCTTTCCTTTCAAACTCTGTTCTCTCCCTGAAAGCAACTGATGGATCCTAATCAAAATGGCTAAGGTTATGGGCCACTTTACAGGCAAAACATTCACAGTACAGAGATGACCAGAAAACAGGCCCACAACTTAAGATTTAGTATCTGAAAGGAAGCATTTCTAACCCCCTGGGGAAGAACGCCAGGTGGGACAACAGGCTGCCACTGCTTGCTTCAAACCAAACTCTCCCAATTACCAGATAGGCAACTTTATCATCTGAGACAGAGTTCCATATTTGTGAAATGAAACTCATAACAGTGTCTGTAAATTTGGACTTGTTCTAGAAAAGAATTAAATATATATATTATATATATTCATATGTATATATTATATATATGTTCATATATATATGAAAGCAAGTGACAATCATATCTAAAACCATTATCTTTTTTTTATTAATAAACATACCTTAAAGGTATGACTTTCATTCTTTCATTATTTTTGTTAGTAATAACAGTCTCTGATGGACCTTCAAGAAGGAAAACCAGCTAAGTGTGTAAAGACACAAAGTTATAATGTCAGCACTTAAGAGTAGAAAAAAAATCAAAAGTTCAAGGTCATCCCAGTCTACACAGCGAGGTGAAGGCCAGCCTGAGTTACATGAGGTCATGTCTCAGAAACAAAACAAAACAAACTAACAAATATAAAGGGGAGGAGGGAGAGAAAAAAGAAGAATGAGGAAGAGGGGGGAAAGGAGGAGGAGGAGGAGGAGGAGGAGGAGGAGGAGGAGGAGGAGGAGGAGGAGGAGGAGGAGGAAATCAGAGTCATTTAGTCATTATGACAACCACTTGCAATGCCAGAATTGAGAGGTGAAGGCAAAAGATGGCAAGTGGCAGGCTGGCGTGGACAGTGGAGTAAGAAGAACACCAGGCTGTCTGTATGTTACCACCTGCAGCATCAATTACCAGCTAAAAGAAACACATTATGTGTGCACATAAATATGTAAAACTTTTTTAAACTTTTCTAGTATACTCACACTCTTTCTCCATGAATTGTCTTGTTTGGGTTTGTTTTGGTTTGGTTTTTGTTTTGGCTTTTGGTTTTTCGAGACAGCATTTCTCTGTGTAGCCTTGGCTTTCCTGGACTAACTTTGTAGACTTGAACTCCCAGCGATTCGCCTGCCTCTGTCTTCTGAGTGCTAGGATGAAAGGCGTGCACCAGCACAGCCCAGGCCCATAAACTGTCTTGTAACAGCATTTGAACAACCCATATGGGGCATTTGCTTATACATCTTAAAAATACGAGAAAGGGGCAAAATAAAAACTGAAAATTGGGAACAATAATTACCACCAACAATCCTATTGTTTCAAAAATGGGGAAAATAAAAGAGAAAATACCAGGAATTCTCCTACATATCTCATGAATAAAATAGGAGGCAGCAAAATGTTACTAATGAGCTCATTTCCATGGACACTGGCTTGCAGCCTTGTCAACAACTGAATATTCATGAGGCAAGTCAACCATAGGTAAACAACAAAGCTCTTCTTCCTGATACAGGAAAACAAAAAACTAAAAAAAAAAAAAATTCATGTATTTTTTGCCTGTGTTTTATTCAATGACAAACAAAGAAAAATATAATGTCTATCTGTAGTTTATCTATGAATTTCATCAATAACCACAAAAATACGGCAGGCTTGCACAATGACTACAAAAGGGCAAACGTTTCCTAGCATCCCTATTGTCTTCCCTGGTACCCGAAAAGCAAGGATGTCTGGCAAGGTGCTGCCTAAGAGGCCTATGGACCTAAGGGAATGAGACACAGGAGTGAGTGGCAAGGACCAGTGGACAGAGGCACCAGTCCCTGGGCTGGATGAAGCCCGGGCATGTGTAGATGCCAGGGCAGGGCAGGGCATATATACCAGGGTTATACTTCAACGTCACTCAGGAGGGGGTTAAAAGAAAAGCCAAATGATGCTTCTCAGTCTGATTTCAACAATGTCAACATCCTCACCCTTGCCCTAGGGAAGAACTCAGAAGGTCAACATTTTCCTAGATGATAGCAGGGAAATCCAAGCCAACCTGACCGGCGGCTGTGCTGGCTTTTCTCCTCTCTAAATGAAAACCGTGGAACTTGAATAGCTTTATAGTTCTGTAACAGAGCATTGCTTATACAAGAACATCTTCCGGAAATCCCTCCCCCTCTCCCTAATTACAGCATGTCAGTTAAGATGACCATATCACAAACCCAGAACCACCAAGCACTCACTTCTGTTACTGAGTTATAGCTGTTATGGGGCTGACTAAGGCTCCCCTGCACACTACACTACCCTTAATTCCACCCAGGAGTGGTGTCTCCTCCCAGCAAAATGATCTTTTGCCATCTCAGGAATTTAGACACTGAGGGGAATCACATTGTCTTGGTCAGAAATTTCTGTGTTGGGAAGCTATTGTGCAGAAGGACACATAGGCTTATACAGTAAGGACAAAAACCAATTCTTGGAAAAAGTTTCAATAATCTTAATAAATTGACTTGACTACAAACAACATAAAACCAACTTCTCATTGAATTTGAGGCCAGATCCCAACGATAAGTATGACTAGGCCCTAAAGGGGACCCTACTACTCTGCTGAGATGGGTTCTGCCTCCTAACACTGTATTAAGCTGCCTCTTAAATATTTGTGTTTATAGCCAGATTGGTGCTCGCAACCCTCAGTGGGAAAGCTCCTTTTTGGAGTAGATGGGGTTACTATAGAGACTCAGGACTGATAACATGTAGGGAGTAGGAGATGCTGTTGCGGTCAGCCCTAAGTGGGAAATCTGTATCACCCATGCCCTCGAAGCTCAGAGATCCTTCCAGAAGAGAAGGTGGGAAGAGATAGGACAAGGCTGCTGTGAAACAGTGTTTTCTAGACACAACAAGGTCATCGCACACAGGAACTCTGATGCTAAAAATGCATGCACAAGACCTATAGCAAAATCCCAGCACGAGTGGAAGTACTCACAAAAATCCTAGAGCTAATTAAGGAGCTACTGGAATCGATGGCTACTAGAGGAAAGAGGGTCAGTTTTCCTCAAGAAGACAGCTCCTGACTGACTGACTGCAAGTGCACGTGTGGATGACCTTACACCCATGCACATACAAGTAGCTCTAAGTGGGCTCTGTGGACTTTAAAGAGATCTCAGGGTATTGGAAGGGACCAGTGATAAGAAACCTATGGAGGGATTGAAGTGGTGGGAGTGAGGAGTAGATTTGGTCAAAAGACATTAAACGCATACATGAAATTCTCAATAAGTTATAAATGAAATAATTAAAATTAAATTTTAAAAGGAAAAGGGGTTTTAGAATATGAAAGGTATCATATAATTTCCTTTCAAATCAACCAACTGAGTAAATAATGAGTTAACCATAATAATTTCATGAAGCATCCATCCTCCAACAGGGTCACTTCTCCCTTGTAGCGTAAGAGCGTGAGTTTCTCTCGCAGCGCTCTCCCTGATATCACCTTCCCACGGTTCACAGTGCAAGCAGCCACACAACTAAATATCACAGTCATCAAGTAGAACATGCAGCACTTTGCTCAAGCCAAGAGTTCGGCCAACTGTTTCCTGCTGCGCAGTGGCGTTACACACTCACATGGACCGGGAACTTCTCTAAATCTTGTCAGTGTGGGGAGCTGGACATGTGCACTGCAAGATGCTTGACAGGCGTACTGCTTTAGAAAGAATCCATCTACAAAGCAAACACACAGCGGCATGGGTACAGGTGTGCAGCCTCTGCTTGTCTAAAAGGCGTGAAGGTAGAAAGGAGCGGGTCATGTGGTGAGGGCATGGTCAAGCAGAACGGACACAAGAGCAGGTAACGTGGGGATGGATATGATTAAATTACACACAGGCATGTAGGAAAACGCCAGGATGAAAAACACTGTTTTGTTCAGTATACAAAGGAGGGGGTACGACGACTAATATTTGCCCAAATGAAAGTAAATAAGATTTCTAAGAACCTGTTTTGGTCAGCAGCACTGCCCAAATAAACCCACCAAAAAAGGTGAATTAATAGATTTAGATGGCATAATAGCCCATTTAAAAATGCCACCTGAATGTTCTCTCTCAAACACACATCCTAGCTCATAATGGGTCTGTGTATATGAGTGAGAATGAGTGTGGATTAAGGCGCCAAAGGAGAAGAGATCACAAGAGGAGAAAAGAAGTTGATCAAAGGGCGGGAAAGGGGAGGGGTACTGGGAAGGGGGAGGGGGAGGGGAGGGAGGGGAGGGGGAGGGGAGGGGAGGGGCGGGGGCAACAGGGAATATGTGACAGAAAAATTGAAAGGAGGTTACACGGGTGGATAAGTGAGGGTAGAGGGATGATGAGAAGATACAGGGAGAGGAGCCTACATTCTGTATGAAAATGCCATAGTGAACCCTAGCACTTAGTATGCTAATACAATAATCAATTAGCTATGAACAAGCAAATGATGCCTAAAATTCCAAACTCCACTCAGGGCAACTGAATACAAAGAAAACTACTGCTGCATGGAGAGTAGGTACAGTTCTTGTTGTGTGGTGGAGCATTTGGGTATATTCCAAAGAGTAGAATAGCTTGATCTTGAGGAAGCCCTATTCCCAGTTTTCTGACATAGCGCCAGATAGATTTCCAAAGTGGTTGTTCTAGTTTGCATTCCTACCAGCAATGAAGAAGTGGGAGGATACAAGGGATGGGATAACTATTGAGATGTAATATGAATGAATTAATAAAAAAAAAAAAAAGAAAGAAAGAAAAAGGAAAAAAAAGACACAAGGGAGTGCTCTGATGGCCAGCAGCATCTCCAATTTTGACCCCGGTGGGATAAGTCCCAAACATATCCAAAAGGGCAGAGGATACCCCTTTTAAAGACTAATACTATTATTTACAATAGCATCAGCAACTAAACTGTTAGAATAATATAAGGAAAGAATAAAGAATCTCTACAATGAAGATTAAACAGAGGTCAGAGACACAGACAAAGAGTAAATAACTGGAGTGGGAAAATGCTCATGAGCTACAAAGTCTGATTTTTAAGACAACAATTCTCTCAATACTGATTGATAGATTCACTGCAGACCCAGACAAAATAACAATAGATATTTTTTGAGCAATTGGTAAATGGTTTGTAAATTTTATACAAAAAGAAGGCTCAAGACTGACTAAAACAATCTTTAAAAAAAAGTTAATAATTTATATTCCTTGATTTCAAGAGTTATTTTAAAGCCATAGCAATTGAAACAAGGTACATATGACCACAGAATAGAAAACTAAATCTATGGATGAAAATAGAGGCAAATCCACACAACAAAATATCTGCCCTCCTATAAATAAAATTATTCCTAAACTGAACTAATGCATGTTTTCTTCTCTTACATGCTATTACATAGTAGTAAATTTTCATGTAAGATACCATAATAATTTAATATATAATAATATGAGAATATTTAATCAGTAGAGAAATAGATTCAGACATAAAGAAACAGTCCTTACCTTAACGAGTATAGCCATAAAATATAGCCAAAGCAAAGGTTTAATGTAAGAAATTATAATTTAATGAAACAGGTATAGAGCCAGGTAGTGGTGGCCCATGCCTTTAATCCCAGCACTTGGGAGGCAGAGGCAGGTGGATCACTGTGAGTTCGAGGACAGCCTGCTCTTACAAAGTGAGTTCAGGACAGCTAAGACTACACAGAGAAACCATGTCTCGAAAAACCAAAAAAAGAAAGAAAGAAAGAAAAAAGAAAAAACAGGTATAGAATTCCTCCACAAAACACCCACCTTGAAATATTTATTATTTATAAATCCAGAATCTCTTTACCACTAAAATAGTGATAACATTCTGAAGTTTAATTCTAACCATACCCAGAGGATGGTTTCAAATGGTTCAAGTTCTGAGATTAAGTTCCCTATCTTCAAGAGCCTAGTTTTTCCTAAGTAAACACTGTAATTTCCAGCTGGACTGGTCAGCTGATGGTTTCCCTTAGGAGTAACTACTTATACTTTTCCTGTCTTGGTCCAGTGCCAGATTTGACCCTGCGTTAGCCTCAGAAGAATAAAGTTTGATTCCTCTAACAAGAAGGCAGCTCCTATTATATTCAGACGAGCAACCTGCACCCAAGGAATCTGAACCATGGAGAATGGTGCTATGGAAAATGAGCTCTTGTCTGAGTCCAACTCCAAATGCCAGCTTTTAATCCTATAGCTATGCCACCATTAAAGGCACTGTGCAGTGAGACACACAGTGTTCTTTGTAAGAATGTCAAACACATTCCAGCCTGCATTAAAAGTCTGAAAGAGAGACCCATGCCCCACAAAACTGCTTTGACCACTCCTTGGGAAGAAATGGTTTTGTAAAAGGAAGAATATCTGTTCAAGTCATAGGTTTAAGCAATTCTCCATAAAATCATGAAATGCTGTTTCTCTCAGTTTTAAAATGCTTTTCAGCCTAAGTGCTTATTAAAGGAATAAGTACTGAGGAAACTAAGTCATGCTTCTCAGCCGAGACTCATACACATAAATTAGAAACTGACCCATGAAAATAGAGCAAACCCGAGGTGCTAACTTTACCTCCAGAACATCCAAGATACTAGCTTTATCTTAACAATTATCTGTGACCTCATTCTCCTATCACCATTGCTGAACCACACCACAGCAAGAGAACTGGGCAAACACGTTATCTAACCTTCAGACAGATACACCATTCCACACTCCCACCCTACCTCCCCAAAAGACACCAGTGCACACACGTTCCAGAGAAGGCAAAAACAGAGATCAAGTGAGGTCAGGAACGTTTTGTTGATGGCCTAAAGCAGTACCTCCTCAGAGCTCCGTGCTGGCTGACTTGTGTGTGTCTTCTCGGTGCCTCTGCTTGGGCAGGGCCCTCTTCAGAAAGACGGAAAAACGATATAATCTGCAATACAGGCTAAGTAACCTCCTTGTTTTTAAAAAGTTAAAGATTCACATTTCAATTTTTCTCCTTTTTAGTTTATACCTTAGAAACCTAGGAGTCCTGGCTCTATCAGCTATTACACTCCTGCCAAGTATAATCACTGAAATTTGGTGCCGGTGGCCTTCTGTGCTTTATCTCCAGCACTAAGAACAGCTTTGCTCAATTCTGTTTTCTTCCTGGGGTCATGGGTCATCAGTTCCTTAGTTGGGAGCTTGGACACATTGACTTCTTTCTTCTTTGTATTCCTTTTTATAAACTTATAATAATTGGGGCCACTTCATAGAGTTGTTGAGAAAAATTAACATGTTTACATGGTTCTAATATCTACCAAATAGCCAATGTCCACCAGAAATACACCTACAGTAAGGAAACAAAAACAAAGGTGGAGTTAGATGCCATTCCTTGAACTGGCTGGCACTGAGAGGATTATAACCTAGGGGAGACTGCAGCCTTAGGCCAGGGTGGAAGCCTTAGATCTCAGTGGAGACTCGACAGAGGTAAACGTAGTGTTGAAACTGTGGGGCATCACATCAGCTATGGTTCACCTTTAAAACCAACAATGACTGTTATCCATGGCTGAACATTAGGACCACCCAACGAAGGTTTAAGGGCAAGCCCGTGCCCATGGCCCACCTTAGTTAGAATTTATTGCCAAGGATGCTGTTTGTTTGTTGTCTCTTTGTTGTTTGTTGTTTCTTGGTTTGCTTTGCTTATTTTGTGCACATCCCATGATTCTCAGGCATAGGATTTAGAACCACTCAGACACAGCGAGGAAGCAGCCCAGTAATATGAGCATTCTGTAGATTCACTGCAGAATTTCACATCTGCAGAGAAACAACTTAAGAAGCTTAATCCCAGAATCTGTAGTTCATCTAGCAGGAAATATTCAGTTTATAAACATGCCTGCATTTTTGATCATATCAGCTGCATATTTAGGAAACAGGGAGAAGATTGTTTATAGGATGTGGTATTTCTTTTTTTTTTTTTAGTCAGAATTATTTATTATTTGAAATAAAACAAATTTAGATATTACCTAACAATACTCCTTCTGGGACACCACATCATCTCATGTACAGAGACTTACACAGATACTTCTAATGGGTAGGCTGTTATGATTTGTACTGCACCCCAGTTTAATTTATTTTTTTTTTTTTTTTTTTTTTTTTTTTTTTTATTTATTTTTATTAATTTATTCTTGTTACATCTCAATGTTTATCCCATCCCTTGTATCCTCCCATTCCTCCCCCCCCATTTTCCCATTATTCCCCTCCCCTATGACTGTTCCTGAGGGGATTACGTCCCCCTATATATTCTCATAGGGTATCAAGTCTCTTCTTGGCTACTTGCTGTCCTTCCTCTGAGTGCCACCAGGTCTCCCCCTCCAGGGGACATGGTCAAATGTGAGGCACCAGAGTATGTGAGAAAGTCGTATCACACTCTCCACTCAACTGTGGAGAATATTCTGACCATTGGCTAGATCTGGGAAGGGGTTTAAAGTTTACCTCCTGTATTGTCCTTGGCTGGTGCCTTAGTTTGAGCGGGACCCCTGGGCCCAAATCTGCCTATCATATTGTTCTACTTGTAGATTTCTAGGACCCTCTGGATCCTTTTATTTTGCTGTTCTCCCATGCGTCTCTCATTTAGAGTCCTAATAGGATGCCTTCCCCTCTGTCCCAGTTTCCTGGTAAGTGAAGGCTTTCGTGGGACATGCCCCTTGGGCTAGTATGCAGATATAAGTGAGTATATACCATTTGATTCTTTCTGCTTCTGGGTTAACTCACTCATTATGATCATTTCTAGCTCAATCCATTTATCCACAAATTTCGGGAATTCCTTGTTTTTAATAGCTGAGTAGTATTCCATAGTGTATATGTACCACAGTTTCTTTATCCACTCTTCTACTGAGGGACACTTAGGCTGTTTCCATGTTCTGGCTATTATGAATAAGGCTGCTATGAACATGGTTGAGCAAATTTTCTTGTTGTGTGCTGGAGCATCTTCTGGGTATATTCCAAGGAGTGGAATAGCTGGGTCTTGAGGAAGCCCTATTCCCATTTTTCTGAGATAGCACCAGATAGATTTCCAAAGTGGCTGTACTAGTTTGCATTCCCACCAGCAATGAAGGAGTGTTCCTCTCTCCCCACATCCTCGCCAGCATGTGGTGTCGCTTGAATTTTTGATCTTAGCCATTCTGATGGGTGTAAGATGGAATCTCAGAGTTGTTTTGATTTGCATTTCCCTGATGACTAAGGAGGTTGAGCATTTCTTTAAGTGTTTCTCAGCCATTTGATACTCCTCTGTTGAGAATTCTCTGTTTAGTTCCAAGCCCCATTTCTCAATTGGGTTATTCGGTTTGGTGGTGTTTAATTTCTTGAGTTCTTTATATATTTTGGATATTAGACCTTTGTCAGATGTAGGGTTGGTGAAGATTTTTTCCCAGTCTGTAGGCTGTCGCTTTGTTCTCTTGACAGTGTCTCCTGCCTTACAGAAGCTTCTCAGCCTCATGAGGTCCCATTTATTAATGGTTGACATTAAGGCCTGGGCCGTTGGTGTTCTGTTCAGGAAGTTGTCTCCTGTGCCAATATGTTCCAGGCTCTTTCCCACTTTTTCTTCTAAGTGAGTTAGTGTCTCTGGTTTTATGTTGAGGTCTTTAATCCACTTGGATTTGAGTTTTGTGCAAGGTGACAAATATGGGTCCAGTTTCATTTTTTTACACATAGACCTCCAGTTAGACCAGCACCATTTGTTGAAGATGCTATCCTTTTTCCATTGAATGGATTTGGCTTCTTTGTCAAAAATCAAGTGACCATATGTGTGTGGATTCATATCTGGGTCTTCGATTCGATTCCACTGATCAACCAGCCTGTTGCTGTGCCAGTACCATGCTGTTTTAAGTACTATTGCTTTATAGTACAGTTTGAGATCAGGTATGGAGATTCCTCCGGAGCATCTTTTATTGTACAAGATTGTTTTAGCTATTCTGGGTTTTTTGTTTTTCCATATGAAGTTCAGAATTGAACTTTCAATGTCCTTAAAAAATTGTGTAGTTATTTTGATAGGGATTGCATTGAATCTATAGATTGCTTTTGGTAGGATGGCCATTTTTACTATGTTAATTCTCCCGATCCATGAGCAAGGAA
The DNA here is from genome assembly GCF_903995435.1 of Acomys russatus. Lineage (NCBI taxonomy): Eukaryota > Metazoa > Chordata > Mammalia > Rodentia > Muridae > Acomys > Acomys russatus. The sequence goes on from NC_067138.1 coordinate 22,162,519, forward strand.
GATCACGCCATCTTCTCAGGTCATCTTCAATCTCTTTCTTCAGAGTTTTGAAATTTTTTTCATACAAGTCCTTCACTTGCTTAGTTAGGGTAACTCCTAGATATTTTATATTGCTTGTGGCTAATGTGAAGGGTGTGGTTTTCCTAATTTCTTCCTCTGCAAGCTTGTCATTTGTGTATAGGAAGGCTACAGACTTTTTTGAGTTAATTTTGTATCCAGCCAATTTGCTGAAGGTGTTTATCAGCTTTAGGAGTTCTCTGGTGGAGTTTTGAGGGTCACTTATGTACACTATCATATCATCTGCAAAGAGGGATAATTTGACTTCCTCCTTTCCCATTTGGATCCCCTTGATCTCCTTTTGTTGTCTTATTGCTCTGGCTAGAACTTCGAGTACTATATTGAAGAGATATGGAGAGAGTGGGCAGCCTTGCCTTGTTCCCGATTTGAGAGGAATTTCCTTGAGTATCTCACCATTTACTTTGATTTTGGCTATTGGCTTGCTGTATATAGCCTTTATTATGTTGAGGAAAGTGCCTTGTATCCCCGATCTCTCTAAAACTTTAAACATGAATGGGTGTTGAATTTTATCAAATGCTTTCTCTGCATCCAAGGAGATAATCATGTGGTTTTTTATTTTCAGTTTGTTTATATGATGGATTACATTGATGGATTTCCGTATATTAAACCATCCCTGCATGCCTGGAATGAAGCCTACTTGGTCATGATGAATGATATCTTTGATGTGCTCCTGTATTCGTTTTGCAAGTATTTTATTTAGTATTTTTGCATCTATGTTCATAAGAGAAATTGGTCTGAAATTCTCTTTCTTTGTTGAGTCTTTGTGAGGTTTAGGTATCAATGAGACTATGGCCTCATAGAATGAATTTGGTAATTTTCCATCCATTTCTATCTTTTGGAGTAGCTTGAAGAGTATCGGTATTAGCTCGCCCTTAAAGGTCTGGTAGAATTCTGCACTGAAACCATCTGGCCCTGGGCTTTTTTTGGTTGGGAGACCATCGATGATTGCTTCTATTTCTGTCGGGGAAATGGGACTATTTAACTTGTTTATCTGTTCTTCACTCAACTTTGGCAAGTGAACTTGATCAAGAAAATCGTCCATTTCCCTTAGATTTTCAAATTTTGTGGCGTATATGCCTTCAAAATAGGATCTTATGATTCTTTGAATTTCTTCAGTGTCTGTTGTTATGTCTCCCTTTTCATTTCTGATTTTGTTGATTTCAATACTGTCTCTCTGCCTTTTAGTTAGTTTGGCTAATGGTCTGTCTATCTTGTTGATTTTCTCAAAGAACCAGCTCTTGGTTTTGTTGATTCTTTGGACTGTTTTCTTAGTTTCTAATTTGTTAATTTCAGCCCTGAGTTTGATAATTTCCAGGCGTCTACTCCTCTTGGGTGTTTCTGCTTCTTTTTTTTCTAGGGCTTCCAGTTGTGTTGTTAAGATGCTTATGTGCGATGTTTCCAATTTCTTTTTAAAGGCACTTAGTGCTATGAATTTTCCTCTTAGCACTGCTTTCAATGTATCCCACAAATTTGGGTATGTTGTTTCTTCATTTTCATTGAATTTCAGAAACTCCTTGATTTCTTTCTTTATTTCTTCCCTGACCCAGGTGTCATTTAGCAGAGAGTTGTTTAGTTTCCACAAACGTGTAGGCTTTTTGTTATTTCTGTTGTTGTTGAATTGCAGCCTAAGAGCATGGTGATCTGATAGGATACAAGGTATTATTTCAATCCTCTTGTATCTGTTGAGGCTTGCTTTGTGACCTACGATGTGATCAATTTTGGAGAAGGTTCCATGGGGTGCAGAGAAGAAGGTGTATTCTTTCTTGTTTGGGTGAAAGGTTCTATAGATATCTGTTAGATCCATTTGACCCATGGCATTGGTTAATGATGTTATTTCTCGGCTTAGTTTCTGTTTCAATGACTTATCCTTCAGTGAGAGTGGGGTGTTGAAGTCTCCCACTATTATTGTGTGGGGATCGATGTGTGGTTTAAGCTTTTTTAGGAGATCTTTTACATATGTGGGTGCCCTTGTATTGGGAGCATAGATGTTCAGAATTGTGATGTCATCTTGGTTGACTTTACCTTTGATAAGTATGAAGTGTCCTTCCTCATCCCTTTTGATTAATTTTGGTTGAAAGTCTATTTTGTTCGATACTAAAATGGCTACACCTGCTTGCTTCTTGTGACCATTTGCTTGGAATATTTTTTTCCAACCTTTTACCCTGAGGTAATGCCTTTCATTATGGGTGAGATGTGTTTCTTGGATGCAGAAGAATGTTGGGTCTTGTTTATGTACCCATTCGGTTAGTCTGTGTCTTTTTATTGGAGAATTGAGGCCATTGATGTTGAGAGATATTAATGACCAGTGACTGTTAAGAGTCTTAATTTTGATGTTGTTTCCAGTCGAGCGTTTGTGTAGTTGTGTTTTTGCCATGGGATAGTTATCTATTTCCTGGGTAGTTTTGGTTGTAGCTTGACCCTTTGGGATGGAGTTTTCCTTCTAGTACCTTCTGTAAAGCTGGGTTTGTGGATAGGTACTGTTTGAATTTGTTTTTGTCATGGAATATTTTGTTTTCTCCATCAATGGTTATTGATAATTTTGCTGGGTAAAGTAGTCTGGCCTGGCATCTGTGTTCTCTTAGGGTTTGCAGGATCTCTGTCCAGGACCTTCTGGCTTTTATGGTCTCTGCTGAGAAGTCAGGTGTAATTCTGATAGGTTTACCATTAAATGTTATTTGGCCCTTTTCCCTTGCAGCTTTTAATATTTTTTCTTTGTTCTGCATGTTTTGTGTTTTGATTATTATGTGGCGGGCAGTTTTTCTTTTCTGGTCAATTCTATTTGGTGTTCTGTAGGCCTCTTGTATGTTTATAGGCATCTCTTTCTTTAGATTGGGGAAATTTTCTTCTATGATTTTGTTGAGAATAGTTTCTGGGCCCTGGAGTCTGATGTCTTCTCTTTCTTCAATGCCTATTATCCGCAAATTTCTTCTTTTCATGGTGTCCTTAATTTCTTGGATGTTTTGTGTCAGGAGTTTTCCAGATTTGGCATTTTCTTTAATGGTTGATTCAATATCTGTGATTGTATCTTCTAGCCCTGAGATTCGTTCTTCCATCTCTTGGATTCTGTTAGAAAAGCTCACCTCTGTGTTGCTCGCCTTCTTCTCTGAGGTCTCACGTTCTCGTTTTTCTTCTGTCTGTGTGTTTATCATTGAATCCATTTTCATTTTCAGATCTTGAACTGATTTTTTGATTTCTTTCATCTGATTTTTTGTATATTCCTGAGTTTCTTCCATTGCCTCTTTATAGGTCTTCAGAGCTTGAACCGTTTTAGCTATTTCTTTCATCTGGTTGTTTGCATTTTCCTGCAATTTTTCCAGTTCCACTCTATGTGCTTCTTTTATGTCTCTCACCTGTTTGTCTGCGTCTTCCTGCATTTGATTACGAATTTTATTTGTTTCCTCCATTATCATCCTCATTACTAAGGATTTGAGGTCATTTTCTTGTATTTCCGTTGTATTTGAGTTCTCTGGGTGGTTTTCTTTGGGATAGCTGGAAACTGGAGACGCCATGTTGTTTTGGGGTTTTTTGCGTATGCTTTTTCGTTGTCCTTTAGACATCTTGCCGTCTTTGTTTTTGTTGGGTAGCTTCCAGAGTTGAATGGAGGGTGTCTGATGATAGATTCACTTGTTTTCTTACGATTTCCCTAGGCTGCGAGCTCAAAGCTTCACTGGTGTGGATGTTAGGAGGTTAGCCCTGTTGTTCTGGTCTCTCACAGCCAGTGATCCTCAGTCCCTCTCTGCTGTGGATCCTGCAATTGTTCTGGGTCTCTGAATGAGCGTTGGGTCAGGCCAAGGTATCCACAGCCTTCTGTGTTCCCTGCCAAGTCCAGCCAGGAGCACTGGGACCGAACCACGGGCAGAACTCAGCTAGATTCTCAGGGCCAGAACCGTCTGCCAAGCTCAGCTAGGGATTTTGGGCCCAAAATGCACACAGGGCCCAGCCAGAATTTTTGGGCTGGGACTACGCACCAAGCTCCACTAGGGCCTTTTGGCCCAAAGTGCGTGCTGTGGTCAGTTATTGACTCAGGGCCCGAACTGACCACCAATCTCAGCCAGGAATTCTGGATTCAAACTGTACACTGTGTCCAACCAGAGTCTTAGAGCTGGTGGAACCGAGAGCTCTGTCCAGCCTGTGCCACAGCAGGAGAACTGCGGCTGCTCTGAGTTAGCGCCAGTAGTGGAACAAGTGCTCCACCCGGACTGTGTCCCCGCAGGGGAGCTGCCGCTGAGCTGAGGTGGTGCCTAGGATGGAACCGAGCACGTCACCAAGCCTGCGCCACAGCAGGAGAACTGTGGCTGCTCTGAGTTAGCGCCAGTGCTGGAACAAGTGCTCCGCCCGGACTGTGTCCCCGCAGGGGAGCTGCCGCTGAGCTGAGGTGGTGCCTAGGATGGAACCGAGCACGTCACCAAGCCTGCGCCACAGCAGGAGAACTGCGGCTGCTCTGAGTTAGCGCCAGTGGTGGAACAAGTGCTCCGCCCGGACTGTGTCCCCGCAGGGGAGCTGCCGCTGAGCTGAGGTGGTGCCTAGGATGGAACCGAGCACGTCACCAAGCCTGCGCCACAGCAGGAGAACTGCGGCTGCTCTGAGTTAGCGCCAGTGGTGGGACAAGTGCTCCGCCCAGACTGTGTCCCCGCAGGGGAGCTGCCGCTGAGCTGAGGTGGTGCCTAGGATGGAACCGAGCACGTCACCAAGCCTGCGCCACAGCAGGAGAACTGCGGCTGCTCTGAGTTAGCGCCAGTGGTGGAACAAGTGCTCCGCCCGGACTGTGGGATGTGGTATTTCTTAAAGTGGGTCTCCATAAAGGTTATTGGTCGACTTCTACCACTTGAAGTATAGTAATTTTAAATGCAAGAATGTTCTGACTTTAGCTCTGCTACATGGGGTGATAAGGCAACAACAGATAAAGCTATTTGTACTTAATACTGAGCAACTTTACATCACCCCCAGCAAGCTTCTTATTTATAAATGGAAACATCACCATGAGATGCGGAACAGTATTATTTTAAAAGCAATAATATGAGTTGATTTGATCGCTGTACTAACTTGACTCGACATCTCACCATCCAAGTACTTAGCAAGGACAACGCTCTCCAGAATGCTTGTAACAAAAGCACCCATCATCCTAATGATTTTAAGTTTAAAAAAGACAAAATATTATCATTCTTTAATAATCTTGTATTTCCTTTACTTGTGGGTGGATTATTTAAATTCTTTGATATTTTCAGAAAACAACTATTTTAAGGAAATGTAGTACTCTTTCAGAGCATTAAATTAGAACTCATTGTATTTAAATGTTAACTTTATATGTGCTCTACTTATCTTCATGTGGTTGCTTTTAATCAAGTGTTAGCTTTCTCTTGTTATATCTATATCCCATTCTAAACTATGAGTCGTATAATCTCTGTCTATGGGGCAGGCAGATCCCAGAGGCAAAGTTGGGTTTCTGAGTAAAGATAACAAACTGGTGGCTAGTGAACCCGACCCATAGACATTCTTGGTAGGCTTGCTTTTAAGTTATTGACAAACTCAAGTACAAGCCCTGAATTTTAATTTTGCAAAGGAAGGATTTGGGAGACACTGGACCCATGCTGCCTCTCAGTAATTGCTGGATGGAGCTCTGTCTCCATCCCAGGAAAGGCAGAAAAGTAACCCGAACATGAACAAGAGAGCAAAGCTGTTGTCCCAGTCTTCTTCGGGCCACATTCCTGCTGTGTTGCTTCCCAACGCAGGTAATACCAGGCTGCACTCCACTCTTAGAACCTCAGTGCCCATTCATAAGCGAGAGAAAATAATGGTGCTACCTTCTGGGATCGCAGGATGTACTAAAGTAATTTAATAAACAAGGTACCTCATACCCTGCTTTGCAAACCACAGCATTTCCATTTGTATGACACGGCAGCCCAAATCATGTGGTGGAAATCATGGTTCTAGTTTGGCTCCTGAAGTGGACTTTTCTGGCTTCTTTGAAGACTCAGTCGTGTAATGTGTGTGTTTTGATGAGAGCTGTCTTGCGAGGGGGTCATGTGATGTTTTTCTGGACAATGTCTTGTAAGAGGGCATGTAATGTTCTGCTGGGCGCATGATGGTGGGAAGACGTATAAAAAGAACCACGGACAGCAGGACAAGGCTTTTCTCATTCGCCTTTCTGTTCTTTGCTTCGCAGGGAGAAACGTTCCGTAGACCTTCTCACAGCATTCCACGTTCATGGTCTCATGCCGATTGGGTGGAGCCTGGCAGTTTCTCCTGGGTTTGTACCGCTGCTACGGATTCCTGTGCTGTTTGGTGTTGTTCTATCCGACTGGACTGTTGGCATCCTGACAACACAAAGTAGAACTGGCCCAAGGAACTAAATCTAAACGGGTCCACAACCCCTTTTCCTAGTATCCTTCTTTCTCCCCGTTCCTCTGCCGGTGGGTTAGAAAAGAGGTTGAAGTGTTTAAGAACCCTAAATAAAGTAGGTTTTGAAAAATCAAAGCCTACAGGTTTCTGGCCATAATAAAATGAGACCTGGTGGCACTGAGAGGAAGGATAGCAAGTTACCAAGAAGAGACTTGATATTCTGAGAGCATATATAGGGGGAGGAGGTCTCCCTCAGTCACAGACATAGGGGAGGGGAGAAGGGGAGAAATGGGAGGGAGGGAAGAATGGGAGGAAACAGGGGAAGGGCTAACAATTGAGATGTAATATGAATAAATTAATAAAATAAAATGCTGACCAAAACCAACTTTGGGGATGATAGGGTTTCTTTCACCTTATACCTCACTGTCCATTACTAGGAATCTAGGCATGGATCTCAAGGCAAAAATCTGGATGCAGAAAGTGTGCTAGGTCACTCCTCATCAATCATTAATCAATCAAAACACACACACACACACACACACACACACACACACACACACACACACAAACAAAACAAAACAAAACAAAAACACTACACCTAACATATGCCCCCAGGCTAGTTTGACAGAGGCAATTCCTCAGCTGAGATTTCCACTTCCCAGCTACATGTACGTTAATGCCAAGTTGGCAAAATCTAACTGGCACAGTCACCTTTCCCCCAAATTTCCTCACACAATCCAAAAGAAACATTATGAAAATGAACTTTTCCCTCAAAAGTTTTTGCCATCCAAACAAAATCAACCTTGAACTTTCATCTGCCAATTGACAGCTTCCCGGGATCTGTCTACCACTCCACATGGCTTCCTACCCACAAAGGTTCTGAAAGGCCTCTGCCAGAGCTATGTGCCCTGCTGGAAGCCTCATAGTCCTGATAACAGTGTTAGAGGAAGAGCATCCTGGGTAGGTAGCTCTGGTGGGTACCACTGCTTGACATAATAGATGAAGCATCCCTACATAGATAAACAACTGCTCCAAGGACCAGGCAAAAGAACGTATATCACCCTAAACTCACCCTCACACCTAAAAATCTGTTTGGCCATCTAGAGAAAAGGGTCACTGTCCTAAATACCTTTTGCCTCCCAAACTCACCATCTCTCTGGGGGATCCTCACTCTGGCTTTCCAATGCACTGTCTGCCCACTAACCATGAATTTTGATATTTTAGTGCCAGTGGGTGTTTTCTATCTTTGACAATAAAAAATTTTAAATAAAGCAAGTTTCACTATTGGTGCTCCAGTCCACTGTTACACGGATTGACTGCTCTGCCCCTGACAGGTAGACCAGAAGCCAACCACCTGTTCAATAATCAATCAGATTAAAAAAAAAAAAAAAAAAAAAAAAACAACTTGGGTATGATCTAGTAGATTAGCATCAATATTAAGCATAATCTAAAAGTAACCTGAGTTAAGACTGAATCTTGGCCCAAGCATTGGATTAAGATTTACTATACTTTATCACAAAAATTAGAAATGCTCCTTAAATAAGAAAAAAAAATTAAATTTCCAAGGATATTTCTTGTCCAAAAGTATTTTATTGTCATCTGTCTCAAATGCAATCTGCTAATGAGCTTGACAGGAAAGCCTACCAAGTGCTGGTGAGTGTTTACAATGCTATTGTGTTTGGCCTTAAAAAACGGGTCATGATTAGGAAATCAACATGGGAAGCATGCTTCAGCATCCAAAGGCGTTTGCTCTGCCTAGCAACTGGTGGGAACTTGGTGCATTTTGTCTGCTTCTGTGCCGTGTGGCTCTAGTTACGGGAACAATGTGGTCACTGCAAAAGGAAATGCCTCTGTATTCCTGCACAGCCCAAAAGTCTGAGTGGGGATCTGTGCCACAAGTGGTTTCTGTCTTAGCACACTACAGAGGGCAAGGCAGTGAGGACCTCCCCCTCCTCCCCACCCTCTGTTTCCTCTTCACCCGACACAGCAGCTAGGGACCTTCAGCATTTCCTCTTTGGAGAAGGCTGGGAATTGGCTGCTTTTATGAAATGGACATGACCCAGAAAAGCACTCAGCATGCTCAGGCTGTGCGCTCGAAAGCATCCTCAGCTGGACTTCTCGTCACACAGTGCTTGAGCACCTATTTACCAAAGTGCAGCTTGAACCAGCAGACACACAGTCCTGCAAGTTAACAGTAACAGATATTTGGCACCAACTCACCACAACTCCTGACTTGTATTTCTACATAGGAAGTCAGAGAAATTCATTCCCTATAATGCACCAGAAGCCTTGAATAAATGAATGATTCTGTCAGTATTTATTTAATCAGGAACATTCTGATCAAATCTCTCTCTCTCTCTCTCTCTCTCTCTCTCTCTCTCTCTCTCTCTCTCTCTCTCACACACACACACACACACACACACACACACACACACACACAGATGGAGGTGGGGCCTGGAAAAGCAACACATATATGCATGTCTAGAAATAGAGTTAAGTGGTCTGGGTTTGAATCCTAGAACTCAGGATTCCATGCCACCAGTTTTTTATGCATTAAGTGCTTTACTGTTCAATTAAAAAAAAAAAAAAAAAAACACCGTTCAACAATTATTTATTTAGTACTATATACCCGGCATTAAATTAGTTTCCAAGAAAGAAAATGATGAATAAATGATAGCCATTTTTCAAATAAATTTATTGTCCAATAGACACTAACACATAAAGAAACACTGGCGTTGAAATGTGTTACACATGCATTTCTTTTTGAAGGCAGAAGCAGGACAGAAACAGAATGACTTGAGTATGAAACAGGTGATAAAGAGGAACTTTACAAAGCAGCCAGCACTTCTAAAATAAAGAAATTCAATTAACATGGAATAGGTACACCCAACACATGGAGAACACAGGAGGAGAGAGGGCACAGATCCCCGAGAGCCGCCTGCAATACAGAGGGAAGGACAACATGCAGACTGTGACAGGCACTGGCCTCTGCTCTCGCCTGGCATCAAGTCAATCTTCACTCATCCCTCTGTTACAGATGCAAGCACTGAAATACAGAGTAGGAACCTTTTCAAGGACCACACGGCTTTCATCCTGGTCACCTGGATCCAGAGTTCATGTAACAAATTAGGACGTGCTCACCGAGGATGAGTAAATAAATGAAAATTCTAAGCTAGCGGTCTGGATCACCAGTGCAATGAATCTGGGAGAAAGCGAGAAGATGCTGTTGAAAACTGAAAAGAAGAGAGATGGTGGAGGACAGGCTACATTGTCTGGGACTTATCCTTAATCATTTCGGCATGGGAAGGTGGTCACCCACCTGCATGGACAGTTGACTGTCAACAGAGTGGGGAACTTCTCTGCATTAAGAATGCAGCCAAGGGGGTCAGGATATAGTTTAGACACAGAGTGCTCATCTACCATGCATGAGTTGGAGTTCAATCTCCAGCACTAAAAAAATTACAATACAGGGGGGACCTCAAGTAAGGGCTACAACTAGTTAGTTAAGAACCTCAGAGCACAAACTAAGTGACATTGAGGACAGAGAGGTGCTAGAGACTAAAACACACTGGCACATCATCCATTACAGAGGCAGCACACAGCTGGGCAATGTGGGCAAGAACGCACACTGGCTAGTCTGTAAAGCAGGGTTAGCATTTGGTCATTTCATCTTCTTTGTGAAAGATCTTCATGAAAGGACCAGAATGAAGCCCATCAACAGAACACACCTACCAAATGAAGATTAAGACTATGTTTGCGTTAAAAGTACTTTTGGTTGATTTTGAGAAAGCACCCAAAGTTAAAGTTTTAGCAGTCCATATTTTTGTTTAAAAGAAACACTACTTCGTGCCCTATACAAAGTAACTGCCCCGCAGATATCTTTCAATACTGTCTAAAGGGATTAGGGAGAAAGAATAAAAATTAAAGTTTAATAATGTGGTTTGGTGTAATGAAATAAAGTTTGTTGTCCTTACCTAAACATAGTTATTACACACACACACACACACCAAAAAAAAAAAAAAAAAAAAAAAAAAAAAAAAAAAAAAAAAAAAACCTACTAAAAACACTAACAGAAGGCGATGTCCTGACAAAATTGAGCTTCATTTGATAAGACTTGTAAATACCCAACAACACAAATGAAGATGTTGAGAGGAAGTAAAGAAGGTAAGGACACTCTACTATTTAAGGGAAAGTAATTCTATTCCGTTCTGAGTATGAAGATAAAAGGTAGGTAGCATTTTAAGTTGGTGTAGTGAGGAGGGAAGAAATAAGTGTAAGGCTACCCGTGTGTTTGTCATCCCCAAGGTGTTTCTACCAAATTCCCATAGGCAGTGCCCACCTATGAATGTATTTCTCTGTAAAGAGTAAAGATTCTAATATTTATCAATATTGTTTTAGAAAGTGGCCCCACCTCATTCTCCCCACCACTAACTGGGGGGAAGCATGGTGTCATAGAGAGAACTAAATGGTTCATGAAGCCATTTTTAAAATGTTAAAATGTGACAACAAGCTTAATTAAGCACCCATTGCATGGCAAACGCACTTAAATATCACGGCAAGGGCTGGAGAGATTTGCAGCGCTTATGAGAACTTCCTGCTCTTTCAAAGGACCAGAGTTTAGTGCTGAACATTAATGTGAGGAAACTCAAAACCCAGCTCCAAGGATATCCAGCGTCTATGGCCTCCAATGGCACTCTTGTACACCTACCCACACACCCGGACATAAATAAGAAAAATAAATCTTAAAATCAAGCGATAAAGCATTCCCGTGTGGTAAGCACTATTATTATCATTCAGATTTTTAAATGGGTGAAAGAAGGATGGAAACTTTATTTAACCCACCCTAATTTATTCATCTAGCAAATGCCTTAGCTTGTCTCAAGTTATTTAACCTCTACTTGCTCACTGGTACAGAGAATATCTTGTTTGTGAAATCATTCATGTTTACCAAAATCACTGAAGCAACCAATGTGCAGAGTGTGCAGCTGAGCACCAAGCAGGAGCCAACACTCAATCTCATCTCTCGTAGCTGTGATTGTTACAGAAGCACAGAGTTTAGTAACTGAGTCACCCCTTGCCCATAAAACCTCCAATAAAACCTCTTAGCATGTGGCCCTACTCAAGCCCGGGACTTCCTGGCTTCAGAACTCTTTAGTGCATGCAGCCGAGATCATCTGCTTCCTACGTATACTAGGGAGCAAGACTGTATGTTACACTTGCAGAGATCTAGTCACATGAAAGTGATCTTGGGCAAGACTTTCTCAGTGGGCAGCTCCTCTGTGAACATGCCCCCTGTCCTCCATTGAAGGGAACTCACCATGGTAGAGGCATTCATCCCAGTGTGGTTTAGTTTGTTACTCACTACGAAAAGCATCTGAAAGGAAAGCTTCCATCCTCACCTCATCTCAAAAGGAAACCTCCCTCTGTAGACTTGTAGTTTATTTAGTGGCAGTTTTCTCCTCACCAGACACGTCCTCACCAGCCCTGGCCACTAGTCAGGCTGCTATGACTCAATTAAGGCATAAACAGTCTCTGTGCCATTATGTTTTGCCTGCCATATTGTGTCCAGATTTTTAGTGCCCCAGTTACCTACCACTGGCTGTTAGGAGAACAGAAATGAATGACATGCCTTGACTGAAGGTGAGGAAAGCCCCACCACATCCTGGTACAGGGGTCCCGGTGAGATGATCAATGACTGACTTATAAGACTGTCCCCTTAGGTTAGACATGCATATACAACACACCATGTCTTTCTTACAGGAACTATGCAAGAGAGAATCCAGGACTTGTACCTTTAAATTTCAAGTCTTTTTTTCTTTTCTTTCTTTCTTTAGCCCTCCTGAGCAGAAAGGAGTCTTACGTTATAATTGTGGCTCACCTGTAATTCACTACATAGACCAGGCTAGCCCCAACCTTGTGGCAATCTTCCTGGTTCTGACACCACTTGAGTGATAGGAATGGAGGTATGCTCCCCATACTTGGCTTGTTTATTTTCAAGCTCTTAGATCATCCTCACCAAAATCAAGCTTGTTTTTTGATGCCATGACTTATCATTTTACAAGTTTATACATCTGTCTGTCCTTTATGAGAGGAAACAGGTAAGGAAAGCCAGGTCCAGTGACCCAGTGGAGCTCTACAGAGGAGCCATTATAGTTTCTTCTGGCATTTAACCTGGGGCATATCTCTTTCAGCTTGGCTCATTGGTCTGATATTCACTTTCATAATTACTTATTTTTAGTATTTTGCCTACATGTATGTATGTGCACCATGTGCATGCCTGAAGCCCTTGGAGGCCAGAATAGAGTATCAGATCTCCAGGAACTAGACTTAGAGTGGTTATGAATCACCACATGGGCTTTTAAAGCAGAAGCGGTCTCCTGCAAGCACTGCAAGTACCCTGAGCCACTGGTCTTACTGCTCTGAGAACATGGTGACTTTGAGGTTTTGTTTGGCTTGAGATTTTTGGTTTTGTTGTTATTGTTTGTTTTATGGTTCGGTTGCTTAAGAGTTTTGTCATGTTGTTGTTGTTTAATCCCTCTCTTTCTTAGAATACCTAACTTTTTCCTTTGCTATTGCAAAGTCTACCTTTTCTTCTACTCTTGACAATTTCATAAAAGAGCTAAGGTTTCTGTATCACCATGGCATCCTCCATTCTCAGCTGCAGCCTCTCCCATGTGTGCTTTCGTGTCTCACGACTCCTTACATTCCTATACTTACTTTATATCTCAACTCAGTTTATCTCTACAAAACTTCCTGGACTCTCATATGCAGAATGAACTACCCTGACCCTCCCTTGTACATACATCCAGAAGATAACATAGTAAGGATCTGTTACATCTTGGCTGTTTCTAGTAGACTGCAGTATCTTCCGTGAAAAAGCGCTGTCCACTCTGGACAACCAAGGGTGCTCTTCACCCCATGGAAAATTCTCAATAACTGTAGTGGCTGAATAAGTGAGTGGGAAATGCGTGGCATCTCATAGAACTATTTGAAAAGCATGCTAGCAACCAATGGGGATCGGGCCACACAGAACATTCGTGCCATTTGTTTGTTTGTAAACAGATATATTTCAAGCTTGGTTTTTAGAAAGACCCTTTAATCTTTTTATGTACCCTGATTTTTCACAGTTAATGATCACAAACACAAGCTATGAGCTTTGAGAACATCTGCTGTTGATTTAAATCTCCTTGTCATTCGTTTCTTGGGTACCAGAACTACACATTACCAGAAATGAAAGAAGGAAAGAGTGGGCAATGTGGAGTCAAGCTTTTCCATATGGCAGTGGCTTGCAGTGTGTATGGACTGAAAATAATCAAACCTGGCTCATTCAGAATAGTTATGTTATCATAACAGTTTTTGGAAAAACTAGTACAAATATTACACAAAAGAAGGGGAGAACAAAGAAATTCCTTAAGTTGATTAAATGTGAACTGTAATGTTAGTGGTCATTAATTTTCCTTGAAGTAAATTATACAAGGCAACTCTAAACACGTGCTTCATCCAAATAGAGAATATGTGATCCAGACTGTTCTGTTGCACACCCATGTTGCACACCCATGTTGCACACCCATGTGCTTTGTTAGTTGTAGCCTGACAAGTGATTCCCTAAAGCTTTAAACTCTCAACTATGTTCACAAACATAGAAACTTCAATGGGTTGTTAGAGTCCTTTCTTTTATCATTATAGGAAACAAAGTGATTTTCTTTCTCACGCTATTTGCAAAACAAAAGTTTAAAAAAAAAGAACAATGGCTATGAGGAGATGAAATGTTTCCAATAAGCTGTTATTAATTTAGAAAGCATGTTTAATTAAAAGGACATTTCCTCTTTTTTCCTGGATTTAAATACTGAAGCATAAATCCCACAATTAATCCGGAACTTTTGGAATGAGCCTGGCCTCAGAACTTCTAAAGGATCAATCAAAATCAACTTCTGAAATAACCAGTTTACACTATGGAGTTTGGTAATTGGGCAACTGAAGAGAAAGAGAACATACACAAGTTAGAGACTAGACTGAAGTAGGGATTCACTACAGTATGTCCAGAATGTCTCCAGAACACTGGGGGGAATTCCATGAGAAAGGCTTAGTCATGGGAACTGGGACAATGCCTGCAGAAAGGTGAGGATGAAGCAAATGTTGCCCTTTCCTTAGAAAAACTCAAGTCTTCACAAATCAGGAAGGCTGGCGGTGATGGACATGAAGCCACAAGTTGTCTATGAGTTCTGCAGAGACACACCAGAGATGTGAGAAGCAGAGAACCCACCAACTGATTCCTTGATAGAGCAGACAGGCACAGTAGACACGAGAGACAGGGAGATATCTGCCCATTTTCCTGCTTATTTTTCATAATTAGATATCCAGTGGTTTATATCCTGATAAGAAAACTACCAAAATGAAAGCAGTCAACCAATGAACTTAGAATACAATTTTGAAAATGGCATCCTGCATCAGGTCCCCGCATGAGCACTCCCAGCAGACAGTTAAGTAACTTCTCGGTATTTCTTCTGCACAGTCAGTTCCAAACAGATTCTCAGAATTTGCATGATAAATAGTGGGAAATTTTCTCATACTCACATTTGGCCAAACCACACTATTGGAATCTAGCAAAAACAATAAAGATGTCAGCTCTCTTTTATTCTTCCTATTGTTAGAACTTCTGTGGGAAAAGTAACTCTAAAACTTAATAAGCTACGATGATCCTGGGTAACGTCTTAGCTAAATGCTAATCCCTGTCTTTGAGGGTGTGCAATATCTATTGCAATTTATTTTCAGAGTGAAAACATTGACAAGTTTAGACTTAGCCTCCGGGAAAAGTTTCCAGACGCCACAATGGTCTATAAGTTCCTGATGGCTCACAGAGCTCACATAAGGCTCTAGGTTGAGCTTCAAGACCAAAAAGCAATTTAAAATAAAATACTACACACACACACACACACACACACACACACACACACTAACAAAAATAAATAAATAAAATGCAACAATAATAAGGGATAAAAAGAAACCCCTAGAGCTGACATATAGCTAAGTGGACGGTCTATGTATGAGGCTCAGACCCTGAGTTTGATCCCAAGCACTGCCAAAAAAGAAGAAATAAAAAAGGTGACTCTACATTTACTTCTCCCACCCTCCCTCTGTCCACCCTCCCACCCACCCCACTTCTTTCCTAAGTCCTTTTCTAATTCCCGCCTTTTCTTTTGTTTTCAACCTAAAGTAGAACACTGGGAACACTGGATCTTATAAGTTCGATCCACAACAGTGCCATTAAAGCCCCAGACAGTGGACATTTCAGATACCAGCAAATTGTGACCTCAGTCAACGGAAGAAAATATTTTCATAGCACAACAGACTACTCTCTGGCAGTAATTCACTTCTTTCTTACCCATTTTCAGTACATTCCAAGCACTATGTACTCAATTCCTTAAAGCACATACTACTGTAAACACACTGTCAACTAAATCCTTCATGTTATTTTCTTTTTTTTAAATATTATTTATTTATTTATTATGTATACAGTGCTCTGCCTGCATGTACACCTGCAAGCCAAAAGAGGGCATCAGATCACATTATAGGTGGTTTCTGGGAATTGAACTCAGGACCTCTGGAGGAGCAGTCGGTGCCCTTAACCTCTGAGCCATCTCTCCAGCCCCTTCATGTTATTTTCAATAGGAAAAATGACATGTCTTAAGGGAGATATCAAGAAAAGGTGTGAACTAAGTTTATAATCAATGAAAGCACACACAGTTTTAATAAGGACGACTTGTGGCTTCTATTGTCACATTTTACGTTTAACTCCACGCTTACCTATTCTAAGTACAAACATGACTGTTTCGCCTCCAGAATGTCCGGTGAGCTATGCTCGACAAAGATATGATAATGCTTTGTAAGTTGTGATGTGTCCCACAGATTATTCAGTCACATTACTGTTCTGAAATATGTGTTGCTAACAACAAAAGGTACAGAAAGTGGCAGGAGGAGGGCATTGTGGCGTGCGGACACCTGGTGATGGATATCATCGCAAATGACACCCCCAGAAAGGGATCGTGAGAGACAAGTGGAGTGTGGACAGCCCTGAGCATGGAGTGACGGGCTCAGCAAAAGCAGAAAGAGCCACAGGTACTTCACTGGATTACACAGGAGCCAAACTGACCCTTGAGAGAGGATTCCCACAGGGCGAGGGCAGCACACTGATGTGGACAGATGTGGCTGAAGGCCCTCTCATAAAGTTCTACATTGCCAGGCCGAATCCAAGGATGTTTGACCATCAAAGAGGCGAAGGACATAATAAAGTTCTGCACAGTACAAAGATCTACAGAGCTAAATCCAACCAGTTACAAATGAAAAACCTCTAAAGAAATAAAACTAAATATTCACTGAGCACGTACAAACTGTTTTCTTGTCATTACTCCCCAGATAATACAATCTAACATCTATTTATGCACTGTTTACATTACACTGGATATTTAAAGTATGTAGAGATGACTGAAAGCATACAGGTAATATCCAGGTTCCACCCTGAAATGAGTCCCCAGTGAATACAGATGACTCAGTCTATCTGTACTTCCTCCTCTATGGCTCTGCCATGCTGCTCCACAGCACTCCAGAGTTCAGCTGTCCTTCTTTGCTTTGTGACTCCCTTCCATATCTATGCTTATGCTTTGGGGTATCAATAAGCAAAGTTGACTTAAAGGCAGGACCTGCAATCCTGTGAGTGGGCACATGCTGAGTGCGTGGCATGACAGAGGGAGGCATAAGGAAAGAGAACAAATCTAGAAATGTTTAGCAAAGGAATCAATACAATACATGTCTTCTCGGTATGCGGCTAAAAATAAGAAGGCAATGACAGCAAGTTTCCCAGTTTGGGGAGACTTGAGAGAATTATAAAAAAAAAGACAAAAAGGAGGGTAGAGACTTCTCAGTAGTTAAGAGCACTTTCTATTCTCACAGAAGACCCAGGTTCAGTTCCTTGTACCCACATGGCAACTCATAAGCATCTGTAACTCCAATTCCAGGGAAGTCAATGCCCTTTTTGATCTTCATACACACGCACACACACATGCACACACACATGTACACACACACACACACACACATGTGCGCATGCACACGCACACACGGTGCACATCTACACATGCAGGCAGAACACTAGAACACTCATACACTTAAATAAATTTAACCAAAGAAAATAGTGGGGAGATAAAGAGCAAGAAGGTCAGTGTCTGAGGGGAAAGCAGTGGGTTTAGTTTTCCACACTCCTCAGATTGCCGTGCATCAACGTACATGTAGAAGCCAAGACTCAAGGTCTTTGCTGCAATGCTAGAATTGTACTTAATTGTTTATAGATACCTGCAGAATCCATGGTGAGCTGATAAGCCCAAAGGAAGGAATAAGTGTTATGTGAGAAAGAAATCTGAGAGTTGGGGGGAAAAAGCAAACAGCAGAGATCCATGGATGAGTCTAAGGGAATCCCAGCAGAGGTAGTGCCAACATCTTTACATCAAGAAACAAGCTGATATGAGCATATACAAGGGGAGGAGGTCCCCCTCAGTCACAGACATAGGGGAGGGGAGTAGAGGGAAAGTAGAAGGGAGGGAGGAGTGGGAGGATACAAGGGATGGGCTAACAATTGAGATGTAATATGAATAAATTAATAAAATATTTTTAAAAAATAAAATGTTAATGGCAGGCTGTAAAAAAAAAAAAAAAAAAGAAAGAAAGAAAGAAAAGAAACAAGCTGACCCCCAATAAAGTCAAAAGGAGATGAATGTGGGACGACAGTACAATGTTAAGAAACACTGAAAAGATGGGCACTGGAGCCCTAGGAGCCATCTTTCAAAAGAGAAAGGAAGCCTGACAGGATGACAGAGTAGAAAGGGAAGCCATACAAAAACCATGTAGGTAAGGAGCTGAGAGGACATCCACAGCTGCAGCCCAGAGGCTCAGACACATCTTTATTCACGACACCTCTCAACATGACACACGGGACTACCTGGTGGCACAAGGACAATAAAATTACAATTATATATTTTTTTCTTCATTCACATATAAGAGTAGGCTCTGGGGAGGTCACAGCGGCTTGGATTTCTTTATGACAACAGTTACAGAAAGTGCAAGTCAAGGTCTATCACATTCATCCAAATAAAGGCATGTGCACCTCTTCCAGCTGGGAACTTGAGTAAAACATCTGGGTACAAGAGGTGAGACCCAAACAACACAGAACTATTAAGAACAGGAGGTCTAGCCAGGAGTTTGGCTCAAGTCAGTGCCTTGCATTTTAAATCTCCTTGGTTATGCATGTGCGTGATCACAGTTGACACTTAGCGGGGAAATAACTCCATATCCATCACAACAAAGAACTTAGGAAAGCAGACATTAATTTCTACAACATCCTTACTTCCTAAAGTGGCCTTCTTCCTTTCCCAGATCAAGGGTGCTTCCCACTAAGTCCTGCTCTCCTGCACGAAAAGCCGTCAGTGACTGATTCAACGGTATTCCTGTCTTAACACTATCTTTTGCACTATCAGTGCTGCTCATTACTACTGGAAAGGATATTCCCGCGTGACCACTGGATTCAAAAATCTCCTTCAAAAATGTGGTCTCCCAGCTAAGTTCATTTCTCTTTAGCTTCTTCTCCAATGTCTAGTTATTTTGTAGTTTTACAAGCACTTTTTTGTCAATCTATGTCTGGTCATTTAATTATTGATATCATATAATTCACTTTCATGAATTTGATACCTTTATGATCTTTTATATATCTCCAATCCACTATGAGTGTCCCAGACTTTTTCCAAGCAAAGCAAGCTCATGGTCTAGGAGGGTAAGCAAGTACAAACAAACAAAATGACTAAGGTTAGCAGTGCATTGGCAAAATGCCTTGCCGGCATTAAAGTTGGAAAGGAGGTGTTGCTGAGTACTGGGGTGAGGTGATCTCAGAAGTCTTCTCTGTAAGATGACATCTTTAGCAAGGGCCTAAAGGAAGCACAGGATCTGGACAGAAAGGAATCTAAGAAGAGGCCAGTCCAAGACAGGAGAACAATTGTGCAAAGGCAGCAGCAAAGAGATGAAGTGGAAAGAAGGGAAGTCAGCAAGGTGGAGAGCAGAGGTGCAGAGCTCATGGCCACAGAATCCACCAGAAAGACATGGGATTTTACTATGGTGAAACTGGGCCGAGTCAGCCAGCCCTCTCCGTCTTAGGGCTCTGCATGTTTATTCAACTAGTGGCAAATTTAAAATACTGGAGAGAAAACGTGCATCTGGACTGAACACACACAGACTATTTTTGTTGCTAATCCCTAAGCAATACAGAATAAGGCTATTTACACAGAATTGTTTTTTACTGTATTGAGTATGAAAGTAATCTAGGGATAACAGGAAGAATGCCAGAAGACGTGCTTAAGCTAAAGGCAAATATGTTGCTATCTTATGAGACACTTGGACATCTGGATTTTGGTATCTGTGAGAGATCCTGGAGCCAATTCCCTATGGACCCCAAAGGACAACTGTATTGGGAACCTCAGACGATCTGGAAAATCCTTAAAGAAGTATTCAAGCTATGATCCAAAAGTGTAGCTATAGGAATGTAAGAAAAGTGACAAAAAGCCAGGTAAGCTGTGAGTTAGAGGCTAGCTTGGACTACACAGTGAATTATATGCCTGCCTAAAACTCTGAAAAAAAAAATATATCTTTTTCTCCACAATCGGATGAGTGGCAGCAGATATAAATAGTTCAAGGGTGGGTAAAGTCTGCCTAGTTTTTAATGGTAGAGCTAGACAGACTTGTTCATATTACACACACAGCAAGTAAGAAAACGATCAAGTTGTTTCCTGGCCACCTGAGGTAAGATTTCAGAGAGAAGTAGAGTGGCAGGGGGAAAGTAGTGTTGGGAGAAGTGTCATGAGCTAGTGTTGTAAGGCTGAACTGCCCATTCAGCTTGCAGCAGAGAAGCTCACAGCCCAGAGAGAATCTCAAGATGGCTGACAAGTTGGTGTAGGTAGGAGAATGAATTCCAGGGCTCCCCAGTGCTACAGCGCATGACAGGAAGAGAAGCCAGAGTGGAAAGTGAGGGTGAAGGACCTATAGGAAGAGCACCGCAGGGGCCATGTCCCAAAGGAGGTGACTGAGGACACACAGTCGGACATCCTGTGGGGCCAGATTAACCAGGATTAGGCAACACACCACATAGTACCTGATGACTTTTGACAAGTGCAATTTTAGGAAGAGGAACAGGCTGGAAGCTAGTGGGAACTCAGAAGGGAATGTGAGGGCAAAGGTTATTCAGCTTTCTTTGTCACTTGTCTTGGTTTCTGAGCATGCCACCCATCTGGAGTTTCTCCACAATCACAAAGAAAGAGAGTGCATTGGTATAGAACACTCCCTGCGTGTCTGTCTCCACTGTTTCTCATCTATACTGAGGCAGGCTTTAGAGCAAAAGCAGATGTATGCTGTCTTTGAGTCCCCATTTATTACTAGAAAATCGGGACATTCCTATCCCCATTTTTCTTCCTTCCTAGGAAGTACTGGGAGAACTAAGAGTTACTTGCACTGTTGTCTCAAGCACCTAACCTGGATCTTACTCTTTTCTTTTTTTAAGAAGGGAACCTGGAGCTGGGGAAACAGCTCAGTGGGTAAAGTGTTCATTGTGAACACAAGTTTGCAGTACCAGAGTTCCTATAAAAAGCCCAGCATAGCAGTACATATCTGTAATCCCACCACCAGGCACAGAGACAGGTAGATCCCAGGGGATCCATGGCCAGTCTAGCCCAAATGGGGGCTCTGGGTTCAGTGAGAGACCCTGTCTTAAAACTTAAGATGGAAAGCAAGACACAAAGACAGCCACGGTTGATCTCTGGCTTCTATGTGCACATATAAAGACTGGCACAAATGTGTGCACACGTGCGTGCACACAAACACACACACATGCATGCATGGGTGCACGTGTGCACACACACACAGAATAAAAAGGGGGAAAATGGCTATCCTTGAAATTTCTGTGAGCTGTTTGCTTTTATCCCCTGATTGCTGGAATTCCAGGGGGTAATTGATAATTTGGACAGCAATTAGAAATTTCACATGGAGCTTTCTTTTTCTGAGCAAACTGTGTAAAATTTTGAGATATATGAAATAATTATGTAAATATATCCTTACATTTGAGATAGTATTTCCCTAGGTAGACCAAGGTGGCCCTCAGGTTCCAGTGACAGTCATCCTTCATTCCTGAGTACTGATTCCAGATGTATGCCAAATGCCTGTGTTATTATGAACTTCTATTCATACCTAATGTGTCATTTATCTCTTTTTTTTTCAAATAAATTGTTTTTGAATAAAATTTAAAAATAAAAAGGGGTAAAGAAAGCCCTCTTCCATAGTTTTATGTATCTGGAGAAGAGAATCAGCTGCAGGGAAAGGCTGTCTGCCCTGCCGGGGGCCACTTTACTCCCCTTCTGGCTCTTCTGGCTGGTCAGTAACACCCCTCTTTCTATCTACTGGTTATTTTTAAAGTAGTCCATAACCACACCCCAGTTCTCAACTCCTTCTTACTCTTTGCCATCACAGAACTCTGAAACTTTTCAAGGAAGCAGGCACACAAGGAGAATCATCTAACCAACTTCTGTGGCACTGGGGACCCTGATTTGCCTCGACTCTTCATTGACATAGATGTGAACTCTGTACCATTTTTCTTCTGTATTTCACAACACTACCTACAAATTCAAATCACCTAGAGATACCTTGAAAATACTGTATCTTCTCATGTGTGTGTGTGTGTGTGTACATATATATACAAATATATACATATGTATATGTATGTATGCATTATATATGCATAAGCCAGTCTCTCAGTAGAGAAGAGACTAGTGGTTACAGAAGTAAGGAATTTAAGATAGGAACAAGATTTTAATGGATTAAAAAGATGTCACATATGAGAAATATGTTCGACTGTTCTGCTGTACAATAGGGTGTACAAAGTCAACAACAATTTGCTGCATCTTTCAAAACAGCTAGAGAAGAAGATCCTAAACATTTTGCCATAACAAACTGATAAGCTTGTGAGGCGATCAGTATGTCACATGTGATATGTTATGATACATATACTGCAGATGTGTATGTACCAAAATACCACAGGATGCCCCATAAATATGAACAATTAAGCCAAGTAAAACAATCTAAATTCCCATTACCCTTGTTCTCTCCATTCTCACTGAAGACATCCCTAAAGTCCCATGCATCTTCCTGTTGTTCAGTTAGTCAGTCTGTCTCACCTGTGCTAGAATCCAGTGGCTCCCTTTCTCTAGCCCCAGCTGTGGCCACAGAAGCCACTCTAGACTCTGTTACTGAAAGCCTCACTGCCAAAATGCTCACCCTTATCAAAAACATTTGGAATCTACCACTTTAGCAGATCACTGGCTTCTACCCAACCCAAAGCTAAGAATGTATCAGATAGTATCTGAGACCCCTAGGAGAGCTTCCCCCATCTTGATTTCAACTCCCCTCTGATGAACCCCAGCTTTTTTTCTACATGGGGCTCCCTGATAAGTGCATGTAATTGTCTCAGGGTTACAAAAGGCAGGGGGGGGGGAGTTTTTTCTCTCTCCTGATTTATTTTACACTGCTTACTCTGAAGTCAAAATTTACCTTTGGACCACAATGACATCGTCATCAAAATTACTAGTCACAGCCTGTGCCCTAAAAGTTAAGTTTGGCCATTTGCCTTCAATAAGTCAATTAGAAGATTCAAATTAAAGTGAAAAGAAAAAAAAAAAAAAGAGATGCGTTTGTTGACCCATGTTGGGAATGGGAACAGAGACCCCGGGAGAACTCCTGAAGTTGACCTTTGGGATTCTGAACTGAGATTCAGTTTAAATGCAAGGCCAAAAATATGCAAATCTCATCAGTGCAAATCAAATCAAGGTGTGGATTGGCCCAGCACTGGTCCATCACTGTCTGGGCTTAAAGTGATCTGAGGGGTTGTTAGAAGTTTGTCAATCTCTTTCCTGGAGACAAGTCCCCCCTCTGTCTGGGGCCTTTTCCTTCCCTCAAGCATGCCTAGGGAAATCCCCATGTCTTTGTTGTCCACTGTGGTGGTGTGGTGGTAGTCATTTTGGGAGACTCCCTTTAGAGCCCGTTACAGCCTGAGTTGTTGGTATTAACTGTGAGAATTCAAATGCCAAAAGAATGTTTGGTAGCTTTTCTCTAACTAGTAGCCCAGCCCTATCTCTGTAGGAGGTTGGCGGGGCTGAGAACAGCAGAGCAAAAGTATCAGCCTTCATGTGTAAATTGGTTCTGTCAGCCATGGAGCCATGGACTAGATTAGGGCAATTGTTATTTTTGTGGGATGATGCACCCCGCGTTGTTGAAAGGCTGATGGTCATTGCAATGTTTCTTTCTAAGAACTGGAAAAGCTTTTATTTGAGGTTTGCAGGCTTGGGGTTTTCTATTCATTTTTGGTTTGGGATGTGGAGTGGAAATTTGATGACTAAACTGCATATGGATTATACACTGCTTTCCATGAAATTTAGAGGCTTTGGGGAGCAGACATTAACCTCACTGGCAACAAGCACTATTCAAACCCACACAACAGGTTAATTAGCAAGGCAGCCCACTTTGAACTCTGGTCTTCTAAAATGAGGGTAACAGGCTTTGTGTTCCCTATATATTTTCAGAATTGTTTGATAAATCCTAGCAACGGTATAGCCAAGCAAGGAAGGAAGTATTCAAGATGCTGGAATTTTAACAAATCAAGTGACAGAAATTTTAAGCATAGAGTAAAACTAGAATTGAGCTCAAAGGACAAGCAAGAGAGTCTTGCTCTGTCCCTTTTATTTGAGCCTGTTCCCTGTGTGCACACTTGGATATGCACATGAGGTGGAGGAAGGACCTGCCCAAATGTACACAGTGGGAGCCAAATAGACCTGCAGACCAAAATAATTAGCAGCCTTCAAGCAATCTGTCAGGTTCCCAGGCCTTACTTAATGGCTTCATCTCCAGATGGGACCAGATTTGATTTATTAAGGGAAGTCCCGTGGGTGGTAAATAGTCCTCAAAATTACTCAATAATCATAAAACATTAATAAGCCTTCTTAGGTAAAAAATGGCCTAGGAAGAGTCCCGAGAAACAGCTAGTTCAAATAATTACTGTAATCTCCTATGAAAGCAAGTCTAACACAGCTCACCTCCATCGCTAGATGAGTTACGTTTATTAGTCCTAAGCCCTATCATCAGGAGTTAGTCAGTCCCTTGGACTTATCACAAGCTGTAAGTCCAACTCCAAGCTACCCAGGCAGTTCAGGAAAGAAAGCTATGTCTTCCCCAGGCTCTGCAGAGGGGAAAAAAATGAGGGGGGTGGTGAATAGAAAACCAGAACATGCCAGGATGGGCTGGGCAACAGGAAGTACATGTCCTAAATCTAAAAGGTGGCAGATGGCTGGAAAGATGGCTCAGCCATTAAAGGCCAGGCCCACAACCACACAGAAACAGTAGCAGAGATCCGACAGATCTGTTCCTCTGTCTGGGCAGTCCTAGACCACAAACCTCAGCTGAGTTAAGCACTAACCCCTATTCCTTTCCTGATTCCCGGTTGTAAACAGCTATTATCTTAGAGCCAAGACTTAAACCCTTAGCCTGTCTTCCCAGTGATAACTGTGGCCACACCCACTATGCCCTCTGCCCTGATGGTTAATGACCCTTTAGCACTCGGAGCCTCATCAGCTGACTCTGCAAAGAGTGGTGCCCAACAACACACAATCCATACGACCCAGAGGAGCAATAAGGAGTGGAGCAGAAAAATCACAAAGCCTCCAATTGGAGCTCTATGTGGGCTTAGACATTTTCTGAAAGAATTTGAGGGGATGCTGCCGCTGATTTTTGGTACTCCAATGTTCCATTGGCAAACACTGCCTTTAAAGTGCCCCGCCATATCCTGCCTTGCCTGTTATGATGAGTTTGATACAGTGGCTGTTGGTAGCCAGGCTGATTATAGGCCCCATTTTGTCAGGTTCACACCACAGTCAAAATCAGTTTCCCTGATAAAGTATAGATAAGAAACCCCAGTTTTTCCTTACTTTGAAACAATCAGGCAGACAAGTCACAAATAGCACAAAAGAGAGGGTGCTGGAAAGGACTGCAACTCTCTGGCCCAATTGTGTTTGCATTTCCTTTTAACTTGTATGGTGAAGGAGCCATAGAAAGGGCCCCTTGGAGGAAAAATGGGAGAGGAAAGGGCAAAACCTTATTTTAAAAAAAAAAAAAAAAAAAAAAAAAAAGCAAACACAGAAAGAAAGCAAAATCCCTTCCCCTCCATAATACGTTTTAAAATACAGTATCAGGAGTCTGGGGAGATGTCTCAGCAGTTAAGAACACTGGCTGTTCTTCCAGAGGTCCTGAGTTTAATTCCTCAGCACCCACATGGCAACTGACAACCATCTATAATGAGATCTGATGTCCTCTTTTCTCATGAAGGCATATGTGCAAATAGAGCATTCAAATACATACATACATACACACACACATATACACATACACGCATAAACACACATAAAAATCTTTAAAAAGAAAACTCTGTATCAGTACAATCATTCACCAATTTCTAAGTTGGTAGCAATGATCTCAATACGCCTATTTCCCTGTTTGCAAGCTGACATACCAACCTCCACAAAAGGCCACTTTTGAGACATCATTTACAGAACTAACCCCAGCAGTATTTCAGCTCCATCACCCATGCTCTGAGCCTTCAAAAAGTTAAGCAGGAATCTCAGTTCCAGGATGCTGAGCAGAAAGGGAATGTTTACCACACCACTTAAGTGGCCTTTCCCCTCTGCACAGCCTCTGGCAGCTGCTGTTAGTGACACTTTATAGGACCCAGAGGGCTGCACACAGATGCCTAACATCCCAAGGGAGGGGCTTCCATAGGGCCACCAGCAGGCTTATCAGGGAAAAGCCTTGAATAGCTGGAGTGGAAGCATTTTGCATACTTGTTTTGGACTGTGTCAGGGATAATCCAGGGTGGTGTTCAGAAAGCAGCCTTCAGGTAATGTTGCATGTTCAAGATCAGCCTCCACTCTCAGCCCACTTGTGTAAGGCCGAGATCCCTGCTTTGCTGGAGACTGCCCTTCCTCATAGAGCGCAGCCATCAAGCAAGCACGAGCTACTGAGTTCCCACCAACTGGGAATTTGAACAGTGGCTTCAATTCCCACTAAGCACCGAACTGCTAGGGTAAACTGATGAGCAAAACCTTCCACGAAACAGGGTCCTGACCAGTGTGGTGGTGCACATGCCTCAGCACTCAAGAGGCAGAGAGGCAGAGGCAGGCGGATCTCTTTCAAGAATTCAAGGCCAGTCTGGTCTACATTGTGAGTTCCAAGCCAGCCAAAGCTATATAGTGAAACCTTTACTCAAAGAGAAAAAAAAATTGCTCCTTGATGCTATAAACATATAGCAGAGTAAGGAAGCACATTTATAGTTTGCACCTCCAAAAAGCATGTATCTGCTTCTTATATTGAAATCAATTTACTGGAAAATAAAACAGCTAAGGAATTAGTGATGTACATCTTTAAAGCTCAAAGGCACCAGGCTTTTCTTAGACTGTCCTATTAGCTGTATAGCTGGAATGCAGCTGGAATAAATCTCACCTCTGCCTCATAACCATACTGAAGAGTTGAAAGGCTCAAGTAACATGTTCCTCAAGAATACTGCCTGTTACTGAGGGGGACCTCCTCCCCGTGTATATGCTCATAGGGTATCAAGTCTCTTCTTGTCAGTCACAGTCATAGGGGAGGGGAGTAAGGGGAAAATGGGAGGGAGGGAGGAATGGGAGGATACAAGGGATGGGATAACTATTAAGATGTAATATGAATAAATTAATAAAATATATATTAAAAAAATAAAAATAAAAGAATACTGCCTCTTACAGTTAACCCACAAAACACAAGTTACTTTCAGATATTTGTAAGATTGACAGAAAAGAGCCAGTGTGTGCCTTCTTGCCTCACATAAAATATGAACACACACACACACACACACACACACACATACATACACCTCTATTCCTTTTCTCTGCTTGATTTACTCTTGCAGGCACTTAGAATATCTAAACATACCATGTGTTTTATTTATTTATCTTGTATCTTCCAGACCAGACTGGTGTTCCATGGGGCAGGAATTTTTAGTTTACTCATAACTAATGTTTTAGGCTAGTATACAAATTAGTTGGTAAAAGAAGGTTTTTAATTTTTGTCAACCACATGTTCTTCACATCTACGACAACAATAGGAACACACGGCTGTGCTCAATAAATATGTTCTAGACCATTAAGAACCAGGACCCATCTGTGTGGCGTATGCCAAGCCTGTAATCCCAGGACTTGGGAGGCTGAGGCATGAGAATAAGACATTGTTGTTGAGGATTTTGTGTTTTGAGGTTTATTGTTTCATTATTTTATGTGCATGGGAGTCTTGACTGTGCACTGCATCCTCACCGTGCTGGCACAGGCTGGACAAGGCCGGCAGACTCCCTAGAACTGGAGTTGCAGATAGCTGGGAGCCACCTTGTTGGTGCTAGGAATCACGTCTCAGATCTCTTGGAAGAGCAGTCAGTGCACTTAACTGTGAAGCCATCTCTCCAGCCCCCCAAAATGATGAGCATTAAAGCCAACTGGAGCTGGTGACTCTGTCTAAAAAGAAAAGAAAGAAAGAGAGAAAGGAAGGAAGAAAAAAAAAAGAAAAAGAACAAAAATAAAAAAAGAAGGAAAGGAAAATAGGACCTATAAATCATACTATGAACATATTAGAAACATTATTTCAATTGCCTTGACTATAAACTGTGAAACACTGAAAATAAGATCCCCCTCCATAAACCAATAGAGTTGATTTGGACATAAACAATAACAACACAAATCACGCTGGTTCCATTTTGTCGCTTTTTAAAAGCAGAATTTTAAGTTCCATATTACTTATTTTTAAAGTTACTATAAACTTCATTACATGTTATAATCTAAAGAAAAGTATATAGACTATCATAAAGGACTTAGACCCCTGAGTTCTGGATATCAGGAAAAGAAATATTTGTAGGAAAGATGTACAGTACAAAAGAGGAAGTACATATGCATTTTTCTTTAAATCCAAAAGCAAGCTTTTTCTTTTCTTTCTTTCTTTTTTCTTGTTGTTTTGCTTTGTTTTGTTTTTTGTTTTTGTTTTTGTTTTTAAGAAACGCACCCATATATACTAGCTGACTTTCTATATCTTTCACTAAAAGTTTGTTTAGATTTTCAAAAATGCCAGAAAACCTAAATCTCATTCAAATACCCAATTACAGAAATGTATGTTCTAAACTAAGTCTAAACATTGAAGAAGTAAATTCTGAAATATTTACTACTCCAATGACCATATTCCTTACACCTGCCTCAACCTTATGAATAAACAAAAATGTAAAAGTCTTAAATCCGACAGCTCAGGGGTAGAGCTCTTGCCTGGCATGGCTTTACTTCTACCACCATTTAGAAAAATCTTAACTCTCAAAGGACTCTTTCCCTATGTGAAGGTTTGAATGAGAATAGTGCCATGGGCTCAGACATTTGAATATTTGGTTCCCAGTTGGTGGACTATTTAGGAAGGATTAGGAGGTGTGGCCTTGCTGGGGGCAATGTGTCACTAGGCTTTGAGGTTTCAAAAGCCCATGGCAGGCCCGGTCTCTCTCCAGCTCTACCTGTTGCTTGTGGATAAAGTGTAAACTCTCAGGTACTGCTCCAGTCACATGTGCCTGCCTGATGCAGTGCTTCCCTCCAGGATGACGATCATAGGCTCACTCTCTGAAACAGTAAGCAAGCTCTATATTAACTGCTTTCTTTTATATGTTGCCTTGGTCTTCACAGCAATGGTAACTAAGACAATCAACTACTTTCAGAGACTTTCATCATCCTGGGCTTGATCTTGGCCCCTAGACCAGAAGGGTGGAAGGAGAGAACTTACCCCTGAAAGCTGTCCTTTGCTCTCCACATATATCCCATGGCATGAGCATTCCGATACACATACATACATGATAAAGTATTTTAAGTATTTTTATTTTGTCATAAAGAAAAGACTCTATTCATATACAGAGGGAGCATCAGCTTCTCTTGCTATAACTAGAAGCTATGCTCACCCATTTTATGCTGCCTTTAAGACATTCTGATTATATGCTTATGCTGCTTTTGACCAGAAACTAAAGGGATGTCCTTAGCTCACCTGCTTATCAAGCTTTAGTCTATGGCTGCAATGCCAATTACTCCCCCTTTGTCCAGCCTATCAATAAATGTAGGACTACCAGGCAGTGAGAACACTCTCACTCATAATGGTCTTTTTAACAATAGACTTATCTGTGCTTAAATTACCACTTTAATTTCTGCTGAAGCAATGTATAGAATATAGAACAAAGGCAGTAGGCACCCTCAAAGCTCACAAGAATATGCATACTAATTTTATTTTATGATTTCATTATATGTAGGCTAAACACATGGGCTCTATTTAAACCAGAATCAAAGATTAAACCCTGGTAGGAAACACTAGGTACAGTGAGATCAAAACTTGAACCCAGAAGAATTAAACAGAAACCAGTTACCTTAATGGTGCATATTAACAGATATTCAACAAGAGAGCCAAGCTCATCCATCTTTAAAAGGCTCACTCTGCCCTCTTGTTCCCATGAAAGTAGCATATGCTGACTTCTGGGTCATGATTGGGTGGTTGCCTGGCCCTGACATTCTCAGGCCAACCAGCAGCTGCTGCCACTCAGTTGCTCCTATGGGTTGGCCTGAGATGAACCACTGTTCCTGCCTCACTTCTATCATCTCTGTTTTTCCCAAGTCAACAAGTTCTGTCCCTACCCTGACATCTGTCTTGTTTTCCCTGGTCCCAATTAATCATACTTTTTCTGCCAACCAGAAAAACCTGGAGATTATGGGCAAAACATTCTGGAACAGCCACAGAGAAGATCTATTTGGAATTCTCTTTTGCCCCCTAAAAATTCTAGGATTTTAATCCTTGGATTTCTCCACACTAAGATCTTACTGTGTAAATTTAATTATTTCTGCCCATCTAACCCACATAGGCCTCTATCTAATATTTACTAATATTTATGCATGTTGAGAGTTGCAATGCAGGAATATTCAGGGACATATAGCAAACACACAATATTTGATGTCAGAACATTCTAACAATGACATTAAATCTCCAAATCCCCCCAAGGTCTCACCATGGAGGCTTCTCATTTGGTTTGTGTTGCTGTGATAGACACTATGACCAAATCAACTAGTTGTGGGGGCAGAGTAGGTTGAGAATTTACTTGGCTTGCAAGTTACAATCTATCATGGAGGGAACCCAAGGCAAAAGCTTGAAGCAGAAACCATGGAGGGGTGTCACTTACTCTAACATGGCTCAGCTTGCTTCATAACACAGCCCAGGCCAGCCTGCCTGGGGATATAACACCCTATGGTAGGCTAGGTCTTCCTTTATCAATTAGGATACAGGACATGCCCACAGGCCAGTTTCTCAGACCAAGTTCCCTCTTCCCAAATGATGTAGTGACAAAGCTGGAATTTCAGGTTATTTTTTTTAAACACAGAAATATTATAAGACTAGGTGTTAATTTTAATCCCAGGTGCGAGGGGCAGGGCTACTTCTCAGCAGTTGACTATGATTTGCCTTGTGCTCTGGTAAGGGTACGATGTTGCCAGCTACAGATAGTTTCTGCAATTGTGGGATTTTCAGAGGGTATATAAATAGTAGGCCCCTCATAAGTGGAGTTGGTGGTTGTTGGTCATGGGGAGGGTGGGGTTGTTGGTTGCAGTTTGTGAACTAGTCATGAGCAGAGAAGAAACAAGAAAAAAAATAGATATTTGACAGTGAAGATCAAACTTGCCCCAAGGATCTCGACCCCCATCATCAGCAGGAAGTATCTAATGACAACATTGCCCCTTTATTCAGGGATCTCTTTCCTTTCCTCTCCTTTTTTCTCTCTTCTCTAGTATTAGAGGCTTGAAAGAGCAGAAGAAAACAGGTGGAGAAGGGTGGAAGAAAGAAGAACCCACAAAGTAGTCAGACCAGCTACAAAGTATATCAACTTGACAACCAAGATTAGCCATCACATAAAGCAAACTGATGAAAACAAAAGAGACACCCTTACAAAAGAAATAAATGTTAAATAAAGATCTGTGTGGTTCAGAAGAGGAGATAAATAATTATATTTTCATAGTAAATTCTTAGAGTATAGAAATTGAAGGTTAAAATTAATCATTTTCTGAGGGTATGAGACTAAACTGTCACTGGGCACCAAATACTCTCCTCTGTATTTATTCATATTCTCTTTCTTTAGTGCAGGATTTCTGAGATTTTGGCACTTGGCTGTCAGACTAATCTGCACATTTTCCCATTTACCTTAAAGCTAGTTTGGTCATGTTACAAAGAGATCTAGCCACAAACATGACAGTCAAAGTGACGTGTAATTTCCAGGCCATATCCTTAAAGGGAACGTATGCCCTTCACGTTGTCTCCTAACTTCCATCCCCCAAGGGTAAGGATGTGAAAGGGATCCTGACAAGTGAGACAGCGTCAACCATGCAGGACACACCAAAGCCCAGTATCCTGCTGCCCCCATCGTTCTGAACATTGAACCATCTGGAGACACCATATGAACAGGGACGCTGGGTTCACACCCTACACTCTGGCTTCACTAGTCCTAGGGGGCTAGCAGAGCAGTAAGAGGGAGGGGACCAAGATCTCTGAGTAACTTGATGCATTTGAGCATCTTATGCTGCTGGGTCACCGTTAGGCATAGTGTCAAAATGTTAACCAGACCCCAAAGGACTCCGAAAAGGCCATGGGGACTCCATATGGCTTTCCCATTCACAAACCCCCTTGCACTGATGATATTTGGTCTGAGTCAAAGCAGCTGAATAAATATCCTTACAAATATACACAATAAACATAACATCCTGGTAGTCTGAAAAAAGAATATGTACATACAGACTTCATAATTTAAGCATTGTTCATTTTTCTTAAGACAAAATCCCAAAGTATAGATGTAGAAAAATATTTAAACATTAAGTTTGGGGATAATCCATGGAAACCAAGACTGAACTAAGTTAAAAATAAACTAAAAATATTGTAATGATAACATTCAATTTTGCCATGCTCAGTTGATATCCCCAGGAGGCTTGCTCTTTTCTAAAAGGAAATGGGAGAGGAGTGTATGTGGGGGAGAGGTGAGGTGGGAGGGTGAGACTGGGAATAGTGGAGGGAGGAATATATCATATGAGAGAAGAATTTTTTAAAAACTTTCAATTTGACAAGAAGTGAGAAATACATTAAGTTGCTCGATTCATTGATGATCTTAAATGATTCACCAAAGACTCAGAATCAAAAGTGATGATTTCACAGCAGTTAAAGAGATACTGACTCGTTTCATCTGACACAAGTGAGCCTGCCCTGAAATGGTCAACGTCCATTCTCTTGCTCCGTCATTCCTAACATGTGTCTTACATTTCATGGTCCAATGTGGCTACTTCCATGCCTGCCACCACATACTTATGCCAGCAGGAAGAATTTAGGAAGAAAAAAAAAAAAAGAAAGAAAGAAAGAAAGAAATTTTCCCATCCCTCACTACGTATTTAGAAACTACCTTTTGTCACTTCTGTTCACAATCCCGGGCCACAACCTGAAAAAAAGATCCTTTCTCTTATCTACAAGGAAATCTTCAAAATGAGATAAGATCAGATATTTAAGTCTTACGTGGAGGCAAAAGTGTATCACTATAGGAGAAACGAACAATGAGCAATGAGTGTTTGGGCAGTCTGAAGGCATTTCCGGGAACTTTTTTTTTTTTTTTTTTTTTTTTTTTTTTTTTTTTTTTTTAAGAGAGAGGTGTAAGAATCTGGAGATGGGCCTGTGCCTAAATAATCAAAAGAAACTCTATGAAAATATAAAAAAAACAGATAGGTTTTTACATAAGATATAAACATACATTAAAGCTACACACAAAATGAAAGTCCTCCTCAATGTTAGAACTGACCTGTGAGGTGATGGTGAATGAATACCGTAATAACCTTGAAACAGTGGCAAGAACCAACCTATGGGTGAATGAGTACAGTATGATAACACCTTCCCCTAACCCTACCACCCTTGTGATAACAAACAGATAACTAACAGAAAAACAAGCATGAAAAGGGGAGGATGCCATTTCTGGAGTCCCAAGAACTCCTTCTCTGGGGCAACAGTCACAAAAAAGAAAAAGCTGAAATTCCAAACAAGCACGGAAAGAAGGCCAACTTGAAACATTACAAGGCATTAAAGGAAACATCAACATTTCTTGCACAACCTCTGGAAATGTGTCACCATCTACAAAGCCTTTGGTTCTGGCAAGAAGACAACAACAGAGAAAATTCAAACAGCCGCAGTGACAGCTAAGCCAGATCTTGGCCCGTGCTCGACTAAAGGAGATAAGGTTTTTAAAGAGTAAAAATACAGGGCACCAGCATTCTATGTTGCCAAACTGTTCTATAAACCCAGAGAATGTTTTATATCAGTATTCTAAATTTAACGCGCTGGAATCCTGTCATATTATACCATTTAACCTTTTCAAATGAAGGCTTTGCCTTTTCATGGAAAGTATGTATTTTGTACTAGTGACAAAACACAATGTCCTTGGCTTAGACTTTCTCCACCAAAATGGGCCCCTTCTGTGCACTATGCTGAGCTACACCGTAAAGCAGGAAGACAGTACACTTAAACAAGGAAATCCAAGTCTCAAATCAAGAATTCCATTTAAATGACAGTTTTCTTAACATCATCATCTTTGAATTACCGGATAGAAATTGTTCATATGAGTGAGAGGAAAGCAAGAAAAGATATTCATATTAGATGTCTCAAGAGTCAAGTGTTAAGCTCAATACCATCAGAAAAGTGAACTGACAGCAGTTTTAAGCAATATAACATTCCTAGGGATATTTTCCTGGGATTACAATGGTAATTTTATGAATAAAAGATATTAATTTTCATATAGCAAATATAACTCTAATAATATAGAACATTTTGAATTAATAAACCTCTTGGAAAATAATAAAAATCCATCTATTATCAAAATTCAATACATAAAAAATATAATACATAAAAATGTATGCACATTAAAACAAGCTGTATTTCAGGTTAACGTGTAAATTAAATTTTTATTTGGTATCAATACTAACTATATGGTAAGAGAGCCCTGCACAATACATTGTTGAAAGTACTGAGAAACAATTCAATTATGCCAGTTGTCAGGCAACTCATTTGAAAAAAAAATTGTATGTGTATGCATGTGTTTTGATGTGTGTGTGTGTGTGTGTGTGTGTGTCTGTGTCTGTCTTGTGTGTTAGTTTTCTATTGGTGTGATAAGATTCCATGATGAAGGCAACGTATAAAACAAAACGTGTGTTGGGGCTCATGATGGCACAGGACTAGAGTCTATGATCACCAGGGCAGGGAACATGGCAGCAGGCAGGCATGGCGTGCTGAAGCAGAAGCTGAGAGCTTACATTGACTGACAAACATGAAGCAAAGAGAGACAGAGCTAACTGGGAACGGTATGGGTTTTGAAACCTCAAATCCCTCCCCACATTGACATACCTTCTCCAACAAGGCCATGCCCTCTAATTCTTCCCAAACAGTTGCACCAAGTAGGAGCCAGGCATTTAACCACGTGAGCCTAGGGCTCCACTCACATTCAAACCACCACAGTGTGTGCATACATGTTCATGTGTGTGAAGGTGGGTAAATAGTTGCAGGGGCTTATGTGTGTCGGTCTTCTCCTTCCCCCTTGTTTGAGAAAGGGTATCTGTGCTGTTTTTCACTTCATGAGCCTGGCTAGCTGGCCCTCAAGTTTCTGGGCGTTCTCATGTTCTTATGCGCCCATTTCCCCCACAGAAGCTCTGGGCTTGCATTCATTTGCATTATCGGAATTTTACATGCTTATGCTTTGTAACTAACTGACCAGTGATCTCCCTCAGCAAACAGTACCAACTCAGGGAAACCTCTAAGTTGTGCCGGGTTAAAGGATTAAGGAGGAGCCCTTCTTTGTCTACCATGCTTTGAAACTAGCAAGCTAGGGAGGCCATAAAAGGGGAAAACAAATCAAATCTACAAGTGAAACTCTGCCCACTTCCAAGTGCCTTGGCATTCCCTGAACCACAGCGACAAGCACAACCAGTGTCCCCTCACAGTTGACCCCTAACACCTAGAGTTAGAGTAGGACTCCCTAAGAATAGAACCTTCCTCAAATTGGACCGACTTATTTCATCTCCACCAACAGGCAAAACGCAACAAGCCTCTTGTCACAAGGAAAGTTTCAGCATTGCCACTGGGCCAAATTCTGCCACACCAATACCCACAACACACATCTTGCTCTTGGGGGACAAACAGTTCTCCCCTTAACCTAGTAAAGCCTTCCTCATCCTTCAGGGGCCTGCTCTGTCACTACTTGTACAAAACTGTCCCTACTCCCAGACTGAATGTGTCCCTCTGGGCCTCTCTGATCCTTTGCATATGGCTCTAATGTTGCTTCCTGAACACACTACTGTGATTGTCGGGGGCACTTTCCTCTTTCCTCCAATAAAGTATGTTTAACTTCTGTTTATATCTCTAGTATCTAACATAAGCAACATTTGTCATCTTGGGCTGTTATAATGAGCGGAGGAAGCTCTGAGTGAATGTGCACTTTGACTTGAGAAGGCCTTGTTAAAGACTGGAAGACCAGTTGACCCATGGGAAAATGGCAAAGCGATTGCCCATATGGCCAGGCTTGAGAGAAAAGGCAAAGCTCTTCTCAGGAGTCCCAGTATGAGTGTTTGTGAAGGACCGATCGGTGTGTGCAAGACTAGCAATTCTAGCTTCCTTCTTCTCCATGACACTTCTGGCCTCTGGAGACCTCCCACTGAAGCAAGCCAACCCGTCCCCCATGCTGTACCTAAAAAACAGGAGGAGGTTCCAGGTTTCAGTGGTCAGGTTGTAGAGGGGAGAGAACCCCACCTATCTCACTGGCTATGTGTCCGTTCTTCATTCCCTCGGTGCCCCGAGGCAAGGTTTCAGGACCCAAGCTGCACAGGACCCGGGCAGGCTGTCCAAACAAAACACTAGATTGATAGCTTAAACCAAAACATATTACGTCACTTTTGTGAAGATAAAATGTTCTAGATCAGAACAGCTCCTTGGTTTGCAGTGGTCACATTCTCTAGCTTCTGTGCACATGCATGCCTCCCTGGCATCTCTGAATGTGCTCAAAACACTGCTTCTGAGACCACTGAGCAGAGCTTACCTAGATGACTCATTTTAACCTAATTCTGTCTTTTAAAGACGCTATCTGTAAATTCAGCCCAATTTTGCAACACAGGGTTAAGATTTCAACATACGGATCTTGGGGAGGAAAGAAGATAATTCAACCCATAGCACAAGGATTAGGACCAACAGATCCAATCAATGCCTGTTTACCGATGAGCCAGACAGGTCTAGAAAAGATTGCTTTCAGGTGCATTTTCATTCAGCTTTGCTTATTTTTGCTTGGTCGGTCTGTTTGTTTTCAATGAGTGCCTGCAACTGGCAGAGCTCACGGAGGAAGTAAACAGACCCTCCTCCATGTTCAGGAATGGATCATCTAGTTAAAAATGGCATCTCTAACTGCTATTCCCAAGGTACAAATAGAAACACCAGGAGAAGCCAAGGTAGGGAGCCTCAGGCCTTAAAATTCAGCTCCCTCTCTCTGCTTATGAGGCCCCAAGCAGAGCTCCCCTGCAAGGAGCTAAGAGACCAACTTAGATATAGAAAATGCAAATGTTTAGTGAGCATTATAAGGAACCATGTTAAGTGATGGTGGCTATTACATGAAATATAGAGTCTTCTCATCCCCTTAAAGTTAACTGGGAATAAAGAATACCATGAAGGAGGCCACTGGTGAGATGGCTCAGCAGGTAAAGGCTCTGGTGGCCAAGCCTGATGCCTTGAGAGGCAGAATTAGCTGTCCCACACCCAAAAAATGGAAAGAAACAACCAACTGACCCCCACAAATGTATTAGCAACAGATACACACACACACACACACACACACACACACACAGAGAGAGAGAGAGAGAGAGAGAGAGAGAGAGAGAGAGAGAGAGAGAGAGAGAGATCAAATAAATAGATAAATGCAACTTTAAAAAAAAACACCCTATCAGAAGACCTAGAAACAGGAAAAAAAATATATAGAAAAGAATTAGAGAAGGAAAGTTTTAATTCTGATGATGGCCTATCTTCCTGACTCTTTATAGCACCAGCAGAAGTAAAGTAAACCCCTTACCATGGCCCTTGCATGAACCAGACCACAGCCACATCCAGTGCACTCCATCTCCTCTGCACAGCACCCTGGAAAAATGCTATTACTTCACTTGTACTGGTGAGGGAAAAGGAGCCCAAGAAATTTAGGGGTAACCGAAGTTACACAGACTGGACCCACTTTTTAGGGTATCAAAGTCATTTACTTCTATAAAATGCAAAGCTCCAATTCTTTGCCCACTGAGGCCATAATGTGGCACAGCTGTGCCTGACAGCATGCCGAAAACAATCCCAGCAAACACACGTCTCACGTGGTTGGAAATGACAAATCCTCTTGGTCCTTACAAGTGTCCCAGTTTATACAATGACTTACGAAGCCACCCTGAGCCCACTGAGAAACAGCTATACAGTTCTCTAGGACCAGTGGAAAAGAAAACAGTGAGACCCCTTGTTCAAAATGCAGGGAGAAAAAGTCTAGCAAAGGTACAGAGATGCAAGACTGGTTTTCTTTCGTGTACCTGCTAGGGTCTTGCTCATTTGCCCCATCTGACATCATTTGCAAAACCTAAGTAAAAAGATAAAAATTAGTAAGAATTTCAAGATGGCAGAGGATGACTATTAAACCAAACAGGGACTTTCCTGAGAACAGAAACCTGAGCCGCAAGGATATATACATATATACACATAAATACCCCAAGGGTCCAGTGTCTCTCTTCACAGTCCACTCATATGGTCTATGATCCTATACTGTGTCATAGACTGAAAAGAGTAAGCAAGATACAACCAACTATTGCCCAGATTTAGATATTAAGTACTGGTTCTATGAAACCATTTATCTAGAAATGTTTTCTAGTGTTTCTAACAAAGCACACACTCCTTTCCCAAGCATAAGTAACAAGAAAAATGCAAGCAAAGTAAGTCACTCAATACCATCTTATCTATGCAGCATTCATCTAAATAATGTAACTCACCCATGATCAAAATGAAATTTCAGATCACATCATAGGAAACGATAGTGCAACACAAAGTAAATTCAAATTTAAGGATGACTGAAGAATTGTCATTTTAAAAACAGGATGGAGAGATAAGAGTTCATTGAGTCACTCATTCATTCATTCATTCATTCATTAAACACTGATTTATCACATATAACATTAGGAGCACTGAACAACATGGGCAGGTGAGGGGCTGGGGGTGGGGCAAGCAAGAGATAGTCTGGTCTTCTGGGATCAGTCTACTAGAACAAAACACAAAGAAACAAACTAAGCCACCAACTGCTTTTTCTATTAGTAGAATGGGTATAAATCAGGAAATACCCAAGGGGAAAGATAATGGAGCCTTGAATCCCAGCTGATTCTACCAGATATAGAGGAAAAGCCCTTCCCAGGTATGAAGGTAAGCTAGTTGTGGTGGTACACTCCAGTGACCCCAGCAAGGTTCAGAGGGTTGGGGGAGTAGACTTCTCAGGATGTTTAGTTCAAGTCCAGCCTGAGTTACACAGCAAACCTGCTCTCAAAACACAACAAAGGACTGCAAACGCATAGCATCCTCTGGAAAGGGCTTGTCACTCTAAGTAACAGCCACCTTAAAGCAAACGATGTGTTACAAACTGATACTCTGTTACAGATGCGGGGGTTGGGGGGTGGGTGGTGATGGAAACTGTTCAGGCCCTGGGAAGGGTGTGGAAAAGCACTATCCCCTCAAAAGGCCAAAGGGAAGACAGGACGAGAAAGTGCAAGATCTGGTGCTGTGATTTTTCTTTAGAGGAAATACCATT
Organism: Acomys russatus; assembly: GCF_903995435.1. Lineage (NCBI taxonomy): Eukaryota > Metazoa > Chordata > Mammalia > Rodentia > Muridae > Acomys > Acomys russatus. The sequence goes on from NC_067138.1 coordinate 22,202,012, forward strand.
TTGTTTGCCAATTTGTGGGCACGGGTAAACGCACGTTTTTGGTACAGCAAAATGTGCTGTCTACCTCTTCTTCCTTTTCCTAATAAAGATATGAGTCACCCTTCAACTATGTCAGTGGCTTAAAGCAAAGGCCCAAATATAAAATGATGAGCAGCCCAAAACATCTGTAAGTAAGTCTTAAGAAGGAACTGTCAATTTGGTGTTTTGTTTTGTTTTGTTTTCACAACGAACTTACCAGTCAAATTTTTTTCAACACTATGGCTAACTTCTTAAATAAAAAATAATATATATTGGTTGTCTCCATTTCTTATCCTTCCTTTAGAATAGGTTCCTAGAAGAGGAATTTTCAGGCCAAGCAATATGAATATTTTTAAGCTTTTGGCACAAGTAAACATAGTGTAATATGAAAACTAAATTGAGCATATCAACTACAGATGACCATGCAAAACTCAAAGGGGACAGAATGCCGCTGCAAACGACTTCCTGAAGAGAAAATTGAAGAATGCAGTATGAGTAAATTTAAGGTACTGAGCAGTTATGACAAAAAGAAGCAGAGTTAATTTTTTAAAGCCACATCCAGGGATCCAAGCATGGAGGTTCCTACCTCTAACATCAGCACAGGAGAGGCTGAGGGGAGAGGCAGGCACGAGACTTGAGTCTAGTCTGTGCTATATAGTTCATTTCAGGCCAGCTCTGGGCTACACAAGCTATTGTTTCTCAGGAAAAAGAAGAAGAGGAAGAAGAAGAAGAGGAGGACGAGGACAAGGAGGAGGACAGGGAGAAGGACGAGGAGGAGGAAGAGGACAAGGAGGAGGAAGAGGAGGAGGACAAGGAGGAGGAGGAGCGCATGATTTCTGAATAATGAGCAAAATACTATTCCTAAAAAGAAAATGCAATCGACTTTACACTTCTACTATCTCTTGCTTCACTATTGCAACAATAATGAGATTTCTAATTCTAACAATCAGTGTTCAGATAAGAGAGGAAACTGACTTTTATTTTACTTTATTTTTGAAACAGGGTTTCTCGTAATTCTGGCTGTCCTGGAATTCACTCTGTAGATCAGGCTGCCTCTGGCCTGCCTGCCTCTGCCTCCCAAGTGCTGGGATTGAGGGTGTGTGCCACTAAGCCTGGTGAAAATTCACATTTTAAATAAAGATCAACAAGTTGGTTTTTGAGACAGCGCCGGAAACTTGCCTATTTCTGCAACTTAGCATTGGCAGTCTCCTTTTCATCTATTTTCAGAAAGGCTGTTTCTAAGAATGACTCAGACTCTTCAAATCCAAAGACTTATTTCCCAACAAAGTTTCATTGAAGTCAAATTTGAAGCCATTACAAGTTATATCTCCTTGACATGTTCTTGTCAGTAACTTCTACAGTGCCGTAAAATAACCCTATGTAGCACTAGATACCAGGGTAGTCTCCCAATGTGTATCTTCTCAGAGATACCCTAGGGGTTAGGGTAAACGGAATTTGAGAAGCCAACCTGTGTGTTTTGCATTTCCTGAGACATTGGCCTTTCCTTCCTGACTTAGCCAAGTGAATTTCTACAGAGTGGTGGCTAACACAAACTTTACAGATAGAACGAAACTCGGGAGGAAGTTTGGTATTTGAAATATTTCCCTTCGAACCTAGGCACGGGGGTGGCAGGGGTGGGGTGGATGGGACATGGCGCTGAAGAGGAGAAACTAGAGGATCTGAATGGGATGTTGGAGGTCAACTCTTTCCTCAAAGGATGCTGCCACATGTATCAGGGTGGACAGGAACCGACTGTAAATTCCTTGTATTGTTCGCAGCAAGGAAATTTCCACCTTTAGGTGAAGTGTTGGGAGTTCATTTTCCCACACTTCTCTCCTCTCCTGTCTGAAACTGAATGCAATGCTTCTAGAGCACAATTTCAGTGAGCCAAGCTGGGACCAGGAAACAGCTCCTGCCCAGGCTACGAAATCCTGAAGTTGTCAGATGCAAGGCGAGTTTTATGACATCGCTTTCAAAGGGTGTGTACAGAGGACCAAGGAACCAAGTGGAGGGCAGATTTAAACGGGGAGAAAGGAGATTGTAGGGCTGGGAGGGAGGGCGCACACATGTGGCTTTAATATGCAACAGCTGCCAGAGAGGGTGACCCCACTGCGCTCAGTCCTCTGCCCCCACCTTCAGAATCCAACTTTTCAATGATTATACCTAAAGGCACTTCACTGCTATTGACATAATAACCGAATCCGGCTGCACCACATTCAAGGACTTGTTAAACACTGCGTGTACCTGAAAGTAGGAAATTTAAGCATGAAACCAAAGCTTTTAAACAAAATATGAGCGGAGGAAAGGTGGGGGGGGGGGAGGGATAAAGAAAATGACACAATGAAATTAGCCCTGGGAGATGGATAAAGAAAACTGAGCGCAGATGGGACAGGCAGAATGGCCGCAGGTTAACTTCTCCCACGCGAGTTTTTCAAGGCCCTGACCACTCTGTGCGAGTTCAGTAACGAGCCCATCCCCAGGGTCCCCCTGCCACCAGCACGGACGCCGGGTGCTGGCGCAGACAATGCTGCGGACTTGGTGCTCGGAGAGCGAGTCACTCACCGACACCAGGAACTCCAGCGTGCCCACGTAGTCGCGCTCGGTCTTCTGCAGCTCACTGAGCACGCACACGCGCAGGCGAAGCTGCTTGTCCGCGTCCCTAGCGCCCTCATCACTCATGGTGGCCGGCGGGACGCGGGGCTTGGGGCAAGTGCACTGCTCCGCGCCTGCTGCCGCCACTGCCGCCTACAAAGTTGCAGCCTCTGTGGAGTCCGAGTTGGAATGCAGCTTCACATGCTGGCCCCAAGGCCGGGCGTGGGCAGAGGAGGGTGCTCTGGCTGTGGCGCGCGCGCGGGAGGCGCGGGACTCTGAGTAGGAGACTCCCGGGAGAGCGGGAGCCGGGCTCGCCCGCCGCTCTGGCCTCACGCGGCCCCAGCCCTGAGGGGAGGCGGCTCCGCCAGCCACAGCGGTGGCTTGGACATCAATCAAATGCTTTCAATCCATGTGACTCCGACCCTTTACCCTTAGCCAAATCTCAGGAAAAAGGAAACACAACCCTGGGGAAGCGTATCGTGCCAGCTAAATAAACACACACACACACACACACACACACACACACACACACACACACACACACACACACACACAATGCAACTAAGCCAAGGTTCCCAAACCTAGAAGGACACTTGTGAGATGGCTTAGAGGGCTGCTCCTGGGAATCCCGCCCATTATTTAGCTTTAATGTGTTTTGCACCAAGTCTGAAAGCAAAGAAACAAGTCCCCACGGTTACATAACTGCTTGGAAACAAAAACAGCCACAGCATTGACCCTCCCGGCTTTGACAAGGAACACATTGATTTTGGGTTTTAGTCTAGTGCAAAACAGGTTTGATTTAAAAAAAAAAAAAAGAAAGAAAGAAAAGAAAAGAAAAAAGAAAAAAAAAGCATTACTATTTCACAGAGCAGACAACCTTCTGTCAAAGCTTGAAATGTCAATTAAAGTGATAAATAAGGACACTAGAGGGAAGGTGACAGCCCTTATCTGTGCACCCTGGCTAAGTACATTTTAACACCATTTTGTGTCTATAACTGTTTGTCAGCTCTTTCCAAGAATTGTGATTTTAAAAGAGATAAAAATGTCCAAAGTTCATCGGAAGACACAAGGTAGGAAGCTATATGGTGATGATATGTAGAAGATGATTGACAGATGATACCTAAATGGCAGGTAGATGATGGATGATTGACAGATGACACACAGAGGGTGGATAATAGATGACAAGTTATAATCTTCTGTTTTGAAGATGGAGAGACCAAAGCATTTGATTTTAATGTTTAAATTTATTGAGTTCTTGCTTGGGAACACAGAACCTATAAATCTAACAAAGCAAGTGATCTCTTTGCACTCTGTCGAGATATTATCCACACATACTTTCAGAGCCGTTTTTTTCTACCTGAAAACATATTTACACAGTGTACAGCCAATGACATTTAAATAAATGGAATGGACACTTGTGATGCAAGGAAGAGGCAGCCAAACTGTTCCAAGAGTTGGCAGCCTGAGATAAACTAAAGATGTTTTCCTCGGTGTTTATACTAAAATGTTTTCCAGTTTCCCATAAGCCTTTTTAAGATACAGTTGTGGTTTTCATGAAACAAAGAGGAATCGTACCTTCTTGTTGCATTAAAGATTCAATATTTGAACAACATGAGTGGCACTGATGAAGAACGAAGGTGGCTTTCCTGTTTCTCTTGCATCTGGCTATTTAGAGGCAGCTGAAGCAAAGGGCAAATAGTGTGGACAGCTTCACACTGTGGCAAAAGAACAAAGGACGAGGCACATTAAAGACAGATCTCACAGCACCTGGTAAACAAGAAACCGGAAGGCACAGGGAATGCATCCAGTAGCTACTCAGAAGTTCAAACGGAACCTAACCTCTCTGTGCTCTGCAGGTAGTGAGGAATGAGTGCATTGCTTGCTCCCAAGGGAAAAAAATTAAGTAAACAAGGCAGATTTCCATCCAGTCCTCTGAATGAAATAGGATGTTTTCTCTTGCCAGTTGCTCCCAATTAGAAAAATCACATTGCTGTTTCTTTTTATCGAGACACTTCCATGTATAGATCACCAGAGTCATCATCTCACACTGAGAGCCAAATACTTGAATCTGAATCACCACTGAGGTATTAGCCATTTGAAACCTTTACCCCTGTTCTACAAGCATGCTTAGGAGACCCCTATAAAAGCTATGCAGGATCTGAAGACCATAAAGACTATAGATTCCAGCAAAACATGTCTGAGTGTGAGTCACAAACCACTGATGAACATATCAGAGCCTACCCTCCAATTTTTTTCTTTAATTATTTCAGACAATTACACCCTGTATTCTTTCAATAAGGTCCTCAGACTCTTAGATTCACTAACATTTGATATTGGCCTTCTAAAGTTTTACAATTGATGCAGGGAGAGGGTCAGGCATTTAAATATTCCCATTAAAAGACAAGATTCAGTAATTGCTTTGGGGAGAAAAAAATGAACAGAAGCCAATAGAACGGCACTCATTTTAGTTGTGTGAAATTCTTACTTCTCTCAGAAATGCCTGTACAGAATTTACTATGCTGCCTGTGGTCACTGCCTCCTTTCTCCTCTGTCTGTGCCTCAGTATCATTTGTAATTAATGAATAACTCCAGGACACCTTGTAGTGCATTCTACCAGGCTCTCTTCAGAGAGGACTCTCACAGGGACCTCTGTAGCCCTGGCGGGAGTCCTTAATTCCTCATCAAAGACTAAAGAGCATAAGAAAACAGGGCTAGAGTATCTGGAAACTTTCACTTTGATGGTAAATAAGGTCTTTCACAGCCTCTGAATGTGCTGTGTCCCTTCCCACTTCCTTTATTGAAACTTCAGCCTGTGCCCGCCAGGAAAAGGAAAGCAACAAGCAAAATGATGGACAAGATCCAGTTTTTTCTCTTCCTTGAAATACTAATGAGGTTAAAGCCTTCAATTAAAAAAAAAAAATGAGATGGGGGAAAGAAGATAGAGATGGCTGAGCTCTGGGCTAGTTCAGCCATTAAATTTATTTCATATGCATGAACTTGGTGCAGTTAGAATCTATTGTAAGTTCCAAGAGCCCAAGGGCACAGCACAGTGGGCTTCCTTTTGGTCAGGCCCAGAGAAAGACTACTCTGGCTGGAAAGGCTGAAAAATGCAAGGCTGCCTCTTCGCGAGAAGACAGCTCTCTAGACACAGGTCAGAGACCAGTCATATTTGTCTCTTCCACATTTCAGTGTGGCTATCAGCTCAAGGAAAGTCATGGATCAAATCTGATTCCAGTTCATCAAAAGGATTCACAACTTAAAAACAAAAGACACGATTGCTTTACTGCATGACAATCACTGGTCTTTGGTATCTCCTTAAAGGCTGTGGTCTCTTACAGATGATGCTATGCCCTCTTAACAGACAAAATGAGGTCAGTATAATGGAGGTGCATTAGTGCTTGCCTATCGAGCTTGAGCAAGAGATGATGTCTAAGACTCTTTATAAATTTAGGTTCTGGTTCCTGTTTAATCCCACAGTTGCTTGCATGTCAATTTCTTTCCAATTTAGTCAGATCAAGTGCAGCATGCTCTGGCGTGTGCCATCAGCTCACCTTACTCTCAGAAGGTGAGTAGCTTACATGACAAGCTATAGTGCTCATGAGTCACATCTTAATTTCTGATATAATATTGTGGGACATAGAGAACAAATCAAATGTTTGAGTGGTGATACTTGAGCAAGAGTCTCGAGTTCTCTCCAAGTGAATTTGATTAAGAACAAGCTACCCTCACAGCCCTACCTAACATGTCTTGAGAAATCATGTTCACATAATAGAAACTTAACCTATTAACATCCCAGTAAAATAAACAACCAGCAAGTCTGTTAATAATCTCATTAAAAACATCATGCTTGCAGTGTCCATCCCCTGTGGAGACTCTTGAACACTTCCTCAAAATAGGTCTCTGTGTCCTTACATATCTTCAAACTCCTCCATCTCTCTCTCCTCTCTGAAAAAAATGTCTGGAGTTCTTCACCTTGTTTTCAGTTGAGAAACTAACACTGCCCAACATAAACTCATCCACATGTCCATAACTGAGACCGTTACTTTCAAGAGAGAAAGTCATTGCACACACCTGTGGTCGATGTGAAGCAACGATTGACAGCTTCGCTTGGATGACAAACCAGGTGGGAAGCAATCTAACCTAAGCACATAAATTCCGTTTGGTTGGATGGTTGGTTGGTTGTTTAGTTGCCTGGTTTGATACGGTTGTTTTGAAATAATCTTGCTATGTAGCCCAGGCTAGCTTAAAACTCACTATGTAGCCCCAGATGGCCTCACACTCTTCATCCTCCTACCTCAATCTCCCATAATGGTGGCACTGATTATAGATGTGTCACACTATTCCCGATTTGCATGAACTGTTAAAAAGCAGAAAACCTTCCCAGGTGTTATAACTGCAGGAAATGAAGCTATGGAGGAATGACACAAGATGCAACAGTGCTAGCTTTGTAGGTAGATAAATGGAGCCACAAGCCAAGGATCATGGGCAGCCCCCAGGATCTGGGAGAAGCAAGGATCTTATGCAACCCAAAGTAACATAGCCTTGTTAACTCCTTGATTTTAACCCAGTATGATTTACATTGTTCCTCTAGCCCTCAGAACTTTATGAGGATAAATGCATGTTTAATGAATCCCTGAATTTTTGGCAATAGCTCATTCTCTACATTCTTTTAACCTTTCCATCTTTCTTCAGCGGCTTTAATATGGGTCACTACTGCCATGACTGATCCTCAGCTGTCAACTGAGGTTTCCTTTTCTAATTACTTTGAAGGCTATTCACTCCTTGCACCATGGACCTTTCCAGGGCTCTTCACAGTGTTGACTCTCTTTCTTCCAAGCAAGCCTCTCTTGCTTCTTTGTGTGGGTGGTTTGAATAGGAATGGCCCCCATAGGCTCCTATGCTTGAATGCTTAGTCATCAGGGAGTGGAACTACTTGAGAGGGATTAAAAGGTGTAGCCTTTGGGGGGTGTGTGGGGCTTTGTTGAAGGAAGCTTGTCACTCCGGGTGGGTTTTCGTGTTTCGAAAGCCCAAGCCAGGCCCAGTGGCTCTCTTCCTGCTGCCCGTGGATCCAGATGTGGAACTCTCAGCTCCTTCACCAGCGCCTGTCTTCCTACAAGTTGCCATGATTGCTGCCATGCTGATAGTGGACTAAATCTCTGAAACTGTAAGCCAGCCCCAATGAAATGTTTTCCTTTCTAAGGGTTGCCATAGTCATGGCATCTCCTCCCAGCTAAAGAACGCTAAGAGACTCTGCTTTCTGTGGCCATGTTGCTGCCTCAGCTTCCCGTTGATTCCCCAGCCCTTCCAGCTATGTTGGCTATGCTCAGCTGTCAGTTTGACTATATCTGAAATGAGCGAGAGTCCAGAAATGGAGGACACACCTGCGATCTGGATCTTGAAGCAAGATGACAAAATGCCTTTGATCTGGATGTTGAGGCTGAAAGACTCCGGATTTTGGTGGCATGACACAAGCTTTTGATCTGGTTCAACACACACTTTTAATCCAGATCTTGACACATAATGGGCATGCTTAAAAAGATCTGTGATGAAAACAATTAAAGGAACGCATCAGTCCAGGTGTGGTGGTAAACACCTTTAATCCCAGTACTAAAGAGACAGAGGCATGCAGATCTCTGAGTTCAAGGCCAGCCTAATTAACAGAACAAGTTCCAGGACAGCCAGGTGTAGGCAGTGAAGGAAACCATGGAAAACAGAAAGCTGGTGAAGACACCATTGAACAAGGGGCCGTGTTCCAACCCCAGCAAGCTGCAGAACTTGGTAGCTTAGGCCATATGGTTCTGGCTTTAGAATCAAAGGTGGAATTTCCTTCTGTGACTGAGGAAAGCCACTGAGACCATGCATGTGTCACCTGAGGCCCAGAAAGGTCATTATGTGAGGCGGCCAGGGCTGTACCTTGTGCTGGCAGCAGGACTTGGTAATGTGTAAGAGATACCCAAGTGATAAAGGGGTCACGGAGAGCAGCCGAGGCTTGGCACTAGCCAGGAGAGGCCATTGGTAAAGGTACATCCTTAGTGTCAGTTGAAGGCCGGAACTGAAGGGGTCATGCCAAAAAGGCTTGGCATCCTAACAGCCTATTGGTGAAAGTGCATCCCAGTTGCAGCAGAAGAACCCATCTTTTTGGAGATGCTAGTGCCATGGGGTGACCACCAAGAACAGGCAACAGCAGAAGCTGTGAAGGTGGAACCTGGATTGCCTTGGCAATCCCAAGAGTTTAGAGATGGCCCCGCTGTGGGATACCTGCAAAGAAGAGCTGCTAACAGAGAATGGAACCAGCCCAAGAGAAAGAAGTGCGCTGCTGTCAACAAATCTGAACAGAGTCAGAGGTCTGAAGAGCACTTCACATCAGACAGAGAGATGCAGAGTTTGGAATTTGCCCAGCTATTTTTCGGTCTTGCTTTGGTCCAATATTTCCTCACTATCCTCCCTTTCCTACTTTGGAACAGTAATGTATATCCTGTGCCACAATATGTTGGAAGTATATGATCTGCTCTTTCATTTTGATATTATAGGGGATTACAGTTAAGAGATTGCATGAATCTCAGAAGAGACTTTGAACTTTGGACTTTTAAACATTGTTGAGACTGGGATAGACAGTGAGGACTTTTTTTGAAGTTGGACTAAATGCATTTTGCGTTATGTTATGGCTACAAGCTTCTGGGTGCCAGGGAGTGCAGTGTGGCAGCTTGAATAGGTTTGACCCCCATAGATTCCTGTGCTTGAGTGCTTGGTCCACGGGAGTGGCACTATTAGGAGGTGTGGACTTGTTGGGGTAGGTATGACCTTGTTTGAGGAAGTGTGTCACTGTGAGGGGTAGGTTTTGAGGTCTCCTATGCTCAAGTTCCACCCAGTATGGAAATCCAGTCTCCTGGCTGCCTTAGGATCAAGATGTAGAACTCTTAGCTCCTCCAGCATCATGTCTGACTGCAGGATGCTGTGCTTCCTGCCATGATGATAATAGACTGAACTTCTGAAACTGTAAGCCAGCCCCAATGAAATGTCAGCCTTGATAAGAGTTACCTTCGTTATGGTGTCTCTTCACAGCAATAGAAACCCTATTGAAGACACATGCCAAGTTCTTTATGGCCCATTTCTTCTTCTTCTTTTTTTTTTTTTTTTAATTTTAATTTATGTGCATTGGTGTGAGAGCATCAGATCTTGGAGTTACAGACAATTGTGAGCTGCCATGTGGGTGCTGGGAATTGAACCCGGGACCTTTGGAAGAGCAGACAGTGTTCTTAACTGCTGAGCCAAATCTCCAGCCCATTTCTAAAAGGTGATGTTCTCTAGAGTTTAGCGCAAGGCCTTTCTCTTACTACTCTTCCCTGTCTACTATGTCCTGGACAAGGGTGTCTCCACTAGGAATTAATTGGTCCCTGTGTTCCCATCTTTCGCACACATGAGTGCTGAGTGGTTTTCCCAGAAGAGATTTGATCCAGGAAAGCCAGGAAAAGAAGGTGAACCTTCAATTGTTTCTGTGCCAACCTAACATGAGCGTGTATAGAACTGGTTCTATGGCACCAGATGACACAAATAAAAAGGTTCTTTTTTCTTCCATAGAATGGAATAGGTAACCTTCCTTCATTACCATGGACCATCTCAGTCGGGTATAGGTCCTTGGGAATGGGAGTTCTTGGAGTGTTGGTGGACAAAGATAGGCAAAGTGATAGAGTCAAACACAGGGGAGTTTGATCTGAGTGTCACTTCACCTATCTCTGTCCACCGATGCTTTGAAAACTCCCATTCCCAAGGACCTATAGCCGACTGACGTGGTCTGTGGCACTTCACGATTTTCCAGGTGAAGAGAAATGCCAGTTACGACCCACTATCCCTGGCTACACTCCTACTTTACGATGTGTATCCCAGGCAGACTAGAAGTCCAGACTAAAATACTCAGCTTTCTTTACCATGGAATGCACAACTCTACTATGGTTGCAGATCCACTGGCAAGATGAACTAGAGTCTTTGTCAAGGTGACCAATGGTCTACCAGGAGCCTGGCCTGCAATTGTAATTCAACAAACAATTGCCTGCTGGGTGGGTGATAAAAAGGATGGAGAAGGGCATTCACTGGGACTGCTAGTTTCCCAGGGCTTTGTCACTGCACCTCTACATCAGGCTGAGTCTGATTTTGCTTTCTGCTTCTCCTTTATCCATTCTTCAATAAGAGAAGCAGATGTAAATGCTCCTTAGAGAAACAAAAATGTCTTTTATGAGAAGTGTCTTCATTGCAGATTGTGAGTCTGCTTTAGGGAAAAGAAGGAATGAAAATTGTACTTATGCAATTGATTTATCAAAGAAGTATTATTCCTCTTGCTAATGACTTAATCAAACCCATCTATTCTATTCTCAAGCCAACAATAAAACACAAGGAGTACCTGATGATAATTAGGGAAGAAATTACACTTACTAGAGCACAAAGAAAATTTTATAAGCCAGGTATCCCTTAGACACAGAAAAGAATCTTCCAGAATACTTCAGGAATAATATCATTATAAAATAAAACACATTATACAGTTTATTATACTGATTATGAAAAGAGATCTGATTTTATTTTTTTTAACTAATTACAGAGCAATCAGATGGAAAACAGAATTTCCATATCTCCTCTCCTATACTTCTCTCTAGGACCCTTCAATAACACTTTGCATTAACATGCTATCCTTTTGACTTTTTATTTGTCAGTTTTGTGTTACTATAACAAAATACCTGAAGAAAGGCAACTATTTTTCAGTGATTGACCCCCTCCCCTAGGTTTGAAGGCTGGAAATTCAAATCCATGATACAAGCTCTTTTAAGGGAGCATTTGACTACTGCATCACATCATGTTAGGGACACTTATGTGTCGTGGAAGTTTTTGTTCGAATCCCAGGTGTGGGATATGGGGCCACTCCAGTTTGTCCACAGCTGATAACTGCCTCCTGAGTGGGCACATGATGTTTGTCAGCTACGAACTGTCTCATGTGGGGGTGTGGTCTTTGCCAGTAGTGATAAGAGCCAGACCAAAAGAGAGACTAGGAACTCTGCTGATGCTCCCCCTCTTCTGCTCCTGGTTGCTGTTGACGCAGTTTGAAGAGAAGTTCAAGGTATGCTCCAATGAACCCAACAATCCTAAATATTAGGAAACTATGCCTCCCTCGCCCCACTAACCTTCTTTTTACCCTACCGGGTGTTGGGCTGTTGAAAGGGATTAGGGTGGAGAAGGGAGAAAGAGATTTAAGGAACCCAAAATAAAAATAGTGTTTTAGAAGTAGGCCAACACAGATTTATCTCCATATTCTCTCTGTCTGTCTCTGTCTCTGTCTCTCTCTCTGTCTGTCTCTGTCTCTGTCTCTGTCTCTATCTCTATCTCTCCCTCCATCTCTCCCTCCTTCTAAAGCCACCACAATTTCACCTAACGACCTAAACTAATCTAATTATTTCCCACAGCATAGTTATTCCCAGCTTTACTTATACCAAAACAATGAAGAAGAACAAAGTGAGAGTATTGATACTGCTGACTTCAGTACTTCCTATAAGGCTTATTATGAAGACATGCAGAGATCAAGCACTGCGACGTCTATGCAGCATAGTTGAATTAAGCTTCTGTCTTCTTGCCACTCTCAGCTTGAGGTTTTGGATGCAAAACTAATGAGTGAGCCTGGGGAAATACGCTGTGTTCAAAGCACAACAATGATTAATATTGACACATGTTGTTAACTAACATCCGTGCTTCATATCCAGGTCGACTCTGTAGGCTTTGACAGCTGGGTAATGACACGCATCTTCTGGTGTAACACTTTATAGTTACACCTGTGTCCTACCTACCCAGGCTTCCCACGTCCTTTGCCACACTCCTTGAAAACTCTGATCATATTATGATCTCCTTGGTTTTGCTTTCTGCATAGTGTCACAAGTAAAGACCATATGGTAAGCACTGTCTTCAGATGTGAAAGATATGTCCGTCTTTCCTTCAGTGTAAATATGTAAGATTTGAGTTGCATTCACCTCTTGCCTACACATCACTGGGTTTGCTTCTAGATCTCTATTCTGTTCAATGGACTTATTTAGTCTTCTGTGGACGTCACACTGTTTGATCTCTGCATGTCTTCATAATAAGCCTTATAGGAAGCACTGAAGTCAGCAGTATCAATACTCTCACTTTGTTCTTCTTCATTGTTTTGGTATAAGTAAAGCTGGGAGTAACAACCACTCCCACGTGGCTGTGGCTTCCTCTCCATTTACATGGACTGCTTCCCAGCTCATCTCCTCTATGATTCTTTCATTAGAGTTTTACACGTGTTCTCAAGTACTAAATTTGTACATCTTTTTGGATTGATACTAAAGAAATCTTTCTTTTCTTTCTCAGTTAATGCACATGTAGTTTAATCCTCCTAATCACTTACTGGAAATATAGAAGAAAAGAGTTCATTTTTCTGCGAGCTTCATATACTCGCTTATTAGTTTCATGGGTAGGAGCTTGTGTTATTTATTATTTTAGATTTCATATGTGGATAATTATGTCATTTCCATCCTTCTCCAACATATATCCTCTGTTTTGTCTTCTCGCTCTGTTGACTTAACGAGGACCTCCAGTAAGAGCTTTATAGGCACAGAGACAGCAGGTGTAGCTGCCCCACTTCTACTCCCGCTGGGAATGCAACTAGTTCCTGACCATTAGGTAAATCCTAGATGAAACCTTTTCATAAGTGCACAGAGTTGAGCCATTTCCTACCATTAAAATGTTAATTCTTTCACTGATAACTTTGAATTGGATGCATAGCTCAGGCTCCCATTTCTTGTCTTGTGGAGTTAGGCAATGTTTCTGGACTACTGTGTGGACTGGATGAGAACATCAAAATTCCATTTTTTCCGCTTTCACCTCTTACAACTCTGACATCTGAGCTTGGATCTCATGTGTTTTATATTTAAAGTTTGGTGGTACCATATTTTCTGTAACCACAAGTATGTTACCATGTTTCTTCCTGAACTCATAACACTACTAAGCAAGGTGTGTGTTACAGAATTATCTTAACAGGGGCTAAGATCACATCTCATCCTCTGTGGGCCCAAAGTCATAGCCTTCATGACCCTCAAAGAGCCATTTCTTGGGTAACTGGAACGTGTTTCACAGAGCATTAACTGCTAAATGGCACAAATCATCTTTCGATTTCCTTCATTATTTAAGTCATTAATTTATTAACATCATGTTTGGTTGTTTTGTTTTCTTTTGTTTTGCTTTGCTTTGCTTCTTATTTCTGGTGGATGCTAAATGGAAAGAAGAAACACAGCATTTCTTTATGTGTTCAGAACATTATCTCATCCCTTAGGCTAGATTTTGTTTGTATTCTTTCTATTAAGCTTTCCAGTCATCTTGAAGACCTCTGATTCCGTTCCTAATCAATGATCCAATCTAATCAAAATGATCATCCTAATATTGTTTTCCTAAGGCCTCTGGGTGGATGAGCTCAATCATCTCTTGTATCAGAAAAAAGTTTTCTCTTAATGTTCATCATCTAGGGATGCCATACCCAAGTACCAGTGCAACACAGTGCTAGAGATGACAAGATCAGAGGTCTTCACAGTTAGCTCCTTCTGAAGAGTGTAAGATAGGTTCTATCCACAACTCTCCTGCCTTCTCATAATTTCAGACAGTCTTTGCTCTACACATGGTACCCCCTCTGTATCTTCACATCACCGTCAATGTGGTTCAATCTTTTCTTCTTTATAAGGGCACTGGCATTTTGGACTTGAACCCCTCTCAATGATCTGAACCTGGCTTGACGATCTTAGACTTTCTGTGATCACAGATACTGAGGTTTAGGTCCCCAACATTTTTGGATTGGACACAACTGAAAATATGATATTAATGCCCAGGTTGTTTCACTCTTTCTGAAATAGCATCCTTAGAAAGGTTCTTTAGACACAAACTTTCTGTCTTTTGATGCTTCTCAAATGTAATTTGTGGCTGGTTATGTAACTCAATATTGATTGCTTATCTAGCATATCTGGACCCTGGATATCATCCCCACAAAACAAATACAGTTATTTTATTGTCATGCTCTGTTGATATTTTTGCTTTGAGAATATTAAGCTAATCTATTGCACATTAGGTTTTTTAAATCTGTTGTTCAATTTAGTGTTGGTGGTCAGAGTCATTGCCGCCTTAATCTTGTATCATGTGTAAGGGCTGCTTTTTCTATTGGGAAGTCTTTAGGAGTGTTTAGGAATGTTGTCTTTTTGTGGTTCTGACAAACCATATTTCAAGACTGTGTTCACATATATAAGATGTATAGTTATTTGTTAGGATCTTGAAAGACCTTTTTTTCAAAGAGATGATTTGTCACATCTGATCTGAGTAATTTTTCCTGTTATTTCTTGTAAACATTTCTCTCTCTCTCTCTCTCTCTCTCTCTCTCTCTCTCTCTCTCTCTCTCTCTCTCTTCTCTCTCTCTCTCTCTTCTCTCTCTCTCTCTCTCTCTCTCTCTCTCTCTCTCTCTCTTTCTCTCTCTCTCTCTTTCTGCCATAATATACCTGTTTTTATAGACCTTTCTATTTCTTGAATTAAGAATTTTTCTTTGCTAGGTGTGGTAACACACACCTTATTCCCAGCATTCAGGAAAGGTAGATAGGACTACATAGTGAGATCTTGTCCTCTCTCTCTCTCTCACTCCCCTCTTCTTCCCTCTCTCCCTCCCTCCCTCCCTTTTCCCCTCCCTCTTTCTCTCCCTATCTATAGATGCAGGTATATTCTTTTATCTCTCACATGTTCAATCATTTTGTTCTCTTGGTTGTTATATTTGCTTCAATCAACATTTTTTATATTACAAGAGACTTAATTTATATTTTAATATTTCCATAACTATTCTTGTGTTTTATGACGATGCTTATGATAGTAGATTGGATCTGGAATGTTCCCCCATAGGGTCAGCAGTTTTGCTTTCAAGTGTGCCTGCCCCAAAACTGTGTGCTGCCAACCACAAGCCTGAAAGAGCTGATGATTACAAACTGAAGCCTCCAAAGCAGGAAGCCAAACAAGCTCTTCTTCTTCTGCGTTCATTTATCTCTGATCTTAGGAATAGAAACTGAATAATACAATCCCATTGTTCCTTCCCATAGATGCTGCTCTTGTACGTTGGGAACAAGACATTCTCAAATCTTTATCTGATTTGTTGTTGCTTTTTGTTTTTTGTTTTTGTTTTTTTCTATAGAATGCTTTTGGCTTGGTTTTTTTTTTTTTTTTTTTTTTTTTTTTTTTTTTTTTTTTTTTTTTTTTCTTAATGGTAGCCTTTCTTTTATGATGGTGGTTATTTTTGAAAATTCACTTTAATAACAGGAATTGTATAATTTCTGTGTGCAGCAGGTATGTTTCTGTTGTAGTTTGGATATGAAGATCCCCCTCAAAAGATAGCATGTTGGAGAAGGCTTGGAGGCCAGCAGGCATGCTTTGGGAGTGGGGCTGGTGAATAGGACATAGGAACTCTTACTTAATTGATGAATCACCCATTCGTGGATTTATCATTTCACAATAGTATTAAGAGGTGGAAGGAACTTTAAGATGTGAGACATAAATGAAGGAAGTAGCTCATGGGGGAATGCATTTGAAGAGCACATCTTGTCTCTGCCCTTTACTCTGCCTTCTAGCAGATAAGAGAAGAGCAGGTGCTAGCACCATGATATACATATCCTCACCACAGGCCCAGAGACTTGAGCCCAAGTGAAGATGCCCAAAAGCCTGATACAAAAAGCCTAAATAAATCTTCCCTGCTTTTAAGTGTTTGAATCAGCTATTTCTTCCAAGTGGCAAAAACCAGCCACACAACTTCCTATAGTGTATGTGAGTCAATTTTCCTGATGGTCTCTCCCATGACTAGGAACACGATAATATTTGTATCTTGGTGGATGCATGGAGAAGGGTGTATTAACTGTAGAACATATGGAAAGCACAGGGGTTAGGATGTGAAAAATAGTGGTCTCATCAGATGAACAACACATGGGTTGGTTTTGTTCAATTTTTTGTTTGTTTTGTTTTAATTGAGGAGCTGCTACATGTCACATAGAAATGCATATCTATATGCATATATACATATATATATACATACATATATGGTGGATACATTTTTTAATGTCCTCAATTTAAGATCATACATCACATATTTAAGAAGTAAAAAGAGTGGCGACAAATACTCCAGGGCATGTTCAGTTCACTATGACAACATGTCTGGTTTAATCTATGTCACGTGTGTCTGTGATTTTTCTCACTGTTGTGAAGGAATGTCTGACAAGGGCAACTTAAGGAAGGCAGGGTTTGTTTTGGCTCACAGTTTCATGGCTGCATCCATGGTGGCAGGAATGGCAACAGGAATATGAAGTAACTTACGCATATAGGCAGCTGATCTGGCAACAGAGAGAGAACTTGGATGGGGCTCGAACCCATCATGTCTGCCCCCAGCAGCCCAATTTCTCCAGCAAGGCCCTACCTCTTAAAGATTCCATAGCCCTAGAAAACGGTACCATGAGCAGTAAGTATTCAAACACAGGAACCTCCAGGAGACATTTTACAGTGACCTTGCCTGGTACCTTTGTAAGTCTCCTCAAAGAACTTTAGTTTGGAGGAGAAAAAAAAAAAAAAAAGAATAATTCTGAGATTGTATAATGGTCATTTCAAAAGACAGCAGCAATTTTTAAAGATGTTTAAAAGACTTATTTTATGTGTATGAATTTTTTTTTACCTACATATATATGTGCATGGCATGCATGCCTCTTGGATCCCTTGGAACTGGGATTATATATGGATGTGAACAGTCATGTGCATTGAGAGAATAGAATCTGAGTCCTTGGCAGGAAGATGTGCTCCTACCCATTAAGTCATCTTTCCAGGATGCTGGCAGCTTTCCTACAGTGTGGATTAGGCCTCACCTACAGTGCCACACTGTAGACCTACTGTGTGCCTGCCTCACCTACAGTGCCACACTGTAGGCCTACTGTGTGCCTGCCTCACCTGTAGTATGAAACTGTAGACCTATAGTGTGGGTTAGGCCTTACCTACAGTGTGTCTGCCTCATCTACCAGCTAGGAGGAAAGTTAATTGAGCTTTGATGAATATTTTCAATGCTAGTCTAAAAGAAGGAAAAGGAAGTTTGAGAGGTGCCACATCCACACTGAGAAGCCTCACTCTGGACACTAGGACCTGCACATAATGTATATATTATATTTATATTTTGTTATAATTTCTTAGGTATTTTTTAGCTTTTTCTACATCTAACATCAGAAAACATAGACAAAGAGAGCAAATAAACGGGCATGCCAGGAAGCTGTGTGGTTTTCTACAAATAAATGTCATCTTGCCACTTTGACATCTCCCACAATCCCCTGCTGCAGCCTTCTTCTGTCTCCCTAGGAAACATCTTCATTACTCTCTCTTCCCCGATGAAAACCTTTCAGCCTTTTTTTGTCATGCATAAATTTGTTGCAATAAATTTGGTACCACACCTATAATCCCAGCACTCTGGGAGGCAGAGACAGATGGACCTCAGTGAGTTTGAGGCCAGCCTGGTCTACAAAGTGAGTCCAAGACAGCCAAGGCTACACAGAGAAACCCTGTTTCAAAAAAAACCAAACTCTTAGCTGGCCTGGCTAACTACTTTTACTAAGAGAACATAATGGGTATGGGGATATTGACATTTCAGAGAAAATGGCTCAAAAGAAATTGTAACTACCTCTCTTCCTCTTCTGTACACCTACGACATACTGGGCAGAAATATGGTGTAGCCACCACAGGAGGAATAGCCACATAGAGTCCTGTGATGCTCTCCACCCAAGTTCATATGAAGTGCAGATATGGGGATAAGGCTGTCTGGGACCCCACAGTCCTAGTGGAGATGTCAAATGCACGAATGGCCTCCAGTTTGATCAGAAGAAGAAACAGATACAGGGCAGGTCCACAAGACCACAGGCAGGTTCGCTCCACTCCCACCATCTATAGTCTCACATTTTAAACGCCATCTGTTTGAGGTATATTTTCCTTTTAAAAATCTGGCCCCGACCTGATGAATTTACCTCAGCAGCAGTAAATGAAGCCCTGGGTTTAATACCCGATATCACATGAAAAGAAAAGACAAATAAAAGAAAGGGAGAGATAAAAAGAATAGGGAAGGAGAAAGGAAAGAACAGAGAATATTAAAGGCCTGATAAAACCACAGCAGTCTGAACACAGACACACACAGATACACACACGCGCACACACACACACACACACACACACACACACACACACACACACCACAATAAAGAGAGGAATCTAGCAATTTAGATGTTGTAATAATTAAGAAAGCTTAGGCCCTGCGCATGATCTGAATGCCCTTCCTTGCGCGGTTAAGTGTCAGGAGGGGGATGATCAGGCCAGCACTGTGCACACACCTGCTAGACATTCCACCCAGATGTGGAGGATATCAAAGGAGGCCTCAGGAAATACATGTCTGAGTGATGAAAGGCTTAAGGAAGGAGAAAGTGTGAGTGAAGGATGTCCCAGTCAGACCAGGGGCAACATTGTAGAAAAAAGGCTAAAGGGACGGAGCTATGTATAAAATAGGTACTCAATTAAGCAGAAGAAATAAGCTCAGATGCATCCTGGGATGTTGATGATTCCCAGCTTGAAGACCTACCAGAGAGGAACTCTAAAGCTCCCAAAACAGGGAAATAATAATAATGATATTATTATCATTATTATTATTATTATCCTGTTTTGATCATGGTACCTATGTTAAAATATAACAGTATGTTCATTAGCATATACAATTAATACACATTAATCTACTAAAGCAGAGCTGGATATACAGCTTAGTGGCTGAGTGTTTGCCTGGCATGGGTGAGGCCCAAGGTTACATCTTTGGCACCAGAAAATAAAGGCAATTTTCATTTAAAAATAGTGTAGGAATGTCCCAATGTATTTAAAGCAGTTTGACAAAATATTTCCTTTCTTTTTCAACCTCCTTAGCATCCAACAACACACTTTTGATTAAAAAAAAATAAGAAAGAAGCTATTTTGTGTATTTAGACTAAAAAATAAAGTTTATATCCAGGTGAAGTACCTCTACAGTACATGCCTGTAACTGGTACTTGGGATGCAGGGCAGGAAACCTGAAATTCAAGGCCAGCCTAGAGTGCATGAGATGCTGACTCAAAAGACAAAAAAAAAAAAAAAAAAAGAAAAAAGAAAAGAAAAGAAAGAAAGAAAGAAAGAAAGAAAAGAAACAAAACAAAACAAAAAAATTTAAAATTAAAGTATGTTTTAGGTGGTAGAGGGCATTAGAAGAAGAGAAGTCAAGGAGATTTGTAGGCTTTGATCTTTTAAAAACCATACTTTATTTTTGGGTTCTTTAATGCCTCTCCCTCCCTTCCAACCCACCTACCCTAGATAGGAGAGAGAGAAGCTTAGTAGAGAGAGGGGAGTTAGAACTCTTTAGAGTCAATTCCTTGAGGCGATTCCACTCTTCCTTGTGAGGATTTGAGCAGCAAACACAGCAGCAGGAACAAGCAGCAGGAGGAGCAGCAGCAGGGACCAAAAGCAGCCTCTTGGAAGTTTTCTCCGGAGTTCCTTGAAGCGGAGCGATGCACAGCCAAGCGATGCTAAATATGGGAAGCCATGTCTCTCTAGCTTTTGAGTGTTTGGGGGGGGGGGGGGGGGGGGGGGGGAGGGCGGGGCAGAGGCTCCTATTTATCTCCTCTTCGAGTCATACCAGGATGTTTTTCAACTAGCAAATACCATGTTCTCGCACAGGCAGTTCCCTGCTGACAAAGGTCATGAGCCCTCTCCTGAGTGTTTCCAGTGGACAAACATCACAGGCCCTGACAAAAGACAGCTTCACTTCCCATACTTGGGATCAAAACAAAACAAAACAAATAGTTTGCATCCACTACAGAGATTCAAGGCACAGGAGACAGCAAAGCCTAAGAAAGTTTGCTGAGCAGGAATGAGGCCGGAGTGCCAAAGCACAGGCAGAGATTTAGAGGCTATACACACGAAACAGACGCTTTTTCTGTGCTAACGGGAGAAAGTACGAAGTGGATTGGACGTGCATACGTGGACCAATTCATCCTGGTACCTATTTTATCTATGAAATAGGATGTTAGTTCACTTTTTATGGACTGGAAAGGAAGAGCGGTGAGGGTCCAGATGAGCTTGGACACTGGCTTCAGAGAGGCTCCACTCCGTGCGTGTGTGTGTGTGGTTGCTTCCAGAATACCGTCATGAATCTCAGGAGGAAGGAAACCTGAACGCAACATCGGGAAGTTTGAACACTTAAGGACTTCGTAGAGCTTCAGACCTGCATCGCAAGCGTGGGCCACCACACTCAGTTTCAAGATCTCTAAGAAACAAAAGGAAGTTGGGCTGATGAACAAAGAGCACGCATTTTATTGCTCTGAAATCAGAACTGACCAATTGGAACTCCAGGAGTAGAAAAGAAACCCTGCCAACCAATTCCTTCCCCCATCTGTCACCTTCATGTCTTCAGGTATCAAGCAATACTCAGGGTATTTCTAAGTGCTCTTATTGAAGAAAAGGAGACAATCAGTAGTTTACCAGGTTTTCACATGCAAAAACACAAAACATAACACCGCCCCAGCCCCCGCCCCCCGCAAAGGCCCATTTACTTTTCAGAAACACCTCAACACTTCTGATTTATCTATCTCTCTTCCTAGAAAGATATTTACTTGTGTATTCATTTATTTCATGCCCTTATTGATGTACTTATTTTCAGGCCTAGGATCAAGGCCAGGGTGTGGTAGGCAAACATTCACCCACTGAACTGCATTCTTACCTTGAGGTCAGAGTATCTTAATCCTTAATCCATTTTGTTGCTGTTTTCTTTAAAGTCTTGTTTACTTGAATACATTCTATAGTCCTCTCCTGTATATTTTTAAATTATATTTATTTTTATAACTATTCAATATACTCCTAAACATACTAGTTAATGTGTTCTTCAAACCCGCAATCTCATATGCAACTCTTATGGGGTTCCTGTGACATGCTGAATAGGATCAAAAGCAATGATTATCTTGGCCTCACCAAAGCTTCAGTTTTACTAGTGTTGAACAGCAAGCAGGTTGCCAGGGAAACTCTAAAAGAAAGAAATCCCCTGAGCTAGATGTGGGCTTTCTCTTAGCATCTCACAAAATGCATGAATTCAAAGAAAAAAAAAAAAAAAAAAAAAAAAAAAAAAAAACCTCTTCCAGAAAGAATAGAGGAATTCTTAACTTCAAGTTGTTTACATTTTTACTTTGACCCCAAAAGGAGAGAAAAGAGGTTAGATCACTAAGGGGATCAGAAAAGAAGAAAGTCGGGAAAGAAATTTCTTATTTCCTCGATGTAAACTTTTTTGTTCTATTAAGCCAATTTTTAGGGGTGGGGCTATAACTCAGTGATAGAATAGCATTTGCCTACTTAGCCTGGCATGTGTGATCCAGTCCTCAGTAACAGGAACACACACACACAACACATGCTCATGTGTGAGCACAGGTGCACACAACAGGAGATGAAGGACAGTGGTGTCTCTAAAAGCTGTCATTTAAAATTCCCAAACATGGCGGTGCATGCCTTTAACCCCAGCACTGAGGAGGCAGAGGCAGCCAGATTTGTGTCTATGATGTATGTGTAAACAAAAGTAAGTAAGATTCTCAAACAAGCAGAATCAGAAGTTATTCAAACCAACAGATAAAGAAGTTGCTTTATTTATCTAAACTCAGAACTGATGGCACACACACACAAAGGGCCACAAAACAATATTAATTTGATATATGAAGTTCCAGGAAATGTGGATTGTTTGTATCTTTCTCTAGTTAGAAACAAAAGAAACCAGACTTCACCTGAACCATCTAGAAGCATAGAGAGCCTATGGGCTTTTCAAGAGGTCCAATTTTATTAAGAATCATTAGAAAACCCAATAACTTATTAGATCTAAATTACAAATTTCTCAATTGAAAAGACTAATCTGTTTTAACTTTTGCATAACAAGTTATTATTAAATTCCATGATCCAAGTTGAGATTTCTGGTTTAAAAAAAAAAAATGTTAGGTGGTGGTGGCAAATGTCTTTAATCCCAGCACTCTGGAGGCAGAGGCAGGAGGATCTCTACGAGTTTGAAGCCAGCCTGGTCTACAGAGTGAGTTAAAGGACAGCCAGAGCTACAGAGAGAAACCCTGTCTCAAAAAACAAAACAAGAAAGTACAAAATTTTCAAGAGGTGGCCAATTCCCCAATTCCACATCCTGTCTACAGATTGAAGGATTAAACAAAACCCTTCTGAGGAAAAGGGGAGGAGGGAATGGAGGAAGAGGGTGGGACTGGAAGGTAAGGAGGGAGGGGCCTGCCATGTGGATGTAAAGTGAATAAATAAATAACTTAGTGAGAAAAAAAAAGAAACAAAATCCTTTATCCTAGCACTTGGGGATCTCTATGAGTTCAAGGCCAGCCTGATCTAAATAGTGAGTTGCAGAGATCCTGTCTCAAATGCCAAAAAGAAAGAAAAAAGAAAAAGAAAATAAATCTTTTATTTGAAAATAGTCATTCAAAAGTTATTGCCTGAGCTCACTGTCACTCCTTAGGGAGTCAATATTATCCATGAGAAATTTTATTTTTTGATCTTATTCCTGTGATTTCTCTTCGGCTCTTTTTCTTCTGTTTGTTTTGTCCAACTTTTCTTTTATATTTTATTTTGTTATATTTTATTATTATCCTTTGGATTCTAAAGTTTAGAAGTCTGTTTGTTTTCTAAAGAGAGACAGAAAGAGAGTAGATCTAGATGGGAGGGGAGCTGGGGAGGAACTGGGAGGAGCAGAGGGAAGTGAGACCATAATCAGGATATATTGTGTGATATATTCTCAATAAAAAGGAGAAAATAAAAAGAAGGAAAAAAACTTCCTTTTTCAAGACAGCTTTCACTGGACAGTATTCACTTTATTCTATACTTTACACCTACACAGTAGTTGTCAAATTAAAGAGAAGCAATCTATCACATCACGGCTGACTACCCTTCAATGTTAGCACCATGCACCCTCAAGCACAGACTCTAGAGATCAAACACTGATGTGTCCAGTCTTTGAAATTTTAAATTTTGTATTATATGTTTTTAAAGGTGTAAAGCATAACTGTCAGCCCAGGTGAGAAAGCTTTATTTAAAATACATAATATATATGTGTATATATAAACATTTTTATATGTATATATTTAAATATGTGGAATTACATGAATTGCATGTGTTGGGATGAGGGGTAAGTAGGTAGTATGATACCCTGTGACATCTTAGGGCTGAGCCTTAGTGGATACATCTACACACAGTCCCACAGCTGCAGTTCAAGGAACATCACAGAAGACGGGGAGGCAAGAGATGGCCAAAAGGAACAACCTTAGCAAGTGCTTTGGGATTACTGATGGGAGGCAGCCCAAACAGAAATTATTAGAAGCAGATGGAATGGGACGGAGACTAGGAGATAGTAGAGGGGAGCGTAGGAGGTAATATCTGCCTTGCCACAGGTGAAAATAGGCCATTCTAAAACATATCAGGTGTCTGTGTCTTTACTGATTATAAAAACAGGTTAGATAATACTGGCATAATAATTATAAGCCTGATAATACACATTTATTAGGCCATACCTTAAAGTAACAGCAACACTAAGGCATTACACAAACTCTGTTTCTTGTAAAAATTAGAGATATTTATTTGCTTATTTATTTATTTATTTTAGACAGGCTGGCCTGAACTCACTATGTAGACACACTGGCTTCAAACTCAGTGGGCGCCTGTGTGCCTCTGTTTCTGTCCCCTAAGTGCTACTGGATTAAAAGCAAGTGCCACCTTGCCCAGCCTCTTCCTTGGTCCTGACTGGAAGTTTCTAGTGGTCTGGTTTCCATAGGAGATATATTACTCACACTGTGAAAAGATTCTCAAATGTTCCCTTTAGAAGAAATACTATTTTTCACTAGTCTATGAAACGCTGTTGGCTGGATCATGCATGGAGCTTTCTAGTTTGCTGGCTTGCTTTTAACCAAAAGCGAAGATGACTTATATGGCTGCTCTAGGCCTTTTTCCGGGCCTTCGCACGAAGGCAAAGATGAAAGCCCACTTGGGGAGTCCAGATGCTTCTTATTTCTCAACAATGAGTAGCTTGGCATGCAAGTCTCTTAGCTAAGAAAACAACAAAGCTCTTGATGCTCAATTTTGCCATTGTATTTCTAACCCACTTTCCATCCTCAGATGGAAATCAGTATGCCATCCTCAAAATAACCAGAATGTCTGTCATTCATAGTGAACCTCCCTCCACCCAATTCTTTGGTGCTTGTTTCTAATTTTTCTCAACTTTACAACATGACAAGGAGGCACAGTTTCAGGGCAGGTCCCCGAGTTTTTACTCTCCCTGTCCCATTCATTCTCTGTAAGTGTCCTTGCTGCTCTTCTCAACATGTCTGTCCCCCACTCACATTCACTAACATGCTCTTCTCATCTTTCAAGCTTTTGCAACAGAGAAATGGGTTACTTGGAGATTTCAATGGCACACACGTAGAAAGGATCAAACAGTATTTTCGTTCAAAGTTGAAGCAAATATATTCATGGTGATAATGACTTCCCACCATGATAATAATGGACGAAACCTCTGACGCTGTAAGCTAGACCCAATTAAGTGTTATCCTTTATAAGAATTGCCTTGGACCGGATGTGATGGCGCACGACTTCAATCCCAGCACTTGGGAGGCAGAGGCAGGCAGATCACAGTGAGTTTGAGGCCAACCTGGTCTACAAAGTGAGTCCAGAACAGCCAAGGCTACACAGAGAAACCCTGTCTTGGAAAAACGAAACAAAACAACAACAACAAAAAAAACCCAATTGTGTTGGTCATAGTGTCTCTTCACAGCAATAGAACACTAAGACACCAGCTTTTTCTATGTAGCCCTGGCTGTCCTGGTGCTAGTCTGTCCTCAACCTAACAGAGGTCTTCCTACCACTCCCTCCTGAGTACTGGGATTGAAGACATGAGCCACCAGACCTAGCTGCTTATTACTTATTCATTTATTTTTAACTGTGGATTCGAAGGTCTTCACGCTTCTCAGATAAGCACTTTACCAACTGAGCAATTGCCCTACCATGTTGTTTTGTTTTGTTTTTTCTTGAACATTGAGCAGTATCTTTTTTGTCACAATGAATTTGTCACTCTATTTACACATTTGCATAGTAATCAAGAGTTTATTTAAACATGAGTCTATTTTATTCAAACCTCAAGTGACTGGAATCACTTAGGGAAGCTGAGCTTAGACAAAGTCATCTTCCCTCTACCAGTGACTTTATATCCAGACTTTAGCTAAACGGAAGTTCTCAGACTCTTTAAGCAAGGAAGGCCTGGTGCAGAGGTAGCAACTTTATATTGTTTTCTCCAATTAGAGAATAAGCTTGCTTCTCTAAGACAATGAGTATTAGGAATAATAACCTTTGTATAGAACAGCTCAAGGCTAGTGGCCTAATTTGCAGAATGTAACAAGTAGGATCAAGAATAAAACTGTATGCCTACAATGCCAGGGAAATAAATGGATTAAAATCACAATATCACTTCATGGAAATGAGTTTCTCTGAACTAGCAAGGGTATTGTTCAAAGAAAATATTTCAAGGGCATTTTCCTATGTGATTAAGATTCTTCACAATTAAAAATTTCTGCCTTAAAACTTCAAAGGCATTGTAAGCCAGGAAATACCCCCCACCCCCCACCAAACTCCTTGATGACACTTCTCATTCTTTTTTCATTGATAAGAAATTATAATATCAAAAATACTATAAAACCCACGTATTCATGAACCTCTTTTGCAGGAAGTACTCAACTGAGGCAAGTGTGCCCTTTGGAACATGAGGAGGGAACAGAAACAAAGGACAGTGACTGCAACCTGAAGCAGCAAAACTGTAGGCAAAGATGACAGACAGGAACAAGGAAGAAAGCTATACATTATTTACTTTATGCATATTATTTACTTTATAACATACTCATCCATGAGTGTGTGTCTTTGGACCAGTATATTTTTGTCTGAGTACAAAGGCTGAAATGGCTGACCAAATTTTGCTTTGCAAAATAATGATTCCTCATAAGAGACAGAATACAAACAAATCACTTGTCATTCAAAAAACAGTTTTCCTATTCATGTAATCAGAATGGAAAAACAAGCTATTTGTTTATTCATCCAATGAGAATGCATATATAAACACAATGAAGCAATATAGGGCTTAGTACTTTCATCATCAAACACTGAACAAATCCACAGTCTTGATTTGTTTGATACAGACATATTCCACAAACTGTGACAAATGCTGGAACCTTGCAACAACCCTACTATTAGTCATTACTCCATCTGATCTCCCACTCCATTTTACAGGTGAAAATTTTAAGGTGGAGGTTGGAAGATAGTGCAGTGGATAAGCACTTGCTATACAAGAATAAGCACTGGAGTTCAGATCCCAGGCACACATGTAAAAAGCGGTCAGGCATGGTCCCCTCCCTATAACCTTAGCCATCATGAAACAGACAGGTGGTCTCCAAGGCAAACTGGCCAGCTAGACTGTGTGGAATTGGCATGCTCTGGATTCAGCAAGAGTCTCTGCCTTAATAAGTATAATGGAGAGTGACAGAGAAAGACAGTTAGTGTCAACTTCCTCCCTTTATGTGCATACCTACTTGTACACACATGAACATGTGCCAAAACATGTGAACACACACACACACACACACACACACACACACACACACACCTTCCAAATAAGTAAATAAATGAAGGTGGTACACCTGGTCCCATAACAAACTGGTAGCAGAACTAGCTTTGCTTAGAGGATGCAGCACTGGCCTAGGACCTGTGATGTATGTGAACTCTCAAGTCTCTACCCCAGTTTACTGAATCATAAATAATAAGCCAGATTCTAAGCAATTCTAATGCCTGCTCAACCTTATGATTTTCTACTTAGCCTAAGCTTTTCTAAAATATATTATCACATTATAATTGAGTTAGTGTGTAGGAGTGTATTAGGCCTGACTCAAACATTCCAAAAATTTCTCAGCTTGGTCATGGTTTGTATAACATCAAATGCCATCATAAGTAGCAATATTATAATGTTAATGGTATCAAATCTAGATTTATTTAATAATTTATGCAAAAAAGTAGAGATATTAACTCTGAATATATGTCAAAATTAAATTTGATTGCCTAGGATCTTTCTTTTGCAATATGAAACAAAAAGTTGAAAGATCAAGCTAATAAGCATAATTTTTAAATTGAAAGTATACTTATTCTACCATCTAATCAACTTAGCTCTTGATTAACATTTCTTAAGATATAGATATTAGCTTATATATAGATGATTGGGGTTCTGCAGGTTGACCGTAATCAACCATAGTTACTATATACAGACAACTGCTCAGACATTCTTTAAATATATCTAATTTAATATAGGAATTTTTTACATGGCATACAAAAATGTCTGTCCCTAGATTTATCATATTGGGAAGGAGAAATATCCAGCTACTTAAAACAGTTCAATTTTAATAAATCATGGACTTCATCTAAGCCGAGACCTGTATTTCATATCTAAGCTACTCTATCAAGGGATGACATCCAAAGACCTAGGTCTGTGTGATCAGGCTTGAATACAGACACCCCTTAATATGCACCCCTTTAATCCTTCTTGCTGGAAAATAGACACGCCTTTATTATATATCTTTAATCCCAAACAATGAAAATAAACTTAGTTTGTAGAAGGAAGCAGCCATGTTTGAAAGTGATATCTAGTTTATGGGCAAAGAGAAAAATCAGAGAAAGGTTTGACAGAATGAGTCAGAGATAGGATACTTCCCAATTGTCACAAGAATAGTGAGTTGGGAGTCAGCTGTTCAGTCAGTTAAGTTGAGTACAGTGAAGTTGAGTGAATCAGTTGGGAGTCAGTTTAAGCAGTGTAGTAGAGTTGAGTTCCTGCATGAGTTCATGCACGTCAGTGCAGGTCAGCAGATGCAGTTGAAGGAGCCAGAAGATTAGAACAGATTGTCAGAGTTACCTGAGGCCAAGCAGAGCAATTCAGTGAGAAGTCAGATTGAAACAGTCAGTTTAGAAAGGAGTTTGAACCGTAACAGCTGAGATAAACCAGCCAGCCAGAGTTCAGAAAGAGCTAGAAAGGTGAGTTTATTTAGCAGTAAGCCTCTGAGACAGCAGTTACATCTAGTGAATAAAAGTTACATTTATATCTGGTGTCCAGTGTGATTGGAAAAGAAAAAAGCCCACCAAAGTTTCAGAAAACAGAGGACATCTGACAGAAACATCACAGAGGACAGGAGACATCTGACAGAAAGCCACAGAAGAGAAATTTGCCTGGGATCGTGTCCAGAGGAAGCATCAGTTCTGAATTTAGCTAGATGACCAGAGAGACATAGGAGACTCTGAAGTGGTGGGAGCCTCAAGCCCAGAGCAAGGAATGACACAAGAACTTCTGAGAGAGCAAATCACAGTAAGCCATTCAAAAAGACAATTTTAATTATATAAACAGACTTTTCCTGCATTAAAAAATGGGAAACTCCATTTCAGATCCCTTAACACCAAGGGTAGGAGTTGAGAAGATAGAAATATTACTTGAAAAAGTTGTTGTAGTACTTATTGCAACTGCGACCTCCTGAGTAAACCCCTCCCTATCTTCAATTGCAATCTTCGTATATTTCCTCTTTTAAAAAGTTGAAAAAATGGCTGTACAATAAGAAAAAATAGCTATTACAAAGCTTCAGAAACAAAAGACAGATGAAGTAAG
Source organism: Acomys russatus (assembly GCF_903995435.1). Classification (NCBI taxonomy): domain Eukaryota; kingdom Metazoa; phylum Chordata; class Mammalia; order Rodentia; family Muridae; genus Acomys; species Acomys russatus. The sequence continues at coordinate 22,231,434 of NC_067138.1, forward strand.
AGAAAAGGAAATGCTTAATTGTAAACTTATGTACCTAATGACAGTAAGAAGCAAGATAGACAGTTCACTGAACCTGTGACACCACCTCTTAATAAAACTGAGGAAAGTCAACCACTCCCCCTGGCTTTCTCAGTTACCCAGGAACAATGTCAGTAAATGGGGAAAATTCACAAAATGAAAAACTAGCCCAAAATCCTGTTAAAATACAAGCTCTTAAACATTTTAAAGAACCAATAGCATCAGTCTCAGTGGCACACACCTGCAATCCTAGCACTCAGAGAGGCAGAGGCAGATAGGTAGATCTCTGTGACTTGGAGGCCAGCCTGGTCTACAAAGTGAGTCCAGGACAGTCAAGGCTACACACACACACACACACACAAACCCTGCCTCAAAAAAGAAAAGAAAAGAAAAGAAAGAGAGAAACAATAATAGCCTATGGAATGCACTTACCCTATGTGAAACAGATATTAAGTAACTGGACTACCCAAAATAGGCTTATCCCCCATTTAGCAGCAGCTGTACTGGAAATTGGTTCTCAATTAAAATGGCTGATGCGGTAGTGAGAAAAACTACAATTATTTTTAAAAATCATAAGTCTAAAGGCATTAATATTGTGAAAAATCAATTTTTAGGTAAAGGTCAGTATACTGATTTAAGACACCAGATGCTACTTGATGACTCTATTATACAATGTACTTTAATAGCTTTAAGAGCCTGGGATAAGGTAGAGGAACAAGGAACAGATCTGCGTCATTTACAAAGATTATGCTAAGCCCTGGAGAGACTTTTACTGATATTTACATAGACTATCATCAGCTATAAATAGGATAATATCAGATCCAGATGTGAGATGGGATTGAAACTTTAGCTTTAAAAATGCAAATGCAGAGTTTCACAATGTCCTTATACCTAAAAAAGCTTGGTCAGCACTCATGGATGAATGGATTAGAACTACTGCTGCTGTTGACCCTAATGACTATGTAGTTGGACAAGCAATGGCCAATAATCCTAGATATCAAAATGTTTGTTGGTTTGACTGTGGGAGACAGATAATTTGAAAGGTGATTGTAGGCAAGGCACTTCTAGATACATCTTTAGAAGACTTCAATCTTCTGGAATTTGTTGAAGGTTTAGAGGGTTTTCTTTTACAGTTCTTGGTGTTCTCTGAGCTTCTTAGATCTGCAACTGGATGCCTATGACTGAAAATATTCCAGTCTCTGTTTCTTCTGATGTTTAGTTCTTCCTTCCCCTCTAGGATTCTGATTCTGCCTGTGCTCTGCCACTTGCTACCGTCTCACTTCTCCACTCTTTTCTTCCTTTAATATTTTAATTTGAATAATTTCTGTTGGACTATCTATAAGTTGGCTGCTTCTGCTCTAGGATATAGCAAGTCTACCAGTAAGACCAGTAATGTTATTTTGCATCCTTTTGCTATTTTGACATCTAGAATTTCACTTGATCTTTTCTTATCCTTTCCACTCTCAGTTGAAATTCCTTAGTTGGAATATTTTCCTTTCATTGGTCCTTTTAACAGACTAGTGATAGTATTTCTGAATTCCTTTTAGAAATTCTACCACCTTGCATCAGCTCTGAGTCTACTTATGAAAACAATAGTGTCTTTGCAAATTGTTTTTTCTTTCTTACGGTAGATACTTTGTTTCTTAATAATTAAACTTTATTATACAACCCAACTACCTTACACAAAAATACTCCAAGAAGATTTTTGTTGTATGTGATAATAGATTGCCCAAGAAAAACAAATTGGGTGATTTGCAAACACATATGTCTTTCCTTCTGCCTGGCTTCTAGGCAGAGATTGGGATTGGTCTAATCAGAAACTGGGCTGTACTGAGAGTTTCTGTGGTCGTGACTATCACCAGTGAATCAGAATTTCAGTTTCCTCAGTGATGTGTTGTGCCACGGATCCACACGCCAGTGAGTTGTTTTTGTTTTCACACCTGCACCTTGCTTAACTTTGGCTCTTTTGTACTTGTTTGCCTGTGTATGTTCCACTCTTATTCGTTCTCAACACTTGGAGTGGTTGGGAGGAGAGAATTCATTTCAGGTGTTCACTAAACCTCTACTACAAACCTGTATCTCAGGTGTCTGCCTTTCTTTACATACAATGCTAAATCTAACACATATCTCTGCCCTCCCCATGTAGAAAGCTTCTTATTTTTTTCTTTCCCTAGCTATGATAAATTACCAATACTCTCAAGATAGTGTCTGTGTTTTCCCGAAAGATTGAGGCCTTTTTCCCCCACAATGGGAATAGGTGGAGATCTCTTTGGAGATCTCCTGGCAGATCTGCAGCAGTGAGTGAAGTCCCATAACTTAGATGCTGCCTTGAGAGGTTTTTCTCAGCCCTCTACATGGCCTTCCCAATGAGCACGTGCTATAACGCTTACACAGAATGCTAGAGTCCCATGCACAGTTGCCTACAACTTGATTTGTACTCTTATTCTGGACCATACTTGCTATTAGCAGTTAGTTTTTCAAAAGTTGATAGCTGACACTTGTTATTACTCTATGTGGCGCTTGGTTATAAGTGTCCCTTGAAACAAATTCTCAATTTAAGTGTTGCCTATGTATTCTTATTTCTTCTCAGGCTTCAACTATTTATTGCTTTGAGACATTGGTTCCTTTAAGAATTCACAAAATTCTTGTTGTGCTTTAAGTGTGGAAGGGATGTTTTATCCAACTCTCTAAGGTGAGACATTTCTTCCCTAATGTCACTTTAAAATGGCCTTATTGGGTGACTATCTTTGACCAATAAAGCATAGTGGTAGTGACATCTTGGGACATCTTCTCAACCAGACTTAAAGAAGAGTAGCATCTCTATTCTGACTGTTAGATCTTAGAACTACAGTAAAGAAATTTGTCTGCTCAGTGAATAGAAAGGTTGAATTTGGAACCCAAAGGTGCATAATAGCTCAATGAGAAGCTATGTTGCATGGCACAGCCTTATCAGCCACTAGGCTATGGCTTCAAGCAATGCCAATAGAGCAAGCACCCGGCTAAGCCCAGCTGAACTTTAGAATCCTAAGAAACAATTCACACCACTATTTGGAGAATCTAAATTTTGTTGTGACAATAATCACTAATAGAAAACTGAGTCAGTGGTCAATAAATATGGGTTACCAAGATGGCTCAGCATGTAATGGTGATTGCTGCCAAGCTTGAGAACCTGAGTTCAATCTTTGCAACCCACATAGTGGAAAGAAAGACCAACTTCTGTAAATTGTCCTATGCCCTCCACGGGTACATACATGTCCATACAGAATAGCTAGTTAGGTAGCTAGATGATAGATAAATAAAACATAAAAATAAATAGATATATTTGTGATAAATGAAACATTGAGCATGTTACCAAAACAATAGTTTGTGAAAACAGCACAACTTTGATCTTTTAAGAATGCTAGGTAGACAAGGCTACAAGGCAAAGAACTACAGGGAGAAAACTCACCCAGAAGATAATACAAAACAGTTGTTATTTATCCCCATTAAATTAGTTCCACATGTCTTTGTAGAGTAAGGTCAGAGATAAGAGAATTAATGTGTTCTCTTGATAAAAGTGTGTGTTTGAAGACATTGTCACAGAAAATTCAAATTAGATTGCATAGAACAAGGAAGCTACTTTACTTTAATACAATAGCACAAAAACAAAAACCAATCTTCACCAATCATGAGTAAAACAATATCTATATAAAGTGTCATTATTCTAAGGCTTAGAGTATGTGCATATTCAAAAGATATTGCTTTGCTCAATCCAATTGTGGAATTATTCAATTTACTTTTTAAAAGCTTGGAGATTTAAACACTCAGAAGGCAGTAAAATAATGGGTAAAAATGACTAAAATACAAACATTACCAACTCAGGAAACAAATTATACAACACTGTAATTAGCGCTGTTTCCTAAACTTGGCCTCTTTTAAAACATATTAAAGTTTAACGAAGACAGACTAATGAAATGAATGAGTCAACAGCTGCCCAGCACAAAACAAAACTAAGTTCTAGGACTATAGATAAATAGGGCAAGTTCACAATTGGGATAAATTTAGAAATCACTCTGAAGTATAGTCCTCTTATCAAGATTTCTTAAAACAATTCCTCTTTCAAATATTCTAATAATACCAATGATAAGAAAAAGATCATAGACATACTGCTTTTAATTTTGTAAGATGACAGTCTCTGGGCTCCAGGCTTGATCGCAGTTGATGAAGTGTGTTTTCTAACAAGAAGTGCCTGATTTCTGAGCCTATGCAAGAAAAAAAAATCACTTTAAATTTCATTTCCTAAATGTAACCTCTGAGCTCCCAGTTTCCCCTAGCTGAAATCAGGCTCCTATAGAGCAAGTACCATGGTCACCACACCAAGACTGGTGTACAGGGACAGTGCTGTGCATTAAAGAGGGGAAAAATCCCCTAGAATATATACTTCTGTCCGTGCCACATTTAAACAATAGTCACAGAACCACTAACAAGAGGACAGAAACAACAGTGAGAATTTGGGCTTGGAATTTCCTGTGGTGGTGTAGCTTTTAAATTCTTTCTGTTCTTATTTGTGCAGGGACTCGATGACTAAGGCTGTTTTTGTGCAGTTGTATTTCCTACACAGGTGTAGGTAGGAACCCAGAAAAAAAAAAAGACCCTCCCATTTTGTCTCAAAGAGAACTCCAACTTGGAGCATACAAATCATCTTAGGGATAGAAATGACTTTTTTAAAAAGAAGAAGCAATAGCATAGAATATTAACTAAAGCTTTACTGTCTGCTGGGCACTGTGTATAATTTAACTCACACAAATCTCTCAAAAGCAGTGTTGTTGTGTTGCTCCATATGCAGATGCAAAGAGCTGAAGCTCAGAAAATTTATATAAGTCTCTAAAGCAAAATTATACTAAGCTGTTGGTTACTGTTTAGCTCATGTGTCATCCTGGAAGTACTGGGGCAAATAGAAGGCACCCATAACTCATTTGCTTATTCATTCATAGAATGCCTATTTATTGCATGTCCACTATATCCCAGATACTTTGTAAAGCTGTGAGTAGGGAGTGGAGAATTGCTAAGACTTACTTTTTTCCTTAAGGATCTCTAATCCTGTAATTTGTAAAAGTTAATCCTCATTCCTTCATTCCTTCAATGAAACTATAAAAGAGGCCACATTCTGTTTAACTAAATTTTATAAGCAGAAAAGAAAACAAATTTTAAAATATACCTGTATTCTTATATTGGTTTGTTTTTGTTAGTTTTTGTTTGTTTGTTTTTGAGACAGGGTTTCTCTGTGTAGCCTTGGCTGCCCTGCATTCACTTTGTAGACCAGGCTGGCCTCGAACTCATAGAGATCTGCCAGCCTCTGCCTCCCTGAGTTCTGGGATTACAGTTGTGAGCCACTATGCCCAGCTTATACCTGCATTCAAAAAGTGTGTGTGTGTGTGTGTGTGTGTGTGTGTGTGTGTGTGTGTGTGTTACACCTTATAACTCACAAGCTAGTAGAGAAAGCAACTAAAATAAAAGCTAAAACATATGATATATTGTTTAATAATAATTACTGAAGAAAAATAAAAGAAGGAGGAAGGGAAGAAACAGGAAAACAGTAGCTGGTAAAGTCCCCAGTTAAGGGTTGACAACTGTCAGGAAAGCATTAGGAAGACCCAGGAAAAGGAGAGCCCCTGGGCACAGAGTAGAGCCCCAGGGTAGAAGCTGGGGAAGAAGAGCCAAGAGTGAGCGAGGTCAGGGGGAAAACAAGACTGGTGGGAGCCTGAGTGAGATCAGATGCTGTTGGGAGGCCAAGCAGTGGAATGCCACCGTCTGACTGAACTTCCTATTGTCCTACGGTCCATCACAGAACCAGTACATTCCTTTATACTTAAAGCCCAACTAACGCAGTATGACATAAAAACCTTTAAGAATGATTTCAACTCAGCACAGATGGGGCTGCCCAAAGAAAAGGTGAACAAACCCATAGGGAATAAGCTATTTCCTGTATTGCTTTCAATCCTCCTGTGGCAAGTTGGAGGCTTTAGGCCAAGGAATACAACCCCAACTATCCATTTTTTTTTTTTTTTTGACAACTGCCTTAGGAAAGGTATGTAGAATTATGAACCTAAATGTTGTCTAAGCTTTGTAAAAAAATCATCTTTGCAGCACTTCTTTCTCTCCTCTGGCAACCTATTTTTAAATAGTGAATCACTCAAAATATACCAACCTTGGAATATTTTTCCCAAGAGGAATAGGCTATCCTGGGAATGGTTGATATTATCACCTGAAGGCCCTCTGAGTCAGGTAAGAGCTTCACCGCTAGTTACCAGGAGGATTCTAGATTTCTGGGCAATGCTAATGACACATCCTCTTAGGTGGCTTCTTTACGTTGCACATGAACATCCAGGGATGGCAGAGAGAGCCCTGGGCATAACTAACAGCGCCCTTCGTGGATGAGCATCTTAGTCATACTAGGCACAAGGCCAGGGCTTCCAGCCTCTACAGAGGGATTTCCCAGCTGGGAACAGAGAGTAAAATCTCCCTTCCTTCGTCTTCGTGCTCTATTCAGATTCTGGATAGCTTGCATAGCACCTGCTAGTGCTAGGAACAGAGGAATATTATTCAATCTACAGATTCAGATGTCAATATCTTCCAGACCTACGTAGTAATGCTGCTTACCAGAAGGGTGGATATCTCTGGGCCCAAGACAAAGAGAACTTCAAATCATGTCTAAAGCAGAATTCAAAGAGCTGTTGCATAAGATCGCCTCTGTCTCAGCTCTCTGCTGTCTCTACTGAGCCTAAATCTGGACATTGCTAAGACATATCTTTAAGTCCTCTTTTATTACTCCTTTTTTTTTTTCTGTAGCTCTGTTATTGAGAGTAGACATATTGATAAAAGATAGTGAGGGGATTCTTTACATCTTGATTACTTGTCAGGAGTTGTACTCTGGAATAAAACATTTAATTCTACGAAAGGATACTTGAACTGTCAGTGGCAGAACTCACTTTCAAATTCTAGACAGCAGTCTAGTCTAGTTTCCCTGGCATGTTATAAGAGCCACCACGTACTAGCCATCCACCTGTTATCCCACGTTAACAAACATTCATAGAGAAGGCTCACTTAAAAGCACCTGCTTGCAGACCCCACCTTCCCCACTCTTCCATCTGCGTTTGGAGCACAATCAGTTCCTTAGGCAGTTACTCTCACGAGATCTCAAGCAATGCTTTCAAATGAAATCCCATGTGCCAAAGATTTTTGGAGTGGGCTGAAAAGAATGGCTCTCTTCTTTAAGGATATATATTTTTTTTTCATTCTCAAAATGGGGCCTGGAGATATAGCCCAGTGGTAGAGTGTTTGCTTGGCATGCATGAGGCCTGAGTTCAATAGTTTGATACCTAGGGGTAGAAAAACAAAACAAAACAAAACTTCCATGTATCCCTTCCTAGTCTCCTTCAATCTCAGGGCATCTTTATTCATTGTTTTTGCATGTATGTACATATATGCATATATTCCTAAATATAACCTGCTCAGTTCATACAATGCTGCTTGTATGTATGTTCTCAGGGCTGACCATTTGGCACTGCTCAACCAATTGAGATAATTGTCTGTTATTTTGTCACAGAATTAGAATGCTGAGCAGAATAATGTTGCTGCATCCATCATTCTAGTTAAAAATTAGAGGTTGGTATAAAAATAGGCAACATTTATTCAATAAATATTTATCTTTATCTTACTGTCAGGTTTTTCTCCAGGCATTTGCTCAGCTGAGAGAAAAGAGAGACGTAGTGAGATATTGAATGTTTGGCCTGTTCTCAAACCACTTACAGTCATGAGAAGAGAGTGAGTGACTAGGAATACGCGGGCCTTTTATGTAACAAGGACTAGCTTACAGAAGAACAGAACTGGCGTGAAGGCATAGAGCCAGGGTGCCAGACCTAGTTTTAGAATTTATGGAAGACTAGAGGGAGCAGCAGGTTAAGAGGGTGAAATGGAAGACGGGATCTGCTCCTGAAATGAAGACAGAGCGGGCTCTTTTCCTGTGCGTGTTTCCGTGGCTGTAATGAATGATCTCCAGCTTGAGTCTTCTCCCAATCCACGGAGGGCTTGTTATAATGCAGGTTGTTGTGCTCCATTCCCAGGTTTCAGTTCAGGGTTTCCGGGTATCAAAATCAGAAGACTGCAACACTGAGTCCTGTAGTCTAGGGCGGGACTAATTGTATCATGAGGTTAGCCATTCCAAGAATAAAGGGCTGAGACAGGCCTCAGAGGGCCAGTAGGAAATCTGAGCACCCTGTTTGTACCTTTCTGCACTCTACAGCAGAGACAGTCAAGTGGAAAGAGCAAAGAGTATGGAAAAGGAAGTGTTAGGAGACATTCCTTATGGGGAGATAGCACTGTTTGAGGGTCTGTCTACGGCTGATTGGTGTAGATAGAAACACCTCTGAGTTCCAGATAGAGCAAAACAGATCAAGGTAGTGAAGCCGAGAGAAAGCTGGCTGCATCGGTCTCTTTTTAGTCCCCTGTTCCTACCGGGACATTTTATGATCAGAATACTCAGTTCAAATTCTGACATAGTCCTTGTGAGAGCTGTTTGTGTTTTGTCTTATATGCAGCTGGAACATTTAACCGAAAATTGGGAGCAAAGTGACTAACAGGATATAGTTATTAAGAATGTCAAGGAACTGCCGCTCTCATTAATCATGCTAAAATAATTGGAGCCTATAAAAAAAGAAACAATGGCCAAAGGTCCTTTCCATTTAAAGAATTACTAGTAGGTGGAGGAAACATGCTTTGTTATTCTGAACTGCTTTACAAACAAGGACAACTGCAATTATTCTAAAATAATCCTGAGTCTGTAACAGATGTAGGGAAACCACACACACACATACACACACACACACACACACACACACACACACAATTTGCTGCAAATGTACTTTTTTATCTTAACATTTTTTATTTATTACTTTTTGAGAGTTTCATATGTGAGTATATAGCTATATCATTTCCTTCCTTTTTCCTCCTTCCAGTTCATCCTGTGTTACCCCCTCCGCACCCCACGCCCTTTTAAACTCATGGCCTCTTTTCTTTTATTATCATATATATGTGTGTATATATATATATATTTACATATACATAAGTTAATATAGCTCATTCTATCCAGTCAGTAATACATATGTGTGGTGTGTGTGTGTGTGTGTGTGTGTGTGTGTGTGTGTGTGCGTGCACCTGTGTTTCAAGTGATCATTTGGTTGGTATTGGATAACCAATCACAGTCCTCATCCCTGTGGAAGACTGAGTCTCTGGATCTCAGTAGTCCCTCAGTGTTTGCGGTCCTTCGCCTAGGAGTGTAGATTTGTGAGATTCCCCCTCCATGTTGGCTTTGTGCAGGTGTTGTTTTGGCAGCCATATTACTGACAATTCATGGGCCCAGCTTCCCTATGTAAATATTTTCTTAATAAAAGACCGTTTAAGCCTACTAGTCAAGAACTTTGCTGCTGCTCTTGTTGTTGTTTTCTTCAGACTGAATCTCATGGATGACAGACTGAATTTAGACTCACAACCTTGAGAGACTGATCGTGCTCCTGCTTCAAAATGATGGGATGTCAGGCAGGTGCCACCATAGCATACTGGGCTTGGCCTGATGTGCTGCTGGGGTTTAAACTCAGGACTATGCATTCGAGGCCAGTGCACTACCCAACCTAGCTACACTTCTAGCCAAAGAAACTAAATTCTCAGGACATTTCTTCTTCATTTCTTTACCTCTTATTTTGCACTAATAAACTTGCACAAAGCCACCCTCTCCCCACCCCAAACACACTGTAAGTGGAAGAGCATGTGCTAAAAGCACTTTTTAAACTCAATATTTAAAGTTGAAGACGTTTTCGAAGAGATCAAAAGAAAATACCTGTTTTTGTTTTTTGTTTTTTTCAAAAGAAAATAGACAGATGGCAAACCAGGAGATGACCCATGTAGAGCCAGCCTCCGTGTTAGCGGGACATTCTCACAGAGAGGAAAATGCAAGCACAACAGAAGCTATGAACGAAATACGAAATTCCCTTAGCATGCTGAGCATGGTGAAAAGCAACCACAATTTTAAAAGTCCTCAAAACTGAGAACAACATCAGCTCGCAAATAATGTAGTATCAAAACAAGCCTCAAATCTCCATTTCCTCTTTCCTCTTCCTTTTCAAGGTTGCTTGGTTTCCTCCTGGCTTGCAAAAAGACTTTCCCCAAAGCAGCAAGCTTCCCTGTTGTGGGGAGAACCCTTCTTGATGCAGGAAGGTCTCACAGTCCATGTGTCTCATGGAGCCCAGTTCTGTGCTTCACTTTACAAGGTTCTACATTCAGTTTGTGAACAATGTGGAAAAGATAACGAATTCTGCGCATGCTCAGTTTCCCGGCAAGGGCGGGAATAGTGCCTAATTCAGAGAAAACGTCCGTTAGCTTTCAAGGACTCTGGGGCAAATGTGACTTGGATAGGAGAAGCAAAGAAAACTATTTTCCTTGCAAGAAATTGTTAACGAGTTTATTTGAACAAATAGCAATTTATATATTAGGCAGCCCATCAGACCACAAGCAGTTCTGAGCTTCACCAAGAGGAGGAGCCACAGAAAAGTTTTGCTAGCTGTTTGCAAAAGTAAGACAAAGACAATGGTCCTTTACTAAGCTAGATTCATTTTACTGTTTGTGTGGAGTTGGGTGTATGACACAGGTGCCTGAGACACTGGCACCGTTTCAGTGCTCTTGTTCTCAATTAATTCTTGTGTCTCCTTTTCTTCAAAACAAGTCTATCTTCAATTTACTATCCTCCTGTCTCAGGTTCTCAGCATGGTCCGGAGACGACAAGCAGGCATCATCTTGCTCAGACTAATTAATGTTTAAAAATTATTTCAGGGGCCAGAGAGATGGCTCAGTGGTTATGAGCACTGGCTGCTCTTCCAGAGGTCCTGAGTTCAATGCCTAGAACCACATGGTAGCTCACAATAATCTATAACTGTAGTCTCAATGGGATCTGATGCTCTTTTCTTGTGTGCAGACAGAACACCCATCTATATTAAGTAAATAAAAAGAATAAATAAATAGATGACAGGTAGATAGATAGACAGACAGATAAGTAGATAGATAGATTTTTTTTTTAAAGATTTGAAAGCAACCTTACTGGTTCACTTTACTCCCTATACCATTTGATGTACTCCATTGCCTTGTCAAATTAATTGAAGTTACTCTGTGCCCCATTTTCTTGAGCCTATGTGGAATCTCTGAATCGTTTTGACTTGTAGGTTTGTTCTAAAGAGTAGACAAAGATTTCTGGCCCTATGGTCACAAGGCTACCACGATATTTCTTCCTGTCTCACTACCACCTTCCCAGTGCAGAGAAGAACCAGTGTTTCTATGGAAAGCCATGCTGAAAGCTCTTGTAGCCAGCCTTCAGATCTACCAAGTTGGGTTCTGTGGAACACTGTGACTGTCTGTGGCTTTGATCAATTTTATAGCTGTAAGCTGGGGAAGAGCCAGAACAATCTGATTTCATTTTTTAAACTGAAACTGGAGCCTCACAAGTGCTAGACAAACACTTTTACTATGTGGATTCGTGCTTGGCCCTCACCTTACTTTGGAGACAAGCTCTCCCTAAGTTGTTATGGTTCACCTGAAACTTCTGATCTTTCTGTCTCAGGCTCATCAGTAACTGGGATTACATGTTGGTGTTGCCGACCTGGCCAGCAATGCTGTAGTTATTTTCTATAGATTTACAAATACACACCACCCAATGGAGAGACTTCTCCCTACTCTAATTCTCACTCTCACAAGGGAAAAGAGAAGTGGGGAAAGAAGGAAAGAAATCTACTCTCATGGATCCATACATGGCTATTTTTTTTTATATCTTTGGACACACTACATCTTTCTGTTTTATTTATGAGATTAATAAGATAAGCAATATGTTGACATGTGATCATTTTGTATTTGTATAACAATTACTTCTTTATCTTTAAAGACAATTTCTCTAAGAATGTTCGGACTCTAATTTTTGCCTTTTTTTTCTAGACAGGGTCTTTCTATGAAGCCTTGGCTGTCTTAGAACTCTGTGAAGCCCAGGCTGGCCTCACCTCTGCTGCCTCAGTGCTGGAATTAAGATATGTAATATTATGCCACACTCTTTATTTTTAGATAATTTCAGATTGTAGCTGATACTAAGAAAATCTGTTTTTTCAATCATTCTGTTATTTTCTTCATACTACAAGAGTTAATCTTAAAAAATAAATGTCTAATTGGAAAAAAATCCTTTAATTTTATTTCAACTATGCTTTAATATTGTCCTATTATACAAAAAGTTTAAAGAACCACTAAGGAGGCTCATGAAAAGCTGTGTGTGTGTATGTGTGTGTGTGTGTGTGTGTGTGTGTGTGTGTGTGTGTGTGTGTGTTTTGTTTGTATGTGTTGTATTTGTGTGTGTGTGTTGATGTGTTGTGATTAAAAATAAAAGAAATACACTGAAATGATCCAAATTCTAAAATTATCTAAAGTCCCAGAATATCTGACTTAGGAAAACACTCATGATGAAAGAGACTATACAAGTTGCTTTGTTATCTTAAAAAAATTATTTCTGACTTTATTAAAGATGATTTTTCACTGTGTGTTGCAACTTCCCTTCACTTTGTATTGCAAACACATTTAATATTTCATTACTTTGAATACCACAAATAAAAAAGCAAAAGAAGTATGGGTGTCTACCACAGTAATTTCCTTAGGTAAATGTGTTCATTGGGCAAACAGAAAACATACCGTGTGTCAGGCATCACACTTTACATTATTGGTTTAAGACTCATTTCAACCTCCAATCCAGGTCCATTTCTTCAACATCAAGTTAGTGCCAGATCCTATTCTGCACTCGGTTATCTAAGTAAGCTTGAGGAGAGCACCAAACAGCTCCTACGTTCAGCCCTTATCCAGACTGGAGTGAGCTCTCCTTATTAATTCAGTGGTGAGCACCCCTGCTTGTCAAACTGGGCTAAGTGCTGTCAGATGGGTGATTGAGGGATGGAGAGAGAGAGAACAAGACAGACAGACAGGCGGGCAGATGGAGAGTCCTGCCCATAATGTAATCATCATGCCTAATTGGAAACACTTGCATTTTAGAAGCATATGGATATCTAGAGAAAGCTTTTTCACCTATTCTGAAATTAAACTATTATTATTATTAACAGCAACCAGATAGTTTCTTATAGCTTAATCTCATGATTATAATGATTCTACAATATAAGCACAACCAAAACCAATCTATAAATGATGAAGTGAGAGCTCGGAACGTTAAATCACCTTGTAGCTAGCAATTAATAAGGAGCAAGTCAGTGTCGGGTGGTAAGGTTCAGGGAGACCATACTTGTGAGCAGGTGGACACAGGGATGCACAGGGGTGGGCATGCCTCTGAACTGAGCCCACCAGTGCAGTCTGAGGGAGGCAGTTTTACAGAATCTTGGGACCTTGGGGATGGAAGCAAGATGGGGAATGTGGCGAGGCAAGCATGGAGTGGCAGAACAGACCCAATGTGTGCTAGGTGTGGGAGGCAGAGGCAGGGGGCTTCTGTGCCACTCATGGCTACACAGTGAGATCCCATCTCAAACAAACAAACAAACAAGAGCAATAACAACAAAAGTAAACCAGCGGATACACAGAACGCCATGGTGAGTTTGGGTGTAAAACACAGGAAGTTTACAGAAAAGGAATGCATAATTGAAGGGTTTTGGTTTTTTATTGTTTGTGTTTTTATGTTTATCTGTGTGAGACAGGGACTCCTGCAACTCACTATGTACCCTAGGCAATCCTCCTGCCTCAACCTCCCAAATGCTAGGATTATAAGAGTAAGCCAACAGTTTTGTTGCTTTATATTTTGGGCTTTTAAATGTAAGTTTCTGTGCTAGGAGTGGTGCCTCATGTCATTAATCTCAGCACTTCGGAGGCAGAGGCAGGAAGAGCTCTGTGAGTTCTGCTGCTAGCCTATTCTACATAGTGAGTTCCAGGACAGCCAGAGGGGAAAAAAAAGATTTTGTTTTTAGTGGGAATGATTAGAACTTACTCAAATACACATAGGATGGGTCAAACCTGAAAATAAAACAGGAGGAAGAAGTAATGGATTGGCTAAGCATATTTAGTGAGAGGATGGGATTCCAGCACATTTAGAGGCCTTGGCTTTTGATGAGACGAGAAATGAGACTAACACTCAGAGTAGGCCAGAAATAGAGGCTGGTAAATCTCACATTGTAAGAAGAAGTAGTTTCTTCTACTGGTCTCAGCAGTACTGGGAGCAATTGTTTCTATGGAGGGAAGAATTAGGAATGTGACAGTGTTTGTCCTGTGTACTCTTTATCATAGATTATCTTGGGCACACAAACCAACAGTTGAACATCATCAGCTTTAGCTGGCTGACGATGGTTAAAAGGAATTTTTCTTTTTTATTTATTTATTGTATATGAGTACTTTATCTGCGTCAGATAAAGAGGGCATCAGATCACATTACAGATGGTTGTGAGCCACTATGTTGTTGCTGGGAATTGAACTCAGGACTTCTGGAAGAGCAGGCAGCACTCTTAACCACTGAGCCATCTCTCCAGCCCTAGAAGGGATTTTTCATATTCTCCTTTGCAAACGGACTAAATCGGAAAATAGGGAGACTGCATCTGAAAAGGCTGCACCTATTTTATGAATGAATGTTTAACTTCCAAGTCAAGAAGTCATACAGAGATCTTCAAAATAAAGATGGGGGCAGTTCAGGAAAGAGCTTTCATCTGGAACTGAAGACAAAGGGAAGTGAAATTAGGCCTCTGGTTATTTTTTTTTTTAAGAGCCAACATTAACACAGGTGAGTCCCATTACAGAAATCTGTTCATTCAGAAGCACAGGAAGCCATGTTAACTAGAAAACAGCTTTGAACTACCAAGAAACCTTTTAAACTCATCTCTTTTTTTTTACAGTTAATATTTTCCATTTTATTAATGCATATTAGGTATACAAAATAATTATTTTCCTTGAGGCCTTTAATACATACATATATTATACTTTGGCTGTATTTTGATGTCTCTAATTTAAATTTTCTTTTGTTAATTAATCATCTAAGAAACAGGAAATTGTATCAGAGATATTGATTTTGAGTCCTCTCAACATGCTAAACTCAGTTTTCAGGTCTAGTAAGTATTTAATGATTCCTTGATATCATAATATAAAGGACACGTGGTTAGTGAACAAAGCCAGGTTCACATTTTCCTGAAATTATATTAGGGTATCCATGTTTTTCATTGCTCTGCTATTCTGATTAAAATTTCCACTATAATACCAAGTAGAGGTGGTAAGAATGGGCTGGGTTCTCTTTAATATTTTTTGAAAACTTCATACATATATAAAAGATGTATGATCATATCAATTCCTTATTTCTGTTCTCTACTTTGTCTTTCTGTGTTAAACTCATCTCTTATGGTCAGTAGAAGAAGGGAATTGACCTGGCTTTGAAAAAACAGCAGTGAAAAATGAGAAGCAGGAAAGGGGAACAGAGAGAGGTCAGCTGTGGTAGATCTGCTTCTCCAGTTGGGCATGGGAGGCCTGGCTGCCAAAACAGGAAAATTCTAGTTGGGAAAAAGAAATGTCAGACAGTGGACATAGTACCAGAAAGACAAGCTCATGAACGTATTGCATGTGCTTGTATCTAAATAAAATGTACAATGTGGACACAGAGATAAAACTCATTCATCCGTGCTATGTAATAAGGC
This sequence comes from Acomys russatus, assembly GCF_903995435.1. Classification (NCBI taxonomy): domain Eukaryota; kingdom Metazoa; phylum Chordata; class Mammalia; order Rodentia; family Muridae; genus Acomys; species Acomys russatus. The sequence goes on from NC_067138.1 coordinate 22,247,174, forward strand.
AGGGCTTTTCAAATCAAACCAAGCATCACAAACAGGGAAACAACGTACACTGCATAATAGAGGCAGTTATTTTGAGAGTCTTATTTAATAAGGTGTGGGCCTCATTTTCTTTTGAAGCATGTGAAACACATACAAAAACCACCATTAATTCCACACTGAGTTTCCCAACAATATATAAAAACAGAGGTATGGTTTTTACTGGATCAGCTTTAGGTTAAATAAAAGAGGGGGAAAACTGGGTGTGATGTATGTCTGAAGACTTAGTCCTTGGGAGACACAGGCAGGAGGATCCCAAATTTGAAACTAGTCTGTACTATATAGAGAAACCCTGCGTCAAATGAATAAGCAAACAACAATAAATAAAAGAGGGGAACAGGGCAAAAGAAATGACTGAGCCATTAAGAGGCAAACTGCTCTTGTAGAGGACCAAGTTGGTCTCACAGCACTGAGGTAGGATGGCTCACAACTGCCTTCAAATACAGCTCCAGGAGATCTGGTCCATCCAATCTCTTCAGGCACCTGTATACACATGTACACACCCACACAGGAACACACGCACGTATCCATAATATAAAGTATAAAATTTAAAAAGGAAATTAAGCACAAAAACAAAGAAAGGAGGTGGAAGGGAAAGGGAGGGGAAGGAAAGGGAGGAGAGAGGGGAGGGGAGGGGAGGGGAGGGGAGGGAAGGAAATCAATCTCAAGCCAGCGATTGACTGTGCCAGGAGTGATCTGTACATCGGCATCATTAGGACTTCCCCCTGCCCCCCTGTTTTCCATCTTAACAGATGCAGGCTTGAACTCTTACTTTGAACAGCATGAAATCCAAAAATGTTTCTATTTTTGGACAATGACCTTATTAAAGCCAGATTCGATTCTGTGCCTGCTATCTTCATGGGGGGGCAGGGTAGAAAAAGTCACATCTTTCTTTAAACCCTGTGATGGGTAATCTTGGCTACTAACCTGACTGGCTCTGTAGTCAATTAAGAGATAACCTGTTCCTCTTACAGGTGAGGGCTCTTTTGACCAGATTATCTGAAGTGGGAAGACCCACCCTACATGTGAGCAGCTGAGACAAATGGAGATATTCAGGGGGAAAAAAAAAACCTTGCGTTTTGATTCGTTGCCTTAGTGTCTCATTGGCAAGTTTATCTACACTGCTCTTGCTGCTGCAGCTGCATTCCTTCGCTGACATCAAAATCCAGCTTTTTCAGGCTTTTAATATGGACTGTAGACCATGGTTTTCCAGGAAGCCTCCAGCCCTTCAGCACCAGACTGAGACTGCCAAGACACCTGCCTCTTGAGCTGAGCAGCCATCCAGTATGCAGAGTCATTGTGGGACTTCTGAGGACAGCACGGTGTGAACCAACCTAGAAATCCTAGTATTATACAGTATGTGCAATTGGTTCTTTTCCTCTCAAGAATTTTAATCATTTTGCACAATGTGAAAATACAAAACCTTTCCATTGTTGGAGAATGATCTGTTCCTGGGCTTGTGATTTCATTGAAGTAAAAGAAAAGGAAATGCGCCTCTTTTTAAAAAAAAAAAAACAAAAAACACCAGCTTGTACATCTTGATTGTGTATACCTAAGGAGTCAGGATGCTGTGGCCCGGTGCACCAACCCTTTCCCCTTGCCTGCAATGCAGTTTCCATTGAGCCTTTAACAATCCTGTTTGTAAATCCTTCAGTTACCCTCCCTACTTTCCCCAGGTGTTCCTTTACCTCCTATCACCCAGCCTGCCATAATTTCCTCTTCCTACATCTCCTTTTCCTAAACTTATTTCCTCAGCACAATTGCCTGCCCGCCTCACTCTCATTTTCTGGCTTTAGTGTCTTCACCATTTTCTTTCAGACACAAAATAAGTTCCTCCACAGTCCTTATAAAGGACAATCTAACCATTCCATGTGGGACTTTGACTTTGATAAGCACCCCACCTCACAGGGCCTCTACCCAATTAATCAAGGCTTCTTCCCCCCGACCCCCCAGCATTCTGGAAACGATAGCTAAAGAAATCAATTTAATGCCTAAATAACACTAGCATTTCAAAGGGCTGAAAGCTCACGTCATGCAATAGTGAAATATAATTTACCTATAATTATTAAAACTAAAATCCTTCATAGAGTAGGCAACATAATAAGCCTTGTGTGCTTTACACATTTCTTGATCAGATTGGGTGTGGCAAGCAGGAAAGCTTTACAAAAAAAAAGTATACACTACGCATGTAGAACCTCTCTGCCACTGGGCAGTCAGAACTCACTTATGCAAGCTTGGAGTACTCTTCCATCTATTCAGGTGATCTCCAAGAACAGACAGCATCTGGCACTGCACATCTGTACTGTGGGCTAATTTGTGAATAGGACTGACCCTTCAACTGGGATTAAAACCTTCCTATTTTTCAGTCCCATTTGGCTCGGCTCCTACCAGTCAGGCCACTTGCCTCACTCCCTGCCTTCACTGGGCTCACTACCTTGGAAGCCGGACATGGATCTCCCTTCACCTCCTGGGTGGCCTCTTTTGCTCACCAGTGTATTGGAGGTGTTCTTTCCCAGATCTTGAAGCTTCCTGACGCTGTTCACACTTTCCACGAATATCTTTCCAAGATGCATTTTTTTTCTTTCTGGAAATTTTTAAACTCTTATTTGCCTGTCCTTGAATATGTATGGCTAGACTTCAATGGATCATTGTATAACGATTGTATCCTTGGGGGCCAGGGTTCTTTTTATTTATTGGTTCCTTTATATTTTTGTTCTAAATAAGGAGCCTACCTTTATGCTCTCAATCAGTTTTGACTTCCCCACTTTTCCGTCTGAAAATCCATTTTTAAAGAAGATTTTCTCAACTTGACTGTCACTCCTCATGTGTTTTTTAGTTCGAGGACAGCTTGAGGGTGTTAGTTTTCCCCTTCCATAATGTGTGTTCCAGGCTTCAAACTAAGGTTGTCGTGCTTGGCAGTGAGCTCTTTACCTTCTCCAGAGCCCAAGTTCTGGCTGTATATATAAAACCTAAAAGCCTATTGTTGGGTTTTCGTGGCTCACTTTGTATATCATTCTTTTCTTGTTTTGTGGGGAGGGGAAATAATATCCTGTCCTGTATCTATAAGAATATTACATTATTCATTTTTAGACAGGGTCTCATGTAGCCCAGGCTACCTAGAAGCTCACTAAGTAGCTAAGAGGACTTTGAATTCTGATCCATCTGCCACCACCTTCTCAGTGTTAGGAATACAAGTATGAATTACCTACCTGGCTTTTGCACTGTGGGGGACGAAGCCTAGGGCTTTGTGCATGTAAGGCAAATACTTCCTTAACCCCTCTTACAAAAACCAATGGAGTTTCTCTATCCTTTCTGTGTGTTTTTCTTATTGTTACCTATGTAGCACAAATGAGGCTGGATACCTCATGAATGTTTGGTAAAAATCCAACCTTTCCTATCCACTGCTGTGTGAGGACGAGATATCACCAGTTGGTGTTTGGAGAAGATGCGATGATCTGTTTCACAGACAAATTTTAATTTTTTTATTTCTAGCTCTATTATACTTTTATTTATTCTTCCCTCATACAATAACCCTGACCACAGTTTCCCCTCCCTCTGCTCCTTCCAGTTCTCCCTTCCCTAGATCCACTCCTCCTCCATTTCTCTTCAGAAAAGATTAGGCCTCCCAGGGATATCAACCCAATACAGTATAACAAGATACAATAAGATTAGGCACAAACCTTGTTGGACAAGGCACCCCAGTAAGAAGAATAGGGTCCCAAAAGCAGGTAATGCCCCCCAAAAAAACAAAAGAAGTCAGAGGCACCTCTGACTCCCACTGTTAGGAGTCCCACAAGAACACCAAGCTACACAACCATGACATATATGCAGAGGACCTAGCACAGACCTGTGCAGGCTCTGTGGTTGCTGCTTTAGTCTGTGTGAGCCCCTATGAGGCATGCTTAATTGATTTTCTAGGTATTGTTTTCCTGTTGTCCTTGACCTCCCTGGCTCCTACAATCTTTCTTACCCTTCATCAGCAGGGTTCCCCAAGCTCTGCCTAATGTTTGCCTGTGGGACTCTGCATCTCTCCCATTAGCTAATTGATGAAGCCTCTCTGATGACAATCTGGCTAGGCACTGATCTATTAGTATAGGAGAATATCATTAAAAACCATTTCAATGACCCCCCCCTTTTTTTTTTACCAGTCATGTTTGGTTCTATCCTGGGTCTTTAAGCTATCCAGCCTTCAGTTCCTCCCCATCCATGCAATGTCAAGCACGGGCTCACTCTCTTGGAGCAGGCCTCAAGTTAGACCAGTCAGTGGTTGACCGCTCTGCACATGTTCTGCATCTTCATTCTCCCAGGCTTAACCACTCCACGTTATTTAGCCTTTTTATGTCTGTGGATTGTAGCATTTTATTCTTTATTCATAGCTAGCATCCACTTATAAGTGAGTACATACCATTTTGTCTTTCTGGGGCTGAGTTACCTCACTCAGAATGATTTTTTTCTAGTTCCATCTATTTGCCTGTAAATGTCATGATGTTACATTCCCTGGTTTTTGTTTGTTTGTTTGTTCATTTGTTTCTTTGTTTTTATTTGTTTTTAAAACAACTGAATAATGCTCTATTGTGTAAATATACCACATTTTCTTTATCCATTCTTTGGTTGAGGAATATCGAGGTTGCTCCAGTTGCTGGCTGTTATGAATTATGCTTCAATGAACATAGGTGAACAAATGTCCTTGTGGTAGGATGGAGCACCCTTTGGAGATATGTCCAGGAGTGATCTAGCTGGGGCTTGAGATAGATCCATTCCTAATTTTCTGAGAAACTGCTATGTTGATTTTCATAGTGGCAGAACAAGTTTGCACTCCAACCAGCAGTAGAGCAGTTGTTCAATAGCCTCACCAGCATGAGCTGTCATCTGTTGAGCTTAGCATTTCTGAACAGATGAAGGATGAAATCTGAGTCCTTTTGATTGGCATTTTCTTCACAGCTAAAGATGTTGACCATTTCTTTAAGTGCTTCTTGGCCATTTGAGATTCCTCTTCTGAGAATTTTCTGTTTAGATTTGCAACTCATTTTTAATTGGATAATTTTGTTTGTTGGTGTCTAGTTTTTGGAGTTCTTTTTTTTATTATTATTAATTTATTCTTGTTACATCTCAATGTTTATCCCATCCCTTGTATCCTCCCATTCTTCCCTCCCTCCCATTTTACTCTTATTCCCCTCCCCTATAACTGTTCCTGGAGGGGATTTCCTCCCCCTGTATATGCTTATAGGATATCAAGTCTCTTCTTGGTAACCTGCTATCCTTCCTCTGAGTACCACCAGGTCTCCCCCTCCAGGGGACATGGTCAATTATGAGGCACCAGAGTACATGTGAAAGTCATATACCCCATGCTCCACTCAGCTGTGGAGAATATTCTGACCATTGGCTAGATCTGGGTAGGGGTTTAAAGTTTACTGCCTGTATTGTCCTTGGCTGGTGCCTTAGTTTGAGCAGGACCCCTGGGCCCAAATCTGCCTGTCATAATGTTCTACTTGTAGGTTTCTAGGACCCTCTGGATCCTTCTACTTTGATATTTTCCCATGCTTCTCTCATCTAGAATCCCAATAGGATGTCCTCCCCTCTGTCCGAGTTTCCTGTTAAGTGAAGGCTTTCGTGTGACATGCCCCTTGGGCTAGTATGCAGATATAAGTGAGTATATACCATTTGAGTCTTTCTGCTTCTGGGTTAACTCGCTCATTATGATCATTTCTAGCTCAATCCATTTGTCCACAAATTTCAAGAATTCCTTGTTTTTAATAGCTGAGTAGTATTCCATAGTGTATATATACCACAGTTTCTTTATCCGTTCTTCTACTGAGGGACACATAGGCTGTTTCCATGTTCTGACTATTATGAATAAAGCTGCTATGAACATGGTTGAGCAAATTTTCTTGTTGTGTGCTGGAGCATCTTCTGGGTATATTCCAAGGAGTGGAATAGCTGGGTCTTGAGGAAGCCCTATTCCCATTTTTCTGACATAGCACCAGATAGATTTCCAAAGTGGCTGTACTAGTTTGCATTCCCACCAGCAATGAAGGAGTGTTCCTCTCTCCCAACATCCTTGCCAGCATGTGGTGTCGCTTGAATTTTTCATCTTAGCCGTTCTGATGGGTGTAAGATAGAATCTCAGAGTTGTTTTGATTTGCATTTCCCTGATGACTAAGGAGGTTGAACATTTCTTTAAGTGTTTCTCAGCCATTTGATATTCCTCTGTTGAGAATTCTCTGTTTAGTTCCAAGCCCCATTTCTCAATTGGGTTATTTGGTTTGGTGGTGTTTAGCTTCTTGAGTTCTTTATATATTTTGGGTATTAGACTTTTGTCAGATGTAGGGTTGGTGAAGATATTTTCCCAGTCTGTAGGCTGTTGCTTTGTTCTGCTAACAGTGTCTCCTGCCTTACAGAAGCTTCTCAGCCTCATGAGGTCCCATGTTGACATTAAGGCCTGGGCTGTTGGTGTTCTGTTCTGGAAGTTGTCTCCTGTGCCAATATGTTCCAGGCTCTTCCCCACTTTTTCTTCTAGGTGACTTAGTATCTCTGGTTTTATGTTGAGGTCTTTAATTCATGTGGATTTGAGTTTTGTGCAAGGTGACAAATATGGGTTCAGTTGCACTTTTTTACACATAGACCTCCAGGTAGACCAGCACCATTTGTTAAAGATGCTATCCTTTTTCCATTGAATGGATTTGGCTTCCTTGTCAAAAATCAAGTGACCATATGTGTGTCGATTCATATCTGGGTCTTCGATTTGTTTCCACTGATCAACCAGCCTGTTGCTGTGCCAGTACCATGCTGTTTTAATTACTACTGCTTTATAGTACAGTTTGAGATCAGGTATGGAGATTCCTCCGGAGCACCTTTTATTGTACAAGATTGTTTTAGCTATTCTGGGTTTTTTGTTTTTCCATATGAAGTTCACAATTGAACTTTCAATGTCTTTTAAAAAATTGTGTAGGTATTTTGATAGGGATTGCTTTGAATCTGTAGATTGCTTTTGGTAGGATGGCCATTTTTACTATGTTAATTCTCCCGATCCATGAGCAAGGAAGATCATTCCATCTTCTCAGGTCATCTCCAATCTCTTTCTTCAGAGTTCTGAAATATTTTTTCAAACAAGTCTTTCACTTGCTTAGTTAGAGTAACTCCTAAATATTTTATATTGCTTGTGGCTAATGTGAAGGATGTAGTTTTCCTACTTTCTTCCTCTGCAAGCTTGTCATTTGTGTATAGGAAGGCTACAGACTTTTTTGAGTTAATTTTGTATCCAGTCAATTTGCTGAAGATGTTTATCAGCTGTAGGCATTCTCTGGTGGAATTTTGAGGGTCACTTATGTACACTATCATATCATCTGCAAATAGGGATAATTTGACTTCCTCCTTTCCCATTTGGATACCCTTGATCTCCTTTTGTTGTCTTATTGCTCTGGCTAGAACTTCGAGTACTATATTGAAGAGATATGGAGAGAGTGGGCAGCCTTGCCTTGTTCCCGATTTTAGAGGAATTTCCTTGATTATCTCACCATTTACTTTGATTTTGGCTATTGGCTTGCTGTGTATATAGCCTTTATTATGTTGAGGAAAGTGCCTTGTATCCCCGATCTCTCTAAAACTTTAAACATGAATGGGTGTTGGATTTTATCAAATGCTTTCTCTGCATCTAAAGAGATGATCATGTGGTTTTTTTTCTCTTCAGTTTGTTTTTATGGTGGATTACATTGATGGATTTCCGTATATTAAACCATCCCTGCATGCCTGGAATGAAGTCTACTTGGTCATGATGAAAGATATCTTTGATGTGTTCCTGTATTCTTTTTGCAAGTATTTTATTTAGTATTTTTGCATCCATCTTCATAAGAGAAATTGGTCTGAAATTCTCTTTCTTTGTTGAATCTTTGTGAGGTCTAGGTATCAATGTGACTGTAGCCTCATAGAATGAATTTGGTAATGTTCCATCCACTTCTATCTTTTGGAATAGCTTGAATAGTATCGGTATTGGCTTGCCCTTGAAGGTCTGGTAGAATTCTGCACTGAAACCATCTGGCCTTGGGCTTTTTTTGGTTGGGAGACTATCAATGATTGCTTCTATTTCTGTAGGAGAAATGGGACTATTTAGCTTGTTTATCTGTTCTTCACTCAACTTTGGCAAGTGAAATTGATCAAGAAAATCGTCCATTTCCCTTAGATTTTCAAATTTTGTGGCGTATACGCCTTCAAAGTAGGGTCTTATGATTCTTTGTATTTCTTCAGTGTCTGTTGTTATGTCTCTCTGTCTCCCTTTTCATTTCTGATTTTGTTGATTTCAGTACTGTCTCTCTGCCTTTTAGTTAGTTTGGCTAACGATCTGTCTATCTTGTTGATTTTCTCAAAGAACCAGTTCCTGGTTTTGTTGATTCTTTGGACTGTTTTCTTAGTTTCTAATTTGTTAATTTCACCACTGAGATTGATTATTTCCAGATGTCTACTCCTCTTGGGTGTTTCTGCTTCTTTTTTCCCTAGGGCTTCCAGTTGTGTCGTTAAAATGCTTATGTGCGATGTTTGCAATTTCTTTTTAAAGGCACTTAGTGCTATGAATTTTCCTCTTAGCTCTGCTTTCAATGTATCCCACAAATTTGGGTATGTTGTTCCTTCATTTTCATTGAATTTCAGAAACTCCTTGATTTCTTTCTTTATTTCTTTCCTGACCCAGGTGTCATTTAGCAGAGACTTGTTTAGTTTCCACGTATGTGTGGGCTTTTTGTTATTTCTGTTGTCGTTGAATTGCAGCCTAAGAGCATGGTGATCTGATAGGATACAAGGTATTATTTCAATCCTCTTGTATCTATTGAGGCTTGCTTTGTGACCTACAATGTGATCAATTTTGGAGAAGGTTCCATGGGGTGCAGAGAAGAAGGTATATTCTTTCTTGTTTGGGTGAAAGGTTCTATAGATATCTGTTAGATCCATTTGACCCATGGAATTGGTTAATGATGTTATTTCTCGGCTTAGTTTCTGTTTCACTGAGTTATCCTTCAGTGAGAGTGGGGTGTTGAAGTCTCCCACTATTATTGTGTGGGGATCACTGTGTGGTTTAAGCTTTTTTAGCAGATCTTTCACAAATGTGGGTGCCTTTGTATTGAGAGCATAGATGTTCAGAATTGTGATGTCATCTTGGTTGACTTTACCTTCGATGAGTATGAAGTGTCCTTCCTCATCCCTTTTGATTAATTTTGGTTGAAAGTTTATTTTGTTTGATACTAAAATGGCTACGCCTGCTTGCTTCTTATGATCATTTGCTTGGAATATTTTTTCCAACCTTTTACCCTGAGGTAACGCCTATCGTTATGGGTGAGATGTGTTTCTTGAATGCAGAAGAATGTTGGATCTTGTTTATGCACCCATTCAGTTAGTCTGTGTCTTTTTATTGGAGAATTGAGACCATTGATGTTGAGAGATATTAATGACCAGTGACTGTTAGGAGTCTTAATTTTGATGTTGGTTCCAGTCGAGCATTTGTGTAGCGGTGTGTTTGCCATGGGATAGTTATCTATTTCCTGAGTAGTTTTGGTTGTAGCTTGACCCTTTGGGATGGAGTTTTCCTTCTAGTACCTTCTTTAAAGCTGGATTTGTGGATAGGTACTGTTTGAATTTGTTTTTGTCATGGAATATTTTGTTTTCTCCATCAATGGTTATTGATAGTTTTGCTGGGTAAAGTAGTCTAGCCTGGCGTCTATGGTCTCTTAGGTTTTGCAGGATCTCTGCCCAAGCCCTTCTGGCTTTTATGGTCTCTGCTGAGAAGTCAGGTGTAATTCTAGTAAGTTTGCCATTAAATGTTATTTGGCCCTTTTCCCTTGCAGCTTTTAATATTTTTCTTTGTTCTGTATGTTTTCTGTTTTGATTATTATGTGACGGGCAGTTTTTCTTTTCTGGTCAATTCTATTTGCTGTTCTGTAGGCCTCTTGTATGTTTATAGGCATCTCTTTCTTTAGATTGTGGAAATTTTCTTCTATGATTTTCTTGAGAATAGTTTCTGGGGCCTTGGAGTCTGATATCTTGTCTTTCTTCAGTGCCTATTATCCTCAAATTTCTTCTTTTCATAGTGTCCTTAATTTCTTAAATGTTTTGTGTCAGGAGTTTTCCAGATTTGGCATTTTCTTTAATAGTTGCCTCAAGATCTGTGATTGTATCTTCTAGACCTGAGATTTGTTCTTCCATCTCTTGGATTCTGTTAGAAAAGCTCACCTCTGTGTTGCTCGCCTTCTTCTTTGAGGTCTCACGTTCTCATTTTTCTTCTGTCTGTGTGTTTATCATTGAATCCATTTTCATCTTCAGATCTTGAACTGATTTTTTTATTTCTTTCATCTGATTGGTTGTATATTCCTGAGTTTCTTCCATTGCCTCTTTATAGATCTTCAGAGCTTGAACTGTTTTCTTGATTTCCTTCATCTGGTTGTTTTCATTTTTCTGCAATTTTCCCAGTTCCACTCTATGTGCTTCTTTTATGCCTCTCACCTGTTTGTCTGCATCTTCCTGCATTTGATTACAAATTTTATTTGTTTTCTCCATTATCATCCTCATCACTAAGGATTTGAGGTCATTTTCTTGTATTTCCATTGTATTTGATTTCTCTGGGTTGTTTTCTGTGGGATAGCGGGAAACTGGAGACACCATGTTGTTTTGGGTTTTTGTTTTGTTTTGTTTGTGTATGCTTTTACACTGTTCTTTAGACATCTTGCCATTTCTGTTTTTGTTGGGTAGGTTCCAGAGTTTGGTGGAGGGACTCTGATGATAGATTCACTTGTTTTCTCACAATTTTCCTAGGCTGGAAGTTCTGATGCTTCACTGGTGTGGATGGCAGGAGGCTAGCCCTGTCGTTTTAGACTCTCACAGCCAGTGATCCTCAGCTCCCCTGTACTGTGGGTCCTGAAATCGTTCTGGGTCTCTGAATGAGCTTTGGGTCAGGCCAAGGTATCCACAGCCTTCTGTGTCCCCTGCCAAGTCCAGCCAGGGACACTGGGCCCGAACCATGCGCCGAGTTCAGCTAGATTCTCAGGGCCCGAACCATCTGCCGAGCTCAGCTAGAAACTCTGGGCCCAATCTGCCCACTGAGCTCCCCTAGGTACTCTGGCCCCAAAATGCACGCAGAGTCCAGCCAGAATTTTTGGGCTGGGACTGTGCACCAAGCTCAGCTAGGGGCTTTTGTCCCAAAGTGCATGCTGTGGTCAGTTATAGACTCAGGGCCCGAACCGTCCGCCAAGCTCAGCCAGGATTTCTGGATTCAAACTGCACACTGTGTCCAACCAGAGTCTTAGAGCCGGGACTGTGCCAAAAGCGCAGCTAGAGTCTCTGGGTCCAATCTGTCTGCCAAGCACAGTTAGGGACTCTGGCCCCAAACTTTACGCCGAGCTCCACCCGAGTCTCCGGGGCAGAATTGTGCACAGAGCTCAGCCAGGGCCCCTGGACCCACACTGTGCGCTGAATTTAGCCCAGGATTCCGGGCCTGAGCTGCATGGAGAGTCCAGCCAGAGTCTTAGGGCCTTCGAGCCTGTGCACAAAGCTCAGCTAGAGTCTCTGGGCCCAATCTGCCCAGCAAGTCCAGCTAGGGACTCTGGGCTGAATCTGCGTGCTGACCGCAGCCTGAGTCAGAGCAGCAGAATTGCACGCTGAGCTGAGCTAGTGTCTTGGGCAGAACTGGTCGCTGAGCTGAGCTAGCTCCTTGGGTGGGACTGAGTGCTCTGCCCAGCCTGTGTCACAGCAGGAGAACTGTGGATGAGCTGAGCTAGCGCCTTGGGCAGAATTGCTTGCTGAGCTGAGCCATGTAGTTTTTATTATTATAGCTCCATAGTAGAGCTTGAAATCAAGGATGGAGATAACTCTGGAAGTTCTTTTATTATGCAAGATTATTTTAGTTGTCCTGGGTTTTTGTTTTTCCATATGAAATTAAGTATTGACCTTTCAAGTTCTGTAAAGAATTGTGTTGGAATATTGATAAGGATTGCATTGAATCCATATACTGCTTTTGGTAAGATGGCTATTTTACAAAGTTAACTCTGCCCATCCATGAGCATGGAAGATCTTTCTATCTTCTGATATCTTCTTCAATTTCTTTCTTCAAAGACTTGTGGTTTTTGTGATACAAATCTTTGCTTGGTTAGAGTTACCCTAAGATAGTTTATATTATTTGTATCTATTGTGAAGGATGTCATTTCCCTGATTTCTTTTCCAGTTCATTTGTCATTTGTATATAGGAGGACTATTGATTTGTTGTTGTTGTTGTTGTTGTTGTTCTTGGCTTTCTTTAAGGGATTTACTTTTTTTTTCCATTTTATTTGTCTTATCCTTGCTTTTTAAAAAGGACTTATTCACTTGCTGATTAAGAAACTATCATTATTACATAGTTAGTTTTAAGGTCTTGTTCTTGTGTTTCAGCTGCGTTGCAATATTGTTGTAGTAGGATAGCAGGGCTCTGATGGTATCATATTTTTTTGGCTATTGTTATTTGACTGGCATCTAGGAATCTGGGATTGAGGGGATCATAGCTCTAGGTGCTGATTTCTGAGTTTGTCTTTGTTAGATGGGTGTTTTATTCCTTGATTTTTATTTCCTCTCTGATCTTCTAGTCTGTGTGATCTGTGGTTGAGCAAGGATTATCTGCCAAAGTTTGAGGCTGAACTTCTGTTTAGCAGCGGTTCTTTGCCTAAGTTGTTGCCTCGGGACATAACAAGGAGAAAGGGAGTGCATATTGGAGATAGTAGTGGGGCAAGGGATACCAAAAAGTGGAGACAGTCTGAGGGCAAGTGGCTTGCCTGATCTTCAGTCTATCAAAGAAAAAACTTCAACTGGTGATTCAAGTATCCCTACATTTTCCAGGTCCTAATGCCTCCCAAGTCTCAGAGGTGCATATCATCTTTACTGTTGTCCATTTGCCTCTTAACACCACTGCACTCCTTTTTTCCTACTTCCAGACTGCTACAGTTATCCCTGCTCCACCAGTTCTTCATCATCCATGAGCTTGTTGAACTCTTTCACTTGCTGTTGGATTCTACTCAGTTCTGCGGCTGCTGTATTCAAACCATTAAGAAAAGTTTTCTTAGATTTTTTTGCTTTATGTAGACGAGTGTTTTATATATATATATGCATTTACATGTTCCACAGACATACACACATGATGCTCAAGGAAATCTGAAGAATATGTAAGATTCTCTGGAACTGGGGTAATGAATGGCTTTTAGACATAATATGGGTGCCAGAAATTGAACCCAGGTCTTTTAGAAGAGCAGCTGGTGTTCCAAACCACTGAACCATCTCTCTCTGTGTCCATTTAAAATTTATATGAAGTGGCTTAAACTAATTACTTAATATAGACATCATCAGAATGCTCATCAGAAATACAGTTCCTTTTAATCTTTATAATTTAGTCTCTATTGTTACCATTCCAGAGAAATTATCTACCTCAAGATCACATCAAATTCCTTCTTGCTAAGTACATAAGAAATGGCCGTGACCTCATCCTTGAGTATTTAGAAAGGAGCCATTTAATCAACCAGTCTTCTTTTCTAAGGCTGGCTGACAACACACTCCTTTATGTATCCCTCTGATTTTGTTTGATCATCAGTTGTCTTTGCTGGATATTGCTCTTTGGAGATCTCCTAAATCAAGAACTTGTACTAAATTCAACCCTTGTTCTTGGAGTTCCACCATGCATTTTTCTACATCATTCTCTCCTACGGAAGTTTTATGTAAATCCTTTGCTCCCAGTAATGCTCTTCAGTCAGCTCACACCTCCCTCATGGGTTACAGCTCTTTTAAAAACACAATAACCACTAACTACCACCCACACGTGCTTACTGTATATCAAAAACTGCCCTGAGGTTTCAGATTCTTTTAGTTAACACTAGAAATAATTTCATTTCAAGTCTAATTTTGTATGTATGTATGTATGTATGTATGTATGTATGTATGTATGTATGCCTTATGTTGAGACTGGAGCTATGACTCAGCAATAAAGAACAAGTTAAGATCATTTGCTGCTCTTGCAGAGAACCTGGGTTCAGTAGCCAACACTCACATGATGGCTCACAATCATTTGCAGCTCTAGTGCCTGAGGCTCCAATTCATACCCTCTTCTTACCTCAGTGGGCACCAAATACACCTGCAGATATTCTGGCAAACACTTGTGTACATAACTATTTTTAAGAAGCCTTATTTACCATTCTTTCTGTCTTTAACCACAACTCTCATCCATTTAGGCTACTGTCATACCTTTCATTGGTTTCTTCTCCTACACATTTTTTTTCAATGGCACCTTAGCAGCTTCTGAGGTTAGTACATTGCTATCACCACAATTGCTTTACACCGCCCTACATTACCTAACTCATTCTCTATATGACTTCTAGAATGATCTTTAAAATCTAAATTACATCATACACCATCTTCTCTCACTTTTCCCAGTACTTAGAATGAAACTCAAAACCCATAATTTGACCCAGAGTCTGATTCCCAGCTGGATTTAGAACTCTCTGGTGCAACTCTCCTGTCATTCCACCTACTCTTTAAACAAAATGATTCCTTTTTATTGCTCGGACCAATAAATCTAAATTTGCCCCCATTTCCCAGTCAGTTGGCCTCTCTTCACCTTTTAAAAAGCTTTCTTAACCCTGATCACAAATAGAAACTACATCATGAATTTGCTTTTCTATGAGGAAAGACACAGTTCTCTGTTCACTGTTAGTCCTTTCCAGTGTCTAGGACTGTGATGAAACAGGGCTTGTCTAGTTTGCTTTTGTTGCTATGAAACAGCAATCTGAACAAAACAACTTAGGGAAGGAAAGGGATCATTTGGTGTATGCTTCCAGGGCCCAGTTTATTATTGTAGAAGTCAAGGCAGGAGCATGAAGGAGAGATCATGGAGGAAGACTTCCTTGCCGGCTTGCTATCTGGAGGGTCACTGGCTCAGGTTCAGCTATCTTGCTTACAAAAACCAGCCCACCTGCCTAGGAATGGTGCTGCCCGAAGTGAACTGGTCTTCTCCTTGTCAATAACCAAGACAATGTCTCACAGACATGGCCACAGGCTGATCAATCTGGGCAATCCATCAAATTGAGACTCACTCAGATGACTCTAGGTTGTGTAAAGTTGACAAAGGTAATTGGAGCAGAGACTCAAAGAATTCAATACAAGTCAGTAATCCAATATGAATGATTTACTTTAGCGTTGGCATCTTAGGGTTCTCTATAAATGTAAATGTATGTGCGTATGGTATGCATACAGAGAGAGACTTTCTCTAAAGAATTGATTCTTGTAATTATGGGAGCTGAAAAGTACCAAGATCCACATTTGGAGAGCTGCAGATCCAGAAGAATGATTATGTAGTTCCAGTCCAGAACTCCAGTTTGGTCAAAACCCAAGAGCCTGCTGTTTCAGTTCTAGTTCAAAGGCAAAGATTGATGTCTCAGCTCCAGCAGTCAAGAAGAAGGCATAGGCACTTAGAGAAGAGCGAGCCTTTTCCTTCTGTTTGTGTCTTTGGAGGACCACATGCTCTCCTTGAGTCCTACTTCAAAAGTCCATCTCATCTAAAAACAGCATCAGTGAAACACTGGAATAATACCCAACTAACTGGTACCGCAGAGCCCAGTCAAAATGACAAAGCTCACCATCACAGCTTGTTAATTAAAAATTGTCAGTCGAATTAGATCATCATAAAATGGATACCTTCTTCTTTGAGGGTGAGCCTGGTGACTGAAGGCTGCACTCATATAAACACATTCTCATTTACCAATCTGTTGTCACGGTCTCACAGCTTCTTCTTTGAGGGTGAGCCTGGTGACTGAAGGCTACACTCATCATTCATCTTCCATATCACCCAGGGTCTGTTTCCTGAGTGTGAAAAACCTCAGACACAATTATAAGGTAAATAAGAGCAAATCTTTTTCTAACCTTTCAACTCCATCAATTCTTTTGCATGTAGTTTGGATGTTACATTTTATGATCAATTTGCTGTTCTAAAGTATTTAGTTTTTACAGTGACAGAATTTTTCTTTAACTCTAGTCTTTTGTAGTACAGACTAAAGCGCAGTTGTTGCACTATTGCAAGGAAAAACTGTGGGACTGAAAATGATAGAGTCCATGGCATCATACAACTCAGCTGGCAGGCCTGATCAATCGCTAGATCATGGTTCCCATGCAGAATAGGAAACTGGCACACCACAGGGAAAGCTCAGTCAGCAGCAGCTCGAAAGACTGTGGCTCACAGGGAGATGTGAGCTAGCTGATTACTCAGGAGAGTGCTTAGAACGTCACTCCCAAAATAACTGTTAGCAGACATTAAACACTAACATCTGTCTGCATCAGATTAACTTGAATCCCAAAGGACACACATGACCATGAACCTCAAGCTAAACAAAACAAAGAAGAGGAGCCATTTCTGGAATTTTCTAGAATCTCTTTGTTTACATTTGTCACTTCCTATGCTCATGATTGCCAATAAATATGTAATTTAAAAATACATTTTAGTTCTCTCTCTGCAGTCTTTCTGAGATATGCTCTGTGGCATCCCATGAATTAAATAGTATGCTGCTTTATTATGGCATCTTACTTTTAATCTAATAGTCTCTTTTTAAAGATGCTGTGGTCCATCTACATTAGTGGTTCTCAAATGGTGGGTCAAGGGCCCTTCAGGGAACAACTGACTTTTTCACAGAGGTGACATATCAGACAACCTGCATATGAGGTATTTACATTAAAATTCATGACAGTAGCAAATTTCAGTTATAAAGTAGCAACAAAAATAATTTTGTGGTTGGGGGTCACCACAACATGAGAAATTGTACAAAGGGTCACAGCATTAGGAAGGTTAAGAACCACTGCTAGAGATAAAATAACGATAACCTGTGTTGCACAGGGAAAGACAATCAGCAATGTGCCCTTTAGTCAACAGCGGCACTGGAGAGTGGCAGTTTGCACTCTCTGTAATGATAAAATACAATTCAGTTAGCATCATGTAATAAGACAATGTCACAAAGGCATTTCATTACTTCTGTTAATTACCTCTAGCATATTTGTAAACGGAGGTGACAAAAAACTGAAAAGGTTGTTTCTGTAGATGTAAAAGCTTTAAAATCTAATAGCTCTGGCTCTAAAGCCATCCAAGATTTCATTAAAGACTCTGGTGTCCAAAACAATGACATTCCTGCTGGGTAACGTCTCATATTTTTCTTTTCAAGCCATAGTCACCCAAGACAAGGCTGTGCACAGTCGATGACAGGCTCAGTCCCACTCCTCCCATCTCAATGAAAGCAAGCAGTTAGTGAGGTTCTTGTTGACCCTGAACCCTTAAATTACTGCCAGAATATTTCATTTATAAGGTAAATCTGTTTGTTATTTTGCCCAGTGATGAAGTGTGCTACCCTGGCCAGGAATTAGTAACATCTTGAAGAGAGAAGGCCAAAGCTGTAATGTTTAAGGGGTTTGGAGTTTGATTTAAAGCTAGCTTTTCAGTCCAAGCCTGGAGCTCAATGTGATGTGGGTAAAAATGGTGATAGGATATCGCCATCTTTAGATGTCGTTGGATGACAAAGTAAGCCTGGGAGGTAAGGAAAAGTCTCACAAAAGGACAAAGACATGATTGGTACAGTCTGTTGAAAAGTCATTCATAAGTTTATTACAAATGATTTTTTCCCAGAAGTTCCTAAAAGTAAAACTAAAATTACTTTGAACTATCTTCTTGGCCAAACTGTGCTAGAATACCTATACACATGTGGCATGTACTCACATAGTCACACACACACATCCATATAAATAAGAATAAAACTATTTCTTCAAGTCTGAACTATAAGTGCCTGGCAGGTGTGACTCTATTTGATCACCTCTCTAGAGTGATGGTAACTCTACCAAGCATTTACTGAAAATTAAATAAAATAATATACAAAGAAAGACTGTACAACAGGTGTGCATTCCAGTCAAGGGCCCTACAGCTTAGTTTTATGAGGACATTGAAATAACTAACTGCGATAACTAACACACTAAGTGTGTTAAAGCAACAACATTAAAACTGTTATCGCTTCAAATCTTGAGGAAGGGAGGGAGGAATGGAGGAAGAGCATTGTTTGAGAAGAGCTGTGACATGTGACAATACTGGAAGCTCCAGGAGAAGTTTGATGCTATGAGCATATACGCTGTGTGTAGGTGTGCATGGGGCCAGAGGGAGCTGAGGCTGTTGGCTGGCTTCCTCCTCTCTATGCCCAATATCATGTCAAACACAGCTAAAAGCCAGAGGCAAATGATCCTACTACATATTACAATTCCTCATCACTATGAGAGACAAGGTCCTGTTTCCAGGTTTTATGTCTTGTAGATAAAAAGATAAAAAAAAACATTTTACAACAGACACAGAAGCTCAAGGATGATTGTCTAGAGTTAGGGAGAGAAAGCAACAGGGCAAGCAAACTTGGGATCTTGGACAAGGGAGAAGGGAAGGCAAAACGGGAAATTGGAAGTTGTTATGGTTTTAGAGTAAGAAGTCAGAAAGTGGGCAAGTTCTGTAGTAAGACTGTAGGCTGTATTGAGTGAGGAGGCTTTATCTGACCATGTGCATCTCATGGAAGGGACAACTATTCCCCGCCACTTCCTTATTTGTCTTGAAGTATGTTTTATTTCTTTTTACCTTTCACTTTTAGTCAGGATGTAAAATAGGATTCTCTCTTAAATTCTCGAGGAGTCTTTTCACAAAAGAAGTTCTCTGCCTAGTGTACACATGAGAGACATTTGTAAAGGATGTTACTGTCTGTCTACCATGTCATTTACTGAAAATGATAGCTGGGAAACAAACGGCCACAGAGGCTTGGCTTTCATTCTCTTTCTTCTTGCCCAACATATTCTCTCATGTTTAGGCCAGAGAATAGGAGGAAGAAGACCAAGAATGGTCCAGGAGATACACTGGAGAGTGTCTGCTCACAGGAGATACACTGCAGAGTGACCAGCCTCAGGAGATACACTGCAGAGTGACCAGCCTCAGGAGATACACTGCAGAGTGACCAGCCTCAGGAGATACACTGCAGAGTGACCAGCCTCAGGAGATACACTGCAGAGTGACCAGCCTCAGGAGATACACTGCAGAGTGACCAGCCTCAGGAGATACACTGCAGAGTGACCAGCCTCAGGAGATACACTGCAGAGTGACCAGCCTCAGGAGATACACTGCAGAGTGACCAGCCTCAGGAGATACACTGCAGAGTGACCAGCCTCAGGAGATACACTGGGCAGTGACCAGCCTCAGGAGATACACTGGACAGTGACCAGCCTCAGGAGATACACTGCAGAGTGACCAGCCTCAGGAGATACACTGCAGAGTGACCAGCCTCAGGAGATACACTGGGCAGTGACCAGCCTCAGGAGATACACTGCAGAGTGACCAGCCTCAGGAGATACACTGGACAGTGACCAGCCTCAGGAGATACACTGCAGAGTGACCAGCCTCAGGAGATACACTGGACAGTGACCAGCCTCAGGAGATACACTGCAGAGTGACCAGCCTGAGGAGATACACTGGACAGTGACCAGCCTCAGGACATACACTGCAGAGTTACCAGCCTCAGCAGATACACTGCAGAGTGACTAGCTCCTACAGAGTCCTAGCTCTTCTAGTGTGGGCAACTCAGGAGTCATGATTCAGCTGAAACAGAGACACATGCCAGTCAGAGCTGAATCAACCTCTATGTGTCTGTGGAAGGAAGCAGTGTGAGGATTTTAAGCTCCATGTACAAATAATAATGGCATAATAAAATTGGCTTATCTAAAAATGTTTAGTTTTCAGACACAGAAAGGATTTTGTCACCATAAATAAATGACAAATGTTTGGGTAGATAGATATGTTTGATCTGATTTAAATACAGGTATCCATGTATTGAAATATTATATACTATTCCATAATATGTATAATTTTATGGGTGTCTTGCCTGCATGTGTGTCTGTGTATTACACATTTTCATCTGTGTAATCAGATGCAGCAGTCCTTGGCTCTTATCCTTGCCTCGTTACTGTCTCAACAGGAAATGTTGACAGGAGGATATTATCCATTAAGTAGATAATGGGAAGACTTCCTCACAAATGGCACCCTTTGAGAAAACAATGATCTACTTTTAGGGCATTTTCCATCCTAATGCTCCTTGTAGACACAGTTCCCATTACATTATCATCAGCTCATTTTTAGTCAAATAGACTTTTGAGACATGATGGTGCCTGTTTTCTAATAGACCTTTTAAAAAGAGATTGTGTCAAGGTTGGAATACAATCTCAACTGTGTTTACTTAAAAAAAAATAGTTTCTATTGTCCATTTGGTTCTGTACATGTATCTTGTGCTTATAAAGATCTATTCACCTTCTTTAAAAGATTATAATTCCTTTAGGCTGGGACCATAACTTACCCATTCTTTTTTGTTCTACCCACACACATTTTTTTTTTTTTTTTTTTTGGCTTAATGGTTAATTTGTTTGAGAATCACTGCCATCAAGAGTCATTAAAAAATACTCCTTCCATCAGCCCTTAAGATTCACAAAGGATTTTCTTACATAGACAAATGTATTCTTTAAAAGAAATGATTTAAACAGTAAAAACAAATTGTTACAAGTAAACACTTTAAGGTAAATAAGTACAATTTGTAGCCATGTGTAATGTAAGGAAGGCTTGTTTGTGTGTCAAAGAAGAACGCAAGACTTATAGGGGGTAGTGGGTTGTGGGTGGTGGATTCTCTTCACCAGTTTTTAAAAACTTTTTTGGAAGCATCTGGTTGTCTTGCTTTCAAAATTCCTCTTAGAGTAATAGCAAAATCCATACCCTTAGTTTATAAGGCTAAATAACAATGCATCAGAGCTCTTGCAGCAGCCCCTGGGACAGCTGCAACACAGCCTTCCCATCTCTTTGGCTGAAGTATAAACAGGAAGCATCCTAAACTCACCCACCATCATGTGCAATTTACCCCCTATGCTTCTCTCTGACAAAAATCTTGTTTTCAATGAATTGTATGCCTTTGCCTGAAAGTACGATGTTGAACAACCACTTCTCATAATATTCTTTATTCAGTGAGTTTTGAAGCAAAACTCAGCTCTCAGAAGTGTTGAAAAAGAAGAGTAACTTTCTTAGATGCCTGGTGCTGCAGTCATTGGGCTCGCTCTGTGAAGAAAGCCATGTTGTGTACTTGACTTAATCAGTAAGAAGGCACCATTCTTAAGTACTGTGTGATGGGGTACACTTTAGACCTAGTGTTCTGAATGGAGAGGCACATGAGTCAAGGCCAGCCTTGATTACATAAAGCATTCTAGGTTAACCTAGGATACATGAGACCTGTGTTCATAAAATATTTACCCAAAACCTAAGACACCAAGGGAAGTCTGGGCATGTACCTAGAGGCAGAAACTGAGCAGTGGCCAAAGTGGCCAGCACTCACTGGCCTGCTCTTCCTGGCTTGCTCTTTTGCTTGTTTACACATCCCAGAACTACCTGCTCAGGGCTTGTACCATTCACACTAGGGGAGGCCCTCTCACATCAATTTTTAATCAAGGAAATGTTCTAGAGATTTGTCTACAGGCAATTTGATGGAAGTATTTTCTCCACTGACTTTCAATCTTCCCAGATTAACTCAAGTTTATGTCAAATTTTGAACAAGCAAACCCAACAACAACCATCAGGACAAGTCCCACTTAACCTCTACTAACATCTCATCTACTTACTCCACCTGCCTTATTTTTGTCAATAGGTACTATTTTTTAACACTATTTTTATTTTAACAGGGTTTCTTAATGCCTCTACCTTCCTTCCACCAATCCCCCCAACACTAAGTAGGAGAGAAAGAAGGTTAATGGGGAGGCGGGCAGAGTTCTTTTTAGACCTAGTTGCAGCTGGTTAGGGTGGTTGGGTTCTCAGTCATCTGGATATCTGGCAGCAGCTTTCTTCCTTCTTGGAGCATTCCTAAAAGCCTTCTCAAGGCATCTCCTGAAGCATCCTTGAAAGGTCATTTACGCTTTCTGGACTCTAATATTTATACGGTAGGTTCTCCAAGTCCTCAGAATCGCACTAACTGCAGCTGGCAAAGACCACTCCCTTTTCTGAGCTGCAGTAGGCAATTATCAGTTGCAGACAAACTTGCTTTTCTAAGTTGCCCTGGTCATCATGGTGCTTTATTACAGCAATAGAAAGGCAATTCTCTCTGTCTCTCTGTCTCTCTGTCTCTCTGTCTCTCTGTCTCTGTCTGTCTGTCTGTCTGTCTGTCTGTCTCTCTCTCTCTCTCTCTCTCTCTCTCTGTGTGTGTGTGTGTGTGTGTGTGTGTGTGTGTGTGTGTGTGTGTAAATTCAGGTCTTCAGGAATCTAGCTTGTGGTGGTTTGAAGAAGAATAGGCCTCAGAGTTTCATAGATTTAAATATTTGATCACCAGAAAGTGACACTGAGAGGAGTAGGAGGTATGGCTTTGTTGGAGGACTGTGTTACTGTTGGGGGGAAGGGAGCTTTGAGGTCTCAAAGGCCCATGCCAAGCCAAGAGTCTCTCCCTTCCTGCATTTAAATGGGATTATGCTTTCAGAACATCAGAGTCCATAATGGTGAAGTAAGGGCTTCTGGCAGGAACAGCAGTGAGCTCACATCTTGAGAGGCACACTGAGAATGGTGTGGATCTTTTGAAACTTCAAAGTCCACCCCAAGTGATGTACCTCCTACCTCCTTCATCAACCAAACAGTTCTACTAACTAGGGAGCAAGTATTCAAACGTATGAGCTTAGTTGGGCATTTTCATTCAAAACACCACACAGACGCACATTCACACACACACACACACACACACACACACACACACACACACACACACACACCACAATTTTTAAAGAGTAGAAAACAAATAGTTAAAGTCAATTTACCAAGTAAGATAGAAGTCTCACTTTGATATGATGAATATACTTTCACTGAAGCCAGGAAGGCAGAAAGAGAAATCATGTCTTTAGAGAGAAGCTGCAAGGGCATCTCAGCTAAGATGCTAAAGAAACCAGTCTTGAAGGATAAATAAGACTAGAGTGAAGAAAAAGAAGGAAGAAAGTGGAGGATCATTACAGCTCATGACCTCTATAAGCAAAGGAGACCAAGGCTGCACCTGCAAAATCATTCTGAAGAATGTTGCTAGAGTTAGAATAAAAAACAAGCTAAAATATTTACTGCACGGTATAGATACTACTATGAAATTCTACTATTGTGGCACTCAGTTTTACTAAATTATGAATTTCAAGAATTTGCTTAAGATTTATAACTTCAGATGTCATTATAGTCATCTCAAATTTCTGTAACATGTTAGTCATCTTAATTCATTGCACTGGTCAAGGTCTTACCAGAAAAGCAAGGAAAAAAAAAAAAAAAAAGGACTTAAGTTTAAGCTGGTAAGAGGAATCAGGGATGGGCGGGGAGACAGTAGCAGAGGTACTTAATCACAAGGCAGATTTCCCTTCAATTGAAGAACACAGAGGAGGAAGGCAAGTGAGTGGAAGCATCCTAGGTTCCTGCAGATGCACTTAACGGAGAGCTGCACAGGTTTTTAAGAAGTTATGGAAAGTCCTCCGAAGTGAGCTTTGCTGCATTCCTGCAAATGATAGCTCTGCCTGAAGCTCTTTGTCACAGGATGGGGCCAGATGGGTGGATCCACAATGTCTGCATCATTCTCAGCATCTCTTTGTTATAATCTAATTCATTATACCTGGATTCTGCAGGGGGAAAAGCCTTTCTTCAATATAATGTTATCTATTTTGGAAGCTGGGATGAGTAAGAGAGCAAAAAATGATGTCTGGAGTGGATTCCCAGTTTCCCACATGATTTCCTTGTCTTGATAACAAATGTTCACCCCGTCGTGGTGAAAACTGATCCCAACATCATGACTTGTGAACCACTTTGGACTTTCTTATACCTACCAATAAGAATGCAAAAGAGTGTGGGCTCTTCACCTAAATGGACTTAAGACCTAGTGGGGTGGGTGGAGGGAGCAGGGAAGCATATGTGTGAAAGCACCATGTTGGTAGAGGCTGTCAAGTCTGCATTCGATTCTCTCACGCTCATAAACTATAGAATTAACCTGTAATAAGTGACCTCCTGGATGCCTAGAGGAAAACAACATGAGACACTGGGTCAGAAACAAGACATATTTGACTCTACAGAATAACAAATATCAATGCAGCTTGGGGAGTCTATTGTGTTTGCAGCCAGTGGCAAGCTGACCTGCTCGGCCAAGCAGATGCATTACCTCATTTCAAGTTGTCAAATGTATGTACCCATGTAACAAGTGGTCAAAGTCATTGCACAGTGTACTTTGGGCATGCTCATTAAAACGGGGAGGGACTCATAATGTTCAGAGGGAATGCATCCTCCCCATTCTGAATCTTCACTGTCAATGACTTGAAGGAAAGGATGCCAAATACAGGAATAGGATTATAGTCAAGTCAGCTGAAATGGTCTCTCCATCCACCCATCCATCCCTTTGTACATGTTTGTTAAATAGTCTTTCTAAACCATAATAAGAACAATAGGAGCCACGATGAGGTTTTGTGCTTCAATTAGCTGTCTAGTAGTTGGTGGGTATGTGGAGATTTGAAACCCCTTGTGCTTCCATGAGATAAAAATCTGTGAGCTGTAAGCCATTAATAGTCATCAGCTAAAGCCCATTTCTGCCCCACACCCATGTCTGCTTGGCCCAGTTCCCTCCACCAGCTCCAGAGCTACAGAAGAGGTTGGGACCCTACTGACCTTTTGTAGCAGGAACCACTGATTTCAGCAGGAAATTGGGCTTCCTCTACTTGATTCCAGAGGACACTGCGCATGACCTTGAAGTCTTCTGTGATCCCCCTGTGAGACCAATGGCAATGAAGCCATAGCATTTCCCAGAACGAAGGAGAAAACTACAGGAAGACATGTGACAGACAGGAAGCAGCATGGTGCCCAGCTTCAAAGACAGCATCCTCTGCCTACGTTTATCAACGTACAGAAAAAGAACATCAACAAGCAGAAATTGGGTGTAGGGTGTAGCTGGGTCGGTAGAGGGCTTGCCTGATGTGCACAGAGCTCTCTTCTGGATCCTCAACACTACATAAACAGTGTATAGCAATATGTGCCTGTAATCCTAGCACTCAGGAGACAGGGAGATCGGAAGTTCAAAGTCATTCTTGGCTGTGGAAGGAATTTGAGACCCGCCTGGGCTATATGAGACCCTATGTCAAAAGGAAAACAAAAGGAGCCATTATTTGGAAGCATCAAATTGGATATTAAAATGAGGCCAAATAGAAAAGGCAAAAATCAGTGTTTTCTCCCCAAAGTAATATTGATGGTTTTAATATTCATAGAACAAATAGAGACTCTTTGATCAGTCATAAACTTCTATCATGGTGGTGTGTGTATTGGGAATTTTAGAATCCTCGTGTATATTTTTAATTACAATTTCACTTTAAGAAGCAGAAAGACACTTTTATTTGCAAGTACAAGAAAAGAGCTTTGGGAGGTGTTTTTGTTACTTCAAAGAAGAGCTCTTTCCCACTCTGGGAAATTGCCTTTTTCCTCTTCAAATGTGGCTCTGATTACCCACTTCCTATTTCACAGCAGTCCTATCTCGCTTAAACACCTGAACACTCTTTTCTCTGGCAATGTTCAAGTATGGAATGGAGGGGCTAATCAAATCTTCTCCTCACTCCTGAAGGCTCACTGCAATGAGCTGACAACAGATGGGAGAAAAACAATTTCATAACATGCATAGGGTGGAATCATAACATAGAGTTCTCTACAGAATATGACGGGCCCTGACAGGCCAGATGGTCAACAATTACATAATTTCCTACACTACTAAGAACAGTGGTTTATAAGATGGGATTGAATATCCCAGGTGATGTGAGGGAGGGGAGGCGCACATGGTACACTGGTGCTTTCACTATGGAACTAAGTTTTATCAGGAAATCTCTTGGCCCTTCTACCATCATAGATGTAAACGCCATGCAGGTAGGTATCCTGAGCACAAAGGCTTTCAGTGTTTTCCCTCCATGATGGCTATTGGTCCCTGCTTAGGGACCTTCCATGTGACTTGTATTTATCCCATGGTCAGACCTTCAGAAGAAGCTGCTTCCTGTGCTTTGGGGAAAAAAAAAAAAAAAAAGATTAAGAGACTGGGTGGTAGGAAGGGGGAAGGTCAGAAAGGAGATGTGGGGTTGCCTTTTCAGTTCTTTTTATTATTTTCTTTTTTAACATATGCATTTATATTATTACACACAAATAAAACAAACCACATACAACAGGAAGAACCACAAGACAATCAGGAATTATATTAATGTTACATTCATAGTGATTTGGCCATTTGTATTTGGCAAATTGAAGTAAACATCTTTCCTACCTCGTTGAGTCTAAATTTCTGAATGAAAATCAACATCTACCATATTTCGTCTCTATTAACTTAAAACATATATCTTGATCTAAAAACATCTTAATTCCTAACCAAGTAAGCTTAATTGTAAGACTAAACTATCTGATCTTTAACCCCATCAGAGACTTGAGAAGGAATAAAACTTAAATACCTGAGTGAATTGGAAGTGCAGGTTAGCAGCTTCCAAAATGAAAAAAATGACAGAGACAGTTTGCTGCCTGAACAGTCACCCAACACTCTCTATAACGTTGGAGCATCATCTTTGGCCTTCTAGCCCAATATATCTGACAGACATATTTGTGAGGCAGGAACTATTGAGGACTTGCTTACCCTGTCTTGGCAGAGTTCAGCCATCGACTCTGCCTGCATCTAAGCTTGCCCTTTTTTTTAGGCAGAATTCTGTCTGTGGCAGAAATGAGGACATTTTGCCCAGTGGCTGGTTTGCCTCATTTGAAGCCAACTTCATAAGGAGGTTCTTTGATGCTCATCATCTTCTTTGAGTCAGGCTGGGTGTTGCCAGGAGATAACTTGTCTTGTCAAAGAATATTTAGAATAATAAAAACATCTTTAAATGTCATATTCTGTAGATCTCTGAAGCTTTTGAAGACCTCATTTAACTATTTTACCATATATAATATATAATATACCATATACCATATATATTATATATATAATCATATCTCTCTGTTACACCTAGATATATATTTTTATGATAGAATTAGACTAGTATTTGACATGATCATAATTTGTATCAATATACAAAATTCAATGCCAATGAATTAAAAATAACCTTATTTATGCATAACAATTAAGGCCTTGAGTTGAGGAGTAGATTCAATAATCTACCTTTTGTTCTATCCTCCCTCTATATTTCTGTCTTTTCTTTCTTTTCAGCTCCTATCTCCTTACCTATGAAAGAAAGATAAAAGAAAAGAGAGATGTCCCTGAGTCCAACCTAGTTTTCTCTCTGTATAAGACCAATAATAACTTATAACCAACTCCTGATTAAAATAAGCTGCTGTAGACCATGAGAGCAAACAGAAACCTACCTAACCCCCTTAGAAGACCAGTTGATACAACCAGAAGCCTTTTCAGTTTTAAGTCACAAACCTTGGGACTTAGAACATTGCTCTCTGCCCAATCAATAATGCAGAGGACTGTGAACTCCCTTGGTCATATTTTTATTTTAAGAGAATGTCTTTATTAGAAAAATGAAGATGGCTTGCTACTAACAGTTGATTTAAAATTTTTTAATTTTATTATTTAATGTGTATAAGTGTTTTGCCTACATGTGTCTATGTGCCCCTCATATATGTCTGTGCTAATGGACACCAGAGGAGTGTGTGGGATTCACTGTAACTGTGGTTACAGATGGTTGGAAGCTACCATGTTGGTACTGGGCTGTGGAGCTCAGGTTCTCTGAAAGACAGCAACACATACTTTAACTGCCAAGTCAAATTTCCAACCTTTAAGAGTTGCTTTCTATAAATAATGTTTGAAATTTATAATTATATCATTTTTGTCCATCCCTTTCCCCCCTTTAAACCTTCCCATTCTACCACTCTCTTTGTTGTCTCTCAGGTTCATGCCTTGTTAATTGTTGTTCACAGACACACACACACACACACACACACACACACACACACACACATGTGCGCGTATACCATAAATATGTAAATCAGCCAACTGAGGTCTATAAAATGTCAGGGCTGGCCATTTGGAAATCAAATGGCAGGATATCTTCCTTGGGGAAGACCATTTCTCCTGCTCTCAATATCCTTTCATGAGATTGTGTCTTTTAGAAATATCAATGAAACTACCTACACCCATGAAGTTTGATTACCATGGCTACCCAAATAAGATCTGAGCAGGGACAACATCAACAGACATAGTAACAATGTACCGACGCTCTGGTGGCCTCAGCTCTAGACAAGGAGCGACAGTTGCTGTTAAAATAGTATCATGGAGCTACGGAATCTGCTTCTCTGGCTACAGAGCATTAACAAAACATCTATTCTGCTGCTATATAAGTCTCTCCCCTTTGCTTCAACACGGAGAGATGCCAGTGCCCAGATTCAATCCCTAATACTAGGCCTGTTTGTGGGCAATGCCAAAGAGCCAATGAAACTTAGGAATTCCAGCCGTCGGCTAGATGAGCAGTCAGAGAGCAAGCATTCAGCTTTTTCTTGTGAGCATGTAGATATTTGGTTGTGTTTCTCATCTGTCATCTGGAGTTCTGGCAGTAAATATACACAGTCTTTAGAAATCACAGAAGGAATTCATTCTTTCAGCATTTCATGTAGTTGCCCGACAATATTGCCTTTCTGTTCCAAAAGAAAGTTCCACTGTGCACTAGGGTGGTAGCAGCGTGACAATCTGCCCTAATAAAAGAACTGGGTGCCCAGGAGGCTGTTTTGCTCTTCGGGGAAGCGGGTGGCAGCTGAGCTGGAGTTCCCTGTTTTGTGGTTAGAGCAGAGGTTATAATGTATGGACCAAACTGCCCTAAATCTCAGTGGCTCCACAGCGTGGTTTACGTTTCCCTTACACCCCATGCTGGGCATGGGACTGTGTGGCTGTCATTCAGTGGGATATTGGGGGGGGGGGTCCTTGCTTAGTAATCATTCAATGATCAAAAGAAACATCCTTCATTGTGGCATGTGTGTACTCTGTATTTTCCCATCAGGGAAGAGCATAATTGCTGGGGACCCTATTGGACTTTTATAAAATCTCAAGCTAGAACAGATAGAAAAGACATAAGAAATATGAACTCATAGATGTCTATACTCCGCTAGCACAGAGACCGGTGACAGAATGGGATACCCCAGGGTGCCCACAGTGGGTTGTCAGCCGAGTTACAAGTGCCCAGCAATGACACTGGTCAAGAATTCACCCTGGTCTCAGAATGACTCACCAAGACGGAAAGTCCTTAAAGCTGGATTTTGCCCTACGGCAAACAAGACATTCTTTGGTTCCTCAAACAAACACAGGATGATGATTTATCAGTGTTCTATTATGTACATGAGATCATTGGGAGTATATTTTATTTAGAATTTAACATTTCATTACTCATTTGTCATTGAGAAAAGCAATTACATAAAATTAAGAGATTCTTGAAATGTCTGTAAAGTGCCAACAATCAAGAAACAAGGATATATAGGATTATGAATTCCACTGAAAAAGAGACACTATTTTATTCACATCGTTTCTCTGATACCTGATAGCACCACATAAGGGTCAGCACAGCGCCAGTGAGCAGTTCCTAATTGTTATACATAAGTTAAAAAAAAAAAACACACATCAAACGGAATCAAATATACACCTGAGCTGAACAAGACAATCATTGCTCCAGGACATGAGGTAGAGGATAAATTCAGCACATAAGCCATATAATTTACAGGGTGGCAATTTCATAACTATTAAAAGAGCTGCCTGCAAATATGTAAGGAAATATTGTTAAAGCTAAAACTATCACCCTTAAGTTCCACAAATTTGATAACAAAATGTGGGCAGGTATTGCTTACATTCTATATTGGCTTAAAATATCTATTTGTTACAAATACTTTCAAAAACAGCTACATGTATGTAAAGGAATACACCAGCTTTTATATTGTATTTATTTGTGCTATGTGCTATTCTGAATGTTTGTTGGCAAACACTACTTTGAGATATGATCAGATGTTGAGATAACTTACTATTACTGCTATTATTATTATCATCATCATCATCATCTTCTTCTTCTTCTTCTTCTCCATTTTAAGATAAGAAACCAAAACAGGAGAAGGTAGCCACTTGTTAGGATTAGCATGTGATGTCATTATATGCATTATATGCATTACGGCTACGTATTTAAATAGTTGAAACAAAAAATGCCATCATAAGCATGCTGTGGTAATGAAAGTGACTCTACCCTTATCTGCACAGAAAACTCATGGTAGGTCCACGGGTGCAAAAACAAGAGAAGCATACCTACTTCCTCCACATACATTCAAAATAGTAGTAGATTGAACCCCATGCTGTCCCCCATACCACCCCCATACTGACCACATACTTTCCCCTACTCATCAGCCATCACAGATGTCCCCCAAAACATCTTTCACACTGTTCCCTCCATACCCACACATTTCCTTAGGATGTGGCTTCACACTGTGCCCTCCTTGACCCTGTACCCTCTCCTCTGCCCTCATCATAAAGGCTGTTATATCTGTAACATGGTCTCCAGACCTCTTTTCATCTTGTAAATCTGAACCTCAGTACCTATTTGGTCTTGCTTTACAGTTCCCAGTTCCCTGCTCAATTGTTCTTTTGTCTTGAGACTATTTTTACTCTCTCACAAACGGATACAGGATAGACCTTTCTAACACTTCTTCTGTTAATGACAGCATCTTGGACTTCCTGAGATTATTTTCTTTTGCTTCCTTTGTCATTGCGTTTTCATTATTTTCCTGTTTCTTCATCATACAGCTTGATTTTTAAAAAATTGTGCCTAGACATAATGGAGGACTGATCTAGAGACTCCAGATTCTGGTGTGTTCTTTTGACAAATGCTGGCATTTTCCTCATAGTGAATGAAGTTGTCTGGTCTTGAATTCTTGTCATTGAGTACAACACTCTCTATCTTGTGGTGGTTATTGCTCATTATCATCTTGGTCAGATCTAGAATCACCTGAGAGACATACTTCTAGGTGTGTCTGTGAGGGCGTTTCCAGAGAGCTGTAGCTAAGAAAGACCCACCTTGAGTGTGCACGGCACCACCCCACAGTCTAGAGTCCCATGCTAAATAAGAAGAAATGAAGGGGAAATCAAGCTGAAAACCAACATTCACGTCTCTCTACATCTTGACTTCAGATGTAAAGTGAACAGCTGCCTCATGTTTCTGCTCCCACAGCTAGACCTGCTCTCACCACTGAGCCTTTCCTGCCACAATGCGCTAGGCTCTTGAACTATAAGTTTAAAAACCCTCCTTTTCTTTGGTGCTTCTTTTCAGGAATTTTGTCACTGCAATAAGAAAAGTGACTGACACAGGTCCCATCTGCTATGCCACAGCAAAGATTACTTATGATGCGTTAAGCCTATGAATTTGGTGGGAAGCACAGCATTTAATTCATAACCCTCCACAACAAACTCTTCCAAATTCATGTCCTTCTCATATACAAAATATATTTATTTTATTCTACCAACTCTATTATTATCTATAAAACCTTACTTTTGTGTAAATATGATATAAATTAGATATAGATTAGAGTAAATATGTATGCAACCTGAGGCAAAATCCCTGTCTAGATAAGAATCTGTGAATTCAAATAAATTGTGTGTTTCTAGATGGTATGGTGAATACAGCTCAGGAATAGAACTCTTGCATAGTGTAGCCAAGGCTGTGTGTTCAACCCCAAGTTCCACAAGAACAAAACAAGACAAATTACAAGGGTGCAATGCATATAGTATCAACATTACTGTACCAAAGAGGGGCAACAGGAAAGAAAGGAGAATTGATAGAACCTGGGAAATTCTACAGGTTATTGAGACAAATTACAAGGATAGCTGTATTTGGCACTATGGCTTGTCCTCAAGGTCTGTAGTGGTCTGGATCTCAGGACCCACAGGAGCAGTTTTCATTTCCCTCAGCTTTACCATGTGCCTTCATTTCTCTGCTGGATGATAGTGCAGCCCTTGAAATCAACTTGAGGGCAACTTACTCTGCTCTGCTCTGTGAAGCTGAGGTGGGGTGACTCCACTCCATGGAGCGATAGTGGAATGGCAGACCTATGTATTCTGGACCACCCTTGAGATCCTTTTACTCTGTTCTGGCTCACATTCATCCTTGCCATTTTCTTGTCACCTCAAGCCATTTCCTGCTTTCTATTAGTTCTGGGTAGAAGTGGTATATAATCATCCTCATCCAAGGTGCTAATCAGATGACTAAGTCTATTGTTGACATATATATGTGAAATTCCTTACAAGAGAGTTAATTGGATTGCTGTGGTAGTTAACATTGATTATTAAGTGGATAAGTTCTAGAATCAGCTAGGAGACAAGCTTTTAAGATGTTTATGAAGGATAGCTGAGTTACACTGGCCTCTGGGCATGGGACTAACAGGGATATGTTAATTGGCGTAAGAACATTTACACTAAATGTAAGTGGTAGCACTCACTGAACTGGGGTCTTTGACTTTATAAAAACAGATACAAGTGGTTGAGCAACAGTATTGACTACTCTTTACTTAGCTATTGATGCAAAATGACCAGCAGCCTCACTGCCTGTGCCTCCAGAACTGCTCTACCATAAGGGACTGTTGTTGGGGATTAGTCTGTGCACTCAGATGCTGAGTTCTGGGCCTCAAGATCTGGTTGTCATCTTCATCAGGACATTGTAACATTCAATATCAATATGTGTAAACTTTGCCAGCCAATTACATCTAATTGGGTAGTAAGGTTGCTGACAGCCAATTACGGGGCAGAAGAGATAAGTAGGCAGAACTTCTGTTCCAGGCCTTGGGGATCTCAGGTAGGGACCACAAAGGAGAGGAGAGGAAAGAAGAGGGAAAGAAAGGACATGGGAACTAAGAACTGACCTGATGGGGCAGAAGGACCAATATGGCAAGTAACTTGGAGCTTGTGGCTGGAAAATAGCAAGACTAGTATAGTGGATTAGTATAAATGTATATCTACTCAGTTAAGGTGCATAAAGATTATTTATAAATATTTTAAGTCTCTGTCTTATTTATTTGGGAGCTAGAATGAGTGACTTGAAAACTCCCCTCAAAATATAACCTACCATTACAGACTGTGCCCTTGCACTGTGAATCAAAATTAATCCTTAACTCATTAGGTTGCTTTTGTTGGAATATAGTATTGCAGCAAAGAGAAAAATCAGAAAAAAAAATTCCAAATGCTTTTTCTCAATTTTTTTGCAATAGGGATGTGAGAATTTTTCATAATCTTTACCTTCCTGTTTGCCTAAAAATTGTTCCTTTAGCTAATTTAGCTTTACTCATATCCTGTTACAAACAATGAAGAGAAACTAAGACACTTCTGAGATTCCTAGCTTATAAATCTTCACAGCTAAATAGTCAACTGGATCACTCAAAACTTCTGGTATCTTCGAATCACAGCAACATAAATATAAATGAACGAAATCGTGATTACTTCACACCAAGGATACTCTTTTCTTCTTTGACTGTTAACGTTCTTTATTTTCACCTGAGACTTCATCTATATTTCTATTAGTATTATCTGTGTAGTTATTTATGTATTCCATCAAGGTATAGTACAATTGTCCTTTTATATATATTTTTACAACAGGCTAAATTTTAAAAAAGAATGATATCTAAGAGAAAATTCTCCGGAGGAGATCATCCTATACCACCCTATAAAGGGTAGAGCTAAGTACTAGGTACTGAGAAAAACTCCAGCTACATCTTGTTGACTGTGACACAGTTAACTCTGATAAAGCTTCAAGGTGATCCTGTAAATATGAGACCAAAGAAAGTTTAGTATAACTAACCAATTATTGTCTAGTAAACTAGAGAATTGCAAGGTGACTCAAAGTTAGAAGACGGTCAAGCCTAGAGACAAGGTAGACAGAGGGCAGCTTCACCTATCCCTAACTGAGTGGGAATCACATGCAAAGCACATGACCACCTCCCTTGTTGGACCAGAGAACATGTATATTGCATGTAGCACTCCATTAGATTATCCTATGATAGTCTACAGAATTAACACATCTCAGGGGAGGTTACTCCAGCCTTTGTCCAGTTTTTGCCACACCCCTCTAAAAAAACTGCTACACAAGGGAACTCCATGACTTTTCCTCTCTTGGAAACCCCCATTCACTTTTGAGAGCTTCTCTCACTTTTCCTTAATTTTTCACTTTTTTTCTCAATTTCTCACTTCTCTGTAATTCTTCTTAATGAAGCTTCCTGCCAATTTGGATAAACCATGGCAGTCTACATCTTTAACTCTCATTGGTGTGAACAACAATCTTGGGGCTCCTGTCTCAACTTGACCTTGGTGACTGCTGAGAGTCTAACATCTTGGAACCCTGGGTCAAACACAAATGGTCTGAGAAAAGCCCCACATACTCAAAACAAGAACAACAACAACAGCAACAAAATCCCCTTGTATCAAAACCACCAAGCTGAGGTAGTGCTTAATCAAGTGGGCCTTATAGATAGTCCAAGAACAAGGAGTCACAAAAGGAAGAGAATAAAATCCTAAATGATGGATAAAGTTTAGTAAAGGGCATTTATGGTCACACATTTATGGTAGGGCATTGAGCAATTCAATTAGAGCACAGGTGTATTCATTATAGGATCACTTATATTCATAATACCACCTTGATATTGGTAGAAATTGAACTAAAAGAAGGCACATTGTTCATCCTTTAAAAATCAGCATGATACAGTAATTTAAAAATACAATAACAGTACATTACCCAGACTTACAAAAAATTTACCTGTGATCAACTTGCTTATAGACTAGCCAGAAGCCATACTTAGAAATAATATTGACACTGTTTTTGAGTCAAAATCATCAGGTCAAATAAGAATAGGAATGTAACTGAGCCAGTGCTCCACAACCACAGAACCTACTGATTTCTCAGAATAGCAGGACTGCCTTGGAGAGGTATCTTCTGACCATAGATTCCCCCAGTTAGTCCCTCTGTTCACTTTGGACCATGGTGCATTTCTTTCCAACTGCTCTCTGCAGCAAAAGTAGGCTAGCCAAGGTTTATTGGGTCATGTCAAAGCATAAGGGGAAAATGAAAGCTCATTACCATGAAAGTGGGATCATTTGGCAATAAGACCCCTTTATTAGTGGCAGTCAGGCGCAATAGGCTTTAGACCTGGCTTACTTGGAAAACAGTTTATTTTTTTCGAGGGCCTTTTTACTACAATAGGATTTCTAACTATACAAGCCTCATCTTGAAGGCCAATAGGACTATAAAGCACTACAGGACAATAAATGCACTGCCATCAATATGTCAGCATATAAATATATTAATAAAAATAAAAACCATTAACAAAAAATAAGTAAACAGAATAAGCCAAAAGTATGGTAGGGTAGAGGTTAGGAAGTGTAATCTCATCTGGAAGCAACTGAGCAGGGTAGCTCAGTTGGGACCTGGTCTTTTAAAAATTTAAACGGTTAACCTTTCATAGTGTGATGCTGCCAATAAGGAGGCTAACTTGAGGCCCATCAACACTCCTTTAAAAGGAAGGGAAACTCTTGTCTTTCCATTGCTCATGATTAAAATTTATGGGGCAGCTGGTCTGCCCTGCGAGAAGCTACCATTGTCTCTTAGATTGCCATTTTCAATGAACTGTGCCCATACACTACATTGGGATGAGAGTGGGCATAGAGAAGAAAGAAAAACTCAGCAGAAAGTGCTCATATGGACTAAGAGTTTGGATTAATGGTGTCTCTCTACAGTTCCTCTGTTGAAGCCTTAATTCATAGTGTTGATGTATTTGGAGAAGGCAATAATTAAAGATAAGTCAGGTCATGGGGATGGCACTCTGGTCCAGTAGGGTTTGAATTATGCAGGGATAGTAGGAGATGGAAGAGGAAACTCTGCAGGCTTTGATTAATGACAAAGGAGTTTAATAAAATGCTCAAAAGTATTCACTTGGAAATCAAGTGGCACTTATCATCCCTAGAAGCGGTTCTGGAACTTTTCTCTGTAGACACAAGTTTTAAATCTTCAAATTTGACAGTTGATAAAGCTAACAAGAGAAAAAAAGTAATCTTTGAAGACACCTAGTGTCCGTCCATACCTCACATCTCTTGGAGTCCCACTATGAACACTTTCTTCAGGACAGTTCTCGTCCTATTTAAATGGAAAAGTCATTGAGGGCCTTAGCCTTATTCCTCATCCCATCTAAACCAAAGAAAGTGACCCAAGGGAAAGGAAAGAATAGATGTTAACAATTTAGCTTCTCATGGAAGGCATGCAAATTATCCAATTATGAATGCAAACATTGGAAAAACAAATAGACTTGCCTTCTGGCTCTCCTACAAATCACTCATCTTTATGCTTCATAATGCTTGCTATCCCCAGCAATAACCTCTACTTAATGTGGTATGTAATCACCTTCCCTATGCATAAACATGTATTTGTTCTTATAAAATTAAAATTATACTCTGCTTTTGTATCTCACATTTTAAAACATGCAGTGTTATTATGCCCACAAAATAATTCTTTGTAATAATTTTAAGAGTGACTGAATGTTAAATCAAAACAGCCTAATTTATGTCACCATTTCTGTTTGGGTACTTGGATTGTATTTATGTAAATTTATATTTACATGCTGGCTTAGTGAATGTTCACTTGCATCTGAATTATAAAACCTTGTGTTCAACTTGGGTCACTGTTAAACTTTCTGCTGATATCAGTACTAAAAATAGTGGGTTGGCTACAGCAACTGCTGAATGAATGCTTGGATCAAATCTGCCCCATTCACAAACATTTCTGCCTATAAAACTAGCTATAGATTGTGGTCTTCTATAATTGTATGTACAAATAAAATATTCTATTGATTGAGTCCTAGTCTGTGCCAGGCATTGTGTTAAACTTCTTTAAAAAGAAAAATCTATGCCAAAAAACATTGTACCTTAAAGGGAAAAACCCCAACACTTCCTACTATAGTTTCTATCCAAGACCCCTCTGAAGCCCTTAGTAATTTTACCCAGAAGACTGAGCAGGGTGAGTCCCACCCCAAATGGCATCCTTATCTCCTGTGAGTGAGGACTGGCTGAGAGGACATGTTGCACCTCTAAGATCTGCAAGAGATTGTTCTGTGAATAAGGGAAGGCAAACCAGCAGGTAGGCTGTTGTGCCTCCAGTGAGTTCTAAATAGCTTATCAGAGTCTTGTGATATCACCTACAAAGAATGAAAAGGTATAAAGGGAAATCCTTAAAAGTTTTATTGCTCTATTCATAATAAATAATAATCAGCTTTGAAAATACAGTTTAAGTATAATTAGGTAACTGGGTATTATTATTATTATATTCATCTCATGTCTTCCCTTCCTCTGCTTTTCCTGTTTCTTCCTCCCTCTAGTCCACCTCTTTCCTCCACCTCCTTCTGCTTTCATGTCACACGCATATATACATATGTCACACACACACACACACACACACACACACACACACACACACACACACACCCCATATGCATAGCTTTACAGAATCTATATACAATCTCAGATCCACAAATGAGAAAAACATGACACTTGACATTTTGGGTCTGCCTTATTTCAGTTAAAATGATTATCTCCATTTCCACCCCTACCTCATTAAATGTCACAATTTCTTCTTAGTGGCTGAACATAAAGTCTGTTGTGTACAGCATACTCTTTTGCTTGTATTCACTGGGAGACAGACAGCAATACCAATTCCACAAAAGTTGGCTATTGTGAGGGCTGTGCAGATACTCCGCCGGTAAGTGCTATTTAATGGGCAGGACATGAACTTTTAAAAATGGATAGGATAGCTGGACCACATGGGACTTCTAGCTTTAATGTTTTTTGAGGAACAGTAATACTGACATCCACTGTGGCTTAGGCAAGGAGAAATTGAATGATACGTTATTAATTGGCTCTAAAGGAAGAGCGAAATGGCATTCTGAGGTTTTCTTGCCTTTTAAATGCATTATGCTTATTCTCAGGAGGACATGACCAAAATAAAACCAGCATCCTCCACTCCCTGAAGTTGCAAGCTGTAAGTGAAAGTATGAATTTTAGTGAAAACATCACTCACTCCAGTGGACAGACCTCTTTATCCTTCTCTTTTAAATGGCACTTGTAAAACTAATGAAGTCCCAGAGTTCTTTAAACTCATAGTTAGGAGACAAAAAAAAAAAATACGTATCATACTTTAATGCTGTACCTCACAGTTTGAGGCTACGAGGTCCATCATAGTGGAACAGGCATCACAATGAGAGGGGCTCTAGCTGTGGGCAGCAGGAACAGGAAGTGGCCGGCCACACTGTGTCCACAGTCTCAACCAGGTGGCAGAGAGATGAATCCTGGGGCTACACTTGCTTTCTCGTTTTTTAGTTGGTTTGTGACCCCAGCCCATCAGATGCTACCACCTATGATCTGGGTAGGTTTTGCTATAGTCACTCTCAGGGGTATGGTCCCTGCGTGCCTCCAGTCACATCAAGTTGGCTGTCAAGGTACACCATCACAAATAATAAGAATCATTTGAAAAGAATGAAAATCCTTCCCTTGCATTTTTAAAAGCTGTTCTATTCTTTTATGCTACATGTGTGAATTTTTGAACAGAGATCAAGTCAATCTTTCCAAACAATACCAGGAAAATTCTTCTCTACCTCCTATGGATGAATCAGTATATGCAAAAGGGAGGAAAAGATAGTAGCTAGAAACTGCTAGCAGTTTCAACATTCAGCCAGATTCTACTTCAAAGACATACAACCTTTCAAAAATTGAAATTATGTTATGTTATAAATTAAACATGGCGGACACTTAGCCAAACGAAGTGAAGTAGGAGGAACAAGATTTGCCATAAAATTTCATCCTCCGTACATTTTCATATCTAGACATTCTCACTTCTTTCCCAGTCTCACATTGCCTCCCAGGACACCATAGAGGCCACAGTCAATTCTGTGGAGAAGGAAAGATAAACATATAAGTGACACATTCATCACACAAGTTATACATCATATAAATTATAATTCATATTTCTATGCCGCCATGCTCAGGAATCAAGGCTAAGGCCAGCGCCTTAGAGTGGATGTGAGGTGAAGCCTGCAATGCTCTCAGAGAGCTCCTGCAGCTCGCTGTCTTCCCTGGTGCCCAGCAACCTCAGGAAGCATCATTAGTTGGAGTAGAAAGTGGCTTTACTGGGCTGCGAGCTTTGTGAACTGTGACAAATCTGCTGCAAGAGAAATTGAATCAGAGCTGGAAGCAGCACAGCTTTCCCACTGGAAAGTGAGATTCTCTCATGATGCAAATCACTCAGGCCCTAAGGCCTGAGGTTTCATGATGTATCATTGGGTTTATCGAAGTTTAATATTAACCCAGTGGTTGAAATTGGTCACTAGAACCTTGTCTCAAAAAACCAAAACAAAAAACCAAACCAAAACAAAAAAACCAAAACGAAATTGGTCACTAGCTATTTGCTGAGAGTTTGTTAAATTTTTTGTTTGTTTTGGTTTTTTTTTTACTTACTTATTTTAAAAATGTATGAGTTTTGTTTGCATGTATGTCTATGCACCATGCACGTGCCTGGTGTCTGCAGAGACCAGAAGAGGATGTTACACACCCTGGAGTTGGAGATACAGTTTTGAGTACCATGTGAGTGCTGTGAGTAAAAGCTGGGTTCTCTGGAAGTGGAACCAGTGCTCTTAGGCACTGAGTCACTTCTTAGCTGCATAATTTTGTAGTTTCTTGATAAAGGAAATGATGAAATTGGGGAGGGGAATCAAGAGAGAAGCTTTACAGGGCATCAGGCTATGAATTATGAATTACTAAAATCATCATAATGACATATCCTGACTCATAGTTTGCTTATAATAGAGGTTAAACTGAGACTTTAATGGCACAGTTGCTAATTTGGTTATACATAGTCTTGCATTTATACTTTATTTTAAATTTATTTTATTTTATGTGTACAGTGTCTTCTTGCACATTTGTCTGTGTATCATATGTGTGTAATACAGGGATCAGAAGAGGACATCAGATCCCTCGAGCCTGGAGTTAAGGATAGTTTTGAGCTGCCATGTAAGTGCTGGGAATAAAACTTAAGTCCTCAAGACCAGCAACCAGTGCTCTTAATCAGCAAGCCACCCCTCCAGGCCTTCATGTATACTTCAGTGAGAAAGCTTGGATGAAAGATTCAAGGATTTTGTTTTGGTCTTTAACTTAATTTCCATTGTTCTAAAAACACGGGAATTGAGTTGATGATGTCACTTGAGCTCCATGAGAGCAGAGTCCACACCCAGCTTTCTCAGTGCTGTATATTTCTAAGGATTGGCAGTGTCTAGCATGTATCTAGTTTTCAGTAAATATCAGTTGAATAAATTTTTGTTTGCCATATTGCATTGCTTCCAACTTCTAAACAAATCAGCAATAAAACCTCCTATATAACATGATCATTTGCTTCCCTTGAGGTGTTATGTGCTTATTTATAAGTAGGACATTTTCTGTTTAGATTAAGGGAAAATGAAAATAAACAATATGCTGTGACTGTACTTATTCAGCCAGTCCAGTGAGACATACTTACACTCTCGATCATGAATAATTTTGATAAAATTCACAATCACAATACGCTCAAGTATTTCACAAACAACATATACTGATTGATTAGGTTAACTCGCCTCCTGCAGCTCTATCATATAGGCATTTGTGATAGGTCAAAGGAGCTAGGCCAGAGGCGGAGTTTCTCAGCACTGGGGAGATGTGTTTCAGAGACTAAGATCCAGTGGGCTTCGAAAGAATTTCTTTGGACTAATTCGGCTGACCAATCAGGCTTCAGTTTCTTTCTCTATTCAAGCGGGGGAGGGGATCCCAGTGGTGTTACTCCAGCACATTCCATGCTCACAGGGCCTCTAGAAGGCAGGCCATGGCTTCTTGGCATACAGACCCAAGGAGAGGGTGTTGCCTTGAGAGCAGCTAATTTATGGGCAGGGTGTTACCATCTCACAGTGCCAGATTATCTCTGACAGGAAGCACTCTGACTGCCTGAAATATCCCGAGCCTATCTTTGTGGAGATTTAAATGGAAGACATGCAGAGACCACTGGTTGTTTGTCTTCGCAGCACATAAGACAGGCCAACAGAACAGCGGACAAGCTATGAGTCAGGACGAGCTATTAACAGGCAGACACTGGAACAGCTGGGTCGGCACAGTAGCAGCGTCTGCTGCAGGAGACATGGACCCTGGCTCACAAGGACAGCTAGGACTTGTTCCATCACAGCGCTGTCAGGAAGCTGAGCCCAAAGCTGTCCTCAAATGACTTCCCTGGAGGTCCCAGGGGGCGTGGAGAGGGCTATTTGTGCTCTTTTGCCTTCCTATCTTTTAAGCTAAGCTACAATTGTCTAGTTAACATGTGTGGGTTCAGGGTTCCTCCGGTGTTAAGAAACTAGAATTATGTGAAGCATATTAAAATGTGAAGCTCATTAATTCAGATTTCATAGTCCTATTGCCTGATTAATTTATGTGGCGTAATAACAAGTTTATTTTAGCTCGACAAGATTTCATTATAGATGCCGCAAATTATAAAGAAAGGGGTGGAGAAGCTGTTAAAAATTAGGGAGCATTGTTGTCAGGATAATTTGTCAATTTATCAAAATGTCTGACTCAAGGAACTTAAATTGGTAGAAGGAATATATGTTCTCCTCTTTATATCTTTTTATGTAAATTTTCACGAAATTCCCCTTTGGTCCAGACAGTGTGCAATTATTACAGCATAGAAACATAGAATTTACTAAATAGCACATGATACTGTATGCTAAATAAAATATAAATACAAAAAGAAAGAAAGAAAAAAGAAAGATTGCAGCATGTTTGGCTTTTGTGCCCACCTCATGTACATGTCTTGACATATGTGTCTGCTTAGTAGGCTCAAGGCAACCCTGAGGCTAGCTGGAAGACTGATAAGCTACTAATTTATTGTTCTGGTAAATACTGAAATACATTGTATGGATGGTATGAGTCCAAGTGCAGTGTGGGGATACCTTCATTTCTCTAGTGCCATGTATCCAGAGAATTTCTTATGCTTGACTGGAACTGGCTTTTAAAGGGTCAGTTTAATGGCTGCCTAAAGACACCTATGTGATACTGACTAGAAATGATTTTTTTTCTATAACTTCTTTCTATATGTCAGGCCTTTGTCTCTAAGGTCATCACCACAAGAGAAGAAAGAGTGCTGAGAGGCTAGCCTGAACACTTAAGCAAGGGAAAGGAAGAAAAAGATCCAAATCAGGAAGGAGGAAGTAAATTGTTTCTATTTACAGATGACATGATCTTATATATGTGTGTAACTCCAGTTTTACACACAGACACACACACCACAACCTATTCAACCAATACAGATATATTTCAAGTTATAACAAATATACAAAAGTCAGTTACATTTTTCCACACTAATAATAAATGGCCCAAATATGAAATAAAAATTAATTTCAATCAATATGCCATGATAAAGAATAAAATACTGGGACTAGAGATGTGACTCAATGCTTAAAGGCACTTTCTGCTCTTCCAGTAGACCTAAGTTTGCCTCCTAGCACCCATAGTGGTCTCCTCACAAATAGACACAAATCTGATTTCTGAAATGTGATAGCCCCTTCTGACTGCTGTGGGCAAACACACATGTTATATATACTACTCACAGATATACATAAAGAAAACAAATATTCTAATCTTTTTTTAAAAAATAGCATACATAGAAACAAAGACAGAGAAATAAAACCAAAAGATTATATTTGAAAATTTAAAAATAGTGAAATAAAATGCAAGAAGTCAAATACATGAAGAATTATTCTCTGGTCCTGGATTGGGAGACAATATTTTAAAGATGTCTATTGTGCCAAAAAAAATGCAATGCAGATTTAATATAATTATAGTCAAATTCCAATAACACTTTTTTGGGGACCAGATAAACCCATTCTCAATTTATATGGAATTTCAAAGACCCTGTACACCCAATATAATCTTGCAAAAGAAGAAAGGAAGGTCTCAACATTCTTGATTTAAAGAACCTACTACAACTTCAGAGTATGGAAACTGGTGCTGTTATAGACAGGTAGACTAATGAAACCAGAAAGCCCAGAAACATAGTTCCGTATATACTGTCAAGTGCTTTTCAGCAGAGGCATCAACACTATTATTCGATGGGTAATCCTTCTACAACAGAGGGTTTCAATATAAAAGGATTCCCAGAGGATCGTGTGTTTGAATACTTAGTCCCTAGCTACTGAAGCTATTTAGGAGATGTGGTTCTTCAGATGATGGGGTCTACCTGAAAAAGGGGGTCATTGGTGCTTGGTCATGAGTTTCTTGTTCTAATCCAATTTTCTTTCCTTCCTCATCCACTAACATGTGAGTGGGGATGGTTCTGACACTATGGGGCCAGGTGCCACCATGCCTTCCCCACCAGAGCAGACAGTAAATTCCCCAAAATATGAACCGAGATGAGCCTTTTCTCCTTTCAATTTTTTCTATTCAGTATTTTGTCACCTGTTAATACAAAATATTGGCACCCAGAAGTGGAGCCCCATTGCTGTAAGAAACCTAACACGTTAGGTTGCTTTTCTTAACTAATTTGTCACAGAAACAAGAAAAGTCACTAAAGCCATAGGTGGGCCTTGAAGACATGAGACTAAGTTGAAGACATGTTTAGTGAGATAAGCCAGTGACTGTGAAAAATATTATGTGATATATCGTCTATGAGGAATGGCCACATTTATAAAGGCAGAAAGTAAAGTAGGCTGGTAGAGAGGAGGCAATGGGGAGTTAGTGTTTAGTAAATTCATATTTTTGATTTGATGATGAAAATGTGTCATAAACGTATGGAAATGATAATTGTACAATGTTAGTGTACTTAATTCCACTGAATCACTTGGAAGTGATTAATATGAGAGTATATCTATTTATACCATAGTAAGAAACAAAGACAATTGTTCATATGCATGCCAGCCGTTCTCCAATGACACTGCTAATGTTGCATGTTCTATTGTAAATTAAAAAAATGATGGTCAGTTTTAGTTGTCAACTCAGCTGGATGTCTAGTGCTGTCTAGAGAGCTTGCAAAGAATTATTTTACAGTGTGTCCGTGAGGAAACCAATACATGAGTCAGTGGTCTGAATAGGGAAGATATACCAGTATGTATCTTGAATAGACCCTGTCAGCCAGGGCCATGGGTAGAACAAAAAGGTGGAGGAAGGGTGCTGGTGAAACATTTCAACCTAGAGAAAGGTGATTATAGGCATGTGCCTCCATGGTTAATTTGCATATTTGGGTGTTGAGGATCCAAATTCACATACTCATGTTTGCACAGAAAGTACTTCAGCAGAGGAGCCATCACTTCAGCCCCTTCTGCAGCTATATTAAGACATGCTTCTAGTTGAGGATGTCTAAATAGTCTTCATTCACTAAAGAAGGTAAAATCAACACCACTTGACTTTCTCCTGCTGGATC
Source organism: Acomys russatus (assembly GCF_903995435.1). NCBI lineage: Eukaryota > Metazoa > Chordata > Mammalia > Rodentia > Muridae > Acomys > Acomys russatus. Next base: position 22,291,763 of record NC_067138.1, read on the forward strand.
TATAAATAACATTCATTTTCCTCCTTCTTTAATTTCATAGAAACATTTCACTAGCATGTAAAACCACCATGGAAGGTCAATAAAGTGATCATTTCCCCCCAAAACACCAGAATATGAAGCTAATTTTAAATTCCATTAAAAACAAAAACAACCCAAAAATTATGCTGAAAACCTTTCCCCAACCCCAAACCACAGTTCAAAAAATCAAAAGATGTTCTGTGGTCTAATTTTGATGTTCTTTCGCTATTGCTATTTTTACCCTGTGATAGAATTTTTTCTCTGCTCCCACACAAACCAATTTTCAGTGACATTTCTAATCAAACCAAACTCACAGCAGGAAAGTTTTTAATAAAGCCATCATTCTTGGCTTTCACACAGTACACTAAAACAAATAACAGAATAAATAAGAAAACTGAGCTCTAACCAGGTGTTGAACTTCAGACTTCTTTGAATGATGGCACCGAGTATGAATTAGATACTGAAATAAGTAGAAAGAGGCAACAATATATAGCTAATCATTCCTCCATCTCAGGAAAATACTGAGTCAGAGAATGTGATCATTTGACAACTTGAAGAGACTTAGCATCACCCAGGAGACATGTCTGTGAGAACATTTCCAGCTGAGGAGAGAAGACCCTCCTCAGAATGGGTAACATCTTCCAATGGGAGAGAGACTAGGAAAAAGCAGTGTCAGCTCTCAGGCTTCCTTTCCTGAGTACAGGTCATGCAGGGATGGCTACCACTGTAGACATCATTGACTCCAGCCTCCCGCTGTAGACTACATACCAAAGACTCATCAGGAGCCCAGGGCCTTTAGATCTGTATTGGACTGCAGAGGCATGGAGCTTCCCAGACTGGGCAGTGAGCAGGCATTCTGTGTTCAGAGTACAAATAGCCATCACTGGAATACCCCGCCTCTGTCATGTAAAGAGATCTAATAAATCCCCTTTCTAATATATCCATTTTCATTCTATTGTTTCATTCTATTGTTACAGAACCCTGTATAATACAGAAAGAATACATACCAAACAACTTCCTCAGCCAGGACACATGCAAAATCATTATTTTTGGATCTTCAAAACCAGTTGTTTCCCAAACTTTTCCCCAAACTTTTATTTTTCTGTTATTTCAGGTCTCTTTCTTTCTTTCTTTGCTTTTTGTTTGTTGGTTTGTTTGTTTTGTTTTTTGTTTTATGGAGACAGAGTTTCTCTGTGTAGCTTTGACTGTCCTGGACTCACTTTGTAGACCAGGCTACCCTCGAACTCACAGAGATCCACCTGCCTCTACCTCCCGAGTGCTGAGATTAAAGGTGTGTGCCACCACCCATATCTCTCTTACCTTTCCTGCTTAAAATCTTTAAACAAATGTCTTTAATAATGCTCTGGTTCCTGTATGGAGAAAAAATTCTAGATGGGTTTAAGCTGAGGGAGGAAAACTATTATAAGGTTGATATGCCTAAACAAAACAAAACAAAACAAAAAACAAAATCAAAAAACACTATTTTGTTTGAAATGTTTGGTTTTACTTAGAGAAAATATGCAAAATTAGCATGTAGATCCTCATATACTCTCTTGTTTATTTATTTTTTCATTAATTTATTCAGATTACATCTCAATTGTTGTCCCATCACTTGTATCCTCCCATTCCTCCCTCCCCTAGGTCTATGACCAAGGGGGACCTCCTCCTCCACTATATGGTCATAGGCGATCAAGCCTCATCTTGGTAGCCTGCTTAATCTTTCTTTGAGTGCCATCAGGCCTCTCCACCAAGGGGAGGTGGTCAAATATGGAGCACCAGAGTTCATGTCAGACTCAGTCCCCACTCTCCACATAACTGTGGAGAATGTCCTATCCATTGGCTAGAACAGAGTAGGGTTCAATGTTTGCTACTTGTATTGTCCTTGGTTATTGCAATAGTTTGAGCAGACCCCCTGGGCCCTGATCCACCCATCACGATGTTCTTCTTGTAGGTTTCTAGGACCCTCTGGATCCTTCTATTTCCCCGTTCTGCCATATTTCTCTTCCCAGAGTCCCAGTAGGATATCCTCACATCTATCCCAATCTCCTGGTAAGTGAAGACTTTCATGGGACATGCCTTTTGGGCTAGTGCCCAATTATAAGTGAGTATATACCATGTGAATCTTTCTGTTTCTGTGTTAACTCAGTCATTATGATCATTTCTAGTTCCATCCATTTGTCCACAAATTTCAGTATTTCTTTGTTTTTAATAGCTGAGTAGTATTCCATAGTGTAAATGTACCTCAGTTTCTTTATTCATTCTTCAGTTGAGGGACATTTAGGCTGTTTCCATGTTCTGGCTATTATGAATAACACTGCTATGAACATGGCTGAGCATAGGTTCTTATTGTGTGGTGGAGCATTTTCTGGGTATATTCCAAGGAGTGGAACAGCTGGGTCTTGAGGAAGCTCTATTCCCAGTTTTCTGAGAAAGCGCCAGATAGATTTCCAAAGTGGTTGTACAAATTTGCATTCCCACCAACAATGAAGAAGTGTTCCTCTTTCTCTGCATCCTCGCCAGCACGTGATGTCACTTGAATTTTTGATCTTAACCATTCTGATGGGTGTAAGATGAATGGAATCTCAGAGTTCTTTTGATTTGCATTACTCTGATGACTAAAGACATTGAGCATTTCTTTAAGTGTTTCTCAGCCATTTGATAATCCTCTGTTGAGAATTCTCTCTTTAGTTCTGAGCCCCATTTCTTAATTGGGTTATTTGGTTTGGTGGTATTTAATTTCTTGAGTTCTTTATATATTTTGGAAATTAGACCTTTGTCAGATGTAGGGTTGGTGAAGATCTTTTCCCAGTCTGTAGGCTGTTGCTTTGTTCTGTTGACAGTGTCCCCTACCTTACAGAAGCTTCTCAGCCTCATTAGGTCCCATTTATTAATTGTTGACCTTAAGGCCTGGGCTGTAAATATTCTGTTCAGGAATTTGTCTAGTGTGCCAATGTATTCCAGGCTCTTCCCCACTTTTCTTCTAACTGATTTAGAGTCTTTTATTTCATGTTGAGGTGTTTAATCCACTTGGACTTGAGTTTTGTGCATGCTGACAAATATGGGTCCAATTGAATATTTTTACATGTAGACATCCAGTTAGACCAGCATCATTTGTTGAAGATGCTATCCTTTTTCCATTGAATAGATTTGGCTTCTTTGTCAAAAATCAAGTGACCATGCATGTGTGTATTTATTTCTGGGTCTTCAGTTCAATTCCACTGATGAACCAGCCTATTGCTGTGCCAATACCATGCTGTTTTAATTACTGTTGCTCTATAGTACAGCTTGAGATTAGGTATGGCGATTCCTCTGGAGGATCTTTTATTGTATAGGATTGTTTTAGCTATTCTGGTTTTGTTTTGTTTTGTTTTGTTTTTCCACAAGAAGTTGAGAATTGATCTTTCAATGTCTTTTAAAAAATTGTGTAGGTATTTTGATAGGGTTTGCATTGAATGTATATATTGCTTTTGGTAAGAAGGCCATTTTTACTATGTTAATTCTCTCAATACAAGAAAACAGAAGATCTTTCCATCTTCTGATGTCATCTTCAATCTCTTTCTTCAGAGATTTGAAGTTTTTTTCAAACAAGTGCTTTACTAGTTTGGTTAGAGTTACTCCTATATTGCTTGTGGCTAGCATGAAGGGTATAGTTTCCCTAATTTCTTCCTCTGCATGAATGTCCTTTGAATATAGGAAGGCTACTGACTTTTTTGAGTTAATTTTGTATCCTGCCATTTTGATGAAGGTGTTTATCAGCTGTAGGAGTTTTCTGGTGGAATTTTGGGGGTCACTTATGTACACTATCATATCATCTGCAAATAAGGATAGCTGAATTTCTTCCTTTCCCATTTGGATCCCCTTGATCTCCTTTTGTTGTCTTATTGCTCTGGATAGAACTTCAAGTACTATATTGAAGAGATATGGAGAGAGTGGGCAGCCTTGCCTGGTCCCCTATTTTAGAGGAATTTCCTTGAGTATCTCTCCATTTAATTTGGTGTTGGCTATTGGCTTGCTGTATACAGCCTTTATTATGTTGAAGTTTGTGCTTTGTATCTCTCCAAGACTTTACACATTAATGAATGTTGGATTTATCAAATGCTTTCTCTGCATCTAAGGAGATGATCATGTGGTTTTTTTTTCTTTCAGTTTGTTTATATGGTGGATTACATTGATGGATTTCCATACATTAAACCATCCTTGCATGCCTGGAATGAAGCCTACCTGGTAATGGTGAATGATATCTTTGAAATGTTCTTGTATTCATTTTGCCAGTATTTTGTTAAGTATTTTTGCATCAATGTTCATAAGAGAAATTGGTCTGAAATTCTCTTTTTTTGTTGGGCCGTTGTGGGGTTTAGGTATCAAAGTGACTGTGGCCTTATAGAATGAATTTGGCAATGTTCCATCTGTTTGTATCTTTTGAAGTAGCTTGAAGAGTATCAGTATTAGCTCGTCTTTGAAGGTCTGGGGTAGAATTCTGCGCTGAAACCATCTGGCCCTGGGCTTTTTGGTTGGGAGACTCTAAATGATTGCTTCTATTTCTATAGGAGAAACAAGACTATTTAATTTGTTTATCTGATCTTGATTCAATTTAAGCAAGTGGAATCAATCAAGAAAATTGTCCATTTCCCTTAAATTTTCAAATTTTGTGGCATATATGCCTTCGAAGTAGGATCTTATGATTCTTCGTATTTCTTCAGTGTCTGTTGTTATGTCTCCCTTTTCATTTCTGATTTTGTTGATTTGCACAGTATCTCTCTGCCTTTAAGTTAGTTTGGCTAACGAATTGTCTATCTTGTTAATTTTCTCAAAGAACCAGCACCTGGTTTTGCTGATTCTTTGAATTGTTCTCTTTGTTTCTGATTTATTGATTTCAGCCCTGAGTTTTGATTATTTCTAGCCAGCTATTCCTCTTTGGTGTTTCTGCTACTTTTTTCCCCCCCTAGGGCTTCCAGATATGTTGTTAAGTTGCTTATGTGGAATGTTTCCAATTTCTTTATAAAGGCCCAATTGTCCAGGCCTGGACCGCTGTGGCCCGCAGTCAGGTTCCTGCCCAGACCAGTCTAGATAGCAGACCAGTCTAGATAGTGTACCTTTGACAGTTCAGTCCCACTGAGTTGTGGCCACAGTTCAGACCCCCTTCCTGACCCCTCAGGGCTGTCCAGCCTCTCCCAAGAACATGGGAGACCCTGCCGGGCCATGGGGAGTGGCCGGGCCAGGTTCTATCAGCCTAATTTTGCAGGCTTTGTCCGTTGAGGCTGGCTGCCTGGCTCCAGTCTGGACAGATTCAGACTGCACACACTGTGGCTGAGCACCATGTTCATAGCTGCCTGGGCTTCCCCACGGCTTCCGGGACTATGAGGGTGTTGGAGGACAGATTCTCTTTTTTTTAAATATATTTTATTAATTTATTCATATTACATCTCAATTGTTATCCCATCCCTTGTATCCTCCCATTCCTCCCTCCCTCCCATTTTCTCCTTATTCCCCTCCCCCATGACTGTGACTGAGGGGGACCTCTTCTCCCTGTATGTGCTCAGATTCACCTGTTTCCCGGAGACTTCCCCAGGCCAAGAGCTCCGGTGTTCCACTGTCCCACACATTGCATTCAGGCTATAGAGGCCAGCTTCAGCCTGCAGGTGGGTTCCATTCCAAAGTCTGAGGAGTGAGTTCAGGACCTCCATGGGCTGTTGGTTGACTCACAGTCAGACCCTCCCATGATCTCCACTGTGCGGGACCTGACTCACCTAGCATTCTCCAGTTCTTGCAGTCTGTGGCTCCCAGTCTGGTCCCTGGTCTCTGTGCCAAAGATCAGATACAGTGCATGATGGGCACCACCATCTAGGAACTCTATTCATTTCCTCATATACTCTTTGTAACCAGTTTCCTCTAATGTCAATACTATGTAACCAGAATACAATGGTCAAACCCAGTAAAGTAATCTTGGTCCAAATCTAGAAACTGGAGATTTTACTAATTCTTTCTATTAGCCCTTTCTATTCAAAGAACAAATCCATATCACCTTTAGTTGTCGTGTTTCTTGGTCTCCTTCAGTCTTCCACAGTTTCACCTCCTTCCTACCTTTGAAACTTTTGAGGAATACTGAGCTAAGTTTTATAGCTGTTCTTTCTCAGTCTAACTGTAACTTGTCTAACATAATGCTTAAAGAGTAGATAATTTACAAAGAATATGGACTTATTTCTCATAGTTCTAGAGACTGGGATGCCAAGAACATGACATTAGCAACTGGTGTGGGGCCTTTGGTTGCATAATAAAATATTGGGCAGCATTATGTTGTGAGGAAGTACGCCCACAAGACATACAGAGGAACTAAGTCACACCTGTTCTTTCCTGCAGAGCCTATTCGATAATGGTTAACCCATAAGGGAGATGCTTTCATGGTATACTTATATTGTAAGTGTCTCTTAACCCTGTTGCAACAGTAAGTACATTTCAATGAGTTCCATGGGGACCTTCAAACTTTAACCATGACTAAATTCAAGTTTTCTTGTGGTTGTCTCATAAGAAGGTCTAGGTTATATGCTTTTGTCAATGAAGCCATGAGTTAAGGACTAAAGAGATGGCTCAGCTGTCAAAATTACTAGCTACCCTTCTAGAGGTTGATTTCCCCCACCCTCAGGGTGCCTCACAACTGTCTATAACATCAGTTTCAGGGGATCTGACACCTTCTTCTGACCTCCTCACAGAGCTCATGAAATTAGTGGATGGACATATATGCAGCAAAATACCTATAAACAAAAAATAGAAGTGAATAAAGCCTTAAGAAAACAAAATGAGTTGGCATTGCTTCTTTCTCACTCACGATATGAAGAAATATAGTTCAGTTATGGGAGATGCTAGCTTTGATCATTTGATCCAAGTGATGTCTTCCAGGTTTTTCTGTTATCCCATGTTAACACAAGGTAGTGCTACATGGCAATCACAGATAATAGGAAGTTACTGTCTTCTTTTTATAAATAATAAATATGTATTTTCTGCATATGTATGTGAATTGTGTGGTATGCATGACATATGCATTCTCATATGTGCCTGGGTACATATAGAGATTGGAGATTAACATTGGCTGTCTTTTTGTTTGCTCTCCATCATATACATAAAGGCGGGGCCTCTCTCTGAACTCAAAGCTCACTGTTTTGACTAGTCAGCTTGGCTATAGGGATTCCCTGTCTCTGCTTCTTAAGGGCTGGGATTATAGGCAGGTTGTGTGATAAAGAGAGAGCTGTTTGTGTAGCACGCACACGTGTGTGTGTGTGTGTGTGTGTGTGTGTGTGTGTGTGTGTGTGTGTGCTTTTATTTGGGGCCTAGGATCCGATCTCCAGTCCTCATGCTTGCAGGACAAGTGCTTTACCCATTACACCACTGCCTCAGCCTTGTAATTAGTAAATATTTTTGATAAGATATTTTGACATTTTGAAAATATGCTGTTTTTCCCTCCCCCCCGCTCTCCCTCTCTCTCTCCACCTCATCCCCTCTCTCTCTCTCTCTCTCTCTCTCTCTCTCTCCCTCTTTTTTAGCTGACAGAACATAAAATAGATTTAAAATGTGTTATCAAAAGCACAACAAAAAACACTACAATGAATATTTTATTGAGAATATTTGGCACTAAAGAGAATGAAAAACATATAAGATTACCATTCTATTATAGTTCTACTTGCTTTTTTATTTAAATAATGTTTTTTGAGAGGAAGACAGCTCCATCTTTGACCACATTTGACCAAAAGCCTGACTCTTATGGTAGAAAAAAACCCTCCATACTTTAAAAGAAATATTTGCCAGGAATAGAGGTACTTTAGTTAGCAATCAAAATGGTTTAGATATGAGTGAAATCCACAATAATGACAACCACAAAATAGAGCACAATTTCTCAATAAAAATATGCCAGTTGCTAGAAGGTCTTGTTTTATGAAGTCACCATTTTCAAGCCCTAGTAAAAACCCCTGGGGTTTGCCAACTGTGTTTTCTACTATGTGCCCTGAAGAACCTTCTGTAAACCAGTCCCCACAACAGAATGACATTTGCATAGTGTAATACTAGAGTGACAGAATTAGGTTGATCAACACAATCTAATTCTTGTGTATTAAGTGGTTATATCTTAATTATTTATATAGTTCATTGGTCCAATAACAAATTGGACAATAACATCTCAATATTTATCTCATTCCATTCTGTGCTCAGAGATAAAAGGGTTAGCCATTCTTCCCATTGTTTTTTGGAGGCAAGTCCTTGTTACCTAAATCTGATGGCAATCAGGTATTGGCAGCTTCCAAAGCCATCTCTCCATCACCCACATTCAGCTTTGTAGAATATAATCTCCAGGCCAAGCACACATCATTAATCCCAGCATTCAGGAGGTAGAGACAGACAGATTTTTGTGAGTTTGAGACCAGCAGTATACAAAGTGAGTCTAGGACATCCAAAGCTGAGTTAACAGAGAAACCCTTTTAGTCCCCAGACCACAGATAATCTCAGCATTCAAGAGATGTGGGCAGAAGTATAGCGATATATTAAGTCTGTCTCAACTCTTCTATCTTACACACACACACATGCACGCACAAATACACATGTACACACAGGCACATGCACACAAAATGCATTGCATGGACATATAATTTTCCATAATATGTTTTCATCATGTATTAGAAAACAAAAGCTTGGTTACTCCATTCTACACATATAAATTTATTTTTATATATAAAGGAAACATCCCATAAGAATATAGCATTTTAACACTATTTATGGCAGTTCCTTATAAAGCTGAGCAGACACATCCTTCCCTTAATACAATTTTTAGGTATGAACACTAGAAAATTACAGTTATAAAAGATTCTCCCTTTAAAATGACAAAATATGTTGTAGGAGAGAGAGTAAAATCTTTTAGTACTTTTGAGTAAGCTATAGATTTCAAACTGAACATTTCTTTTTATGCATTCCTCTTTTGTTCGCTGTTGTTGTTGTTTTTGTTTTTGGTTGTGGTGGTGGAGCACTGCCATGTGGTAACTGTGTGACAAATGCAAAATAAACTTATCTATATGAGCCTCCAGTCAAGACTCCAGTTGGATCAAGATGGCACAATGCATGCATGTGTGCCTTTAAGCCAATGTGACCATTCCAAGGATCATTAAGGACCTTACCTTAAAGTTGTAGGACACAACTAGGGGAAACGGAAATGCCCTGTTTTCTTTGGAAGGTCTCTTATATCTCCCTGACTGCAGAAAACCTTGTCTGGCCTTGAGGCTTTTGTTAGATGCTCTATGGTTCCTGAGGAAGCATCCTATTCCCCTCCTCTTCATAGGTCCTGCATCCTGTTCCCCTCCTTCTCTCCCTTCACCCATGTCCCTTTCTACTCCCCTGGCTTCTGTAGTTACCCTCAAGTTATATTCTCAAATCTATGCACTCAGAGATAGTATTCACAAATAAAAAACATGTGCTGTTCAATATAATATTTTTCAGTTTCATTAGTTTACATGCAAATTTTTTATTTAATTTTTCTTTATAGCTGAATTGAACTCCACTGTATATATGATTTCATTATCCATTCACCAACTGATGGACATTTAGTCTGCTTCCATTTCCTAGCTATTGTGAACAAAGTAGCAATGAACATTCTCTTAGGCTTAATATTGCTGTGAGGAAACACCATGGCCAAAGCAAGTAGGGGGTAAGAAGGTTTATTTGGCTAACACTTCCTCTTCACAGTTCATCACCAAAGGAAGTCAGGGCAGGAACTCAAGCAAGGGTAGAACCGGGAGGCAGGAGCTGATGCAGAACCCAGGGAGGATGCTGCTTACGTGTTTGCTCCTCATGGCTTTCTCAGCCTGCTTTCTTTGTAGAACCCAGGATGACCAGCCCAGAGATAGTACCACCCACCATAGGCTGGGACCTTCCTCATTAAACAATGCCCCACAAAGCTTGCCTACAAACTCATCTTATGGAGGCATTTTCTTAACTGATGCTCCCTCTTCTCACATGACTCTAGACTGTGTCAGGCTGATAGAGAACTAGCTTGTATAAGCACGATCAACTAAAAATACCTACCTGTAGAGGGTTTTGGGTAATATAGCTGGGTCATATGGTAGACGTATCTTTTTAGTGTTTTCAGTATTCTCCACTCTGGTTTAATAATGAATGCACCAAGTCAGAACAGTGAATGAAGGCTCCTTCCTATTCTCAGTTTCACCAGCATTTGTCATCAGTTGTGTTGTTCATCTTAGTCATACTGAATGGCATAAAACAGAGCCGCCGAGTACCTTTAGCTTGCCTTTTTCATTATTAGGAATATTGAATACTTTTTTAAATGTTTATTTGCCACTTTTATTCTTTTCTCTTATGAAGTTTTAGTTTTTATGTGTATTTTGCCTACATGTTTGTCTGTGCATCAGGTGTGTGCCTGGTGTCTTCTGAGGACACAAGAGAATGTTCAGTCCCTTGAAAGTGGAGTTACTCTTGACTTTTGTCTGTTTGGTCCTTTATATATTTTCAATGATCCTCAATTGGATACAGAGCAGGCAAAAACTTTCTCAAAGTGTGGGCTTCCTCTTCACTTAATTGTTTCCTCTGCTATACAGAAGATTTTAGTTTTATGAGATCTCAATTGTCAATCATTGGCCTTAATTTCTGAGTTAGTGAGTCAATTCCGAAAATCCCTTCCTACACCTATAGGATATTGCCTATGTTGTCTTCTGGTACTGTCAGAGTTTCATGTTTCACATTGAGATTTTTGATCTATTTGAAGTTTATTTTTGTGCAGAGTGGTAGATATGGATCTAATTTCTTCCTTCTACATGTAGACACAAAGTTTTCTGAGCACTGGATGCTGAAAATACTATCTTTTCTCTAGGGCATATTTTTGACATCTTGGTCAAGTTCTAGATAGCTTTAATTATCTTTTCTTAAGTTTGGGTGTTCCATTCTATTTGTAGTGACCTCCATGCTGCTTTTGTGCCAGTGCCAAACTGTTTTTACTACGATAGTTTTGTGATATAACTTAAAACCTGGAATGATAATCTTTCTAGCTTTATTCTTTTTGCTAAGGATCATTTTGTCTATCTGGTTTCTTTGAGGGATTCTTATAAATTTTAGGACTTTCTTTTTCTATTTAGGTGGAAATGCCATGAGAATTTTGATTGGGATTGCATTGAATCTGTACACTGCTTTTGGTAACACAGTCATTTTTAGAGTATTGATTCTGCCAATCCAGAGTGTGGGAGGTCTTTCTGTCTTGTACCTCATCACTATCTTTCTTCTTCAGGTATTTAAGATTTTCATTGTAAAGGTCTCTCAAATTTCTGGTTAGGTTTATTTCTGGATATATCTTGAGGCTATTGTGAATGGGGTTGATTCCATGATCTCTTTCTCAGGATGTTTGTTACTCGTATAAAGAAAGGTTACTGGGGCTGGAGAGATGGCTAAGTGGTTAAGAATACTGGCTGCTCTTCCAAAGGTCCTGAGTTCAATTCCCAGCAACCACATGGTAGCTCATAATCATCTATACTGAGATGTGGTGCCCTCTTCTAGTGTGCATGTGTACATGCAGACAGAACACTGTATACATAATAAATACATAAATCTTTTTTTTTTTTTTTAAGAAAGGCTACTGATTTTTTAGGAGCTGAATTTTATTCTTGCCACTTTACTGGAAGTGTTTATCACTTCTAAAAATGGAAATCCATAGAGGTAGAATTTTGGGTTTTCTTATGCAGAATATTGTGACATCTTAAAATAGGGATAATTTGACTTTTTTCTTGTTTCTATCCCATTAATTTTTTTTCTTTGTCCTATTGATCTAGCTAGAGCTTCCTGTGCTATGCTGAAGAATGTGAGGGGATAGTGGAAAGTGCATCACACTTCTAATTTTAACAGAGATGCGTAGAGATTTTTATCTATTTAGGATGATGTTGACTATGGTTGGCCTCCATTCTCTCTCTAGGACAGTTATCATGAAGCCACATCCAATTTTGCCCAAGGCATTTCCTGCATCTATTGAGATTATTGTGTGGCTTTTGTCATTAAGCTCATTAATATAGTTTGTTACATTTAATACCTTACATATGTTAAACAATGCCTGCATCTCCATGATAAAATCAATTTAATTATGGTGAATGATCTTTGTGATGTATGCTTTTACTCAGTTTTCAAAAATCTTTATTGAGAATTTTTGTCTATATTCACCATTGGTCTTTGTCTATAGTTCTCTTTAGTTGAGTTTTTACTTAGAGTTGGTATTAGAGTAACTCTAGCTTCTGAAAAGGGCCTTGGAAGTGTTCGTCCTGTGTCTTTTCTTTCCTTCTTAATGATTTTGGAAGTTCTTGTAGCTTTCCCTGGAAAGTCTGGTAGGATTCTGCGGTGAGTCTGAGTCTGGGCTTTTGTACTTAGAAGCCTTTCATCACTGTTTAAACCTCCTTGTGAGTTATGGCTCTGATTAACTTATTTCTTTTTGGTTTAAAACTTCAGTGCTTCAGATGTATCTAGAAATTCATCTGTTTCTCCTATGTTTTCCAGCTTAATGGAGTATAGGTTTTTAAATTGTCCCCTTACAAATTTTCTATATTTCTTTGTGTCTGTTGTAAAATTTCCCAACACATCTCTAGGAATATTAATTTGGGGTCTCTTTCTTTGTTTCTTTTTTTTTTTTTTTTTCTTTTTTCTTTTTTTTTCTTTTTTTTTTTGTTTTTGTTTTGTTTGTTTTTGTTATTTGCTTTTTGGTTAATTTGGCTAAGTCTGCTAGTCTGTCAACCTCATTTGTCTTTTCAGAGAACCAAATCATAAATTCATGGGGTTTTTTTTCTATTATTTTGTCTGCTTGCTTGTGTTTCACTAACTCTGCCCTGGTTTGTGTCATTTCTTCCTGTCTACTGGAATCAGGCTTGTTCTGTGTTTATTTCTTCAATGTCTTCAGCTGTATCATTGGATTGCTTATTTGTGCTCTTTCTGGCTTTTTAATGTATGCACTTAAAGAGTTATAAAGTCCCCTCTTTAGACTGCTTTAATATGTCCCAGAGGTTTTCTGTGTTGTGCATTGCTTTTTTTTTTTTTTTAAACAAAACAAGAACTCCCTGAAATACGATGCTACACAATGGGAAAATAAAGAATATATCTTTTAACTTTCAAATCCTAAACCAAGTCTTTAAATATGCTACATCTTTAGAGATTCTATTTTCAACAGGCATGCATTAATCTTAATATTAATTATGGAGCTCGGTTTGTGACTAAGGGGTTAGACCATTTGCTTGGTATGGGTGAGGCCCTGGGTCTCATCCCAGAGTCAACTAGTCAATAAATATCTTTAAAGATTTAGGTGCTGGGCATGGTGGTACACCTTTAATCTTAACACTCAGGAATCAGAAGTAGGTTGATCTCTGTGAGATTGAGGTCAGCCTGGTCTGTGTAGTTGGTCTCTGGACAGCCAAGGCAATGTAGACAGAACTTGCCTCTAAAAGCAAAACAAAATGAAAATTCCCAAGAAGATCTATAGCAGCTTGGTTTTAACTGTGTAAGTCTGAAAAGCCTGGATGCACAGCTATGGAAGACTGAGAGAATGAACTGTGGTGTGTTTCTGTGATGGAATGTCACATAGCAGTATACTTGGACAGGGGGAATAGCTTCTAATGTTCTACAACACCACAGAAGTATGATGGCTGACAACAGCTAATTGTATCATTTGAAATAGCTAATAAAGAACACAATACAAAGAAATCAGTGTTTAGGTTGATGGCTATACCAGACATAAAACAGGCCCGTAGAGAGGTACCCATTCTTGTATGGTGGTGCCAGCCTTGAACCTGTGGTCCAAGACTTGGACAGACAGATCTCTATGAGTTTGGTGTCCTCCTGATCTTCATAGTGAGTTCCAGGATAGCCAAAGGTACACAGTGAGACTCTGACCAAAAATCCAAAGAAAAATAAGATAAAACCAATTATTCTGATCACTATTTGTAGTATGCATGTACTGAAACACTATAGTATCAGCCAGAAACATTACTTGAGATAAAAAGACAGCCTTTGGAAAATATGAATACTGCCAGCTAGGAAATGATAGGTGAACCTCTGCAGCATCATATTCAGAAAAGTGATGTGCATGTGGACTAACCCAATATGTATGATCCAGCTTACATCTGTTCTGTAAGAACTTATAAAACACATTTATGATGGGAAGAAGTCAAGCTGGTACTTGCTTTGAGGTGAGAGTGTCTTCAGTCAGAACCACAAAGAGATTTGGGAGTTACAGGTACATTTGCTATCTTGATCTCAGATATGTGTGTATATGTACATGTATATATGTAAATGTGTACATACATATATGTTTGTATATATATGTATATACATATGTGTGTATATATATGTTTATATACCTAACCCCTAAATAGTTATATTCAGTGCTATAGTGTCGTTATACTTAGTACATTTCACTATTTGTAAAGCAAATATTATTAAAATACTTTAATCATGGGAGGGAAAGTGTGTTGCTGAGAATCAGACCTCCTTGGGGACTCTGGAGCTAGCTAATTTGGGTTATTTTTTCCTTTTTAGTTAACTGGCTTCTCTAAACATTACAGCCTTCAACTTTTTAATGCTACCAATGCCAAAGATAGAAATGATGATTAAATAAGCAAATGTCTGCAGGCTGTTCACACAGCACTGGCTTGGTAAAGACCACAAATGCCGACTGACAGTAGCACTCAAGACTTCTAATCTGACCCATCAAAGAGAAGTGGAACATCCAAGCCTTTCTAGCCTGCTCCATGGTTTGGGCACAGTGAGTGAGTAAATGGCATCACAACTATCCACAGGGCTGAACTGTTCTTCAGTAGCACTGGGACACTAAACGTTCTCTTTAAGGGACAATAATGAGCAGACGATGAATAAGAGCTCTAAATGACCCACGGAGCCTCAAGGAGGTTGGACTCAGTCACACATTCCAATCTTGATGACATCTAAATATTTGATGCACTGAACTTCTACATAGTGGCATTTTGTGCTTTGGACTAGATCAAGCTGGCCTATCAAATATGACAGCATTGAGTCTTTTAATCTGAAACCATGGCTCATAACTCTATGCAGAGAGAACAAAGGAAAGAAGATATTAACCTCTAATTTCTGTGTTTATTTACTTATTTATTTGTGGGGTTGAGACTTAATCCCTCGGTCCCAAGGTATCCTAGACAAGCACTCTACTAGAGCTATTAGTTGACTACTACCTCAATTTTAACAAAAATTAAACATTTCTGGAATTCACAACTCTCTTATTATGATGTTCTTATCAGAAGAATTTTTATAAAATCATCCTAATATTAGTTGTTTTTCATAAAATGAACATTTTGGGGGATATATCCTTCAATAGAAGAGTAGATAAACAGAATATGATATAGCCATACAATGGGATGTTACACAGTGATAAAATGAAATAGGCTGTTAGGTCATGCAAAGACATGTAGGAAGCTTATGTGCATATTTCTAGGTCATAGGAGAAAGTCTGAAAAATCTGTCACATGATTTTAACTTTATCTGCAACTCCATGCAGGAGAATTGTATCTACATTGTTACTCAACTGAGATAGAATAGTTGTGGGGACACAAGCATTTAGATGTGTTCTCATGTTACTGTACAGAAGCAGGAAAGAGACAGTAGATAAGGCTAGCCCCAATGAGCATGTCCTTTTCATGTAACACACACACATAACCTGAAAAGCCACAAGATGACTCTATGTCCCTCTGTACAACCTGCCTTGCTGAAACCTGTGAGGCCCAGCTACATGGGAGAGTCTAGTATGAAAGGACCCCTTTTCAAGTCATCAAGCTTGAGCAAGTCAGTGTTGAGCATCCTTAATCCCCAAATTCCACACTGTTTGAATGTCAACATGATACAGAGTTTCACATACAGAGTTACCAAAAGCATTTTATACATAAAGACTGGATATGGAGCTCAATGGTGGAGTATTTACCTGGTATGCAGGGGGCCCTGGGTTCAATGTCAAGCACTGGAAAAAATGAAAATAAAAACACTATATCTCATTATGTTATTCAAATGCTTCAGTATCCTAAAAATATCCAAAATCTGAAACATTTTTTGCCCATGTAATAGGAAGAAGACATAACCAGACTATGGAAACTACCAGATTTCACTTTTATTTGCTTCTAATAGGCAGGACTTTCATATTTGTTTGGTTGGTCTCATATGTTTCAAACTTTACCATCGAGAGGATCAGACACTGTTGAAAGGCCCATGGATAGTCATGTAGCCTCCATAGGCACTGGCCAATCCCAGCTGGAGTCACATAGCCTCTCTGGGCACCAGCCAATCCCAGAGCCACATAGCCATAGATAGGATTCCCCTAGAAGCCTTAAAAGGAGGGGAATAGGACAGAAGAGGAGGCTCAAAATATTCTTTATATGATGGTAAAAATCTAAGGTTATAAAAGTTGATTCAGATTAACAAGTTACTGTATTGCTGACTCTGGAAATGGCTGGTTCTAAATATACTTTTAAGTTGGGATATATTAATTTAAGAGACATTTAATTATTTACAATGTTAGAACTTGGCTATTATGCTCTACCTTTATTCTCAAAAAGGTTATGTTTAGTCTTGTTTTCTGAATATGGGTATGCTTTTTTATTATTTTTTTTTATTTAAGTAATTTATTCAGGCTACATTTCAATTGTTATCACCTCACTTGTATCTTCCTGTTACCTGCTCCCTCCCTTTTTCACCCTATTCCCCTCCCCTATGTCTGTGACAGAAGAGGATCTCGTTGCCCATCATATGGTCATAGCCTATCAGGTCTCATCCTGGTAGGCTACTTGCCCTTCCTCTGAGTGTAACCAGGCCTCCCCACCACGGGGAAGTGGTCAAATATAGGGCACCAGAGATCATGTCAGAGTCAGTTCCTGCTCTCCATACAACTGTGGAGAATGTCTTGTCCATTGGCTAGATCTGAGTGGGAGTTCAATGTTTACTGCATGTATTGTCTTTGGTTGGTACAGTAGTTTGAGCAGACTCCCCTGGGTCCAGATCTTCCAGCCTTGATGGTCTTCTTGTAGGTTTCTAGGACCCTGGATCCTTTTATTTCTCCATTCTCCTATACCTCTCTCACCTGGAGTCCCACTAGGAAGTCCTAGCATCTATCCCAATCTCCTGCTAAGTGAAGACTTTCAGTAGACAACCCTGTTCGGCTAGTGTCCAATTATAAGTGAGTATATACCCTGTGTGTCTTTCTAGGTCTGAGTTAACTCACTCCGGATGATTATTTCTAGTTCCATCGATTTTCCTGCAAATTTCAAGATTTCTTTGTTTTTAATAGCTGAATAGAATTCCATGGTGTAAATGTACCACAGTTTCTTTATTCATTCTTCGACTGAGGGACACCTAGATTGTTTCCAGATTCTGGCTATTATTAATAAGGCTGCTATGAACATGGTGGAGCATATGTTCTTGTTGTGTGGTGGAACATCTTTCGAGTATATTCCAAGGAGTGGAATAGCTGGGTCTTGAGGTAACCCTATTCCAGTTTTCTGAGAAAGTGCCAGATTGATTTCCAAACTGGTTGTACAAGTTTGCACTCCCACCAGCAATGGAGGAATGTTTTCCTTTCTCCAAATCCTTGCTAGCATGTGGTGTCACTTGAATTTTTGATCTTAGCCATTCTGATGGGTGTAAGATGAAATCTCAGAGTCATTTTGATTTGCATTTCTCTGATGACTAAGGACACTGAGCATTTCTTTAAATGTTTCTCAGTCATAATATATCCCTCTGTTGAGAATTCTCTGTTTAGTTCTGAGCCCCATTTCTTAATTGGGTTATTTGGTTTGGTGTTTAATTTCTTGAGTTCTTTATATATTTTTTGAAATTAGACCTTTGTCAGATGTAGGGTTGGAGAAGATCTTCTCCCAGTCTGTAGGCTATCGCTTAGTTCTGTTGACAGGGTCTCCTGCCTTATAGAAGCTTCTCAGCCTTATGAGGAATCATTTATTAATTGTTGACCTTAGAGCCTGGGCTGTTGGGTTCTGTTCAGGAAGTTTTCTGCTGTGCCAATGAATTTCAGGCTCTTCCCCACTTTTTCTCTAACCAGATTTAGTGTCTCTGGTTTTATGTTGAGATCTTTAATCCACTTAGACTTGAATTTTGTGCATGGTGATAAATATGGATTTACTTGCATTTTCTACATGTAGACATCCAATTAGACCAGCACCATTTTTTAAAGATGGTATCCTTTTTCCATTGAATAGATTTGGCTTCTTTGTCAAAAAATCAAGTATCTATAGGTATGTGGGTTTATTTATTTATGGCCCAGGGCTTTTTTTGGTTGGGAGACTTTTGATGACTGTTTCTATTTCTGTAGGAGAAATAGGACTATTTAATTTGCTTATCTGATCTTGATTCAATTTTGGCAAATAGAATTGATCAAGAAAATTGTCCATTTCCCTTAGATTTTCTAATTTTGTGGCATATACGCCTTTGAAGTGATATTCTTTGCATTTATTCAGTGTCTGTTGTTATGTCTCCCTTTTCATTTCTGATTTTGTTGATTTGGATAGTGCTTCTTTGCCTTTAGTTAGTTTGGCTAATGGTTTGTCTATCTTGTTGATTTTCTCGAAGAACCAGCTCCTGGTTTTGTTGATTCTTTGAATTGTTCTCTTTGTTTCTACCTTATTGATTTCAGCCCTGAGTTTGATTATTTCTAGCCATCTACTCCTCTTCAGTGTTTTTGCTCCTTTTTTTTTTCTAGGACTTCCAGATGTGCTGTTAAGTTGCCTATATGAGATGTTTCCAATTTCTTTATGAAGGTATTTAGTGCTATGAATTTTCCTCTTAGCACTGCTTTCAATGTGTCCCATAAATTTGGGTATGCTGTACCTTCATTTTCATTCAATTTTAGGAAGTCCTTAGTTTCCTACCTTATTTCTTCCCTGACCCAGTTGTCATTAAGTAGAGAGTTGTTTAGTTTCTATGTGTGTGTAGGCTTTTTGTTATTTCTGTTGTTGTTGAAGTCCAGTTTTAGTCCATGGGTATGTTTTAACTTGTCCACTATAGCCCAGGCTCAAACAACATGTGCCTGGCTGCCATGTTCATTTTGAGATAAAATGAGTGGAGCCATAGCTTCACCTTACTGCCTTTTTGACTAAAGGAAGTCACATGATTGGTAGCCATCTTGTTTGTGGGAGAGTCATACCATGTCAATTCTGTCTTTTTAAACTTTTGCTCTTCAGTCTATAAGGATGCATTGTGATAGGATTAGCAGATTGCCATTCTCTGTATGAATTGTATCTGTGACTGAAAGTTTTGTTTTGATACTAGTCCAGAGATACATTTAAAGCTATACTAATAACTGATGCAGTTAATTCTACTTAAGATAGATGTGTTCCTCAAACACTTATCTTCAAAATATAGATTCCTCACATTCTGTTTTACATTTGCAATGTGTAGTTTAGAGCAGATAACTAAAAACAGACGAAGATTAACTCAGATATGCTAACCCTCAAGCTTGTCAGAGGTCTGTTCAATAAGGTATTAAATATATTTAAGCTTATTATGATGGAGACTCCCAAATTTTAGCAGTAACTCTACAAGGTTTCCAAGAAGATTTGGGCATGACAGATAACTTCAATGCTGGATTGTGATATTTTAACCACTGGGCAAGATTGCCCCCAATGCCTCACCAGCTGCTAGGATGCAGCCTGAGCTGTGGACAAACTTGATACCCAATAGTTATTGTTGTGTATTGCTGTTAATGAGCTAAGGTCAATCTTTCTCATGTTCTTCTTCCACAGAAACAGCCTCTTGTCTGTTCCATAGACTGGCTCGGCCCATGGTGCCATGAAAAGCACAGGAGCCTGGGACTACTGTCTAGGTGGTGGACTGACTAGCCATCTCTGTCATTTTAATTGATATGTAAATTCATTTAGGATACAATTTATCCCTCTCAGGTCTCTGAGCACATCGACAACTAAGCTAATGGTAGCTTGACAGCTAGAGGACAATAGATCATTAGTTCATTAATCAATTCATTAGCTGGTTAAAACTATTAGGTACTAGGTCTCTTATATAAAAAGACAAGTTTGCCTTGCTCACAGGCTTCATGTTAAAAGGTAAACAAATTTCAGTGTAACTTTTTTACTATTCCATCATGTCAATGACTGCTCACAGTAATCAACTGCCTGTGTCTCCTGGTGAATATCTGGGTATTAAAAAAAATGTAAATTTTATATAAGTTCCGAGGATAAGAAAGTTTAAGTTATGAGGATGTAAGAAAATGTCTCAGTGTCTAAGAAAGTATTATATAGAGTTGGTAAATGCAAGTTATGAAGAAAAGCTTCTAAGAAACTCTTTGAGAGTTTCAGAAAGTGTTTGAAATTTGGTAAATGGATATTATAGAGGTTGAAGGTTCTAATAAGATGATTTAGGGTATAAGATTTCAAATTCAGAATTGTAATATTGACCAACAGAGTACTGATAAGTTGGTAGAGCACTGACTGCTTAATATTCAGTCACAAGCTCAAGATTTTAATCTCTTTTGGTTGTCTCCTTGATATAGACTCATGCTAAAGCCATCTTTGTCCAATATGTATATCTTGGCCTCTGGATTGAGAAAAGAATGTTCATGCTTTTTAACCCAAAGCTATAGATTTTACTAGGTCTCAAAGGCATAAGCCTACTCCTGTTGTCTTACAGACACCTGTTAACTGTGTTTTCTGAAATATGGATCTCAATACAGTGATAATAGTAACATACTTCCTTTTGTAAACTAAAATGCATATAAGCTTCAAGGAATCAAAAAATCATGTGACCTGGATACACTTCCCACAGATCAAATCGACTCCACCTGTTCTTAAAAACGGGATTTTTTTTCCCTTCGTGGGATTCCTCACCTTCTCCAACCAATAACTAGACAATTTTAACCTCTGTCCCTAGTCTATATTTGTCCCAGCAGATTTTCACCTGGCTAACAGACTCCACTCAGGGATCAGCTGTAAACTGCAAGCTGCTGAGCTCTGAATTTCCAGAAAGCTGACGTTAACCAGTCCAGTTGATGTGATTTTTCCCTGTCTCTTCAATTGAACTGGCTAATCAGATGCTTCTGATAAATGCCCCATTGCCTAGCTTTTGACTAGCCTGTTAGCCTTCCTGGGTGCTGGCAGCTATGTCCTAATGTCATCTGGAAGTAGTTACAGGAGAGAATGTGTTGTCCATTGTCTCGCCTAACAGTCTGAAGTGCTAAATCAGAAGAAACTCTCTGGCATAGGGACACCTGGCTACCTAGTGACATACCAGAAAATGGGCCCTTCGCTCTGTTTCTCCTGGTTATGCTTTGTGCCTGTTACATGATAGACTTTATTTCATATTCGTTCAATACTGCACTAATATTGTCAAACTTACAGTTTTGAGGGCACAATGCAACCCCTTGTATACTGGACAGAAGTCATAACATCAAAGATTTGATTCAAGTACATAAAGACATGGAGGAATGAAGGGACAGAGTGAGCCCACTCGGCTCTCTACTGTTCAACTCATGGTGTTAAAGTCACATAGCCACAGATAGGATTCCCTTAAAGCCTTTAAAAGAGCCTTCTGAATTCCTCCTTGGGGTCACCGCCATTTTGTATGGATGGTTGACCCCTGTGAAGGCTGTTTCTGCAGAATAAATGCTCTTTGTTTTTACATACCATTTGAGTCTGGGGTCTTTTTTGTCAGTTTTTCCCCCTTACACCATCTATTTATAGCAGAAGCAATATTTGACGTAGGTCCTTTGGAACAATTGAACTCTAAGAAACATATCACTCTGGTAGAATCAAATCTGAGACTATGGTTTTTCAAAAGGCAGGTACATGAATGTCTAGAGAAAAATAACCCCTCCTAAAAATAACTATTATTTCCACATTTTTACATGACTTCTTTTCAAGAGTAAAATAAATACACTATTAGGAGGAATAAAAGCATAATGTGTCATATGTCGCCCTGATAATAATTTGAAGTATAAAATTGGTTTCTTACCAGTAGGGCTAGTCATTTAAATGTTAATCTACTTCTCTGCTTTGCATGACAAAAGAACCTGCTTCCTCCAGGCTCCAGGCAGAGCCCAGCTGCTTTGTCCTTCAGAGAGGATGCAAACCACTTCCTGAAATGGAAAATGGCTTCTAAATGCCATTATCATTTTTTCTATCCCAACTTTCTGGTATAGCTCACAGAATGCTAACTAAATTCAATTTGCAAATTACGTGTTTATTCACTGAATGATAGTCATGCAATTTTGATTTGAGTGTTATCTAGACAGGCATGAAGGAATAACTTCTTTAACAATATTTTGTCACAGATACTTTTTGTGAATTTTATTTTGTGTAATGATGATAATTCATT
This sequence comes from Acomys russatus, assembly GCF_903995435.1. Classification (NCBI taxonomy): domain Eukaryota; kingdom Metazoa; phylum Chordata; class Mammalia; order Rodentia; family Muridae; genus Acomys; species Acomys russatus. The sequence continues at coordinate 22,314,146 of NC_067138.1, forward strand.
ACTCAGATATTCAAAGGTTTTATTTGAGAACACACACATGAATTATCTATCTGATAAATGGAGACACAAGAGTGCCACACTTCTTTCCTATGGTCTAATCCTAACAGGATATGATAAATTGGGGGGTAAAATAACTTCTATTTCAGCTTTCTGTTAAAACAAAATTAATGAAGCTATCAAGACAAGAGACTTTGCCCTTCCCAAGTTGCTTCAGTCTCAATGTGTGTGTCCCTCAAAAGCTTACATGCTGAAACTTGGCCAGTATTACAATATTTGGAAAAGAGTCAGAATAGCCTTGCTAATGAAGTCGGGAGAGCTATGTGCTTCTTCTACCTGTGAGAATTCAACAGGAAGCTTCACTTATGAAGCAGAGAGTAAATTTTCACCAGATGCTCAATCTGTCTGCAGCTAGACCATGCTTTCTCTGCCTCCAGGGCTGTATGCAATACATTTCTGTTGTTGACAAGTTTCCCAGTCCATGGTATTTTGATATAGTATCAATAACAGACAATGATAGAACCTAAGAGCTTAGTAATTAGGATTTTACATTGACAAGGAAAAAAAAAAAAGGACATTGCTGACTTGCTGTGACTGAGTCTCTTTTTCCAGCAAGAAACCTAGGAGACACACAGGGCTCACATGTCAACAATTATTCAGAGTCACATGAATACCACCAGTCAGTAAATACCAATTTTTCAAGTTCCTATAAATATGCCATTTCCCCCCAGACTTTATACAACTTTCTATCTTCCCTTTTTATTTTTGCGTGTATTTACAATATGAAATGCAGTGTGTGTGCGTGTGGGTGTGCGTGTGGGTTTGTGTGTGGGTGTGCATGTGCGTGTGGGTGTGTGTGTGTGTGCATGTGGGTGTGGGTGTGCATGTGTGTGTGTGCGTGTGTGTGCACATATCTGTGAAGAGGGCAGAGGAAGATGTAAGGTGTCTCTCCCTATCATACTCTTATTGCTTTGATGCAAGTTTTCTCACTAACGCAAACTCTTAGCCCTCTTAGCAAGGCTGGATGGCCATCAAGCTCTCTGGATGTGCCTGTCTGATGCAAGTTTTCTCACTAACGCAAACTCTCAGCCCTCTTAGCAAGGCTGGATGGCCATCAAGCTCCCTGGATGTGCCTGTCTGGACCCTACAAATGTTGGGTTTACAGGCACAAGTAGACATATCTAGCTCCTTATGTGAGTGCTGGGGATTTGAACTCAGATCCTCATGCTCCAAAAGCAAGCATCTTACCTGGCTGAGCCATCTCCCCAACCCATTCTCTCTTCTTTTAATTAAAGATGGTTCCTACCACCACCACCCTCCTTTTCTACATCCTTCAACGTCCCTAAAGTTAGCAAACTTTAGCCTGAAAAGATCAAGGGCTCACTTACATCAAATATTCATATCTAAAAGCACCTTTATGGGATCTCATTTAATTTGCAGTGTTTTGTTTTGTTTTTCCTAAGATCCTGTTTTCTTGCCAAGCCTGGCCTTGACCACTAACCAGCAGCGATTACAATTGCATGCTCAAAAGTCTGACTGAGTCCTTAATAATAAAATACTCAGTAACTAATTATGGAGAGAGCTGTTGAAAATATGTGTCAAAATTCTCTTCATCTGGTTTAGAAATCTATATTAAAAAAATAATTGTGGTCCATCATACCTTGACTCAGACAAAGCACCTTCTTAAGTCTAAGTTAGCATCAAAGAAAGTAAGAGGATTACTCTAAAACCCTCCTGCTTCTTGTCAGCTACCAAAGCATCTTGAGCAGGATTTAGCAGCAAGTTCGTTCTTCATGGGAGTGCACCTTGGTAAATCATCCATGACTAATCTTAATGAAGTTTTCATAGTTCATGTAAAGATAAGTAAGTTGAAATTTTAAATAAGATTCCATATGGGGCCAGAACTCAAAGGCAGATGAATTATCACCACTTTACATTACGGAACCATCACATTACTGAAATGGGTCCATGTCATTATCACTGCATTCTGAAGCTTTCCTTCCAGCTCATAATGCAGAGCCTCTGTTTCAGTCAGATTTGGAACTAGCAACAAGGAGCGGATGGAATCTCAGGAATAATTTTTCTCCCTCATCAAAGACAGCTCCCTTATAACATCACCATGGTCAAAGACAATGGAAACTGGTAGTAAATGTCGCAGGGGTGGATTTGGGTTAGGAAAATCAGGCTCGCGTTGAGATGACATTGTAGCAAAGATTTATGCACTGGGTAAAGATTTACAAAAAGTAAAACACACAGCAAATGTTCCTATTAGACATGCATATTTGATTTCTTTAATGCTGTGTCTGTTGCACTGTGTTCATTACTTGCTGAGCCTCATTACGTTTCTCACAGTCCCCACTTCTAATTGGATTTTGTGATCTTATCACCCAGGGTACGTAGCTCTCACAGCACACTAAGGCGACTTGTGCAAGTCTGCCAAAAGAGAGACAAAATTGTAATTAAAAGAGTAATACGGTCTGTCATCTTTGAACCCTACACTAAAGGTCATTTCTCAGCACCTCCTCTTTGAGAACAGGGCTGGTTTATTGTTGGTATCATTAAATATTTGTGACCCCGAGATGACTGAAAGTCTTTAAACATTTCTGACATGTTCTCTCTTCTAAGGACTGGCTTGAGGAAGTCTCCGTCCATCTACAGTTTACAGATAGAGGGTCAGTGGCAGTGGGTATGTCAAATCCACTAGTGAGCCTTGACCCCAGTGTACCTATCAAGAAGTAGAAAGCCCCTGAGAACTGTGAGCAAGACACAGAGTTTGGAGCAGGAAAAAACAAAAATGACAGAAGAAAGAACTGCTGGTGGGGACATAGTTCAATAGTGTTTGAGTTGATCCAGCTGGAACAAGAACTGAACATCCCTAAGTGTATATATGTGAGGCAGGGTGGAGAGGAGACTAGTGTTATAAAGACATAGGGTAAAAAAAGGAAGGCTTTGGCCTCTTGTTCCTTTCCATGCAGGACACAAATTGCAGTTTAAATGATAAAAGCAATGGCATCAACCTAGAAAATGCAAAGTTTAATTAGGAGAGGGAGACACTGGGTAGAGAGAGACATACCTCCCCCTGCCAGAAAATTAAGTAAGACAGTCTTGACTACAGAGTTCAGAGTTAATGATCATAGAACAGGAGGAGGAAGAGAGAAGGAGGAGAAGGAGGACAATGAGAAGGAGGAGGAGGAGGAGGAGAAAAAAGACCCTCAGGTGCTTTTTGAACTATTTGATGAGGTCATGAGCAGTTTGTTCAAGATATACTAGGGCTGTCTACTACACACTGAAAATACTTTAATGTGACAAATATTAGGTGTTGAGAAGGAATTGCTATTCCCAGAGGGCAACTAAACAGAAACTTTCTTTCTGACTCTGTTAATGTACAAATAATATAATTTTCCACATCAATTAATTTTCTTATAGAATACATTTGCTAGAATGTTTCCACTGTGATTGATCCAATAAATCTCAACCTTATAAAATATCAGCTGTCACTTTAAAAAGTTTATTGTATTTTACATTTACTTATCTTTATAAGGAGGAGGTAGGGGAGAGGTACATGGATTTGTAACTCTGTCCCTCAGAGGACAACTTTCTGGGACTGTTTCTTTCCTCCCACCAGGAAGGTCTCAGGCTTCTTACATGGGCCATTAGACCTGGAGGCAAGCTCCTTTACCCACTGAACCTTCTTGCTGGGCAAACCTAGGTCATCATCCTCATCATCATCATCATCTACTGTACTTAAGAGTTACATGCAATAAACTGGATCTATTTTCATTTTTCCCCATTTTTAAAAATTGTGAGACATTTACACAATGGAATACTACCCAGCTATTAAAAACAAGGAAGTCATGAAATTTGCAGGCTAATAGCTGGAACGAGAAAAGATATTCTGAGTGAGGTAGCTCAGACCTAGAAAGACACACATTTTATAAACTCACTTTTCCTTTTCTTGTATATACTCTGGTTTTCTGGCAAATTCCTTCGGACACTTTGGGTGGCTTTGTGAGAAACCCATTTCTGTAGTGTTTCTACTGTTTGCATTTGTAATTTCTGGATGAATAGAACCACTGCAAATACCATTTCTCCTTGAGTTCATCACCATTGTTAATAATTTGCCAGCATCCCAAACTCACTGTTTCCCACTTGCAGCTCTCATGTGGAAGGCAGTCCTTCACATTTTTTATATTTTGGTGGTATTGATAATCAAATAATCCATCTTGTCTGTAATGATTAGACTGTTTGATGTTACTTCGATTATTGTCCACTCACAAATCATCAGATATTTACTCCAAAATCTCTCATGCTTACTGTGTCCTTCATGAGCCAGATTTTGGAAGGGCTGATCTGAAGTGGGAGGGGGGGTCTTCTAAAATAATAATTGTAATAATATTATGGACTAATATATACCACAATAATCTTTTTAAAAGACAATCAAATACTTCTTATCAATATCTCTCTTTACATTTAGAAGCCTTTACTGGTTCTTCTCTGAGTTGACCTTGATTTTTATGTCTGAAAAATGATAACTTTCCTATGCCAGTGTTTTCCTTCATAATAACCAATAGCTGTCAGAAGCAAAATCCCCACCTTGTTCCCTAAATGTTTGTATTAACCATTTATTATCAGGAAAGACATGTATGTCTGTAGCTCATTATATGCATAGCTGCTTTAATGACAAAGTGGTTCCATATTTCCTCAACGGTGGCATCACACGCATTGGCTCTTGTTTCTTTCTTTGTGTTTCCAACATTAAAAAATAGAATTGTCTAATCCTTTATCATGATAATCAGAGTTCATCTTATACCTTAGCTCTGAACTTAACCCTTTGAACATGATGTTTGGAATTCATTTTGGACTTTCCCTGTGCCAGCTCTAGAGTCCAGCATCTCTTTAATGATCCCTGACATATTTTAGTTGGGAACAACTAAGATCTGTGTTCCAGAGGTATTTACAGCAACCACAGAACAACCTTGGTTCTAGGAAACAAATAACACTTAAAGCACATATATGCATGTATTTGTGTCCACATATAAACAAAGAATTCATGGAATCATATCAGTAATTTGGTGTTTTGAGCCTCCAGTCCACACATGCATGTCTTTTTTTTTTTTCCTATTGAGAATCTTGCCTTATAAAGCATCAATACTTTTACTAATCCTATTGCTGAAATAGTTGAAGAATTGCCTCAACCATGCAATTCTTTAAACTCCAATGAGAGCAGTTCTGGTTCTGCTTGTATTCCATGGCACCATACATGCCACAGGCCCCAGTCTGGGGCACATGATGAAAAGAAGGTGTTCCTAAATCACTGTACTTCCTCCTCCTTACCCCCATCTGCAGTGTGGTTGTGTTAGTCACTTCAAAATCAAGGCCTTTGTTTTAGCTTGATTTCAGTTTTAGGTGACTTCATCTTATTTATTTTAAAATTATAAAGTAAGAAAATAATCAGGAAGAACACAAAGAAATTATTTAAGGATACAACTAAAAAAATGGAAAAATGGGAACAAACCAAATCTGAAGCTGTTTGACGCCAAGAAATAATAATAATCAGAGCACCAATCAATGAAATGTATTGTGGTTAATTTAAATGTATAGTCTAATAAATGTTTACTATTAGGCTAATTATTATTATGGCCATATTATCTAACCCTCACTACAATCAATAGTGGTATTTTAGAATGAGCCTTTACCCAGGACTCCTAAGCTATCTTCCATTATCTCCCAATCTCCATCCCATTCCATCTGCTTCTAATAATTTCTATTTGGACTATCTCACATGCATAATCCCAAAATACTTGCTAAGGTTGTTTATTTTGGTCATCTCTTTTCATGAGAAACTTCAGAATTTCTCCTTTGGGCCCATGTGGCTCTTTTCTATTCCATAGTGAATCTCCTTCTTCCTTCTCCATTTTGTCTTCTCTCTCTCCCAAGAACCCCTCTGTCCTCAGAGGCCCATGAACCTTAGCCATGCCTATCCCATTTGCCTGCCCAGGTGTGTCAACTTTTTATTGGTCAATTATGAATAAGTTTTTAACCAAGGTTACATAGCAATACTTGGGGCACATTAAAAGACAGCAAGCAGTAATTAGCATCAAAATACATCAGACCAACTTCCAACAGAAATATAAATAAAGAAAACCTTATAAATGAAAATTAATTAATTAATTAAACTGTAGCCAGGCATGGTGGCACATGCCTCTAATCCCAGAATTCAGGGAGGCAGAGACAGGAGGATCTCTGTAAGTTTAAGGCCAGCTTGGTCTACAAAGTGAGTACAGTGAGTACAGGACAGCCAAAGCTACACAGAGAAACCTGTCTCAGAAAAAAATAAAAAGAAAAGAATATTCCAGAATTCTAGAAAGAAATGATTTCTTCTAGTGTCTATTTTACCTGTATCCCCTGTGTTAGGATAGGTAACCAATTTTATTGTTCTCTTATTTTTCCCCAATTCTGTAAAGTGTGTGGGGGAGGCAGAAAGAAGGCTGGGAGGTGGGGAAAGGCACTTGTCATGCAAAGTTGGAGACCTGAGTTTGACGCTGGGAACCCAGGTAAAGGCTGGAGAGAGCGGACTTCCTAAGATCGTCCATTGACCTCCACTCATGCACCATGGTCATGTGTCCCTCCCACTTTGCATCATTTAGTATCATATGTAAAAATAATTAAATTTAAAAAGAAGAAAGATGCATATGCTTGCGTGGCATGTAATTTCTTTTCTCTTGAAGGTGGTAGACTATATAATATACATTTCTTTATGCTGTTGTGGCAGTTCAGTTGGTATATGCACACTACACTGCTCCATATCAATTCACAAAGTTTATCTCAGTCATTATTATAACTGAATGGTATTCTATTGTGCTCCTGTACTTGGAAATTTAGGTATTTCCAACATTTGACAAACATGAAACAGTCTTCTGCCTAGTAATATTGAAACTATGAATGTTGTGTATCTTACCTTTATTGTTGCTGTTATCTCTGTCCAGGAAATCAGGGGACCAGTAGACATCCCAGATTACACAATCCCAATAAGGCCCAGGTGACCAGGCACCAAATGTGCTGAGGAGATAATAGTAATGGGTAGGAAAGCCCAAGATGAAGGGCAACACATGGAGATATTCTCATTGATAACTCACTGGACATTTGCTAATTCTTACCCTGTTCTCAGCAGCTTTGTGCCAGCACTCTGTTCCATGGCCATGTCACCACTTTTTCTTTCCCTGCTGTCCTATTGATTTATTTGACTGTTAATTCGTGATTCACGCGATCTTTTGGTATTATCTGCCTGGCTTTCCATTGTTAAGACAGTGGTTGTGACCTCTGATCTGTAACTTCTCTCTCATCTTAGGGCTATGGTGAATTAATTCTTCTATAAATTTATTTATTTTGTATCTGTGAGATGTGTGGAGGAAGCAGAGACTGATGTGCATATTCAGGTGGCAGACTTCTATAACTTTCTTAATTAATGCATAAATGACAGCATACACTTGGGACAGATGCTGTTGAGTGAGACTGAGGAGCATAGAGTAAGGGTTTAGACTTAGGATTTGCACTTTGGGTAGGGACTTTGGTTTTCCAGACCCATGGAGTTTTGCCTTCTGCTGGTGGTACATGTCACTGAAGTAGGAGATCTGGTGGATAAAGAAGTGCCATTGAGTTCCAACATGCTGTAATGAACAGGGGCTTTATGCAATGCTACAGCTGTAAGTAAATACCAGGAACTCAGTCTCTTAAATTACTGCAGCCTGTCTCCTGTTCTGCACAGAGACCCTCCGGAAGCTCAGCCTGTCTCCTGTTCTGCACAGAGAATTTCTGTTTACCTTATTATGGGAATAGCTTCCTTCCTTCCTTTCTGAAAATTTCCAAAACTAATTCTCCTCAGCTTCAGGATCCACACACCGGAGACATTGTATTACGTCTGCACACTTACAGCAGTCTCGACAATAATTCATTTCAAATTTGTCTGTTATGGAAAAGATATGTCCATATTTCTCAGAGTACTCATGGTAAAGTGCCACCCAACTTTTTTTGGAGCGAACTCCAAGGACTCCGTGTAGAGTCACTTCAGCATTTCAGATTATCGGCAAAAACTGCCAAGCTATAAGAGATGGTGCGGTATGTTTTATTATGCACAGTAAGAGAAGAAAGTTGCTTTTCGTGTGACTTGAGACAGGGTCTCATGTACCCAGAGCTGGCCTTGGACCTTTAACTTCGGATCCTCCTATCTCTGCTCCCCAAGTGCTAGGATTATAGAAGCAGGCCACCACGAGTGGTTTAGGCAGTGCCAGGGATGGAACCCAGGAATTCATGGATTTAGGCACACTGCCAACTTAACTTCAGCCCCAGCCCTAGTGATAGAATCAGTACATTGGACAATGGGTGGAGCTCATTTAATTGTTGAAGTGTCCCATTCATTGTACAGAACGATGGAGAGACCTGGATCCTACTTCCCAAGCTCTCCTAAGATGTGTTTTGTCTACATAATGGGCTTTGTTATAGTGATTAACTACCAACAATTGTCCATTCTGTATTATAATTCCTGTTTTAAATTTTCTGTAGTTAATTTAAACTATTCTTTTATTCTTCTTCTTCTATTACTTTGAAAATTTTTCACAAATGACCACACATGAAAGTTTGCTATAGGAAATCTCAAAAACTCAGACCCAGAAGATCTTTCTTGGAACTTGACTCACAATCGCCTACTTGATGCCTGTTTTTTTGATCCACACCATGTCATACATTAGCCTGGATTCAGAGTCATTGAAAAAAGACTTGTTGCTGTCACAATTATACTTTCAAAAATATGCTAAAGAGAGCGTCTCAAGTGGGATTTCTCAATGCCATCTAAAATTCTGTTTGATTTTCCAGCTTCCTTTACTTGCATGTCTATTCACCTACCTGTCATTTAGGTGAATGTTTCAAAAAGATCAAAAAAAATTTTTCTAAGGATAAATTTGATTCATACTTACGAAGCATCAGAAAAGTTTTAGCTTTAAGTAAAGTTTAAAAATAATGGGAAAACATGTTTTGAATTTTCAACTATAGTCAACACTATACATCTAGAAGCAAACCAAAGATTAAAAATGTAGTGTCCAGCTGGCTCAATACTATGCAGGTTATATTAAAACCATTTTATTGAGTTTACTGTCACCTACCCATTCTGTTTTTACTCAATTGTATAAAAGGTTGATAAAAAGTGTTTATTTTTCTAATTTGGAGGCAGTATGCATACATATTTGCTCATTTACTTGTAGGGATCAGAGGTCATGTTTAGTGTCTTTCTTAAATGACATCCACCCTAATTTTTAAAGTCTGTCACTGAACTTGTAATTCACTGAGTTAGGGATCTATCTGTCTCTACCACCTCCTTTTCAGTGCCGGGGTGATAGAAGCATGCTGTCACATGCAGATTGTATGTGGGTGCTTCAGGACCTGAACCCAAGTCCTTATGCTTGCATAGCAAGTACTTTGCCAATTGATCCATTTCCCTAAATCCAGAAGACAGGTTCATAGTACTATGTGTCTACATAAAGGGGAGAGGATCTCATATTTGCCATTTAATGGCACACCTAAAAGACATAGAACAAAAAGAAATCACACCTAAAAGGAGTATATGTCAAGAAATAATCAATCTAAAGGCTATAATCAATAAAATAGAAACAAATAATACTGATAATCAATGATATGAAGAATAGGTTCTTTAAGAAAAGTAGTAAGATTGATAAACCCTTAGTCAAATTAACCAAAAGACAGAGAGAGGCAATCCAAATTAATAAAATTAAAGATTAAATGGGAGACATCATAATCCCAAGAATATATACAATATTATATATAACATGTAATACTGTGTATTATATAAATGACCCTCAAATTTCAATCAAGATTATATAAACGTTCTGTTCATTGGCTAGATCTGGGTAGGGGTTCTAAGTTTACTGCCCATATTGGCCTTGGTTGGTGCCATAGTTTGAGCAGGACCCCTGGGCCCAGATCCACCTGTCATAATGTTCTACTTGTAGGTTTCTAGGACCCTCTGGATCCTTCTATTTCCCCATTCTCTCTTGCTTCTCTCACCTAGAGTCCTTTCACACGAACTCTGGTGTCCCATATTTGACCAAGTCTCCTGGATGGGGAGACTTGGTGGCACTCAGAGGAAGGATTGCAGGCTACCAAGAAGAGACTTGATACCCTATGAGCATATACAGGGGGAGGAGGTCCCCCTCAGTCACAGTCATAGGGGAGGGGAGTAAGGGGAAAATGGAAGGGAGGGAGGAATAGGATAACAATTGAGATGTAATATGAATAAATTAAAAAAATATATTAAAAAACAAAACAAACAAAAAACAAAAACAAAAAAGATTGGATAAACAGTTTAAACGAATCTGCAACCATAGTGAAGTAGACGCAATAATTAAAAGTCTCCCAGACCAACAAAACAAAACAGAAACAACCAAACAAAAAACGTCAAGGCCAGATGAATTCAGAACAGATTTCTACCAGATCTTCAGAGAAATTAAAGAGAAGGAACTCTTTTTATGAGGCCACAATTACTCTTATTAGAAAACCACTCCACCTTTCCCTTTAGTTTTTATTTGTTTGTCTGTTTGTTTTATTTTGTTTTGTTTCTCTCAAAACAGAGTTGCTCTGTGTAACAGTCCTGTCTGTCCTGGAACTGGATTTGTAGACCAGGCTAGCCTCGACCTCGGAGATCCACCTACTTCTCCCTCCCAGTGCTGGGATTAAAGGCGTGAGCTACTGTTACCTCTAGTTGTCATTCCTTTTGTTTTTTTTTTTTTAAGTTGATTGTCTTATGTATTTTGTCATAGTGACCAAAAACTGTCTAAAAGAATTATACATCAAAAAGTTAGTAAAATAATTAAATTATACAGTGCACACAAAATGTTCAGCCTAGCAGAAAGTGGAAGGAAATGTTACCAAGTGCAAAGAAGAAGTTTGGGTAGAACTTTTGCTGTATTCCAAAAGACAACTTTTGAAGTCATTGCTGATATCTTTCTGTTCTTTCTACAATTTTTATTTTGTTATTGGACTCTGAGTCTCTTCACAGCACAATAAAAATATTCACAGAAAAGGTAAGAAAAGCAGAAAAAAATGAGTTAAAGAAAGTGAGTGAGATGCCAGGAAGTTGCTACCACTGAGGACTTTGATGGAGGCTGGGGTCAAGGACAAAGATGTGGCTTTAGCATAGGGAGGGAGCTGGGGCAAAGGTCATGTAAACTAGAGGTAGGACCAAGGGGAATATGCTCAGTAGTAAACAAAACAAAACACAACAAAAAAAACCTTTCTACAAAAGTTTTCAAAGAAATGTTCCTCTTTGGCTTTGATTCTAGACAGAATTCTTTTTCAAAAATATTTTAAGAGTTTCCTTGATTTTGACCTATTCTGGCTTCAAGGCTCCATTTTCCATCTTTCTGTAGGCCTGTAAATGCAACCTAAAAATCATAAATTACAATGTGTCCAAGTTTATAATACCCCCGGGTTTAATAAAATAAAAAATAAAAATTTCTTGGTAACCTGCTATCCTTCCTCTGAGTGCCACCAGACTTGATACCCCATGAGCATATACAGGGGGAGGAAGTCCCCCTCAGGAACAGTCATAGGGGAGGGGAGTAAGGGGAAAATGGGAGAGAGGGAGGAATGGGAGGATACAAGGGATGGGATAACCATTGAGATGTAACAAGAATAAATTAATTAAAAAAACATAAAAAAATAAAAATTTCTTGGAGGTTTCCACATGTTCATGGACAAGGCAAGCAACTTCTCAAGGAAGTGTGACACACATGACTTCCCATAAAAAATAGCAGAGCATACAAGACAGTATGTCACCATGAGTGACAGGCTGGAGGAATGAGTAGGAACAGAACGGAATCTGCTGAATATAAACTACAAACTAACCATGCAAAGTAAGCTTTTAATATGAACAGATGGGAATTAGGGCCTGTAAAAATGAACATTGCCCTAGTAGTTACTGTCATCAAGAAAGTCTCAGTCTAGCAATTGCCTTTTTTTATTTGAGAATTTCATAAATGCATTAAATGTGCTTTGATGAAGTTCATCCCCATCACCTTCCTCTCCAATTCCATCCATCTATCTACCAATCCATCATCCATCCACCCACCCACCCACCCATCCATTCATCCATCCACCTACCCACCCACCCACCCACCCACCCATCCATCCATCCATCCATCCATCTATCCATCCATCCATCTAATCAGTCTTCCCTCTCAACTTTTAAAACTCACCTATTTAGTGCTGCCTGTAAGTGTGGGTGTAGCGCCATCTACTGGAGCACTGGAGTCGCTCAAGGACTGCATCCTAAGAAAACTGCCTCTCCCTCATTTGATTTGGCCCCATCAATGGCCGATAGCTCCTCAGATAGGGATAGGATTCCAGAGCCAATCCTGGACCCATCTTGGGAGACTGTCTGCCTTGATCTTGCTCAGCTCATGAGCATATAGTCACAGCTATTGTGAGTTTACATATGCAACAACTCTCTCCTGCCACCGAATACTATCCTCCTGTCATCAGGTTGGCCTGTGGGCCTGTTTGGGAGGGATTGTCTTGATTGTTAATTGATGTCGGAGGGCATAGCCCATGGTGATCATAGGATATATAAAGAAAATAAACAAAAGCTGGAGTGGGCCAACAATGCTTCCTGCTTGAATAAAACATTGTTGTAATAATCTAGTGCATTTCTTTCACAAAATCAAATCTCCCTCGAAAGTCAAAATGTCACCGTACCTTTTTAATTTTAGAAATTAGAATTTTCTTCACTTGGAACTCCAGCTCTTGAGGAGACTTGTAGTTTCCTTAGTAGTTTATGGCAAGAAGTCTGGATCAAACCTCAAAATCAATCTCTCTCTCTCTCTCTCTCTCTCTCTCTCTCTCTCTCTCTCTCTCTCTCTCTCTGACCACAGACAAGTGATCTGAATTTCATGTGCCTTGATATGCTCATTTTTAAAAGAGGGCTGCTCATGCTGTTGCGATGCATACATGCTATGTGCTGATCTCACCACAAATGTCCGGTTAAGAGGGCTCCATCTGTTCACTGAGGTTATGTGCGATGCACCTTAGGTTCACTGAGTTCTGATTGAGGAGAGCTTATATAACAGTCCATATTCTGAACTGAAATTTCATGCTCACTCTTCGGCCTCCAACCTTTAGAGTGCAAACTGTCTAACAGTACTGGCTGAATTAATGGATGAAAGAAAGGAACTGTGGGTGAAGAAACGAGTGCTATATTATATATTTTTTAACAGAATGAAGTATTTCTACAATGAAATGAACAAATTGAATTTTAAGCTCTATGTCCCTGGTATGCCATTTATACTCAGGAATCAAATCAAATACATTTCACCGGGGGCAGAAGGAGACACAGGCAGAGGATATGATCTGGAGCCACGTACTCAGGGTTTGGGAACCAGACATGGGAAGCACTGTGCTGTAACTTTAATAACGACGACCCTCTCTAGACACCTGGCTTTATTCTTTAGGGACATAGGGCATGAAACCTAGTCAGGCTGAAATGCATCCTTGTTCAATGGAGTGAGGAACCTAGAATTCACTCTTTTTGACTTGTCAGTATGAAATACTTTCAGGCTAGACTCACCTTCATCATTCTTCCCGCCAAATGGAAACCCGCAGATTTATGCAAGCACTAGGCGTGGAGAATCTTTTTAAACTTTAAAACGAGCAGAGGAACTGTATTTTTATCTTGAAAAGAGAAGAAAAAAGAATTAAGCTGCAAAGCGATACTCAATTTGCTTTCTGAAGCAAATCAATACCCCAGGCAACCAGCCATAATTCTTACTATACACTGCCCTCCAGTGGATTTCTATCACATATAACCTCTGGAAATGACCTGTATGTAAGCTTTCTCATGGGCATGAAACCCAATCTTTAATAGAAACTTTAAAAGCACAACAGCAAATACTAAACAATCCTCAAGGCTTTCCTCCTGAACAGCCTTGCACTTAAAGCAGCTAATGTCAAGGCAAGGACTTCACACATTTCCCTCTGAGATCCACTCCCCCTCAGGAGCTTCTCATGGTGTTGGGGTATGTCAACTTAGGTCCATCTCATCAGTGGATGCAGAGCCTACTAACACTCCTAACAAAATTCATGTTTCTGAGAGAGATGAATGACTTTGGGTTTGTTCTACCTTTCTCATCATTCCAAATTGTTTTTTAAAAGGCTCCTCTTGGCATTCCTGTGTAAAACAAGCGACAGCTGTTTATTTTCCTTTGACAACAAAAGTCACAGATCAGTGGTAGAGTTTACAGTAAAATCTTATTTCTTCTGACACCTGGATATATGAGGTCCCTGCTGTCAGAAAGATGACTTCGGACATAGCAAATGAGAAATAGCAGCATTTTAAGGAGTACCCCAGATGGAGAGGGTTCCTCCAGAGGCAATGTTCTTTTCCATTTTTCTTTGACAGATTTCATAAACCCAACTTTCAATGAGGACTTAGTAATTTAATACATGAACATTCTTAGTCTGATGAACGCTACGTGGGAAGACTGTCATAGGTAATCAATTAGATGGAAAGGAAAATGACCGGAAGGATATTTCTGGAAGAAATATATTTTATACTTTAAAATAAGCACAACTGAATTTAAACTCAATAAAATTCTCCTAAATCTAGGCATAAAATATTAAACTATTCAGTAGAATTGGCCTCTTTCCAGGTAGCAAAGGCATTTTTAAATTACAGTTTTAAACTAGTTCTGTAATGGTAATTTGCTGCTAAATTATTGGACACTGAAAAAGTGTCTAATAAAACTCTGAGATAATGTAGAACTTTGAGACATTCTCTGTGAGCTTCTTTCATGCACTTTCTATTCTCTTTGATTATCAAAATATCCCTCAATACTCACAAGAACAACTACAAGAAATGCTTAAGCTGGGATAATAATCTCAATTACCTCTTAATTAGCTACAACCAAATTTGGAGATAAAACTCTTTACAGACTAATGAACTAAACTGATTAACAGGAGGTCTTGAGGTGATTGACTGATGTCTGACTTTACTATAATTTGTACACATCCAGCATAGTTCACTTACTAATTTTTTTGCTCTAAAAATATTTATTGATGAGACTAGAGAGATGGTTGAGTGTGTACTGCTCTTGCATAGGACCAGAGTTCAGTTCCCAGCACTCGCTTCCAGTAGATCACAAGCTCCAGTAACTCCAGCAGAAGATGAGCTGGTGCTCTCTTCCAGTTTTTATGGGGAACTGCAGTCACATGTACCTACCTCCACACAGACACACTCATACACATAATTTTAATATTTCAAATGAATCTTTAAAAATATTAATTGACTACTAATTATATAGCAAAATTTTTACTTTATAGAAGATTCAACCATGAACACAATTAATTTCTGTTGATCAGGAACCCAGCATAAGTCTACCACTGCAATGGGTGTTGTAATAGCAACACATGAAGGCTACAAAATCATAATTGCATGAGAAAGCTTCATGGAAGCAACATTATTAGTGTTTAAAAGGATAAAAAAAGTCTATTTCACACACAGGCTGAAGTTTTTCTTTAAGACAGATGCAAGTGGGCACCAACATACCTGCTCTGAGAGAAAATGCAAATGATTCTCTCTGGCCTGAGCATCAGTTTTCTCTGTCCATCTGGTTCACTGGTGAGTTTGAGAAACTGAGTCTTACTCTAGGAATCTGACTACCAATGTGAATTTTGTCCTTTTTTTGTTATGTTTGATTAACTTTAAGTGGCAAATAAAAGTTAGAGATATTTATCATTGACAATGCAATATTTTGATATTAGTATATATACTATGTAATTGCAAAATCAAACTTATTAATACAAGTATTATCTTACATGCTTATCGTATGTTTGTGATAAGAACACTTTGTTAGCAATTTTCAAGGACAGAAAGCTTTGCTAACTACAGGAGATCTAGCCCTGTGTACATGAAATGTTTTAGTCTGCGACTATTTCAACTCCCCATTACCACACCCCGTCTTTAATTAGAACCACTCTACTCTCTGCTTCTGTGCATTCAAATAGCTTAGATTTCACATATAAAGCAAACCATGCGATAGTAATTTTTTGTGCCTGTGTTGTTTTATTTAACACAGTGTCCTCCAGGTTCACTCACTTTGTCACAGTATTTCAAATTTTGTGTATATGTCCCTCGTTGTCTTGGAGCCATTCAGCTATTGGTCACTGAGTCTGACTCTGTGCCTTATCACTGAGAGTGTTACAATACACTTGGGA
Source organism: Acomys russatus (assembly GCF_903995435.1). Taxonomy (NCBI): domain Eukaryota; kingdom Metazoa; phylum Chordata; class Mammalia; order Rodentia; family Muridae; genus Acomys; species Acomys russatus. The sequence continues at coordinate 22,330,418 of NC_067138.1, forward strand.
GTGCAGAAATGTGCAACACAGTGACCTGGCTGCCTTTGGATGTATATGTACAGCAGAGGGGATGCTAGATCACGGGGTTCTTCCATTTTTAAGTTTGGGGAAAATGTTCATATTACTTTCAGCAATATCGAAAGGAATTGATAGTCCCACCAAAGTATGTGAAGTCTCTCTTTTTTATTCTGCATAACCTTGTTGACATTTTTCTTTTATCTCTATTTTTTTGAGACATACTATCCCTTTGTAGCCAAGGCTATCCTAGAACACCTGATAAGCCTCTTTCCTCAGCCTCCAGAGTGTTGAAGTTACATGCATGAGCCAGTATGTGGAGCTTTGTGATTTTGGTAGTGGTCATTTCAATTTATGTTTCCCTAAAAGTTGGTTGGTGATTGCAAGCATTATCTTGCCTACCTGTTGGCCATTTGAATATTTTCCTTTCAGAAGTGTCTGTGAGGGTCCATTGACAATTTCAATTAGACTATATACTTTCCTGCTACTGAGCTGATTAAGGTTCTTCCAAGTATTTTTCCCATTCAGTAAATTGTCTCTGTACTCTGTTGATTGCACCTTTACTATGAGGAAACATTTTACTTTGATATGATTCCATTTTCTACGTCTGCTGCCCATGCTTTGGGGGCAGTGTCAAAAGACCATTGTTCAAAGCCATGCTCTGTGCTGTCTTCTAATACTTTTAGGTCTTATTTTCAAATCTTTAATCCATATGGAACTTGATCACCCTGCCTCTCCCCCCTCTCCTCTTCTCTTCTCTTCTAGTTTTCTCAGCACCATTTACTGAAGTGACTTCCCTTTCTTCTCTTTGCCTATTGTGTGTTCTTGGTACCTTTGTCAATAACCAGCTCATTCAAATGCATGGACTTATTTATGGTCTTCCAATGCTGTTCTGGTTTTATGTCAGTATCATTCTTTTTAAAATTTCTCTAATGTTAATGTTCTATATATTTTGAAATATGGGTATATGGTGTCTTTAAACTTGTTCCTTGTGCTCAAGATAGTCTTAGATATCTGGAATCTTTTGTGAGTCCATATAAACTGTAGCATACCAAACCCCCTCCCATTACTATGAAAAGTCTCATTGGAATTTTGATAAGAACTACACTGAATCTGTAGACTATTTGAGGGATCATAGACATCTGAATAGGGTGAATTCTTCTGAATGTGAGTTATCTTTCTATTTACTTGTATCTTCTTCAACTTGTGTATTTTTCAATTAGTGCCTTGTGGTTTTCAGTATATAAGTCTTTTGCCTCCTTGATTAAATCTATCTAGTAGATATTGCAGCAGAGATTGTTTTCCTCATTTTTCTTTTGACTCTTTCATTGTAACTGCATAGAAATGTTCCTGGAAGGGATTCATGGTAGAATAGAATCTCCATATGGGTGAGCTGGTAAAGGAGACAAGATGAGAAAAGCAGTCAGATCGAAGCATGGTGACACAAGCCTGTAATCCCAGCACTCTGAGAGGCAGAGGCAGAGGGATCACTGTGAGTTCAAGGCCAGCCTGATCTATAAAGTGAGTCCAGGACAGCCAAGGTTACACAGAGAGACCCTGTCTCAAAAAACAAAACAAACAAACAAAAAAAAAAAAACCAACCAAAAAAAAAGAAAGAAAGAAAGAAAGAAAGAAAAGAAAAAAGAAAGAAAGAAAAAGAAAAGGTCAGACCATTTCAGAAATACATGGTGAGTGAGTGAGGAGGCAGAGAAGGAGACAGAGAAAGAAATTCAGAAATCCACAAAAATGCTCAAAGAAAAAGGCAATTCATGGAAAAGAATCTAAATAGCTATAGCTTGGAGAAGAAGAAGCAGGAGACTCATTCAAAAGATGAGCAAGGCTGGGTGTAGTGGTGGCACATGCCTATAATAATAGCACTCAGGATGCAGAGGCAGGTGGATCTTGTGAGTTCGAGGCCAGCCTACTCTACAGAGAGAGGTCCAGGATAGGCAGGGCTAGTCAGAGAAACCCTGTCTCAAAAAAACCAACAACAGCAACAGCAACAAAAAGGTGTTCCTCCTGAAAAGTGACTAGTGGTTCTACCCCAGGACAGGCTCGTAAACCAGAAAACTAGTTTCTGATTTGGATGAGACAATGCCTCCTTTGGTGGATGGGCTAGCAGCTGTAAGTATTATTTCATTTTATATGGCCTAAAGGGCAGGGAACAGGTATCTTCTTGAGAGAGAACCTATTGTTTGAAGATGAGCTATCCTGGGGCCCTGAGAACAGTGAACCACCAAAAGACATGAAGCCTGAATTTAAGCTGCCACAACCCATGGTAAGAGATGGCCTTGGGAAGCCATGGTAGAAATCAGAAAGAGTCCTGCCAGCCTCTGACTGACAAGCTGAAACGTGCAGGTGGCACAAAGTGAGTGAGGATTTATACCTCTGCCCTGTGCCTGAGAGCAGATCTCATCATCTGAGAATAATCCAGGGAGCTCCATAGTTCCGAGTCTGAGGTTAGTGAGTAGATCAACCTCTAAAGCTATCTACCCCTCACAGCTAGAGTCTGAGAACTCTGAAAAGCCAGCATGCTGCTTGACATCCAGAGCTGCATTCCTGTTGTAGGCAATCAACTTGTGACGCCCTCCACATGAACAGATTTCAGTGCAATGGTTGCTTCCCATAGTCCCAAGGTTCTTGGGAGACATGGCTCGACAAGGTTATTCACCAGCCCAGGAAGCACAAGCTGAGGAGTCTCCAAAAAGAACAAATGCAGTCCATAGAGTCAAAGAAAGCATGGCCAGTAGAGGTTACTGGTATGGAGAGGGGAGAAGACATCTGCCACTTGTAACAACCACACTTCACCCATGCGTGTGATGGTTGGAGGGCCTAGGAAATCACTGCTCCAAAATATAATTAGTTATCCCCCTTTGTCTTCCTGTTTTTCCTTTTTCTTACATCAGCTCCCCACCCAACACTCCCAAATAAAACAACTACCACTACCACAAATGACCAAAACAATCAGGCAGGGATGGTGGCAAAAACCTCTCATTCCAACACCAGGGATGTAGAAGCAGGTGGATCTCTATGAGTCTGACCACACCTTGGTCTACATAGCAAGTTCTAGGATAGCCAGGGCTACATAATAGAGAAAACCTGCCTTGAAACAAGACAAAAAACCCAACCAAACAAGCCACTGGGCAAAATGTCCTCCTTTCTGCCACAGATAGAATTCTACCTAAAACTAGGCAAGCTTAGGTGCAAGCTGATCTCTGTCAAGACAGGATAAGCAAGTCCTCAGTAGTTTCTACCTTGCAAATATGTCTGTTAGATATATTGGGCTAGAAGGCTGAAGATGATGCTCCATCCAATATTATGGAGAGTGTTGGGTGACTGTTCAGGCAGCAAACTGTCTTTCTCATTTCTTTTTTCATTTTGGAAGCTGCTAACCTGCACTTCTGGTTCACTCAGGTATTTAAGTTTTATTCCTTCTCAACTCTCTGATGGGATTGAAGACCAGATAGATTAGTCTTACAATTAAACTTAGTTGGTTAGAGGTAAAGATGTTTTTAGATCAAGATAGATGTTTTAAGTTAATGGAGATGAAATATGATAGATATTGATTTTCATTGAGAAATTTATTTTTTTCTTTTTTTTATTAATTTATTCATATTACATCTCGATTGTTAGCCCTTCCCCTGTTTCCTCCCATTCTTCCCTCCCTCCCATTTCTCCCCTTCTCCCCTCCCCTATGTCTGTGACTGAGGGAGACCTCCTCCCCCTATATATGCTCTTAGAATATCAAGTCTCTTCTTGGTAACTAGCTATCCTTCCTCTGAGTGCCACCAGGTCTCCCCATCCGGGGGACATGGTCAGAAAAGGGGCACCAGAGTTCGTGTGGGAGTCAGATCTCACTCTCCACTCAACGGTGGAGAGTATCATGTTCGTCGGCTAGGTCTTGGTAGGGGTTCGAAGCTTACTGCCTATATTCTCCTTGGCTGGTGCCTTAGTTTGAGGAGGACCCCAGGATCCATATCTGCCTGTCATAAAGTTCTTCTTGTAGGTTTCCAGGACCCTGTGGGTCCTACTATTTCCTCTTCCTTCCATGCTACTCTTGCCTAAAGTCTCAATCAGATATCCTCTCCTCTGACCCACTTTCTTGGTAAGTAAAGATTTTCATGGTACGTATCCCTTAGACTAGTGTTTTGATATAAGTGAGTATATACCATTTGTCTCTTTTTGCTTCTGGGTGAACTCACTCATTATGATAATTTCTAGATCAATCCATTTGTCCACAAATTTTGGGAATTCCTCGTTTTTAATAGCTGAGTAGTATTCCATCGTGTAAATATACCACAGTTTCTTAGTCCATTCTTCTACTGAGGGACGCTTAGGCTGTTTCCATGTTCTGGCTATTATGTATAGAGCAGCTATGAACATGGTTGAGCATATGTCCCTGTTATGTGGTAGGGCATTTTCTGGGTATATTCCAAGGAGTGGGATGGCTGGGTCTTGAGGAAGCCCTATTCCCAGTTTTCTGAGAAAGCGCCAGATAGCTTTCCAAAGTGGTTGTACTAGTTTGTATTTCCACCAGCAATGAAGGAGTGTTCCTCTCTCTCCACATCCTCGCCAACATGTGGTGTCATTTGAGTTTTTGATCTTAGCCATTCTGATGGGTGTAAGTTGGAATCTCAGTGTCGTTTTGATTTGCATTTCTCTGATGACTAACGAGGACGAGCATTTCTTTAACTGTTTCTCGGCCATTTGATATTTCTCTGTTGAGAATTCTCTGTTAAGTTCAAAGCCCCATTTCGCAATTGGGTTGTTTGGTTTTGTGGTGTTTAATTTCTTGAGTTCTTTATATATTATGGATATTAATCCTTTGTCAGATGAAAGGTTGGTGAAGATCTTTTCCCATTCTGTAGGCTGTCGCTTTGTTCTCTTGACAGTGTCTCCTGCCTTACAGAAGCTTCTCAGCCTCATGAGGTCTCATTTATTAATTGTTGACATTAAGGCCTGGGCTGTTGGTGTACTGTTCAGGAAGTTGTTTCCTGTGCCTATGTGTCCCAGGCTCTTCCCCACTTTTTCCTCTAACTGAATTTATGTCTCTGGTTTTAAGTTGAAGTCTTTAATCCATTTGGACTTGAGTTTTGTGCATGGTGACAAATAAGGGTCTAATTGCATTTTTCTACATGTAGACATCCAGTTAGACAAGCACCATTTGTTGAAGATGCTATCTTTTTACCATTGAATAGATTTGGCTTCTTTGTCAAAAATCAAGTGAGCAAATGTGTGTGGATTCATCTCTGGGTCTTCTATTCGATTCCATTGATCTACCAGTCTATTGCTTTGCCAGTACCATGCTGTTTTAATTACTGTTGCTCTGTAGTACAGCTTGAGATCAGGTATGGAGATTCCTCCCGAGGATCTTTTGTTGTATAGGATTGTTTTTGCTATTCTGGGTTTTTTATTTCTCCATATGAATTTGAGAATTGATCTTTCAATATCTTCAAAGTATTTTGTAGGTATTCTGATAGGAATTGCATTGAATCTGTAAATTGCTTTTGGTAAGATGGCCATTTTTACTATGTTGATTCTCCCGATCCACGAACAAGGTAAATCCCTCCATCTTCTCATGTCATCTTCAATCTCTTTCTTCAGAGGTTTGAAGTGTTTTTCGAATAAGTCCTTCACTTGCTTGGTTAGAGTTGCTCCTAGATATTATATATTGTTTGTGGCTATTGTGAAGGGAATAGTTTTCCTAATTTCTTCCTCTGCCTGTTTGTCATTTGTATACAGGGAAGCTACTGACTTTTTTGAGTTTGTTTTGTATCCTGCCAATTTGCTGAAGGTGTTTATCAGGAGTTCTCTGGTGGAATTTTGGGGGTCACTTATATACACTATCATATCATCTGCAAATAAAGATAATTTGACTTCTTCCTTTCCCATTTGGATCCCCTTGATCTCCTTTTGCTGTCCTATTGCTCTGGCTAGAACTTCCAGAACTATATTGAAGAGATATGGGGACAGGGGGCAGCCTTGTCTGGTTCCCAGTTTTAGAGGAATTTCCTTGAGTCTCTCTCCATTTAATTTAATGTTGGCTGTTGGTTTGCTGTATATAGCCTTTATTATGTTTAGATAAGTGCCTTGTATTCCCGCTCTCTCCAGAACTTTGAACATAAATGGGTGTTGGATTTTGTCAAATGCTTTTTCTGCATCTAAAGAGATGATCATGTGGTTTTTCTCTTTCAGTTTGTTTATATGGTAGATTACATATGTTAAACCATCCTTGTATGCCTGGAATGAAGCCTACCTGGTCATGGTGAATGATGTCTTTGATATGCTGTTGTATTCGCTTTGTGAGAATTTTGTTGACTATTTTTGCATCAATGTTCATAAGAGAAATTGGTCTGAAATTCTCTTTTTTTGTTGGATCTTTGTGAGGTTTAGGTATCAACGTGACTGTGGCCTCATAGAAGGAATTTGGTAATATTCCGTCCATTTCTATCTTTTGGAATAGCTTGAATAGTATCGGTATTAGCTCCTCTTTGAAGATCTGGTAGAATTCTGCACTGAAACCATCTGGCCCTGGGCTTTTTTTGGTTGGGAGACTATTAGTGGTTGCTTCTATTTCTATAGGTGAAATAGGGCTATTTAATTGGTTTATCTGGACTTGGTTCAATTTCGGCAAATGGAATCGGTCGAGAAATTTGTCCATTTCCCTTAAATTTTCGAATTTTGTGGCATAAATGCCTTTAAAGTAGGTTCTTACGATTCTTTGTATTTCTTCGGTGTCTGTTGTTATGTCTCCCTTTTCGTTTCTGATTTTGTGTTTCTCTGTCTTTTAGTTAGATTGGCTAACGGTTTGTCTATCTTGTTAATTTTCTCAAAGAACCAGCTCTTGGTTTTGTTGATTCTTTGGATTGTTCTCTTTGTTTCTAATTAATTGATTTCAGCCCTGAGTTTGATTATTTCTAGGCGTCTACTCCTCTTGGGTGTTTCTGCTTCTTTTTTTTCTAGAGCTTCCAGATGTGTTGTTAGGTTGCTTATGTGGGATGATTCCTTTTTCTTTTTGAAGGCACTTAGTGCTATGAATTTTCCTCTTAGCACTGCTTTCAATGTGTCCCACAAATTTGGTTATGTTGTTCCATCATTTTCATTGAATTTCAGGAAGTCTTTTATTTCTTCCCTTATTTCTTCCGTGACCCATGTGTCATTAAGTAGAAAGTTGTTTAGTTTCCACGTGTTAGTATGCTTTTTGTTATTTCTGTTGTTGTTGAAGTCCAGCCTTAGACCATGGTGATCTGATAAGATACAAGGTATTATTTCAATCTTCTTGTATCTATTGAGGTTTGCTTCATGACCAACTATGTGATCAATTTTAGAGAACGTTCCATGAGGTGCTGAGAAAAAGGTATAATCCTTTGCATTTGGGTGGAAAGTTCTGTAGATATCTGTTAGATCCATTTGATTCATGACATTGGTTAATGAGGTTATTTCCAGGCTTATTTTTTGATTCAAAGACCTATCCTTGAGTGAAAGAGGGGTGTTGAAGTCTCCCACTATTAATGTGTGCATATCAATTAGTGGGGCAAGCTTTGTTAATAACTCTTTTACAAATGTGGGAGCCCTTGTATTCGGAGCATAGATGTTCAAAATTGTGATGTCTTCTTGGTTGACTTTACCTTTGACAAGTACGAAGTCACCATCCTCATCTCATTTGATTAATTTTGGTTGAAAGTCTATTTTATTAGATATTAGAATGGCTACCCTAGCTTGCTTCTTGTGACCATTTGCTTGGAATATTTTCCCCAACCTTTTACTCTGAGGCAATGTCTGTCCTTGTGGTTGAGGTGTGTTTCTTGAATGCAGAAGAATGTTGGGTCATGTTTATGCATCCATTCCGTTAGTCTGTGTCTTTTTATTGGAGAGTTGAGACCATTGACGTTGAGAGATATTAATGACCAGTGATTGGTAAGTCCCTTCATTTTTGGTATTTGTAACAGTTGAGATTTTGTGAGGTTGTGATTTTGCAATGGTATATTTACCTATTTCCTATGTAGTTTTGGTTGTAGTTTGACCAGTTGGGGTGGAGTTTTCCTTCTAATAGCTTCTGTAAAGCCAGATTTGTGGCTAGGTACTGTTTGAATTTGTTTTTGTCATGAAATAACTTGTCTTCTCCATCAATAGTTATTGATAATTTTGCTGGATATAGTAATCTTGCCTGGTATCTGTGTTCTCTTAGGGTTTGCAGCACCTCTGTCCAGGCCCTTCTGGCTTTCATGGTCTCTGCTGAGAAGTCAGGAGTAATTCTGATAGGTTTGCCTTCGTATGTTACTCGGCCTTTTTCTCTTGCCGCTTTCAATATTTTTTCCTTGTTCTGTATATTTTGTGTTGTTATTATTATGTGGTGGGAAGACTTTCTTTTCAGGTCTATTCTATTTGGTGTTCTGTAGTGCTCTTGTATGCTCGTATGCATCTCTTTATTCAAATTGGGAAAATTCTCCTCCATTATTTGATTAAAGATGTGTTCTGGGCTGTGGGGTCGGCTGTCTAGTTTCTCCTGTATCCCTATTATTCACAAGTTTTGTCTTTTCATGTGGTCTTTTAGTTCTTGAATGGTCTGTGTTAGGAACTTTTCAGATTTAGCATTTCCCTGAATGGATGTTTCCAGTTCTGTGATTGTATCTTCAAGTCCTGATATTGGTTCTTCCATTTCTTGCAATCTGTTAGATAAGGCCACCTCTGAGATGCTTGCTTTCCTTTTTGCAGACTCTTGATCACGTTTTCTTCTGTGTGTTCCTGCATCATAGCTTCCATTTTTATCTTCATGTCTTGGACTGTTTTAATGATTTCTATCATCTGGTTATTTATATTTTTCTGAAATTCTTCAAGTGCCTCTTTATATGACTCTTTTAACTCTTCAGCCCTCTTGTTTGCCTCCTCCTGCATTTGTTTACAGATTTTATTTGTTTCTTCCATTATCATCTTCTTTACTAAGGACTTGAGGTCATTTTCTTGCCTATCCATTGCTGTTAGGTTCTCTAGGTTGTTTTCATTGGGATTGTTGGAATCCGGAGATGCCAAACTGTTTTGGTTTTTGATAGGATTCTTACGCTGCCCTCTTGTCATTTTGATGGCTCTGGTGTTCGAAGGTATTTTGTAGTGACCTTCGCTGGTTGAGAGTGGTTAATTGATGACTGGTTATAGGTTAGGTGCTCTTGCCTGTGGGGATCAGGGGGTATTTTTGTGGAACAGGTAGGTGATCCGGTTTTACTCCTGGTGATTTTCCTCTGCCCCCTGGGCTCCAGGCTGAGCCAGCCAAAGTAGATATCTGTTTGGACTTTACTGCTGTAATTCAGATCAGCAGTCTTGGGACCTAGAATAAGGTCCACACACAAACGTTCTGGCTGAGTAGGTTGATCCCAGCTGCCTGTCCTTCCTGTGGATTTGTAGTCAAGACCCCAGGTAGATCAGATCTTCTGGGGGTGTAGCTGTCTTTTAGCTCTGCCTCTATACCCTGTAGCAGTGTCCAACCTCTCCCAGTACTATATGCCTAGAGGGACCAAGGTTGCTCTTGGTCAGCAATTAGGCACTGCAAGCAAGACCCTCTTTTCGTCTCCCAATAAAGTGAGAGTGCCTGCCTTGCTCGGGCCAGGATCTCCACTGGACACTCTCATTCAGGGAGCAGGGAACGCTGTGCCCAGGCCTTGCGGCTGGGCAGTTAGTAAGACTGGCTCTGCAGAGCTCTGGCGGCCGCTTGTGGACCCAAATCTTTCCGCCGGGGTATGTGGACCCCCTCACACTCTGGGTCAGCAATTAAACACTGCAAACACGACCCATCCACGTCTCATCTCCCGATAATGTGAGAGTGCTTGCCTTGCTCGGGCCAGGATCTCTAGCTGGGCTCTCTCGTTTGGGGAGCGGGAAGCGGGGAGCAGAGCGTAGAACCAGTGCCTTGCGGCTGGGCAGGGACAAAAGGGTTGCAGAGCTCTGGCGGAAGCCCGTGGACCCAGGTCTTCCTGCAGGGCTAATAAGTTCAGCTATAGCTCTAGGCAAGACCCACGTCTCCCGATGGGTCAGTGGAAGCAGCTCAAGCTGATTTCTTACTGCCGATGTTTGCAGGCTCAGTCCGCTGTGATTGGTGTTAAGTTTGGCACCGGATGGCCAGCGAGCTGTAGTCCCACTATAACTCTCTCTGTTGGGTCCCGCCGCCTGTGTTTTCAGTCGGCCTAGGCGGGTAACCTCTGCAGTTTGGGGTGGTGCGGAAGGAAGAATCCTAGGGCAGATTCACCGTCTTCACTGAGATTCCTCTGGCTGGGGACTCTGGAAAAACCCCTCCTTAAACAGCAAGTCTGTGCTTTATATACAGGCTGCAGTTTGTATGTGGATTCCATCTCAGAGTTTGGGGAGTGTGTTTAGCACCTCCGGGATGTTGCCTGACCCAGGGGGGTAGGCCCCCTGTTTCGTCTGCGGCCTTTGGGGCCCCACTCACCTACAGTTCTCAAAGTCCAGCAATCTGTTGCTCCTCCTATGTCTCTGGTCTCCACGGAGTAGATCAGATACGTGGCTTAATGGTCGGCGCAATCTTGGAATCCCCTCATTGAGAAATTTAGATCCCACACAATAGGAAAGATTTTACTTCAAGTTTGCCAAATGCAAAAACCAAATCACTATGAAGATTACATTTATATAATTCCTGATTGTCTCATGGTTATTCCTGCTGAATATAGTTTATTTTATTCATGTGTAATAATATAAATGTATATGTTAAAGAAGAAACATAATAAAATATTTTTAAAAAGATTAAAGCTGGAAAATAAAAACAACCAAAACCAAAATAAACAAAACAGCAACAAAAACAAAACCCCAACCCAGTCCAGATAGAGACAACACAGAATTCTACCAGAGCTTTAAAGAACTAACACCAATACTCCTCAAATTATTACATAAACAGGAAAGAAAGGAACATCTCTGAGTTTCATTTTTATGAAGTTAGCATTTGCCTCATACCAAAACTAGACAAAGATACAGCAAAAAGAAATTATTGGCTAATATTTTCAACCTTCAAAACTGGTGTTACAGTATACTTAGCCAGGCCTGGCTTTTATGAGGGTACTGAGGATTTGAACTAGAGTCCTCTTGCTTTTACAGTGCCTTAATTTGCTTTCCATTGTTTTGATAAATAATAAGATTGAAAGCAATTTAGAAAGTGTAGTGAAAGGGTTGGTTTCTTTTATGTGTTTTTTGATTTGGTCCCAAGGATGGGATATGGGAGTGTTTTTACACAGCTGCAGCCAGTCTGGTGACATTTGTTGGCAGAGAACAGAGCCTTGAGATGGCATTTGATATTTTGCTAGAGATTGTCTTGTAAGAGGGCACATGATGTTTTTTCTGGAAGCTGTCTTGTGAGAGGGCATGTGATGTGTTACTGAAAGCAGACATGTGATGTTTAGAAAGAAAATAAATAGAACACCACAGACCATGAGATGATGCTTTGGCACTGCGATGCCATGCAACAGTTTACATCGCCTTGCTGGCTCTCACTGATCTTCCTTTCGCAGACAGAAATCTTCAAGAACTTCTTCTTGTACTCTGCCTGAGTCTGGCCACTTCCACCGACTAGTGCATATTCGATGGAGCCTTGCTATTTCTGCTGGGTTGTGCTGCCACTACTGACTCGTGTTGCTGTTTGGTGTTTGCTATGGACTGATGGCATTCTGATAACGCAAAGTGGAACTGGCCCAAGGAAGTATGTCTAAAATGATCTATATCCCTTACCCCTATTAACCTTCATTCTCTCCTACCTCTGGTTGGTGGATTAGAAGGGAGGTAGAAGCATTTAAGAACCCTAAATAAAGTAGGTTTTTGAAAAAAATCTAAGCCTACAGGGAAGTGTCTTAATTATTTTCCTATTGCTGTCAATAGAAACCATAACCAATGCAATTTATGGTAAAGTTTGTTAAGGTTTACAGTTTCAGAGGTTGAGTCCATAACTATCATGGCAGAAAGTATGGCAGCAGGCATGTAGGCATGGCATTTACAGCTGTAGCTGAGAGCTTGCATCCTTATCAGCAAGGAAGAAGCAGAGAGAACTAAGTGTAAATGGTGTGGAATTTGGAAATCTTAGAGCCCAACCCCAGTGTACAACAAGGCCACCCCTCCTAATCCTTCCCAAACAGTTCCACCACTAAGGACATAGTATTAAAATATATGACCCTACAATGTCCATAGTATTCAAACCACCACAGGGCAGAATGAGTTTATTTCAGCTTACAGCTGGAGTCAACTATGAAGGGAACTTAGGGCAGGAAGAGGAACATCAGTACAGGAACTGATGAAGAGAGAATTCATGAAAGTACACTGCTTACTTGCTTGCTCACCATGGCTTGCTCAGCTTCTTCTTCTTCTTCTTCTTCTTCTTCTTCTTCTTCTTCTTCTTCTTCTTCTTCTTCTTCTTCTTCTTCTTTATTTTTTTACACTATCTGCAGCCATTAGGCTCAACATAGCAGAGTTATGGTCACATTTAAATATCTCCTGTTCATATCACTTCTTGGCCTTTAGCTAGGATCAAGTTAGCAATTTTCTGATAGATTGTAGAAGTGGTCAATTTGATAAAAGGAAATAATACATTTATATACGATATGGGCAGCATCATCACCATGGGTCACTCTAATATTACATGGATTCACAAAACCTGAAGAACTTGAAATATGATATATGATATGATTTCTTTTTAAATGTCCTAATTTTCTTATTAGATTGCAAATGTCTTTTAAAAAGACACTCATTCATTTGTTTCCTCTAGAACATTCACAAATAGAAGATATCTAGTTAACGGCTTAGTAAGATCAGGTTGATACTAACAATACAATTTGTCTTATTAACAATTCTATTCCTATGAAATGACACCATGACTAAGGCAATGTTTTTTTTTAAGGCAATGTTTTTTTAATTAATTTATTCTTGTTACATCTCAATGGTTATCCCATCCCTTGTATCCTCCCATTCTTCCCTCCCTCCCATTTTCCCCTTATTCCCCTCCCCTATGACTCTTCCTGAGGGGGATTACCTCCCCCTGTATATGCTCATAGGGTATCAAGTCTCTTCTTGGTAACCTGCTGTCCTTCCTCTGAGTGCCACCAGGTCTCCTCCTCCAGGGGACATGGTCAAATATGAGGCACAGAGTTCGTGAGAAAGTCATATCCCACTCTGCACTCAACTGTGGAGAATGTTCTGCCCATTGGCTAGATCTGGGTAGGGGTTAAAAGTTTACCACCTGTATTGTCCTTGGCTGGTGCCTAAGTTTGAGCGGGACCCCTGGGCCCAAATCTGCCTATCAGATTGTTCTACTTGTAGGTCTCTAGGACCCTCTGGATCCTTCTACTTTGCTATTCTCCCATGCTTCTCTCATTTAGAGTCCCAATGGGATATCCTCCCCTCTGTCCCAGTTTCCTGGTAAGTGAAGGCTTTTGTGGGACATGCCCCTTGGGCTAATTTGCAGATATAAGTGAGTATATACCATTTGAGTCTTTCTGCTTCTGGGTTAACTCACTCATTATGATCATTTCTAGCTCAATCCATTTATCCACAAATTTCAGGAATTCCTTGTTTTTAATAGCTGAGTAGTATTCCATAGTGTATATGCACCACAGTTTCTTTATCCATTCTTCTACTGAGGGACACTTAGGCTGTTTCCATGTTCTGGCTATTATGAATAAGGCTGCTATGAACATGGTTGAGCAAATTTTCTTGTTGTGTGCTGGAGCATCTTCTGGGTATATTCCAAGGAGTGGAATAGCTGGATCTTGAGGAAGCTCTATTCCCATTTTTCTGAGATAGCATCAGATAGATTTCCAAGTGGCTGTACTAGTTTGCGTGCCCACCGGCAATGAAGAAGTGTTCCTCTCTCCCCACATCCTTGCCAGCATGTGGTGTCGCTTGAATTTTTCATCTTAGCCATTCTGATGGGTGTAAGATAGAATCTCAGAATTGTTTTGATTTGCATTTCCCTGATGACTAAGGAGGTTGAGCATTTCTTTAAGTGTTTCTCAGCCATTTGATATTCCTCTGTTGAGAATTCTCTGTTTAGTTCCAAGCCCCATTTCTCAATTGGGTTATTTGGTTTGGTGGTGTTTAATTTCTTGAGTTCTTTATATATTTTGGATATTAGACCTTTGTCAGATGTAGGGTTGGTGAAGATATTTTCCCAGTCTGTAGGCTGTCGCTTTGTTCTGCTAACAGTGTCTCCTGCCTTACAGAAGCTTCTCAGCCTCATGAGGTCCCATTTATTAATGGTTGACACTAAGGCCTGGGCCGTTGCTGTTCTGTTCAGGAAGTTGTCTCCTGTGCTAATATGTTCCAGGCTCTTCCCCACTTTTTCTTCTAAGTGACTTAGTGCCTCTGGTTTTATGTTGAGGTCTTTAATCCTTGGATTTGAGTTTTGTGCAAGGTGATAAATATGGGTCCAGTTGCATTTTTTTACACATAGACTTCCAGTTAGACCAGCACCATTTGTTGAAGATGCTATCCTTTTTCCATTGAATGGATTTGGCTTCTTTGTCAAAAATCAAGTGACCATATGTGTGTGGATTCATATCTGGGTCTTCAATTCGATTCCACTGATCAACCAGCCTGTTGCTGTGCCAGTACCATGCTGTTTTAATTACTATTGCTTTATAGTACAGTTTGAGATCGGGTATGGAGATTCCTCCAGAGCACCTTTTATTGTACAAGATTGTTTTAGCTATTCTGGGTTTTTGTTTTTCCATATGAAGTTCAGAATTGAACTTTCAATGTCTTTAAAAAATTGTGTAGCTATTTTGATAGAGATTGCATTGAATCTGTAGATTGCTTATGGTTGGATGGCCATTTTTATAATGTTAATTCTCCCAATCCATGAACAAGGAATATCATTCCATCTTCTCATGTCATCTTCAATCTCTGTCTTCAGAGTTCTGAAATTTTTTTTCATACAAGTCCTTCACTTGCTTAGTTAGAGTAACTCCTAGATATTTTATATTGCTTGAGGCTAATATGAAGGATGTGGTTTTTCTAATTTCTTCCTCTGCAAGCTTGTCATTTGTGTATAGGAAGGCTACAGACTTTTTTGAGTTAATTTCGTATCCAGCTAATATGCTGAAGGTGTTTATCAGCTTTAAGAGTTCTCTGGTGGAATTTTGAGGGTCACTTATGTACACTATCATATCATCTGCAAATAGAGATAATTTGGCTTCCTCCTTTCCCATTTGGATACCCTTGATCTCCTTTTGTTGTCTCATTGCTCTGGCTAGAACTTCGAGTACAATATTGAAGAGATATGGAGAGAGTGGGTAGCCTTGCCTTGTTCCCAATTTTAGAGAAATTTCCTTGAGTATCTCACCATTTACTTTGATTTTGGCTATTGGCTTGCTGTATATAGCCTTTATTATGTTGAGAAAACTGCCTTGTATCCCTGATCGCTCTAAAATTTTAAACATGAATGGGTGTTGGATTTTATCAAATGCTTTCTCTGCATCTAAAGAGATGATCATGTGATTTTTTATCTTCAGTTTGTTTATATTGGGGTTTACATTGATTTCCGTATATTAAACCATCCCTGCATGCCTGGAATGAAGCGTACTTGGTCATGATGATTGATATCTTTGATGTGTTCTTGTATTCGTTTTGCAAGTATTTTATTTAGTATTTTTGCATTGATGTTCATAAGAGAAATTGGTCTGAAATTCTCTTTCTTTGTTGAGTCTTTGTGAGGTTTAGGTATCAATGAGACTATGGCCTCATAGAATGAACTTGATAATGTTCCATCCATTTCTATCTTTTGGAAGAGCTTGAAGAGTATCGGTATTGGCTCGCCCTTGAAGGTCTGGTAGAATTCTGGACTGAAACCATCTGGCCCTGGGGTTTTTTTTGGTTGGGAGACCATCGATGATTGCTTCTATTTCTGTAGGGGAAATGGGACTATTTGCTTGTTTATCTGTTCTTCACTCAACTTTGGCAAGTGAAATTGATCAAGAAAATCATCCATTTCCCTTAGATTTTCAAATTTTGTGGCGTATATTCCTTCAAAGTAGGATCTTATGATTCTTTGTATTTCTTCAGTGTCTGTTATTATGTCTCCCTTTTCATTTCTGATTTTGTTGATTTCAATACTGTCTCTCTGCCTTTTAGTTAGTTTGGCTAACGGTCTGTCTATCTTGTTGATTTTCTCAAAGAACCAGCTCTTGGTTTTGTTGATTCTTTGGACTGTTTTCTTAGTTTCTAATTTGTTAATTTCAGCCCTGAGTTTGATTATTTCCAGAGGCCTACTCCTCTTGGGTGTTTCTGCTTCTTTTTTTTTCCTAGGGCTTCCAGCTGTGTCATTAAGATGCTTATGTGCGATGTTTCCAATTTCTTTTTAAAGGCACTTAGTGCTATGAATTTTCCTCTTAGCACTGCTTTCAATGTATCCCACAAATTTGGATATGTTGTTCCTTCATTTTCATTGAATTTCAGAAACTCCTTGATTTCTTTCTTTATTTCTTCCCTGCCCCAGGTATCATTTAGCAGAGAGTTGTTTAGTTTCCACGTACATGTAGGCTTTTTGTTATTTCTGTTGTTGTTGAATTGCAGCCTAAGAGCATGGTGATCTGATAGGATACAAGGTATTATTTCAATCCTCTTGTATCTATTGAGGCTTGCTTTGTGACCTACGATGTGATCAATTTTGGAGAAGGTTCCATGGGGTGCAGAGAAGAAGGTATATTCTTTCTTGTTTGGGTGAAAGGTTCTATAGATATCTGTTAGATCCATTTGGCCCATGGTATTGGTTAATGATGTTATTTCTCGGCTTAGTTTCTGTTTCAATGACTTATCCTTCAGTGAGAGTGGGGTGTTGAAGTCTCCCACTATTATTGTGTGGGGATCGATGTGTGGTTTAAGCTTTTTTAGGAGATCTTTTACAAATGTGGGTGCCCTTGTATTGGGAGCATAGATGTTCAGAATTGTGATGTCATCTTGGTTGACTTTACCTTTGATGAGTATGAAGTGTCCTTCCTCATCCCTTTTGATTAATTTTGGTTGAAAGTCTATTTTGTTCGATACTAAAATGGCTACACCTGCTTGCTTCTTGTGACCATTTTCTTGGAATATTTTTTCCTGCCTTTTACCCTGAGGTAATGCCTTTCATTATGGGTGAGATGTGTTTCTTGGATGCAGAAGAATGTTGGATCTTGTTTATGTACCCATTCAGTTAGTCTGTGTCTTTTTATTGGAGAATTGAGGCCATTGATGTTGAGAGATATTAATGACCAGTGACTGTTAAGAGTCTTAATTTTGATGTTGTTTCCAGTCGAGCGTTTGTGTAGTTGTGTTTTTGCCATGGGATAGTTATCTATTTCCTGGGTAGTTTTGGTTGTAGCTTGACCCTTTGGGATGGAGTTTTCCTTCTAGTACCTTCTGTAAACCTGGATTTGTGGATAGGTACTGTTTGAATTTGTTTTTGTCATGGAATATTTTGTTTTCTCCATCAATGGTTATTGATAGCTTTGCTGGATAAAGTAGTCTGGCCTGGCATCTGTGGTCTTTTAGGGTTTGCAAGATCTCTGGCTTTTATGGTCTCTACTGAGAAGTCGGGTGTAGTTCTGATAGGTTTACCATTAAATGTTGTTTGGCCTTTTTCCCTTGCAGCTTTTAATATTTTTCTTTGTTCTCTATGTTTTGTGTTTTGATTATTATGTGACGGGCAGTTTTTCTTTTCTGGTCAATTCTGTTTGGTGTTCTGTAGGTCTCTTGAATGTTTATAGGCATCTCTTTCTTTAGATTGGGGAAATTTTCTTCTATGATTTTGTTGAGCATAGTTTCTGGGCCTTGGAATCTGATATCTTCTCTTTCTTCAATGCCTATTATTCTCAGATTTCTTCTTTTCATGCTGTCCTTAATTTCTTGGATATTTTGTGTCAGGAGTTTTCCAGATTTGGCATTTTCTTTAATAGTTGCTTCAAGATCTGTGATTGTATCTTCTAGACCTGAGATTCGTTCTTCCATCTCTTGGATTCTATTAGAAAAGCTCACCTCTGTGTTGCTCGCCTTCTTCTCTGAGGTCTCACATTCTTGTTTTTCTTCTGTGTGTTTTTCATTGACTTCATTTTCATTTTCAGATCTTGAATTGATTTTTTATTTCTTTTTTTTTCTTTTTTTTTTTATTAATTTATTCTTGTTACATCTCAATGTTTATCCCATCCCTTGTATCCTCCCATTCCTCTCTCCCCCCCCCTTTTCCCATTATTCCCCTCCCCTATGACTGTTCCTGAGGGGGATTACCTCCCCCTGTATATTCTCATAGGGTATCAAGTCTCTTCGTGGCTACCAGCTGTCCTTCCTCTGAGTGCCACCAGGTCTCCCCCTCCAGGGGACATGGTCAAATGTGAGGCACCAGAGTACGTGAGAAAGTCATATCACACTCTCCACTCAACTGTGGAGAATATTCTGACCATTGGCTAGATCTGGGAAGGGGTTTAAAGTTTACCTCCTTGGCTGGTGCCTTAGTTTGAACGGGACCCCTGAGCCCAAATCTGCCTATCATATTGTTCTACTTATAGGTTTCTAGGACCCTCTGTATCCTTTTATTTTGCTATTCTCCCATGCGTCTCTCATTTAGAGTCCCAATAGGATGCCTTCAGAATTTTTGGGCTGGGACTGCACACCAAGCTCAGCTAGGGACTTTTGCCCCAAAGTGGGTGTTGTGGTCAGTTATTGACTCAGGGCCCAAACTGTCCGCCAAGCTCAGCCAGGAATTCTGGATTCAAACTGCACACTGTGTCCAACCAGAGTCTTAGATCCAGGACTGTGCCTAAAGCTCAGCTAGAGTCACTGGGCCCAATCTGTCTGCCAAGCATAGTTAGGGACTCTGGCCCCAAACTGCATGCCGTGCTCCACCCGAGTCTCTGGAGCGGAATTGTGCACCGAGCTCAGCCAGGAACTTTGGACTCACACTGTGTGCTAAGTTCAGCCCGGGACTCTGGGCCTAAACTGCGTGGATAGTCCAGCCAGAGTCTTAGGACCGGCGAGCCTGTGCGCACAGCTGAGCTAGAGTCTCTGGGCCCAATCTGCCTGGCAAGTCCAGCTAGGGCCTCTGGGCTGAATCTGCGTGCTGACCTCAGCCTGCATCAGTGCCCCAGAACTGTCCGCTGAGCTGAGCTAGTGTCTCGGGCAGAATTGCTTGCTGAGCCGAGCCAGTGCCTCCTGTGGAACCGAGCGCTCTGCCCAGCCTGCACCACAGCAGGAGAACTGTGGCTATGCTAAGCTAGCACCTCCGGTGGAGCTGAGCGCTCCGCCCCGCCTGCGTCACAGCAGGAGAGCTGTGGCTGTGCTGAGCCAGCGCCTCTGGTGGAGCTGAGTGTTCCGTCCAGCCTGCATCACAGTAGAACTGTGGCTGCGCTGAGCTAGTGCCACTGGTGGAACTGAGCGCTCTGCCCAGCCTGCGTCATAGCAGGAGAACTGTGGCTGAGCTGAGCTGGTGCCTAGGATGGAACTGAGTGCTCGGCACAGCCTGTGTCACAGCAGGGGAGCTATGGCTGCACTGAGCTAGTGCCTCGGACAGAAATGCTTGCTGAGCTGAGCCAGCATCTCCATGGCACTGCGCACTGAGATCAACCCGGGACTCTGGGGCCAAACTGTCTGCCGAGTCCAGTCTGGGTCCTAAGGCACCATGAGACCCAAATCCTGCCCAGAGTCCCCTCTCCTGCAGCAACTCCCACCAGCCACCACACCAATCGCCTCCACAAGAAGGCTGTGAGCTGCAAACCTCAGCCATGCCGCTGGTGCTGCTGCTGCCGCTGGTGCCACTGCTGCTGCCACTGGTGCCGCTGCTGCTGATGCTGCCTCTGCCATTGCTGCTCTGATCCGAGAAAATCTGCGCTCCTCCCATGTGCAGGTGCATGCAGGTCCTCCGCACCGTGGTCCCTCCGAACCGTGGAGCACTCCCACTGCCATGGTGTGGGGACCTCAGTGTTCCTGGCTCAGAAATCTGTGCAATTCCCTGAATTGTTCACTGGAGCCTCCAAACATGGTCCACACTGCTCTGTGCCATCTTGGATCTCTCGGCAATGTTTTTTTTTAAGGCAATGTTTTTTAAAGGCATTTAATTGGGGCTGCTTACAGTCTCTGAGAGTGAATCCATTATCATCATGGCAGAGAGTATGGCATTGGGCAGGCATGATGCTGGAGCAGTTACGGAGAGTTTCCATGGGATTCGTAGACAGCAGACAGAGTGAGAGAGACAGAGAATGATCAGGGTGGGGCAGACTGTGTCTGGAGTGGGCTCATCCAATAAGGCCGTATTTTCTAATCCTTTCTAGCCAGTCCACCATCTGGAAACCTTTCAAATGCAAGAGCCTGTGGGACCATTCTCATTCAAACCATCACACTGCTTGATAATTCAATGAAATATTTGAAATGTTAGGAAAGCAGTTTTCTGGTAACAAATGACTTTGATGAGTATAAGGCATTTTGAAGACACAATTATATTTGATAATTTTTACAATGTAGCAGGATGCATGTAAATAATATGTAAGCTATGAGAATGAGTCAAAGAAAGAAGTTTGGAGTGATTTTGCTCAAGAGGTGAGAAATATATCAAGTCAGCATGAATATATGTTAGAAAAAGGAAGGGAAAATGAGATAGGCATAATAGAAATTGTACTTAGATCTAGAATAGTGGAAAGAAAAGTTCTTGTTATTTGAAAACCTATGGTTCTTTTTAGTGCATTCATTTATTACTTACTGTGTATGTGTGTGCATATGTGAGTGTGTCTGTGTATGGACACATGTGTACCATGGTTTGTATGTGGAGGTCAGAGGAAAACTTGAAAAACTAGCTTCTCTCTTTTAATCATGTGGTTCCCAAGGGGAGAACTCAGGCTGTCATGCTTGGTAGCAAGAGCCTTTTACTGGTTGAGACACCTTACTGGGCCAGTGGGATGCTCTTAATTACATGTACTATCAAAGATAAATCTGATTAAATAGATTTCCTTTCACTGTGTTTTAAAATCAAAACTCTGATTTCTATACATCATATACCTACATGTTTACCTAATTGACCTTGTAGATATACTATCTATTCTCCATATATTATATATAATTGAGAAATTTTTATTCATAGTTAATAATGAAATATTGCACCTCTCTTGGGGACATCTGAATACAACACACCTTTTCCTAACAAAAAGACTTGAAATATTTTATTGATTTACATTCCTTCTTAGCCTCAATCTGATCTCATACACTATGCAATTTCACTTTTATCTCCACGGGATTTCCATAGATAGCTTTGGATATTTGCTTTCTTATCTTTGCCATTTCATTTCCCCAGTGTACATTACTACAGAATCCATTTTTATTTCTATAAAACCAGAGGAAAATATCAGTCAAGTTTAATAACATCCTTGGGAGAAAATTACATGGAGAAATTCAGGTCCATCATTTTCTTGGAGATAAAATATTAAAAAATCTCATCTTTTACTCACAGTGTTATCTAGCAGGAATTTCTGAAGGAACACTAAGTCTTTTGTCCCATCTCGTCACATGGTAAATTGTCTCTTCAATTATCCAGAAGAAAGTCTTGGATATTTGAGGAAGAAATGCCTTCACATTAGAAAAATGCTAAAAATTGCTATTGTATACATGAAATCCTTTAAACTTTATTGTACTTATAGCATATTCTATGTGTGTATGCATATGTAGGTATATATAAGAGTATGGAAGCATATAAAAGAATGTGGTATAGTACTAGTATTAGTTAATATTCAGGTTTTCCTGCCATTATAGACATCTGACGTAATAGTCAAGGCACTTAAGAACAGCACCACTGACATATGAACATATGGCTCTTGTCCTTGGGCGCTGCCTAGTGTACAAGATGTCTGGTACCATCCCTGGTTTCTAGCCACAGACATCAACAATTAGGTTTCAACTATAGCAACAAAAGGCATTTCTTGATATTGATAAATGTTTCCTGGAAACAAAGTTACATCTTGCCAAGTACTGCTATACTAGTTAAAATTTATGAAGGTGCCCTCTGAAGAATCCAGGTTGGCATGTTGGCTACAGTGGAAACTATTCCGCCTCGCTTTGCAATTCAGAGGATCTTTCTTCACTATGTGGAACTGTGCATCTTACTCAAGGATCTTGATTCTAGTAGGTTAAGATGTCAGTGTCTTGATCAGCTGACTTCCTGAGGCAGGGTTGGATCTCATTACAACAAAAAAAGCCGTAACTTGTAAAGATTACAGAATTTTATCTTATAAATACTATAATTTTGTTTTAAAGTCTAGTAGTGTTTAGTTTTACCCTAGGTCTCTGGGCTCTCTTGTTTCTGGTTCTTGGTCACCCAAGCAGTGTTGGGTCTGGTTTCCATCTTACAGAGTGGGCTGTAAATAGAATCGTATCTTGGTTGTTTACTCCCACAATCTTGTCTAACCATGGCTCTGGCATATCTTGAAGGTAGGACACCATTGTAGATCAATGGTTTCTTAGTGCCTTGCTGTTTACATTTTTTACTTGGTGATATGCAGAATACCTTCCTGTACCAAAGGCACAAAAATGTAGAGGTAAAGACTTTATGTAGTTACCAGCTTGACATGACTTTGGCCATGCAGAAGCTTCTCCATTTCATGAGGTCCCATTTATTGACTGTTGATCTTAGTGTCTATTCTAATTTCTTCCATTCAGAAAGTATTTCCTTGTGCCAATAATTTCAAGGCTGTTCTCTCCTTTGTCTTCTATCAGGTTCAGTGTATCTGGTCTTATGTTGAGGGGTTTGATTGATTTTTAGTTGAGATTTGTGCCTAGTGGGAAGTATGGATTGTGGAACCCTGCTGGTAAGGTTGAAGTTTGATGTTTCTGAATAGTCTCTGAGTTCATCTATAACCATGGACTCCCTTTCTCAGTGAGTTCTCTCTTCACCTGATCTGGGGAACCCCAGATCTTGTATGGAGTATCACATAGCCCTCAAAGAAGATTACAGGCCCAGCCTCACCTGATAGAACCTGTTCAGCAGGCACCTGGGAATTCCTGTGAGTACCCCACCCTATGCTAAGGAGATTGTAGCCTCTAGCAAATGACCTTTAATTTTAACTAGAAGTTCTTCCCCTACCTAAAGGATAATTAGGTACTGTGTTTTCTTTCTTGTGACAGAACTCTCGCTACTGCATGTAAATGAGGTATGGTACTGCATGTAGATTAAGTATCCTAGTGTGTGTTTCCATATAAAGTTGAAAATTGTCCTTTTAAATCTGTGAATAATTGCATTAGGATTTTAATAGAGATTTTATTAAATTCTAGATTACTTTTCATAGGATGGTCATTTTTCCTATGTTAATCTTACTGATCCATGATCTTTCCCTCTTCTTATACCTTTATTCTTTCTTTATGGACTTAAAGTTGTATCCTACAAAGCTTTCACTTTCTTGGTTACAATTATCCCAAGTTTTACTTTTTTTAAATTTGAAGCTACTGTGATAAGTTTTGTTCCCCTGATTTCTTTCTCAGTTCATTTGTCATTTGTATAAGGTAGGGCTACTGATTTTGTGAGTTAGTTTTGTATTCAGCTACTTTGCTGAAAGATTTTAATAATTGTAGGGGTTCCCTGGTGGAATGATTTGAAGTCACTTATGTATATTATCATACAATCTTCAAATAAAGATACTTTGACTTTTTCCTTTCCTATTTGTATTTCTTTGATCTCCTTCAGTTGTCTTATTGCTCTAGCTAAGACTTCAGGTACTATATTTAATAGGTATGGAACGAATAAAAATCTTGCGTACTAAAATCTAATTTTAATAGAATTGCTTTGAATTTCTCTCCATTTCTGTTCATGTTGGGTTTGAGATTGCCATAAACTGCCTTTATTATGCTGAGTTATGTTGATTGTATCATTTATCTCTTCAGTATTTTTATTATGAATGGGTGCTGGGTTTTGTCAAAGACACTTTATGCATTTATTTAGATGCTGATATGGATTTTGTCTTTCAGTTTGTTTATATGGATTACATTTATCAATTTATGTATGTTGAACTATCCCTGCATCTCTGGGATGAAACCCTAGATCATGGTAGATAATTTTTTGATGTTTTCTTGGATTCAATTTTCAAGTATTTTATTAAAAATTTTTGCATCTGAAACCTCAACAGATACAAGAAGATTGAAATAATACCGTGTATCTTATCAGATCACCATGGTCTAAGGCTGGACTTCAACAGCAACAGAAATAACAAAAAGCATACTAACACATGGAAACTAAACAACTTTCTACTTAATGACACATGGGTCATGGAAGAAATAAGGGAAGAAATAAAAGACTTCCTGAAATTCAGTGAAAATGATGGAACAATATACCCAAATTTGTGGGACACATTGAAAGCAGTGCTAAGAGGAAAATTCATAGCACTAAGTGCCTTTAAAAAGAAAACGGAAACATCCCACATAAACAACTTATCAATACATCTGGAAGCTTTAGAAAAAAAGAAGCAGAAACACCCAAGAGGAGTAGACGCCTAGAAATAATCAAACTCAGGGCTGAAATCAATTAATTAGAAACAAAGAGAACAATCCAAAGAATAAAAAAAAACCACGAGCTGGTTCTTTGAGAAAATTAACAAGATAGACAAACTGTTAGCCAATCCAACTAAAAGACAGAGAAACACTATCCAAATTAACAAAATCAGAAATTAAAAGGGAGACATAACAACAGACACCAAAGAAATACAAAGAATCATAAGAACCTACTTTAAAGGCATTTATGCCACAAAATTTGAAAATCTAAGGGAAATGGACAATTTCCTCAACCGATTCCATTTGCCAAACTTGAATCAAGACCAGATAAGCAAATTAATAGCCCTATTTTGCCTATAGAAATAGAAGCAACCATTGATAGTCTCCCAACCAAAAAAAGCCCAGGGCCAGATGGTTTCAGGGCAGAATTCTACCAGTCCTTCAAAGAGGAGCTAATACTGATACTATTCAAGCTATTCCAAAAGATAGAAATGGACAGAAATAATACCAAATTCCTTCTATGAGGCCACAGTCACATTGATACCTAAACCCCACAAAGACCCAACAAAAAAAGAATTTGAGACCAATTTCTCTTATGAACATTGATGCAAAAAATACTCAACAAAATACTCACAAAGCGAATACAACAGCATATCAAAGACATCATTCACCATGACCAGGTAGGCTTCATTCCAGGCATGCAAGGATGGTTTAACATACGGAAATCCACCAATGTAATCTATTATATAAACAAACTGAAAGAGAAAAACTGCATGATCATTTCTTTAGATGCAGAAAAAGCATTTGACAAAATCCAACACCCATTTATGTTTAAAGTTCTGGAGAGAGCGGGAATACAAGGCACTTATCTAAACATAATAAAGGCTATATACAGCAAACCAACAGCCAACATTAAATTAAATGGAGAGATACTCAAGGAAATCCCTCTAAAATTGGGGACCAGAAAAGGCTGCCCACTTTCCCCATATCTCTTCAATATAGTTCTGGAAGTTCTAGTCAGAGCAATAGGACAGCAAAAGGAGATCAAGGGGATCCAAATGGGAAAGGAAGAAGTCAAATTATCCCTAATTGCAGATGATATGATAGTGTATATAAGTGACCCCCAAAATTCCACCAGAGAACTCCTACAGCTGATAAACACCTTCAGCAAATTGGCAGGATACAAAATTAACTCAAAAAAGTCAGTAGCTTTCCTATATACAAATGACAAACAGGCAGAGGAAGAAATTAGGAAAATTACTCCCTTCACGATAGCTACAAGCAATATAAAATATCTAGGAATAACCCTAACCAAGCAAGTGAAGGACTTATTCGAAAAAAACTTTAAATCTCTGAAGAAAGAGATTGAAAATGACATCAGAAGATGGTGGGATCTACCTTGTTTGTGGGTCGGGAGAATTAACATAGTAAAAATGGCCATCTTACCAAAAGCAATTTACAGATTCAACGCAATTCCTATCAGAATACCTACAAAATATTTTGAAGATATTGAAAGAACAATTCTCAACTTCATATGGAGAAACAAAAAGCCCAGAATAGCGAAAACAATCCTATACAATAAAAGATCCTAGGGAGGAATCTCCATACCTGATCTCAAGCTGTACTATAGAGCAACAGTAATTAAAACACCATGGTACTGGCACAGCAATAGGCTAGTGGATCAATGGAATCGAACTGAAGACCCAGAGATGAATCCACACACATTTGGTCACTTGATTTTTGACAAAGAAGCCAAACCCATTCAATGGAAAAACGACAGCATCTTCAACAAATGGTGCTGGTCTAACTGGATGTCTACATGTAGAAAAATGCAATTAGACCCCTATTTCTCACCATGCACAAAACTCAAGTCCAAGTGGATTAAAGACCTCAACCTAAAAACAGAGACATTAATCCAGTTAGAGGAAAAAGTGGGGAAGACTCTGGAACACATAGGTACAGGAGACAACTTCCAGAACAGAACACCAACAGCCCAGGCCTTAACATCAACAATTAATAAATGAAACCTCATGAGGCTGAGAAGCTTCTGTAAGGCAGGTGACACTGTCAAGAGAACAAAGCGACAGCCTACAGGCTGGAAAAAGATCTTCACTAACCCTTCATCTGACAAAGGTCTAATATCCAAAATATATAAAGAACTCAAGAAATTAAACACCACCAAACCAAATAACCCAATAGAGAAATGGGGCTCAGAACTAAACAGAGAATTCTCAATAAAGGAATATCAAATGGCTGAGAAACACTTAAAGAAATGCTCAACCTCATTAGTCTTCAGAGAAATGCAAATCAAAATGACACTAAGATTCCATCTAACACCCATCAGAATGGCTAAGATCAATAACTCAACTGACACCACATGCTGGCAAGAATGTGGAGAAAGAGGAACACTCCTTCATTGTTGGTGGGAATGCAAACTAGTACAGCCACTTTGGAAATCTATCTGGCGCTTTCTCAGATAAATGGGAATAGGGCTTCCTCAAGACCCAGCTATTCCACTCATTGGAATATACCCAGAAGATGCACTACCACACAACAGGGACATATGCTCAACCATGTTCATAGCTGCCTTATTCATAATAGCCAGAACATGGAAACAGCCTAAGTGTCCCTCAGTAGAAGAATGGATAAAGAAACTGTGGTACATTTACACTATGGAATACTACTCAGCTATTAAAAACAAGGAATTTCCAAAATTTGTGGACAAATGGATTGAACTAGAAATTATCATAATGAGTGAGTTCACCCAGAAGCAAAAAGAGTTAAATGGTATATACTCACTTATATCGAGACACTAGTCCAAGGGGTATGTCCCCATGGAAAACTTTACCTACCAGGAAAGTGGGTCAGAGGGAAGGACATCCTATTGAGACTTTAGGTGTGAGAAGCCTAGGAGAATGAGGAAATAGAAGGATCCAGAGGGTCCTGGAAAACTACAAGCGAGTCTGGGCCCTGGGGTCCTCCTCAAACTATTGCACCAGCCAAAGAAAATATAGGCAGTAAACTTCGAACCCCTACCCAGACTAGCCGATGGACAGGACATTCTCCACCATTAAGTGGAGAAGGAGATCTGACTTTCACACAAACTCTAGTGCCCCATATTTGACCATGTCCCTTGGATGGAGACGCCTGGTGGCACTCAGAGGAAGGATAATAGGTCATCAAGAAGAGACTCGATACCCTATGAGCATATGCAGGGGGAGGAGGTTTCCCTCAGTCACAGACATAGGGGAGGAGAATGGGGGGGGAAGCAGGAGGGAGGAAGGAATGGGAGAATACAAGGGATGGGCTAACAACTGAGATATAATTTGAATAAATTAATAATTAAAAAGGGAAAAAAGAAGATATAAAAAAGAAAAAGAACATCTTACCAATTTTGGGGGGGGGGTTTGAGACAGGGTCTCTCTGTGTAGCCTTGGCCATCTTGGACTCACTTTGTAGACCAGGCTGGCCATGAACTCACAGCGATCCGCCTGCCTCTGCCTCCCAAGTGCTGGGATTAAAGGCGTGCGCCACCATGCCCGGCTTTATAATTATTTCAAAGCTAGTTTATCATAAAGGTGAAGTTGAGATACATCCAATAGCAGAAATTTCATATTATTTTAAAATATATTTTACTCTGTAGAAATAAATAATGAGATCTATGCCAACTTTTTTAAAAAGGTCCCAGAAGTTCTAAAATCACCTGAAATATGTTCAGATTACTACAAATGTGATGGAAATGTGTTAAATGTGTGATGGGAAATGTGTTAAAATGATATAGTTTATAATAACCCTGTGATGGAGCTGCATTCACTTTGCCTGAATTTATATTGTTATCTCAGTTGGACTCAGTTGGCAATGATGTGTTCACTATAGACTAGACCATCAGATACTGAAATATGTCACCTGATAAGTATTGGTTGGAAGACTTATGCTATTAAAAACTACTCAATAAATTTCAAAGTAGAACAAATAAAAATCCATTTGTATTCAAAAAAAAATTTTTTGCATCTGTGCACATGAGGGAAATTGGTCTGTAAGTTTTCATCTCTGTTGGGTCTTTATGTGATTTGGGTATCAGGTTGACTGTGGCTTCATAAAATGAATTGAGCAATGTCCCTTATATTTCTATTATGTGGAATAATTTGAGAATATTGGCACTACCTCTTCTTTGAAAGTCTGGTAGAATTCTGTGCTAAAGTTTCTGGCTCAGGGCACTTTTTGGTTGAGGGACTCTTAATAACTGCTTCTATTTCACTAGGGGTTATAGGTCTGTTCAATTTCCTCATCTGATCTTGATATAAATTTAATAAGCGGTACCTATTGAGAAAATTATGCATTTCTTTTAGATTTTTCCACTTTTGTAGAGTATCGGTTTTATGATTCCCTTGATTTCCTCGGTGTCTGCTGTTATTTTCTCCTTTCATTTCTAATTTTGTTAATTTGGATAACAGTTTGTCAATCTTATTGATTTTCTAAAAAAAAAAAAATCAACTTTGTTTCATTAATTATTTGCATTTTCTTTTTCCTGTTTTATTGATGTAAGACCTGAATTTGATTAGCTCTTGCCTCTGAGAACCACTTTTGTTGTGTCCCATAAGTGTGGATATATTGAATATTCATTTTCATTCAATTCTAGAAAGTCTTTAATTTCTTTCTTGACCCATTTTGTTTCATACATCAGAGAGTTGTTCTGTTTCTATGAGTTTGTAAGCTTTCTCCTGTTTCTATTTTCGTTGATATCCAGCTTTAACTCATGGTGATCAGACAGAAAGGTAGGGTACTATTTTGATTTTCTTACAGCTGTTGAGACTTCTTTTGTGGCTGAGTAGTCTTCAGTTTTGGAGAAAGTTCCATGAGGTGCTGAGAAGAAGGTATATTCTTTTGTGTTTGAGTCAAATACTCTGTACATATCTGTTTGGTCCATGTGTTTTATAATATCAGTTAGCTCCAGCATTTCTCTGTTTAGTTTTTGTCTGGATAACCTATCTAGTGGCAAGAGTTGTGTATTGAAGTCTCCCATTGTCAGTGTGTGAAGATCAATATGTGATTTAAGCTGTGGTAGTTCTTTTATGAACTTGGGTACCCTTGTGTTTGCTGCACGGATGTTAAGAACTGCAGTGTCCTCTTGGTAGATTTTCCTTTGATGAGTACTTAGTGTCTTTACCTATCTTTTCTGATTAGTTTGGTTTGAACTCTATTTTGTTAGATATTAAAATAGTAGCACCAGTTTGTTTCTTAGGTCTGTTTGCTTAGCATATATGTTTCCATCCTTTTACCCTGGCTGATTTCTATCCTTAATGTTAAGGTGTTTATCTTTGATACATCAGAAGAATGGATGCTGGTTTCACATTTTCCTATTACTCTGTGTCTTTTTATTGGGAAATTGATGAGACCTCTGATGTTTAGAAATATCAATGACCCATGACTGTTGAATCCTGTTGCTGTTGGTGATGGTATTAGTGGTGGTAGAAGGTGTGTGTGTGTGTATGTGTGTGTGTGTGTGTGTGTGTGTGTGTGTGTGTGTGTGTGTGTGTTTCCTCTCCTTTGACTTTTTTGGTCAGGGATTGTTTATTCTATGTATTTTCCAAACTTTTTAGGTTGTAGTATTCCTTCCAGAACTTTCTGTAGGGTAGGGTATGTATATAGATATTGTTTAAATTTAGTTTAATCATAGGATGTTTTATTTTCTCTACCTATGGTGATTAAAAGCATAGTATTCTGGGCTGGCATCTAGCAATCTGCCCAGGCCCTTCTGGCTTTTAGAGCCTCCATTGAGAACTCAGGTGTTATTGTAAAGTTTTGCTGTTATTTGTTAGTTGGTCTCTTTCCCTTGCAGCTTTTAATATTCTTCCTTTGTTCTTTATGTTTAGTATTTTAATTATTATGTGCTGAAAGGAATTTATATTCTAGTCCAGTCTGTTTGGTGATGTGTATGCTTCTTGTTGCTCTATATGCATCTCTTTCTTTAGGTTAGAAAATTTTTCCTCTGTGATTTTGTTGAAAATATTATTTCTCTATTCCTATGATTCTTAAGTTTGGCCTTTCCATAGTTTCTCAGATTACTTCCTGGATGTTTTGTGCCAGAATTTCTTTTAGATTTAACATTTTCTTTGATTGGTATATCCATTCTGTTGTATCTTCAATACCTGGGATTCTATCTTCCATCTCTTGTGTTCAGCTCTTTGAAGCTTGCCTTTGTGGTTCCTGTTTGACTTCCTAAATTTTTTATTTCTATATTTTTCTCAGTTTGGGTTTCCTTTATTGATTCTATTTCTACTTGCAGGTCTTGAACTGTTGTGTTCATTACTTTTCACTGTTGTTTGTGTTTTCATAGATTTCTTTATGTGATTTATTCATTTCCACTTTAAGGCCCTCTACCATATTTATAAAGGTGCTTGTAAGATCCCTTTCTTGTGTTTCAGCTATGTTGGAATAACCAGGACCTACTGTACTAGAATTGCTGGGCTCTAGTGGAGGCATGTTGTTGGGCTGTTATTGATTATGGTTTTATGTAGACATTTAAACATCTGGGATTGGAAAGATTGCAATTCTAGGTTCTAATGTCTGGTCTTGTGTTTGTTGGGTGGATGTTTTGTTCCTTAATTTCTGTTTTCTCAGTGGCTTTTAGGATAATTTGGTAGCTATGTGTTGCCTTGTAGGCAATTCTGGTAGGTGTGATCACTGGAGGATCAGTGTCTTTCTAGGTATTAGAAGCTGATTCTTTGGAATGAGGGATAGGGTAGAAGGGGGAAAGGGGTTAACAGGAGGAAGGAAAGCAGAGTGTTCCATTGGGAGATGCTTAGTATTCCCCTGGGAATGGGAAGATGATGAGGAGAGGCCACAGCAGAAGGTCTACTACAAAAGCTGAGAATGAGACTGGGGCCTTAACCTTGGAGGAATAGAGGGATAGGTGAAGCTCTGTAGTTAGCCTACCCACTTCCCTGGTCAGAGTGGCTTGTGGGTTCCCAGGGAGTGCCTACTGAAACTGGGGGCTGGGGCAAAGCAATGGATGGGGAAAGGAAGAACCACTGGAGATGGGGTGAGGTGGGGGAAGGGAGGACACAACAGATGTTCTGCTGCGAAGCTGAGGTAGAAACTGAA
Organism: Acomys russatus; assembly: GCF_903995435.1. Lineage (NCBI taxonomy): Eukaryota > Metazoa > Chordata > Mammalia > Rodentia > Muridae > Acomys > Acomys russatus. The sequence continues at coordinate 22,361,999 of NC_067138.1, forward strand.
GAATTGACTGTGGAAAAGCATGAAGATTTTCCCTGCATGAAGTAGCTTGTAGGGGTTTTTATGGAGCACCTGCTGGTGTTGGGGAATGGTATAAAGCAACAAGTGGGGGTGGAGAAAGGTTAGATGGTAAAGATCTGTATAGTCCCCTGGAGATGATGGTTGGGGGTCACAAGAAGGAAGGCCTATTAAGGTGGTCTGCTGCAGAGCTAAGGATGAGACTGGGGCATTGGATTTGGAGGAGTCGAGGGAAAGGTGAATATCTGGTGTTAGCCTACGTGTTTCCATGGTGAGAGTGCTTACTTACTGATTTATGATTCTCCTCAATAATCTTCAAAGGCATTACTGGCTGATGAACCTAAAGCCTACCATGATGGTCATGCATTTCTGAATTAAGAAAATGCATACTGAGTGAGTAAGATGGCCCAGTGGTCTAAGGTACTTGTTGCTAAGACTGAGGACCTGAGTACAATTCTAAGGATCCAGGAGGTAGGAGAGACACCTAAAAGATGTCCTTTGATTTACACACACACACACACACACACACACACACACACACACACACACACACACCATATATGTAAATATGTCTTTAAGTCACTAATTTTTTAAAAATTCATACTTTAGTAATAATAGCCTTTCCCAAAAAGTAAAGAATGAAATATATCACAGTAGAGCTCCCTTATACCTGAGATATATGTTCAAAGATCCAGAATCTATATAGTACTGACATCTTACATACATTATGTTCATTGTCTATATATCATACCAATAAGTTTAACTTAAATAGCTTAAGCATAATGAGATTGATGACAAATAGTTCTAACACTATACTGTAGTGAATGTTATTTGAATCTTATGATTTTTTCTTTAAAATTTTATACTTACTATTTTCAGACTGCCATCTACTGTAGGTAGTGCACTGCCATTTTTGATAGGGCCTACTATACTCTGCTAAGAAACAATCACTCCTCTACAAAAACCAACATTTTTTCAGACTTGGTTAATGGCTCCATCTTATCTTTACATAATTTTATAATCAGAACTCCTTGCACATTATTATAAACAGACACCTTTTAAGTTTGGACCCCCACAGCTATTTAAACCCTAATTAAGTTTTCAAAGAACATGGCTTCAGTTTTTATAATTTTATGCAAAATATGGCCTCTGGGAAGGCCTTAGAAGCCAAGAAGAGCCCAAAGTGCCAATAGAAGGAATTTCCTCACAACAGCTGACATCAAGAGGCAGGGACAGTCCTGCCTATAGATATAGGTGGCTTTGGGAATATAAATTACAATGATAAGAGTAACTTTCAATGCGTGAATTACTTTGAAGCACATTCACGCTCTAAATTATAAACATGGTGACTATCTATGGGTGGTTAAAAGTGGTAAGGCATTTAATCTATGCAGTATACCCTTCTACTTTCCCTTCCCCAAAACTGATAGACTTTTATATCAATCCATAAATATCAGACTTTCATTACCTTTATAGAAGGAATTGACTTCAAAAGAAAGATTTATCTAATCTATATCAGGCAGGAGGCTGATACCAGAAACCCTTATCAATATAAAACTATTAATACCCTGTTACCAGAAAACTTAAAATACACTGCTTTGAAACACTGGCTCTAGAATCCATTGCTAATGTGGCCATAAATGACAGTAGAACAATATAAATCATTTTTACAGCAACATTATAATTAACTAATAATGCATGCATAACTTTTAATTACCAGCATTATTCACGATGAAATATTTTACTGCATTACACATAATATTCTTCACTATTATTTCAATAGTTTTGTAAGAGCCATGTATTTAAAGACAATATTTAGAATGAATAGCTACAAGTACATACACCTTTTGGAGTAGTGGCAAGAAATAAAGAATATGAAGCTAAGCAACATGACTCCCTTATAAAATATGACCTATATTCTTTAATATTTAGATCAGCATTTTTATTAAAGATTGGCATATATGTTATACACTGCCATATTTTGACATATGTTGATGTTATGATATTTTTTAAAAGGTTAACTAAAATGTCGGTAACCCCACATAATTGTATTTTTAAATTCAAGAAAAAAACTTGCTGTATGAAAACTCATTAGGCCTTCACTATGTGTGCATAGTTTAAATATGCATGAATTAAGGTTCTAGTATTTGTAATCTAAGTTTCTATTCTTGTCAATGTTTCACCTTCAAATGCATTCAGTAGACAACTTAAAAGAGTAAGATAAATACTTCAAGAAAGTTTTTCACAATTATGTTGAGATCTATTTCTCCTTGTATTTGTTCATATGAATTTAAAACAAAATATCAGGCATTTAACAGATTAATATAGGGTATTATGAGTTTATTTAGATACATATTTAAAATAGTATGTGACTCTGAACTAGTTTTATTAATGTTGCAGAAAAAGAAGCTACTAATAAGGGCAGGAGAGATGGCTCAGTGGTTAAGAGCACTGGCTGCTCCTCCAGAGGACTTGTCTTCAAATCCTAGCACCTACATGGCAGCTCGCAACTGTCTGTAATTCCTTTCCAGGAACCTGACACCCTCAAACTGACATATATGCAACACTCATGCACATAAAATAAAAATGTTAAAGCTACTGATAAATGTGACAAGTTGTTATTTTTAAGTTATTCTTTCATAATTTCATACAATATTTAAAGTACTTTGATCATGCTTACCTACCATCATTCTTTCTTTTCCCTTCCACTCTTGCCAATCTCCCCTTCCTCCTGCCCCACTTTCATGGTGTGTGTGTGTGTGTGTGTGTGTGTGTGTAGGTGTGTGTGTGTGTGTGTGTGAGAGAGAGAGAGAGAGAGAGAGAGAGAGAGAGAGAGAGAGAGAGAGAGAGTCATTCATTAGATTTAATTAGGGTTGTTTTCGTAAGTGTGGGTAGGGGACTATTCATTTGAACAAGGGCTGAGAGACAGGAACCCCCCAGCTCTAGCAAGCATTAACTGACATTAGCTCCTCAGGGAGATGTGCAGCTTCATGAGCTGTCCCCTGTGAGATCGTGACAGGCTCAGTCTTGCACAGGTCTTGTTCAGGAAACTATAAGTATGAGCTCATGAATACCACAGCCATGTTCTATACAGAATTTCATGACATTCTGACCCATCATAAGGCTCTTACATTCTCTCTGTACCATCTTCAATGATGTACCTTCAGCCTTGGAGTAGGCAATACCAATGTCACCTTTAGGATCAAATACTCAACATTCCCTAATCTCATCACTTTGGCCCATTATGAGTCCCTGAAATTATTACTGCCATTTCAACAAGAAGCTTCTTTGGCCAAATCTAAAAGCAACACTACCTTGGGCATATAAACATAAATATTTAGAAGTATGTCAACAGGCCAATTTAGCTAGATAGGTTTTCCCCTAGGTACTGTTACCCTCTGAGTCATGATCTTTTTATGGTGCCAGACTTTGACCTTGCTCCACTGGGCCAGACTCAAATCCAAAGTGAAAGCAGCTGGTTGCGTCCATAACACTCATACAGCTATTGCGTCAGTTTTCCTCTCCCCTGGCTGTCCACATCGTAGCGCTCAAAGTCCACTTTCCTCTCTCCTGGCTGTCCACATCGTAGCGCTCAAAGTCCACTTTCCTCTCCCCTGGCTGTCCACATCGTAGCGCTCAAAGTCCACTTTCCTCTCTCCTGGCTGTCCACATCGTAGCGCTCAAAGTCCACTTTCCTCTCTCCTGGCTGTCCATACCGTAGCGCTCAAAGTCCACTTTCCTCTCCCCTGGCTGTCCACATCGTAGCGCTCAAAGTCCACTTTCCTCTCTCCTGGCTGTCCATACCGTAGCGCTCAAAGTCCACTTTCCTCTCTCCTGGCTGTCCATATCGTAGCGCTCAAAGTCCACTTTCCTCTCTCCTGGCTGTCCATATCGTAGCGCTCAAAGTCCACTTTCCTCTCTCCTGGCTGTCCATATCGTAGCGCTCAAAGTCCACTTTCCTCTCTCCTGGCTGTCCAAGCGCTCAAAGTCCACTTTCCTCTCTCCTGGCTGTCCATATCGTAGCGCTCAAAGTCCACTTTCCTCTCTCCTGGCTGTCCATATCGTAGCGCTCAAAGTCCACTTTCCTCTCTCCTGGCTGTCCATATCGTAGCACTCAAAGTCCACTTTCCTCTCTCCTGGCTGTCCATATCGTAGCGCTCAAAGTCCACTTTCCTCTCTCCTGGCTGTCCATATCGTAGCGCTCAAAGTCCACTTTCCTCTCTCCTGGCTGTCCACATCGTAGCGCTCAAAGTCCACTTTCCTCTCTTCTGGCTGTCCATATCGTAGCACTCAAAGTCCACTTTCCTCTCTCCTGGCTGTCCATATCGTAGCGCTCAAAGTCCACTTTCCTCTCTCCTGGCTGTCCATATCGTAGCGCTCAAAGTCCACTTTCCTCTCTCCTGGCTGTCCATATCGTAGCACTCAAAGTCCACAGCTGGTTATGACTGATTTTCTTTTCCAGTAGCTTTCATAGCACTGTACAGAACTACAGAAGCTAGCCACCTTGGAGGAATGTTTTTAGCTTAGTTTCAACGTAATTCTTAATTTCTCTAAGTCCTACAAAGTATATAGCAATAGTGTCTTGGTTCTAATGGACAAGAGCAATGGCCATAGCCTGTATTGCTTTGGGGTCTCTGCAGCCTACCTGATCAGCAACTTATAGGGAGATATGCATATCTGGCATTGGTATTTTCATTTAATTACTGATGACTTTTTAATTACTTGTGACCATCCATGAAGCATACTTTTTCATGAATTATACCCTTAGGGATTTAACTTCAAGAACAGAAAACTGTTGGTTTTGTTCACTAATATTTTGAATACACCAAGAATGTAGCTGGATTCTCATTAATGTAAATATTTGTGAATAATTGAATCTTTGTCTTTTGAGGGAATACCTACAGTTAATTTTTGCCACTTGTTGCTTTGTTGAGCAAACATGTCTCTCTCCTACAAAATATAATTATCACCAAAATACAATGCCAGTCAACACATTCATAGGTGCCAATTTTGCCTGAAGACTACAAAGGGTTTAGAACCCAACATTTTAATAAAAAAATAAGATGTTCCCTTGTATATCTCCTCCCTCGAGGACCCAGAAGATGCGATGTCAACTACTCTAGTCTCAAGATCCTGGCCACTAGCTGAAGTTGTCTTCTCTACTCTTCTCTTTTTAAAATACACTAATATATTCAGCAGTTATGTCGAACAGAGCCAGAACTTTACCTGGGTTCACCTTGTGCAAGTGCCTAATGCTTATCATTACACAAATACTCAAGAGCTGAATCTAAATGAAAATAGAGATGGGAAGTTTTTTTTGTTTGTTTGTTTGTTTTTTGTTTTTTTGTTTTTGTTTTTGTTTTTGGCTGAAATGGAACATGAGATTATCTTCAGTTTTCAGTGATTTGTCTTTTATTCTGATTTCTGATTTACATTGGTCTTTACTATTTTGTTTCCTGTGGATACCAAGTTGTGTGTGTTAGACTGGTGAGAGGAGATGGAAACATTAACAATTTAATGTTTTTATGTTGATGTCAAATCAACACCAGGATGTTCTTTCAGTTTTGAAACAAGTTTCTAAGGATCTCTGGTCTCACCTGGTAATGATCTTTCTGTTGTAAATGCTAGTTAGCTCAACAACATGTCCTGGGGTGGACTCTGAAAATGTCTGTGCTTCTCCCCCATGCCCTTTGCCTATTGCCTCCATTGGTTCACTAGCCTCCAGCAATATATGACCTAGAAAGCCACCGCTTCCATTTTTTATAATTCTTTCCAGGCAAGTGATTATGCAAGCCAACTGCTCAAAGATAAAAATCTAAAGCTCATTACCATGCACAAAAAACAGGGACACACAGAAAGATTCATGCAGACAGTAGTGCAGATAAAACAAAACCAAGGCTTCCTTCGGCCATGAGTGGAGGGGCCCTGCTGCTGGGGAAAAAAAAAGGTCTTCCTTTGATATTTAAAACACTAAGGGACTTCTGTACAGCCAAGCTTAGGGAAGCATTTTTGTGATGTATGCACAGTACAGAGACCGTAAGGCAAATGTCTCATGTTATAACACACCACAAGTGCAGCCATAACTCTCAGTGTGCCCAGATGGAGCTGGGGTTATAATTGACTCCTTTGGAAGGGCTCCCTGGACTTTGTCTTTAATTACGATTAAAATGCTCCGAGGACCCACAGGAGAGACAAAAGAGGCCTTTTATTTCAGTCATTACCGTTTCTCTCAGGCAAGATCACCTTTCAGGAAAAGATGTGTAGACCTTTTCTCTAATCTTCACAAAAAGAAAGACAGCCTGTTAAACTAATTGCGCTCATTTCTTCCAATCTGCAAGTGACTTCAAGGCAGCAAGCTTTAGCAGAATGGTGATTGTTCATTGTTCCACTACAAGAGAACCGCAACTGTAGTGGTTGGCTATGGTTGTAACAAAAATAGAAGCATACATCATTAGAAAGGGCAGACACAGGAACTCAAAAAGGAAGTGTGACAGGATGCTATAAGAAAAAAAATGGTCCCCTAAAACTTATCTGAGACAAGGCAATTATATAAACTCATGTGTAAGAAAGACTTGAATGACGTAAGCAAAAGATATGCCCAGAATCAAGTATGCAAGAAGTAGAATTCATAAAAGGAAAAGAGAGACTTTTGTGACCAACAACATAAACCTTCTATGTGAAAAACACCACAAGCAAATGTAAAAGGTAAACAAGAAGATTAAGCAGGAGAAGTTGTTTAATTGCCATGCTCTCCACCAAGGATGCACAGGGCATCCATTTCAGAAGGATTCACTGCATACAAAGCACTAAAACACATACATTTATAGTGTGTGTGCGTGTGCATGTGTATGTGTGTGTCAAAATATAGCTTAATAAACCCTTCAATGTAGAAAAGTTTATTCAAGTCAACAAGGGAAAAACATATAAAAAATATTAGAAAATACTGTTTATACTATTCAGTCATAAAAAAGATTGAAATCCTGCTATTTGTACCAATAGTGGAAGGGACTAGAGTTTATTCTGTACATAAAATGAGACAGGGAAAAAAAGACAAATTCTTATGTTTTCATTTGTGGAAGACTTAAAAAAGAAGAAACTTGATTTCCTAGAAAAAGACTATAGCATATCTACCATCTGTAGCAAACTATGATGTATTTCAGAATAACTATAAGAAAAGTCTTCAGATTATCAACACATAGACATGACTAATACTTGAGATGAAAGTTTGACTCGCCCTGATTTATTAATTGTATATCAAATTATCATATTTTACCACCTAAATTAGACACTAATATATGTGAGCTAGAAATATTTTTAAAAGACAATAAAAGGGTAGGGATATATCTCAGTGGTAGAGATGTATCTAGCGCATGTGACACTGTAGGCTTGATTCCAGACAACACACACACGTGCGTACACGCACACACACACACACACACACACACACACACACACACACATACACACACACAGAGGGGGATAATATTTAGTAAATACAAAGAAAAGGAAGTTTGCAAAAGAACAAACACCAATAAGTATAAAAAAGGGTAAATTTCACAATTAATCAAAGCAATTCTAATTCTAAAAGTAAAGATTAGCTTCTACCATATCAACTAAATAAATTTTAAAAATGTTTACAAAGAGACAATTTGAGGAATTAGCAGAAGAAAAGTGAATCAAATATAATGAAATTGTCATAACAAGGGTAAATGAAAAAAAAGAAATAGAAAAAGTTAAATAACTATGATGATAAATATAAAAATCATTAAAATTATACAAATTTCTTAGCCCCAAAAAGTTACTGTCTAGCGAAAAATGTTATTACTTAACTTTATTTGGGGGCTTTGTGTTTAAATTTAAAACCCAGTGATTCATTAGTATTTTAATAAAAATTATATATTGACTCAAGTAGATTCTTAAAAAATTTTTGGTTATTTTTGAGATAGGGTTTCCCTATGTATCCTTGGCTGTCCTGGACTCACTTTGTAGACCAGGTTGGACTCTAACTCACAGAGATCCCCCTGCCTCTGCCTTCCAGAGTGCTGAGATTACAGGTGTTCACAACCATGCCCAGCTGTGGATTTAAAACGTTTAAACTGGCTATCTCTTAAGAAAAATAAATAAATCTCAACTTTCTTCACAGCCAGGTTCTCACTTATATACTTTCTGTTTGTCCCTGGCATGGGTCTCAGTGTGACTGTCCTAGGGGAAAGCAGGAACACAAATACCACAGGAACTTGAGCAACCCCTGCTCGCATTCACTGCGGTTGGTCATCATGTCAACCAGCAGTACCCACTCACCTGAGTGCCGTGAGTGCTAAGGGAGAGACTGTGTCGTTGCAAATCACAGGACCGGCCTTATATACAGAACCCGCAGTGAAGAGTAAATTGTACAGAAATGTTTAAGATAAACACTGTGTGCCTTTGGATGTTATTGACTATCCATCCTTTAAGTGTGGGAGGGTCTAAAATAATATTGAAATTTTAGTCCATGGCAAATAAAATAATGCTATTTTGTCTCTATCATGAACAGCATTTTGAAGGAACTGTCCTGTCTCAGAGAGTGAATAATTTTGAAAAACAACTTATGTTCCTACAAAATAGAAATCATGAAATTAGTTGGTATATTGGTAAAATACAGCTCACATGTTTGTCTGTTGCCTCCGTTCACTACAGTTATCTTACATAAGCATCAGATGATCCTCAGTGGGAATTCCTTATTCACAAAACCAGGACTTATTCTTGGTCACCTTGAGCTATTTTCTACTATTCTCCTATACATATTTTTGTGATAATCTGGCTTTTTGGTTTGTTGTTAGAGTGAATTGAGTAGATTTAGATGCATGTGCACTTCACCACAAAAGTAGATAGATAGATAGATAGATAGATAGATAGATAGATAGATAGATAGATAGATGATAGATAGATATAGATACATACATACATAAATACATAGATAGGTAGACAGATGATAGATAGATAGATAGATAGATAGATAGATAGATAGATAGATAGATGATAGAAGGCAGTGAATAGGAGAAATATAGTGCTAGCTGGGCTTGTTTTCAGGGGACACTGCTATGCAAATGACACCCCAGGGGCTATGCAATATGGCATTTCTCCCAGTGACTCCACTGTTTTCAAGGGGCAATCTCTTTCCAGAGTCTGTTGACATGAAGGCACCAAGGAGTTCAACCACAAGAGATACACAAAGCCTGAAGACCCAGCTGCAGACATCTAATAAGCATTTACTCGCCTAGAAAATGAGAAACTACTTGTTCATGAAATTTGAATCAATATTACTATTTAGTGGAAAATATCTGAAAAAATCAAGCAGAAAATAAACAAATGCAGAAAAGCACACAGCCTTATGCCAAGCACCCCTAGAAACTAGAGAGTGATGCTACACAGACCCTAAAGAGCAAAGGCACTGAACAGTCCACAGTGGTTCTTCCTAAGCTAGAGACAGGTCACCCTAATAGCACCCAGGGTCCTTCCCCCAAATCATTCTCTGTCAGCTTTTCTGTCTGTTCTATACCAAGGGTCCCAGGCTTACCCTCCTATCACCCCTTATGAAGAAGAGCAGAGTAACACAGAGAGAGCGGCATTCTACAGACAGGCAGAAAGAAAGAATCAGACCCTTTCCAAGTAAAAAAAAAACAAAACAAAAAAAAACCTCATAATCAGGAAAGTCTCACCACAAACCTCTGGGTTAGAAACTGTGGGGAGGATAGAACCATCTGTGGCTGCAAATGCTTCAGAAGATTCTGATGGCCCCAAATGTGAGAACTGCCTATCTACACTGTCAACTGCCTCTCGGCAGGCAACTTCACAAGAACGTTGTCTTGCTAGACTTCAGCAAGGCTCTCCCTGCTCATTTTCCCCTCCTGCCGATTCATGAGAGGTTATATCTTACCTGTGTGATCTATGCTAACTTAGCTAGAGCAGCATATACCCACTACAAGTGTGTGTGGGGAGGATCCGAGTGTGATGGGGTGGAAGTGGTATGTGATGGGAGTAGTGTGTGGGGTTTATGTGAGGTTGTGTATGTAGGGTGTGTGTGTGTGATTGTGTTTGGTGTGTGCGATTGCATATGTGGGATATGAGTATATTGTGTGTGTGTGCAACTGTATATGTAGAGTGTGTGTGTGATTGTGTGTGGTGTGTGTGTGGTTCTATATGCAGGGTAAGTGTGTGTGTGATTGTGTGTGGTGTGTGTGTGATTCTATATGCAGGGTAAGTGTGTGTGTGATTGTGTGTGGTGTGTGTGTGATTCTATATGCAGGGTAAGTATGTGTGTGATTGTGTGTGGTGTGTGTATGTGACTATGTGACTGTGTATGTGGAGTGTGTGTATATGTATGTGTGTGGTATGTGTGAGAGAGATTGCATATGCATTTCTATGCATTCAAAGAAAACTCAACTAAAAACCTGAAATGAAATTATGAAGTGCCATACTGTCTCAGCATGTTTTACTCATGTATTGTCTCCAGCCATCCTATAGTTGCACTTTCATCGCTCTATTAGCCTCAGCAATAATCCTAGCAACAATTCAGCTCTTGTTTATTTGAATGAGCACTATATTTGTAACTTCTCACGTGCTGTGTAAGCTTGTTGAAAGCTGGCTTTGGCAAGCTCACACCACCACCACAACCATCACCACCACCCCGGACTCCAGCCAGTCCCCAGCATGTTTATTTCAAGTGCTTTGGAAAACCCTTTGTCTGGGGGATGTCTGTCTCTGAACCCCTATATGCCTCCTGGGTCTATAACAGGGAAAAGGTGAGGAAACAAAATATTCCAGGAGTGCAAGTGTTGCATCCTTGAGAGCATTGAAAACATGACTAAGATTCCCACTTACCTCCCAAGGTAAGAATGCCTCGGGTGGAAATGGGAAGCTGGTACCCATGGTTGCAGAAAATGAACCAGCTCTCAGGAGCTCCAGCTGGCTGTGGCATCTTCTTTTGCTGCTTTCTGCTTGGTCGTTATTAGTGCTAGATGTGGCATGCTTTGGTCTTTACTTGGAAGCCTTGTCTAAGGGAGTAATCTGCTCTGTCCCCAACCGACTGCCTCAGTGGGGGCATCCCCAGGCAATTTCTGCTTGGTGCTTGTTAAGCCCAGGGTCTTGTTTTGTTTGCTCTGTCAGTTGTGGCAGTGCTCCTGCCATCCCTGGTGGATGTTGTGAGCACCCTCTTGATGGTATTCCATGTTCCCCTGCTGATCCTATCTGCTACTTGCCAACTATTCTTTCTCTCTCTCTTGCACTATATAAACTCACTCATTCAAAATGGACAGCACTGTGGCAGCCATTACAGATTGTTCTCTGGACCACACAGACTATTTATTATGTTATCTGAGAACAAGGTTAGAAATGCATCCTAAACATTCAGTATCGGTCCCTCACCGCGGTATACAATCGGTGACAGCTGACTTTAGACATAACCTCCTGATGGCGAGAGACTCCAATGGGGCCTTTACTTCTGAGAGTCTGTTAATTAAATGCATAAAGGCAAGGAGTCCATGGGTCCCTATCCTGCCATTGTAGTTGAGTGACATTTGCTAACAAGTCCCTCTGTCACATTTGTATATGCTTCAGCCTTAGAGTCATCGCTGTCCTTCAAGGTACTTTCTGTGCTCTGAGGTGAGAAGATCGTGCACTAATAAGAGCTGAAATGGTTTTCCAAAGGCACTGACACCGACTGACTGACCTACTGAAGCCGGCCTTCAGAGATGAGTGACACCCAGTCAGAGTGCGGGGGGCGGGGGGGAACAAATGTATCCATGGGGGACTTTACTTCCCTTCTGACAGCATTCTATCCAGAAAGCAATCTCCAGCTAATCCCCGCAGCATGTTGCTAGGGGTGACAAAATCCATACCGTGGATTGTGGTGGGCACCCTGCCCTCAGCAAAGCATATGCTGCTTCTGTAGCATGGAAATGACTTCATATTTCAATTAAAAGCAAAGCCTGCTTCCCCCTCCCCCACTTCTCACAGAGCAAGACAACCTCAAGGCACACGCTAACCTTGTAAAACTCTTTCTTATAGCGAGAACTAAAATACCTGTCTTAAAAAAAAAAAAAATCTCCACATAAATAGCACTTTACGGTTATAGGATGCGATTCTGAGTCGGCAGCTAAAAAAATCCAGTTCAATCCCATTAGTTTCTGAAGCAGGCCTGGCCTGACAGGACGGCCAACTAGATGGGAGCCCAACGACTTTTATCACCGGCTAGCATCGTTCCATGGCCACCCTGATGATACCACATTGGGTGGTCCCTTTTCTATTCCCAGGAGTTCGCCGGTCCGAGATGTGTGGGGACAAGGTAGATGGCGCAGTCATTCCCCAGCCTCAAAATGGAATCAACAGCTGCTTGTAAAGCAGTCTCTTGGGGCAAGTCTGAAAAAAAAACAAAAAACAAAAACAGGCTTTCGCACAACACGGAGTAAGAGAGCAGCACAACCTGATCCCAACACTGCTCCCACCCACAAGCCTCAGGAGTCAGATTAGACGGTTAGAAATTCTAAGAGAAAGAATCATGGAGGCTAGAACAAGCCCGCTGTGTCTGAAGAGCCTCCAACAACTCCCAGTGCTCTCTGACAGGCAGACTGCCCCTACCCATCTTGTCAAACGTAGTCATATCCCAGAAGCACATACTTTATCCAAGGACAATAAAGTCACAAGGACAATAAAGTCACAATATGACTTTATTGTGTCTGTGACCTAGGTCTAGTGCTTTCTCATTTTGAAGAGTGTGAGTCTCAGGAGTCACCATTCTCTGTGGTATTGTGGCATTCCCCGCTATTCTAAAGCATCTTCCAGACAATGCCTCCCCGACTCTTCCCACACCATGACAAACATATACCTGTGCCAGGAGAAACATGGAGTTCAGGAAAGCACCCCAGCTCACGTCCTCATGGTCGGCCAAGGCTCCAGTCATCTGTCCCACCATTTTGCTTTCACCTCCAGTGACCTGACTTGAACATATAAACAAGTACAGAACCCAGCTGCCATACCGTCCATAGTATATATACACCCTAATATAAAACTCGGCAAAGAGAGACACCAGACAGACAGAACCAAACTGAGATGTATTTGTAAAGTCGACAGGCCCTCCTTTTGCACCTTCCTATTTCACATGTTCAAATCCCCTTCCCAACCAGGTTGCCCATAGTTGATGGTTACCCTTGGGATGGGGGTGGGTTGTCTCTCTTGAAAAGCCATTGATTATCTGAATTTCTCCTGATAAACAAAACCCTTCTTCTCATAAATGAAATTAAACATCACACACACACACACACACACACACACACACACACACACACACACACGCATGCACTTGTATGCATACATACATATATAAAATTCATTTTTTCCCCATTGCACTCAGTTAACTCACATTTGTAAGTACTTACTGAGAATGAAGCCTCATGCTGCAATAATGAATAAAATATGATTTCTGCACTTAAGGAGCTTATGCTTTTAGCTAGTGGAAACAATTTAGACTATGTACCGTTTAAACCAAAAAAACCCCAATTTTATCAAAGTCCTTTAGTAAAAAGATGTAGAAATGGACATAAAGACAATGACTAGGAAAAGAGTGAGGACAGTGGATGCATCTTTCTAGAATGGTGCAGGCAGGTGTTACAAACTGGCCTTCTAACTAGCAAGCCTTTTCTCTTTGTGCCAGCAGAAAAGGTAAACATCCCTTTCTGAGATTAACTTGCCACAAGGTGATTCTAAGGAGGAAGTTTTGATATATCCCTGATGAAGGACATGCTTTGGGCCAGAAGTTCATGCAAGACACAGCTGTAACCTGACCTTGATCCTTACTTGACTCTTTACATTGCATTTAATAAGCTGGGTCTGTCTGGTTTTTTGTTGTTGTTGTTATTGTTGTTGTTGTTTTGTTTTTGTTTTTGAAATGGGCTTTTAGATGGTTCAGTGGGTAAAAGCACTTACAGCACAAGCCTGATTTTTTTTTTTTTATCTTAGTACGTGCAGTGGAGTGGATCTGCAACCCCAGCACACCCTGAAGTGAGCTGGGAGGAGATCGGTGGGAAGCCAGCCTGGGTGCATGTCATGCTAGCAACAAGAGGGACTCTTGTCTCAACAAGGTAGGAGAGAACTGACTCCCCAAACAAAAGCTGTTCTCTGTCCTCTACATGCTCTTTGAACTGTGAATATGTACACACACACACACACACACACACACACACACACACACAAATAATGATGGTGATGATGATGACAACAGCAATAACATAGTTGCACCAGGTTTTACCCGTGTGACTTTCATACAGGAAGACAGGAAAAAGAGTTGCTTGAGTGCCTTGAATTAGCCCTACAGTGGCCTCTCTTACCTAGAGGAGCACCACAAGTCCTGGTTCAAAAAGAAAAAGAAAATAATAAATTAAAGAAATTTAAATACAATCAAACCAGTCTGCACAATGCTTTCATCTCAGAAAAATTTGAGAAAAAGGCCAAATGTTCTCCTAAAAAATAATAAAAGGTAATGTTAACAACTAAATATGACAAGTTTGAAATATAATACCCTTATTTGGAAACAGAAAAATCCATCAATAGCAATACCATAAGAAGCATGTGTCTGGGCTCAGAAAGCAAAATGCTTGCTGAACCAACATGAGGACCTCAGTCCAATCCTCAGAGCCCATGTCAAAAGCTGGGTATGGTGGCTTGTGCACATCAGACAGGGACTCAGAGGGGACATCTTTTGGGCTCGCTGGCCAGCCAGCTCAGCCTACTTGGTAAGGTCAAGGTCAGTGAGAGACCCCTTTTCAAAAAACAATATAAATGAAACAAGATGGACAGCAGCTGAGGACTGCCATCCGTGTTTGTACTTTGGCCTCCACATTCCTGTGTACATACATGGACACACACCACAGTCACACAAACCCTGACACATACACACACCAACCACAACCATGCACTGCAGAAAACTGAGTCCAACACAGGGGTGAGCCAGTGCAGCAGAGAACTGATGCAAAGTTAAGAATATGGAGAATAATAATTGAGGATCTTCCAAAAATGCAGAACTAAAGTCAGTCCTCTGGCTACGTAAGGAAAAGTCTTAACTAAAAAAGATGTGCCACTCCGCTCAATACTCTGAACTTATAAGTGACCTCTCAGCATCACTTTCCCCCGAGCTTAGGCCCCTTTAACAGTTGACACTGAAGCATGAGCCCCTGCCAGTGCCTTCACTGTGTCTGCAAAGCTCGATAAAGACTATAACTTTCTTTATTATACATAAATTTCAAGGCGTGGCCAAGTGATTTCTTCAAAAAAATGCATGCAAAATAGGATTATATGCATTGGCACACAGAAACGCCTGCAAGAAACTCCAGGCAGTCCCCAATTTAAAACCTGATTGCTTTCCAAAAATGAACTTGAAACTTGGTTAAATGGGAGGAATCTTCCTGTGGAAATAGCCAGCAGATATTTTCCTGACAGTAAGGTGGGAGTCTAAATCGTAGTTTCAGTAGTAGAGCCTAAGTTCTGGGTCTGGGGAAAAGAACCTGCTCAGTAGAGTGGGAGGAAAGGGAAAACAAAAGCTTGATTCTCTATCCTGATGCCTTAATCCCATTAGAATGCTATAACAAAGCATCATTGCTGAATGGTTTATGAAGATAGAAAGCAACCTCTGACCGTTCTGGAGGCTGGAAGTCCAAGAGCAAGGGGACAGGCCGACCCAGTATCTTAGGACGACTCATACTCAGCCATCTGCTCTTGAAATTGTTTTCTGTTTGTTTGGGTTTTTGTCTTGTTCTGTAATATAAGAAGGCCTTGAATTCACAATGTATCCCAGATTGGCTTCAAACTCACTCCCCTGCCCCAGACTCCCAAGTGTTGGGATTGCAGGCACACACCACCATACTCAACGGTGATACAATACTATTAACCATATAAATCTCATGATGCCATTTGATCTACAGATGTATTCATTCTGCCTAACTATAAATTTGTATGCTCTGATCATTCCTATTTACTTCCCTAATAACTATGGCTTTACTTTTCTACTTATTTGATGTTTTATAAAATATCCCACGTTAAATGAATAAATTGTTTTCGTGCTTGTTTGTTCTTTTTGGTCCCTGATATATTTCGCCTAATACAAGGTTCTCCATTTTCTTTTGAGTTACCACAGATGGCCAAATATTACTTCTATCATGTCTTGACCATCCATCGGCTGACAGGTGTTTGGGCAGGCTTTTTATATTGCCCTTGGGAAGGACTTGAATATTTCTTTCAGGTGCAGATTTCATTATTTTTGGATACATAGTCTGTAGGGGATTGCTTCCTCACCTGGTTGTTCCAGTTTTGATGCTTTGAGGAATCTCCATACCACTCGCCATAAAAATTGCACATCTTTACAGTCTCACCACTCATGTACACAGTTCCTTACTTTCCATACCCTGACACTATTTTTTTTGGATATGTGTATATATTAGGGAATATATGTGCACAAGAGTGCAGGTGCCTACAGAGGTCAGAAGAGGACATTGGATCCCCTGGAGCTGGAGTTACAGTTGGTTGTGAGCTGCTCGATGTGGGTGCTGGGGACTGAACTTGGGTCTTCTGGAAGATGGATCCTCTGGATATGTTCTTACATACTTATGTTAGTTCCACCAACTCTGCAGTCTTAGCATCCAGACCCAGCAGAAGGGGAAGTAGCACTGCAGAGCTGCATTTGCAGCCAGTTTGTCCTGCCTCTTAGCAATTTTCTTATTGTCCGGGATTATATCAATAACTGCAGTTTCTCAAATTATTGTTCCTTCTGGCTTTTCAAAGATTAAGTTGTCATTCAGAAAAAAAAAATTGATGGAGCTGGAGAGATGGTTCAATGGTTAAGAAAACTGGCTTCTCTTCCAAAGGACCTAAGTTTGATTCCCAGAACCCATACCATCTCACAACCCCAGGTCTCAGGGAGCCAAAACCCTCTCCTGCCCACTACAGGCACCTGGTGCACTGCGATGCACAGACATAAGGTGGGCAAAAATTCATACACATAAAAAATAATCTTTTTAAAAAGAAGAGAATCGATAGATTGTCCAGAGAGTGCGCACATGCATGGCAGTAACAGCCCGGTCCCTGTGCTGGAGTTCCTACCGCTGATCTGTCTTACTCCCATGTCAGTTTCAAATCAGCCTTTAAATATCTGGACATCATATTGCTTTTTGTTTTGTCATCCCTTGAAGTGTTTCAGAGCCATTTGGCTAAATACCCCTCATTTCCTTTAACTGTGACCTGTTCAGTTTGAAGAAAACCCATGTGTCACTGTCCTGGTCTAATTGTGGAGTCTGGTGCACACATGAGAGGAGAGAATGTTTTCCTCCTTCTGTGCAGCTCAGCTTAGCTCAAGAGGCAGCAGGTGAGGAGCAGGGATGGTGGCACAGAAGGCTTAGCATGGTATGAATTCTGTGGGGTTGCTGATGCCGGCTCAGCAAGAGGACCGACCCCATCCTCTCACCCCATCCTCTGTCCCTAGAGATGTGACTGAACTAGAGTCCAAGAAAAGCTTTTCTATTTACTAACTGGGTAACTTTTAGAAACTTACTTTAGCTGTAGTTTCCTTCCTCAAAAACAAATACATTCTCAATTATGAGTTTTTAAGACGAAATTAGGATTTGCAAAGAGAATCCAACTCCTCACCCTGTTTCTTCAGTGCCGTTGGCTGCATGTCCCCCTTTTTAGCTGAGTTCAGAAATGTTGTTCCTGATCCTCTTTTTTTTTTCAAATCTTAATTTTATATATCTTAACTTTTCAAAATTTTAATAACTATGATTTCCCTTCTACAAAGACTTCTTATTTTTCTTCCGCATAATTCCTTATTGTGTAATGAATGGACTGTATAAAGTCTTGAATCAAGTTACAAAACAAATAACTGTCTGAGGAGTAGGAGAATATGCCTTCTGGATAATGTGTGCAATAGCTGCCCTCTTGGCAGTGAGCAGTGGGCCAGTCTCACAAACATACCTATCATCCAAAAACTAAAAATTCTCATTTTTTCAACAAGGATACGAGTAGGGTCTTAGGACTTTGAGTGAATGAAGCAGTTTAAGCTTTTTCTTGTGAGCTATCAAGAAACAAGTTGCGAGGCTAGGAACATAGCTCAGAGGCACTTGCCTTGAAAGCGCAAGGCACTGGGTTCTATCCCTGACAACACCAAAATGAAATAAGCTAAATACTGCCATGCTAGTCAGGCCCATCTGTTCTTCAGCTATTTAAGTAAACCCAGCACAAATTCCACTAAATTTTAGTACATTCCTAAGCATTTACTTTCTTTTTTTTTTTTTTTTTATTAATTTATTCTTGTTACATCTCAATGTTTATCCCATTCCTTGTATCCTCCCATTCCTCCCCCCCCCCATTTTCCCATTATTCCCCTCCCCTATGACTGTTCCTGAGGGGGATTACCTCCCTCTGTATATTCTCATAGGGTATCAAGTCTCTTCTTGGCTACCAGCTGTCCTTCCTCTGAGTGCCACCAGGTCTCCCCCTCCAGGGGACATGGTCAAATGTGAGGCACCAGAGTACGTGAGAAAGTCATATCACACTCTCCACTCAACTGTGGAGAATATTCTGACCATTGGCTAGATCTGGGAAGGGGTTTAAAGTTTACCTCCTGTATTGTCCTTGGCTGGTGCCTTAGTTTGAGCGGGACCCCTGGGCCCAAATCTGCCTATCATATTGTTCTACTTGTAGATTTCTAGGACCCTCTGTATCCTTTTATTTTGCTATTCTCCCATGCGTCTCTCATTTAGAGTCCCAATGGGATGCCCTCCCCTCTGTCCCAGTTTCCTGGTAAGTGAAGGCTTTCGTGGGAGATGTCTCTTGGGCTAGTATGCAGATGTAAGTGAGTATATACCATTTGATTCTTTCTGCTTCTGGGTTAACTCACTCATTATGATCATTTCTAGCTCAATCCATTTATCCACAAATTTCAAGAATTCCTTGTTTTTAATAGCTGAGTAGTATTCCATAGTGTATATGTACCACAGTTTCTTTATCCACTCTTCTACTGAGGGACACTTAGGCTGTTTCCATGTTCTGGCTATTATGAATAAGGCTGCTATGAACATGGTTGAGCAAAGTTTCTTGTGTGCTGGAGCATCTTCTGGGTATATTCCAAGGAGTGGAATAGCTGGGTCTTGAGGAAGCCCTATTCCCATTTTTCTGAGATAGCACCAGATAGATTTCCAAAGTGGCTGTACTAGTTTGCATTCCCACCAGCAATGAAGGAGTGTTCCTCTCTCCCCACATCCTCGCCAGCATGTGGTGTCGCTTGAGTTTTTGATCTTAGCCATTCTGATGGGTGTAAGATGGAATCTCAGAGTTGTTTTGATTTGCATTTCCCTGATGACTAAGGAGGTTGAGCATTTCTTTAAGTGTTTCTCAGCCATTTGATATTCCTCTGTTGAGAATTCTCTGTTTAGTTCCAAGCCCCATTTCTCAATTGGGTTATTCGGTTTGGTGGTGTTTAATTTCTTGAGTTCTTTATATATTTTAGCATTTACTTTCTTTGGATATGTCTGTAGTCCGGGTAGCCCAGCATGCCTACGTCGTGTGCTTCACTCTGTCTCAGACATGAACTTGACAGGGTTCAAAGACCAACAGGATTCTATTCTACCAAAGCTTCCATGGGTCACCTCTACTCACCAAAGCTTCCCTAGACAAGTAGATGGCATCCGCAGGCATACCCTAGTATTGAACTTAGCTCTTGTATTACTGCAAGACGCTTATCGCTCGGCACTTGATAAGGATACATGGGTAGTTTGGGCGTCTGGTTTTGGAGGCAGCAAAGCTGGAGGGCATGGAGCCAGAATTTTCTCACTGTGTATTGAAGTCCTTGGGCTGGATTGCAGAATGTAGGGAAACATGTGACTAGAGGGACAGCATTCTGTGAAAGGGACAGAGGGCAAGCTGCCCGCTTCACTACTGCCCACAGTCTTGATAACTAGTCCAGTCCTGTAGACCCAACTTCCACCTTTGAGAACTTGTCAAATCTGGAAAGAACGAGCTCAGTCTGTTGGTAAACACAGCAATCCATTTGCGAGAGTGTCACTTCCTGGACCTAATCATCTCTCACCAAGCCCCACCTCTAAAGGTTGCACCACTTCTCAGTACCATTCATTACTTTAGAGACCAAGGTTTTAACAGCATCTTTGCTCTTTAGATAACCCTTGCCAGCCATAATTCTATAATTTTATTGTCCCCTTTGCTTATTCTAATCTTTATCCTGCCAACTCCATTCACTCACCCTTTTTTATACATTTTATTAATTTATTCATATTACATCTCAATTGTTATCCCATCCCTTGTATCCTCCCATTCCACCCTCCCTCCTGCTTTCCCCTTACTCCCCTCCCCTATGACTGTGACTGAGGGGGACCTCCTCCCCCTGTATATGCTCATAGGGTATCAAGTCTCTTCTTGGTCGCCTGCTATCCTTCCTCTGAGTGCCACCAGGTCTCCCCATCCAGGGGACGTGGTCAAATATGTGGCACCAGAGTTCGTGTGAAAGTCAGACCCCACTCTCCACTCAACTGTGGAGAATGTTCTGACCATTGGCTAGATCTGGGTAGGGGTTTAAAGTTTACCGCCTGTATTGTCCTTGGTTGGTGCCTTAGTTTGAGCAGGACCCCTGGGCCCAGATCAGCCCATCATAATGTTTGGTGTATGTGTGTGTGCGTGCGTGCGTGCGTGTGTGCGCGCGCACATATAGGCACACGTTCACATGTGTGCAGGAACCCACGGAGGGCAGAAGAGGGCAGCAGATCCCCTGGAACTGGAGTTGTAAGCAGCTGGATATGGGTGCTAGGAACCAAACTGGTTCTATCCGAGCAGTAAGTGCTCTTAACCCCAATGCCCATTCATTCTCTTATTACTCCTTCCTCTTCCCTTCTTTCCTTAGCAAACCAGTAGAATTCCTATTGCATCTCTCCCTTGCATCCTTGGCTCTGTTCTCTCTTTTGTATTTTAATTAAGGTTTCTTTTCTTTTCTTTTTCTCCTATTTTGTCCAGTTCAGGTGGGACAAGCCTAAAATCCCAGACACAGGGAGAGTAAAACAGAACCATCAATTTGAGACCAGCTTGGGGTACATATCAAATTTATCTGAAAGAAACTAAAACAACAGACAAGAAAAGAAAAAGGACCTTCTGAATAAAAGCAATAAATGTTCATGTTCTTCGTAAAATAATCTCTCTGCTCCTGGATAGCTTTTAACCAGATGGCCTGTCTTGCTAAGAGACCTCTCCTATCTTTGAAACATGATGAAATCACCCTAATGCCTAAATATAACAATATCGAAACTGTCTGTTCCCACAGCCAAAATTGAAGCAATTATCTATAGCTTTTTTATTTTAATGTATAATTTAATAAAATCTGAATTAAATTGTAGAAAGCTGGTAAGCTTAGGAGCCACAGAGGAAGCAGTAGGGACTTTTGATTTTCATGCCAATTTCTCTTTCTTCCTTTCTAAATAAAAAAAAATGTATTTATCTTTATTGTAGGGTTTGATATTTGAGTATATAAATATATTGGGAAGTGATTAAGGCTGATAATCAACATCAGGTCACATGCCTGCTTGTGCATGCACCTGGTAAGAACATTTAGGATATACTCAAAGCAATTCTTATTATTAGTAACTAGTCTGCAGTGCTGTACCAGCTGAGGGTTGTAAAGGTGACCACCTGCCCCAGCTGCCATAAGCAATGGGCTGCTGCTACAGACTTTAGTAAGTGGAAAGTGAGTGGTCACCCAGGAGTAAAGCTGACCAGTCCCCAGCCATGTTCTTTCACATTTGGGCAGGATGCCACATCTCCCTGGTCTCCTTCTATGAAGGGAAGGTCTCAGAGAAAGCCATCAGATATCTCATACACCTTCAAAGAACCAGGCTGGCTGTGCTGGGAAAAAGGGGCATTGTGCCATCAATGAGTGGACACAGATACTGCTGGCCTTGGAGCATGTAGGTACATCTAGGGCCTGCAACTCCAGCAAAATACATTGCAGCATCCATTCTAACCCAGGAGCCCAATGAAGAGGGTACCACTAAAACAACAACAATACCAACTCTGCAGTAAGAATCAGAGACCAAGACAGTATCACATTGCAACTGGCTCTGTCACCATCCCAGGATGCAGAACCAAAGCTTGAGGCCTACAGAGTGGGCCACCTAAAGGAGCCTCTTTCTTTCCAACTCAGTCAGTTGACACCAGCATAACATCCAGCATTGAGGGGGACAGTTGGTAATTTGTTGATGGCGAATTAATGAGACAAGAGCCACATTCTTCTAATAATGCCTGAGGACACAGAAATGTTCCGAGAGTTAGAGCAGTCAGTACTCAGAAGTTTAAAATAACGTACCATCATGCTTCATCGGGTCCCATCCAATCTAGCACTGACTATCTCATTTAATACCATTATAACAACCAAGCAGTTTTACCATTTAGATCCTTGAGCTAAGCCACCAGGTTGGTTACTCAGCAGGCTCTCACCTAAACTGAGACTCAAATACCACAATCTCAGGGAACATTTTTTTAATCAGTATGTTTTCTTTCATTCTAAAATTTAATTTAGATTGAAGCTGTTAAAATGATCACTCACAGATCATCACCGGAATGCCCTGTGCTATATACGCTATGATTATAAAGCCATAGGCTACACATGGCTGAGTGAAAGTGGAGAGCAACAAACCGACTTTTAATTAAGTGTCAATTTTAAAGTCATTGTGCCAGACTCTAGATAAAAATATTTTGCCAACAAAAATAAGGCATGTCATGCTCAAGTTTGGAGCATTGGTGGAAGCTGTATAGCCTGTGCCTAAACTCTGTAGAATTGTATTTGCAGAATTTATTCAATATGCAAGCGTGCATGCATTACTTTTGTCACTAGAGGGCAGGAAATTAAAGTACATTATTTCCAAAACTGTGAAAGGTTCAACTGCTGTGTTTAGAAAATCAAAGTAGTTTCTGCAAAGAATGAAATAAATCAGTGAATATTGCCCTAGTGAATAATTCATGAATACTAATAAATGTGACAAATGACAAATCCAATTGTTTTTGCTTTGTAATAACTTTTATAAGAAAGAAATATGAATTTTTATTGGATGATAACCTTACAAATGAACATTTCTCCTAACACAAAATACATCTTTTCTTTAGTAGTTTCATTTGTTGTAGGGGGGAAATGCCTTCTTGCTTTATTTCCCCCTGTGGTTATTTATCATGCTATAGGTTTCTTTTATTTAACCCATTAATTTTTGTTTAAATGGAACAATGGAACTCCTGATGATTTCTCATTGTCGGATAAAGGGCTTGTCAGGCTCCCTGCTATAACAGGCACATCTGTGAAAGTGCCTTTGGCAAGTAAACATCGGAGGCTTTGTACTCCTGAAGTGTCTAAATGAACTCACTAAGTGAATGAGAGAAAGCTCAGTGCCTTTCTAAACCCCTTGAAGTCAAAATATGATGCCAGTATTCAAAACTTACTAACAACAACACAAGAAGAATGATAAGGCATAGCTGTGTGAACAAAGAACTCAAATCAAATTACCCTAGGCATTAGCTGATCATTTGTCCTAGTAAATGGAATACTAGTAATACGGAATACTGAACCCACGAACACTCCCCTACATAGCAAAGGGACTCACAGCAGTGGACCTCATATAACCACCTGCACTCAAAGAAGTAAGAAGGAAGCAGAATATGAAAATGGAGGTTAGACAGGTGAAATGGAAGGAGGAGTAGACATGGGGGAAGAGGAGGAACCGACTCACCCTACTGGCTTTGAAAACATAGGGTGAACTGGTGTTTAGCATCAGGACACCTGACACACCACTGAAGCAGGATCAGACTAACATCTGTACATCTCTGTACCTCAGGTTGCTAAGCTCTACTTGATCCTACGTCATAGTAGACTTTTTAAGAATTGTTAATGCTTTTTTATTAATACAAGTCATCATATGCTGACAAAAAAAAACTTTAGAGGTAAAAACACAGTGGCCTACAGTTCTACCATCTGAGCAAAAGTGCTATGACTGAGGTGTGTGGCCTCCAGATTCTCTGTACATTTATATATATATTTTTCAAATGGGATCCGATTGTACATGCTGTTTTGTAACTTTTTTCACTCGACAGTACCATGACTATCTTGCTGTGTCATATGTATTTCTACATCGATTTTAATGGCTGCATGATATTTCTTCATATGTGCCAAGTTAGACTACTGTTGAACTTTTAGGTTTCCAATTTTTCACTAATAAACTGCTTTGAAAAACAAAAAAACAAACAAAAAAAGAAAACATAGGGGGTCGGGCACAGTTAAGCAGTTTGAGTGGCCCCTGGCAGACACCACAGGAAGTGTGGTCTATAGTCCTGTTGCCATAAGGAACAGAATTTTGGCAACTGAGTGAATAAGGGAACAGATATTTACCTTATGCATTCTAGAAAAGAACAGAACCCATTGATGCCTTGATTTTTGCCCAGTGACTCACCTCTAGAAGTACAAGATATGGACCACGTGTCCCTGATATGAAATTCAGGAGATCAGAAATGTTTCAGATTTAACATGTTTCTCTCTCTCTCTCTTTCTCTCTCTCTCTCTCTCTCTCTCTCTCTCTCTCTCTCTCTCTCTCTCTCTCTCTCTCTCTCTCTCTCTCTCTCTCTCAATATTTGTATAAGCATAATGAGATCTCTTGGAGATAGGAGCAAAATCTAAAACAGCATGTGCATATTTCATGTACATCTAATCACACAGTCCAAAAGTTGCACTAGACCACATGTTTAACAGTTTACATGTGAGGCAAGTTTCACAGCATGGACTCTTCCCACTTGTGGCATCTTGTTAGTGTTAAAAATGTCAAATTTTTGGAGCATTTTCAGTTTTGTCTTAGGATTGTTTAACTTGCGGTCCAGTTGTGTTGTTTAAGTCTCCTACTTTGTGGAAATTCGTTATAGCCTCCTAGAAAAATCACTGCATTGCGTCCTTGCTAAGGGGATTCTTTCCACTCCCCAGCTTGTCTCAGTTTTGCATACTGCTTCTAGCTGCTGGGAGTCATTACTTTTTCAATCATTACTCTTCATAAGTTCTCTTCAGTTTATTCACAGCTCTGTTAAACTATCCTAGTAAAGATGACTCATGAGCTGGTTCTCGAAGGAGGAGTAGACAAGGTCACTGGGAACGCTCTGACGCAGGAGGGGCCATGTGACTGGACAGACATGATAAATATATGGTGTGGGAGCAGAAACCAACAGCTGCCTGTGTGTTGAAGCATAGAGCGAGGCACAGACAACAAACAAGGAAGAGTTGGCCAGGACAACAAACAAACAAACAAACAAAAACAACAACAACAACAACAACAAAAACGCCACACCAAATACCATCGTAACCTATAGGCAACAGGGAACTCTCCGTGGACTTTTGGGTAGAGTTAAACAGGGTTTAAGTAACTGATCATAGGCGATTGTTCTTGGAGCCACAAGAAAATGGGATTTTAGAAGGATGAAGCATTAGGACATTTGTAAAAGGCCAGATAAGTTCTACAGCTAGATCTAAACCAAGGGTAGGAAGGGCAGGTGGTTAAAGGTGATGCACATAGAACCTAGGTCATGAAATTAGAAGAAATGTGTGATTGGTTACGCATGGGATTTGAATGAGAGGAATAGAATCATGGCCAGATTTTAGTGTCTTATAGATGATGGTGGAGCTTCTGAGGCCAGTGGGACTATCCAAAAGAGGAAGCTGTTAAGTGGAAAAGAAGTTGATTTTGGTATATGCTATAAAATATGCTATCTAGCTCTTGGTTATTTGATCCTGAAATCAGAGGCAATGTCTATATAGTAAATACAAATATTGAAGCATTAGTGTACAGCATATGAAAAAATCGTGGAAGGAGCAGCAGCTACCCAGACAATGAAATTAACCAAGGACCTTACATTAGACCCTTGAAAAAGCAATATTTCAGCTGTGGGTAAAGGGGGGGAATCACAAAAGAGCAGAAATAGGGGAGTCAGTAAGCTTGGAAGTGAATCTACAGAGTGTGATGGAAACAGTAGAGAAGAGAGATTCGAGAAGTGGCCAACAGTAATGTAAGCCTAAAACATTCCCTGACCATGGCATTCCCACAGCTGTGGATGGCATTCTACTATCAGTGGCACTGACAGAGGTGAAGGAAGCTGCAGCAGATAACAGTGAGTGAGTATATCGCTCATGAGGAAGCAGGGAAAGTGCTGTCTTTCTTGGTAATGAAGCCTTATTAACCCTGACACCTACTTGTTGTCTTATCAGGACTCAGGGACTAGGAGACAGAAGAGGTTAGTTAGCACCAGGTCACCACAGAATGGAGGAAAACAGATGCACACCATACAGGATCTTCTTGCAGCAAACTTTCAGTTAAAGGTTAGATAATGCAATGCCTACTCTTGTTTGTCAACTTGACCACATCTGGAATTAACTAAAACCCAGAAATGAAGTGGTATACCTATGAAGAATTTTATTTTATTTTATTTTATTTTGCTTAATTTGAAGTGGGAAGATCCACTTCTAATCTAGATTTTGGGAGTGGAAAGACACATCTTTATTCCAGATCATTTGATCTGGGAGGGCCCACCTCTAATCTGAGATACCCCCTCTGCTGGGAGCCTATATGACAACATGGAAGAAGGAAGCTTTGGCTCTTTGCCCTCTTGCTCTCTTCTCACTAGCAAGTCCATTCTTTCACTGGCATTAAAGCCTACTTCTTTGGAATTCCAGCATATATTAAAGATAAGATGAGACATCTAGCCTTGTGGGCTGAACAACTACTGGATTCTGGAACCTTCCATTCCTAGGTAGCCATTGTTGTATTAGCTGGACCTCAACCAAGTCATTCTAATAAATGTGTTTGTGTGGTGTGTGTGTGTGTGTGTGTGTGTGTGTGTGTGTGTGTGTGTGTGTGTGTGTAAGTTTTGGTACACTAGAGAACCCTGACTAATACAGATAACAGAAAAAAATGATAGCTGGTCTTTCTCAAATATTCTAAGTCTTACAGACATTCATATCAGTATCTCCTTTAGATATCTTCATAAGAAACCACCCAAGACAGTGTTTTAAACAAGATATAAGCATGGACATGATCATAGGCAATCATTCTTGAAGCTGTGAGGAGAAATAATCCAAGGAAAAAAGCAAAACAAAACAGTCTTGCATCAATCTACCAGGTAAACAGTGATGGAAGACAAGACAGTGGTATGAGAAAGAACTAGCAAGTATTCAGTTCATGAAATGGGCAGAATGGTTACTCACTGTAATTCTACCTTTTTGATGAAGAAATTGATGCAGAAATAAAATAGCAGTTGCCCAAGGTCACCTGTGTACTAAACATTCACATAAGAACTCAAGCTTAGCTCCAGACTGTGTGCATTGTGAAACCATGAGGAAAAGTGGGCTAGGTGGAGTGATGGTTAATAGCAACCATCCACCTGACAGAATCAAGAACCATTGAAAAAACAAGTTTCTGGGCCTACCTATGAAGGATTATTTAGATTTGGCTAATTGAGGTAGAAAAAGTAACCCTAAATGTAGGTAGGATCCCAGACTACATAAAAAGTAGAGAGTAACCTGAACACAATTATTCATTGTCCTCTGCTTCCTGCCTGTGGAGGCGATGTGACCATCCACCTCCTGCTCCTACCACAATGCCTTGCATCCTCTAGAACTCTTTGCCAAAGTAACCCCTTCCTTCCTTAAGTTGCCTTTTCCCAGGTGTCTGTCGCAATAACAAGGTCGATAACTACTACAAGAGTTAGGACAAGGGACCGTGAAGTCCCTCTAGCCTTGAATGGAGAGAAAAAAAATGATTTCTTCTGGTGGAATTAGCAAAGTGTTACTGAGTTTAGGCTGTGATAGACAGGAGACACATAGGACATGGAGGGCCAAGGGACAAGGCCATAGGGGGTGGGGTGGGGAGTGGCCTGAGATTGAGAGGTGGAATTGGAGGTAGAAGGGCTAAGTGTCGAGTTACCTAGGTGGAACAACGACTAGCAGCCAGGATGAGAAGGGTGCAAGAGAAAAGTGACTAGGATTTAGAAGTTAGCCATCTTAAACAACTCCCTTGGTGTTTTAAGCTACCAAGTCAGCCATATTTTGTCAAGAATACTGTAATCATTTCCGGCAAGATATGACAGCCTTTGTATTTACCAATGCAGGTTTATTCTCTTATGCCTCTCTAGGTCAAGACGCCTAATATGAAGGCAGATTTGGCATCTGATGAAGAGTCGCTTTCTGGCTTATTGAGGACATTGTCACATGGTAGCTTCACATGGCAGAAGGGTCAAAGGAGCTTTATGAGCCAGTGTTATTACAACCCTGATTCCACTCATAAAAACTGCATCTCCACAACCTACACACCCTAAAACACCCTACTTTCTAATATTATCACACAGGGTAGCATGTTTCAATTAATGGCTGGCCTGATGTGCACAACATACAGACCATAACAGTGACAACATAACTAGATCTCAGAAATGCAAATGTCAAGTGTCTACCTTGAAAACCCAAGGATCTTTCTACAGAGATGTCTGCATCCTGGATGTTTCACTCACAGGCCTGGAATAAAGCAAATGTTTCTATCGACACAGATATTTAAGGAGATCTTCTTGGTAAAGAGAATGTTCACAGTGGTGGAGTCAGAGTGAAGAGAACTTTCAGAGGCTGTTGAGACACAGTCAAGGGCTAGCAATAGCTGGAAAGCATTAAACCTGCAGGCTTGAGAGAATAAGGGGAATTAAGCTTTCTGGAACCAGGTACAGCCAAGGCAGCAAAGATCAGATTGAACCCATCTCTGTAATGCTTGGAGAGCTTCAGAACCAAAATCTAAAGAACACTATCCCTTTCCCCAGAAGTTATACAATATCCTGTTCTAGGCTATAAGAGTTGGACCACCCCCAAATATAGCTAATCTTTTCTGAAAATCATCTTTGAGCTATTGTGTGAGATAAACTTTTGGCTTCAGGCAAAGATGGCAACTAAGGGGCCTCTTAGCAGCCTCGTGTTTAGCAGAACTGTTCATTCGTGTGACCCACAGTGGAGAGTGGGGCAGTCTGGAGGAGGGATTGTGTTCCCTAAAGCCAGGCTCTGAAAAAACATAGATCCTCACCCAGAGCCTGTGCAACAGTTCTCACTTATTTCATCTGTAACAGCTTTCGTCCTGGCTGTGGAGCATATGGTGCCATAAATTATCAGCATGCAGCCTATGATGAAGGCCACAGTTTTGCAACAACAACGCCTAAATGTGCATGGAATTGGCTGCTTATTACTTTCTAGAATAGAACCGAAGATAGTCAAGCTATGGCTTGGAGTAAGTGAGGCCTCAGTCACTGCAATGAGTGACCTATAAATTATAATAGCCTCTCTCACCCATCTCATCAGCATCTAAGCTGCCAGCAGTACTTTTTGTGCCCATGAGTTTTATATTTGGTATTATATGACCCCATTATCTTGACCTTGGAATGAAAATCTCAGTTTGTGACTGTGAGGAGAGCAACTAGAGAGAACAACTGGGGTTGTTCAGCCTAAGAATTCTGCACAGACAGTCTGCACTAAAAAGTGTCAACCTAATGAAATTACCTTCCCCTCCCTCCCTCCCCCCCTACCTCCCTCTCCCTCCCTCCCTCTCTCCCTCCCCTCTCTCTCTCTTCTCCCTCTCTCTCTCTCTCTCTCTCTCTCTTCCTCTTTCTCCCTCTCTCTCCCCCTCCCCGCCCCTCTCTCCATCTCAGTTAGAATAGAAGTGGGCAGGAGGAGTGCCCAGGAGCAGGCACAAGCTATGATAGAGGATAGAGAATGGAGAAGGAGGCCGTGGGAAGTGGTACAGGAGCTATGGCTTGGCATAAAATGCTGCAATAAAAGCTGAGGCTCCAGCACCACAGTGGAATGAGAACGGAAAGCAGGGAGCTGTCCCTTGCAACCGAGCACACAGAAGTCACCATTGTGAAGAAAATTTCTTGGAACAGAGAGGACTATCATCAGCAAGCACTCTGCCAAACCACTCCAGTGCCTGCTGGGTGAGCGACTCTGCTATAACACAATTGGTCATGATTTGGGGAGATTGTTACAAATAACTTGAAAGAAAATAGGAATTACTGTGGTTTGATATCTACTAAGCATAATATTACAATATTTATAGCCACATAACTGCATCATCTTTGAGCTCTTGTACCCATGCATGACAAATGAGAATGTGAGCTGCTAGCTATCCTTTCTTGTTTAGCTATATGCAACCATGAGTGTCCAAGGCTTGGGGTTCAGACTGTATAGATTTTCCCATCTGTGATTCAGTAAAAGTATAAAAAGCAATCTCCATGAATGACATGTGCTTCTCCATGAAGAGCAACACAAAGTCTAGCTCCCGATTTCTTAGCAGAAACAGCATTGGGGTTTGCACTAACAGCAATTCTCACTCCTAAGAAGACTGTCCTGGTTGACTGACCACCAAAGTGCCAGTGAACTTGCTGAATTCCCCAACAGCACAAGGCTTGTCCTCAGCCTTGTAGACTTCCATGGCCCTCCATTTGTCATCTTGAGCTCA